>NC_133324.1:302836884-304185634 GCF_042186555.1 Aquarana catesbeiana
CTGGATCTAGCCAAAGCAGAACTATCGTGGTCAGGAAGACTAGCAGCGTTTAAAATGATGGTTCTGCCACAGCTGCTCTATTTATTTAGAACGCTCCCAATTCCTGTCCCTAATTCCTTCTTTTCCATTGCTCAATCCCAGATTAATAAATTTCTCTGGCAAGGCAAGAAGGCTAGATGTGCCTTCATGAAACTAACTAGGTCTAGAGATGCTGGAGGAACAGGACATGTCATACTAAAAGACTACTATATAGCGGCAATTCTCTCACAAGCCAAATATTGGCTATCCCAGTCACAGACCCATAGATGGTTAGAACTAGAGAAAACACAGGTGCCTGGGACAAGCCTAGCTGACTTACTGTTATCTTACAACATCCAGATGCACATCCAAACACATTTATCCCCTACAATGGATGCTATGCTACTAGCTTGGAAGATGTTCATATCATTAGAATTCTCTAACCAAACAACCAAACATATCCTAATCACTACATCTAGTCTAACATTGGTTATACCAAATTTACGCATAACACAATGGATGTCCAGAAGCATACTAATACTAGAAGATCTTATGATTGGTCCAACACCTAAAACGTTTGAGGCTTTGCAAATTGAATACGGTTTGAATGACAATGACTACTATAGCTACATCCAGATATCTCATCTCCTTCAAAAATGCCCAAGCACATCCATTAAGGTACCATGGCGAGTATTCCTTTATCTCACAAATCCCAAAACTAATATAAAAGGAATATCCTTATTCTATAACTTGATCAACAACAAACATGTGTTTAACAAAACTGACAACATCATAGCGTGGGAACATGAACTGGGCACAACTTATACTGAAGAACAATGGCAAAAAGCCCTACACAATACATTTGCAGCTACTAAGTGCGTTCAACTGTGGGAGATAACCTACAAATTAATGTTAAGTTGGTACTTAACACCATACCGAATATCCAAATTCGCTCAAAAAGCCTTGCCTTTATGCTGGAGAAACTGCGGAAAAGTAGGTACCTTACACCATATAATGTGGAAATGCCCAAATATACGATCACTATGGCAAAAAGAATTTAACTTAATTTCAGAAATATCAGGCTCTACAGTCACCCCTGAAGTGGCTATGGCAGTTCTTTCACTAGGCACAGAAAGTATACCGGTAGCTACTAGAACTATAATTATACACATACTACTTAGCACTAGGTTAGCAATACTGAAACATTGGAAAGATACTAAACCTCCCTTTTTCCGAGAAATAATTGAGCTGACTAACACACACGCTACATATGAACTTATGTTTGCCGCAGCCCAGGTCCAATACTTGAAATCACAAACCAAATGGTCTGGTTGGATAACATGGTACGCACTTAACCATAAAGGTTAAAGATCTTTATGTTCTGACTACTTACAACCCATGCTCATACGAAGTATGCAATGCTGCACATTTTCTGTTTCTGTTTCAGTTTTACTATTATTTATGTTACTTTAGCTATGTTACTCCTAGTACAACAAAGTTCTATAGTGCTAGGAATGCTAGTCCTTTTACTAGCTTATTTTCGGTATAATTGTTTTGTATAAATGTACACTGTCAAACATCCAATTGTTGATTATACTATTATATCTACCGATGGTCAATAACTGCAGGTACCAAACAGAACTATGTATACCATTACTTATCATCAGATGTATAAAACGAATCTGTGATGCCGCAGAATGTTTATATAAATTTATACTGTTTACTCTTTTAAACCAATAAAAATATTGAAATTAAAAGTGTAATATTCCTTTAAATTTTGTACCTGGGGGGTGTCTATAGTATGTCTGTAAAGGGGCGCATGTTTCCCATGTTTAGAACAGTCTGACAGCAAAATGACATTTCAAAGGAAAAAAAGTCATTTAAAACTACTCGCGGCTATTAATGAATTGCCGGTCCCACAATACACATAAAAGTTCATTGATAAAAAATGCATGGGATTGAAGCTAAGAAGATGCCGTGGAGGAAGATGCTGGACGAGAACACTGGAGAAAGAAGCAGAGAATCGGAGGAAGAAGAAGATGGAGGAAGAAACCGAAGGAAGATAGAAGAAAGAAGAGAGAAGATGGAAAAAAGAAGACTTTAAATAAAGGAATTGTCAAAAACTGTCTCTTGTCATTTTTAACATTTTTGACAGTACTTTTGTGAAATGGTAGGGGTACTTTTGTACCCCCTTACCATTTCACACAGGGGGGGCGGGATCTGGGGTCCCCTTGTTAAAGGGGGCTTCCAGATTCCGATAAGCCCCCCACAACCACTGGCCAAGGGTTGTGGGGATGAGGCCCTTGTCCTCATCAACATGGGGACAAGGTGTTTTGGGGGCTACCCCAAAGCACCCTCCCAATGTTGAGGGCATGTGGCCTGGTACAGTTCAAGAGGGGGGGCGCTCTCTCATCCCCTCTCTTTTCCTGCGGCCTGCCAGGTTGCGTGATCGGATAAGGGTCTGGTATGGATTTTTGGGGGGACCCCACACCAATTTTTTTTAAATTTTGGCATGGGGTTCCCCTTAAAATCCATACCAGACCTGGAGGGTCTGGTATGAATTTTGAGGGGGACCCCTACGTCATTTTTTTTTAATTTTGGCACGGGGTTCCCCTTAATATGCATACCAGACCTGAAGGGCCTGGTATGGAATTTAGGGGGCCCCCACGCCAGTTTTTTTTTTTTATTTTCTTTCAGGGTTCCCCTGCGGGGAATTCCCATGCCGTTTTTATCAATGAACTTTTATGTGTATTGTCGGACCGGCAATTTATTAATAGCCGCGAGTAGTTTTAAATGACTTTTTTTCCTTTGAAATGTCATTTTGCTGTCAGACTGTTCTAAACACGGGAAACATGAGCCCCTTTACAGGCATACTATAGACACCCCCCAGGTATGAAATTTAAAGGAATATTACACTTTTATTGTCTCACTTTAAGCATTATTAAAATCACTGTTCCTGAAAAAACGGCCGTTTTTAAAAAATTTTTTTTGCATTGATACATGTGCCCTGGGGCAGGACCCAGGTCCCCAAACCCTTTTTAGGACAAAACCATGCAAATTATCCTTTAAAATGAGCATTTTTGATTTCGAACGTTCAAGTCCCATAGACTTAAATGGGGTTCTAACGTTCGTGCAAAGTTTTGGTCTGTTCGCAAGTTCTGGTGCGAACCGAACCGGGGGGTGTTCGGCTCATCCCTAGTTGCCAATTAGTGTGAAGCTGATCCTACTTGAATACCCTCTATATCCGCATTACTGTTATCTTTATGAAGAAAGGCTTCAGGGACAAAAGCATTGGTGACAGCAAGCATCCCTGCCTAGTTACATTCTAAATTCTAACTCCTTTAGAGAGGCATTGATTGGCAGATATCCAAGCAAGCATGTGTTCACCTAGGCTCAGGAATTTAAGAACCTCATCTCTGAAAGTTCAATCTATCAAAAAAAGGCCTTCTTAGTGTCCAACAAGATGAGTCAAGACTGGTTTTGTAGTTTGGCCCAATAAGTGAGAGCGATAGCTCTTAATGAATTATCTTGTCTGTTGCAGCCAGGGATAAATCCCATCTGGTTTTGGTGAACTACATCCCCCAGATATAGTTTTAGACTGTCTGCCATATTATATATCTTTAGGTCTATATTCAGCAATGAAATACGACAGTAGTTTTGACAGTAAGCTGAATCTTCCCCATCTTTTGGTAGCAATGTAATATGTACCATCTGGTTGCCATCAAGAATAGCATTTCCATTAAGTAATAAGCTATATACAGAAGAAGGATGTCTGAATATGTCAAATGATATGCATGGGTTAACCCATTGGGTCCCAGGCTTTTTCCTTTTCCCTGACCCCATACTTTGAAGTGTCGCCAAGACCTCTGCAGGTATTATACAATGCTCTAAGGCCTGATGGGATTGAGGATCTAAAGTAGGAATTTCTTTTTCCTCTAAATATTGTTGTATTTTCGGACAATTGTTTTTTGATGATCAACAGATGATCCCCACCCCAAATGTTATCAATAAGGATGGGCGAACAGTTTGGCCTGAGCATAAGTTCAGGCCGAACTTTGGTTGTTCGGATGTTCTGCGAACACTGAACAGTATGCGGTATTCGGGGCAAATTCGAAAGCTGCTGGAACACCGTTAAAGTCTATGGGGCACTAACATGAAAAATCAATCAAAAGTGCTCATTTTAAAGGCTTTTATGCAAGTTATTGTCATAAAAAGTGTTTGGGGACCTGGGTCCTGCCCGAGGGGACATGTATCAATGCAAATTTTTTTTTTTTTAAACAGACGTTTTTTCTGGAGCAGTGATTTTTTTAATGCTTAAAGTGAAACAATAAAAAAAAATAAAAAATATTCCTTTAAATATTGTGCCTGGGGAGGGGGGTTTCTATAGTATGCCTGTAAAGTGGCACATTTTTCCCGTGTTTAGAACAGTACCACAGCAAAATGACATTTCTAAAGAAAAAAATTGTCACTTAAAACTGATCGTGGCTGTAATGAATTGTCGGGTCTCGGCAATATAGGTAAAACTCATTGAATAAAAGAGCATGAGATCCCCCCAGTCCATTACCAGGCCCTATGGGTCTGGTATGAATATTAAGGGGAACCCCGAACCAAAATTTTTTTTAAAATTGCGTGGGGGTCCCCCTAAAATCCATACCAAGCCCTTCAGGTCTGGTATGGATTTTAAGGGGAACCCTGCGCCAAAATTAAAAAAAAATGGTGTAGCGGTCCCCCCAAAATCCATAAAAGACCCTTATCCAAGCATGCAACCTGGCAGGCCGCAGGAAAAGAGGGGGGATAGAGAGCGCCCCCCCTCCTGAACCGTACCAGGCCACATGCCTTCAACATGGGGAGGGTGCTTTGGGGTAGCCCCCAAAGCACCTTGTCCCCATGTTTATGGGGACAAGGGCCACCGGGCAAGGGTTGTAGGGGTCTGCAGGTGGGGGGCTTATCGTAATCTGGAAGCCCCCTTTAACAAGGGGACCCCCAGATCCTGGCCTCCTCCCCTCTGTGAAATGGTAATGGAGTGTCAGGGTTGGCTCAGCCCTTCCTTCTCTGAGCTGGCCGCTCAGCTGTCAGCTAATTGCCAGCTCTCATCTCTCTCCACAGTTACCCAGCTGTTCCTGATCCTGCTCTTCTGACCTGCCCACTTAAAGCTGTCCAGCTCACTTCATCTCTGCCTTCACCTTGGTCGCATAACAAAAAACTATCTCCTGCATTCCATTAAAGACTGGCTTTGCTAACATCCCTTCTGGCTCCTTATCCTGCTTGCTGTTCCTCTACTTGGATCCCTGACTTTTGGCCTGACTGATTACCCGATCTGGTTACTGAACTCTGGCTTGGCTGATTACCTTATCTGGTTACTGAGCTCTGGCTGGGCTGAATACCCAATCCGGTTACTGGACTCTGGCTATGCTTTGACTACACTTACTCTATTTACCTTTTTATTTTTATTAATAAACAAGTGTGATTTTACTGTACTTCTGTCTCAGTCTGGTTCATGGCTTCTGACAGTAGGCAAATGGCCATGAATTCAGAAGATACAGTCAATCCACTTGTTGGTAATATTTTCTCCAGATTGGATGAGCAAGATCACTGCATGGATCAGTTTGCCATGGCGTTTACAAACGCTCCTGAGTTGCATGGCTCACCTGGAATCCCCCACTGTGGCTGCTCCGGTACAACCTGAGTTGCAGGCCATCCCTGCTGTTGCGCCAGTCTCTGTGCAGGCACCCGCCTTGAGTATTACCTTTATAAGAGGTATGTCTGGTTCCGTCCCGCTTCCCCAGCAATTTGGGGGCAATCCAGTTCAATGCAGAGGGTTTCTCAACCAAGTTGAGATAGTAGGGTTTGTGATATCTTTGCTTTCTGAGAGAGCCTTGGCCTGGGCTAACCCTCTATGGGAGACGCAAAAACCTGTTGTCTTGAGTTACCCTGATTTTGTGGCCTCCTTTAAAAGGGTATTTGACGTTCCCGCATGCTCCGCTTCCGCTGCCAAGTGCCTCATGTCCATCAAACGAAGTATGAGAACTGTTACCGACTACGCTACTCTGGCAGCAAAGGTTGCTTGGAACAATAAGGCCCTCGTGGCTGCTTTTTCTCATGGTCTCTCGGATTCCATCAAGGATGAGATAGCAGCCCAAGATATACCCACTGAGCTGGAGAGCTTGATCTTGTTTGCCATCCTCATTGACTCCAGACTCAGAGAAAGACTTTCTTTTAAGGAGCGCTTGCGGAAGCCTCCTGTACATTTGCCTCTGAGCTTTGCAGTCCCACCCATGCCTCCCTCACCTCCCATGCCTCCTGGTACCGAGTCGGTCAGTGAAGATGAACCCATGCACTTGGGCTTCACGGGTCTCTCTGCCGATGAGAGAGCCTTTAGGAGGAGGGAGAGATTGTGCCTTTATTGTGGCCAGGCAGATCACTTTTTGAAGTGTTGTCCTACCCATCCTGGGAACACCCAAACCTTGAGGTCCTGTCATGGACAGACCTTGGGTGGCGTTGTTTCGTCCCCAGTTATCCAGAAGGATAAGCCCCTGGTTTCATTCACCCTTTCTTGGGTTAAGTCATCTATCGTGATACAGGCTCTAATCGACTCTGGGGCTGCAGGCCTGTTCATTGATGCTGCCTTTGTATCAAAGCACTCGATTCCACTGCAGCTGTGTGACACTTCACTTGCCATTGAGGCTCTTGACGGGAGACCTCTACAGCCTGCCCGTGTGACTTATGAGACGGTTCCGTTGTCCATGGCCGTAGGGGAGCTTCACCATGGGATAATCCAATTCCAAGTTATTTATTCACCTAAGTTTACGCTGGTTATTGGTTATCCTTGGTTACAGAGGCACAACCCCTCTTATGATTGGCTCTGTGCTGAGGTTCTGTCCTGGCCACCACAATGCAGTGAGACATGCTGCCGGAAGGTAGCCATGGTCCTTTGCACCTCTTCACTCTCCTCCCTGCCAGAGGAGTACCGTGATTTTAGCGATGTCTTTGACAAAGGTCAAGCCGGTAATTTGCCTCCACACCAGCCGTATGATTGCGCAATTGACCTTCAACCTGGTGCCATACCCCCTCGTGTATATCCTTAGATGCAGACAAGCAAAGAAAGTGTTTCCACCGCTCAGGCTGACACTGACCCAGGTGTAAGTAGAAGTTTCAGAGCAGAAGAGCTCCAGGTGCTGGCTGAATGCTAGGCAAAGCAGGCTTGAATGGAGGAGAAGATTTGGATGCCGCACACTGGATGTAGTCAAAAAACTTCGCTTTATTGAAAAAATGGGATCATCAAAACAACAAGACTGTCATGCAGAAAGTACAGGAAACTGACGCGTTTCGCACTCAGGACTGAGTGCTTACTCATAGCTAACAAATATTAAAAAGACAAACTCTTATATAGCTCAATGGGGTATCACATGATTGACCAATTAGATGGTCATTGAGTCTCAGCTGGAAGCCAATTTAATGAGGTCTCGGCATCTGCTGGCTATTTGGTGTGTTAACTGATTGAGAAATGTTTTCAAAACCGTGACATGTAAATAGATGTCATCTATTTACATGTCACGGTTTTGAAAACATTTCTCAATCAGTTAACACACCAAATAGCCAGCAGATGCCGAGACCTCATTAAATTGGCTTCCAGCTGAGACTCAATGACCATCTAATTGGTCAATCATGTGATACCCCATTGAGCTATATAAGAGTTTGTCTTTTTAATATTTGTTAGCTATGAGTAAGCACTCAGTCCTGAGTGCGAAACGCGTCAGCTTACCTGTACTTTCTGCATGACAGTCTTGTTGTTTTGATGATCCCATTTTTTCAATAAAGTGAAGTTTTTTTACTACATCCAGTGTGCGGCATCCAAATCTTCTCCTCCATTCAAGCCATACCCCCTCGTGGCCGGGTTTACCCTTTGTCGGTCTTGGAGGATAAAGCCATGGAGGAGTATGTTGCAGACGCACTTTCTCGAGGTTTCATCCGCAAATCCTCGTCTCCTGCTGGTGCCGGTTTCTTCTTTGTAAAGAAGAAGAGCGGTGAACTGAGACCTTGTATTGATTATAGTGGTCTCAATCGTTTCACGATTAAGAATGCCTACCCGATTCCATTGATTACTGAGTTATTTGACCTCCTCAAGGGAGCAACGGTTTTCACGAAGCTTGATTTGAGAGGTGCTTACAAGCTCGTGAGGATTAAGGAGGGCGACGAGTGGAAAACTGTGTTTAATACCAGAACAGGCCATTATGAGTACCTTGTAATGCCTTTTGGCCTTTGTAAAGCCCCAGCAGTTTTCCAGTAATTTATTAACGATGTCCTCTGAGATTTGTTGCAGTTATGTGTGGTGGTTTATCTCGATGATATCCTCATATTTTCCTAGTCCATGGAGAGCCACCACACAGATGTCTGTCGTATGCTTCAGAAACTAAGAGAGAACAATCTCTACTGTAGACTGGAGAAGTGGAGGTTCCATCGTGAAAAGGTTAAATTCCAGTGCTATGTAATTTCCACCGCTGGTTTTTTGATGGACCCAGATTAACTTTCGGCAGTCCTACAGTGGCCCCGACCCATGGGTTTACATCCTCTGCAGCGTTTCCTGGGTTTTGCCAACTATTATCGGAAGTTTATTCGTAACTTCTCGTCTCTGGTCAAGCCCCTGACTGATATGACTAGAAAGGACGGTAACCCACAGAGTTGATTTCCGGAGTCCATTAAGTTCTTTGAGAGTCTCAAGGCTGCCTTTGTTTCTGCTCCTGTGTTGGCACATCCTGATCCTATGTTACCTTATATCCTTGAGGTTGATGCTTCTGAGACTGGTGTTGGCGTGCTTCTGTCTCAACGTCCCACCTCTGAGAGTGCTATGTATCCTTGTGGCTACTTTTCCAAGAAATTGTCACCTGCAGAGTGCAATTACAAGATTGGTGACAGAGAGCTGTTGGCGAGCATTTTAGCCCTGAAAGTATGGAGACATCACCTCGAATCTCACATTCTTGTCTGAGGCTAAATGCCTCTCTCCCAGAAGGGTGCAATGGGCACTTTTCTTGTCAAGTTTCAATTACATTGTCTCATTCTTACCGGTACTAAGAATGTAAGGGCTGACGCCTTGTCACGACAATTTGCCTCCACTTCCAAGTTGGAGTCAGTTCCGGTTCCTGTGATTCCTCCTGATCGTATTCTGGCTACGGTTCGCACCAGTCTTACTTCTTCCTTAGTTGACAAAATTCTTGCTGCTCAGGTCAATGCTCCTCCTGAGAAACCTTGTGACCGTTGCTTTGTCCCATAGTGTCTCCGTACTGCCATGCTCCAGACTTACCATTCTCCCAAGGCAGCTGGCCTCCAAGGGAGGAATCAACTCGTTTGGGCCATTTCCCAACAATTCTGGTGGCCTAGTCTACGTTCTGATGTAACTGCCTTTGTAGCTGCCTGTTCTGTGCTCAGAGTAAGACTCCACTACACCTTCCAGTGGGCCTCCTACAACCCATACCCAATGGAGAGAGGCTCTGGACCCACCTGTCTATGGATTTCATTGTGGAGTTGCCCAACTCCCAAGGCAGCACTGTTATCCTTATGGTGGTTGACCGGTTCTCAAAGATGTGTCATTGCATTCCACTTAAGAAGTTGCCTACTTATAAGGAACTGGCTTCCATTTTTGCTCGGGAGATCTTTCACTTACATGGGCTACCCAAGGTGATTGTCTCGGACAGGGGCAGTCAGTTTGTCTCCCGGTTCTGGCGAGCCTTTTGTGCACAGTTGGGAATTAAGCTTGCTTTTTCCTCTGTGTATCACCCGCAGTCTAATGGGGCCACAGAGCGAGCCAAGCAGTCCTTGGAGCAATTCCTACGTTGCTATATTTCTGACCATCATAACAACTGGTCAGACCTATTACCATGGGCAGAGTTTGTTCACATCAGTGCCTTGAATTCTGCTTCCTGATTGTCTCAGTTTGTGGCGAATTATAGTTTCCAACTTTCCATGTTGCCTGACTCGTTTGTTCCGCAGAGTATTCCTGCGTTAGAGGAGCATCTCCGTGGTCTTCGTTCCACTTGGGCACAAGTCCAGGAGGCTTTGCGTCATGCTAATAATAGGTACAGACTCCATGCCTACTGCAGACTCCTGCCTGCGCCTTCCTACCAGGTTGGGGACAGGGTCTGGCTGTCATCTTGCAACCTCCGACTTCTTGTTCCCTCACTGAAGTTCGCACCTCGGTTTATTGGGCCTTTCCATATCCTTCGCAGGATTAACCCAGTGTCTTACGCGTTGGACCTTCCTCCTAGTATGCGCATCTCAAATGTGTTTCATGTCTTCTTATTGAAACCGTTGGTCTGCAACCGATTTACCACCTTGGTACCACATCCTCACCCTATACAGGTTGAGAACCATGAGGAGTATGAGGTACAATCCATTGTTGACTCCCATAGGTTCCGTGGGTGCATACAGTACCTGGTGCATTGGAAGGGGTACGGTCCGGAGAAACGCTCCTGGGTCTCATCCTCGGACGTACATGCCCCTGCCCTCCTCCGCGATTTCCATAGACGTTTTCCCCTCAAGCCCGGTGGTTCTCCGAGGGGGAGGGGTCGTTGAGGAGGGGGTACTGTCAGGGCTGGCTCAGCCCTTCCTTCCTGTCAGCTAATTGCCAGCTCTCATCTCTCTCCACAGTTACCCAGCTGTTCCTGATCCTGCTCGTCTGACCTGCCTACTTGAAGCTGTCCAGCTCACTTCATCTCTGCCTTCGCCTTGGTCACATCACAAGAAACCATCTCCTGCGTTCCTGTTTAAAGACTGGCTTTGCTGACATCCCTTCTGGCTCCTTATCCTGCTTTCTGTTCCTCTACTTGGATCCCTGACTTCTGGCTTGGCTGATTACCCTATCTGGTTACTGAACTCTGGCTTGGCTGACTACCCGATCAGGTTACTGGACTCTGGCTATGCTTTGACTACGCTTACTCTATTTACCTTTTTATTTTTATTAAAAAACAAGTGTGATTTTACTGTACTTCTGTCTCGGTCTGGTTCATGGTTTCTGACAACAAGTACCCCTACCATTTCACAAAAAAGTGTCAAAATGTTAAAAATGACAAAACACAGCTTGGGACAAGTCCTTTATTAAAAAATAAATAAATAAAAATGTCCCACGATGTCCATTCATCTTCTTCTATCACGCCGCCCGGTATGAAAAAAAAAATCCACGACCGATCCGCCTCCATGGGAGGCTCCCGCCGTCTGACGCGTCATTGTTTGTGACAGCTCTTATATAACTGAGGTTGATACCACCTGGAGACATAACCGGGAGACCCTGCCCCCCTCTGAAGCCACGGGGAAGCCATGGGGAAGTCCTCGTGGCATCAGAGGGGGTGGGGTCACCCGGTTACATCACCGGGTGGCCCCGCCCTGAGTTATATAAGAGCTGTCACAAGCAAAGACGTGTCAGACGGCAGGAGCCTCCCATGGAGGCGGATCGGTCACAGATTTTTTTTTAATTTTTATATTTTTCAGTCTGGGCGGCATGATAGAAGAAGATGAATGGACATCGTGGGATATTTTTAAAAAAAATTTTAATGAAGGACTTGTCCCAAGCTGTGTTTTGTCGTTTTTAACATTCTGACACTTTTTTTGTGAAATGGTAGGGGTACTTGTACCCCATTACCATTTCACACAGGGGGGAGGCAATGGACCTGTTAGTCCCATTTTAAAAAGGGGGCTTCCAGATTCTGATAAGCCCCCCACCCACAGACCCCCACAACCATCTGGCAAGGGTTGTGGGGATAAGGCCCCTGTCCCAATCAACATGGGGACAAGGTTCTTTGGGGGGCCACCCCAAAGCACCCTCCCCATGTTGAGGGCATGTGGCCTAGTACGGTTCAGGAGGGGGGGCACTCTCTCATTCCCTCCTCTTTTCCTGCGGCCTGCCAGGTTGCATGCTCGGATAAGGGTCTGGTATGGATTTTAGGGGGACCCTATGCCATTTTTTTTATTTTGGCGCAGGGTTCCCCTTAAAATCCATACCAGACCCAAAGGGCCTGCATGGATTTTAGGGGGACCCCCACGCAATTTTTTTTTAAATTTTGGTTTGGGGTTCCCCTTAATATTTATACCAGAACCAAAGGGCCTGGTAATGGACTGGGGGGGATCCCATACTTTTTTTTCAATGAGTTTTATCTATATTGCTGAGACCCGACAATTTATTACAGCCGCGATCAGTTTTAAATGACAATTTTTCCTTTAGAAGTGTCATTTTGCTGTGGTACTGTTCTAAAGACGGGAAAAATGCTCCACTTTACAGGCATACTATAGACACCCCCAGGCACAATATTTAAAGGAATATTTCATTTTTATTGTTTCACTTTAAGCATTAAAAAAATCACTGCTCCCGAAAAAACGACAATTTTTAAAAAAAAAAATTGCATTGATACATGTCCCCAGTGGCAGGACCAGGTCCCCAAACACTTTTTATGACAATAACTTGCATATAAGCCTTTAAAATGAGCACTATTGATTATTCATGTGCGTGTCTCTAGACTTTAATGATGTTCGTGTGTTCTGCCAAATTTTTTGCCTGTTTGCATGTTCTGCTGCGAACCAAACAGGAGGGTGTTCGGCTCATCCCTAGTTATCAAGATTCACATAATAATCCTGAAAAAGTTGAGCTATCTGTGAAGGTTTTTATACCTTCTCACCTGTATAGGATATGTGGAATGGGATATCAAGATCACACACTTTTTTTGGAGTCCCCATGCTATCACAAATCCGCATGTATTTTGCTGTTCATCAAACTGGTACACCCAAAGTATACACTTTTGCTGAATTTTGGCATCAATCTTTTACGTTAGCCACTTGATCTTCAGAAAAGATTTACCCCTCTTCATGACCAGCCCACTTTTTGCCATCTCACCTTCCCAGGTATTGCATGGATTTGTGCATTTGTAAGTCTTCCTTTTTCCTCTATAAGGCTGCATAATAGGTGCATAATAGCTTTTGTGCTCAGCTGTAATTTGCAATGAATATTGCTATCAATCCGCATCCAATTCGCAGTAGTATAAACCCAGCATTAAAAAAATGTCCACCCTCATCAATAATAGAGGCTGAATATGTCCCAGGTAAAAATGTACGCACCTTCTTGCTCTCAACAGTTTAAAAGTTGGTCCCCGCCCTCCCTATATTAGCATTTACAAAAGACTTGGAAGAACCTGACCTCCATGAGATATAGTGCAGCACAAACCACTATTCCTATTGCCTTGAAGTTTTGTCATCTAGCCATTCCAAACATCAATATTACAGAATGGCAACGCAGAGGGATTCTGTGGGTGCAATTTCTGTATTCTCCAGATGTTCTCAAGCCCTTTTATACTCTCCAGAATGAATTTAAACTACCTAACAAAGAACAATTTACCTATTTGCAAATCTCTTCCCTTCTAAACAGTTGTCCAACTCCAAATTGTATACTTCCCAGCAGTATAGTCAGGTTCTTTCAGAAACCTGATGTAGCGAAAGGGGATGTTTCCCTTATTTATACTTTCTTAATGGATAAAAGTAACTTCTCTAAGTCCTATACATTTATAGCTTGGGAAAATTATGTGGCTTCTGTCTACACTCCAGATCAATGGCAACATGCTTTTTTAGAAACACAAAAAATCTGCGCTTAGGGAAAGGAGAACTGCAGCCCCCCTAATTGTGAACACCACCTAAGTGGGGTCCTAGAAACTGAAAAAACTCTATTCAGGGGAATGGCGCTGTTCACATAATAAACATAAACTAAATATGAATCCAGTCCACTATTAAAAATGTTACCAGCTCGACGTATGAAGTGAAAAAATGTTAAAAGTAAATGTGAACCTCTACACCCAAACACAAATAAAATAAATTAAATTATATGGTAAAGATGTGTGCATACACAGCATAGGTCAAATTTAAAAAATAATATAAAAAAAAATTTATTGGCATATGATGTAAATGAGTTACATCAAAAAATATTCAGTGTTAGGTGCAGCATAACACAATATCTTAAAAGATAAAAGTATAATATGTGGACATGAAAAATGTAAAAAACGACTATAAGTTTTCAACTAATCATAGAAAAAAAAAAAATATATATATATAGATATATCTATATCTATAGATATCTATAGATATATCTATAGATATATATCTATAGATATCTATAGATATATCTATAGATATATAGATATATTTATATATCTATATATATATATTATTATACAGGATTTATATAGCGCCGACAGTTTACGCAGTGCTTTACAACATTAGGGCAGACAGTACAAGTACAATACAATTCAATACAGGAGCAATCAGAGGGCCCTGCTCGTTAGAGCTTACAATCTAGGAGGGAGGGCCAAGTTATACAAAAGGGTAATAGCTGTGGGGGATGAGCTAATGGAGAAAATAGTGCAGTTGTTAGATGGAGGCAGGATAGGCTTCTATATATATATATTACATATAATAGAGATGAGTGTTACGTGCCAAAAAATATATATATGGACACAAAAGATTATATCCACATATAAATAGATAAATGTGAACTCAAATGAGCAATTAAAAAAACAAAAATATATAAAAACATATAAAAAACAGTGCTGTCCTGCACAAAAAATAATAAGTGATAAAGTGACAGGTGCTAATCCAAAGTAATAAGTCCCAAAAATATATAACGAACATATTAGGTGAAGGAGTGGTGAACAATTAGGTGCATCTTCAGTGATCCCCACTTTCAGCTGTATCACCCTATTATGCTTGCACTCACCGGAGCGCCCCACCCCTACAGGGGTAACAGGCGTAGTGGATGTGTTCCAATGGTGTTGTCCCCCTCTAGCATGAGGTGTCCCCTTGAATCCGTGCTGCTGTATTCCACCTCTCCGGAAGCGGCATTAAGGATCTCCACCGATGGGCATTCCCATATATAAGGTAAAAGGATGAGCCTTATAGCGTGAATCCATGGAACCAAAGTGGTACTTTATTAAATATATATTCTCAAATAAAGTTTAAAAGGAGCTACAATGCTCCGTTGCTGTAAACACAGTATTACTTCCGTGATCGTTGGAGTGGTGAGGGCTTGCGTTCCACAGCCAGGCTAACAGAAACCGGAAGTTCAAACAAGGAAATGACGTAGTGCGTGCCAAGTAAGTCCCGACTTACGCGTTTCGTCATACGGACATCATCTGAGGCGTTACCACATTGGCACACTCTACGTCCATAAATACTACAGGGAAGCACCACATCAACCAATCAAAAAAATGTCAATCAAGCATACCCGACAAGGGGGCGGAGGAAGAGAATGACCAGTTCCACCGCAAAGAATTAGTAGCTACCCAAGACCGGGCGCCATCTAGGGGAAATTTTGTATATGGCAAGTGCGGCTACATCCCTTGAACACAGAGGTTTAAAACATACAAGAATGTATATTAAACTCAGTCAATATGAGGACATAAAATAAAATACAAAACCCCATATATCTCCAATAACAAGTCAGGAAGGTGTTGGTAAACAAGGAATTAAATATAAAATATAATAATTATTAAATCATGAAAATTACCCAAAAATAATAAAAAATAATATATATATATATGTATGTGAAAATGAAAAATTAAATTAAAATAAAAAAGGTAAATAAAAATAACTGAATGGTTTTTGCAGATATTGGTAGGTTAATATATAAATTTATATATAAAAAAATTATCTATATATAGAAAAACTAAAAAATATATTTATTAAAAATTAGAAAAAAATAAAATGAGATAAATGAAAATGACACTCAATTTGCTAACTATGAGGAGTGGTTATAAAATGATGTAATATGTGAATTACATATATATATATAAAATTATGCATAGTGTATATACAAAAAATATATATATGTATGAAGGGACTGAGTATAAATATGTAAAAAAAAAAAAATTTGGGTCCGGGTGCAAAATCAGAAATTACATAAAAAGCAGTTTAGGTCATTGTCCACATTCAACCCTCTAGGTACTAGGGAACCGAAACGGTATATCCATTTAGTCTTGTTTTTGGATATCTTAATCTTTTTATCTCCTCCCCTCCAGTAGTCATTAATAGTATCAATCCCATAGAAAATCAAACCGGATGGGTCCCTATTATAAAATTCATCAAAGTGTCTAGAGAGGTTGTGTTTGGGGAACCCCTTTCTAATATTGTTGATATGTTCCCTAATGCGTACGCACAGAGGCCTGGTGGTTCTGCCCACATACTGTATTGCAACCGGCATGGACATTCAATAACATAAGTCACGTGTGGTGTTACAGGTAACCAACTCTCTGATTTCATATTCCTTACCATTCCTAGATTTGAAAGAAGTTTTTTTCTTAGGCTGTTTTTTACTAACCCGGCAGGCTAGGCATTTCTGGCATTTGTAAAAGCCCTTCATATGTGAAAATAACTTAATAGCCTTAGGAGGGTTAATAACATTCTGAACTAAATGGTTTCTGAGGGTAGGCGCTCTCCTATAAATAAAACGGGGTTTTGTTTGTGAGAATTTTCGCTAAAGTTCTGTCTGATTTTAAAATAGGCCAATATTTCCTAACAATATGTTCAATAGAACGGTATTGATTATTGAAACCGGTAATGAAGGCCACACCCATCTGAGAATCATTGTTTCTGTTCCTATTCTTCGTCAATAAAGTCTTTCGGTCCAGATTCTCTATTTTCATTTTTAATTGCATCAAAGTTTCTGTATGGTACCCCTTATCTACAAACTTCCTTATCAGAGTATCAGCTTGAACGCGGTAGTCTTCTATATTTCGGCAATTCCTACGTATTCTCATTAGTTGCCCTTTAGGAATATTCTCTTTCCGCTTGGGGTGGTGGCAACTGGAAACGGGTATATACCCGTTGCGATCAGTTACTTTAAAGAAAGTTTTTGTAAATATTTTGTCCCCTTCCTTAAAAGTCTGTAAATCCAGATAGTCGATCTCATTGTAGTCACTCTTGCCAGTAAATGAGATACCATATTTGTTTTGGTTTATTTCATCCAGAAATTGTTGGAATGATTAGGGGTGCCCTCCCACAGCATAATCACATCATCAATGTACGTCCGGTAAAACTTAATTTCAGGGCGCCTTTTACCATATATGTAACGTTCTTCCTACATAACCATAAATAAATTAGCCACGCTAGGGGCATATTTAGCGCCCATAGCTACACCCTTTGTTTGGACATAGTAATCTTTCTGGTACCAAAAATAATTGCTTTTCATAGCTAGTCCAAGGCCCTCTATTAGAAATCTAATCTGTTCATGTTTAACGTCTGTGCCTTCATGTAGGGCCTTCTCAACCCCTTCCAATCCATCTTTTTGTAGAACACTGGTGTACAGGGAGTTGACATCGATCATTGCCAAAAGTCCTGGGAGATGGAATGCAAGAGTCCCGTACCCGGAGACCTGGCTGGAGGAATCAACACGTGAATCCAACCGGTACACAAAGGAGAGATGGTCCTCCAGGTGCGAACAGAACACAGAGGATGAATGGGTATCAAGGATACCCACCTTTTCAGAACCAACAAACGAACATAGGGAATAGATGGACAAGGAATACAGAGAGGGAACCAGAACAAATATACAGAGGCAACGAAAGAACCAGACAAGAGGAAAACGAGGAGGGAAGAAGAAAAAGAAGAAGGGAATATTAGGACAAAGAATTTTCAATTTAAGTGATGTCGTTTTTTCGGATGAGGAGATGAAGATTTTGGACTTGGGACTTAAATTTGTGACAAAAAAGAGCACTGATAAGTTTGACGTCTTCATCGACCTACAGAAATTCATAAGACAATTAAAAATAAAAAAAAATTATGCTTTAAATGATAAAGCTACACCGGAAGATGATTGTCCTGGATATGTCCACACGAATCTCAGAAATAATTACATTTTTAATCCAAAAGTTCCTGGAGACCAATGTATAGGTGCTTTTAAACGGATGGTAGATAATGATCTCAATAGACTGGAAAAGAAGGGCTCCAAGAGTAGCCAGATCTGGAGAACAATTAAAGAATTAGGAAAAATTATGGTAAAAGGCGCCCTGAAATTAAGTTTTACCGAAGGTACATTGATGATGTGATTATGCTGTGGGAGGGCACCCCCGAATCATTCCAACAATTTCTGGATGAAATAAACCAAAACAAATATGGTATCTCGTTTACTGGCAAGAGTGACTACAATGAGATCGACTATCTGGATTTACAGACTTTTAAGGAAGGGGACGAAATATTTACAAAAACTTTCTTTAAAGTAACTGATCGCAACGGGTATATACCCGTTTCCAGTTGCCACCACCCCAAGCGGAAAGAGAATATTCCTAAAGGGCAACTAATGAGAATACGTAGGAATTGACGAAATATAGAAGACTACCGCATTCAAGCTGATACTCTGATAAGGAAGTTTGTAGATAAGGGGTACCATACAGAACCTTTGATGCAATTAAAAATGAAAATAGAGAATTTGGACCGAAAGTCTTTATTGACGAAGAATAGGAACAGAAACAATGATTCTCAGATGGGTGTGGCCTTCATTACCGGTTTCAATAATCAATACCGTTCTATGGAACATATTGTTAGGAAGTATTTGCCTATTTTAAAATTAGACTGAACTTTAGCGAAAATTCTCACAAAGAAACCTCGTTTTATTTATAGGAGAGCACCTACCCTCAGAAACCATTTAGTTCAGAATGATATTAACCCTCCTAAGGCTATTAAGTTATTTTCACATATATATTTCACATATATATTTCACATGCCAGTTGCAATATGTGGGCAGAACCACCAGGCCTCTGTGCGTACGCCTTAGGGAACATATCAACAATATTAGAAAGGGGTTCCCCAAACACAACCTCTCTAGACACTTTAATGGATTTCATAATAGGGACCCATCTAGTTTGATTTTCTATGGAATTGATATTATTAATGACTACTGGAGGGGAGGAGATAAAAAGATTAAGATATCCCAAAATGAGACTAAATGGATATACCGTTTAGGTTCCCTAGTACCTAGAGGGTTGAATGTGGACATTGACCTAAACTGCTTTTTATCTAATTTCTGATTTTGCACCCGGACCCAAAAATTTTTTTTTTACATATTTATACTCAGTCCCTTCATACATATATATATTTTTTGTATATACTCTATGCATAATTTTATATATATGTAATTCACATATTACATCATTTTATAACCACTCCTCATAGTTAGAAAATTGAGTGTCATTTTCATTTATCTCATTTTATTTTTTTTCTAATTTTTAATATATATATTTTTTAGTTTTTCTATATATAGAGAATTTTTTATATATATATATATATATTTATATATTAACCTACCAATATCTGCAAAATCATTCAGTTATTTTTATTTACCTTTTTTATTATTTTTATTTTAATTTCATTTTTCATTTTCACATACATATATATTTTTTTATTTTTTATTATTTTTGAGTAATTTTCAAGATTTATTAATTGTTATATTTTATTTTTAATTCCTTGTTTACCAACATCTTCCTGACTTGTAATTGGAGATATATGGGGTTTTGTATTTTATTTTATTTTATGTCCTCATATTAACTGATTTTAATATACATTCTTGTGGGTATGTCCGTGGGGCTGTCCGTATGACGAAACGCATAAGACGGGACTTACTTGGCACGCACTACGTCATTTCCTTGTTTGAACTTCCGGTTTCTGTTAGCCTGGTTGTGGAACGCAAGCCCTCACCACGCCAGTGATCGCAGAAGTAATACTGTGTTTACAGCAACGGAGCATTGTAGCTCCTTTTAAAATTTATATGAGAATATATATTTAGTAAAGTACCACTTTGGTGGAATACAGCAGCACGCATTCAAGGGGGCACCTCATGTTAGAGGGGGACAACACCATTGGAACACATCCACTATGCCTGTTACCCCTGTAGGGGTGGGGCGCTCCGGTGAGTGCAAGCACAATAGGGTGATACAGCTGAAAGTGGGGATCACTGAAGATTCACCTAATTGTTCACCACTCCATCTTTGCACAGATCACTTTTCACAGACTGCTTTCTGATAGTGTATATATATATATATATACACATATGTTCGTTATATATTTTTGGGACTTATTACTTTGGATTAGCACCTGTCACTTTATCACTTATTAATTTTTGTGCAGCTCAGCACTGTGATTTTTATATGTTTTTTATATATTTTTGTTTTTTTTAATTGCGTTCACATTTATCTATTTATATGTGGATATAATCTTTTGTGTCCATATATATATTTTTTGGCACGTAACACTCATCGCTATTACATGTAATATATATATATATATATATATATATATATATATATATATATATATATATATATATATATATATATATATATATATATATATATATATATATATATATATATATACACACAGTGGGAACGGAAAGTATTCAGACCCCCTTAAACTTTTCACTCTTTGTTATATTGCAGCCATTTGCTAAAATCATTTAAGTTCATTTTTTTTCTTCATTAATGTACACACAGCACCCCATATTGACAGAAAAACACAGAATTGTTGGCATTTTTGCAGATTTATTAAAAAAGAAAAATTGAAATATCACATGGTCCTAAGTATTCAGACCCTTTGCTGTGACACTCATATATTTAACTCAGGTGCTGTCCATTTCTTCTGATCATCCCTGAGATGGTTCTACACCTTCATTTGAGTCCAGCTGTGTTTGATTATACTGATTGGACTTGATTAGGAAAGCCACACACCTGTCTATATAAGACCTTACAGCTCACAGTGCACTTTAGAGCAAATGAGAATTATGAGGTCAAAGGAACTACCTGAAGAGCTCAGAGACAAAACTGTGGCATGGCACAGATTTGGCCAAGGTTACAAAAAAATTCTGCTGCACTTAAGGTTCCTAAGAGCACAGTGGCCTCCATAATCCTTAAATGGAAGATGTTTGGGATGACCAGAACCCTTCTTAGAACTGGCCAACTGGCCAAACTGAGCTATCGGAGGAGAAGTGCCTTGGTGAGAGAGGTAAAGAAGAACCCAAAGATCACTGTGGCTGAGCTCCAGAGATGCAGTCGGGAGATGGGAGAAAGTTGTAGAAAGTCATCCATCACTGCAGCCTTCCACCAGTCGGGGCTTTATGGCAGAGTGGCCCGACGGAAGCCTCTCCTCAGTGCAAGACACATGCAAGCCCGCATGGTGTTTGCTAAAAAACACATGAAGGACTCCAAAATGGTGAGAAATAAGATTCTCTGGTCTGATGAGACCAAGATAGGACTTTTTGGCCTTAATTCTAAGCGGTATGTGTGGAGAAAACCAGGCACTGCTCATCACCTGTCCAATACAGTACCAACAGTGAAGCATGGTGGTGGCAGCATCATGCTGTGGGGGTGTTTTTCAACTGCAGGGACAGGATAACTGGTTGCAATCGATGGAAAGATGAATGCGGCCAAGTACAGGGATATCCTGGACGAAAACCTTCTCCAGAGTGCTCAGGACTTCAGACTGGGCCAAAGGTTTACCTTCCAACAAGACAATGACCCTAAGCACACAGCTAAAATAAGGAAGGAGTAGCTTCACAACAACTCGGTGACTGTTATTGAATGGCCCAGCCAGAGCCCTGACTTAAACCCAATTGAGCATCTCTGGAGAGACCTAAAAATGGCTGTCCACCAACGTTTACCATCCAACCTGACAGAACTAGAGAGGATCTGCAAGGAGGAATGGCAGAGGATCCCCAAATCCAGGTGTGAAAAACTTGTTGCATCTTTCCCAAAAAGACTCATGGCTGTATTAGATCAAAAGGGTGCTTCTACTAAATACTGAGCAAAGGGTCTGAATACTTAGGACCATGTGATATTTCAGTTTTTCTTTTTTAATAAGTCTGCAAAAATGTCAACAATTCTGTGTTTTTCTGTCAATATGGGGTGCTGTGTGTACATTAATGAGGAAAAAAATTAACTTATATATATATATATATATATATATATATATATATATATATATATATATATATATATATATATATATATATATTTTTTTTTTTTTTTTTTCTATAATTAGTTGAAAACTTATAGTCGTTGTTTTTTACATTTTTCATGTCCACGTATTATACTTTTATCTTTTAAGATATTGTGTTATGCTGCACATAACACTGAATATTTTTTGATGTAACTCATTTACATCATATGCCAATAATATTTTTTATATTTTTTTTTTAATTTGACCTATGCTGTGTATACACACATCTTTACCATATAATTTAATTTATTTTAATTGTGTTTGGGTGTAGAGGTTCACATATACCTTTAACATTTTTTCACTTCATACGTTGAGCTGGTAACATTTTTAATAGTGGATTGGATTCATATTTAGTTTATATTTATTATGTGAACAGTGCCATTCCCCTGAATAGAGTTTTTTCAACATGCTCTTTTAGCTACATACTCCTACTTTAGAAATGCTAATATGTGGAAAATGTTGCATAAAATCACTTTACGATGGTACCCGACACCTTACTGTTTATCCAAATACTATTTCCAGACATCCAACCTTTGCTGGAGGAATTGTGGACAAGTAGGCACGCTCTACCACCTCCTGTGGTCCTATAAATCATTAGTTAAATTTTGGCCTTATATCTTCTAAATACTTTCAGAAATAACAGCAATTCCACTACAGGTATTCCCTGGTTTGACCCTATTATACTTACGCATAGAAGGTATCCGCAGCCCTCTGAAAAACTTAATAGTCAATGTCCTGCTTCCTGCCAGACTAACTTTGATGAGAAACTGGAAGTCTCCCCTGACAGCGGCAATTTTTGAAATATAAACTCTAGTAAACCAGTATTTTACATATGAAAGAATGTATGCACTAGCCACAGACTCTTTACATATTGCAATTCAGAGTTATATACTGCTATACCCAAATATGATGACCAAGAGTTAACAGACCTGTTGGGTTCCCTTCGGATACCGGAGCTGCCGGGGAAAGTGGCGGCGGAATTGGAAGCTCCTTTTACTCCTAAAGAACTGGCTTCGGCCATTGCCTCCTTCCCCAATGGTAAAGCTCCGGGTCCTGATGGGATACCAGCGGAGTGGTACAAAACTTATATGGAACTGTTGTCTCCCAGACTCTTGCAACTTTATGGAGAATGCTTTGAAGCAGGGAAATTGCCACCTTTGTTGTATGAGGCTCATGTGGTGTTACTTCCCAAGCCTGATAAAGACCTTCTTAACTGCTCCTCCTGCAGGCCCATAGCACTGTTAAACATGGATCTCAAAATTTTGACCAAAAAGATTGCCAATAGGTTGATGAGGATTCTAGAGCACTTGATATCGCCAGATCAGATAGGGTTTATGCCCAAGAAAGCCACTTACATTAATATCCGCAGAGTGTACACCCACACGCATATAGATGAGGAGATATCTTCTGGAGGAGCTCTGGTGTTTTTTGATCTGGAAAAGGCATTTGACTCCATTGATTGGGGATATATGACCCAGGTACTTCAACACATGGGATTTGGTTCCATATTCCTCAAATGGATATCAATGCTCTATGATCAGCCGGTGGCAGCACTCTACCTAAATGGAGGGGTGTCTGACAATTTTCCAGTATCCAGAAGCACAAGACAAGGGTGCCCCTGTCACCCTTGTCACTGGGCTTATTTGCGTTGGTCATGGAACCTCTGGCGATTGCAGTGCGCTCCTCCCCTCAAATTCAGGGTATTAGGGTGGGCACCCTCACCGAAACTACAGTCCTTTATGCAGACGACCTAGTCCTATTCATTCGAGATACTGGACCTTCTCTACAGGCTGCACTGTCTCAGGGTCAACTGGAATAAATCCAAGATACTTCCGCTGTACCACCGTATTGGTGGATACGGTATCAGACTAATTACAGATAACCTATAACTATCAATATTGGTGTGCTAGGCCATAACGGGAGATGTATATGACTGGCATACAAGAGAAATATTGATAATTCTGCATTAGGATAACTGGTCACTTGTAGGGGGGGTGAGTTATTTCTTCATATGAAATTCTTGCGGCTGGGGGGGGGGAGAGGGAGCCAGGCCATACTTTGGACTGTATTTAGCATCACGGCTCAAGATGTCGGACAACGCCGGTGCGGTGTCACCTAGTGCCTTTCTTCAGTTTGGAGGCCAACTTGGACGGTATATATCTAGGCAAAAGTTCTATTATTTTGGGGGAGGGTGGGGGATTTAGTTTCACGTTTGATTTTTGTTTTTGTATGTAAATGTCCACCGACAACTGTGTTATAGCCGGTGTTGTTGGCCGCAAGTGTGGTCTGTTGTTATTTGTATGCTTAAAAACTGAATAAAAAGGAATTAAAAAAAATATTGCAATTGATAGATGGAGCCCATGGGTAGATAGGTATGACAAGCGCATTCATAAAACAGGTTAATTATGGTATATCTGACATGACTTTGTCCAAATATGGTAACCTTTGACTCACGTTATTTCTCTTATATTTTCTTTATGTTTAGCTGTTGTATGCTTTATATATTTATAAATATTACTTGCATTGTCTTCCAAATGTGGGCCTGGACCTATTTTTGTGGTCATTTGGAAACCTACAGTATGTGCCATGTTCTTGTTCTATTGAACTTAAAAAAAGTACACCATCTATATATGATGTGAAACACAAAAAAAACACTGCGCTCTAGTGCAAAAAAAACGACACTATATATAAGCCAGCAGCTGCATACATTGTGACAAACAATCAGTGACAAATGAGGAGAAAAAATGCAGCGCTAAAGAAATATGAAGGGTTGGATGTAACTAGACCTATTATAAAGGATAGTAAACGTGGCAGTAAACCTGTGTTTAAAAAAAATGTAGAGGTAAAAAGTATATCACAACTATATAAAAAGTCCACCTAAACCAGGGGAAATTAATCAAAATTACAATATTATAAGGAAACCTGCAAAAGCAGGTGTGAGTGATGGGGGTCAAAAAATAAGAAAAACAAAGTCAATGATAAATAATAAAGGTCCGTAACTGTAAACATCCAGGTGTAAGACAACAGTGACTGCAAACCAACATCTAGGTGTAGGACATCAAGGGATAAAAAATCAAGTAATAGAGAAAGGTGGGTACTCTTACCAGATGACACGGACTCCCCTGTCGTATGACATGGAGTCGATAAAGCATGGAGCCCCACCTAGGCAAAGAACGATATCCAGAACGATGGAACCTCTGTCACGCTCCTCAACCTCCCTGATGTAATGAAGGGGTATCCAGAGGGATGACCGGGTAGGTGTCAGCCGATGAGCATCCAAATATCTCCTGGAAGCGAACTGAGCGTAAACTTGGTCCAGACCTCCTGATAGAAGTGGCTAATGGAATGTAGTTTCTCTCATCGGGATAATATGCAAAGAAAAAATAAAAAGCTTCTGCATGGTGCAGGTAAACCAGGGATTTTTATTTCTAAAAACACTGTACAAAAAATAATTAAAAGTGATCACTATAAAAACAAACAAAGGCAGCCTAAGGAAGGTGAGATCGACCGACGCGTTTCGACCAAGAGGGTCTTCAACAGGGGCATGAGCTACCCCCTCCACGCTGCTGATATATAAAAATATTGTGTCTATATGGATAACACTTAGAGCCAATCCCATTGAGGCTGTGGGGTCAGATGATCCGGAACTGAATCATATTGGCATCTAGGCCAATCAGGATCAAAGATAGAGTGACCAGTGAGTGTGAACTCCAATGGCGCGGTCTGACAGTAGGACTCGCCCGGAAGTGAAGCAGCCTACCGGGCGTCACCTCCTGATCACGTGGTATGAGGAAGGCGGCGTCACGGCTCCCCGTCTCAGTCGTCGGATACCGGAAGATATGTCAGATGGAAGGGGGCGGTCAAAGAAGCCGAATCTCTCTAACACAAGTCCTGATCATGTGATCGGATCAGGTGTTATCACGTGACTAAAGGAGGTGAAAGTCATCAGTGTACTGGATAACATAATTTAAATCAGACACTAGATGTCAGCACTAGGATTGGGTTAGTGCTTTCCAAATATAAGAAACAAAAAACAAGTAATGCTGAATAGTGTTAAGTAGCATTGCTGCAATCAAACACTGGACGTCAGCACTAAAACTAAGTTAGTGCTTTTCAAATGTGAGAAACAATGAACAGGAGATCCATATTACAATCAAAAATATATATAACATGACTGTTAAAATAATCTATTGGATGGCAAATATTCGATCTGGAAAAAATATAATAATAAAATGAAAAATGAAAAACAATGAACTAAATTAGTTACGCAGAAGGAAAAAAAAAATATATATATTTATATATAAATAAAAATATTAGTGCAAATAGTAAATACAAAAGTAATAGGGCCAATAAAAACGGATAGACAAGGGGGGCCCAGTGAGACTACCGAGGCATGTTTAAAAAGAAATCAAGAAGGAAAAAGACATATAACACTAATAAGTAGCTACTAGGATGTGTTGATGAACGAGTTGAGGTCCCACTCCACGTTCATCCCAAACGGGAAGTAGGCCCTCAACTCATAAATCCAGTAAGTTTCGAGGCGAGATACTCCTCGTAATCGTGACTCACCCCTCCAATGTGGAATGAATCTATCTATGACCTGAAACAAA
Source organism: Aquarana catesbeiana (assembly GCF_042186555.1). Taxonomy (NCBI): domain Eukaryota; kingdom Metazoa; phylum Chordata; class Amphibia; order Anura; family Ranidae; genus Aquarana; species Aquarana catesbeiana. The sequence continues at coordinate 302,863,518 of NC_133324.1, forward strand.
GTACCTGTGGGATCCTTGTTATGGTGTTGTAGAAAATGTCTCGGTACCGTATGTTTACTCTTTCCACCTTTGATGTCAGTGATGTGTTCATTTACACAAATGGAAAAAGTCCTAATGGTACGGCCCACATATTGTTTATGACAAGGACATGTTATCAAATAAACAATATATTGAGAAGCACACGTGGCAAATTCTTTCATATGATATACACGAGACGTTACTGTTGATCTAAAAGTTTACATCTTTTGTCTGCCTGCACTATTATGGTGGCACACATTGCATTTACGACAAGGGTAAAAACCCTTGCAATCTTGAAAAAAAGATATCTTTTTGGGTGGATCAATCACATTTGGGGCTATTTGCCCCTGAATGGATCGAGCACCCCTGAAGATCACTGCGGCCCGTTCAGGAAGAACTGGACCGAGTAACCTATAATTAAGAAGAACTTTTCAATGTTTCTTAAAGATATTTTTGACCTGTTTAGACTGTATGGAGTGGGTGGTAGTGAAAGCCCACTTAAATTTAGAGTCCAGAGTATTTTTAGGGCGCTCAATTAATATAGCTGTTCTCTCTACCACCAAAACTGCATTGATCTCCTTGTCTAAAAGATCCGATCCGTAACCATTTTCAAGGAATCTGTTCTTAAGCAACTCTGATTGGGCCAAAAAATCTGATGTTCTACTACAGTTGCGGTGCAATATAAGAAACTGGCCACGTGGAATTGCTTTGAGCCATTGTTCTTGATGGCAGCTCTTGACCGGAATATACCCATTCTGGTCGGTAGGCTTGAAGTAGGTTTTGATTTCCAAGTGGTCCTCCATGACCATAATCTCCAAATCAAGAAAATGGACCCGCGAGGTGCTAGCCTCATAACTTAGGGAGATTCCCCTATCGTTGGAATTTAGGATGGTCATAAAATCATCTAAAGAGTTAAGGTCTCCATCCCATAGGAGGAGGATGTCGTCTATGTACCTGGCCCAGAGAACTAACTCGGGCTTACGGTCAACATAGACGACATCCTCCTCCCACTGTGCCATAAAAAGATTGGCGAGGCTGGGCGCAAATTTAGTGCCCATAGCCACGCCTTTCTTCTGTAAATAAAACTGGTTCTGGAACCAGAAGTAGTTGTGCTGAGTGGCAAACTTCAACAGTTGCATAATAAAATTTCGCTGTAGGAGGGGAAGTTGGGAATCCCTCGATAAAAAACTCTCCACAGCGTCAAACCCTAGCTGGTGGGGTATGCACGTATATAGTGCTGCCACGTCAGCTGTGGCAAGGAGCATCCCCTTTCTGAATGGCTTAGATTCTAAAAGTTTAATAGTGTCCCTCGTGTCCTTTAAATAAGAAGGGGTGGATCGAACCAATGGTTGTAAATAGTGGTCCGCATATTTACCAATTCGGGCTGTGACCGAGTCAATCCCGCTGACTATAGGTCGACCAGGGGGATTGACTTGGTCTTTGTGGACCTTGGGGAGATAATAAATTGTGGGGATAAGAGGAGCAAGGGGAACCAAAAAACTTTTTTCTTTTTTATTTAGAACCCCTAAAGAGAAACCCTCGTTGACAAGATGTAACAACTCTTTTTTATAAACAGTAGTGGGGTCGTCAGGAATGGAACTGTAGGTGTCAGTATCGCTCAGTAGTCTGTCCATTTCGTTAAGATAATTAGCTTTATCTAAAACAACAATACCGCCCCCTTTGTCAGCAGGGCGGATTATACGATTTTTCGTTTTGCATAACATTTCAAGTCCCTCTTTAACTTTAGATTTAATGTAGACTCTTTTTTTGGCATGGGACAATTTCTCAAGATCTTCCAACACAAGGTTTTTAAACACCTGTACTGAGGGAGCCATAGATCCTGGGGGGTTAAACAAGGAGGGATTGCATAATCCCGAATGTAGGATGGTCTTTGATTCAGACGTGGTGACTGGAATTCTAGGAGTAGTATTCTCTATCTGGGGGGGAAAGGCAGGTTGGGCCAAAAAGTGTCGCTGGACACTAAGTTTTAGGTGGAAAACCTATTAAGGGGTCTAGGAGGGACGAACTTGAGCCCCTTATCAAGAACAGTTTGTTCTGCCTTAGTCAATATACAGGAGCTCAGATTAAAAATGCCTGTATTCCCTAGGTCCTTTTTCTTTTGGCCTTGGACCCTTCACCCCCCTCTGGTCCCTCTTTTCCTTCTGAGTTTCTTAAGTACCCTTCCATGGGTCTCTGAAAACCCGAAGGTTGAGTGGGGCCAGAATAGTTGGAATTGGGATAGTAGGGTGTTCTATTATAGAGATCCACATCTCCATCATGTTGTGAATATGGATCTGAATAATTACCATATGGATCAATATCATACAGTGGAGTGAACCGATTATTAGTGCGAACTGGGGTATGATAACCATAGTCCGGATCGTACTGTACTCTTTGGCCATTGGGTCCATAATTTCTGTTTGAAGGAGGGCCTCTGGAGTGGTGTCTATATTGGGAATCTACTGATTGGTTGTTAAATTGACCTCTTCCTCTCCCTCTAAATCTGACACCTCCTCGCATACGTGGGGTGGGCGGAAGGAGAGGGGGGGGGAGGGTCCCTTGGAGGTTGGAAAGGCAACGGTCCAGGTCCTACTCTGTTGGACCCGGAGCGCTTAGGTCCTTGAACATAAGGGGGTTCATAGGTCAACTTTCTATTTGGGTGTACCACAGCGGGAACGGAGATGTCTCTAGAGGAAGGTTCACTATTGGAAGAAGGAATATTCAAATTATTTTTCTGCCAACTAAATACTAAATTAGAAGTGTAGTCAGTGAAGTCCCTATTATATTTTTTTGTTTTTGTTCCTTTGATCTTTTTCTTCTCTTTCGAGAGTACTTCTCAGATTGGTGGACAGTAAAGTATATTCTGCTGTACTCTTATATGGTGTCAATTTGTCTCTAAGCTCTTTGATTTTAGAATCTATAAGAGACAACTTGACACTCTTCCTGTCCACCAAGAACTGTAAGAGTTTTAGCCCAGTTTCGTTGAAATATTTAAACCAGGATTCTAGGTCTGATTCGTCTTGTTGAGGATGGATGTCCCATCTGAGACCTCTAGGGACCATCCGTTCTTTGATGTACTGTTCCAAAAAGGCCTTATCCCACTGGAGGTGTATTTCACTGATCATCAGTTTTTTTAGCCTGACAAACATCCCACTCATCTCTGAGTCTGGATCTGTACTAACAAACACCCCATCAGTGTTTAGAGACCTAGACATATGATGCTTGGCTTCTGACAAACATCACTCCAGTTGGCTCATCCTTATTCTTAATGCAGAAGATGGAAGAAGTCCTTATAGGCACCACTTTTATACTCTTTTGAAGAGGCCATTATTTCTGACAAAAAAGCAGGCAGATTTAACTTCAGATCATTAAATTAGTTATTAGTGAGATTAGTGATCATGGTCATCATAGAGAAGGCCAAGGGCCAGGCCTTGGAAACAGAGGAGAGTGTCTGACCTGGAAGTACATCTTACAGCTATGGACAAAGTTAGAAAAAACCCAAAAAACAGTCTGGCAGGTAAATTTTAGGCTTGGGGTTAGGAGGAAAAGTTTGAGGGGGGAGGAATGCAGCTTGCTATGACTGGTGTAGAGATAACTCCTGGACTTGGCAAAACATTTTACACAGTTCCTCAGCAAAAAAACAGGCCTTAAAAGAGTTCATGACTGTCCAAGTAGTGACATTTGGCAAGCTTGTGATAATGTAAACAGACAAAAAGAGTAAAGTGCACAGACTAATGCCCCGTACACACGATTGGACATTGATCAGACATTCCGACAACAAAAACCATGGATTTTTTCCGACGGATGTTGGCTCAAACTTGTTTTGCGCACACATGGTTGTCGGAATTTCTGATCGCCAAGAATGCGGAGACGTATACCACGTACGACGAGACTAAAAAAGGCCAGCTCAGAACCAAGCGCAGCACCCTTTGGGCTCCTTTTGCTAATCTTGTGTTAGTAAAAGTTTGGTAATAGACGATTCGTGCTTTTTCAGACTCATGGTTTTCAGATCGTTTTCTGCTGTTCAGTTTGTGCTTGTGGGTTTGTATCTGCTCTTCAGTGCGTGCAGCGAGAACCATTGACTCTTGTCATTGTGTTCTTGATCGTTCGTTACTGTTTTTCAGGTTGCTCTTCACAGGCCTTGCTGTTCTGTTACTTCGTTCTGAGCAGCCGACCGTTTTCTAACCATGTTGCGTATACGTACTCCTCGTAGAGTTTGTGCTGTGCGGGGGCTTGGTGTTGGGGTCCTTACCTTGACACAAGTCCAGTCCATGAACAGGGTGGGGAGGAGTTCATGGACCAAGAATTGGTTGCTTCAGCGTGACCAGTTCTGTCACATGCCTTTGCTCCGTGAGATCCGTGAGAATAATCCTGATGATTTCAGGAACTTTCTCAGGATGAGGGACCCCGTATTTCACCATTTGTTGGCTTTGCTGACCCCTTATATTAGCAGGCAGGATATCTGCATGGGGCAAGCCATCACTCCGGAGCAGAGGCTAGTCGCCACCCTGCGGTACTTGGCGACGGGGAGAAGCCATCAGGACTTGAAGTTCTCGACAGGCATCTCCCCCCAGGCTCTGGGGATCATTATCCCAGAGACCTGTTCTGACATCATCCAGGTCCTGCAAAAGGAGTATATTAAGGTAAGATTTTTATCCTTTAATATCACATTTTATTGTATTTAATGTTTGATAATATATTGTATTTCTTTCCTCATTCCCTAATTGCCATGATTGTAATAGGCTGTGAATGTCCCCTTTGTCCTCATGCATGCTGGATTGATATGTAATTTTTTTTTGTCCTTCATACATATTTGCCTTTACTAACTTCCCCAGCATGGTCTCCTGGCCCTATATTCACCTCATGTAGTCACTTAACAATGTATTTTATCAGCTCCATAGTAGTGCTTTACCCCAAACACCCCAGAGGCTTTTTTTGGGGGTCCCCAAATCATTTGGAACCCTCCCTCCCTCCCCCAACTGCTAAGTCAGCTGAAACAATTCTCTATCTATCCTCAATCATCTATCTGCTGACTTTGCCAAACCCATACACACTATACCCATCTCTTTTGTGGTCAGATTTATGGATGAATTCCCCAAAGCATGTAGTGCAAAGGCCTGCCTGTATACTTTCGAATGGTACTGTTTAAAGTTTTTGTATCCTATTATCCTATTATTATCTTGATAGGTAATAGCAGAATGTCCAAATGTGCTAAAATGAGTACACTGTGTATTTATATCTTTGTATTATGACACTTCTTACCTGTCCAGTGGGCTTCCTATAGTGTAACTAAGGAGGGGCTGGCCAAAGTAATACCCGTTATTTAGGCATTCATCTCTCAATGAAGTGGAGAGGGTTACCTGTCCAAGAGCTCCCCCCTAAAATGTTAGAAATGGCCCATGAGAGGGGGGGAATCTGATAGGTTATACTTTGGTCTTTAAAAACTCCCTCAAATAAATGTTATCTTGATGTTGGCCAAGAATGTTTGTGTCTAATCTGCTTTCCCTGTTTATGTGCAAAATGAGTAATTTGTTTTTCTTGTTTGACTCCACAGTTTCCTTCCACACCACAGGAATGGCAGGCTGTGGCCTCCCACTTTACCCAGCGGTGAGACTTTCCTAACTGCGGAGGGGCAATTGATGGGAAACACGTCCACATCGTCCCACCACCCAACTCAGGGTCATACTATTTCAACTATAAGGGGTTCAATAGTATTGTGATGTTGGCGGTGGTGTCGGCTACTTACGAGTTCCTGTATGTGGACATGGGGAAGAATGGCCGGATGTCCGATGGTGGAGTCATCGCCCAGACGGAGTTCTACAGGCATCTTCAGAATGGCATCTTGGACTTGCCACCTCCAGAAGACAATGTGGAAGGACTCCCATTCGTCTTCGTTGCAGAAGCGTTTGCACTGGGGGACCATCTTATGCGGCCATTCCCGATGAGGACCAGAGGGTTTTTAATTACCGGCTGGCCAGAGCCAGAAGAGTGGTGGAGAACACGTTTGGAATCATGGCCAGCCGGTTCTGCCTATTTCTTACACCCATACACATGGCGGAGTACAAACTGAATCATATCATCCTGGCGTGCTGTGTTCTACACAACTTTTTACAGCAACATTCTGCCAACTATGCTGGCTCAGTTGGGCCTGAGGCTGGAATTCAAAATGAACCAACCCTGACGGCGCTTGAAAGTGGCCGTCCTGGCTTGCCCCCCCTGAGTGCCCGTGATGTCTGTCTAAGATACCTTGAATACTTTGCGGGTAGGGGGGCTATCAATATGCCAGAAAATGTCTGAAACCTTTTTCAAATTAAAAAAAAAATTTAACTACTAAAATCTTTGGTGACATTTACTGCTTGTGTTTCTTTTAGCTGACTCTGACAGAAATGTGGTGAGTCCTGAAAATGGGGTGATTGTGTAACATTACAAAGCATTGTTGGGTGTTATTTACTAAAGGCAAAGACACTTTGCACTACAAGTGCACTTGAAACTGCACTTGTAGTGCAAAGTGGATTTTCCCTTAGGAAATAACCCCCATTGTCACAGAAAACACCAATTAGAGCACAACAAAAGTTTTGGAGCATTGAAACAATAATCCACACATTCTTTTTTTTTTAATTCCGTATTTTTATTAGATTTTAAATTAAATACACTGTACAATTAAGCATTGTACGTCATGCAACGACGTCTGTATAACAATCAAAGGTATGAACTTCTATCCACAAACAGGGATCTGATAGATACAACTATTAATCGTGTCTTTTTGTACCGTACTAAAAGAAAGGAAAAACTTAAAGAGTGTAGACGGTCCACTTCACTGGTGTGCCACCACATGTGGGACCTTTAGTGGCACAGGAGCGAAGGGGACCTTTTGTGAAAGACACAATAGTTGCATTTAACATAAAATTACCAGTTATATAGTAACATAAAGTTCTTATTGAGTGATAGGTATTGCTCGGTCAAGAAGGGGGGTCAGTAGATCTGTCCGTTTGTACGTGGGGTGCGCAGTCTCTAGTCCAGTCGGTCCATGGTTCCCATGCTTTGTGTAGTTTTGTGGCTTGCCCAGAGAGTGTGGCTGTGATAGTCTCGTAGCTGTAATGTAGTGATACCAAGTCAGTGACTTGGGTAAGCGTCAGATGTGTGTCAGACTTCCAATGTCTGGTTATATTTAGTCTGGCTGCCATGAGAATATGGGTGGTTATGAATCTGAAGGGGTGAGGAATGTCCTCAATGGTGAGGTTAAGGATCGCTAGAGCCCGTGTTGGAGGGGTCGTGATTTGGGTGATGTTCGAGATTAAGTTGAAGGTGTCTTCCCAGTATTTTTGTAATTTGGCGCATGACCAAAAGACGTGTAGTAAGTCACTCGTGGAAGATTTACATCTCCAGCAAGTATTAGGGATTTGAGGGTTAAAGGATGTTATGCGGGCTGGGGTCAGATACAATCTTAGTGCAATCTTCTGTGTGAGTTCCCATAGGGCCGCGCATTTGGTGGATTTGTAAGTAGACTTGAGGGCTTGTTGCCATTGTGTGTCCGTAAAATTTGTGGCAAGGTCTTTTTCCCAGGTGTGGTGAGGTGGCAGTTTGGTAAAGATACGTTTGTGGTGGAGGTTATTATAAAAGTATGAGATCCCTTTAATGTTTGTGTCGGGGTTGGTGAGGTATTCCCAAGTCTTGGGGTGGATATTGTAGATGGGGAGTGGTATAGTTTTCAGGCAGTGACGTATACGGAGATAGGTGAAGTATTCGGATGCAGGTATGGCATATGTGGCTTGTAGTTGAGGGACTGTTGTGATGTGGTTGTCTTGTAATATGTCTTGTATGTAGTGTATGCCTTTAAGGGTCCATAGTGAAAGTGAGATTTCCGGCATTAGATGGAGTAAGGCTTGTATGGGGATGTGGGATTGAGGCGTGTTAGGAGTGTATTTCATTAGGGATGTCGCTTTTTTCCAAGCCTGTGCTGAAGCTTTCACGGTGGGAGAGAGGGATCTTGGGATTGGAGTGCCTAGCGGAATGCTTAGTATCCATGTTTTCAGGTTGGGTCTTGTGAGTGAAGATTGTTCAATGTGGCCCCACAGAGTGGACGGGGATGGTTGAAACCAGCAGGGTAATTGGGCTAGGATAGCAGCCAGGTGGAAGTCTATAGATCTCGAGCCACCTACCAGTCTGTGTTTGATCAGTTTTGTGTGGGCGCATCTGAGTCGTTTGTCTTTCCAGAGGAATTTATTAAATAATGTCTGGAGGGATCTGAAGAATGTGGCGGGCAGGGGAATGGGTAGGGTTCTAAAGTAGTAGAGTATTTGGGGAAGGCAGATCATTTTAAAGGCCGCAAGCTGACCTGTACAGGAGAGTTCGTGTTTCGCTATATTTTGTGCGGTCGCTTGAATGTTTTGGAGGAGTGGAAGGTAGTTGCATGAATAGAGATTTTTAGTCATCCTCGGTAGTTGGATGCCTAGATATGATATGTCAGAATCTGCCCAGGCGAATGGATATTGTACTTGGAGGAGGTTCCTCATGGTAGCGTCTACATTGATGTCTAGTAGGAAGAATTTAGTCGTGTTGATTTTGTAGTATGAGACCGAACTAAACCAATTTAGCATCTTTTGTACTTCTGCCAGGGAAACAGTCGGGTTGGTGAGGATGAAGATAACGTCATCCACAAACAGGCTAATTTTGTGGTGATAAGGACCAATCCGTAGGCCCGAGATGTTGGCATTAGAGCGGATATGTTCTGCTAGGGGTTCCATAATCATGTTGAATATGAGGGGGGATAGAGGGCAACGTTGGCGGGTGCTGTTTGTGATTGGGAATGGCCAGGATAACATGCCTTCTGTGTAAACCTGAGCTTCGGGGTTGGAATATAATGCCATAATGGCTCCAAGAATTTGGCCTTGGGACCCAAACTTCCGGAGGACCGACTCGAGGTAGGACCAGTGAACTCTATGGAACGCCTTCTCTGCATCCAGGGATAGGAGCAGAGAAGGCATTCCGGTGGATTCAGCATAATGATTAAGGTTAATCATCCTTCTGGTGGCATCTGAGGCTTGCTTGCCTTTTGTGAATCCTGTTTGGTCTTGATTTATAATAGTGGGCATAATTTTGAGTAGGCTTGTCGCTAGAGTTTTGGCGTATAATTTGAGGTCAAGGTTGAGTAAGGAGATGGGGCGGAAGATTTGGGGTACATTCGACTGTTTCCCTGGTTTCGGTATCGTAATACCCAACGCTTTTAAATATTCTGGCGAAAAGGTAGAAGAGGAGGCAGCATGATTCAATAGGTCACTAAGATGTGGGATCAACTGTGGGTAAAATTGTTTATAGTATTCCCCTGTTATTCCATCGGGGCCCGGTGCTTTACCGCTAGGGAGGGAGTCTATGGTTTTTTTGATTTCTTGATCCATGAACAGGGCATTTAAGGAGGTCAGTTGTTTCTCAGTCAATTTGGGTAGATGTAACTTGTGGAGGAAGTGGTCTATTTCGTCTTGTGTGGGTTGTGGGGTATGGGGGTCCTGTTTCAGGTTGTAGAGGTCATCATAATATGCGCTGAAGGCATCGGCTATGTCTTGGGGGTTGCTTAAGGGGGTGTTCGTATGGGGGTGAATGAGTTGGGTTATTTTGGTTTTGATATGTCTACCTTTTAGTCGTTGGGAGAGTTTCTTGCCAGCCTTGTTAGAGGTAGAGTATGTAGACACTTTAAATTTCCTGTGAAGGAACTCGTAGGAGTGGAGGAGTAGGGTTCTAAGCTCCTGTCTGAGGTTTAGTAATTGGTTGGCCTGTGGGTCTCGTGGGTAATTTTTGAGCCTGTTCTCTAGGGTCGCTATCTGGATTGTTAGTTCGTCTATCTGCTGCGTCCTCTTCCTCTTATGATGAGAGCTAAGTTTAATTAACATTCCCCGCATATATGCTTTGTGCGTGCTCCACACCACGGCAGGGTCGGGTACCGAGCCTTTGTTCAAGGAGAAGAATTCAGTAATGTGTTTTGATATATCTGGGGTGTATGTGTCGCTTTGTATAATATAGTTGTTAGCACGCCAGAGAAACGTGTTTTGTTATAAATTGGTATCCTGTATTGTAATTGAGATGGGGGCATGGTCCGACCATGTCGTGGTGTGGATCTTTGACTCAGATATTTTTTGCAAAATACATTTGTCAGAAAGGAACAGGTCTATTCTCGAATACGAGCGGTGTCTGGATAAAAAAAAAAGTAAAGTCACGTTCAGAGCCGTGATGGCATCTCCAGACATCGTATAGGTCCTGGGAGGCGATGAATTTTTTTAGAGGAGATTCACGGCGTTTTGTCGGTGAGGTGGAGTCCATCAAAACGTCTGGGACCAGGTTGAAGTCGCCACATAGTATTTTGTTGCCTTTTTGGATGGTGTTGGCGGAGCGGAGGACTTTGTGGAGGAATCTCAGTTGGTGAGAGCTTGGGGCGTAGATATTGATTAAGGTATAGGTAGCTTTGTTGATTGTGCAGATTAGGATAAGAAAACGACCTTCTGGGTCTGATATTACATCAAGGAGTTGGAAATCTAAATTGTTCCGGATCGCTATCATGACCCCTCTTGTTTTAGTGGGGTGCGTGGCATGGAATATATGTGGATATTGGTGGTTGTTGCATAAGGGTGTATTGGAATGCAGTAGGTGGGTTTCCTGGATACATAGCACGTCGCTGTGGAGAGCCGCAGCGGTTTTCCACAGTGAGTGACGTTTGGCGGGATGATTTAGCCCATTGGCATTTAAAGAGAGAATGGTGATTGGCATCTTGCGGTGTGTGTTATGCACAACACTTACAGTTAGGCGTTGGAGAGTTGGTTCAGAGGTACCTGGTGGTGGGATTCAACCGTTGGGAAGCGGAAGTTTGAGACTTGAGTGTAGGTTGAAGTGGTAGTAGGCTGGTATTGGAGGTTGGTGCTGGAGGGTCCTGGGTCAAGGAATTAGTGGTAGCTTCGTGGCAGTCCGAGCGTCTGAAAAAAGATTGGACTAGAATGCTGCGAATAGAGCAATGTATTAGATTTCAGGTAATAACAAAAAAAGAAAAAAGTCAACGCAGTAACAGTAACGTGAAGAATATAATACAGCTGGTGGAACTTGGCGAGGTGATCCAGTAGTGGGAAGTTCGGTGTAGTTGTTGGAGGTGGTTCTTCTAGTAGTAGAAGGAAATTTAAAGGGGGTGTTGAACACCTTATAGACCTCTATGTGGGGGTACAAAGAGTCAGTAATACCGGAAGGAGAAGGCAGGAGTAGCAGGTTGCCAGAGCTCAGGGGAGCCATATTAAAAGTTATCGGCCAAATAAAGTATTGATGCATGCATCTTTCAGTTAAGATTGCGATTTTGTAAGTTGCGGGACATATTGGGTCCTCTGTCTGAAGGAGGTGATTTGGGTAACTCAGGGATTATCTGCCAGGAGTGGAGGAGCTTTAGGCCCTTTTCTAGATCCCCAATGGCGTGCGTTTGGCCATTGTGTACAATAAGGATGGTTGCGGGGTAACGCCATTTATATTGCAGCTTATGATTTTGCAGGCTTTTGGTTATCGGGTTAAGTTTTCGTCGCATTTGGAGGGTGTACTTGGAGAGGTCGGGAAAGAGTTGGATGCCAGTGTAGGGAGCAGGTAAGGGTGATTTAGCTCTGAGTCCCATGAGGAGTTTCTCTTTGATGTGGTAGAAATGGACCCTCATTAGGACATCTCTGGGGACTGAGGTTGCTAGGTGGGCTGGCTTGGCGATTCTGTGAATCCTGTCTATGATTAGATCGCGCGGAGACGCTTCAAGAATCACTATGTGCATCAGTTCTTTTGCGTATCGCGGCAGGTCCGCGGGGAGTATGGTCTCAGGGACGCCTCTCAACTTTATGTTGTTCCTGCGGGCCCTGTCTTCTAAGTCAGCCAGCTTGGCCGCAATCCATGCCTGTTCTTCTTTAACTGTGTCATAGGCGTCAATGACTTCATTTACTGTGGATGTGCATGCATGTATCCCTCTCTCAGTGTTAGTCACCCTGTCATCCAGTAGATGAATATCAGAGGTGATTCTGTGGAACATGGATGAGAGGTCCATCATGAGGGAGGTCTGGAGGGAGAGCAGCATGTCCTTCAGTGTAGTGTCCATGACTGGCTGGCCTGAGGTAGGGAAGGAGGCCATAGAGGAGTGCAGGGCCTGGTCTAGGGAGAAGGGAATAGGAGCCTGGGCCTCAATTTTCTGGCGCTGTGATCGGTGCGGCGGCGTGTCTAGCTGCATCTTAGCCTTGGCTGGGCTGCTAGTGAGGGGGTCACCCTCCAGTGCCTGGGATGGGTCAGCTACAGTACCTGGATCTGTGTAGTCATCCGTGGCGGCATCCGGGAGGTCCGTGTAAGGCTCTCGTGGCGCGGCCTGGTCGGCGCCATCTTGGATATCCCATCCCGCCGGCTTGTAGGCAAATTCTGTCAGTTTCTGGGGCCTGTGGTCAGTAAATCGTTTTCTGGATGCCTGCATCATCGTCTCTTGGATGTGTGGAGCGAGGATGAGTGTGGATGGCGTTGTAGATGTGGCCGATTGCGCTGGATTGTGTCCCCTGGCTGGCGAGCTGTAAGCTTAGGCGTCCATCTTCCTCTCCGGCCGGCCACACCCCCCAATCCACACATTCTTTGGGGTCACATTAGAAAAAGTAGAAATGTCCATTTAAGATAAAACAGGCATGTTTAAAACCAACAAGAAAGACACAAATCTTGAACTTACAAAGTTCACATTTGGTAGAACTTGAAGGCAATATCAGACATGAGTATTTACAAACTGTGTTTGATATTGTGTTCAGATGGGGTGAAGTCTCCCCTAGAAAAGCCAAATTTTGAAGATGCATACCAATTGCTGAATGTCAACATGTGCTAGCTGCCATCACAGGGGATCAAGGGATGTGTTTTGTGGGTGCAACCCCTTCCTCACAGCTACTTTATTATTGAGGAAGGGGTTGCATCCCTAAAACGTGTCCATTGATCTCCCGTGATGGCAGATAGCACATGTTGACACACTGTGTGCCTCTTCAAAATTTGGCTTTTTGCAAATATGTCAAAAAATGGTAAAAGTTTTTAGCTCACAAAAAGCACCAAAAAAAGGGATTTTGAGGGGTTTTAAACTCACCCTAAAACATTAATGAGGTTCTTCATTTTATGTTGAACATCATTGATGTTTTTCAGGATGTTTTCCAAATCCCTATTACACCCTATGATCTCCCCAATCAGGATCTGTGCACTTTCCGAGGTGAAATGTCCTGGATCCACAACATCACGATCACCTAAAAAGATAGAAACCAAAAAAAAACATGTATTATAAATATGCCGGCATCCATCTATTACCTGAGCCTGTGGTCGCAGACACTCACCTGATGTGGTGTCAATTTCCACCACGTCTTCCTCCTCCTGCTCTGTTTGGCTTGGGTGGATTTCCCCTTCTTCCAGAGGTTGGGGTCTGTGGTCTCCTCGGATGAGGGGTGTCCTCCGAGTCTTTTATCCCCTATGTAAAAAAAAATAGGTATACTTAACACACAGATATTTGATGGCAGAAATAGGAATATGAAACATTGCTTGGAAGTGGGGTACAATTGTCTATTTTGGCAGATTTCCAAGATGTAGAATTTTTAGTGTCCTTTGTCAAGCTTCAATACTTTACCTGTTTTGTACAAGCTTCACAGATGGAGAAACCCCTATAGTATACACTGGAGCACCTGTGTGGGCCCCCTAATAAAAAGGGTGTTCATGTGTCCCACACAAGTGCTCCAGCGTCCAGATGTGAAAACTGCTGCTGAGTGTCCTCTCCTTACACAGAATCTAGTTTGCATTTCATTCTAGTTACAAACCCATCTACACAACCAAATTATTTGCAGACAAGTAGGCCATAAAAAATGTGGGCAAATGCATATGGCCAAAACAATGGTGTTTTCTAGGCCGAACAAACAATGTTTTATACAAACGAATAATGTGCCCATGAACATGAAAGTTGCCATTTTCAACTGGATAACAGTTAAGAAAAGCACATGGAGCAGCACGAACATAATTAACATAAAGAATAGGAACACTGGACAACTACTTTTTTGCAGCACTCTCCGTATCTTTCTGTACTGCTCGTGCTCTCTTAATTTGAGGTCCGACCACCGCTTCCTGAGCTGATCTTTCGATCGCCGTACCCCTAAATTCCGGTGCAGACTCTTGACCACTTTTGCCATGATCTTGGCCTTTCGGACATTGGGGTTGGGGTAAGGTCCATACTTCCCGTCATAGTCGTCCCTCTTCAGGATGTCCACCATCTCCAACATCTCCCCAAAGGACATATTTGAGGCCTTAAATCGTCTCCTTCTGGATCGGGACGTTTCAGGCTCCGGGCTTTCCTCCTCCTCCTCCTCGTTGGTGTAATTATCTGACACCTGCTGTGTCTCCGCCATGTGCTCTTCCCCCACTGCGACGAACGAGAAGGGGCGGGGAATAGACTAGAAAGAACGTCAGGGGCGGGCGGAGTGCAACGCATGTGCAGTGTCTATAAAGCGTAACACGCGTGCGTAGTACGTACGATCTGTGAGTGGAAGAAGGAGTAACGGAGGCGCCGATCATGATTGCGAAGGTAAGATTTAACATTGGGCCTATACTGCTTCTAGATTGAGGCCTGTATTTGCAAAAGTTTAGAAGACTTTAGGCTGACATTAGGGTTTGTCTTGTGTTGTGTCTTGCAGTGAAAATGGCTATCTTGAAAGATAAGGACTTTATTCCAACCTTCATTGATATGTTCAGGGAGCTGCCCTGTCTGTGGCAGCTAAACCACCCTGAATATAAGAACCAAACAAAGGGGAAGGCAGCGCTGGATAATTTGTTAGAATTTGTGAAGTCAGTGATCCCCATGGTAGACATCACCTATTTGAAGATCCTAATTGGTGGCCTGAGGAGCACTTATCTAAGGGAGCACAAGAAGGTCCAGGATTCCCAGAGATCAGGAGCTGCAGATGACATTTATGTCCCCAGGCTGTGGTACTATGACAGACTGCATTTTCTGGCAGGTCAGACTGAACCCAGGCCAGCACTCTCCACTCTTCCTTCCATGCTTCCTTCCCCCCAGCTGAGGCTTCTGACGCCCAACCTGGGCCTTCCAGGCAGCAACATGTGGAGGAGCCCAGCTTGAGCCAGGTATAACATTCTTCTAAATATTTCTGGTTGTCCAATCAATCATGTTAAATAGATGTTAGTTTGGATTGCTAATTTATGATTGTGATTGATGATGCAAAAACTAAAACCATGTCCCTTTTTCATACACAGGGAAGTCTCAGCCAGGAGGTGGCTGGGCCAAGCAGACTGCCTGATACCCAGGTCCCTCCCCTCCGCCTTCAAAGACAAAGTGGCAGGAAGAGGAGTAACCTGGAGGAGGCTGCCATAGGCCTCTTTTGGAAGGCTACAGAGGCCCTGAGAACCCCCCACAGTGTGGAGGAGGATTTTTCTGGCATAACTGCCTGCAAAATGATGCAGATGGAGGAGGGCCAACAACTCCTGTGTGAGTTTTTAATTTTGGAAGCTCTAAAAAAGGGGTTGAGGGGCCAAATAACATGTGCTACCCACATTTGTGACCTCGCACATAGTCCTCCTCCTCCTCCTCCAGGTCCTACTCCTCCTCCTCCTCCTCCAGGTCCTACTCCTCCTCCTGCCACATCTTCAACACCAGAGCCACAGCCGGGAAGGAAGCGTGGAAGGAAGACCAGAGAGTGATGGCCCTGGGTTCAGTCTGGTCTGGCAAAATATGCAGCCTCTTGTAGTACCGCAGCCTGGGGACACAGATGTCATCTGCTGCTTTCCGGATCTCTGGGGCTTCTGGACCAGACTGCACTCCCTTAGATATGGACTCCTCAGGCCACCAATTTTGCTGGAAAATAATTGATGTCTGCCCTGGGGGTTAAAGGCTTCGCCAATTTATGATGTTTATCCAGCATTGCATCCCTCTTTGTTTGGTTCTGATCCCTTAATAAAGAAATTTTTGGTTCAACTATACTCGCCTATGTGTGTTTTCTTTCAAAAAGGACATTTTTTTTGTGAGTAGGCAGGTACATTTCAAAAAGACAATGTGAAATTAACAAGGGACACCAACACCAAGCAATCTCCTTGAGATTAAATAATACAAGATACCAATGGTGTTGTGGTAACTTGACACACAAAACACACACACAAATATTATGGAGTAAAACCAATAAAAAAAAAACTTCAGCCTTGAAACAAATACAAACCCCCCCAAAAAAAACAGCCTTGAAAAAAATACAAAACAAAAATAAAACAACAAAAAACAAATTTGGTCAGATGTCACAAATCAAAATATATTGAGGGAATCACGATAAATAATAAAGAAAGACGTTTGTGAGAAGTCTGTGTGAATATGAGCAGCAAAACTACTTCATTCTTCTCACATTAAAAAGAAGAAGAGAGTGCGCTGTATTAAACAATTTTAAACATTGCAGCGTGACGAAAGTGCTCTATCCATTCCGAGCACTAATTTTACCAGACCGAGCTGTTCCGTCTCGGAATTTCTTCTGAGCATGCATGGCACTTTGTGCGTCGGAATTGTCCACACACGGTCGGAATTGACACGATCGGATTTTGTTGTCAGAAAATTTTATAGCCTGCTCTCAAACTTTGTGTGTCAGAAAATCCGATGGAAAAAGTCCGATGGAGCCCACACACGGTCGGAATTTCCGACAACGCGCTCCGATCGCACATTTTCCGTCGGAAAATCCAACCATGTGTACGGGGCATAAGTGTGATGGGTGTATAAACATTTATTAAAGGAAGAAAGGTAATCCTTTAATAAATGTTAATAAATGTTTACACACCCACTACACTTAGTGTGTGCACTTTGCTTTTTTTGTCTGTTTGCCACCTACGGATCTTTTCAGTCTCTCAGAAATTCTGCATTGTGTGCTGGATTGGTCTTCAGTGGTCCCCAAAGCCATATGATTTGTCCTAGGGAATTGGACCACACTGCTTTTTATCCACGTAGTTTGTCTCGTGGAGGATGTATCCATCACACCACAAGCTTGTCAGGCAGTAGACAGAGGCTGGTAGTGGAAGCCTGGGACATTCCAAGGTCAGGGCAAGTAGCAGGCAAGCATAGTTTAAAAAGAGATCCAAGGTCAGGGCTGGCAAAAAGCAAGAATGGTCCAATTAACAATCTGAAGTTAAGTTAAGGCAGCAATTCAAAGAGTAATCTAGGTACAATGCAAAAGGTTGGAAGAAAGGGAATCCAAGGGAATATAGCAATGGGACAAGCAGGGAAACAAACATGGAGCCAGGAAACTAACGCTGTCACAAATGAAGAAATATGGCTGATGAGGTTTAAATAAAGCACCTCTTGCACTGAGGACCAATCTAGCTAGGGGATGTATGGTCAGATTCCCCACCCATCTGGCAACTTGTGCTTCCTTGGGCACTACACCTTCTGTACCATCTTCAGGGTGTACTGCACTTAGCCGCAATCGCACTTTGGCCTCTGACCAGGTAAGTGACAGTTTATTATCTTCTTGATTATGAAAGGACCCATAAACTTTAGCCCAAGTTTTCGTGATGGACAAGAGAGTTTGAGATTTATGGCAGACAGCCAAACTTCATCTCCTACCTTGAAAACAGGGTTGTCTCCTTTTCCTTTATCAATATATTTCTTATAACTATCGTGAGCCTCTTGCATGGCTTCCCGGAGTTGCTAGTAATTGGTCTGGATGGCACTTATCCGATCCTGGACCGTGGATACTGATGCTTCGTGTATGGAATTGGGCAAAAATTAAGCATGAAAGCCATAAATGGGCCAGAAAGGGGTTTGATTAGTGGTGGCATGCAAGGAGTTGTTGTAAGAGAACTCCACACAAGAAACAAGCAAAGCCCGGTTGTCTTGAGAGTCAATACAAAAACACCGTAGGTATTGCTCTAAGGCCTGATTTGTCCTTTCGGTCTGGCTGTTGCTTTGTGGATGGTAGGCTGATGAAAAGCATGCTTCAATTTTCAGGGATTTGCAGAATCTGGAAGTAAATTGTACTCCCTTATCAGATACATTGTTATCTGGTATCCCGTATAGCCTGAAATCTCTTTGATGAAAGTGTTTGCCATGTCCACAGCAGAGGTGTGCCCACCATAGGCACGAAATGTGCCATCTTTGAAAGTCAGTCAACTACTACAAAAATAGTGGTGAATCCTTCAGAGGTGGGCAAGTCAATGATGAAGTCCATCTATATCTTTCTCCAGGGCTGTTCTGGAATGGGAAGTGGCCTTAACAAACCCCAGGACTTGGCATTGGGCCCCTTTATTGCGTTGGCAAACTGTACAGGAGCTGATGTAGTTCATACAATCCTGTCTCCACCCCGACCACCAGGAGGATCGCTGTATAAGCTCAGAGGTCTTCTGTACCCCAAAATGTCCTGCAAGCTTGTGGTCATGGAAAGTCCTTACGACCTGAAGTCTCACTTGTTGAGGGATGAAGATCTTGTCCTGAAACCAAAGTAAACCTTCTTGTTTTGTCAGTGAAGAGACCTCAGGTTCAGTACACTGACTGGAAGCTTGTCTAATTGCTGTCTTCAGATCAGGCTGAATGAGCAAAACATTTTGCACAGTCAGGATGGTACCAGGTTCAGTTGTTTCTGGAACATCTGGAAACATCCAAGAGAGAGCATCAGCCTTTCCGTTCTTAAAGTCTGGTCGATAAAAAATATGAAGGTTGAACCTGAAAAAGAACAACGCCCATCCAGCTTGCCGAGGTCTTAGACGTTTGACTGTTCTGAGGTCTGTGAAGATCATGATGGGATCATGATGGGATGGGTAGCCCCCTCCAGCAAGTACCTCCATTCTTCCAGGGTGAATTTGGCGGCCAATAATTCTCTATCACCGATGTCATAGTTCTTTTCTGGTGGGTCATCTTTCGTGAAGCAAAAGCTATGGGATGAAGGAGAGCCTTAGGCCCTTGACGGGCCCTTGACGTTGCAATAAGATTTCTCCTGTGGCTATCTCTGAGGCATACACTTCCAACACATAAGGTAAAGCTGGATTAGGGTGTTGTAGTACTGGAGCGAAGATGAATAAACTCTTCAGCTTGTCAAAGGCTACTTGGGCTTCTTGGGGCCACTGGAACCGAACCTGATGGTGAGTCAACTGAGTAATGGGTGCAATGATTGCGGAAAATCCTTTTATGAACCTTCGATAAAAGTTGGGAAAGCCTATGAATCGCTTGACACCTTTCTTGTCCAAAGGGGCTGGCCATTCCAGAATTGCCTTAACCTTTTGTGGGTCCATTGTGATTCCCTCAGTGGAGATAACAAGTCCTAGAAACTACACAACTGATTTTTCAAAGTCACATTTTTCTGCTTTTACATAAAGTCCATGCATTCTGAGAGTTGCAAGTTAAATGGGTTTGATGAAGTTCCAGTGTGGCAGAAAAGATGAGGATGTCATCAAGATAGACAATTACAAAATTATCAAGAAAATGTTGAAAGGTGGCCGGAGTGTTGCAGAGTTCAAATGGCATGACAAGGTACTCAAAATGGCCAAAATGGCTGTCTTCCACTCGTCTCCTTCCCGGATCCAAATAAGATTGTAGTCCCCCCGTAGATCCAGTTTGGTAACTTTTGAAACAATTCAGGGATCAGGGGGAGCGAGTAGCGATTTTTCTTGTTGAGATCCCTATAGTCTACACAGGGTCTCAGAGTGCCATCCTTCTTCTCAACGAAGAATATAACAGCTCCAGCTGGGGACATGGAGGGACGGATGAAGCCTTTTTCAAGGTTCTCGTTGATATATGTCCGCAAGGCTACCAACTCGATTTCTGATAGGGAAAAATTTGGGAAGAAGGAATTTCAGTTTCAGGTAGTAATTCGATAGGACAGTCATAAGGCCGATGAGGTGGGAGTTTGTCAGCTTGTTTCTTATGAAAAATGTCCATGAATTCTTGGAACACTTGAGGGACATGCTGGTGTATATCAGACATAGGTTGAATAGTCAGACAGTTGGCCAGTCTATGGACGCTGGGAGCAAAACAATGCTGTGAGCAATAGGCCAAAGAAAAGGATACTTCTTTCTTGACAACATTTTCTCAGTGGATTATGGGCCTGTAGCCATGGAAGTCCTAGAATGATAATGAACACCGGCGAGCAGATGATATCAAAGCAAAGGAATTCTTGGTGGTTAGAGTTTGTAATAGTGAGAATGGGCCTGGTTTCTTGGGTGATGGCTCCAGAGCAGGGTAAAGAACCAACAGCCAAATGTATTTTAAGCCTCTGTTCTTAGTCATAAAGTGGAATTCAAAGTCTCTTTGCCAGGGTAGAGTCCAGGAAGCAGCTGCAAGCCCCGGAATCAATGATGGCTTGGAATCAAATTTCCTCTTCTGTCACCGGTAGGGAGACAGGGAGAACAAGATTAGATGTGGAAGGACCAGCAACTTGAAAGTTCACTGTATGTTGTTAGCTTGACTTACTGGGTCTTACAGGACAATCGGGTAGAAAGTGGCTGGCTCCTCCGCAGTATAGGCAAACATTAGCCCGACGGTGGCGTTGTCTTTCATTGAAATTCAGTGGGGCCGGACCAGACCAAGTTGCATGGGCTCTTTTTCGGAACTAGCAGTGGAGGAAGGACAAGGTAAAGTGGAGTGGACCAGAAGGATCATTCAGATCGCCTCTCCCACTTGATGGCAAGTTGGATGAGGACCTCCAGGGTAGAGGAAGTTTCCACTCGGCTAGTTCATCTTTAAGAGTCTTTGAGAGACCATGGCGATATTGGAATTTAAGGGCCTCGTTCCATCGGTGTCAGCAGACCATTTGCGAAGGTCCACAGTATAGTCATCAACTGGACGTTTTCCTTGGAACAGGGTATGCAGGATGGTTTCAGCAGTAGCTGTGCAATGTTGATTGTCGTAAAGTTATTCTATTGAGTTGAAAAAAGTATCCACGGAATTTAATACAGGATTCTTTTGTTTGAGTAATTTGTGGGCCCATGCCTGGGGTTCCTCGGAAATGAAGAATCCCACCTTTACATTCTCTGCAAAGAAGGTCCTTGGTTGGAGGGCTAGGTATAGCTCCCAGGCATTTTTGAAAGCTCTGAACCTCATCTGATCACCCTGGAATCGTTCAGGCATGAGAACTCTCGGTTCAGGAAGGGGTATCACTACTGCGGGAATGGAGCTAAATCATTCTTGTGAAGAAGAGGTTGAGGGCCCACTGACGACCGGATATGCAGGAATGGGAGATACAGTTCAGGTGCTGCCAATGATCTTCTAATTGAAAGTAGCCCTCTTGAAGCCTTTGTACTGCCTCAGTAAGGGTGGTTACCTGCTGGAATAGGGCCTCGAGTGGGAAACCAACTCTGTCGGCCTCTGACATGGCTGGATTGTTCTGTCACGTACCTTATCCAAGGCCAAAATACTGAGAAGGGCTCCCCTTGTGGCTGAGCGCAGTATACCCCTGGAGGTGGTACAGAGGGTATAATATTCAAAGAAGCATGGGTTTCCAGCAGGGTGTAGAAGACTGGAACATGTGATCACTGACATCTGCTTGAGACTGGTGCAGGGGGAAGTATTTAGAGAGCTGTAACTGGATACAGTGGACTTGAGAATCCAGGAGGCTTGGTAAAGGCCTGGCGGAGGATCCAGCACTGTGGTTCAAGCTGCAACTGCTGCAAGCGGGGTTAGTGTGGCAAGCCGGGGTCATGCACTGGTTCAGTGCACCCAAATGCGCTGAACCAACATTCTACCGCGCATGCGTGCAGAAAAGCGCCAATAGCGCCTGTTAACAGTTCTGCCAAGGATTTAATTGTTGCTTCCCTGACAAATGCATAAAAGCATAAGAACTGGGGTGCAGAAAAATGGCAGCAGACGCTATGGACTGATGAGTCAATATTTGAAATATTTGGATAAAGCAGAAGGCAGTTTGTTCACCTAAGGGCTAAAGAGCAGTACGATATTGAGTGTCTGCAGGAAACAGTGAAGTATGGTAGAGGTTCCTTGCATGGTTGAGGATGCATTTCTGCAAATGGAGTTGGAGATTTGGTCAGAATCAACAGTGTCCTCAGTGCTGAGAAATACAGGCAGATACTTATATATATATATTTGGAACAATCTACATACTGAGTTCCTTAAAAAACTGTATGCAAGTGTACGTTAAAGAAGTGTTGCTGTTTTAAAGACAAGGGTGGTCACACCAAATATTGATTTGATTTGGATTTCACTTCTGTTCGTTCACTTTCCATTTTGTTAATTGATAAAAAGAAACTATTATCACTTCTATTTCTGAAAGCACACAAATACTTGTACATGATTAATCTACTTTCATTATTACATCTTAATCCTCTATGTACCTGTTGCCTTTTCCATTTTCTCCTCCTCTCCCTTTATTATTACTATTATTGGGCCGGGCTTTCAATGTGAGCAGACATGGTCGGCTCTACTGCTGATTGCTAGCCTGATATCAGCTGAGGACAATCCTATCTGGGATGAGAGACTTGGCTGTGGCGGTGAGGGTGCATGCTTGCTGCCGGGGACAGAGCGCAGCTGGCATGTGTGTCTGCGGCGTA
This sequence comes from Aquarana catesbeiana, assembly GCF_042186555.1. NCBI lineage: Eukaryota > Metazoa > Chordata > Amphibia > Anura > Ranidae > Aquarana > Aquarana catesbeiana. The sequence continues at coordinate 302,886,063 of NC_133324.1, forward strand.
TGTGCCGAAGCGCAGAGACACGCTCAGGCACGCTCAGAGAGGAAGCTGGATTGTTTTCTCCCGGAGTGTCAGTGCGGCTGGTTGCAGTGTGGAGGCGGTGTGTCTATTAGTGCCAGACACCGGAACAAACTCGGGCATACTTGGAGCGTGATCGGAGCTAGCTAACTTTCCCAGAAGTGTCCCAGAAGTGCCAGAAGTGGACTGACAGAAGCAGCATGAAGCGCGCGTCTGTCCTTGGGGCTTGTGCTGAGCTTGTGCTTGTGCTGGGCTTGTTTTGAGCCTAGGAGCACTCTAAGGAACGTGCTTGGTGCCCGACCTGGAGCTGTCAATTTGGTTACAATTGCTATAACTAGCAGTGTACACTGAAGCCTGGGATAACTTCAAGAGCTATGTCGAGACAGAGTTAAGGGGACGGAGTAATGCTGAGCCTAGGCACTCAAGACAGCACCACACCACCTCCTCAAAGCTCTCAGATGAAAGATAAAGACAAAGTGGAGAAATTACAAAGTTTTGCATGGCATCCGACTACAGAGCCCTCTGCATCACACCATATACAGCACTTGTACATGCAATGGAGAAGCCGGATATTCCTGAGCAAACTCTGGTTACTACACATACAGGGGTACAGGGAGGTGATGAGTATATAGATGGGGAGAGGAAGAGTGAGAGGGGGATGAAAAAAGGAGATACAACTGTTAATAAAGATAATACTGAGTCTATGCAAAATGTCCAGGTGGGAAAGCCAACACTAAAAGATGTATTTTAAGCGGTGCAGATATGCAATACTACTTTGTCTACTTTATCAAATCAGTTTCAGTATCTACGCCAAGAAGTTACTATTATACGCCATGACATGCATAAAGTGTAGAAGCGCACATCTGCTGTGGAGGGCAGAGTCAGTAATATCGAGGATATTCTGTCTTTTATGCACCGTGATCTTAAGGCGGTGGGATTACAGTCAAAACATTATGCTAACCATATAGATGATCTTCAAAATAGGCTTTGCAGAAATATTGTGAGGATATTAGGCCTCCCAGAGCAGATGGAAGGGAGAAACCCTATGGAATTTATGGAGCAAAGGTTACCGGAGATTTTTGATAAACATTTTTCATAGCTTTTTTTCTGTCGAGCATGCACATAGGATACTATTGAGAGCCCCTCCTCTTGTAAAATTCCAACACCCATTTATTGTAAAGATCCTGCATTTCAGATTACTTGGATTATTCATTGGAAGTACAAAAATGAGAGCACAATATATAGAGGTTAAGAAGTGACTTTGCAATCTCCAAATAGCATGTGTGATGTTATACCTGGCCAAACATTGGATTGTTGTGAGGGATGAGACAATATTTTTTGATAATCCTAAGGTGGCCACAACATGGCAAGATAAAAATGAGCAACATCTGTCTACTCACGATGACGTCATGTATGACGAAACTAGTAGAGTTTATGCTCAATCACACCATGCTAATCTTATTGTGATCTGCAGATTGTTTTAACCCAGGATTTTTTTATCCATGTTTTGTTGGACTTGGAATTATATAGTAACTCTTTTAATAAAACCATCATGGTTTTACACTATGTGGTGACTTTTTTCCTTTTTTATACCATATCCGTGAGAGAGAGGTAGAGGGAGTAGCCAGTGCGGTTGGCATCAACATCACCCTGCTACATCCATTGGATGGATCCCTTGTGACATGTGAATCCATGTCTTACTAGACTCCTATAACTTGGAGTCTAGTTATCCGGTAAGGGCACATCCTTTTCCTATCACGGTGAAAGGTGCACTTTGGGTGTATAGTTGTCCACCATCCTTGAGATACGAGTGCAAGAATTCCTTCACATTATTTGTTTGGACACTTTCATGGACTGATCACTGTTATCTAATTTTATATTTGTAATTTTACTCACATAGCGCAGCAATTTTCTGTATTTTATGTATTTACACAAATGTTCTGATTTTTGATCTCTTACCATTTTCATTTGTGCAATTACTACATTTTCTTTATTAAAGATCACTCATTTCCAGAGTCCTATCGACTGATTTCATTGTTAAATTCTGACATTAACCACTTCCCTACCAGCCTATAGTGGTATGACGTCCGCAGAAGCACTCTGCCATCCTGGGCAGTCGTCATATGACGTCCTCTGCTTCTTGTCGCTCCTGCAGGCCCCCGGGGGCCCTCAGTGTGGCGATCGGGTATGAGGCATGTCCCTCGGGACACAGACCATCCCAGATCAGTGTAAAGAGCCAATAAAAATTGGCTCTTTACCACGTGACTGGCTATGTCCAATCACAGCCGGTCATATGCACTGTCTTCGTGCACAGTGCTTGTGTGTGCCCCTGGGGGCACGCAGAGCGGCGATCGGAGACGAAGGTTGTCACCCTGACACAGCCCATCCCCGATCATGACCGGCTGTGTCCAATCACAGCTGGTGACAGAATGTCAACAAACTGTTCACACACTCCTCACACACTCCTCACACACTGATCATGTGTGAGGAGGAGATTGCGGTAACAGCTTGTTACCACTTACTGTGCACATCAATAACACTGATTGCTCCCTCCCAATAAAGAGGACCTGGATCAACTCCAGAGATAAAACGATAATTCTCCTGCTCTACAAGACTCTGGTCTGACCACACCTAGAGTATGCGGTCCAGTTCTGGGCACCAGTCCTCAGGAAGGATGTATTGGAAATGGAGCAAGTACAAAGAAGGGCAACAAAGCTAATAAAGGGTCTGGAGGATATTAATTATGAGAAAAGGTTGCAAGCACTGAATGTATTCTCTCTGGAGAAGAGACGCTTGAGAGAGGATATGATTTCAATTTACAAATACCATACTGCTGACCCCACAATAGGATAAAACTTTTTTGTGGAAGGGAGTTTAACAAGACACGTGGCCACTCATTAAAATTAGAAGAAAAGAGGTTTAACCTTAAACTACGTAGAGCGTTCTTTACTGTAATAGCAGCAAGGATGTGGTATTCCCTTCCACAGGCGGTGGTCTCAGCAGGGAGCATCGATAGTTTCAAAAAACTATTAGATAAGCACCTGAATGACCACAACATACAGGGATATACAATGTAATGCTGACATATCACACACATAGGTCGGACTTGATGGACTTGTGTCTTTTTTCAACCTCACCTACTATGTAACTATGTCCCCACCCATCAAAGTACCTGTCACCAGCCCATCAAAGTACCTGTCACCAGCCCATCTGAGTACCCGAGTACCTGTCACCAGCCCATCTGAGTACCCGAGTAGCTGTCACCAGCCCATCAGAATACCCGAGTAACTGTCAACAACCCATCAGAGCACCTGAGTACCTGTCACCAGCCCATCAGAGTACCCAAGTACCCGTCACAAGCCCATCAGAGTACCTGTCACCAGTCCATCAGAGTACCAGAGTACCTGTCACTAGCCCATCAGAGTACCAGAGTACCTGTCACCAGCCCATCAGAGTACCCAAGAACCTGTCACCAGCCCATCAGAGTACCTGTTACCAGCCCATCAGAGTACCAGAGTACCTGTCACCAGCCCATCAGAGTACCTGAGTACCTGTCACAAGCCCATCAGAGTACCCAAGTACCTGTCATCAGCCCATCAGAGTACCCGAGTACCCATCACCAGCCCATCAGAGTACCCGAGTACCTATCTGCAGCCCATCAAATTACCCAAGCACCTGTCTCCAGCCCATCAGATTACCCAAGTACCTATATGCAGCCCATCAGAGCACCCGAGTACCTATCTGCAGCCCATGCCTCATAGAAAATACCTTGGGGTGTTTGATTTCCAAAATGGAGTCATTTTGTGAATAATTCCACTGTCCTGATGCTCTAGGACCTTCAAAAGAGTGATAGGAAGAAATTAAATTATGTGTGTAATTCATGCTCCTAGAACGCCTGAAGCTACTACTTCAATGTTGGACCTTTCTATGTGGCCAGGTTGTGTAAAAGTCTAACACATGTGGTATCACCATACTCAGGAGGAGTAGCAGAATGTGTTTTGGGGTGTAATTTTTGCTATATACATGCTATGTGTTAGAAATATCATATAAATTGACAACTTTGTGTAAAAAAAAAATATCCAAAATCAAAACCTATAACACAAATGAAAATAGGAGAAGACAGTGGTACTAATACTAAGTTACTAAGTGTAATAATAATAAATAACCGTGAATCACAGAAACTGAAACAATGATTCTGTAGTTATAACTACTAAAAATCACCCACTCTTCCACTCTTTATAGATGTCTGATTGAACAATATCAGAAGGCAATTAGCTGTTCAGCTAGAAGGGGATGGGAAAAAGATCTCAGAGCCATGACAGATGAAACATGGCTGAATATTTTGGAATATGCACAGTCTATATCTGTATCACCCCAGCAATGCTTAACCCAATTATTTATAATTCAGAGAGCATATGGAACCCCAGTTAAAATACATCAGTGGAGTAGGCGGGATACATCAGAATGTCTGAGTTGCTTAAGATCGTCTGCAGATTTAATACATATGCTTTGGAAATGGCCCAAACTGTTTAGGTATTGGCAAAATGTGGTATAAACCTTTAACTATGCATATCTAACACAGATACAATTCGATCCTAAAGTATGTCGACTGGGCTTTTTAGATAAAGGAATATATATTTGTGGGACACTACGCACACATGTTCTGCACATGCGCAATTGGAGTTTAAACGGACCTGTATGTCCATTTTTCCTTGCAAAGACTATTACCGCAATTTTTAAATATTTGCCTTGGAGTTTTTGTACTGCAACTCCTGTCTTTTAATAAAAGGTCTTGAGAAGACATTCTATACTATTATAGCCTTTTTATCTTTTTTATATTATCCTGCTGTTCACATCATTGGGCTTCGAGTGGATGTCCATGGATCTTTCTGGAGAGGAATGCTGAAGTCTTCCATCGGCGAATCTTGGATTTCACTAAAAGCGTTGTTTGACCCCCCTGAATAAGGGAGGTCGCAGGCTTTCTGGTAAGCCTTTTATCTTAATGAGGTGACGGGAAACACGGTGATGAGCGCTCAATCTACATTATATGCTGCACTGTGAAGTCACATATTGGATTTCAGCAATCTATGAACACATTTTTTTCATCCATATAGTTTTGCACTTTTGTGCGTTTTTTTATACGACTTTGGTTTCCTTCTGCATTGTCGCATGGGACTGCATTAAATTAAATATTGTTGTATATAACATAATCCATTACATTTGCACTGTATAGTTGCACTTTATTTGAATTTATGCTACTTAAGATTATGGTCACATTACACATTTATTATTGTGTTATAGTTTCTTCACATATGTTTTCATGCACAGAGTCTTTTTGTGCCTAAACTTAGTGTTGCACTTCACAATTTGCATATTGTTTGCACCTTTGTGCATTTTTTTATGTAACTTTGTTTTCATCTTGCATTTGTTGCATGGGATCGCTCTAAAACTAAATATTTTCTTCACATATGTTCTCATGCACTTTATTTGAATTTATGCTACTTAAGATTATGGTCACATTACACATTTATTATTGTGTTATAGTTTCTTCACATATGTTTTCATGCACAGAGTCTTTTTGTGCCCAAACTTAGTTTTGCACTTTACAATTTGCATACTGTTTGCACTTTTGTGCGTTTTTATGCAACTTTGTTTTCATCTTGCATTTGTCACATGGGATCACACATATCCCCTTTCACATGATTGGACCGTTCAGGTCCACCTGTCAGTTTTGACGGCGGACCTGAACGGGCGCTCCATGTTTGCCTATGGAGCAACGGATGTCAGCGGAGACATGTCCGCTGACATCCGACCCCGTCCGATCCGTTAAAAGCAGGCGGATGGCCCTACATCCAGATCCGTCGCTGGCGGATCGGATCGGGTGAGATCTGACGAAAACGGACATGCTGTCCGTTTTCATCCGATCCCTCCATAGGCAGCAGCGGCGCCTGACAAGCCCCTCCCTGCTCAGTGAGCAGAGAGGGGCCTGTCATCCGCCGACTCAGCGGTGATCAAAGAACTGATCTCCCACTGAGCCGGCGGACCGAGGGAAAAGGAGTCCATGGAATTCCATGGAAAAGGAGTCCGCCTCGTGTTAATGAGGCCTATATGAAATATTATGGTTGCGTATAATACAATTCATCATATGTGCACTGTATAGTTGCACTTTATTTGAATTTATGCTATTTAATGTTTATGGTCATATTGCACTTTAACCACTTGCGACCGCCTAACGCAGATATACTGCGGCAGAATGGCACGAGCAGGCAAAATCACGCCCGAGGCAGTCGGCATCGTTTGGGGGACCATCCGTGCTGAGGGGGAGGCCACTCATTCATGGCCACCCCCTCGCGATCACTCCCAATGAATGAAAATCTTCCTCTGCTGCTGTAATGTAAACAGCGGCAGAGGAAGTGATGTCATCTCTCCTTGTGTCGGTCTTTTCGTTCCGGCACCGAGGAGAGAAGACATCCAAGTAAGTCCACCAACACTACATATTACAGTAGGACACTCTAGGCACACATTTCACCCCCCAGTCACCCCCGATCACCCCCCTGCACCCCCTGTCACAGTGACACCAATAGCAGTTTTTTTTCTTCTGATTATTGCATTGGTGTCATTTGTGACAGTTATAAGTGGTAGGGCAGTTAGTGTTAGGCCCCTTAAGGTCTAGGGTACCCCCCTAACTCCCCCTAATTAAGTTTTAACCCCTTGATCACCCGCCGTCGCCAGTGTCACTAAGCGATTGTTTTTTTGATCGCTGTATTAGTGTCACAGGTGACGCTAGTTAGGGAGGTAAGTATTTAGGTCCGCCATCAGTGTTTTATAGCATCAGGGACCCCCATATACTACCTAATAAAAGGTTTTAACCCCCTGATTGCCCCCTAGTTAACCCTTTCACCAGTGATCACCGTATAACTGTTACGGGTGACGCTGGTTAGTTTAGGTTATTTTTATAGTGTCAGGGCACCCGCCGTTTATTACCTAATAAAGTAATAAACTAATAAACACAGTGTTAGAGGGATCAGCCCAGATACCTGCTAGCACCTGCGTTTTGCCCCTCCGTCCGGCCCAGCCCAGCCCACCCAAGTGCAGTATCGATCCATCACTGTCATTTACAAAACACTAAACACATAACTGCAGCATTCGCAGAGTCAGGCCTGATCCCTGCAATCGCTAACAGTTTTTTTGGTAGCATTTGAATCAGTCACTAACAGTCAGGAGCTTTTTTACCTGTGAGTCTCACTACTGTACCACTAAATTTAGAGCCCAAAATGGCAAATCAAAGGTACAGTAGTGAAGAGACCTACACGTTTCTGAGCATGACAGAGTGAAGAGGAAGTCATTCATCTGTCAGATTCAGGCTCAGAATACGAGCGGCTCCATGACAGATAGCTCTGATGACGGAGTTGTGGTCCCTGCCAAGGTCAGGCGTACCCAACCCTAATCTTCTGCTGTTGTTGAGGTGCAGGAACCGCAGGTCCCTCATATGGAGCAGAGCAGTACTAGCGCTGCTTTTCCTTCTGGTGAAATGGCAAGCACCAGCGGCCTAGTACACCCCGGTCGTAGTCAAACCAGCACTGCAGTAACACTTGGTGACGTGGCGAGTCCCATAAGTGCAGTTCAAGCTGGTGAGGTGGAAAGCACAAGTAGTGTCCTGCTGCCACCAAGAAGAAGACAAACACAGGCTGTCATGCCCATAGTGCCCTTTCTGCTGCATTCGCCAATCCTAATTGGGAACCCACCACTTCTGCAGCACCCGTACTTCATCCATTCACATCACCAACCAAATGCAGTCGGCTGCATAAGAGGCATTTTCTTTATGTCCTCCTGAGTACCACTACCCAACAAACCCCCCAAAAAAGATGTTGTGTTTGCACCAAGCGCGGATATAGGCGTGACACCTGTTATTATTGTCCCTCCTGTCCTGACAATCTGGTCTTTGCATTGGTGAATGTTTTGAACGCTACCATACACTAGTTGAGTATTAGCGTAGGGTACAGCATTGCACAGACTAGCCACACTTTCACAGGGTCTCCCAAGATGCCATCATATCTTGACCCGAACTTGGAACCAGTTACAGTTATAAAAGTTACAGTTACAAAAAAAGTGTAAAAAAAAGTCAAAAAAACAAAAAAACAAAAATAGTTGTCTTTATATTGTTCTCTCTCTCTCTCTCTCTCTATTCTCTCTCTATTGTTCTGCTCTTTTTTACTGTATTCTATTCTGCAATGTTTTATTGTTATTATGTTTTATCATGTTTGCTTTTGCTTTTCAGGTATGCAATTTTTTATACTTTACTGTTTACTGTGTTTTATTGTTAACCATTTTTTTGTTTTCAGGTACGCCATTCAGCTGCAGCGCAGATTTATTTATCTTGACAGCAACAGTGTTTGCTCCCACAATACATAAAGCCAGGACTCCAGCGCTGTCTGAGGTGATATATGCCGAAGCATGGGGGCAGCAGGGGCGGAGGAGCGATTTGCTCCTAACTTTTGGGGCGGATGCCCCCATGCTTCGGCATATATAAATGGTGCGTGTATGCCCATCATTAGAAGTGGGTGGATGAAGGGAGGTATTCTAATGGTGGGCATACCCACCTATCAATCTCTTTTTTTCATTCAGCCCACAGGCTGCATAAAAAAAAGATTACAATATATGCCCAGCAAGGACCAGCAACGTACTGGTATGTTGCTGGACTTTGAGTGGTTATACTAGAATGATACCTGCAGGTTTAGGTATCATCTTGGTATCATTCTTTTCAGCCAGCAGTCGGCTTTCGTGTAAAAGCAATCCTAGTGGCTAATTAGCCTCTAGACTGCTTTTCCAAGCAGTGGGCGGAAATGCCCCCCTTCCCACCGTCTTCCATGTTTTTCTGTGGCTCTCTTGTCCCAACAGGGAACCTGAGAATGCAGACAGTGATTTGGCCAGCTGACCATAGAGCTGATCAGAGACCAGAATGGCTCCAATCATCTCTATGGCCTAAGAAACCAGAAGCTACAAGCATTTCATGACTTAGATTTCGCCGGATGTAAACAGCACTATTGAGAAATTGGGAAACATATCAATATATATTTACATTCCCTGACATAACAATAAAAATGATAAAAAAAATTAAAAAACGAAAGGAACAGTTTAAAAATAAGATAAAAAAGCAAAAAAAAAAAAAATTAAAGAAAAAAAAAAAAGCACCCCTGTCCCCCCTGCTCTCGCACAAAGGCGAACGCAAGCATTGGCCTGGCATCAAATGTAAACAGCTATTGCACCTTGCATGTGAGGTATCACCGCGAAGGTCAGATCGAGGGAAGTAATTTTAGCAGTAGACCTCCTCTGTAAATCTAAAGTGGTAACCTGTAAAGGCTTTTAAAGGCTTTTAAAAATGTATGTAGTTTGTCGCCACTGCACGTTTGTGCACAATTTTAAATCATGTCGTGTTTGGTATACATGTACTCGGCCTAAGATTATCTTTTTTATTCCATCAAAATTTTGGGCAATATAGTGTGTTTTAGTGCATTAAAATTTTAAAAAGTGTGTTTTTTCCCCAAAAAATGCATTTGAAAAATTGCTGCACAAATATTGTGTGAAAAAAAATATGAAACACCCACCATTTGAATCTATAGGGCCTTTGCTTTAAAAAATATATAATATTGGGGGTTCAAAGTAATTTTCTTGCAAAAAATGATTTTTTCATGTAAACAAATAGTGTCAGAAAGGGCTTTGTCTTCAAGTGGTTAGAGGAGTGGGTAATGTGTGACATAAGCAATTAGCAGTTAAAGCGACACAGTGCCAAATTGTAAAAAGTGCACTGGTCAGGAAGGGGGTAAAACCTTCCGGGGCTGAAGTGGTTAATAATACAGTGATATATTTACTTTCATATATCTTTTTTACACAGGATCATCTTGTGTTTATACCCAGCACTGCACTTTATTTTTTGCATTTTTATTTTGTGCCCTGTATCTGGGTTATAGTGCTTAGCTGCAGCTCATTAATTGACAAATTTTGCACAATGTTTAATTCATCTATCACTTAGCGAAGATATATAATTTTTATTTCTAAAGAAATATATGCACCAGCAGTTAGAATACCCATAAATAGGATGTTATTTATAGCACGAAAAATGATTGCACTAAAGTGGATATCCCCTAAAACCCCTATACATGAGGAATGGCGGGTACAGGTTAACAATGCATTATTAAAAGAATTACAAGTTTAACGGAATAGGAGATTATTAAATAAATTTCATAAAATGTGGGAACCGTGGCTAGTGGTAGATAGATCTTTTATTAGTTATAGAGTAGTTAAGGAATGATAAACAGGGAAGGGTTCTAAGATGATACAAGCATAAGTATGTATATGATCTGCATTAAATAGATGGGAGCTTCCTACTCCAAACTAGAGTAATAATGAATGAAAGCATTCCCAATTTACAGTATTTTATCACACCTGCCTAAAATTTTTGCATAGTTGTGTATATACATTTCTGTAAATTTAGTCTTTTTGGAAGAAAAAGATTTTTTTTTCAATAGAAAAAAAAAAGAATAAATATTTCAGAAAAACACCTTTTCCACAGCCAGACAGTGGTTGTGCAAGTCCATCAGGAATAAAGCATTATACTAAATTGCTCCATCATCATGTGTCGTATTTATGTATGCACAGCATGTGTGCATTTGTTTATGTATTAACAGCACATGGCCTTTACATTTCACCAGTGCAGTGATGCAACTGAATTCAGAATGAGCTATTGTCAATTAGGTGACTGGACTTTTATACTCATCCACTTAGCAGTGCAGGTCAATGGAATAATAAACACCCCACCTTGCTACTTCAGATGGCTAAAAAAAAATCAAACAAGATGTTATGAATAATGTAGTGAAATCTTCTTTCTCTCTCTCTCTGCCTCTTTCTGCCCTTCAAATCCTGAGAGGATGAGTGAGGCTGCTTGTCTGCCTCATTAATGACTATTCAGGCATTTGATATTTGGAACAATGGTCATGCTCACTGGACTTTTTTACACCTATTTGCGTTTTAAAAAGAGACCCTCATGAAGCAAGCAAGTGAAGTTTTGAATAGCTATGCATTTTTAATGTACTAATATACATACAATCTCTTATGAAGCAGTGTTCACCATTTCAAGATGACTGATAACTTCTGAGGAGCTCTGCCCTCAAATGAACTAAAATTCTCTTGTAATACACTTGACAAAATCATAGTCTTTTTAATTGATTACTAATTGATGTAATATGTTGCATACACTTGCTCTGTTTAAATAGTATATGTATGTTATGGTAACATTTTGTAAAGACACCTATATTTATATTAGTTTAATTAGGGCAAATACCATCGAGCACTATTATGCTCCAAAAAAAAAATCGATAAAGCTTTTGGTAGATGCTGTAAAGCTATATCATCTGTTTTTTATATCATTCAACCAGCTCTGTTGATAAGATATATGTGGCACTCATTGTTATTTAATTTGAGGGAAATCCTGAAAACCTAACCTATTGGGGGTATTTAAAACAAATGGAAACCCTAACCCAATAGCACCTAATTTGCCAACACAATGTCATAAACAACCGACACTTTAAATACTTGTTTGTACCTAGTTTTTCATCCTTTTTTCAAAACTCATTTAGTGTTGATCTCCTTCATCGTCTTGGCAACCACTTCCTGTCCTCATGCATGTAACCATATAATGGTCTGCATGGAACTTCTCAGTGAAGGTTTCCTGATACAAAATGCCTGCATAATGTGTGTTGAAACAGCCACTAGTATTCACTATTGGAAGCCCACGTGACAGAGTAACATGCAGGAGCCAAACTGAGAGACAGAAACAGAACAATGCCAATCTACAGTATAAACAAGGAACTTCAAGGAAGAATCACTAGGTATTATTTTAATGAAAGCTGAAGATAATAAAAAAAGTACAAAACATGTATTTTTAAATTAAATTTACATGTTTAAGGTAAATGAGATTTTAACAATTAATTTACTATTAAGAGAACTTGATTGTGGAAATTGTGACCAAAACACAAGGAAAGGGCAAATAATTTGTCATCAGTATTTTCTGTGGGTTCGCTACAGCTAATCTTTTCGCCTTTACTGACTTACCATGACTTGTTCTGCACTATGTAGTCTTGGTAGAGGATCGGGGCTTTTGCTTCCTCATGTCAGTTGCCTCCCTGATGACCATTGATCTCATGATTTGTGGAGGAATAAAAAAGCAGTAGTGGGTGAAGTGCAGAAATCACAGATCCACTGAACACATGAAGGAGATGCAGAGATCTTTGAACTGCAATGTCCTTTCCAGCATGGGGAACAGTGAGCAGAACTGTAGTGACATCACTTAATCTCACTCCAAATCTCATAAGATTTGTAAGTGGCAGGCAGCAAAGCCATAGATGATTTGATACTGCAGAATACAACTATGGGCTCAAAGCAGAAAAGTAACAAGGTTTAGGTAGTGCAATACAATTTTCCTGACTGACTCCATGGCAGCATACGTATAGGGCTAACCCCGCCTCCAATCCTCCCCTATAGGACCCCACTCCCATAAATCTTTGCTCTGAGCCAGAGGCCGTGTTCCTTTTTTGTCCTCCTCCTAAGGACCAGTGTGGTTATTCGACTACCTGAAGTTTTTCCTCTCCGTGATCAAGACCAGCCAATGGCAACCACTGGCGATACTCCATTAAGCCTTAGCTGTTAGCGAGGTACTGAGTGGGCAAACAAACGAGGCGCTGGAAGAGCTAAATCCTGGCCATTGGCAGACAAGGGGTGCAATGGTCAGTCAGCCCAGCTGTTAGCGAGTGGCCCTTTCTGCCCCAAGTATGGCGTGATCAGCCTACCTGGGCCCGATTTTTTTGTGGAAGCAGGATTGAATTGCAGATCTGTGTTCATGCCATGTGCGGTGTTGTATACTTTTATATTACATATTCAATGGCAGCAGTTTGTGTGTTCCTGTTTGTCTGTTTCTTCTTTGGCTCCAGTGTCTTCCAGTCTATGGCAGCTGGAGCGCATTTGCATTCCAAGCCACTGCTTTCTCTTCCGACTGGGTGTTCCTGGGTTGCTTCTGCCCACGGTCAATATGCATGTGTGCTGCGGGCGGTGGTGGCATAATTTCAGTGGAGAAATTCAATCAACGTTCAGTACTGTTGATTTTGGGATTTCTCTGTAGGCAGCTTGCAGCAGTTTCTCTAAACGCTGTGCGCAATCATCACAGGTATATGCTCTGCATGAACACCTTTGTATGCTATCTCTGTGTGATTCTGCTATGATTTGATTACCTGTGCAGGTTGTCTGTCTGTGCAGTTCACACTGTGGGTGTTTCACTGCACTCCTCCCCTTATGACCAAACCTTTCCTTTCTTTGCTGACCTGGGTATTCTTTTTGTTTTTTAACCATTTTCTTTCTATCCTATTTTTCTTTTCGTTCAGTCCTTCTAGGTTAGATTGACAATACACGGCATAAGATGATAAAGACCTCATTAGGTCACAGCATTCCTCTTCAAGACGTATTTGGCATAGGTGATGTCAAGGTCCAACCTTCATAGTAGAAGCTATGAATCCTCTTTTACGCACCCACTGCTATGTCAGCCGCTCCAAGGAGGGAGCCTGCTGGGGATGCAGGACTCCGGTCCCAGTGTGAGCTATGCTAAGCCCAGGCGGTTGGAAAAAGGGGATGGTGACTTCCAGCAAATGGAATCTCCGGTGAGGCACGTGGTGCATGAATCCCTTAAAGAGTGGAATAAAAGCCACACGCAAAGTTCAACAGCCATTGTGGCGTGTCCTCCCACTAGTATGACCAGGAAGAACTGGATCTGTCCCAACCAAGCCATCCATCTATGAAGACCTCAGCCAGTGAGGCAGATGGACATGAGTCTCTTAACCCTTGTAATGCCTTGTGGTTATAGCAATGATGGGTGCATTTACATGAATGGAACCTGTAGAGTCTCCTGTAAAGCAAGAGGATGTTCTGTAAGCACCTTGGGCTCTGTTTTCTTCTAGTGCAATTTGTCATGCGACTTTGGACACATAGGGTCACGGCCCATTGATTTCAATGGCACCCATTCCAATCTATGTGACTTAAAGTTTCAGTGACACTGGAAAGGTACCTGCACCACTTTGGTGTGACTTTTGATGCAGCTTTGATCCAGGACTGTGAAGTTGGTTCGGGTTGCACTCCAAACTCGCACTCTAAGTCGTGTGAGTTTGGGGTCGCAATAGTAGCGTAGCCTTAGAGAGAGTGTTTTCCCATTCTGAATGGAACTAGGGAACATAATTTTGGATGAGTGGAGTAAGGTCACATTCAGTCGACCATATAGAGAGGCATTAAATCAACTTTGCAGTTCATTTGTCTACCAGCCCACTCTCTTTTGTCTCATCATTGTGACTCTTGCCATATCAAAAAAAATTCCTTTAGTCTCAAGCCTATGTTGTCTATAGCGGTTTATCGTTAGCTGATTCGACAACATTTCCTTCTTATCTATTTACCCCCCTCCTCCCTCCTCACCCCCCCCCAACCCCCCGCCCTCCCGCCCCATCTCTCCAAGGTCTAAATTTTCCTTCTCCCTTATTCTGATCCAGTCAATAATTCTTAAATGCTACCCCGCGTTTTTTTAAATTTCACCCAATGTTCCTATTCCGCTGAGCTCCTATTTCTTGCTTCCACTTCTGAGCTTGTACTAGTCTCCAGGTAATAAGTTTCTTCTACTGCATCTATCCATTCCCATACCTCAGGACTCTCCTTCCTCTGCCAGTTCTTCGGGATTGTTCGCTTTGCAGCATTCAGGAGGTGAGGAACCAATGATTGCTTGTATTTTTTAATGTCTCCAACACCCCCATGAAACAGGACCTCCCATGGGTCTCCTGGCACTTCTATTCCTGTTATTTTCTTTATTAGGTCAAGTATCTTACTCCAAAAATGTTTTATTTTGGGGCATGTCCACCAAAGGTGCGCCATCGTTCCAATTTCATTACACCCCCGCCAGCAAAGAGCCGTTCTATTTTGATATTTACTTGTTATCTCTGGAGTAAGATAACTTCTACTTATACATTTGTAGTTCATTTCTGCTGTCCGCACATCAACTGCTGAGTTACAAATCAATTTAAGAATTCTTTTAATTGTGTTTTCCCCTTTCTTTGTGCCTAATTCCCCCTCCCATTTGCTTATAAATGGGGGCATCTCCAGCTGATCAGTCTTCATCAGAGCTTTGTAAATTTTTGAGACAATATTTCTCGGATCATCTGTGTCACATAACCTTTCAAAATCCGTCAGATTGTCCCCTTCCCTGATCGGTGCTGGAAGCTTGCGCACAAAGTGGCACACCTGGAGATACCGCCATTCATCTAATCCACGTGCCTCACGCCCGTTCCTAATTTCTTGTAGTGTCATAATTTTACCCTCTTTTGTAATGTGTCTTAATTGTGTCTTTCCCCAAAGTGCTTCTTTTCCTCCCATGGTTTCTAATCCTGGTGGGAAAAAGTTATTCTCTAAAAGTGCCAATAGTGGTGAATTATAATTCCCGTTTAATTTCTTATACACCTCATCCCAAATTCTAAGTGCATTTCGTGTTATTATGTGTGTGTTTTCTCCTAAAATTCTAGTATGAGGGGGATTCCAGATCAAACTTCCCAGTGATGCATTACTAAGATATTCTTCTATTCTTACCCAGCGTTTTTCATTTACTCTCTTTGCCCATTCTACTAGTCTAGCCATTACTGCCGCCTTGTAATAATTCTGAACATCTGGCACAGCCAGGCCCCCATGCATTTTCTTTTGTTTTAAAGTCCTGAAAGAGACTCTTGGTTTTTTATTTTTCCATATGAAGCTCATTATTATATTTTTTAACTTTCTCAGATAGTATAAGGGTAGTGGTAGCGGTATCATCTGGAACACGTATGTAATCTTAGGGAATAGTACCATTTTAATAACATTAATGCGACCGATCCATGAGATAGCTTTCTTTGCATAATTTTTACATTCTGCTCTAACTGTATCTAACAGGGGTACGTAATTTATTGTGAAAAATTTTTTAGTTGAGTTAGCTAGTTTGATTCCTAGGTACTTTATTTCTTTAGCCCATCTAAAACTATATATTTTTTTTAGTATCTCAATTTCTGATTTCTTTAAATTTATATTTAATATTTCCGATTTTGTCATGTTTATTTGAAAGTTAGACAGCTCCCCATACTCCCTTAGGGCCTTGACCAGTTTGGGCATCGTGATTTCAGGGTCCGAGATGTAAAATAATACATCGTCGGCATAAGCTGCGACTTTATGTTCGTCTTCTCCGATCTTAATACCCCTGATATCTGGGTCAGCACGTATTGTTGCCAAGAGAGGCTCCATAGTAAGGACAAAGAGCAACGGGGACAGAGGACACCCCTGCCTCGCACCATTCCCCATTTCTAGTGGCTGAGACATAACTCCGTTCACTCCCACCATTGCCATCGGGTGGTGGTACAAGGTTTTAATCCTCTGATACATTTGGGGACCAAGACCTATGGTCTCCAAGGTCTGGAACATGAACCCCCAGTCTACCCTGTCGAAAGCCTTTTCATCATCGATCGACAACAGTAGTCCTGGGGGTCCATTCACCTTCATTTTTTGCATCAGGAGTAATGTCCTGACCCCGTTGTCCTTCCCCTCCCTTTTAGTGACAAAACCCACCTGGTCTGGACTGACCAGGGCATTCATAGATCCCTTTAACCTCTCGGCCAGTATTTTTGCGTAAAGTTTCATGTCAGTATTGAGAAGGGAGATGGGGCGATAACTTGAGCAGAGTGTTTTTTCTTTCCCCTCCTTCAGAATGATCGTGATAGAAGCCTTTAAGGCCTCCTGGCTCATGTCATAGTCCCCTCCCAACCCATTAAAATACTGGCACAACCTAGGAATCAATATTTCTTTAAATTTTCTATAATAGGTTAATGTGAATCCATCCGGGTCTGGACTTTTCCCGGTTGCCATACCTGCTATTGCTTTCCTTATTTCTTCTTCGGTTATTGGGGCTTCCATTCCCTCTCTTTCCCCTGCTGAGATCCTAGGTAGTTTTGCCGTCTGTAGATATTCGTTATTTCTCTCTCTCCTATTATTAAGCAGAGTGTCCTGTTTGCGAACTGAGTATAGCTCCTGATAGTAGTTTTTGAAAACCTCCGCTATTTTTTTAGAAGAATACTTTATATGGCCGTCTTTAGTCTGGATTTTTTCTATAAAATTCCTTGCTTTCCACTTTTGCACTATATTCGCTAAGAGTTTACCTGATTTATTGTCCCAACGATATCTGTCCCCTAAGATCTTACTATGTTTTGCTCTTACTTCTTGTTCCATTAAAGTTTTTAACTCTGCTCTTTTAATGACAATGTGTTTATATAGCCCTTGGGAGAGTTGTCCTATTTGTGCCTTATGTTTCTGTTTTAGGCTGGCCAGTTCCTCTATTAGTTTTTGAGTTTTCTCACGTCTCTCTTTCTTCTTCCTTGTTCCTATCTCAATTAATATCCCTCTGATATAAACTTTATGGACCTGCCACAAGGTAGACTCAGATACTTCTCCCGTGTCGTTGCTCATAAAATAGTCTCTCAGTTCTTTACTGATTCTGTTGAACCCTTCGTCCCCGCTTATCAACTCTTCATTTAGGCGCCACTGCCCTGGGGGTCTACTTTTTTCCCCTATTTTTATTTCTATGGTCAATGGTGCGTGGTATGAATAAGTTATATTCCCTATCCATGAGTCTGCCACCCTCTCGATTTCTCTATGGTCTATCAATCCATAATCGATCCAGGAGTACGACTCGTGCACAGGTGAATAAAACGTGTAATCTCTTCCCCTTGGATGTTGCACTCTCCATATGTCTACCAGCTGTAGGCTGGCGAGCTTTTGCTTCATCTTGCTTAGTTGGATACTGTTCTTCACCTGTGCCCGAGCTGTACTGTCCAGACCCGGGTCCATGCAGAAATTAAGATCCCCCATTAATATCAGTTGCCCTTGTCTAAACTTCGTTAATTTCTCTAGAGTTTTAGTAACATACTCTATTGGGTTCTTATTTGGTGCATAAATATTAGCCAGTGTATATTCTTTTTCATATAATCTACCTCTCAGAAATATTTATCTACCTTCTGTATCCACTAGTCTCTCTTCAAGTACAAACCTAGTTCTTTTTGCGAATCCAATGGCAACACCCCGTGTTCTACTTGAGATAGTATCTCCTTGGTACCAGATCGGGTACTCCCCTGAAGATAATCTTATTCTTGAAAGATGTGATATATGTGTTTCCTGGAGAAATACCACCTCTGGTCCAAGCAGTCTAAGCTCATTAAAAATACTTCTTCTTTTGTTAGCCATATTTAGACCTTTGACACGTTATACATTTTATTGTATTTGGTGTCATTTTTCTACCTCAACATCGCCCCTTACGATCTTAGACCTTGGAGAGATACCCCATTTTATAATTATACCGGTTATACTAAACCCCCTCCCCTTATTCCTCCCCCCTTCCCTCCCTCCCTTCCCTCTCCCCCCTGTCCACCCCCCCCTTTCTGGTCAGCTCTAGACCCTTAGACCAATGTGGATCCCGTGTGTCATAACCCACCATTGATCTCCACCAATGAAGGTGGAACTATTGGCATGCCAGCTATTCAGCCGTATCTGCCTCGGTGGCCGGGTGCTCTAGTCATCTCCTCACTACATTCTAGCTTTATTCTTTACTTTGCATGGATTTTTCTCCCTCCCTCCTGCCCCCCTCCAACCCCCCCGCTCACCACCCCTAATCCCAGGTCTATCCATCTTTCGTTGGACCAATCCAACGTCGCTGGCACCTGTAACCTAATTTCCTGCAGAATTCTTCCAGCTCATCAGGGAATCTTAGCCTGGCAGATCTGCCATCTTTACTGCCGACTAGGCAGGCCGGGAAACCCCATGAGTACTTTATGTTTTGGTTTATCATTTGTTCTAAGAGCGGTTTCAGCAGGCGTCTTCTCAGTAATGTGTCTTTGGCTAGGTCTGCAAATACTTGGATCCTGAAATCTTCGTATTGAAGTGAGGTTTGCACCCTCAATTTTATACATATTTTCTCTTTGTCAGTGTAAAATCTAAACCTCACAATTATATCGCGACTTCTCTCTGTTCGGCTATTATCCAGCCTGCCTATTCGGTGCACCCGTTCAATTTTTGGAAAGTCCTCTCCTCTCAACTCCAAGAGTGGGGCGAAAATGTCTGCTACCATTTTCCTCAAATCTTCCCCCCTTTTTTCCGGAACTCCTCGGATTCTCAGGTTCTGTCTGCGACTTCTATTCTCCTGGTCCTCTATTCTATAGCATATTTTTAGCTGGTTTTGTTGCATTGTTTTAATTTGTTCTTTTAGGTCAGAGATTTCTCTTTCTTGTTGCTCCATTATATCCTCTGCCCTTTCAACTCTGGCCAGCAGGTTTCCTAGGTCTGTCCTCAGCATACTTATTTCAGTTTTAATCGATGCTTCGAGTGCTTTAAACATCTCCGCGATTTCGTTTTTTTGAGGGGAGGTCAAGGTCCTGTCTGGGTTCCGTCATTCTGGATATCTCGTGTGTATTTTCAATTAATGAGGACTCTCTTGATTGATTGGGAGTCTGTTCTTTCTTTTCGTTCTGACCTTTTTTCCTCTTATCGAGGGCAGTAGATGTTTGAGCTTCTTGGTGCGCGCCCCCTGGGCTCCCCCCCTGTAGCTAGGTATTGTTTGATTGAGCTCCCACTTATACTTCCGGAGAGGTTGTCCTTTGATGTCTTTGATGTACCCCCTTTCCCTGCTTTAGTTGTGTTTCTGCTCATTATTTGTCTCAGGGAGTTCTATAAGTGGTATTTAAACGCTTGCACCACCAATGCAGAATAACCTACAATGCTCCTATATTGTGGTGATTTTTATGTATCTAAGTAGCTTTTCAATATTTGTGTTTTCCCCTCCAAACCCCCGCTCCATTAGCTACCAAACTTTGTTTGGATGGAAGCGGGTTGAAAAGCCTGTTCTCTATCTCCGAGCTACTATAGGGGGACTGATGTTCCCCACCTCCACCTGGTTTTATTTCACTCTCTACTAGGGGTGGGCTGTTCCGAGGCCCTGCTTCCCCCCTCCAGTGTGCTAAAACTTAGGTGTGCCCAGAACACTGGGAGAGAAGGAAAACAATGCCAAACAGAGCCATTCCTGCCACTCTTATGCCAATATTTCAAGGCGTTGCACCACTTTATTGAAGGATTAGGCTAAGCAAGTTTAACCCTATGCAGGTAGACTATATCTATTGTTTCGCCTATCCGTGCATGGCTAAAAGATAGTAATAGTGAACGGTTTCAGATACTATAGTGCTGTCAGTATTCATCCAAGTATTTTTGAAACATTTATGTCCCGTGTTTCAGGAGCAGGCATCCTGGTTACCCGGTGTTTTTGAATATTATGCCTTTGAGAGAAATTGAATGTCCCAATTTATGGTTGAGGTACTGCTACAATACTAAAAATACAGAAAAAAATCAGCAGGCCCTGGTGTTGACAGTTGTAGTCAGTAATTTGGGTCCTCTTATTCTATACCATCAAAGCTCAAATATAGCCAATTCCCCTTTAAGAGGCCAACAGTACCTGGAACTAATGCTTGTTAGTCAGGGGTTTTCTGGCACTATCCAGAGGTGTATAATGTGAATTTAAAGTATTTGTACTTGTATCCAGGTACTGCTTTAGTGCCAATTATAATCTCCCCGATAAGTGTCCACTGTCCCTGGGGGCTATCCAAGCCTCAATAGAATCTTTACTCCAATATATAATGTCCCTTCTGTATGGCCCAACAATTGCCGCTCCAAGATTATCTATAGTATTGCTTTCCAGTTATCATGGGGCAGATGTCGCCGTGTAGCACAGGTGTGTTAAGGAACATTAGTCGAGATCGTGACCTGTTGTTCTTCCCTATTATAAGTACACAGTAAGCGATTTTTCACAAGTGCTGGTTTGCTTTCGATTTACCAGTAATTATAGCTACAGCAGCGTCAACAGAGTTCACAGTATTTTGTAGAGCTTCGTGTAGTATAACTCTCTGTGGTGTATAACGACCGGAGTAGCGAATATAGCAGATGTCAACGATTAGCATGCAGTTCTATTCATACACTGTTCAACAACTCAGTTTTTAATTATTTGCAGTATCACCTTTGTAAAATTCAGCAACTGCATACCTTAATACTCCACTGGCAATATTTCTTTCTTTCCAGACATCAATTTCTAATATTTTCTTACCTCTGGAGCCCAAGCGGAGGCATATCTCTTACCCAACCACGACCTCTATATATCCTTGCTCTGAGGGAGGCGTTCCTACTGCCGATTGTTTTACCCTGTCAGGGCTCTGCGAGGTTCAGGGATACTCGATCTGAGTGGTGAGGTGGATGACGTAGGTTTAGTTGGATCCTCTCCCTCTCCCCACCATCTCACCATCTGGTACCGAGGAAGGAACAGGGGGGCAGAGAAGAGCGTGCGGGAACCCTCCAGGGAGAGCACAGCCGTCTCTCTATCGTCCAGAGCCGTGCCGCTACATCCCGGTTCTCATCGGGATCGGAGCTCCATGCGCATGGCTCGGATGCAGGTCAGCACGCTCTTCATTTCCCCTGTCCTCGTGGCTGCTCGCCCAGCTGACGGAGCCGCCGAGATGCCGATTTACTGACATGCTGCCAGCTCCTCCCCTCCCGACAGACGCCTCACGTCATCCCCACCCCCCTCAGATATACCTCCCTTTTGAGCAAACATGTAGTTTTTTCTTGGAAGATGCAGTGATTAGCCCGAAAGTCAAACTGGGTTCTTGTGGCCACGTTGAAAAGAATGAACGTGTGTATGGAGAATGTGGACGCAGTATTCAAGAGCGTTTTCAGAAAACTCTGTAGTTCAGGAGCAGGAGCTGGTGTCCGTTTCCATAGTGAGGCTCCAATTGACATCATCCGCATAGTGGCGCGGGTTATGCTCTTGTCAGTTACGACAAGTGAGTGCTATGGCTAGGGCCTGGGCTCGCTGATCCCATCTCTAACAGGCGTAATATAGCATTTCATTTGAGGGAGCTTCATCTTTGGCAACCCGGGCCAAAGTTGGCAATTTGGGGTCTTGCCTCTGGACCAGCGCTTAATAAGCTGGAAGACAACAATCTAGAGAATAAAGTTCGGATTGTGCGAGGGTTGCACATTTTTACAGACCAGGTCGGGATTTTAGGAAGAACTGCTGTGGAGACCAGATCTCCTCTCAGAAGTATGCTAAAAGCTTGATCTCAGGTATCCAAGAAGCTACTGAGTTTGGGCCTAAGACTATTGGGACATCAAAATGGTCTTTTGGGACATGCATGGTCCTTTAGAAATCCTCATCTTGGATTCTTTTCAATGGATTTTTGTCCTTGCGCACCTGGGACAATTTTTAGCAAAGGAGAAGTTCAAGGTGGAAACAGTGTCCCTGATTCATAGGGGGTTCAGCCAGGTGACTGGCTTGTTTCCAATAAACCTAAGATGCTTACTTTCATGTGCCCATTGTAAAAGACTTCCGCAAGTTCCTTCAATTTGTTGTAGGTCAAGACCATCTCCATCTCCAGCCATTTGGGCTTTCAATATCACCCTGTGTATTTTCAGGGTCTTATTGTTTGTTATGGTCTTTATCAAAACAAGGAGCATATGCCTGCATAGTTACATGGATGTCCTTCTACTGTCCCAAAACAAAGGGCAGCCGCTGGAGCCCAGAGCTCAGGTCTTTCAATGCTCCTCAAATTCATATGGCAGCTGAATCTGGAAAAGAGTCACCTGGAGCCCACTCAGGCTCCTGTGTGCCTCGAGGCTCAGTTCAATATAATCAAGTGGACTATTGCCTTGACTCTGCATCCTGATGTTCTGGAACAGAATACTCCTGGCCCTATCTTCTTCCCACCTGTACGCCTTTCAGTGTCTAAAATGATTGGCACTATGGTGTCTACGGTTCTGAGGGTCAAGTGGAAGCTGGAGAAGGCGACCCTTCCAGAAGTGGGAGCCAGGAAGCAGAATTAAGGTCATCTACATAACCTCAGTCATGAGAGCGAGTCCCCTGGTGGCTGCAATGAAGAAACTCTCTCATTTGCCATTCCATTGCCCCATTCCTGGTTCACAAGCACGTCCGATGCTAGCAATATGGAATGGGGGGTCTTGCTGTCTGTCGGGGATAGCAGACAGGCGGGGCTGTCAATTTCTCAGATTATGTTGAACATTCTGAAAACTACAGACAGCCTTCTGCACCTTACAGGCCTTTCAACATATAACAAAGGGAGCATCAGTGCTCTTAGGTTAGTCAACACAGATGCCCTGATGGACAATTGGCAATGCAGTAGGACCTGTGCATTCCTTCCAGTCCTGGTCAACCTAGGGTTTCTACAAAGACTCCGAACTTAGGTTGTGGAGGTAGCGACAGTGATGCCTTATTGGCCAGTTAGGCCATGGTTCCCCTTGCTAACAGAGTTCAGCTTCCAGAACCCAGTGCCAGGCCTTCTGTCACTGGGAGCAATTCTACATCCATGTCCAGCACGGTTGTGTCTGACAGCCTGGTTTTTGAGATTGGAGGTCCTCGGCTGCTCCTCCAGGGTCATCTCTGCCCTCTTGGTGAACTGTGTCTGGAATGGGTGTATAATCCTCCAGGTATTAAATAGGTGATGCTCCCAGATTAGCCCATGGAAACAGCTTGATAACGTATGTACCTGAATTATGGAAGGTGAAATATTGCCCACCTGGGGGACATAACCATGTTAAAGTTCCTTCCTACAACCCTAAATAGATGGGAGAGAGGAAGCAATTTTTAAGAATTCAGGTCAAAATATGAATCTAGCATGAGTTAGGGGCATAGACATACAACAAAGTAAGTGGAGTTTCCACATACTATATTTGCAGTCTAACAAAATATATCTACCTTGGGGGTCAGTGCAGGAGAATTGCAATCTTAAATGGCAGTTGTGTTTGATAAGAATGGCAACACAAGCCTTCCTGGATATACTGTAAGTATGAGACAGGAAAGCATTTAGATGCAAATTTAAATGAGCCACATTTACAAAAGTCAATTTCTTGTATTATATTCACATCTGCCCTTAAAGACTTAAACTCCTTCAATGCCAACCTTCTTTTCCTAATAAAATTAAAAACATAATTTGCAAATAGTTATAAAAAACAATACTGCTGCAGTTAACTTGAGGAAAAAATTAATCCACCAGTGTAAAAGTAGGTAACAGATAGGAAAAGAACCAACAAAAAAAACAAGAATTATGTACAAATGCCTCATAAATGCAAACAAGAGTCTGGACTTTGTGAGACCTAGCAAAGAGAAAAAAACAAAACAAAGCCCTTGAGTGAAAAAAGCAACTCAGGATACCATGGACTGAGCCACAGTCAGAGTGAGTGTAAATGGAGACAGCTTTCATATGGTGAAAGCCGTCTATCAGTTTTCTATTCAGTACTTAAAGCGGTGTTCCAGTCGCAATTTTTTTTTTTAAGTTAGCAGCTACAAACACTGGAGCTTCTGACTTTTAACAAGGACACTTACCTATCCAGGGAGCCCGCGATGTCACCCCCCCCCCGCCTGAGGCCGATCTGGTCTGCCTGCAGGCTTCACCGCAGGTTTCCTACTGCGCATGCGCAAGTGCTTTCTGAATGGACCGTCATCTTCTGGGACACACACAGCTCCCAGAAGGCAATGGGGTGAAGGAGGAAATTACGCCGTGGGCTGCGGCCGAGGTAGGAAGGAATTACACTCAGTATTTCACATAAGGTAAGTGAAAATAAAAAAAGATTATCCAAAAAGGAGTGGTGGAGGAGTGGTCGTTCCTTTAAGAACAACTTGTAAAATAGGGTGGAACTCCGCTTTAAGGGAAATCCAGGACAAATAACTCCAAAACAAACCACATGAGTATACAGAGGTATCCTAAAAGGGATCTGGGTATGCGGTGCAGGCAGACCATGTTAGGCAAGCCACTAGGTAGGGGGCACAGCTCACTGGGTACATTTATATAGGAGGTCTAGAAAAGGTGAGATGTTATAGTGTTGAGAAGGACTTCTTTGACTTGGACTTAACCAGAGTCCAGGTTTTTGGTGTGGAAGATCATGGAACTGGAATTGGTAAGATAAATGCCTCTTCCAGGAGGGGTGGTCCTTGGGAAAATCTTCTACTTCTTCCAAGTCTCAGGTGCTATGTTGAGAGCCATTCTTGACTGCGATAAGCCTGAATGGGAACCACCATCGAGATGGCACATAGTGTTGATGAAAATGGTAGATAATAGGTTTCAAATTATATAATTTAGCCAGAGTAATAGGAAATAAGTCACTGAAGATTTGGATCTTTTCCCCTCAAAATTTTCTAGAAAAAAAAAATTGTTTTATTTAGTTTCGGATATATTCGTTATGTTACTTATTTAGTTTTGTTTCGGAATTTGTTTAGTGGCGTTTCGGAATTTGTTTATTTTCCTTAAATTTTCATAAAATTTCATTCAGTTTTCGATACATTTTCTGAACGATTGGAATTCTGATCAGTCAAAAAATGATCAACCAATTTGAATTCTGTGTGAAGAAAGGATGGTTGTTAAGCAGCAAGTCGTGAAGCCGTCTGTCGTGTCCTTAACACCCAATGACTCACCAGCTGTCAGTGGGCTTCCCCACAGCCCTGGGTTGTGGGGATGAGCCCCCTGCCCCAAAGCACCCCCCCAATGTTGAGGGCATGTGGCCTGGTATGGTTCAGGAGGGGGGCGCTCGCTCATCCCCCCCTTTCCTGGCTTTCCAGGCTGCATGCCCAGATAAGGGTCTGGTAGAGAATTTATGGGGCCTCACGCCATATTTTTTAAATTATTTCTTTTGCCGCCATTGTTTTGTTTACAATTTCAGCTGTCAGTGGGGAAGCCCATTGACAGTTGATAAGTCATCAGTTGTTAAGGCCATGGTGGTTGGGTTTCCAGCCCACTGCATAACAACCAGTTATCATTTTTCAACCGATCGGAATTGTAATAGTTCTGAAAATTTTAAATTTGTTAGAAAATTAAAAAACAAAACACATTTTACAGATTTTCAACTAAATGCATTAGTATTTGTTACTTTTTATTTCTATTCTACTATTTGTTTTTTCATTCGAAGATCCGGATATATCCAAATCTCAGAATAACCACAAATTCGTATGAATTTGTATTTGGAACGAAACAAATTGCACATGTGTAAAATTTACTTAGAGTAGAGGATAGCAGGGTTTCCATACCCTCATAGTAAATAAAACAAACAATACCATCTCTGAGTTGGGCTCCTGTGGGTGGTTTAGGGCCCAAAGACCTGCATGTGTTGATATAAATATAAATATAATTTTTCTATAAGACTCATAGCATTCTGGTGTCACAGAGACAGACTTTCTCAAACAAATGTTGTTGGATACAATGGGAGTTGTATTCCTTTGGCAGTTTGAGTCTATTGTCCCTATAGCTACAGTAAACAGGTAAGAGAGTGTCTTTCTAACTGAAGCTACTGAGATGTAGGTTTGTTGGTTGTTAAGGTAATGGAGTTTGTAACAAGCTAACATATTAAAGGACTTATGATGCCTTAGACACACACACACACACACACACACGCACACATCATCATGCTTTGAAGATCAGAAGTCACTAAGGATACAAGAACAGTGCCTGATGCTCCAGGAGAATCATTGCCAATGGAGATCACGAACATACAGTAACAGAAGATAAGTAACCTTTAAGTGTATTTGTACTGGTATAGACCATAGGCTGCTCATTTGATAGACATTTTGCTTGTTATAGATATCTGTCAGACTTGTATTGTATTCCTAATATTGTAATAGTTTTGTATGTACAGCATCTTTGTATAGTAAAAGCACATTTACACACTGCAGAAATCTCAGCTTCCTTGCTTATACCACAGAGTAACCTTGCTAGATAGATGCAAGCAAAACATTTGGGGGCTCGTGCCATGATCTGTGCTATAATTCAATTGAAGCAGACCTGTTTTTCTGTAGTGTGTTGTGTAGCTTGTGCTAGGTAAAATGCTGCGTAAGCTGTTTAGGAAAAGCAAAGCTGCAGAGGGTTCTGGTGGCCAGAAGGAAGTGTGCAGCTTACATATCTGGGACAGAGACAATGAGTGGGAGCCTCTTGCTAAGGAATTTGTGAAATATGCTTCTCCCTTGAAGCTGACTTGGGGTGATAAAGTCTCAGATCATTTTGTAGATTTTAGCCTTAAGGGGTTGGATTTAAGTAAAAAAGAGAAGAGGACAATGTCCACAGTGGGTTAGCACTTCCTTAATGCTATTTATACCGAATCACATAGAAGGGAGAAGGCAGAGGCAGAAGTTAATGTATTAAAAGACCAGCTAGCAGTTGCTTCAGAGTGTGTATGTTCAACTGCTAGTCGGGGTGATGATTTGCAAGAGCGGTGTGCAGCCCTCATAACCAAATCAATTAATGCCTTAAGGAAAAGGATGGAGCATAAACCTGTTAGTAAAGCCAGGGTACATGCCATTGTCACATCCCAAAATTGGGATTGTGAGGATGTGCTCTCCTCAAATGATAGTAAGTTCAAGGAGATAGAGTTTGATATTTTGCATAATGATCTGCTAGTGCGAAAGAAAAAGTATGCCAGACCTCTCATTACTAAGCATAGGAAATGGCAACATGATAGCGAGGATATGGCAGATGGGGAGGTGCATTATCACAACCCCAGAGATGTTGAATTTGAAAAAGTACGGGAGTTTACACAAACTGAACTCCATGAGCTGGCAAAACAATACAAACAAAGGTCTTGTGAGCCCCTATTGACCTGGCTCCTATGCTTATGGGATGAAGGGGCAGACAGTGTTGTTTTGTCAGGTAGGGAAGCAGTGACTATGGGGGTGTTAACCCATGATCCACAATTGCGTCATGCAATGCGAAAAGCCCGAGAGTTTAGAGTGAATTTTTCACTGTTATGCCATGTACACGTGGTCGGATTTTCCGATGGACAATGTCCGATCGGAGCGTGTTGTCGGAAATTCCGACCGTGTGTGGGCTCCATCGGACATTTTCCATCAGATTTTCTGACACACAAAGTTTGAGAGCAGGCTATAAAATTTTCCGACAACAAAATCTGATCGCGTCAATTCCGACCGTGTGTGGCCTGTTCCGACGCACAAAGTGCCACGCATGCTCAGAAGAAATTCCGAGACGGAACAGCTCAGTCGGGTAAAATTAGCGTTCGGAATGGATACAGCACTTTCGTCAGGCTGCAATGTTAAAAATGATTTAATACAGCGCACTCTCTTCTTCTTTATAATGTGAGAAGCATGAATTCGTTTTGCTGCTCATATTCACACAGACTTCTCACAAACGTATTTCTTTACTATTTATTGGGATTCCCTCAATATATTTGGATTTGTCACATCTGACAACATTATTTTTTATTTTTTTATTTTTTTTGGTTTTAAGGCAGATTTTTTTTGGTTTGTCTTTTTTTAAAGGCTGATCTTTGTTTTATTGTATTTTAATTTTTACTCCAGAATATTTTTGTGTGTGTTTTGTGTGTCAAGTTACCACAACACCATTGATATGTTCTTCTATTTAATCTGTAGGAGATTGTTTGGTGTTGTTGTCTCTTGTTAATTTCACATTGTATTTTGAAATGTACCTGCATCCTCACCAACCAACTGTCCTTTTTGGATGAAAACACACATAGGTTTCATTTATTAAGGGCTCACAACTAAACAAAGAGGGAGGCAATGCTGGAGAAACAGCAGAAATGGGTGAAGCCTTGGACACCCAGGGCACACATCAACTATTTTCAATCGAAATTGGTGGCCTGAGGAGTCCATATATAAGGGAGTGCAGTCTGGTCCAGAAGTCCCAGGGATCCGGAAAGCAGCAGATGACATCTGTGTCCCCAGGCTGTGGTCATACAAGAGACGGTATCTTTTGCCAGACCAGACTGAACCCAGGGCCATCACTCTCTGGTCTTCCTTCCACGCTTCCTTCCACGCTGTGGCTCTGGTGGTGGAGTTGTGGCTGCAGGAGGAGGAGGAGGAGAATGGTCCAACTCAATCACGTCAGTCTTGGGTGTTATTTCGCCACTCACCCCCTTAGTTAGGACTTTATAAATAAGTTGCTCACACATGAGGCGTTGACCCTCCTGCATGCCCTGCAGTTTTGTGGCAGCCATGCAGGCAAAGGCCTCTTCAGGAGTAGGTAAGGCTCTGAGGGACACAGAAGCCTCCTGAATGAGCCTGAGTGCAGAATCCTGAACGTGACTCCCCTTCCTGGGTCTTTTGTATGGAAGGCGGAGGGGAGGAACCTGCGATTCGGTCAGGCTGCGACTTGTCCCAGGCTTCTCCTGGCTGACACTTAGCCCCGCCTCCTCCTGGCTGCCACTAACCCCCGCCTCCTCCTGGCTGCCACATTCCACAGCCTCCTCCTGGCTGAGGTCTTCCTGTGTATGGAAAATGGACATAGTTTTAGTATTTGTTTTATCAATCACACACAATTTTCACCTCCTGACTGTTGCAAATAGAATGTGAACAAATATAACAGACTATCATTCTGAGCCCACCATTTTTCATTCTTGTACCAATTTTGGGTGCCCACTACTGTCTATTGATATGTCAAACACTTTATTAAATCACCAAGTAGTGATCAATAATAACATCTAGTAAAGATAATTTATTTATTGACCAGAAATCTGTAGAAGAATGCTATACCTGACTCCAGCTGGGCTCCTCCACTTCTTCCTGGCTGGAAGGCCCATGTTGGACATCGGAAGCCTCAGCTGGGGTGGAAGGAAGAGTGAAAGGAAGAGTGGAGAGGGATTCCCTGACTTCAGAAAATGTGAAATAAAATACTGCGCTTAACAAAGACCTGCTTGAGCTGCGACTAGAAAGTGGTAAACAGCATAATCTGTAAAATGAGAAAAGTCACACTTAAATTGTGAAAAAGGCCAGAATCAAATGTCTATAGCCTAGAGGGATGTATGCACATAAGTGATAATCACTGTGCCTAAAAATTAAAATGGTGAAACACAAGAATTGCACAAAAACGTGATAAGGTGACAAATAAATGCCTCAAAACACTCAAACAAAAATATAGCAAACAAACATCACTGTAACATATATGTATCTCAGAAAAACCATGAAAAAATGTGAGTTAAATAATAAAAACGAATCTTCAAGGTGCAAATGATGTCCCTAACAACAGTACATAGAGCAAAATTAGTAATAGTCCAAAAGGCTAGATAAGAAAATAATAGATGTCCCCAAGTGACAGGTGAATATTAGTAATCTTGCTGCAGTGAATAGGGTGCGTTGATGAACCTCCACCTTCAAAAACTCCTGCCTCTTACCAAAAGATGTGGTCTGTAAATGATAGGAGACCTTACTGGGCGGATGGCTGTAACCCCAGCCCGGGATCTGTGTGTCAAGCACTAGATGTCATCCGGTCTGCAAAGAACCCCCTCAGCCGGCCGCACCAGGATGGTTAAGATGGGTCACCAAAAAAGACATAAACAGCTCCACATAGCGTAAAACCTTACATTTATTAAATGGCAAGATCAGAAATGCACTTACAAACGTCAGTGGTTATAGAGCGTATACAGGAGCCATGTCCCGACGACACCGCGATTTGAATACCCGAAAGGAATGGGTTGTTTTGGAGCTGGCCAGCTTTTCCTGTATACGCTCTATAACCACTGACGTTTGTAAGTGCATTTCTGATCTTGCCATTTAATAAATGTAAGTAAGTATGTTCTTATCTAGCCTTTTGGACTATTACTAATTTTGCTCTATGTACTGCTATTAGGGACATCATTTGCACCTTGAAGATTCGTTTTTATTATTTAACTCACATTTTTTCATGGTTTTTCTGAGATACATATGTGTTACAGTGATGTTTGTTTGCTATATTTTTGTTTGAGTGTTTTGAGTGTGCATACATCCCTCTAGGCTATAGACATTTGATTCTGGCCTTTTTCACAATTTAAGCGCGACTTTTCTCATTTTACACATTCCCTGACTTCAGTCTAGTCTGACAGAAATCGCAGTCTCTCATAGTACCACAGCCTGGGGACATAAATGTCATCTGCTGCAGCTCCGGATCTCTGGGAATCCGTGACCTTCTTGCGCTCCCTAAGATATGTGCTCCTCAGGCCACCAATTTTGTTTTTTAAATAAGGGATGGTTGCTGTGGGCACCACCGGCTTCACCAACTCCAGCAGTTTCTCCAGCGCTGCCTGCCTCTTTTGTTTATGATTATAATGGGGGTGTCTCACCTGCCACAGACAGGGCAGCTCCCTGTATTTGTCTATGAACAGGGGGAGGAAGTTGTGATCATTGAAGCCATCCATTTTCTCTGCAAGACACAACACGAGACAAACCCTTGGTCAGGCCAAACTCTCCTAATATTGTTACAATATAGGCTTCAATTTCGAAGCAGTATAGGCCCAAGTTTAGATCTTACCTTCGTTATCATGATCGGCGCCTCCGATGCTCCTTCCTCCGCTCACAGATCGTACGTAATACGCACGCGTGTTACGCTTTATGCACACTGCGTATGTGTGTAACTCCGCCCGCCCCTGATGTTCTTTCTAGTCTATTCCCCGCCCCTTTTCGTTATGCGCAGTGGTGGAGAGCACATGGTGGATACACAGCAGGTGCGTGCTAATTACAGCAACGAGGAGGAGGAGGAAAGGCCGGAGCCTGAAACGACTGGATCCAGAGGGAGACGATTTAAGGTCTCAAATATGTCCTATGGGGAGATGTTGGAGATGGTCGACATCCTGAAGAAGGCCGACTATGACGGGAAGTATGGACCTTATCACAACCCCAATGTCAGAAAGGCCAAGATCATGGCGAAAGTGGTCAGGAGTCTGCACCGGAATTTCGGGGTACGACGATTGAAAGATCAGCTCAGGAAGCGGTGGTCGGACCTGAAATTACTAAAACACGAGCAGTACAGAAAGATCCGGAGAGTGCTGCAAAAAAGTAAGTAGTTGTGCTGTGTTCCTAATCTTTTTCTGTTTATAACGTTCGTGCTGCTCCATGTGCTTTTCTTAAAAGTGTACATTTTAAAATGGCAACTTTCATGTTCATGGGCACATTATTCGTTCGTATCAAACATTTTTATTTCGGACTATAAAACACCATTGTTTTGGCCATATGCATTTGGCCACATATTTGACGCCCTACTTGTATGAAACTAGTTTGGTTGTGTAGATGTGTTTGTTACTAGAATGAGATGCAAACTAGATTCTGTGTAAGGAGAGGACACTCAGCAGCTGTTTTCACATCTGGACTCTGGAGCACTAGTGTGGGACACAAGAACACCCTTTTTATTAGGGGGGCACACAGGTGCTCCAGTGTATACTATAGGGGGGTCTCCATCTGTAAAGCTTGTTTAAAACAGGTAAAAAGTATTGCAGCTTGACAAAGGACACTAAAAATGCTACATTTTGGAACTCGGCAAAAATAGACAATTGTACCCCACTTCCAAGCAATGTTTCCTATTTATAGTTCTGCCATCAAATATCTGTGTGCTAAGTATACCATTTTTTTTTTACATAGGGGAGAAAAGACTCGGAGGATACCCCTCATCCGAGGAGAACAGAGACCCCCCACCTCGGGAAGAAGGGGAAATACCCCCAACCCAAGCAGAGCAGGAGGAGGAAGAAGATTTGGTGGAACTAGACACCACAACAGGTGAGTGTCTGCGACCACAGGCTCAGGTAACATATGGATGCCGGCATATTTTTGATACCTGTTTTTGTTTGGTTTCTCTCTTTTTAGGTGATCGTGATGTTGTGGATCGAGATCCTTTCACATCAGAAAGTGCCCAGATCCTGATCGGGGAGATCATGGGGTGTAATTTAGAATTGGAAAACCTCAAGAAAAACATCAATGATGTTATTCAAAAAACTAAAAACATCATTGATGTTTTGGGGCGAGTTTAAAACCCCTCCAAATCCCTTTGTTTTTTTGTGTGCTACAATCTTTAAAATGTTTGAGCGATTTTTAGAAAAGCCAAATTTGGAGGATGCACACAGTGTGCCAACATGTGCTATCTGCCATCATGGGAGATCAATGGACGCGTTTTGGGGGTGCAACCCCTTCCTCAATAATAAAGTAGCTGAGAGGAAGGGGTTTCTTCCCCAAAACACGTCCCTTGATCCCCGTTATGGCAGCTAGCACATGTTGACATTGGCAAAATTGTGTGCATCTTGCAAATTTGACTTTTCCTGGGGTGACTTCACCCCATCTGAACGCAATATCAAACACAGTTCCTAAATACTCATGTATGATATTGCCTTCAAGTTCTACCAAATGTGAACTTTCTAAGTTCAAGATTTGTGTCTTTCTTGTTGGTTTTACACATGCCTGTTTTATCTTAAATGGACATTTCTATTTTTGATAATGCCACCCCAAAAAAGGTTATACAACAAACATGTTGGTTTGTTTTAAAAACCTTTTCTAAATGCACATGTGATTGTGCAGGTATTAAAAAGATTGTGAATCAAGAATGTGTGGATTATTGTCTCAATGCTACAACACTTTTGTGGTGATGTAATTGCTGCTTTCTGTGAAAATGAGGGTTATTTCTTAAGGGCAAATCCTCTTTGCACTACAAGTGCAGTTTCAGTGCAGTTTCAAGTGCACTTGTAGTGCAAAGTGTCTTTGCCTTTAATAAATAACAGCCAACAGTGCTTTGGATAAGGTTACACAATCACGCCATTTTCAGGACTACCCACATTTCAGTCAGGGTCAGCTAAAACAAACACAAGCAGTAAATGTCACCAAAGATTAGTTTTTTTTATTTGATAAAGGCTTCACAAATTTTCTGGCATATTGATGGCCCCCCTACCCACAAAGAACTCAAGGTATCTTAACCGGACATCACGGGCACTCAGGGAGGGCAAGCCAGCGCCGTCAGGGTTGTTTCATGTAGAATTCCGGCCTCAGGCCCAACTGAGCCAGCATAGTTGGCAGAATGTTGGCGTAAAAAATTATGTAGAACACAGCACGCCAGGATGATTAAGTTTATACTCCGCCATATGGATGGGTGTCAGAAATAGGCGGAACCGGCTGGCCATGATTCCAAATGTGTTCTTCACCACTCTTCTGGCTTTGGCCAGCCAGTAATTAAAAACCCTCTGTTCCGGGGTGAGGGTCCTCATCAGGAATGGCCGCATAAGATGGTCCCCCAGCGCAAATGCTTCATCCGCAACGAAGACGAATGGGAGTCCTTCCACATTGTCTTCTGGAGGTGGCAAGTCCAAGCTGCCATTCTGGAGATGCCTGTAAAACTCTGTCTGGGCGATGACTCCACCATCGGACATCCGGCCATTCTTCCCCACGTCCACATACAGGAAGTCGTAATTAGCCGACACCGCCGGCAACATCACAATACTATTGAACCCCTTGTAATTATAATAGTACAACCCCGAGTTGGGTGGTGGGACGATGTGGACGTGTTTCCCATCAATTGCCCCTCCGCAGTTAGGAAAGTCCCACCGCTGGGCAAAATGGGAGGCCACAGTCTGCCATTCCTGTGGCGTGGAAGGAAACTGTTGAGGAAAACAAAAAAAAATTACTATTTATGCACATAAACATGGCAAGCAGATTAGACACAAAAATTTTTGGCCAATCTCCAGATAACATTTATTAAGGGGAATTTTACAACACCAAAGTATAACGTACACCTATCATATCCCCCCCCCCTCATGGACCATTTCTAACATCATGGGGGGGAATCTTGGACAGGTAATCTTCTCCACTTCATTGAGACATGAATGCCTAAATACAGGGTATTACTTGGAACAGCCCCTCCTTAGTTACACTATTGGCAGCCCACTGGACAGGTTAGAAGTGTCCTAATACAAAGATATAAATACACACTGTACACATTTGAGCACATTTGGACATTCTGCTATTACCTATCAAGATAATAATAGGATACAAAAACTTTAAACAGTACCATTGGAAAGTACACAGGCAGGCCCTTGCAATACATGCTTTGGGGAATCCATCCATACATCTGACCACAAAAGAGATGGGTATATTTTGTATGGGTTTGGCAAAGTCAGCAGATAGATGATTGAGGATAGATAGAGAATTGGGATCAGCTGACTTAGCAGTTGGGGGGAGGGAGGGTTAATAAAAATTATTTGGGGACAACACAAAAAAAAGCCTCTGGCACTCTGCCCGAATTTAAAGCACAAATCACATTTCAAAACATTTTAGGGGGTGTTTGGGTTAAAGCACTACTATGGAGCTGATAAAATACATTGTTAATTAAGTGACTACATGAGGTGAATATAGAGGCAGGAGAGCATGCTGGGGAGGTAAGTGAAGGCAAATATGTATGAAGGACTAAAAAAATAATTACATAAAAATTCAGCATGCATGAGAACAAAGGGGACATTCACAGCATATTACAATCATGGTAATTAGGGAATGAGGAGAGAAATGCAATATATTAGCAAACATTATATACAATAAAATGTGATATTAAAGGATAAAAATCTTACCTTCATATACTCCTTCTGTAGGACCTGGATGATGGCAGAACAGGTCTCTGGGATAATGATACCCAGCGCCTGGGGGGAGATGCCTGTCGAGAACTTGAGGTCCTGCAGGCTTCTCCCTGTCGCCAAGTACCGCAGGGTAGCGACTAGCCTCTGCTCCGCGGTGATGGCTTGCCTCATGCAGGTATCCTGCCTGCTGATATAGGGGGTCAGCAAAGCCAGCAGACGGTGAAATACGGGGTCCGTCATCCTGAGAAAGTTCCTGAAATCATCAAGATTATTCTCACGGATCTCACGGTGCAAAGGCATATGAGAGAACTGGTCAAGCTGAAGCAACCAATTCTTGGTCCATGAACTCCTCCCCACCCTGTTCATGGACTGGACTTGTGTCAAGGTCAGGACCCCAATACCAAGCCCCCGCACAGCACAAACTCTACGAGGAGTACGTATACGCAAAATGGCTAGAAAACGGTCGGCTGCTCAGAACGAAGTAACAGAATGCACTGAAGAACAGCAAGGCCTGTGAAGAGCGACCTGAAAAACAGTAACGAACGAACAAGAACACAATGACTAATCCAAGTCACACGTTGCTTGCTTGCACGCACTGAAGAGCAGATACAAACCCACAAGCACAAACTGAACCGCAGAAAACGATCTAAAAGCCACGAGTCTGAAAAAGCGTGAATCGTCTCTCACCAAACTTTTACTAACACGAGATTAGCAAAAGGAGCCCAAAGGGTGCCGTGCTTGGTTCTGAACTGGCCTTTTCTAGTCTCGTGGGACATGGTTGACGTCATCGCATTGTTGGCGACAGGAGAAGACAGGAGGTGAAGAGAAAACCAGGCTAGGTATTTCTAGGAAAGAAATGTGGGTGGACCTAATAAAGGCAGGAGTACCTAAATTTGAGATAGATGGCATTTCTATTGCAGAAATGCAGAAGAGGTGGAAACATTTATGCCGCGTACACACGGTCGGACTTTTCGTCTACAAAAGTCCAACGGACGCCGACGGACTAAAGCTGGCTGGTAATCCGATCGTGTGTGGGCTTCTCCGGACTTTCAGCAGACTTTTTCAGCCTCAAATCCGACGGACTTTAGATTTGAAACATGCTTCAAATCTTTACGTCGTAACTACGACGGACCCCGAAATCCGCTCGTCTGTGTGCTAGTCCGACGGACAAAAACCCATGCTAGGGCAGCTATTGGCTACTGGCTATGAACTTCCTTATTTTAGTCCGGTGTACGTCATCACGTACAAATCCGTCGGACTTTTGTGTGGTCGTGTGTAGGCAAGTCCGTTCGTTAGAAAGTCTGCTGCAAGTCCGCCGAAAGTCCGCCGGAAGTCTGTCGGACAGGCTGTCGGACTTTTGTAGACGAAAAGTCCGACCGTGTGTACGCGGCATTAGTAGGGAAAAGTGTCAGGGTTAGAAACACTACACCTAGTCAAGATAACATCAGCCTAGATTTAGAGGAAAAAGAACAGACCCCTCCTGTTAGCCCCAAACCAATTAAAAAAACTGAACATGAACCCAAATCCCTTTATCCTGGGGAGGAGTTAGAGAGAATCAGAAAAGTGGATTGGGAGGTTCCTTATCCTTTATGAAGGGAAGGTGAGTCTCCTGTAATAGCCGTGAGGGCAGTGACAGCAGGAGACCGACGCCCATATGCACCTGTCACTGTATGGTGGGGGAAGTCATCTTCTCCTACACATGTATTTGCTTTAGTTGATAGTGGAGCTGAAGTTACACTTTTGCAAGGAAATCCTTCCCATCACAAAGGAGAATTGATTTATGTAGAAGGTTTGGGAGGGCAAACTACATCAGCAGTTAGGATACGGGTGAAATTGGCTATTAGCAAGGGATCAGGATTTATGACAAATGTTTTGGTATCAGAGTTACCCGAAAATATTCTTGGGATGGATGTACTTCAAGGTCAGTCAAATCAGACTGAAAGAGGTACATTTACATTTGGGTATCCTGATAAAGCGTATCTGGTTAGGGCGGTGAAAGCTGTGGTCAGAGGTCATGCGAAATGGACCCCTGTCTACATTCCTCCACCAGAGAAGCCAGTCTGTCTCAAGCAGTACAGACTTCCTGGAGGCCACAAACAAATTGGGGGGACTATTCAAGAACTGTTGAGAGTAGGGATCCTTAGACCTGCTGTAAGTCCTTTCTTGTCTCCGGTGTTCCCAGTAAAAAAACCTGATGAGACATATAGAATGATTGTGGATTACAGAGGTCTAAACAAAGTGGCACCTCCATTGAAGTCAGCTGTAACAGATATGATCTCAATTGTTGAGAAAATTGCTAAAGAGGCAGGAGAATATCATGCTGTGATAGACCTGGCTAATGCTTTCTTTTCAATTTTGATAGACCCAGAGTGTCAAGACCAGTTTGCTATAGTGTGGGACATCAGCCAGTACACTTTCACTGTCCTTCCGCAAGGCTATCTTCATTCTCCAAGGATTTGTCATTAACTGATTGCCCGAGATTTAAGTACCCTGAATTTGAAATTCGCAGTTTCACTACATTGATGACATCATGATCTCTGGGACAAAAGAAGATGTAACTGAAGCACTGCACCTGCTGATAGAGCACTTGGAGAACAGAGACTGGGCTATCAACAGAGACAAAGTCCAAGGACCTGCCACAGAAGTGAAATTCCTGGGAATGATGTGGACTGGGCCGCAGAGGAAAATTCCAGAGACAGTTGTGCAAACTATCCAGGAGCTGTCGCCCCCTACTACCAAAAAGGAGGCACAGAAGTTCATTGGAGTTGTGGGGTTTTGGAGATCGTTCATCCCACATCTTGGACTGATTCTGAGGCTTATATATAATGTCACCAGAAAAAAGACTGAGTTCTCATGGGGTTTAGAGCAGTGGACTGCATTCCTGGCTGCTAAAGAAGCTATTTTGCAGCATCAGGGATTAGGACCCATGAGACAAGGAGTACCATTTCAGCTGGATGTAGTGGAGCAGAATGGTACCATATCTTGGAGTCTGTGGCAGCCAAATGAAAAGAAAGGACTGAGAGCAATATACCCATTGGATTTTGGTCCAAACAACTGACAGGGGCACAGAAGGGATACATGCCCCTAGAGAAGTACCTGTTGGGGGCCTACACAGCACTTCAACATGTAGAGACCATTACAGGAAAGGACACAGTCACCATCCATACTGCATTGCCAATAGCAGGATGGGTGATAGATAACGGACTGACCACTAGGGCAGCTGTAGCCCAGAACCGGACACTGATGAAATGGAAATGGTACCTTCAAGAAAGAGGGGGTATTGCAGCTGGGGATGTTAGAGACATTTCAAAACAGTTGGCAGGGCTTGTTACTTTTACCAACACCTGGCCAGAAGAAGAAATTGCTGTGCTGCAGTCATCCCCCATTCAAGAGGCTCCACCCTTTGAGTCTCTGTCAGAAGACATGAAGGAGTCAGCGTGGTTCACTGATAGTTCAGCCATAGTCACCTCGACTGGGCTTAAATGGACAGCAGCAGCCTACAACCCAAGTACAGACACAGTCCTGCAGGAGATCGGAATTGGAGGGTCCAGTCAGTATGCAGAGTTCAAAGCTGTAGTGATGACTCTTCAGGAGGATCCTTCTTTCCATGTCACTATCTACACTTACAGCTGGGCGGTTTTTAAAGGACTGACAACTTGGATGCCCACGTGGAAGTCCAATGAATGGATGATTCATGGAAAGGTGGTGTGGGGAGGCAAGGAAGACTGGGACTACATCTGGAAGGAAGCTCACCCCTGCACCATAAAAGTGGGGCATGTTGATGCACATGTGGCCCTAGTTCCAAACTTTGAGAACTATAAGAGAGTTGCAGATGAAATCGCCAAAGTGAAGGCAGTTGTACCAATTGATCCTGTCTTGATGAACTTGGCCAACTGGGCCCACAAGCAATGTGGACATTTGGGACAGAAAGCAACATATGAATGGGCACAGCAGAGAGGATTGCCTATATCCATGGACATGATAAAGACTGTAATAGGGAGCTGTACAGTGTGTGGAGAAGTGCAACAATGGCCATAGCAAAAGTACTCCACCGGGACGATTAAGAGGGGGTGAGATCTGGCAGATTGACTTCATCGGTCTCCTGCTCTGGGGAAGCAATGGACTGAAATATTGTTGCACTGCAGCGGACACCTATTCAGGACTTATGCTTGTTCATCCTTGCAAACGTGCAGATCATGCCGCAACGCTTCAACTGCTCCAGAAACTTGTTGTTGCTTATGGTTGTCCCAAACAAGTCCAAAGTGATAACAGCTCACACTTCACCACATCTACAGTACAGCAGTAGGCCAAAGATTCTGGAGTGTACTTGTTGTGCCACATCCCATACCATCCACAGGCAGCTGGTTTGATTGAAAGATACAACGGGTTATTGAAGGACCAGATTTGAAAACTTACACCCACACATACACTAAGGGGGTAGGATCAGGTCCTCACACAGACAATCATGTTGTTAAATTCTAGGCCAATAGCCAAAAGCACACCATATGAGAGGATGGTAGGGGCTGGGGCACAGATTCCACAGCTGGAGTGCAGAGTTCAGTATTTACGTAAGGTTCCTGAAAGAACAGGGCTTAACAGATACCATGTTACTGCTTCCCATAACATAGAAACCAAGAGTGACATATCTGAAGCTGAAGCCTATCTAGGAATGAGAGGGAATCTGGCAGGAAGGTTTGAAGTTATATTTGCATTGGCAGATGCGTTTGAAGACAGT
Source organism: Aquarana catesbeiana (assembly GCF_042186555.1). NCBI lineage: Eukaryota > Metazoa > Chordata > Amphibia > Anura > Ranidae > Aquarana > Aquarana catesbeiana. The sequence goes on from NC_133324.1 coordinate 302,926,315, forward strand.
GACTGGGACTCTGACTGGTTAGTGGATACTTCTCAGCAAGAGTGGAAAGTGAGGCTATATAACATCAAACCTTCCAAAATAAACAGCAGTGAACTTTTGGGAAATATCAGTATATTTCCTCTCCTCCCTATTGATGTTCTTTGGGAGGGTCAGAAGTGGGTACAGGCAGGGGGCAAAGTGTTAGTCAGATATCCAGGCAAGAAGCCATTTAGAGGAGAAATTGTAGCTGAAGGGCCTGGATCTACTGTTTATGTATTATTATGCAGCATACACACGAGCAGACTTTACAGCAGACTTGGTCCGGCGGACCAGAGTCCATCGGATAATTCGATTGTGTTTGGGCTCTAGCGGACTTTTTTCCCCAAAAGTTCGACAGACCTAGAAATGAAACATGTTTCAAATCTTTCCGACAGACTCAAGTTTGGTCGAAAAGTCCGCTCCTGTGTATGCTAGTCCAACAGACAAAAACCGACCCTAGGGCAGCTATTGGCTACTGGCTATGAACTTCCTTGTTTTAGTCTGGTCGTACGTCATCACGTACAAATCCATCAGACTTTGGTTGATCGTGTGTAGGCAAGTCCGTTCATTCGGAAAGTCCGTAGAAAAATCCACCAGACCAAGTCCGTCGAAAAGTCCCCCATCCGGCATTAGAAGGAACAGATAATCCGCTTTGTTTTCCACTCCACAGGCTGTCTCTGATTTGATCCATAGGACATGATGGAAAGAATGACGGAACATCACAAGAGTTGTGGAGAGCAAGGCCTTTGATGTATTACAAGCCTGGACTTGTTTCTAAGGAACTTTAGAATGGACTTTCTAATGAACAATTAGTTAAAGACACCTTCTTAATGACAGAAATATGGGAAGTGTTGCATTCAAGGAAAACTAATGTTTAGAATGAGTTTTCTTAGTGATGAAGTGATTTTCTGTGTGCTGTCTGAGAGAAAAATCAAGGCCGGATTGTGTTGCGTTTGATATAAATATAATTTTTCTATAAGACTCATAGCATTCTGGTGTCACAGAGACAGACTTTCTCAAACAAATGTTGTTGGATACAATGGGATATTATTGTATTCCTTTGGCAGTTAGAGTCTATTGTCTCTATAGCTACAGTAAACAGGTAAGAGAGTGCCTTTCAAACTGAAGCTACTGAGATGTAGGTTTGTTGGTTGTTAAGGTAACGGAGTTTGTAACAAGCTGACATATGAAAGGACTTATGATGCCTTAGACACACACACACACACACACACACACATCATCATCATCATGCTTTGAAGATCAGAAGCCACTAAAGATACAAGAACAGTGCCTGATGCTCCAGGAGAATCGTTGCCAATGGAGATCACGAACATACAGTAACAGAAGATAAGTAACCTTTAAGTGTATTTGTACTGGTATAGACCATAGGCTGCTCATTTGATAGGCATTTTGCTTGCTATAGATATCTGTCAGACTTGTATTGTATTCCTAATATTGTAATAGTTTTGTATGTACAGCATCTTTGTATAGTAAAAGCACATTTACACACTGCAGAAATCTCAGCTTCCTTGCTTATACCACAGAGTAACCTTGCTAGATAGACGCAAGCAAAACACTACATTACTGTGCAAAAGTTTTAGTCAGGTGTGCTTTAAATTAGGAACGCTTTCAGAAATGGCCATGGTAATTTATTTTTATTAATTAACAAAATGGAAAGTAAATGAACAGAAGAGAAATCCAAATCAAATCAGTATTTGGTGTGACACATGCACATGGTTTGTGAAGTAACTTGGCAGGTAGGTTGCTCCAAACATCATAGAGAATGCTCAGATCTCCTGTGGATGTAGGCTGCCTCATATCCTTCTGTCTCTTCATATTATCCAAGACAGACTCGATGATGTTAAGTTCAGGGCTCTGTGGGGGCGAAACCATCATTTCCAGGACTTCTTGTTCTTTCTTACACTGAATATAGTTCTTAATGACATTGTCTGTAAGTTTGTGGTCAATCTTCTGCTGCAGAATAAATCTGGGGCCAATCAAATGCCTCCCTGATGGTAAGACATGATGCATAAGTATCTGCCTGTATGTCTCAGCTTTGAGGACATAATTTTTGACCAAATCTCCAACTCTATTTGCAAAAATGCAGCCCCAAAAACTTGCAAGAAACCTCCACCATTTATCTGTTGCCTGCAGACACTCATTATTGTACCGCTCTCCAATTTCTCTCAAATTTTGACTCATCAGTCCAAAGCACCTGCTGCCAGTTTTCTGCACCCCAGTTCCTATATTTTCATTCATAGTTGAGTCGCTTAGCCCATGTTGGAGGTATGGCTTTTTGGCCACAGTTCTTCCATTAAGACCACTTCTGGCCAGATTTCTCTGGACAGTAGATGGGTGTACCTGGGTCCCACTGGTTTCCAGCTGTTCTGTGCTGAAGGCACTGCTGGGCATCTTCTGATGTCAGAGGGAAGTAAGCATGACAAACATGTGGTGGCCAGCTACAAATATGTTACCAAAAGAGGCATTATCCCTAATAACATAAACCAGGAGAAAAAATATACTGTATGGGATTTTGTACTGTATATGGCTACAGGACACAAAAACAAATAAAAAATGATATCCACTTTTTATTAACAAATCACATTAACCACAGCCTGGGAAGATTTTACCTGCTTAATGACCAGGCCATTTTTTACAATACGGCACTGCATTACTTAACTGACAACTGCGCGGTCGTGAGACACTGTACCCAAATAAAATTGATGTCTTTTTTCCCTACAAATACAGCTTTCTTTTGGTGGTATTTGATCAACTGCGTTTTTTATTTTTTTGTGCTAGAAAAAAAAAAGACAGACAATTTTGAAAAAAAAGCAATATTTTTTACTTTCTGCTATAAAACATATCCAATAAAAAAAATAAAAAATAAAATTTCTTCATAAATTTAGGCCAATATGTATTCTGCTACATATTTTTGGTAAAAAAAAAAATCCCAGTAAGTGTATATATTGATTGGTTTGTGCAAAAGTTATAGCGTCTACAAACTAGGATAGATTTATGGAATTTTTATTTATTTATTTTTACTATTAATGACCTAGCTGACATTTTTGACACTTTTTTGGGAACCAGTGACATTACTACACTAATCAGTGCTAAGAATATGCACTGTTACTGTACTAATGACACTGGCAGGGAAGCGGTTAACACCAGGGGCGATCAAAGGGTTAAGTGTGTCCCTAATGGATGCTTTCTAACTGTGTGGGGAATGGACTCACTAGATGAACACAGTGGTCTGTGTTCCTGATTAGCAGGAACACAAGATCACTGTGTTCATCTCTGATAGAACCGCGGTTTGCCTTGTTTACATCAGCAGACCGCCTTTCTATCTCTCTGGGGAGCGATTGCAGGTGGCCTCCCTCTGGCCAATCAACGTGCATGTAAGTGCCCCCGCTGGCTATTGCACAACATGATGTACAGGTAAGTTATTTCACGTAATAGAGCCAACCTGCCACAGTATATATACTGCAGCTGGTCGGCAAGTGCTTAAAAACATAATTTTATGTACAAGTGTGTGTAAAAACACTTCACTTGATTACACAAAAGTCACAGCTTCACCATCAACCTATCCATAACACATGCCAGTTGAGATGTTGATATGGTTGATGTGATAGGGTAAATGTTTTTCGCAATTACCTTTGCTTCTTTAGGACCTTATAGACCTCACTTGTATCCACGTAAGACACCAATTCAATTTAAAAACTGGAAATAAACAAAGCATGAAATGAGAATCAATCATTTTTAAATAACTTACAAAAATTATCCTAGCACAATAAAAAGAAGGAAAAAAAAGTATTCTTTTTTTATGATTACTGTATATTTAATATCTATCTATCTATCTATCTATCTATCTATCTATCTATCTATCTATCTATCTATCTATCTATCTATCTATCTATCTATCTATCTCTCTCTCTCTCTCTCTCTCTCTCTCTATCTATCTATCTATCTCTCTCTCTCTCTCTCTCTCTCTCTCTCTCTCTCTCTCTCTCTCTCTCTCTCTCTCTCTCTCTCTCTCTCTCTCTCTCTATATATATATATATATATATATATATATATATATAGTGTATGTATTAATCACTTCAGACGGATAAGCCATACAAAAGTCTATTTCATCTTACAAAGTCATCGTCCTCATGGGAGCAGCCCATGGTGGAAAATGAACCACAATGGTGAGAGCACGGCACATCCAAATTTAAAGAGACTAAAGCTAATAAATGCAAAAAGGTAAACATAATTATATCCCAGCATATCCATAAACCAATTTTACTAAACAGGTAGCATATACTAAAGGAAAAAAAGGACAAAAAATGATTCAATAATTGGATCATCACCTCATAGTAAGACTCTTAAAAAGAATGATCTCCAAAAAATATTGGTCTTGAAAGAATTAGGGTAGCTACTAGTCTCTAAAAAGTAAAAACATATAGAGGAGGGTTGCTTAGCAATCAAAATAATCAACAAGCCATGATGCAAAAAAAACTCCAAAAAGATGTGTTTCATGAATCATACCTGAATGTGATATCTGGAAATGCGTGTACAGCCAGACCGGCCCATCACTTTAATGCCCCGTACACACGGTCGGATTTTCCGATGGAAAATGTGTGATAGGACCTTGTTGTCAGAAATTCCGACCCTGTGTGGGCTCCATCACACATTTTCCATTGGATTTTCCGACACACAAAGTTTGAGAGCAGGCTATAAAATTTTCCGACAACATAATCCGTTGTCGGAATTTCTAATCGTGTGTACACAAATCCGACGCACAAAGTGCCACGCATGCTCAGAATAAATAAAGAGATGAAAGCTATTGGCTACTGCCCCGTTTATAGTCCTGACATACGTGTTTTACGTCACCGCGTTCAGACCGATCGGATTTTCTGACAACTTTGTGTGACCGTGTGTATGCAAGACAAGTGTGAGCCAACATCCGTCAGAAAAAATCCTGGGATTTTGTTGTCGGAATGTCCGATCAATGTCCGACCGTGTGTACGAGGCAATAGTCCGCTCTCTGGACATGCTACTAGGACTGGCAGATGTCAGACCCAGTCATGGTGTCTCTTTCAGTCTCCGCAGTTACATGATATTATGTGCTGTGGAAGAGAGGAGGAACATACCCACAGCGTGTTGGTTATTTTGATAGCCAAGAAACCCTCCTCTTTATATAATTGTATTTTTTAGACACTGGTACTGAAGGACCCTCTTTCTTCCTTCATCTCTTACTAGCTATCACCTTTATTACTGACTAATTACATTACCTTATGTGCCGGTCTTCTTCAATTTCAACACACCCAGATACTCACAAGGCCTCATGGAAGCCATGCAATTAGACCCAAACACTGTGTATCAAAAAAACATGACTTGCGTTTATTCAGGAAGGGTATAAGAATATATACGGTTCACAACAGAATATAACAGGTGTCACCTACCCATGGTTTAGTACCAAACAAGGACATGCTCCCTTTCATGGGTGTGTTATATACACCTCAAACAAATTCCTTTCAACATTAGATAACTTATTTATGGAGTTAATATAAAAACATCTTTTACAGTAAGATCGGATTGCAGAATTATGTTTACTATTATTACATTGCATATTGGATATTTGCTTTTGTATCTTAGCCAATGCTTTAAGTCTAGATTTCATTGCAAAAAACCCTGCCGTCTGTATGTGACATAACAATACGTTTTCTCCTTTTCCTTAACACCTCACATGATGCTATTGATAAATTTGAGACCTTCAACCCAGACTGGGAGTTCTACATTCTGGAAGGAAAAATAGCAAATTATGAGAGCCGTTTCTATGTACCTCTGTGCGATATGCTAAGCATAGCGTGGGCCAAACTAGTCACTGAATTTACAACACTCACGCTTCATGAGATTGTAGGTCGCATTTATTGGCATAAAATAAATCAAATAACTTTATTCAAAAATAAAATAGAATAATTAAATTATATTTCAAACTTAAAAACAAATTCTAAACTCGCTCAGTCATAGGACTCGAGCTATAAAAGAATCAATTCATAAAACCAAAGTCCCCACCAACTGGGTTTGTTGAAAACAAAAACACGGCTACCCCAGCACCGCGGCCTGTTCAATACTATTTTGAAGACCTAGGTTAAAGATGTCCAAACCGACATCAGAAAGATGTACACCATCTTGTCTATAAAGACCGGGAAAACCTCCTTCCAGATCAACATGACGGAAAGAGATCCCCCCAATTCCTGGCATGAACTTTTCAATTGAGTGATTGATTCTCCATTTAATTTTTTCAAGATGTCTACCACTTGTAGAATATAACCAAGGTAATCAGGAAACCATTTCAGAGAAAATAATACATGTATTAGGAAAAACTAATTTCAAACGATGCAGATCTTGCTTTATTAAAAACATCAAATCTAAAGTCTCGCCTAAGCCACCCGTCCCGGCCGGCGGTTCCGGCCCTACAATGGACGGCACGATTGGTGCCCACAGCGCTCACAGCCACAGCTCCACTCCACAATCTGTACCCCCTGTGCCCCATAACCCTCCAGCACCACAAGCACTCTGCCTGTCAGATCTACAGGCAGTAGCCCTGGACATTAAAGTCACGCTAGCTGCAGCCATTACAGACCTCAAGTCAGACATCCAGAGCATTGCAACAAGGATGGGATCTGTGGAGCAGACTACAGCGCGACATGCAGAGGCCATAAAACAGGTACAAAAATCTTCTGATATACACTTAAATCATTTAATTGAAATTCATCGCCACTTAGAAGACCTCAATAATAGAGGAAGAAGGCATAATATAAGAATAAGAGGGGTCCCAGAATCAGCAGACCAAAATCCCGTAGAACACACTGCTACAACCATATTTAATGACTTACTGGACAGACCCCCAGACTCCCCCATTGACTTTGAAAGGATTCACAGAGCCCTCAGAGCGAGGGGAAGGGATACTGATCCTCCCAGAGATATAATATGCTGTTTGGTAAACTTCCCTCTGAAAGAAGCTATTTTAAAAAAGGCGAGAGAGAAAAATAGAGTGCTGTTTAACGAAAGCGAGATAAAGCTATACAAAGACCTATCAAACATCACATTACAGCAACGCAGGGCCCTGCGTTCGATTCTTGATCAATTACGCACCAGAGGTATCCCTTACAGATGGAAGTTTCCTTTCTGTCTCTCAGCCACCTGGAGAGGTCACACAGCACTGCTACGCACACCAGAAGACTTGCAATCTTTCTGTGAAACTTTAAACATTCCCCCAACTGAAGTACCAGATTGGTATAATTCATTCATGCTGAATGAAACGTGGATCGAAGTAACAAACAACTACACGCCCAGAGCCCAGAGAAACAGAGATAGACGCCGCAGATCACCTTCGTCTCAACAGAATAGAAGAGGAGCAAACCAAGGAAGTCCAGGACTCTCTCCTCCTAGATGCAGAGATCGCATGGATAGACAAGACCAAATGGACACCTGAATTTCAAACATCCACAACAAACACAGTTGTCGTTCTGTGTACGCACATCTACAATCAACGTTTAAACTTCAAGACGTCCTTTATTTCTCCAGATGAAACACCTTTGAACCAACCATTAAAGAAATGACTAACCACAAGTTAAAAGATTGAGCTCAAGAGCTAACCATCTACATGTTTTACCCCTCCCCCTTGTTTCCCTTTTTTTTTGTTTCTTTTCTCTTTTTCTTTACAGCTGATGTTAAATAAGAACATAAGGGTATGATAGATATGTCGTAGCTAAAAAACATCCGATTGTAAGTACGCTCTCCAATTTAATTTTTTTTCTGATACTCAGGGGTATATTAAGATATAACTATAATGGCTAATATTTTAACTATCGACCATTAACCATACAGATATGTTCAGGAGTTACAATATCTTTAGTGCACACATATTTTTTTAGATAATTTTCTTGAGAATATATGGCTCACATATTGAACATACAGAAATTATCATAGACAAGTTCAGGGGAGGAGGGGGAGGGGGGGGGAAGGGGGAAAAAATATTAAAAAAAAATAAAAAATATATAGATATGTATTACTGAACATATCGCAAGTAGTAATATATATGTTCTCCAACATAGCAGAAGGAGCAAAAGTCTCTATGGTTATGAATATATTACATTCATCAAGGTTTAAACTGATTCAATAATACTTTGATATAATTAAAATGAGCTGAATAACAGCAATTTCATATCACAGTTAATATAGAAGATATTATTTTTCAACATAAAAAATAGGCATGATGGTGGACTACATTGGAATTACCTTAATTCAACTTGCATAAGGTAAATCTCCATTTACAGAGTCACAATCCTATTTCCAAATTTAACTAAACAGTAGGTACTTGGCAATGCTAATTATCATTCTCAACAATAGTCGGGCTCCGACAACGCAAGATTACTTAAAAAAAAAAAAAAAAAAAGAAGAAAAATAATAAATATTTGATTTTTCGACCACCATAATGCCTTATACTTACACTATCTCTTGTTTAAGTAATCTCTGTTGCAAGAGTTTCTTGTTTTTTGTGCAACTTTGTTTGATATATTTAAGTTCCATTGACTACATAAACAATACGGTACTTCCTAATTTGCATTTAAATTTTCATAGGATATGCAGAATAATCCCCTAATTTACAAGAAGCTCTAATTCCCTAAAATAAGAGCTCCCCCCCTGTGGCTAATAAGTATATTTACTAGAGTTGTTATATTTTGCCTGCACCTGTGAAACTTAACACAATTCAGAGATTAAGAAATGTCTATATAAAACAGGGTTCAATATAAAAACACTTATTTATACAGTCATTTTCAGTCCCCTTATCTACATCTCACCCATAAATTGCAATTAATAATTTAAAACCTACCATGACCAAGGTCTTTTCTTATACCCTGTAATGTCTGAACAATATAATTAGCTAGCTGCTCCTGAGTGCTTAGAGTTTTGTAAACAAAAGAAAAAAGAAAAGAAGAAAACCGTAATAATCCAATTGTATTCCATCTGATCCTACTTGGACCTTGCTCCCACACAAGGAGTGGAATAACTTTCACTCTTTGAACTTACCGGAGCTATTCATTAGGGTAGTCTAGCTGGTCTAAACCTACCTCCGGAACACTACCTTACCCCCTTCCTTAGGGAAGGAAAAACCCTCCCCCTCCTCTCCTCCCCTTTTTTTATTTTCTCACCCCCCCCCTCATTCCCGCCCCCCTTGATATCCCGGGCACCTTTATCAAACCTAAAACAAGACATACAAATAAATCAAATCTCACCACACTCTTATATCCGAACACTTCTTATTTTAGTTACAGGAAGAACTCCAAAATGCCTATTCATAAACAGCAGACCACCTCAACATCACTGAAGCTAGTCTCAGTAAATGCTAAAGGACTTAACATCCCTGAAAAAAGAACCAAGTTCCTTAATGAATTTCATAAACTCAAAGCAAATATCATTTGCATACAAGAGACTCACTTTAAAACTAATAAAGTTCCCAAAATGCAAGATAAAAGATTTCCAACGGCATTTCACGCCACCAATCCTGAAGGGAAAACCAAAGGAGTCTCAATTCTGATTTCCAAAGAGACTCCTCTTCAAATTCAAGACACAATGCTCGACTCAGGGGGAAGATACATATTCTTGAAAGGAAAGTTAGGACCTCATCCCATCACAATTGCTAACATTTACACCCCTAATTCAAAGCAGGTAACTTTTTTTCCGTAAGGTTAAGGACCTATTAACAAACTTCGCTGTGGGCATACTTATCTTAGGAGGTGACTTTAACACTCCTTTAAATCCGCTCATAGATACCTCAAATGGTTCATCGAGCCTTCCTTATAAAGCATTAAAACAAATCAAACTCCAACTACAGGAACTAATGCTACATGATGCCTGGAGAACTCTGAACCCTCAAACTAAAGACTTTACATATTTTTCTACTGTCCAGAATTGACTACTTCTTTATCTCGCAACCAGACCTAGAATTACTGAAAGATTCGACAATCGAAACCATGACTATATCCAATCACCATCCAATTACCTTAACATTAACTTTCCCAGAAAAAACTACCATAACCAAAACGTGGAGACTTAACACTTCTGTCTTGAAAGACCCCATAGACGTGCTACATTTCAATGACAAGCTAAATGAATATTTTTCACTTAATGAAAATGACGAGACAGCTTTGATTACACAATGGGAAGCGCACAAATGCGTAATGAGAGGTGAATTTATAAAAAAAGTAGCTAAAATAAAGAAAGAAAAACAATCCAAAATTAGATCGCTGCTAGACCAAATTCATAAATTAGAAACAACTCACAAAAGAACTTTTGCACTCTCCACATTTGAAGACTTAACCAAAGCAAGAACTGTACTATCAGAAGAGTTGAACATGAAAACTAAAAGACAATATAACTTAAGACATAAGATATATTATGAGCAAGGTAACAAAAGTGGAAGAATGCTCGCAAAGGCAGTCCAAAGTAAGAAGGCTGCATCAACAATTCATCAAATAAGAGACAAACAAGGCACACCATACTCTTCGAATGAGGAGATTGCCAAACAGTTCGAACTCTACTACCATTCCTTATATAACATTCCATCTAATCCTAAATGCCCACATAATTCAGACAAAAGCTTATTCAAAATTTCCCAGAGAAATATCGCCCACCCCAAATATCAAAAAATACAGCCCTAGAACTCGAGACACCTATATCTGGCCCGGAATATGATAAGGCCTTAAAAGATATGAAAATAGGCAAGGCACCAGGTCCAGATGGACTACCTCTTCAATATTACAAAACGTTTACCAACATACTGAAACCAATATTTCTGAAAACCTTTAAATCACTATACTCTGAACAACATCCCCCTAAACAACTGTTGGAAGCCCATATAACGGTAATACCAAAAGAAGGAAAAGATTTGACTCAGGTAACTAATTATAGACCAATTTCCCTAATTAATGTCGACATCAAGATTTATACCAAAATACTAGCAAACAGACTCCTACCCTTGCTATCTTCCCTTATTTCCTTAGGTCAAGTAGGCTTTATCCCGGGAAGAGAGGGACGCGACAACACAATCAAAGCAATTAACATAAATCACTGGTTATCATCCCAAAAGAAACAGGGATTCTTCCTATCTCTTGATGCTGAGAAGGCGTTTGACAGAGTGGCCTGGGACTATATGGACGCAGTACTAAAACACATAGGGATCCTGCCCCAAATGAGATCATACATCAAAGTATTATACTCCAACCCAACAGCTAGAGTTCAAGTCAATGGCCACCTGTCGGACGCCTTCAGTCTTCGCAATGGCACAAGACAAGGATGCCCCCTCTCACCACTGTTGTTCGTCATCACATTAGAGCCCACTATTAAATAAAATTCGATCCAATCCAGACATTAAGGGTATAGAAATTCACAAACACACATATAAAGTAGCAGCTTTTGCTGATGACATGCTTCTATTCCTCTCTGAACCCCATATTTCATTACCCAATGTCATCCAAGACCTAGAACACTTCCAACTATTGTCAAACTTATAAATTAATCACTCAAAATCTAGCGCCCTTAATATTACACTACCCTCAAATTCAGTAGAACTATGTAAAAATAACTTCCCCTTCTCGTGGGCCAAACAAAGTATAACATATCTAGGAACAGAAATACCTACAAATTTAAGTGATCTCTTTAAACTCAACTTTTTACCCATTCTAAAAGACACGCAGGATGATTTAAAAATATGGAACTCTCTCAATATATCTTGGTTTGGTAGAGCCTCTCTGATTAAGATGACAATCCTACCTAGATTTCTGTACGTTATGCAAACAATCCCCATTAGACTGCCATTATCATTCTTTAATTCTTTCCGCAAAGCATGTTCTTCCTTTATCTGGAGGAGCCAACCACCCAGAATCAAATTTACCAGACTAAACTTACCCAAAAATAAAGGGGGGATAGCTCTTCCAGACCTCCAAAAATACCACCAAGCTGCTCTTTTGACACGAATAGTAGACTGGAACATCAACCATACAGTAAAAGACTGGGTGTCTCTAGAGCAAACACTTTTCTCCCACCAAATAAACTATCTTCCGTGGATTCGTCCAGCGCACCACTCAAAAGACATTAAAACCCATCCCCTTATAGGTCCCACACTAGAAATATTTCTTAACAACTATAAAAAAAACAATCCATTTCCTTGGATGAGTCCCTTAACACCACTGAGGAACAATCCAGATTTTGCCCCAGGTCTAGAAAAAAACGTCCTCACTAATTCATGGCCACATAGTGAAATTCTGGTCAAACACTTTTTTAAAAATGGAAAACTTTTATCTAGAGATGAAATAAACAAAAATAGCAACCCTCCCCAGATCTCACAATGGAAATACATACAAATAAGACACTATCTAACCAGCAACGAGACAACTCAGCACTGGACTAGACCTCTTACGACACTAGAAGACCTATGTACTAGGACAACCCCACAGAGACATATTATTTCTTTTCTCTACAACTCACTCTTTGTGAACAATTCGGAGTTCTCCAGTTCGTCATGCCAAGCCTGGGAACAGGAACTCAACTTAAACCTGTCAGAGGAAAACTGGGAAAAAATTTTCATGTACGCACATAAAGGTTCACTAAATGTCGCCACTCAAGAATGCTGCTTTAAAATCATCACGAGATGGTATAGAACTCCCACCTTATTGCACAAGTTCTCTCCCCAAACCTCTGACAGGTGTTGGAGATGCAAAATTGAGGAGGGCTCGATGATTCACATTTGGTGGACTTGCCCGCTTATCCAAAATTTTTGGAAAATGGTTCACGAAACCATTACGTCAATCACCTCAGAAAACTTAGGTTTTAACCCAGCACAATACCTGCTACACTATAATTCAATACCCAAAAGACAATACCTAAAGTCTCTAACTATGTTTATGATAAATGCTGCAAGACATTGTATCCCCTGCCACTGGCGCTCTAATTCTATCCCATCAAAAATAGAATGGTTTCGTAGAATAAACAAGATAGAAAGTATAGAAGAACTCACAAGTATTTCTCAAGAAAAAATAATTAACTTTGCTTCTACATGGCATAAATGGATAGAATTCAAAAACTCTCAGTCCTACAAAGCAATCAATATTTAATGACAAAAACCACTGTCCAGAAACAAGATTTATAAGAAGGTTCAAGAAAAACACACGGAAAATATAAGTTGTTTGCCCACTCTCACCTCCCCCCCCCTTTTTTTTTTCTCTCTTCTATCTCCCTTCCCCCCCCTCCCCCCTCTCTCCCTTCTCCATTTAAGCTAGTTAACGATTACTACTTCAATACATGAATACCTCGTTGTTACTTGAGTATATGTATTAGCATAAAAATATTGATATTGTATAAAATCATACTGTCTCCATATACTGTCCTAAAATGTATTCAACCCAAATGTCATATGTACCACTTTTTCTGCAAATGTACCACTATAACGATGTTTTGTGATTACTCGTTCTTTCAATAAAAACCTTTGTGAAACAAAAAAAACAAAAAAACAAAGGCCGCATGCAATAATAAAGCCTTGTAAACTAAAATACAAACAAAAGAAGTAGCCAAACACAGCCTGGATAATGTACTAAAGAAATTAGCCTGCGCATATCCGGAAACAATTTTCTTTCTTATGCCTTTTAGGGCTTGCCTAACAGAAAAGAAACTGTTGCAGGCCGGGAAATTATGAAGTTTAAATAAAAAGGAAACAACAGCTAATATATATATACAGCTATACACAGCTTACCTCTGTCTGAGGTCGATTTAGCTTTTCTTTGCTCCTTATACAGTTAGATTTTTCCTATAACCATATAAAAAAAAATATATATATATAACAGATATATATATATATATATATATATATATATATATATATATATATATATATATATATATATATATATATATGTTCTATGATGGTATGTCTGTGCAAATTCATCCTAAGTTGCAAGCGAGGATGAATTTGCACAGACATACCATCAAAGAACATAAAGAAGACAGTTTATGCACACCTGTGGGACATCATTTCTCACAATCGGACCACACTATAGAAGACCTCAATGTCTTAGTTCTTAAAGGGAATTTCAGAACTATCCAGGAAAGGAAAACGTTTGAACTAAGAATGATACTTCTTTTTGACACGAAGAATAATGGCCTGAATTTAGATATTGGTTTCCTTACACATTATGCTAAAGTTTTACGACCGCTCTGTGACTAGCATCCCCCCTGCATTCCCCCCTAGCTCTCCCTCTGTCTTATCTCACTAACTCTGCTGCTATCTTTATTACAATTGATTTGTATGTGTTTGGTTTTCTCTTTTTTTTTCTTCTTCTTTAAGATTCTGCTTAAAAATTTGTGAATCAGTACTGCTTGGACCTTGAAGAAGGGGACATACCCCGAAAGCTTGTCCTGAAAAATTGTATGTTAGTGCAAATAAAAAAAGTATCACAGACAGTACTCAATTTTCTCTGTCATAGCTTCCTGAATTAATTGAAAATTAGTTTGGATAAAACTTATTCGGTCTTGTACTGCAGGAACTGACACTTCCGGAAAAGAGTTAGGCAAAAAGGAAGGATGAAATCCATAATTGGCCCAGAAAGGAGTTTGGTTGGTGGCTGTATGTATGGAATTATTGTAGGCAAATTCTGCATAGAGGAGGCTCGAAACCCAGTTGTCTTGGGAGCATGAGCAGAAGCAGTGAAGGTACTGTTCCAGAGTTTGGTTCATCCTTTCTGTTTGGCCACTTTGGGGGTGATAGGCTGAGGACAGACATACCTTGATTTCTAAGGATTTGCAAAGGTCCTTCCAGAATTTTGAGGTGAACTGGACTCCTCTGTCCGACACAATGCTATCGGGTACTCCATGGAGCCTAACCACTTCCTTAACGGATATATCTGCGGTATCTGAGGCAGAGGGCATGCCTTTCATAGGTAAGGCGAAAGGCGATCGACCACTACCAGAATAGTGGAGAACCCCTCAGCAGGCGGTAGGTCAATGATAAAGTCCATAGCCACTTCCTTCCAGGGTTGCTCTGGTATGGGTAATGGTCTTAGTAGACCCCAGGCTTTCGCGTTGGACCCCTTGCTGTATTTGCAGACAATACAAGATTTTACATAGTTCTTACAATCCTGATTCCACCCCGGCCACCAGAAGGAACGATGTATTAGTTCAGAAGTCTTTTGTATCCCAAAATGTCCTGCAAACTTGTTATCATGAAAAGTCTTTAATATCAAGGGCCTTTCTTGTACTGGGACAAATATTTTGTTTTGAGCCCATAACAAACCATCCTGTTTCCTCAACGAAGGTACCTCAGGGTCTAAACATTGGCTGGAGGCCTGTTCAATGGCAGTCCTTAGATCCGGATGGATTAAACAAAGAAAATTTTGTGAGGACAGAATAGTACCAGGTTCTGCTGTCTGGGGGGGTCTCCAGGAACATCCGGGAAAGAGCATCCGCTTTCCCATTTTTGGAACCTGGCCGATAGGAAATGTGAAAGTAGAACCTAGAGAAAGAAAAAGCCCAGCGGGCTTGCCGGGGTCTGAGACGTTTTGCTGCCCTGAGGTACTCCAGGTTCTTGTGATCTGTGAAGATCATAATGGGGTGAGATGCACCTTCCAAAAGATACCTCCACTCTTCAATTTTGATGGCTAGTAGCTCACGCTCCCCAATGGCGTAGTTCCTTTATGGCGAGGTTAATTTCCGGGAGGTGAAAGCCACAGGGTGAAGAAGAGCCTTATGACCTCGTCTTTGAGACAGAATTGCCCCTAAAGCTGACTCTGAGGTATCCACTTCCAACACATAAGGCAAAGCAGGGTCTGGGTGTAGTAGTACCTGGGCAGAAGTAAATAGATCCTTCAGTTTATTAAAAGCTTCCTGAGCTTCTTGAGACCACTGAAATCGGCTCTGCTGGTGAGTAAATTGGGTTATGGGTGAAATGATTGCTGAAAATCCCTTTATGAATCTGCGGTAGAAATTGGCATAGCCCACAAATCGTTGAACCCCCTTTTTATCGACAGGGGCTGGCCATTCTTGGATAGATTTCACCTTCTGAGGATCCATTGCGACCCCCTCAGTGAAGATTATGAACCCTAAGAATCGGACTACCATTTTTTCAAACTCACATTTTTCCCCTTTTAGATAAAGTCAGTGTTTCCTGAGAATTGTGAGTACCTTCTTTACATGGACTTGGTGCAACTCAACGGTGGTAGAAAAGATCAGAATATCGTCAAGGTAAACGATCACAAAGTTGTCCAAGTATTCTCGAAAGATATCATTCACTAGATGTTGAAATGTATCTTGGGCATTGCATAGCCGAATGGCATCACTAGATACTCAAAATGTCTGAATCTAGACCTAAAAGCCGTCTTCCACTCATCCCTGGGCATATCCGAACCAGGTTATAAGCGCCCCGTAGGTCAAGTTTAGAAAAGACTTGTGTGGTTCGGAACCATTGGAACAGCTCCGGGATAAGGGGAAGCGGATAGCGTTTTCGATGGTGATTTTGTTGAGCTCCCTATAGTCTACACAGGGTCTTAGGGTGCCATCCTTTTTTTCAACGAAGAAAATTCCCGCTCCGGCTGGAGAGGAAGAAGGACGCATGATCCCTTTTTCAAGGTTTTCGTTGATGTAGGACCAAAGGGCCTCCAACTCCTTTTCTGATAGCGGGAATATACGACCAAAGGGGATCTCAGAGCCAGGTAGGAGATCAATGGGACAGTCGTATGGTCGGTGAGGAGGCAAACTGTCGGCTTTCTTTTTATCAAAAATGTCCATAAATCCATGGTAGGCTGCAGGGATGTGCTGAAGATGATCAGGTACTGCCTGGATAGTCAGGCAGGAGGCAGTGCTGATGGGACCAGAGGGTAAGCAATGCTGGGAGCAGTAGGCCAAGGAAAAGGAGATTTCTTTCTTACTCCAATTAATGTGCGGATTGTGAGCTTGTAACCATGGAAATCCCAGGATGATAGGGAACATGGGAGAGCATATGATGTCGAAACAGAAAAATTCTTGATGGCCTGAGTCTGTAATGGTGAGAGTGGGTTTAGTCTCCTGGGTAACAGGTCCTGAGCAAGGTGAAGATCCATCGGCCAGATGGATTTGGAGACTTTGTCTTTTATTTTGCAGAGGGATATGTAGGCTTTGGGCTAGAGATGTATCCAGGAAGCAGCTGCAGGCGCCAGAGTCACTAATGGCTGGTAGCCGGATCTCCTCGCCTGCCACCTGTAGGGAGACAGGAAGGACAAGGTGAGTTGAGGTTGAACCAGCTACCTGAAAGTTCATAACCTTTTGTGAATGAGACTTACTGGGTCTTATAGGACAATTGCACAAGAAGTGGCCTGCCCCTCCACAGTATAGGCATAGGTTGGCTTCCCGCCGGCGTTGCTTTTCATCAGGTGTAAGTGGAGCCCGGACCAGGCCCAGTTGCATTGGCTCACTTTCCAGAGTAGAGGAATCGTTCAGGTGTGGGAACCCTGGGCTCTGGAAGAGTCATACCAACTGCAGGAGCTGTGCTGGAGGGATCTTGCGAAGAGCTTGCTCCACTGGAGGATGCAGAAGCTGAATCCCCAGGAGATAAAGTTAGGTGCTGGAGACAACCTTCAAGTTGAAAATAGCCATCTTGTAACCTCTGGAC
Source organism: Aquarana catesbeiana (assembly GCF_042186555.1). Classification (NCBI taxonomy): domain Eukaryota; kingdom Metazoa; phylum Chordata; class Amphibia; order Anura; family Ranidae; genus Aquarana; species Aquarana catesbeiana. Next base: position 302,944,013 of record NC_133324.1, read on the forward strand.
TGCTTGTGTGAGAGCTGTTACCTGCTGGCATTGTGCCTCAACAGGGGAGCCCACTCTGTTGGCCTCAGACATGGCTGGTTTGTACTATCAGGGTACTCAACGAAGCCGAAATGCTGAGAGGGGTTTCCCTTGCAGCTAACCGCACTCTACCCCTGGAGGTGGTACAGAGGGTATAGGGCACAGAGAGGCAGGTAGATGGATTCTTGAGAAGAGGACTTCTGCAGTGTGGAGATGAGAAGCAGTGATGAATCCAGCCCCGGGACTGGGGTAAAGGGCCCGGCTGGGGCTCTAACCCACACAGCTCAGTAGAAGCTGGGCAGAGTGCTGAAGGTCAGGCACAGGGAACTTAGTGGCAGAAAGTCTGTGGTGCAGGCCGGGAACCAACACTGGAAGCAGGTGGATAAGGAAGTCCTTAAAACAGGCCGGGGGTCAAACACAGGAAACAGTAGTCAGAGAAATCCTGAAGGCGAGCCAGAGGTCGTGCACTGGAGATGGATGGTAGAGGAGTCCATTAGACAAGCCGGGGTCATACACAGGAAGGCAGGAGAATCCTTAAGACAGGCCGAGGGTCAAACACAGGAGGCAGATGATAGAGAAGTCCTTTGAACAAGCCGGGGTCAAACACAGGAGAGAAGCAGGGCAGGTAAAGTCAATCCGGGTCACAACAGGTAGGTACAGGTAGCAGAATTCAGGAACGGAACACAGGAAGCTGAAAGACAAACCAGCAATTATACAAGGAACAGATCAGTCTTTATATAGGCCAGCGTGGGGGGTGTAACGCTAACGTGTGTACGTTCGTTCGCCGTTACGCCGTTGCGCCGTGTCATGAACCCGTGTGTGCCGTTCCGCTACATCACGAACCCGCATGGGCCGAAGTGCAACACCGCCGCGCAGACGCACAGGAACATTCCGATACTGCCAAGTTCTGTTTCTATTACTTCTCTGACAGTATCTTAGCCAATGCTTTAAGTCTAGATTTCATTGCAAAAAACCCTGCCGTCTGTATGTGACATAACAATAAAAGTTTTCTCCTTTTCCTTAACACCTCACATGATGCTATTGATAAATTTGAGACCTTCGACCCAGACTGGGAGTTCCACATTCTGGATGGAAAAATAGCAAATTATGAAAGCTGTTTCTATGTACCTCTGTGCGATATGCTAAGCATAGCGTGGGCCGAACTAGTCACTGAATTTACAACACTCACCCTTCATTCCGCTTAAAGTACAACACACAAAAAATATGCTATTCTGACTCTCTTGACTGCCCACTTGTTTCCCAGTTCTGAGTCTTGACAGCCTCGAAAGACTTATTGCAACAACTTAACAATGCTATGCTTCCAGTGGGTGTGTACACGTCTCACAGTGCTACCCCAGCATTCAAGGCTTCTATTCCAAAAGGGAGGTAATCGGGGATGAGAATATGAGCAAACAGCTTTCAGCCTAACTCCTAATGGCCAGCTCCTGCTTCCAAAAGAGGGCAACCTGGGTACGACAATATACAAATCCCAAGCAGCCATGTCAAATAGTAGGCAACTTCTCTGGTGGCGTCTGTACTAGTAGGGGGGCAACCCAGGTGCTATTTAGTAGTAAAACAATTTAGTCACCTTGGCCAGCCAAGCCCCACCCCAAAATACTCCAGCAAAGCAACTTTTAAGTTCTTGTTTGCTGAGTATCAATTCTGACACCATCTTTCTTCCTTAACATCTATTACTGGTTATCACCTTTATTACTAACTAATCACATTACCTTATGTGCCAGGATTCTTCCGTTCTACCAAGCCTAGATACTCACAAAGCCCCATGGAAGCCGTGCAATCAGACCCAACCCTGTGTGTCATAAAAACGTGACTTGCTTTTATTCAGAATGGGAATAAGAATATATATGGTTCACAACAGGATATAAAAGGCGTACCAAACAAGGACAGGCTCCTATTCATAGGTGTGTTATATGTGCCCCAAATAGATTACTTTCAACATTAGTTAATGTGACAGACTCACCTGGGATAGAGGCTTTTGGAGGGGACTGAATGCAAGCCTCTTGCCGACCGATTATGGGCCCTGGCATTTGGGGGAATGGTGCTCTTTGTGAGCTGTATGCCTGGGGACTCTTGAGGTGGTATTACTGTGGATTCGGGTCCTGGTCCCCCAGGACACACAGACTCTAGGGACCCTGTGTATGCCATATGGGAAATAGTGACTTGGAGGGTATGTCTTGGATTGCTTAAAATGGGACAGTAATATTTATCCCCAATACCTCCCAGGATATATATGTAAAGACTATTATTTGTTTGTTTGATTCTGAACTCAACATGTTAATTGAGTGAGCTGATCACATTAGCTTCCAGGACTGGCTAGGAGACGAACAGTCTACTCCTACTATAGTTGTTGATGACTAGGCTGAGGAGGAGGGGAGAACACTGTTTTATTGTTAATTGTAATTAGCTCCTGCTATTGTGAAAATGTCCTGTGGTTGTACTTATGATAATGTATAATGTACTGTGTGAAGCTTGGTGACCACAAGTCTGGGCAAAAGGTCATGTTAGATAATTAGCTCATGTTAATTAGGTTAGGTTTAAGTCATCCTGCTGTATATATTTGTGTGAGATCTCAAATAAAGAGTTAGTCCATGTTAACAGTGAAACAAGTGTCGCCTTGTTTTGTGCTTGGGAGCTGTTGGAATATCTGATATCTGTATCCAGACTGGGAGGAAGTGGTATACTGACAGAAGCACTCAAGTGGAGTGTGGGACATTCCGTTACAGTTAACTTATTGATGGCGTTATCACAAAAACATCTTTTACAGCAAGAGCAGATTGCAGAGTTATGTTCCAGGCGCATTGCCAGCATTACATTGCATAAATAAGGTTACTAGGTACTTCTTCTTTGCTTTGCAATCTTTTTATCTACATCATATTGACTGCACATGCAGTGCTGATACCAAAAGGGTATTCTACACTTAAGTTTCAATACTAGCACAAAACAGTATACATTTAAGGGGGATTCTTTACAAGATTCCTTCAGGTACCTGGCTTAATTTTTAATTCTAAGACCAACATTTTTTGGAGATCATTCTTTTTAAGAATCTTACTGAGGTAATGATCCGATTATTGAATAGTTTTGTCTTTTTTTTTCTTTTGTATCTATAATGTTAATTTCTGGATTTGCTCAGATATAATTATATTTATTATTTATGAACTTAAGTTTCCTTAAATTTGGATGCCCCATGCGCTCACCATTTTGGATTTATTTCCCCCACACAAGCCACTCGGGGCTTGATTTGGAATCCAACTTTTACTCTGTCTCATGTGGACAATGATATTTATTAAGGTGAAATAGACCTTAGTATGGCTTATCTGTTTGAAATGATTAATAAATAATTGTTTACACACAGATATATATATATAGATATATATATATATATCTATATATAGATATAGATATATATCTATATCTATATATAGATATATATCTATATCTATATATAGATATAGATATATATATATCTATATATATATATATATATATATATATATATATATATATATATATATATATATATATATATATATATATATATATATATATATATATTTTTATATATATATATATATATATATATATATATACAATAATTCTCATATAAAAAAATGTAATAACTTTTTTCGATTCTTTTTGTTGTGTGAGTATAGATTTTGTAAGTTATTTAAAAATTGTTGATTCTAATTTCACGCTTTGTTTATTTTCAGTTTTTAAATTGTATTAGTGTCTCATGTGGATACAAGTGAGGCCTATAAGGTCATGAAAGCGTTGACTCATCGATCATATCGACATATCAATTGGGATATGTTACAGATAGGTTGATGGTGAAGCTGTGACCTCTTGTGTAATCTAATGAACTGCTTTTACACAAACTTCTATGTAAAATTTATGTTTTTAATGTGATTTGTGTTTTATGTACTATTGAAAGCATATACAAAGTCCCATACAGAATATTTTTTTCTTAAAGAACTAAGCATGATGTGTCTTTCATCTGCTGCATTAAGTTTCTATAGCTGACCACTGCGTCTACAGTCCTCAACATTGACCAATCAATGGTGTCCTCAATGCTGAGAAATAAAGGCAGATACTTATCCATCATGCCATACCATCAGAGAGGTGTGTGATTGGTCCCAATTTATTTTTTTCTTTTGCAGCAGGACAATGACCCCAAACATACAGCCAATGTCATTAAGAACTATCTTCAATGTAAACAAGAACAAGGAGCGCTGGCAGTGATGGTATAAAAGATGCCCTGATCTCAACATAATCGAGTCTGTCAGGGATAACATGAAGAGACAGAAGGATTTGAGGTAGCCTATATACAAAGAATATCTGTGGTTAGATCTCCAAGATATTTAGAACAACCTTCCTGCTGAGTTCCTTCAAAAACTTGTGCAAGTATACCTAGAAGAATAAATGCTGTTTTGAAGCCAAAGGGTAGGCTTTTTGGCCATAGTTTAAGTCTTTAATTTAAAAAAAATGTCCAGGTTCGGGTGGTAGAGAAGGTGTCCTTGTTCTGAACAACATGATGGTAAGGTGCTTTGCAAGGTTTTTTTAAAATCCCCATAAAAGTTAAAGGCTTGTTTTTATTTAATTAAATAACAAACATGTTATACTTACCTGCTCTGTGTAATGGTTTTGCACAGAGTAGCCCCGATTTGCCTCTTTTCGGCTCCTCCCTCCTGCCGAGTGCCCCCACAGCAAGCTGCTTGCTATTTGGGAACCAGAGCAGGCTCGCTCTTGAGCCACTGCTCTGTGTATGCACTCACACATGGAGCGTGACTCAGCCCTGCCCTTGCTCTCTCCTCATTGGCTTGCTGGCTGTGATTAACAGTATCAGCCAATAAGGAGAGAGAGACCCAGGAGAGCTGAGGCTCTTGTCCACATTTCTGGATCAGGATGTGGCTCAGGTAAGTTTTAGAAGGGGCTGGAGGAACTACTGAACACAGAAGATTTTTTACCTTCCTGCATAAAATGCAGGAAGGTAAAAAAAACAAGAGTCTCTACAATTACTTTAATACCAGGCCTAAACAGTCCCAGGCTGTTTTTGTTTTTGTTGTTAACTATCCTCCAAAAAATCTATACTATACTATAATCTGTAAATTATAGTAGCAGGATAAAAACCTACTCCAATATATGATGGTTGGGTCCTGCTAAATGAACTGAAAGTTCAATGTTCAGACAAACACCTGAGCTGGACATCATCCCTAAATAAGACTAGTGGAAAACATTCCTACTCTTCACACTTGTCTAGTGAAGAAAAATGTAACTGACCCCTAGATCTATTTTGTTTCTGTTCATAACAAATGGTAATAGTATTGGGAAATTACAGGATACAAATTTCACAGAAAACAGTAGCCAGACCCCTTAAAAAATCAACAAAATAATGTTAGTAGCGCTATTTAATGTAAAGACAACATATCTTTGTAAATAGTTTTTTTTTACAAGTTTTGGAAGCCCTTATTATACCTCTGGAGAATTTTGAAATCAGAAATAAAAAGTATATAAGCTGAAGAATCTGTGCAGCTGTCAAAAACAGTAATACAATTTTAGGTGACATTAAGACTCTCAAGAGACATAATTTAGACTTGTTGTCAATAACAGTTTCTTTAGAATAGGAATAATATTGTACCAGTTTAAAAGAATCATTCAGATCTGAGAAAAAAACTTGTGATGAGTTTATTTTTACTGTACTTGTGTTAACAATTTTCTATATTTTATACTGAATTGATTATATACAGTATATCTATTAAGTAATTTTTTGTAAGTAAATATATGTTACAAATATCAAATTGTGAGCCTTTTACTGTATGTAAAGGGAACCTGTGCTTTGCCTATGGAGGGTGAAGTAAGCAGATTATACTTACCATCCCTTAGCTTTTAAGTTGCCTTAGCTGCCAGGAGCAAGGTAAAAATGTACCAGTTGGAGCCTAGTTAGTGCTAGGGACTTTTTGGTGCCTAAATGGCCAGGATGTCATGCAGCAGCAAGAAAATAAAATCCCATGCTTCCATATGCTAAAAAGTACCAGCAACCTTTCTTTTCTCCTGATGATGAAAGGAAAGTAGCAAACGATAGGCCGATCAGCTTATTATAAGAAATACCCTGACTTACTAACTCATCCTTTCTTACACACATTTAACCTGCTTTTGGCCCTGATGAAATCATGTAAAAATCTGCTGGAAGCTCATATTTTGGTCATTCTACAGCCTGGCAAAGATCCTACCTTGGTCATCAACTATTGGCTGATTTTGCTGTTGAACATTGATATAAAATTCTTTGCCAAAATCCTGGTGAATCACCTGCTTCTGGTGCTTAATTCCCTCATTGCAAATGATCAGGTGGGGTTTGTCCCAGGCAGAGAAGCTAGGGAAAATATCCTAAAAGTCTTATACATTCATCACTGGCTTACAAGCTCCAAACACCATGGTTTATTTTTGTCACTAGATTCTGAACAAGCATTCGACAGGTTGGCCTGGGACTACTTAGCAGCAGTTCTACAGGCATTAGGCCTGGGAAGCTGCTTGATCGGCTTCATTATTTCCCTCTATGCTAATCCTACTGCTAAAGTCCAGATTATTGCCCATCTGTTTTCTGTGACCCACAGTTTGTGTGTGTGCGGCTCAGGCTCGATCTTTGTGGGGAGAAGTGTGTGTAATGCCCCATCTGCTGCAGAAGTGCCAGTGAGGTATGGAGCTCATCCCAGCTCCTGTAATCACTGGAAGGAAGAAAGGAAATATCCCTGGTGCCATACATCGATGGAGTCCTATGGTGGTAATAAGGAAGACAGCCTCAGCTTGGGCTCCTGCCAGGCCACACCCCCAACACCCCCCCCTCAGCTTAGTCATGGGGGTGAAGATCCTATGCATGTGGGGAATATATAGGCATCATTGGAAGCTACTCAGGATGTATAAGGGGCTGGCAGGTGTGTATGGTTAATTGTTCTGGCTGTAGGGAAGGAATAATGAGGTGATGTGGGGAAAGGGTAAAAGGTGAAGTAAAATTAAAAAAAGAGGATGTGAAGGGAATGATAAATGTTAAAAAATGGAGATGGATGTGAAAAAATACAAAAAAGTTCTTTTTATTATTTTTTTTTTCATTCTTTATCACACTTTATTATTTTTCACTTTACATTTTTTTAATCATCCATCATTATCACTTTATACACATTGCACCACTTTATTATGGAGACTTTATAAGTGGAGAGTCAGATCCTTGCACAGATAGAAAGGGCTGCAAGGGCTGGGACAGTGATAATAATGGGAGATTTTAACTACCCGGAAATTACCTGGAGTAATGGCACTGCTGGGACAGTTAAAGTGCAAAAATGTATAAACCTATTACAAGACAATTTTATGGTCCAATTTATTGAGGCACCAACTAGGAATGATGCTCTGCTGGACCTGGTAATCTCAAACCACGCAGAGCTTATTACCAAGGTTCTTATCCACTTCAGCCCCGGAAGGATTTACCCCCTTCCTGCCCAGAGCACTTTTTGCGATTCGGCACTGCATTGCTTTAACTGACAATTGTGCGGTCATGCGAAGTTACACCAAAACAAAATTGACTTCCTATTTTTCCCACAAATAGAGCTTTCTTTTGGTGGTATTTGATCACCTCTGTGGTTTTAATTTTTTTCGCTATAAACAAAAAAACAATTTTGAAAAAAAAGCAATATTTTTTACTTTTTGTAATAATAAATATCCCCAAAAATATATATAAAAAAAATGTCCTCAGTTTAGGCCAATATGTATTCTTCTACATATTTTTAGCAAAAAAATTGCAATAAGTGTATATTAATTTGGTTTGCGCAAAAGTTATAGCGTCTACAAAATAGGGGACAGATTTATGGCATTTTTATTGTTATTTTTTATTAGTAATGGCAGCGATCTGAGGACTGCTCTCCAGGATTTAGACTGAGAGGGAATATTGGCATTGATGAACACAGAACAGAACACTATCAGCAAAAGAATTACAAAGAATATAACAGAATATGTAAAAATCAAGGATGCAAAAATTCAAAACAAACGACAGATTGCAAAAGATAGTAGGACAAACCCCAAAAAATATCCAAATATTTTAATAGTAAAAAGGTCTTAGCATGTAGGCCCATTACAAAATAAACTAGAGTGGGTGACTGGGGACAAAGAGAAGGCAAATGTATTAAATACTTTCTTCAGCTCTGTGTATACAAAGGAACATTGGGGAGCTCATGTCCATAATGGGGATGGTATATACACAGCCCCAAATGATCCACAATGGCTCAAAAGTGATATGGTCCAGAAATATTTAGACAGAATAAAGGTGGATAAAGCACCTGGACCAGATGGCATCCATCCATGGATCCTAAAAGAATTGAGCTCAGTCATTTCAAAGCCATTGTTTCTAATTTTTAGGGACTCTTTAATGACTGGAATAGTACCAAGTTACTATAGACCTGTTAGCTTAACTTCTATAGTAAGGAACAGTGGCGGTGTGTCCATAAAGGGCACAGGAGCGCCGCCCCCTCTCTCCTGTCACCTCTCTCTCACCATAGATAGATTCATGCTTGCATGAATCTATCTATGGTCACCGCTGCCGCCCCCTATTCAGGTGTCCGGCCCCTTGTCGGGCACCTGAATTACAGCGGCATGTTTTTTAAGCGCCTGATTAGAGCCGTTGGCTCTAATAGGCGTCCTGATTAGAGCCATAGGCTCTAATAGACTTCTAAAATGGTAAACAGCAGGCGCAATGCTGTGCGTTCGCTTTTTACTCAATGTTGTGTTAGGAAAGCGAATACATCGCTTTCCTAACACTGACCCGCCTCTCAGCCAATCAGATGCTCGGGTCTGGTTACCTGTCACCTGATTGGCTAAAACAACAGGCACTGTGATTGGATTCCTGATAGAGAGGACCGGAGATATCGAGGAGCATGGTCATGGATCACGCCACTGTGACCCACTGCGAGACAGGTAAGTCTCAACTCCCGGGCGATGCACACTTGCAGCATTTGATGGGGCACAGCAGCAGGAATTGATGGGGCACAGTAGCGGCAATTGATGGGGCACACTGGCAGCAATGGATGGGGCACACTGGCAGCAATTGATGGGGCACACTGGCAGCAATTGATGGGCACACTGGCAGCAATTGTTGGGCACACTCACAGCAATTGATGGGTACAGTAGCTGCATTTGATGGCACAGTGGCGGCAATTTATGGGTACAGTGGCTGCGTTTGATGGCACAGTGGCTGCATTTGATGGCACAGTGGCTGCATTTGATGGGCACAGTGGCTGCGTTTGATGGGCACAGTAGCTGCGCTTGATGGGCACAGTAGCTGCGCTTGATGGGCACAGTGGCTGCAATTGATGGTTTTTTTTTCAGTTTGTTTGCATCCCCGAGCCGCCATTGGTCAGGAAGATACTGAAGAATTTAATAAAAGACCACATAGATGAATTCTTGCTGTAAAAAAATATTTGAAGCAACAGACAGCATTGATTCAATAAATATAAATTATAGAGTCTGGGATTAAAAGTACCATTTCAGTCTTTGCAGATGACACCAAGCTATGCAAGTGGAATAACATCCTTACAGGATGTCTCCAGCTTACAAGCTGACCTCAATGTACTGTTTAATTGGGCAACTATGAGGCAAATGAGGCTTAATGTTGATAAATGTAAAGTTATGTACTTGGGGGCTAGGAATTTGCATACATCATACAAAATAGGGGGAGTACAACTGGGGTAATCCATGGTGGAGAAGGATCTGGGGTTTTGGTAGATCATAAGCTTAATAATAGTATGCAATGCCAAGCTTTTGTTTCCAAAGCGAGCAAAGTCTTTTCTTGTATTATGAGAGGTACGGACTCCAGAGAGAGAGATATCATTTTGCCCCAGTACAAATCATTAGTAAGACCTCATCTGGAATATGCAGTTCAGTTTTGGGCACCTGTTCTCAAAATGGATATCAGGGAACTAGAGAAAGTGCAGAGAAGGGTAACCAAACTGATAAGAGGCATGAAGACGTTCAGCTATGAGGAAAGATTTGAGGAACTGGATTTTTTCTCTCTTGAGAAGAGGAGATTAAGGGTGGATATGATCAACATGTACAAATACTTAAGGGGTCCATATAGTGAACTTGGTGTTGAGTTATTCACTTTAAGGTCATCACAGAGGACAGTGGGGCACTCTTTGTGTCTAGAAGAAAAGAGATTTCATCTCCAAATATGGAAAGGTTTCTTCACAGTAAGAAAAATGGGAAAGTGAAAATGTGGAATAGACTCCCTCAAGAAGTGGTTCTGACCAGCTCAGTAGATTGCTTTAATAAAGGCCTGGATTATTTTCTAAATATACATAATATAACTCGGTACTAACATTTATAGATAAAGTTGATCCAGGGAATATCCGATTGCCTCTCGAGGCATCAGGAAGGATTTTTTTCCCCTGTTTTTTGCCTTCCTCTTGATCAACTGTGGGTAAAGGATTGTGTATATGGGATTGTATGATTTTTTTTTTTTTTTTTTATTGGTTGAACTAAATGGATTTGTGTATTTTTTTAACCTGACTAACCATTCATTCTTTTTTTCACATTTATTACTCTCATTCCCTTCACATCCTCTTTTTCTGATTTTATTTCACCTTTCACCCCTTCCCCACCTCCCCTCATTATTCCTTCCCCACAGCCACAACGATTACATACAAACCTGCCAGCCCCTTATACATTCTGTGTGACTTCCAATGATGCTTATATACTCCCTACACTCATGGGATCTTCATCCCCATGACTAAGCTCCAGAGGGTGGGGCTAAACACATTGTGGGCATGGCCTGGCAGGAGCCCAGGCTGAGGTTGACTCTCTAATTACCACCATAGCACTCAGTGGATGTGCGGCATCAGGGATTTTTCCTCTCTTCTCCTCTGTTTTCCATACTCAATTTAGAACCCTTTTTGCATTGCTCACGCATGAATGAGGATATTCATGCCATGACGATAGTCGGATGTCGGCACAGATTGGCGGTCTTTGCAGATGACATCTTGCTCTTTCTATCGGAGCTGCACATCACACTTCCTAACCTTCTGAAAAATGTTCAGTTCTTTTAATAAGTTTCTAACTTTAAAATCTATTATAGCAAATTGCAAAACCAGGATTAAGCTAGTGCCAGTCATACTCTAAGTTGATATGACCTTCTCTTTCCCACTATGCCTATTCCAGGCATATTGGGTTGGCTGGATGCCCTGCAGCTGTAAGCGTAAACCAGTCTTTGATATCACTGTTTGCACAAAAGGTATTTATTTTCTACTCTATCATGCATTGTCTTCACATTTTCATTTGATTACCGGATGTACTCTTCTCAAGATGTTTGGAATACCGCTTTGAGATTTTTTCTTGGTGACATTCTTAAATTTGTTCCCAGATAATCCCTGTATATATCTGTTTTGCCCCCTCCTTTTTTGTATGTGCAGTGCGCTTGTTAGTAAAAAAAATCTATAAGCAAATGCTGAGGCCAGCACTAAGTTGAGCCTGTTGGTTTTCCCTACTATGGCAAAGCACATATTCTGTACAAGTATTGGTTTTGCCATATGTCAAATATAACATTATTAATGTGTTGTTTCCAAAACTTGACAGCTTGGTTAAGTTAGTTAGGAATGCAAAGAGTAGAGTCTATGATCATTCTACAGTGCTTGGATTCCAAAACTAGGCACTGCATACAGTACATTTAAAGGCATGACAAACATTAAAGCACATGCAGATTGAAAGCTTATAGTGCATTCATTGACAAAAATTAGAACCATATATTCATGCCTATATCGAATTTCAATTATTTCTGGCCCACTTCTATGAATCTGAATGATATTGAAGTTTGAGAACTTACTTTTTAAACAATCCTACACTTTTACTTCCTTGAATGTAGAGACACATATTCACTATGCCTTGTGAGTATTCACTGACAAGTCACCCATTTTACCATCTACTGTCTGAACTACAACTATACATCTGGACAGTCTGAAAAGGAGGAGTCTCATTAGGCACAGCCAGTACAGAAAACACACACATGTGACATAACCACAGCTTGCAGGTGTTTCATCAGATTAGGCGACCCATCAGATTTTGTAATGGAAGTGACGTTTCTTGTGGCCATCTTGGTACACCCCGCACTCGTCTGCAGTAAGCCTACTTACAAGTGGACATCTTTTTACACCCATCGAAGTTTTGCATTTCACACTTATTTTTAACAGTAAACTGAGCTTATATAGTGAAATACAGTATTTTGAAATCCATCTGAATGTTTTGATGTTGAATTTTAAAAGCAGCAGCAAGCCTCTCACAGGTTTGCTAATCTAACAGAACACAGCTGCTTTGAAAAGTCAACATCAAAACAGCCAGATGGATTACAAAATACTGTATTTCACTATATTAGCTCAGTTTACTGGTAAAAATAGGTTTGTGATGCAAGACTTCAGAGGGTGTAAAAAGATGTCCGCTTGGCACGTTCTCACTGTATCCTTACTGCAGCCGACTGCAGGGTGTACCAAGATGGCCGTGATGGAACATCACTTCCGTTACAAAATCTGATGGGTTGCATAATCTGATGTGATATGTAGTCTTTAAATACTGAAAGTAAATCAAAGGAATGAAGAGAGGAAAATCAAAAAAGCATGCAGGGAATCCAGGAAAGAGATGGCCAGGAGATAGTCACTAGGAAGCATTCACAACATGAAAGGAGATTTTTTAAGTAAGGTTATACTGGTTTGTCAATAAAAAACTTGTTTTTATTGCTATTACAATACTGATGTAATAAAATGAAATTGTATATTGTGCATTTAAATATCCTTTAATATTACACTTATCATGTGTTATGCAATGGTGTGCTTTTTATAAAAATGTTTTATGTATTTTGTAAATACATTTGTAAATAAAAAGTAAGTTGGTTATAAAAAAATAACTCAGTAGGGGAAGTGTACCTGCTCAGTTAGTATTCATCCAATTTTGGTTTTCTCACAAAATCCTTTGTCTCCAGGAAATCTTGCAACTAACTCACCTTTGAATGTAGATAACCATTCTCATTGGTCTTGAAGAAATAAGAATGTTACTGATAATCTAAAACCATTCACTAACATTAAGATTGTAACCATCCAGAAACTTTAGACTTTACAAAGAAAGAGATGCTGATGTTTTCAAATTTGTTTCTGAGCTTGAATTTGTAACTGTGGATGCAGATAGACCAGCTCAACAGTAGAGGAGCAATCATCATTACAAGCTTAGGATCACACAGTTTGAAGGACAAAATAATAATTTAACTGGCTACAGCCCAAGCTGCTCCTTGTATGTAAAAAATAAAACTGCGTGAGCAGGGGCATATCATGAAATGAGTGGGCCCGTGTGCAAGATCAAGAGTGGGCCCCAGGTACCGGCAAATGAAGAAATGCCACGCGTGCAGCACGCTGCGGTGAAAAGTGGGTGTAGTTTAAACTGCACTAAATATTGGGCGTGGCTTAAAGGGTGTGTTTAAATAGAGTCTGAGATGACTTACATAATGCAGAATGTGGTAATGTTAAATAGGGAATGTATAGTTATATACCTGCGGCATATACGGCAGCAGGTAGTATGTGCAGGAAAGGAGTATGGGGTGTACAGGTGGGTAGAATGTGCAGGAGAGGAGTATGGGGTGTACGGCAGTGGATAGTATGTGCAGGGGAGGAGTGCAGAGTGTATGGAGGTGGGTAGTATGTGCAAGGAGAAGAGTGTGAAGTGTACAGTAGTGGGTAGTATGTGCAGGGGAGGAGTGCAGAGTGTATGGAGGTGGGTAGTATGTGCAAGGAGAAGAGTGTGAAGTGTACAGTGGTGGGTAGTATGTGCAGGAGAGGGGTGTGGGGGATATGGCGGAAGGTAGTATGTGCAGGAGAGGAGTGTGGAGTGTATGGCGGTGGGTAGTATGTGCAGGAAAGGAGAGCGGAGTGTATGGCAGTGGGTAGTATGTGCAGGAGAGGGGTGTGGGGGATATGGCGGAAGGTAGTATGTGCAGGAGAGGAGTATGGAGTGTATGGTGGTGGGTAGTATGTGTCAAAACAGCAATTCGTCAAAATCTCCAATTACTGATGGTTTAAATAAACCAGAAGTGACGTGCTTGGAGTTGGCTAATTTGACAGAACACAGGCAGCAAATCTGAGGCTCAGGCTGTAAATATCAAGGAGCCCTTCTATACAGCAGTGCAGCCAGTTAATAGCAACTCTGACACAAGGTAGCCAGAATTAAAGAAGAGAAGCCTGTGGAGGGGTGTTCCTTCTTTACTCATTTTTTTACCCCCTCACCTGGAGCCATGGAGGGTATGGGGGCCCTGGATGGGAATGGCTAGGACTAGAGCCCTTAATAATCTGTTGCAGCATAGCAGCCAGCCTTTAGCCCCTATGTAATTTATGTAGGCGTTATTGGCTGGCTGCTACTGCTATGCTGCAACGGATTATTAAGGGCTCCTCATTATTCACAGCCTTAGCCTCTGACTGGCTGCCTGCAGCCCCTCAGCCTTCTGTAATTGTTTGAGGCTGAAATAGCTCTTTGACTACAGTAGTCAAAGAGCTATTTCAGATTCAACCAATAATAAAAGGCTGCAGGCAGCCAATCAGAGGCTAAGGCTGTATATAATGAAGAACACTTAATAATTTGTACGAATTACATTGGGTTAGGGTTACTGGCTGGCTGCTCTGCTGTAAGCAAGGAGTCCCCACCACCACCACCACCAGGGGGCAGGAGGGGTAAAAAATGGGGGGGCAATAAAGATCATCATCTCACCCCCATACAAGGTGCATCTCAGCTCCCCTCCTGTGTCCTCCCAGCCAGGCAGGAAATATGGTGCAGGAACAGCAGCCACAGTACTTACACATGGGACACTCTGTGTAGTCTTGAGTGCTGTGAACAGATTTCCTCCACCTCCTGTGTTTGACAAGCTGAGATCCCGAGTTCACTGGCAGCCCTCCTCCCCACTCCCTCCTCCTCTCCTGCACTTGGCAGTTCATGATCCTGGCTGTGGGAGACAGACAGGGAAACCTGATACCTCAGCGTGTCTGCACTGAGCACAGCTCTACTGGCATTCTCTCTGTCAGGTTCTTCCTTCTCCTGGCCAGGGAAGGAAGGCCGGTGACATCAGTGGATCACATACGCTCCAGACCTTCTCCACAAACGATAATGGGGCTGGCTGGGGCATCAGACCAAGCACATGCGGGACGGGCAGAATTCATTTCTGCGCCCAGGAAGAGAGTACGGCTGTGCCCCACTGGATCAGTTCTCTCCAGATTCAAACAGCTCCTCATCTATTCTCCCACGCTGCAAAGCCCAGCCCTCAAAATGTATATGGGGGTGCAGCACTGCAAGCCATATCACTCTGTCAAGCACCAGTTGTAATGGAGTGGGTGGCGCCTGCCGTATCCAAAGAAAAGGCATCAGCAAATGCAGCTGCCGCCGCCGCTCTTCTTGTGCAGAGAGAAAAAAGTCCCAAAGCTCCTGGACTGTACACCAACTTGGGACCCTAAAAAATGAACATGATGGTTTTTTTCCCCTACTCCCGGTGTGCAAAGTGTGACAGGGCACAGTGGAGCCCCCTGGCCTTGGGGGCCCGTGTGCATCGCACACCCTGCACATATGGATGATATGCCACTGTGCATGAGTTAGGGTCTCTACAAGTCCATAAAGTTATATCATCAAACATTAAAATTTCTATGCAATAAACTAATTAAATTTTTCTTCTAAAGCTGGACATGACACAGGTATCTTTAGAATGTTTAGAAAGTTTATTAGAAAGTAAATCAATAACAGGAACAGGTGACCAAGGTTTCTTATAAATTTTAATAGCAAATTGTGGTCCATTGTGTGTACCTAAATAAGTGCAGTGTTAGGAAATTCTGCTGAACAAGTGCATGCATTTTTGGTAATTATCTTTTGAAGTTGATGTATGTAAAGTAATGATAATAGATCTAAACTTACATCAAGAATCAATTCACAAAAGTTTATTTTTCCTCTGCATACAAATGCATAATTAAGGTAATGGTAAACACTGGTGTATTAGGATTAGTTAATATGTAGATGTGATTTATCTATGTATTTAGCTGTTTTCCTGGAGTTATTTTTTTTCTAAGTTATGTCTTATTAAATTTCTCATACATTGTACAAAAAAAGGTCCAAAAACAATAAAAAAAAATACGAGCAAACATACATACAGCGTCTCTCATGTCTCTTAAAGTTGAAATTACTATGAGTACTACAATACAAAGTACAGATTTGTCCACTGTAGAAAACAAAGCATATCAATGTCTTGTAACCTGGGTCTAGAAAGATATCAATGTATGTGGACTAGAAAGCCACGTACCCCATAATTTATTAGAGTTGTGTTTCTTCCAGAGTTCAAAAGTAAGTCTGTACAAAGGAAGACTATTATGAATTATCTTAGGCCAGGTGATTAGTGTGGGGAGAGATATCCCTATGCAGGACAACACATTTTTTTTCTTAGCAAAAAATATATAGGATTCATAATAAACATTTCATATATTTAGATATATTAACATCACCAAATATACCTAGCAAACAATTTTTGGGGTGCAGTATATTAGGTAGGCCTAATACCATGAATATTAAGGGACCATTGTCCAACCAGAATACTTGGACTAGAGGGCGGGACCATAACTAATGCATAAAGTCAGCAACATTACCACAATGAGGTATGAATGATGTAGTGAAAGAGAGAAGAAAAGACAAGCCTCCAATGGTGTAGTATATAAGGTGACCTAAAATATATTTATTGAAGTGCTGTAAAATTGGACTCTTACATAAAAACATTAAAATCAGGCAAAGAAACAGATGTAGCGGCGTACAAAGCGCCTTCTCACGTGACTTCCGGTTTGCGTCTGCTCGCGGCCACTCCCCAGAGAGTGGCCGCGAGCAGACGCAAACAGGAAGTCACGTGAGAAGGCGCTTTGTACGCCGCTACATCTGTTTCTTTGCCTGATTTTAATGTTTTTATGTAAGAGTCCAATTCACAGCACTTTAATAAATATATTTTAGTTCACCTTATATACTACACCTTTGGAGGCTTGTCTTTTCTTCTCTTTTTCACTACATCATTCATACCTCATTGGAGTATACTGGAACAACTATATGAATGCGAGTATGAATTGGGAAGAAACCGCTAGAGCCATGGCCGTTCGATGAGAACCAATTTGAGCCCCATTCCAATGCTATACCAAGATCCACATATCTGGTTACATTGAGCGATGCTTGATTCTTCATACATCTAAGGTGAGAGTTTTGGGAGACTGGTGACATTAGGAAATCATCTGTGAAGACATCCATGATCTTCCTTCGACTTTTTATTGGCTCCTTAGCCACTTCTTATTTATTCATTGATTATTTGCACTTTGCACTCCTGGACATCATGTTTAACTCACCCAATGAATAGAGAGAACTTTGCACAACAATTTATTATCATTTTTATTCTATTACTACAGTGCACTTCATCTTTATGCACTTTATTATTGTTGTGATATTATTTGTTCTTCACATTTTATATGATAGCGCAAATTCACTATTGTTTTTTATTCTTTTATTGTGTAGTTTGAACACTTTTAGATTTTGCTGCTATCTGTATAGAGATTATCACATATTTTTCACGTTTTAAACATTTACTTTATTTACTCAGAGTAGCGCTGAGGACACTTTTTCTTTTCAACATTACCACAACCTCCAAAGCACTCTGCCTTAGGGTGAAGGCCCATTTTGTGTAACCGAACAGGTGTAAGATGAGTATGGTGGAATATCTTCAGTTGAATTATGCTATCTTTAGAAGAGATTACTGAGCTTTTTAAGTACCGCTAAATTCAGACCGGTAAGAGTCTGTGAGCTGGACATCTAGGGAGGATCATCTAGCTTGGGCAATGGAGAATCTAGGGTTGGAATCAGTCATTAAGGCAGAGTAATATTCAAAAATCAATTTGGTTGTATCAGGTTGTCGCAGTAGCTTCTAAAGGGGTGTGATTATTAGTGGTGTGGTTAACAAACCAAATTGTGTTCTAAAAGCATGACGTGGCTGATAATAGTAAAACAAGTAAGTAGGGGGAAGGCTAAATTCTTCTTAAATTTATGCCATTTTCATTTCAGTTTATGTCATGACTTTAAGCTACAGTTTTCATTAAAAATTACTCCATAAAATAGCTTTTATTTAGTAGCTACAGTGCAAATTGGGAAGGTTGCAAGTGGTCTTTAGTAGCAAAAAGTCTAATATTTAACACTTTTACTGCTGATTTTTACCCAGAGTTGAAGTCTCTTTTAAATCTCCATAGCTTGATGATATAAATATTCTTGGACGATTACATCAAGGTAGGAATTTAAATCTAGAGTTGCCTATAGAGAATTGTGACTTTAACTTCATACAGTTGAGTGTTGTAAGCATTTAGTGCGCTTTAGTATGATGCTGCTTGCAAGAGCAATTACAGAATTAGTTAAATTGTCTCTCTAACTACAGTTTAATGTGGAACTTTTAGGTTAAATACACAATTGGAATACATATACAGTACATTTATGTTTTTGACTGCCAAAAGATTTGTAATTTTTTTCAACAATTCTTGTGATACTCTCATCTCTGCCAGTCAGTAAGAACACTTCCTAGCTATAATGGGATAAGACACAAATAAGAAAGGGACACATAATAAGAAAGATTACATGGAAACAAACAATATGTTTTAAATCAAAGACTGTATTGTTTTTAAAAAGAGTAACCAATATTCAACTATTAAAAAATGTTTAAAACAACTCATTAACCACCTTACTACTGCTGTATTATATATATAAAAAAAAATGACAGGCTATGAATTACTATTTCTGGAGTGTCATTTATAAATGTTATTCCAGAGCTAGCCTTTTGGTGCCAAGTGTGCCTGTTAATGGCTGCGAACTGAGCTGTCAAATCCAAGTGGCTCATTACCATGTGATTGTTGTAATGATCAGTAGCAGTGACCACATTGTACAAACAGTGTAGTGATTGAATCCGTGAGTCCTAACCTTCCTCGTACAATGAAGAAAGGGAAAGGAGGAGGAACTAATGAATGAATTACACATTTACTCAGCCAGATCAGCAGCTGCAGCAGCAGCAGCTGTAGTAAAATGTTCAGTAAATGAGGTGAAGGTCTGCAGACTTCCATCATCCAATCATGTGCAAACAAAAAAAGCTACATTTTCTTTTCCTTGCAGATGATTGAGGACTCTTTGCAAAGTGAAACCTCACCACATTCACTAAGCTCTCGGCAAATTCTCTTTCAGAGTGCAACTTCCCTTGCAAAGTGAAAAGCCTATTTGCCTTTACTAAATCAACCCCACTCTCTCTCTTGGAATTATGGCCTAGTGCAAACACTCCAATCCACTAAAACCCATCTACCTGACCCAAAAGACCTTACCTATTCAGCTTTAGGCTAGATAACCATCTCTTTTACAAAACTGTAACAACTTAGATAAATCCAAAGAGAGGGAGGGTGGGGGATTTACAACATGCACAAGGATGCACATATTTCTCAGAATCAGAGCATGCAGATGAGTATGCATAAAGAAATCAATTGGGACTGTCTCTGGAGAAAGATGAGTAGCTCATTATTATTCTGAAATACTAATCTGGGAAATAAATAATAGGGAACAAACAGATGTTCTGCCAAGATCTTCTATCAAATTCCTTGAAGAATATTATAGAAGAGAGCACAAAAAATTAAATGGCCATTGTCCATTTGAGGGCCCTTTCTAGGCTTCCTATTACTGCTCTCAGGATCAGCTACTTGGACAGAGAGGATAAAGCCTATTCACTGTTCACAGGAAGTCAAAGTGCTTAATCATTAACTTCATGTGTCAACTAGCTGGTTCTGCAGTATGAAAAAAGGTGTGAAAATCACAAGATTGGCTATAAGAGATCACAAATGGTTTTGACATATATATATATATGAATTTCAGTTGTGTATTTTGCTGTTTGCCTGAAGTCCTACTTCAAGAAAAAAAACTATTTGTTCATCCTACCTCCTCCTAATCCCCACTAAACTATCCTTATATCACCTGCCATCTCATGAAGGCAGATATACTCACCTAAGTTCCCCATCTAGGTGTCTCACTGCTGTCAGTTCTGGTGTGATCTGGCATTCCAATTGTGCCCTGAGACCACCAGTTCCCTGCCACTGTTGTCGAAAATTTTATGAAGATGTATTTTAATGTATTGTCATAAGTCTCCCAGTGTTCTTTCTCTCGCAGCCTGCTCTAAAGAGCTGACTGGGGCAGACTCACGCTGGTTGAGATCCGTTTGGTAGTGAAAAGCTCTTTGGGGATGTAGAGAAATGTTTCCGGAGTGGGGTCATGTCCAACAGCTAAGGGCCCCTGTGCGATGCACAGAATGATCGTCTGGTGGGGGTGTGTTTGCTCTGCAAAGACATTATCGGTTTAACGAGTGTGCGCTCATGTTGCCCATGTGTGCCTGATCAACATATTTGTGGCCCAATGAGTGTACGCCTGCCGATAATCTCTCGTCCACAAAGACAGTAGAATAATCCAGGTATACATTGTTCTCTGGAACAATGTATAATAAGGATTTCTATCAACGGAAATACTAGAGTCTTTTGGGTTACTATGGTTGGAGACAGAGTCAATGTTTGAAAGCCATGTGGCTTCTAAAAACATGCATGCACCCTGTCTCTGCTCAGACACACCCATAAGACTCCTGAAGTCATTGTTCATTGGTTGTTGTATTTTCCTGTGTTGTTAAATCCTTATATGGTCATATCCTGTGATGTCACTTGCCATGTAAGAAGTGATTGGCTGTTGGAACCCTCACTTCCTGTTTGTGAAACCTTTTGTGTTAATAAAAGAGTCTGCTAGCTAGGGAGATGCTGACCGAGGCTGAGCTGGTAACGTGAGGAATGGTGGTGATGTATGATTACTTGGATGCTTGGGATTTTAGGTAACATGCATTTATATCATTAGACGAAAATGTTATTTTTATTATTAGAGACAAGAGATTTGGCTGTGTGCTCTGCGTACAGCCTAATTTCGCTGACACCATCCCCTTGTGATGATGCCATCCTCTTCTTTTTCCTGAAAGGACCCCATCATCAAGGACACCGTCCAAGTGGAAGTGTTCTTGTCTCACAAGCAGTGATGTGGACACCCAAAGTAAACAGAAGAGATGTCTGTGCTATGTGATCACATCTTAAGGTAAGTTAAAGAGGGCATTTAGCTATTTTTTTTTCTATTACTAAAAGGATCAGATGAAGGAGGGTTGGCATGAGGGTGAAAATTTCTTCTGGAGAGGGGATTGAAGTCAATAGCATGGAAACTGTACAAACCATGAGGTACATATAGCACACGTTAACACATTAAAGGAAAAAGACAGAGTTAACAGATGATACAGGAACACTATATGCAGTCAAAAAATAAGTACAACTGATCTTCAGTGCTAAAAATCAGTGTCTGGGACAGAAATATTTGATATATTTCCCAGATTATGATAGCATTTATCAACAATTAGGAATCTGGGATTTATATATTACATCTATATACTGTAATATAGATCCCAACTACAGAGAAAATGTGACTGTACGCACTGGAATGTAAAAGCCTGGGAAGAATACTCATTTCCTCAAAGCCTAAAACAAATGATAATTTCTGATCTCAGTCTTTAGTTAAGCTGTTAATAATTATAAATCACAAGTATGGTCTGGAAATTACTGTCATATTCTAAAACATATTATAATGATTGCCGATTCATTATTTTTCAAAGTAAGGCTGCAGCACTTCTGTGTGCCATTATTTCTAATGCTTTTTAGGAGAGTTTTTACGGAATCATTCTGGACTTCTAATATTGTGGGTTACTGTGTGAGACAGCTATTTCATGCCTTTATCTATAAGCTATTTCAAAGATCACAGGTGATTAAATGCCTTAAAGTCTGCTCTACCAATGATTCACCCAATCTGGTTCTTAGTGTTAAACTTTTCTACAATTCACAGATGGGTCTGCAGTTGTGTTTTATAGGGTCATTTTCTTCTCTCTTTTGTGAAAAAACAGATGCAATATCTTCCTTTTAAGTTTTCATGCCCATTTTCTCTGTTCTGAACCTGAACACACATGCAGAAAGATGTTAGGATATAGGTCATGATTTACTAAAGCATACTGTATGTACATACCCAGTGCAACATTTACAGACAAGCAAACTTAATTCTTATAGTATTCTTATGACATTTACTATGTGCCCATGATGTGCAAAAAATATAAGCATACAGGATATCAAGTAGCTACCACACATATACAAGAGTGGTTTGTTATGGAGAATGCCTACCAGTATCGAAATATAGCTGGCTAAGGTGTGTCATGCCTAAAATAAAAATCACATTTTTGTTTTGGTCTATCTTACAGCTGTTAGAATTTTGACATGTCAAAAAATACACAAACCTCTAATTTGGGATTTTTAAGGCAATGAAACAAATTAGATTAAATATAAAATTAATTTATTGTAAATATAAATATAAATAGAAAAAATAATTAATTATACTTCAACTTGCTGTAGACAATACATAGCGTTTTTAAAAAAAAATCACATTGCATATTTGAAAAAAGTTTTTTAGAAAGTGATACAGCTTACTACAAGATACAATCACCACCAATGCAAAAAGGTGGCGTCAAGTAGCAGGAAACACATGGATTCCTGCTACTCAAATATGCAATGTGATTTTTTTTAAAAACACTATGTTTTGTCTACAACATGTTGAAGTATAATTAATCAATTTTTCTATTTATATTTATATTTATATTTACAATAAATGAATTTCATATTTAATCTAAATTGTTTCATTGCCTTAAAAATCCTAAATTAGAGGTCTGTGCATTTTTTGAAATTTAATATAGGATGATGGCAATCACATATCCAACTACATGAGTCAACCCAATCTTTTCTAGAATTTTGGCATGTGCTTCTCATGTAGGAACAAAACTGCATGAATTGGATACAGATATCATTGAAGGCAAGTATTTAAAAAATGTAGATGAATAATATATATACAGTATATGCTTTCTGTGGCCATAGCAAACATGTGTAGATGATTTCCTGCAAGACTGCCCCTGAACTGGTTTCCAAAGGTGCATACCCATACATACACACAAAATATCAGTCCCGCAATAATACTGATCCCAGCACTCAAAAAACAAAAAGTTCATGCACATTAGCTGCTGCTATAAAAAGGCAATCTGTAAAAAATATGCAAGAAAGATTTGATGGTCATCCAAGCATTAACAGCGCTTAGAAGTTACCAAACATACTTAGTGCAAAAAGTTGAATGACATTGAATAAAACATGTGCTAATACACAGTCATCATTGCATAAACAACATGTAGTCCATGACATATGTGGGGTGATCCGTATCCAATCAAGAGCATAAGTGAGCTTGATGTAATCCCTGTATACCGAAAAAACTTACCACAGGTATGAGTAAAACAAGCCTGGTATCTCCAAACAATTCTTGATTGGCACCTGTTCATGCACAGTATCATAAGATAGTGCAGTAGTACACCATGGAAAAGCCAGCCATCCAGGAAGTGGTGAGAAGACATACTCTGTTTGCACAAGTCAATGATCTAATGCTGATTTTAACTTTGCATCTTGTAAACATATTTTGATTCTGGGGAGATTTATATTAATAAAGAAACAGTATTACGCTATGCAGAGTGTTCCTTTGTTTTCCATGGTGTACTATCTTATGAGGGGCCTTCATTGTGCATGAACAGGTGCCAATCAAGAACTGTTTGGAGATACCAGGCTTATTTTACTCATACCTGTGGTAAGTGTATTACCATAGGCGAGTTAAGTGCACGTGGTGTATCGGTGATGGTATACAGGGATTACACCGGGCTCACTTATGCTCTTGATTGGATACGGATCACCTCACATATGTCATGGACTACATGTTTTTTTATGCAGTGATGATTGTGTATTATCACTTGTTTTATTCAAAGTCATTCAACTTTTTGCACTAAGTATGTTTGGTAACTTCTAAGCTCTGTTATTGCTTAGACGACCATCAAATCTTTCTTGCATACCCATACATACATTACATTTTTTGCTTCAACAGGAGGGCCTACATTTTCTTCCTGCAGCTTTTCTTTGCATATATGCATTTCCATGTGGGAGCTGGTCACATTTGTTTTTTCGTTTGTTTGTGTTTTGTTTTTTGGTTTTTAACCCATGCATTCCTTATCAGAGCAGAAATCACAAAAGACACATTGGGGGTTATTTACTAAAGGCAACTCCACTTTGCACTACAAGTGCACTGAAAGTGCACTTGGAAGTAAAGTCGCTGTAGATCTGAGGGGGACATGCAAGGAAAATAAAAAACAGCATTTTAGCTTGCACATGATTGGATGATAAAATCAGCAGAGCTTCACCTCATTTCAGAGTTTCCCCTCAGATCTACAGCGATCTACAGTGACTGCACTTACAAGTGCACTTCCAAGTGCACTTTTAGTGCACTTGTAGTGCAAAGTGGATTTGCCTTTAGTAAATCAACCCCATTATTTAAATGTTCAAAAATATCACATCACATCAAATCACATCAGCTTGACCTCTCCCTTCAGTGTTTTTCTACTTTGCCTTGACACTTTTGACACTATAACCACAATGGAGATGTATGTGCATCCAGCTAAATAAGACACCTTTCTAAAATACTGCTGCAATATCATTTACCTGTCCCAGCACTGCTTTGAAGTAGCTCATCTGGAACTGTATGCTTCCCCTAACAGAGTTTAACACCAAGAGTATAAATTGGTCACTCATGGGCTTCTTGTCATGCTACAAAGCACTCTGAAAGAGTGCTTTGTAGCACAATCTAGCCACAATGCTTTAATGTTGTGGTTATATGAGAAATCCCAATTAGGCTTACATTTTTATTCTACTTTTCCTATTTATTTAATTTTAATAAAAAACGTTTGCATGTTTTTTTTCTCCATGGTGGCAGGACCATGTCAGGGAAAATGTGACCAAGACTCGGTACACCACTGTATGAGCGGATCACTTGACAGTTTGTGGTTATATGAAAAATCTCTGACATCACTGGAACCCCTCTTGGATTAGGGAAGAGAATGTTTATTTCTGTTTGTCTCCCTTTGCAGCATCCTACAGTATCACTGCAATTGTCATCTTTTGCTTGTTGCAAACAGTGAGCCAGAACCACAAGTGATCTGTTGATACATTGGTGCACACGGGCCTTGATCAAGTATTTCCTGACCTGACCCATTCCCCATGAAGAAAAAAAAACAATAAATAAATAAAAAAGCGAAAGAAATAGGTAAACTGGAATGAAAAGCTACCCTTTTTCCATTAGTCCTGGGGTTCCAATAACACATCTGAAAATCTGGAAGATATTACATTGATTGCTGAAGTGTCAGACTCTCATTTGAGTGTATTTAATGCTATTCAGAATCTTTATGTATGCAAGCCTTAGAAAAATTGCATATGAACTTTCAACATGAACATTGAAAGTGAAAAAAGGTCTATTAAAAGCGGAGTTCCACCCAAAAATGTAACTTTCTGCTTTAAATGTTGCATGTCCTCCTGACATGCGGCACCTCTCGGCAATCATCTGGGACATGTCACAGGTCCCAGATAACTGCCCGGCCAGTCCAGCGTGCAGCAGTGACAATGTCTGCACCGCAGAGAGGAGGTGGAGACGAGCGGGGCTTCATTCCCCCGCATCGCTGGACCCTGGGACAGGTAAGTGTCCGATTATTAAAAGTCAGCAGCTGCAGTATTTTATAGCTGCTAACTTTGAATTTTTTTTTGGTTTTTTTTGGCGGGACTCCGCTAAGGAAATTTTGAGCATCACCATTCCACTTTGCTCTGCAAAAAACACAATTAATTGGTATCTAGCTGTCAAAATGCTGTATAGAGCAGAAAATTGAGAGACCCCTTTGTCTTGTGATCTTTGACAGGTCACATGACCAGACTTTACTGGCTTTTTTAATTTTATTTATTTGTTTATTTATTTCTATTTCTATGTTTTAATTTTTGAAATTTAGTCTATGTGGTTCATTTAAAGATGACGCTGCATTTTTTTTTAAATGTTTCAAAATATTTTAGTAATCTGTGTTCTTATATATGTATGAATGTAGAATCCTTTCCTTATGAAGGTTAAAGTGATTGCAAAGCTAATTTTTTTGGGTAAAATAACACACATGTTGTACTTACCTGCTCTGTGCAATGATATTGCACAAAGCAGCTCTAAATCTCCTCTTCTGGGGTTGCCTGCCGGTGCTGTCTGCTCCTCCTCTTCTCTAAATGCCACCATAGCAAGCCACTTGCTATGGGGGCACTTGTGTGGGCGTGCTTCAAAGCTGGGCAATATACATCCATAGACACACACAGTGCATCTTTGCCCTGCACTCGCTTCCTCCACACAGGATATGATGTATAGCAGCAGGAGCCAATGGCTCCCATTGCTTTCAGTAAAGTTTGTGAATTCAGAAATAGAGCAAATCGGAGCCAGTGCTGGATAAAGAGTGGTGTCAGGTAAGTATTTAGGAAGAGTGGGGGAGGCACATACATTGGAAGGTTTTTTGCCTTAATGCAGAGACTGCCTTTAGGTTTAAAAGCTTCGGCCTTTAGAATTACTCTAAAGTGTATTTTCACTTTTGCAGTCAAATTTGACAAAACTTTACTAAAAGTTTATAGACATTCCCATTCACACAGTATACCTAATATAATAATAATTAAAAAACAACTTACCTTTCTAGGTGTTTGTTCAGAGTGGGCATCAGTACTCCATGGTTCTTAGCCAGCCTGAGCTCCCCTCTCCTCAATGCGTAGGGCATCCCTTGCCAGCTGTGGAACCTATGCAGCTGGACTGGACTAGGTTACCTCCTGAAGAGCATGTTCGACGCAGAACTCTGGGCTTGTGTTTCTACTGTGTGGGCAAAGGTAATTTTCTGGACACCTGCTCTCTCTCTCCAAGAAATGCAGGTCTAATACATCTGGAAGGTGGCATATTGGGCCAAGGAAAATCACCTTCATCATCCCATCTCCTTTTTTCTGTGCTACTCCATGTCAATGCTTCCCCTCATACAGTCGTGGCCTACCTGGATACCGGAGCAGCTGGAAATTTCATGGACTGGGGAACTGCGTCTGCCATGAAAATTCCTCTTTTACCTCTCACCACTCCACTGGTGATCTCAGCGATTGATGGTACCGTTCTTCTTGGGGGGCCCATCTGCTACCAGACCCTCCCTGTCAAGATGTCTATAGGGGTACTCCACCAGGAGTGGATATCCTTTCTCATGCTACCTAAAGCCTCAACCCCAATTGTATTGGCCCTTTCTTGGTTACAGCTCCATTCTCCACACATTGATTGGACTATTGGGCAGATCCTGGCTTGGGGTTTTTCTTGTTTCTCATCCTGCCTACTCAAGGTTATCCCAAAGGAGATAATTCCTATGGCCACCACATCAGTATCTCCTGCTCTTCTTGATGCATATAATGAGTTCCAGGATGTATTCTGCAAAAAATTGGCTGCGGTACTTCCTCCTCACAAGCATTTTGACTGTGCCATTGACCTTATTTCTGGCGCAACCCTGCCCAGGGGCGGACCTATCCCATGTCTGAGTATGTTGCGGAGAATCTAAAGAGAGGGTTTATTCAGAAAAATCCTCATCCTCTATGGGAGCAGGGTTATTTTTTGTAACCAAATGGGATGGGACCTTAAGACCCTGCCTTGACTATCAAGGCTTAAACGCTTTAACAATCAAAAACCGATACCCCTTACCCTTAATACCAGAACTGTTCGACAGATTGAAAGGTGCCTCCATTTTCACTAAGTTGGATCTCAGGGGGGCGTACAATCTGATCCGGATACGGAGGGGTGATTGATGGAAAATGGCATTTAACACTAGATATGGGCATTACGAATACTTGGTTATGCCCTTTGATCTGTTTAATGCCCCAGCTGTGTTCCAAAACTTTGTCAGTGAGATCTTCAGGGATTTACCAGTTTGTTCTCATCTATCTGGATGACATTCTCATCTTTTCGGAAAATCTGCTTGTTCACAGAAACCATGTCCGGATTGTACTTTAGCCTCTTAGAGAAAACAATCTGTATGCCAAGCTGGAGAAATGCTCTTTCGAATGTTCTGAGGTTCTGTTTTTGGGATGCTTTGTCTCTAGCTTGGGTCTTCGTATGGATCATGGAAAGGTCTCAGCCATTACCAACTGGCCTCTTCCCGCAAGCCTCAAGGTCACACAGCGCTTTCTTGGGTTCACTAATTATTACAGGCAATTCATTAGGAATTACTCTTCCGTTGCTGCGCCTATTATTGCCTTGACCAAGAAGGAGTGGCCCCCTGAAGCTGTCTCTGCATTTCATGACTTGAAACAGGCATTTGTTTCTGGACCTTTGTTGAGGCGACCTAACCCGGGGGATACATTTTTTATTGAAGTGGACGCTTCCTCGACTGGGGTGGGAGCTGTACTTCTTCAATCCTTTGAGCGCAAATGTCAACCATGTGCATTTTTCTCCAAAAAAAAATTCTCAGGCAGAGAAAAGTTATGCTATTGGTGATCGGGAACTTCTTGCGATTAAATTGGCATTGGAGGAGTGGCATGATCTCTTGGGGGGTTCCCCGCACTCCTTAACAATTTTCACTGACCAAAAGTCTTCTCTTTTCCTGTTTCAATTTCTCTATTACATACAAACCTGGTTCCTGCAGCAGTCGAACTGATGGTCTGATAGGTCTTTTGACATTCAGGATGAGGAGCCCACCTTCGAACCTGAGTCGATCATTCCTACCTCATGTGTTCTTGCCCATTCTACCTTGGACTCAAAATTTTCTCCTGGCAAGACCTTCATTCCAACCAAGTTAAGAACTTGGATCCTTCATTGGGGTCATGATTCCAAGCTGGCAAGTCATTCCGGAGCCCTCCGATCTTTCTTCCTCATCAGCCGTCACTACTGGTGGCCTACTCTTCATTCTGATGTTTAAGACTACATTAAGACTTGTCATGTCTGTGCCCAGTCTAAGTCCTCCTCACAAGCTACTGCTGGTCTTCTCATGCCTTTGCCCATTCCTAAGGAGCCTTGGTCTCACATTGCCATGGACTTCATCAACGATCTTCCACCTTCTGAGAAGAATACGGTCATTTGGGTGGTAATTGATTGATTCTACAAGATGGCCCATTTTGTTCCTCTTCCTGGTCTCCCTTCTGCTCCTGCCTTGGTTTCCATTTTTGTTGGAGAAATTTTCCACCTTCATGGAGTTCCTTTCCGTGTTGTTTCGGACAGGGGTGTTCAGTTTACTTCTTGCTTTTGGAGAGCCTTTTGAAAATCCCTCAACATTACCTTGGATTTTACCTCTTCTTATTATCCTCAATCCAATGGTCAGACTGAGAGTGTTAATCAGGAGTTAGAGGTCTTTCTCTGTACCATGGTCTTTGCTCATCACAATGATTTGCCATCACTACTCCTGTGGGCAGAGTTCTCCCACAATAATCATGTCAACGTCAGTTCTCAGAAGACACCTTTTGTCAGCTCCCTCTTCCTATGACCTGTTCTTCCGACATCCTAGCTTTGGCTACCGTTCAGGAACCATTAAATTCCATGTGGGTTGACGTTCATAATTCCCTCCAGACAGCTGCCAACAAATTCAAGGGTTTTGCCGACCGTCGCAGGCGTAAGCCGCCTCCTCTATAGCCAGGAGACAAAGCCTGGCTTTCCACCAGAAACATCAGACTCTGGGTTCCTTCTCTGAAATTTGCCCCAAGATTTATTGGTACTTACAATATAATTTCAAAGCTGAATCCTATTTGTTTTAAACTTCAGATCCCTAAAAGCCTTAGGATCTCAAACTCCTTTCATGTATCCCTTCTGAAACCTTTAGTTTTCAATAAGTTCTCCCGTTCTCTCCCTACCTTGGCTCCAGTCTCTGAAGATGATCAGGAGTATGAGGTTAGTTAAATTTTGGATTCTCGCTTCTGTAAAGGTGTTCTTTAATAACTCATGGATTGGAAAGGTTTGGGTCCTGAGAAGAGATCTTGGATTCCTGCATCTGAAATCTTCGCACCTCGTCTTCTGAGGAAGGTCTATTTGAAGTTCCCCTCCAAGCCTGGTCCCAAGCGGGGGAGGGGGAGGCCTCATAAGAGGGGGTACTGTCATGAATTGCCAGTAATACCTTCATGCCCTGTCTGTCTGCGTACCTGGTCTGTGTGTCAGCCTTGGGCTCCTGCTTGCTGTGTGCTCTATGTCTGTTTCTGTTACCGATCTTGGCTTGTTCTTTGACTATCCCTGCCTGCTTGTTACCCTGACCTTTTGACGTGTTCTCTGTTTATCCTTGTCTGCTAGTTTCCCCGACCTTTGGCTTATTTCCTGACTATCCCTTGTTGTCCTGGGCTGCTGCTTCCTCTCTATCCTCCTGTTGCCTACCGTGAGCATGAGCTGGGAGACCATGGGGGGCCGCGACCTGGAGCCAGTTGCAGCACAGTCCATCCTCACCACGCTCTGGTGAACATCTGCTGGCTCTTAGACTCCACGCCCTGGGGAATCTTATGCTCTAGCTCCCAGTGGGATCCGTGTTGGTGCTCTAGTGGACCTGCTTTTCTGAACCACCCAGAGTTCCATCCACAGCAGTCAGCCATGACTGCTGGTCCACTACCATAGCGGTGCACTCCTGACCCCAACGGTGTACATCTGTCACCTGGCACCTGGCCTCAGGTCCCGTCCTGCAAGCGCATCACCCCATGGTGACAGCACTCAGGCTTTCACACTGGGGGGGCTTGAGAGGCGCTTTTCAGGCCTGAAAAGCACCTTAAGTGTGAAAGGGGTCTACGTCCAGAAGGGTCTCTATTGTGGTGTTTTCTAAAATGTTTTCCTTGATACTGTATGAAATTCAATTCTGTTTCTATTTTAGATTACACCAGTGGTTCACTCCACATCATTATTGAATTTGGATTCCTAAGTTTTGGGAAGAATTTCTCTGGCGCTTTTATTTTACACAGAAGCTCTAAAGCAAATTTTGGATTCCAAATCAATACATTATAAATACCCAAACTATGGGGTGTTAAAATGAACTCCAAGCAAACAGCTAAATAGTCAGATGAAGAAAATATATGGAAGATGGTTATCGGCCAAAATGTTTGTATTTGTGTCCATTCAGTTCTGAGATTTGCACAGCTCGACCATGCAGTATTTCCCTGCCTTATTTCAGTAACACAGTGAAAGGATAGCAGCAAATGAGTTTACCTCTATGTCATGCTGGTCTCTTGAGCAGAGTGACATACAGCAGTTAGCTTGTCCCTTGTTAGCACATAAGCACTACAGTACTGCTGACTGGCTCTTTGCACTATTTTTCTCTTCTCCAGACCAAGCTCTGCTGTAACATTCCTTTATAGTTTACTAAGGACTACTAATCAGCATTTGGTGTCTTTATATCTGCCTAGATTTCATTCATCTTTTAGTGAAGTTGCTGCCATTCAAATAAAACGTAAAATCTTCCACCATTGTATTATTCATTGAATACTTCTAGTAATCTACTAAATTACATTTTACATTCTAAAATATTATTTTATAACATTAATCTTTTCTATATTCTTTTTGGCTGTTTAGAAATATTTTATGTATATGTTTTATTGTGCTTCAGTATGCTGATTTACAAGGCAGGAAAGGCTTAGCTCAACACAAACTGCTTTTGTTAATTGATACATAATAAAAAAAAAAAAAAGTATTTTCAATCAACTCTCTACCACTACTGTTAATATTATTTTATTTTATTTTAATAATTAGGTTCTGTTTAACCATCTGTGAGCATATTCATTTCTTCATTATCTCCTACCTGGTGTTACACACAGGGTAATACCTATAATTAGCTTTATATTATTTTCTTCTATGGAGGCTGAATCATCTAACCCTAGGAGGCTATCTACAGTTGACCATGCTGATTTTTGCTTACACATTTCTTTCATAGCTGTTAGGCTGGAATCTACTATCTAGTTTAATCCTTCTACATCCTCCATTGATCTTTTATTTTAAGAAAAGTGAACCCTGCCTGTAAACCTACATTAGTGAATCTATAGGAAATGAGACAACTAAGCATAAATACAAAACAAAGAGAACATGGATGAAAAGGTTACAAAAATATTATTTATTTTCATTATTTTAATAACACTAACATATTTGCAGTAGTTGATGCATGTTTAAAGCGTAACTCCACTTTTGTTGAGTAAAAAACATTCCCCTCTGAGTGATCTATGTACATTGCAAGGATTATAATAACCTTTGTTGCTGATTCCTACTTTTGGTTATTCTGAAGAAGTCACTGTTTTTTCCTTTGTGCCTCTGTGCCTCGCTGCTGAGTGAGTCTAATGGGAGTGGTTTCAAATTATCAATCAGCCGTGCAGCTGCAGAGCACTAATGAGGAAATTTGCTGGGCTTGCATCCCTTTAGACGTGTTCCTTTTGGGATTAACATTTTTTTTTGTTGCAGGGGGTGCCTGAAATCTGACTTGTATCTTAGGCAGATTTCTGGGAAAATATGTGAGCCAATCACAGGAGCAGGATATTATCTTTCTGGGGGGTGGTCAGTACACATTCTGTGTACAGAACAACTCCAGGTAGCAACATTGCATTGCATTTTCAGAAAATTACAGCGGCTGTAGATTGAAAAGGAAAGGTCATTTTTAATAACATTCAATTACAATATGACTTGTGTCACAATTGTATACGCTATATTATTTTTTCTTTATTTGCTATTTATTTCCCCACGAAGGTGCTTGCAAGGCATCAGTACCTAATCTTTTGTGCCACTGTGCTACCATGCAACATAACACAATATAATACAAAATAACAGTTTGTAAAGTTATATATTGTAAGGTATATACATTCATGTACTTAGACTATAAGAACACAGGTTATGGAATATTTAGAAACATTTAAAAACATGCAGTGTCATCTTCAAATTAACCACGGGGACAAAATTTAAAAAACTGAATCATGGAAAGTATGTCCATAACCTAGGCAAATGCTCACATTTATAAAGCACAGGTGTGCTTTACAATGTGTATTGTGCTCCAATTGCTTTGGGGCACTTTTAAAATGAATGGGGAAAAAAAGCCAGGAAGAGAGGGTGGTTACATGACCTGTCAAAGTTACAGTATATGATAGGTCACTACTCCAATCACATAACTTCTGATGCAGCTTTAATTAGAGAGAACTTTGCAAGAACTCTGCATGCTTCGCAATGTAGCTTACATTTTGTGTAAGGGCCATAAAATGCAGTATGGAGTACCAGTAATGTGTGCAGTAAAGAGAAGATAACCATATCCACTCTATAAGGATATAAATATACTATATTGGGCTATAAATAGACCTGATAGTGCATGTAATCATCACATCATATCATGTCATCATGGTAAGGGTGCTTAGACTTAAGCATGAGGTATGTATAAAGAAACTTGTTCACTCTGCCTGACGTTCTGTCCCACAAATAGATGTCCATCTATTTCCCCCTTTACCAAATCACATATCAAGCTGTTATCAATTAAGTTCTACACTCTAGGCATACGGTACAGAACGTTTTTGAGAAGGGTTCAAAAATGACAAAAGCTCAAGCCCCACCACGTTGCTAGCATGTTATATACATTCCATTAAAACTGTCAATTAGTTAATTTTTCAGCCTCTATGTCTCTAGAATGCCAAATTAGCCCACTCTGAAGAAACAAAGCAGTCTATAATATCATTATGATCATAAATATTTTGGTTGAATTAAAGAAACTAAAATGTTTAATCTCAATCTATCTACTGCCAATGTAATTTATCTATCTACTAATCTCTCTACTAATCTAATACTACTTATGAAACAACGTTATTAATAAGGTGTATATGTACCATTGATTCATTTGTGAAATTAGTCATTTGAAAAAATATGTAAATTCCCCTAAATAAGATTAAAGAGGACTCAGACAGCAATTTTTGGCAGGATTCATCTTTTGCATTATATGACATTTACTGAGTGAAGACTTCTAGTTCATATCTTGCCAGGATTAATCTTGATAGTACTGTAACAGCTACTGTATATTTCACCTTTGGACTAATTTTTGTGGTGGATGTTTTTGGCAAATCCTATTAAGTATTTGAAATATTGTTTAGTTTATTTGCAGATATGCTCTCCATAATTAAATGTTTTTTTTTTTAAGTGTCCCTCTACTAGAATGAATCAATCCAGCACACCAGGCAGGCTGGTATCCCCATAGTAAGTACATGGTGATCAGTCAGCCCCCTGCAATGTTGGTACCAGCCTATATACCCTACAGTATTAGTAGGTGCTTTAAAAGAGTTCCTCAAAACAAAAGGAAATACCATGACATCACTGCTTTATTTGGACTTGAAATCCCTTATATGTCTGTGCTGTCAACCATAGTCAGTGTGCCATTAACTGCCCATGATCTGCTGATTTTGCACATAGATACAGAGTCAAGTTGTGACCTGAAATAAATATGTCCACTACCCATGAGTAAATTTACACACAAAGATTTGACTAACTGAAGTCTTACTAAACAGAAAGATGGTTGTAAACAGGGTCCATAGAGCTACACCAAGGAGCAACAAAATGTATGTGACATTGTGGATTGTCATTTTTGCCACTATATACAATTAACGAATATGTAAAAAATGCTAAAGTTACTGCTATATAACTTTTAAATACAAGAGATAGATAGATAGATAGATAGATAGATAGATAGATAGATAGATAGATAGATAGATAGATAGATAGATAGATAGATAGATAGATAGATAGATAGATAGATAGATAGATAGATAGATAGATAGATAGATATTTAGATAGATAGAAGATGGTGTTTACATATGTGCTGATTAGTTATTCACCATCATTTCACATTAAAAATACTTCTTGTGACACACTGTAAACTGTATTTTTTCCATCTCTTTATTCTGCAAATGAGGATACCAGGATAAATGTTGTAATTGTGACAGTAACTCACTAGGCCAAACCTGACATGTTTCTAATTACCTGCCTAAATTGTCGCTGTCTCCTAAAGTGCAAATTATCACCCAAAATGACAAGAATAATGAATGAGTAACTCTGATGTAATGCAACAATTAGACCTTAAAGACACTGTCTAATATGGTAATTCTGAACACCCACTCCCTGTTATTAAGTGGCTGATAATTATTTAATTATCTGTCTGCCAGAATGATTTACTTCATTTATTCAGTAGTAGATATGGACCAGAAACAGCAAGACTTAAGGTCACAATGTACTGTCCAGGAGATAACTAATGTTTGTTTGTGGGGCTTTACCTCATAGTTTCATAACCAATTAAACAAGCTAAAAACATTTTCTGCTTATTGCCAGAGTGGGTGTCAGACCACGATGCAAGATTTGCATGGTACAGCTTTGTTTGTAAATGTTTAAAGCTGAATTCCATCCTTACATTTAGTCTTGTACAGTTGAATAGGCTCCTCTTCTGTACTAAAATTCCTTACTCTGGTTTCACCACTAATGGTGAACATCTTACAGTGATTATTAGGAGCTGCAGGAAGCTGGGTTGAATCTGCCTCATTTCCTGGATGAAGGAAATCCAGAATCTCATAACCCTTTTTTCATATACCGTATTTATCGGCGTATAACACGCACCGGCGTATAACACGCACCTCAATTTAGGAGGGAATTTTAAGGAAAAAAAACTTTTAGGAGGGAAGTTGAAGGGAAAAAAACTTACATTTAAATGCCCATCATTGCAGCCTTCTCAGTGCAGCCTTGTCAGTGCAACCATGTCAGTTCAGCCTTGCTAGTGCAGCCTTGCCAGTGCAGCCATGTCAGTGCAGCCTTGCCAGTGCAGCCATGTCATTGCAGCCTTGCCAGTGCAGCCATGTCAGTGCAGCCTTGCCAGTGCAGCCATGTCAGTGCAGCCTTGCCAGTGCAGCCATGTCAGTGCAGCCTTGCTAGTGCAGCCATGTCAGTGCAGCCTTGCTAGTGCAGCCATGTCAGTGCAGCCATGTCAGTGCAGCCTTGTCAGTGCAGCCTTGCTAGTGCAGCCATGTCAGTGCAGCCATGTCAGTGCAGCCTTCCCCAGTGTCCAGTCCAGCCTTGCCCCAGTGCAGTCTTGCTGAAGCCTCTGAGCTTCAAAATCGCCGACCGCGATTTGAAAATGGCGCCACCGGCGCCGAAATACACAGAGCCGGTCCTCGGCTCTTCTCGGCGGCTCTCGTTTACTTTCGGTTCCACTCGGACGGTGAGCGGAGCTATCCGAAACTAGCCGAGTATACTCGGCTAGGTTCGGGCGGCGCTCGAGTGAAACCGAAAGCCGCCGAGAAGAGCCGAGGACCGGCACTGTGTATTTCGGCGCCGGCGGCGCCATTTTCAAATCACGGTCAGCGATTTTTTCGTTCTGACAGGTCAGGATCGCAGGGGATCGGCGTATAACACGCACCCGCGATTTTCCCCTGATTTTAAGGGGAAAAAAGTGCGTGTTATACGCCGATAAATACGGTACATCCAAATCACACAAATTTCATCCAAATTTTGATTTGTAACAAAATGAATCGCACATGTCTAATAATAATTCAAACAAAAATGAAGGTGGGTGGGGAGGATGGGGTGGATGTAGGGAGAGGTTGGGGGGCAGAGCAGGGTTGGTTATAGTGTGTGGAATGGTTGGGGGCAGGCGAGGGTTGTGTGTGGGAAGAAGTTGGGGGCAGAGGAATGTTTTTTGTAATGTGTATAGAGAAACTAGGGCAGAGGAGAGTTGTGTTTACTATATGGGGAGAGGTTGGGAGGCAGAGAAGAGTTGTGTTTAATGTGTTTAGAGAGGTTGTTGGGGCAGAGGAGGGTTGTGTGTTGTACTTGGGGAGAAGTTGGGGCAGCAGAGGAGGGTTGTGTATAGTGTGTGGAGCCAGGCTGGCTGGGCAGGGAAGTTTTGTATTTAGTGTGTAGGGAGAGGTTGGGGCATTATGCAGGTTGGGTATAGGGTATTGGGGATGGAAGAAGAGGGCTGTGCATAGTGTGTGGGAAGAAGTTGGGTAGTGGGTAGTAGGTGAGGGTTGTGTAAAGTGTGTCTGGACATGTTGGGGGGGGAGTGGAGGATTGGGTGGGATAACAGGAGGATGGAGCCTCTCCTGATGGGAGACTCCTTACTCCACTGCTGAGAGAAAAGATGGGAAAAGCATAAGGCTGCTTTTACACTGATGGATTTCTGCTACATCTTTACCTTACCTTACCTTACCTTACCTTTGCACTTATCAAAACCACACCAAAAACTCAGCTAATGAATGAAAAGTGTGTCAAAAATCCATCAAAAATGCACTGCACTTGCGTTTTTTTTTGGTGTGTTTTTTTAGCCACATGTCGATGTTTCACATTTGGATATGGGAAGTCAGGCACCTGAAAAACACATTGGAAATGCATAAAAAACACATATTTTCAATGAAGTACTGTGGGTTAAAAAGGATAAAAAAATCTGATCCCCGAAATGTGGAATTGTGCTTTTAAGGTGTTTTTTTGTGAATTTGTGACATTTTATTAAACCTTTTAGGCTAGGCAACAGATTATGATACTGCAAAAAAAGATCACATGTTATGCTATGTTTTGTCTCTGGTGAATTGGTATGAAGTTGATAGCTTTATTTTTTTTGGAAAAGTAACCTTTCCTATATTTTTTATAGCTATTGTAGCCTATACGTCCACTTCTAAATTCAGGCCTATTACTGCTGGATGAAAAATTAAGTCTTGCAGCTAAAAAGCCAAAAGTTGGAATTATTCAGATTGGGGTGATGCTGGTGTATTTAAGCCAAGCAATTATGTAAAACTAAAATAATAAATAAATATGTGATGACAGATTGTGTCATAAGCTCTTTCTTTGAGAATCATACTGTTCTATAATACCACATACAGCCTAAAGTTGCATAAAAAGGCTGACGCTCTCCCCACTGAATGTCCCCCATGGCAGTGCCCAGTTCCCCATGCTCTTTGTTTGCCAATCCCTTGGTAATTATTATTTTTTTTTAACTGTTTATTTAACAAATTTTGCAAGGGATACATAGCAACATCATCACTCCGGGTGAGAGGTGAGTCGGGAGGAAGTAGAGAGAAGACATTGCTGGTAGTGGCAGCAGAGGAGTCCTCTTTGTTTTATATTTTGACTGACATCGCCATCCTTAGTGGAGCAGCCTTGGTCCCCCTTATCCTCTCAGGAGTAATAGTTATCACAGTCTTGAATTGTTCCTATGGTTTTGGGAGACCCATTTCCCGTGGCTTGGTGAGACCAACTTTTTGGTCTGTATAGCTGGTAAGGAGCCAATCTATTTCATTTTGGGTGGTCCAGTCTCCATTGGATTAAGGGACTTTTCTTTCATCACAGTGATCATTGTAGCACTCGCCTTATTGAAGTTTCTCCTGCAATGCTATTGGGACTTTATATTCACTAATTTTACTACGTATAAGTATTTCTTACTTGGGATTATCATATTTAAAATGTATTTGTGCATCTTATATCACTGTTATTTATATGCATATTAGTGCTGTTTTTCTGAATACGTTTAACTTCATTTAATGATTTAACCTTCACACATGCTTGCATTAGTTTTCTTTTTTCTGCCTTGTTTTCACCTTTATTAATCTATTTAGCGCTGCACTATTTATATAATACATAGTAACATGTTTATCACAATCATTACAGGTGATGCAGATATACACTGTCATTGAAGTATATACTGAGTTAGAACGGTATAAAAAACCTATGAGATAACAATGATACTTTATGCCCCGTACACACGGTCGGACTTTGTTCGGACATTCCGACAACAAAATCCTAGGATTTTTTCCAACGGATGTTGGCTCAAACTTGTCTTGCATACACATGGTCACACAAAGTTGTCGGAAAATCCGATTGTTCTAAATGCGGTGATGTAAAACACGTACGTTGGGACTATAAACGGGGCAGTGGCCAATAGCTTTCATCTCTTTATTTATTCTGAGCATGTGTGGCACTTTGTCCGTCGGATTTGTGTACACACGATCGGAATTTCCGACAACGGATTTTGTTGTGATGGAGCCTACACACGGTCGGAATTTCCGACAACAAGGTCCTATCACACATTTTCCGTCGGAAAATCCGACCGTGTGTACGGGGCATTAGAATGCTATCTAGATAGACGTAAAGTTTTTACACACGTACGGTTTGGTTTCAGCAGGATATATGTTCCATATCTATAGGGGAAACAAAGGTACGGGGGGATGGGACCATAGACAACATTGAATGAAGTCAGCAAAGACATAAGGAAAAAGTGAGAAGTACTGTACATGTCTGTTATCTATCAGTTGAAACTGTTTGCCTCAGAGCTATACTCAGATTCGTCCCATGTCTGCCATATTTGTAAAAACTTTTGTGTTGAGTCATCAACTACGGCAGTTAGATGTTCCATTCTACATATGTCTGCTAAGATGGAGAGGGCTTGCGAGAGAGTAGGGAGGGAAGTGGAGAGCCAGAGCCTAGAGATAGTTCTTTTAGCAGCTAGAGAAGGGTAGACCTAGTATATAGTGCATAGGGTTTAAGGGGATGGGGACCTCTAGCAACTTCTCTAGAAGTGTTTGGATCTGAGCCCAAAATTGGGTGACTAAAGAATATTCCCAGAAAATATGAAAATGTGAGCCCACTGCTTTATTACATCTCCAGCATAGTTTTGAGATTGTCGGATCATAGGCATGTAGGCGTTCTGGAGTTCTATACCAAAATAGTAGGATTTTATATGCGGATTCTTTGTGTGCAACACAGCGGGAAATTTTGGAGGTTGACTCCCAGATACTATCCCAATCTAACAGGGAGATGTCATGCTGAAGTATCTGAGACCATCTCCTCATGTAATGGTGACTATCCACCTTTAAGGGGGCGGCTTCATGTAAAATTTTATATATGGTGGAGATTAATTGGGGCTCATAGGGGCCCTTGGCACATAACATTTCGAAGTCTGAAGGTTTGTCCAGGGTTAGGGTGGGGGATTTGGTGGTAAAGAAATGTCTGATTTGTAAGTAGGAAGAAAAGTGTTTTAGGAATTTGGTGTTGTTCTTGCAGGTCAGCGAAAGTTAATAGGTGTCTTGTAGCTGGATTAACAAGTTGCTGCAACTGAAAAATCCCGGCCCGAGTCCATTGTCAAATCATAGGACAAACTATCTGGAATGTCTGAATTAAAGAGGATATTTATAAGTGGTGAGCATGGAGAAGATAGAGAGTAACGATCAGAGCATCTTTTCCAAATTGCTAGGGTGAAGAGCATTGGAGCCAGGCATAAACTTCTCAGCTGGGGCATATGTTGTCACTGGACGGCCAAAGTATGTAACATGGGTGGACCGGTGAGGTAACACTCATTTCGATCTCGGCCCATCTGTTTGGAGCTTTCCTGTTAGTCCAGGAAGTGAGAACTCTTAAGTGTGAGGCTTAATAATATTTAATAAAGTCAGGGGCACCTAGACCTCCCCTATTTTTACGTGCCTGATGGGAGGCGCTGTTCCATATAAAACGGAGACTTCTTCTTTGGAGAGCTTTCAATTGTGACATAGTTATCGCCACTGGAAGCGTCTCAAATAAATACAACAGTTTAGGAAGTATTGACATTTTGAGGATGTTTACACGTCCCAAAAGGGAGAGGGGAAGAGGGGCCAATGGGTTAATAAACAATTGATTTCTTTGAAAAGGGGGGAAAATTAGCCTGGTATAATGTGGAGTATGATGCTGTGAGCTGGACTCCTAAATATTTCAGCGAGCAGGGGTCTGCGGGTGGAGGCTTATCGGAATCTGGAAGCCCCCTTTAACAAGGGGACCCCCAGATCCCGGCCTCCCCCCCGTGTGAAATAGTAACAGGGTACAAATGTACCCCTACCATTTCACAAAAAAAGTGTGAAAATGGCAAAAATGACATGACACGGCTTGGGGACAAGTCCTTTATTAAAAAATAAAAATGTCCCAAGCAGTCCATTCATCTTCTTCTTCTCTCGCTTGAACGGACCGAAAAAGAAAAAAAAACCTGTATGCCGCCGCCGATCTGCCTCCATGGGAGGCACCCGCCGTAATGACCGTCCTCTCAGGTGACAGCTCTTTTATAACCGAGGGTGGGGCCACTCGGTGACATCAGAGGGTGGCCCCGCCCCCTCTGACACACAGGGACATCTCTATGGCTTCCCCGTAGCTTCAGAGGTGGTAGGGTCACCAGGTAAAGGGGGCTTCCAGATTCCGATAAGCCCCCGCCCACAGACCCCCACAACCACTGGGCAAGGGTTGTGGGGATGAGGCCCTTGTCCCCATCAACATGGGGACACGGTGCTTTGGGGGGCAACTCCAAAGCACCCTCCCCATGTTGAGGGCATGTGGCCTGATACGGTTCAGGAGGGGGGCGCTCTCTCATCCCCCCTCTTTTCCCGCGGCTTGCCAGGTTGCGTGCTTGGATAAGGGTCTGATATGGATTTTTGGGGGGACCTCACGCAATTTTTAAAAAAATTTTGGCACGGGGTTCCCCTTAAAATCCACACCAGACCTTTAAGGGCCAGGTATGGAATTTGGGGGGTCCCCACGCAATTTTTTTAAAAATTTTGGTTCGGGGTTCCCCTTAATATTCATACCAGACCCAAAGGGTCTGGGAATGGACCGTGGGGGAATCCCATGCCGTTTTTTTCAATGACTTTTATGTGTATTGCCGGGACCGACAATCCATTATAGCTGCGAGTACTTTTAAATTACTTTTTTCCTTAAGGCTCCTTTCACACTGAGGCGCTTTGCAGGCACTAAAGTACTAAAAATATTGCCTGCAAAGCACCCCGAAAGAGCCACTCAATGCACTACAGTGTGAAAGCCCTGAGGGCTTTCACACTGGAGCGGTGCGCTTGCAGGGCGGTCAAAAAAAGTCCTGCAAGTCCTGCAATCTTTGGAGCGCAGTAGGAGCGGTGTGTTTACCGCTCCTAAAGCACCCCTTCCCATTGAAAACAATGGGGCAGCGCTGCAAACCCGCCCGCAAAGCACCGCTGCAGCGGCACCTAGCGGGTTAAAACCGCCTGACTAGCGCCGCTAAAACGATGGTGAAGTGGCGCTATATTTAGTGCTGCTGTACCGCCAGCGCCCGCACGCCTCAGTGTGAAAGTAGCCTTAGAAATGTCATTTTGCTCTCAGACTGTTCTAAACAAGGGAAACATGCGCCACTTTACAGGCATACTATAGACATCCCCCAAGGACGAAATTTAAAGGAATATTTGACTTTTATTGTTTCACTTCAAGCATTATTAAAATCACTGCTCCCGAAAAAACGTCAATTTTTAAAACTTTTTTTGCATAGATACATGTCCCCTGGGGCAGGACCCAGGTCCCCAAACACTTCTTATGACAATAACTTGCATATAAGCCTTTAAAATTAGCACTTTTGATTTTTTCATATAGACTTTTACATTTAATTTTTACATTTTGAATTTTTACATTTCGCATTTGCCGCGAACACCCCAAATTGTTCGCTATTCAGGAGCTTACATTCGACTCGAACATCGGCTCATCCCTACAAGGCACCTTATTCCCACAGTTAGGGGGCAAGGACCTCATACTTACATCTTTCGAAAGGCATATGGGGATATTTGGGGGGACTTATCATAATCAAGAATATCCTTTTAGAAAAAAGCCTGCCCCCCCCCCCCCCCCCCTTATGTGAAGGAGTACAGGGCACATAGTATTCCTTCACAAAAGAAAGTGAAAAAGTAAGTACAATTGTAGTCAGCACAACTTCAGCTCATTTACTCGGTTAAGTAAAAAAATACTACTGCAAGTCAAAATTAAATTTTGCCAATTGAAGAGCCAATATCCCTTTAGTAAATCAACCACTATGTGGGAAAAAGGGAAACATATATGCAAACATTACATTATTGCATACAATTATATTATGTGGTTTTATTTTTACTTTTTTTGATTTATTACTTCTTTTCTTTAACCCCCCTTCACTCCCACTTAATAAATGTAGCTATTATTAATACAATTTTTTTTCTTTTTACTTGAAAGTAAACATGTTCTCTTCCTTTAGTAAATCAGGGTCAATGCACTTGATTTACTTAATGAGTATAGACTGTTTATTTAGCAAATTATTATTATTATTATACAGGATTTATATAGTGCCAACAGTTTACGCAGCACTTTACAAGTACCCTGTATCTGAATAGGGAGGTGTTGGCAGTATAAATGAAAGATGCTTATTAGCAGTGTAAGGACAAGTAACAAACATACAGTTCTTAAAGCACTCAGTCCATTGACTAAGGTAGGTTTTAGGGCTGCATACTTTTGTTTATCCAAGAAGCTGAAATAACACAAAGGATTACCCTTGCAGGGATTGGTCAGCTTAACACAGCAACAATTGATTATCTTCTTCCTGGCTATTTTACCACACTGCTTGGTCTGCTTAGTCTTTTTGTTTATTTCAGCACAGGCTACATCTTGCTATACACTAAGTGAATTTCCAGCCAGTTCCTGACTAACCTGCCAAAATTTCTTTGTGGGCGACTCTGTTGCTACCGTTTTATTCAACATCCTTGAACTCAGAGGAGTCAGATGGAAAATTGTTGGCTGAACAGTGGCTATATTGAATCATATGCTGTTGCTGTTTGGGTATTCTTACAGCCGCTGGAGATGACTTTTAAAATGTTACAACAGCAGTGGGATATTCCTCCATCTGCACTGTACAGCAAGGATGGCAGAAGATTTGTTTTTGTTTGCTGAATTAAAACAATATAACAATGTACAAAGAATGCAATAAGAAATGTAAGGGTGTAATCAGGGCAGCTACGATAGAACACAAAAGGCACATAGTGGAGGAGAGTAAAAAAAAAAAACACAAGAAATTATTTAAGTACATAGATAGTAAAAG
Source organism: Aquarana catesbeiana (assembly GCF_042186555.1). NCBI lineage: Eukaryota > Metazoa > Chordata > Amphibia > Anura > Ranidae > Aquarana > Aquarana catesbeiana. Next base: position 302,987,958 of record NC_133324.1, read on the forward strand.
GGGGAGGACAGATCATATTGGCCCCATAAAGAATGATGAAGGAAATCTGGTTACAAGGTTTATCCTTATGACACGACACAGGAAGCATCCTCATGGTTAACAGAGGAGAAAATTAGAAGCAGACTTGAAAAAAATTAACAAAAATAAGTGTCTGGGACCAGATGACGTGCACCCGAGGGTCCTTAAGGAAATCAGTCAAGTAATTGCCAGACCGTTGTTCCTAATTTTTACGAACAGTCTACTGACTGGTATGGTACCAGCTGATTGGAGAAAAGCCAATTTAGCACAAATCTTTAAAAAAGGACCAAGATATATCCCTGGGAACTACAGACCAGTTAGCCTAACATCAATAGTATGCATCTCTTCGAAGGGATGATAAGGGACTATATACAAGATTTTAATAATGAAAATGGTATCATTAGCAGTAATCAGCATGGATTCATGAAAAATTGTTCTTGCCAAACAAATCCATGAACCTTCTATGAGGAGGTGAGCTGCCATCTAGATGAAGGAAGGCCCGTAGACGTGGTGTATCTGAATTTTGCAAAGGCATTTGATACACTTCCACACAAACGTTTCCTGTACAAACTAAGGTCTGTCAGCATGGACCAAAGGGTGAGTACCTGGACTGAAAACTGGCTGCAAGGGCAAGTTCAGAGGGTAGGGATAAATGGGGGGTACTTGGAATGGTCCGGTGTGAAAAGTGGGGTCCCCCAGGGTTCTGTCCTGGGACCAACCCTATTTAATTCATTCATAAATGATCTGGAGGATGGGATAAACAGCTCAATATCAGTATTTGCGGATAATACTATTCTAAGCAGGGCAATAGCTTCTCTGCAGGATGTGGAAACCTTGCAAGAAGATCTGAACAAATTAATGGGGTGGGCAACTACATGGCAAATGAGGTTTATTGTAGAAAAATTTAAAATAATGCATTTAGATGGCAAAAACATGAGTGCAATCTACTCACTAGGGGGAGAACCTCTGGGGGAATCTAGGATGGAAAAGGACCTGGAGGTCCTAGTAGATGACAGGCTCAGCAATGGCATGCAATGCCAAGCTGCTGCAAGCAAAGCCAATAGAATATTGGCATGCATTAAAAGGGGAATTAACTCCAGAGATAAAACAGTAATTCTCCCACTCTACAAGACTCTGGTCTGGGCGCACCTGGAGTATGCTGTCCAGTTCTGGGCTCCAGTCCTCAGGAAAGATGTGCTGGAAATGGAGAGAGTACAGAGAAGGGCAACAGAATTAATAAAGGGACTGGAGGATCTTATTTATGAGGAAAGATTACAAGCACTGAACTTACAGTATTCTCTCTGGAGAAGAGGTGCTCAAGAGGGGATATGATTTGAATACCGTACTGGTGACCCCCACAATAGGGATAAAACATTTCCACAAAAGAGCATTTAAAAAGACTCGCCATTCACTAAAATTAGAAGAAACACGATTTAACCGTAAACTGTGTAGAGGGTTCTTTACAGTAAAAGCTGTAAAAATGTGGAATTCTCTTCCACAAGCAGTGGTTTCAGCAGGGAGCACAGATAATTTCAAAAAACTATTAGATAGGTACCTAAACTACCATAACATACAGGGATATACAATGTAATATTGACATAAAAGTGCACATACACACACACAGGTTGGACTTGATGAACTTGTGTCTTTTTTTCAACCTTACCAACTATGTATGACCAATTAAAAGGCTAGGTTAATTTTTAAAAAAATAAAAAGAAATGCACTTTTTTTGCAGGTAAAAAATGTGCATTTATTATTTTCTTGTCTTAGGAGCTTCCAGCGGATCGCTGAACAATGTCGAGCTCCTGCAGACACTCAGTACAGCTGTCTTCCCATACAGGAGGTACAATTAGGGTAAAATTACTGATGTGAAGGAAGAGTAATGAACTATGAGGGTGCTCCACAGTGCCATCACAGTCCATTGAGAATTACAAGCTGTCTGCCGCAGTGGCAGATGGCACTTGTAGTTTACTCATTCAAAGAAATATTATAAAGAAGGAGAATTCAATATGTACAAACCAGAAAAACATTTAAGGCACCCACTCACAATCATATACAATCAGTTATTTTATTTATATGTCCATTAAAAGTAACATATTGGTAATAATAGCCCACATACACATATTATAGAAAAATCTGCCTCATCTGGGAAGACTTCTGTCGCACTCCCAGCATTACAAAACCATATTCTTATGTATGTAGCATAGTAATAATCCACATATGTATGACTATCGATCAAACATCTATGGCTGAGGGTGTGAATAGCCCAATCTCAATGTGTTTCCCGGAATTTAGTTTCTGCTTCTTCAGGAGATTCAAATTAAATGTACAGTATGTAGGATAAGTAAAGATGCTGGAATGTTAACAGGTACCCGACCGGCTCACGCAGATAATCTGTGACAGAATAGCTCTCCGGCTTTGCCCAGGAGAGCCACTAGAGGTCGCGCAAGCGCCGCCAGAGGCGACCCGATGTGCGTGGCTGGCGGGCGCGATCGCTGGTGGGCGCGATCGCCGGCAGGCATAATCACCACCGTCCATGCGTGATCATGTGCCAGCACAGGGATTTGTGTGTGTAAACACACAAATCCCTGTGCTGTCAGAGGAGAGAAGACAGTTTGTGTGTTCCTACAAAGTTAGTCCCATCCCCACACAGTTAGAACACAGTGAGGGAACACACAGTTAACCCCTTGGGTGTTAACCCCCTCCCTACCAGTGACATTTATACAGTAAGTGCATTTTTATAGCACTGATCGCTCTATAAAATGTCAATGGTCACAAAAATGTGTCAAAAGTCTCTGATCTGTTCGTCGCAATGTCACAATACCACTAAAAATTGCAGATCATCGCCATTACTAGTAAAAAAAAAAAAAAAAAATGCCATAAAAATGCCATAAATCTTTCCCATAGTTTGTAGACGCTATAACTTTTGTGCAAATCAATCAATATATGCTTATTGCAATTTTTTTTACCAAAAATATGTAGAAGAATACATATTGGCCTAAACTGATGAAAAAAATTGTTTTAAAAAAAACTTGGGGGGATATTTATTATAGCAAAAGTAAAAAATATTTATTTTTTTCAAAATTGTCACTTTTTTTGGTTTATAGCACAAAAAATAAAAACTGCAGAGGTGATCAAATACCACCAAAAGAAAGCTATATTTGTGGACGCACATTTTGTTTGGGTACAACATTGCATGACCACGCAATTGTCAGGTAAAGCGACGCAGTGCCAAATTAAGTTAAATTAAGTTAAAAACCACTGCTATTACATTGTCTACCAGGCGGATACCAGGGCAACCTGGTATGCAATGGGGAGATATATGAATTGCTGGCAAAAATATTGGGCTAGTCACACTCCCAGCCATATATGTTTGACATGATGTTTGATTGATAGTTGAACATATGTGGATTATACTATGCTACATATATGAAAATAGGGTTTTGTAATGCTGGGGATGTGACATAACCCTTCTCGGATGAGGCTGATTTTTCTATACTATGCGTATTTAGCCCACTTTTACCAATATGTTACTTTTAAATTGATATATAAATACAATAACTTGATTTTATATAATTGTGAGTGGGTACCTTAAAAGCCCATCTGGTTTATACATATTGATTTCCCCCTCTTTATAATTCTTCATAAAAGGATGTTGCACCTAAGTTATGAAAGCCCAAATTAAATTTTCAGTCATTCACAGAACAGATCGCTGTGAATGATTAAAGCAGCTGTGTGGGTGAAGAACTGTACAACCTTGCTGCTTTAAAATTGTGACAACGGGTGTGGGAAGAAGATCCCCCACCCACTGTCACAGTGGGGGATCAGGGTAGCGCACATGCGGTAAACATATCCTTTAACTCCTTCTCTTGCCAGTCACACTACTACAGTATATAGGTCATACATCATTCTGATTCAAGTGTCTCTACATTCAGGCCAAACAGGCCTTTTCACATGTCCAGAAGCAACAGTTTCCATAGGAGAGCCCTGACTAAATGCAGATTCTTCCCATTTGTGAGAAAAACCCATATGCATCCAATTAGACACCACCACTGGGCTACCTGTTCTGAGCTATCAAGACCCTTTTTATGGCTATATCTGGTTATCACAGTGTCATTTACCATTGTGACAGATATACTTGCTGTCACATACCCCCTCTCTCCTTTTTAAACTGAGGGTTGGAACACCCTCCCCCCCTCCCCCATCAAATAATGACTTATTTCTAAACATGTACAAACACTAATAACCCTTTAATCTATCTTCTTGTTGCTGTACCTGTCCCACCGACAACTGAAGATCAATAGAATACAACACTTTTAGGAGTGTCAGATTCCTTGATTATCCCACCCTATAGTGCAGTGATGGCGAACCTTGGCACCCCAGATGTTTTGGAACTATGTTTCCCATGATGCTCATGCACTCTGCAGTGTAGTTAAGCATCATGGGAAATGTATTTCCAAAACATCTGGGGTGCCAAGGTTCACTGTCACTGCTATAGTGATATAGAAGGTGGTGGGAGACATCATAGCCTGCAGTGCTCTAAGAAGAGGGGTGTAGGGGGGCCTAAGCCGCAGGGAGAGTGGGTGTGAAGTTGAACCTTGTCCTAGGAAGGAGGGTAAAGGGGGAGAGGGAGGGTTGGATTTTGTTTACAGTAGTATATGTAAACTCAATCACTAAAATCTCATGTAAGCTTCAACATAATAAAGTAATTTTCAATAGTTATAACACCAGGTGATCTTACTATGAAGGTCATTGTGCCAGCACTTCCTGTTATAAAGTGACATTGCTCTGTCCCCATCTCCCACTTGTTTCCTGAATTGACACAATTTATGCACTTCACAATCCACCTTGCTGATGTACATTGCACAGGTTTGTTTCAATGTCACCACTACCAGGAAACCCATCCTAAGAAATATGCAAAAGCTGATGCAGTACAGAAATTGATGGATTTCATTTAAAACAATGTTCACAACCCTTTATAATACACAGCGCATTTGATGTAATGCAGCTAGAGTTTACATATAGTTTAAATGCTGTTTATATTTTTTTTTTCTGTTTTCAAAATAAGGACTTACCATTAAACATATATAGTTGTTTTAAAATTGACAGTATGTGCCTTAAATTGTCTCTTGTCTAGATGTAGAGTAAAGATTTTGAACTTAGGTATTTATCAAATTGTTCAATGTAATAGTCAGCATTTGGATAAAAAATTTTTTAAAAATAAAAGATAATCTGTTCGCTAGAGGAACATTTTCTCTTTTTAGTCCTTATTGTTTACTGAATATTTTCACAAATAGGTTTTATTTTAAATCTAGCACTTTTCTGCAGACATATTAACAATATAGTTAGTAAAAAAGTTTATATTTTCTGCTGTCCTAAATCGCCTGCAGCATTTTGCAATGTACTACCGTTCCAACAATTGCCCTTTCTGTACACATTAGTGAAGCCTAATACAGTTTAGACTGGTTCACTGGTTTCATTCTTTGTGGAGAACCTTTCTTTTATCTCTTAACTTGGTTTGTTTGTCAATGGAGTGTGTCTGCTCTCACATCTGTCAGAGAAGCACATTCATCAAGATCCATACAAATCTTCTCTCTTAGCCACTGGAGCATGAGACTTTGTAACAGATTTGTTCTACTGTTGCTTTACTGCAAACATTCATTTGGACCATGTATAGCTTCCTAAAGCTTTAAAACACTGCTCTTCATTGAACACTCATGTAATCCTTTATATGTTAGTTTACATAAAAAAGTAAATAAAAAAAAAACACACACACAATGATGCTGCAACAGTGGCTGACACCATTGCATTCTCTCCATCCAGGCAGTAGTCCTGTAACTTACAATCATGTGTGCATCAATACAGAAATCGTGAGACTAGAATTCAATGCCAAAGTAAATGCCAATGTATGTTATATTATAAAAATTAGGAGAACCACCAGAAGAATAATTAGTAGGAACAGAATGAACTTCCTGTATACTTAGAAAGAGACATGAGAGTTTGTGAATATAAATAGGGTTAAACAACGTTGGTAAATTTAGGTTTTTAGGAGAGTCAACAAACCCAGCTGGAAATGTGTAAACCCCCAAAATAGTGGTGAACCTTACTGAAATGTATAAGAACCAAATTTGGGTATCTTTCTGGCCATTTTTAAAGATAATTTGAAAGCTTTTGTTTAAAAAAAAATGCGTAGCTGGTCATTGGCATGGGAAACATGTACCAATGAAGAAAAAATGTTAAAAAACACTATTCAGCAGGGAAAGAATCTCTTTAGCGGCTTAAAAGGCAACATTGAAAATACTCAAATCCTTTCAATAACATACAGTACAGCTTCCAGGTTTTTTTTTTTTTTTTGGCAAAGCTTAAATGAACAAGCTGAAGTTAGAAGCACAGCTGCACCAAATTTTGCACTTTACAGTTTTAGTAAATCAACCCCAGTATGAGTTAATCATTTTAAAGTGACAAAAAAGAATGCTACCACCACAAAGTGACAGATCCCCAATCAGTTTGTGTTTGGGAACAAACCAGCTGGAGATCCTGGGGATGACAGATTGAGGATCTGTCATTTTCCTGAAGTCTGTAATTTTCCAGGAGTTTGGGCAGGCCAACTAGCCAAATGTGGTCAATTTGTTCCTCCCTTCACTGAACTGCAAGCAGGCTTGGTTTACATTAAAATCATTTTTTACCCTAATCCATACCTCATCTCTACCTAAAACACCAAGTAAGTTGGGGATCTGCCATTTTGAAGCAGGAATACTGCAAATCAAAATCCTTGGCATCGTTGTTTATTCAGGTAGCAAATTGGTATATACACAGTATATATATATATATATATATATATATATATATATATATATATATATATATATATATACACAGTATCTCACAAAAGTGAGAACACACCTCACATTTTTGTAAATACTTCATTATAACTTTCATGTGATCATGTGATAACACTGAAGAAATTAAACTTTACTGCAATGTAAAATAGTGAGTGTACAGCTTGTGTAACAGTGTAAAATTGCTCTCCCATCAAAACAAATCAACACACAACCATTAATGTGTAAACCGCTGGCAACAAAAGTGAGTACACCCCTAAGTGAAAATGTCCAAAGTGGGCCCAATTAGACATTTTCCCTCCCAGTGTCATGTGACTCGTTAGTGTTACAAGGTCTCAGATGTGAATGGGGATCCGGTGTCTTAAATTTGGTGTTATCGCTCTCACTCTCTCATACTGGTCACTGGAAGTTCAACATGGCACTTCATGGCAAAGAACTCTCTGAGGATCTGAAAAAAAGAATTGTTGCTCTACATAAAGATGGCCTAGGCTATAAGATGGTGGCCAAGACCCTGAAACTGAGCTGTAGCACAGTGGCCAAGATCATACAGTGGTTTAACAGGACAGGTTCCACTCAGAACAAGCCTCGCCATGGGTGACCAAAGAAGTTGAGTGCACATACTCAGCATCATATCCAGGAGGTTGTTTTTGGGAAATAGACGTATGAGTGCTGCCAGCATTGTTGCAGAGGTTGAAGGGGTGGGGGGTCAGCCTGTCAGTGCTCAGACTACAAGCTGCACACTGCATCAAATTGGTTTGCATGGCTGTCATCCCAGAAGGAAGCCTCTTCTAAAGATGATGCACAAGAAGCCCACAAACAGTTTCCTGAAGACCAGCAGACTAAGGACATGGATTATTGGAACCATGTCCTGTGGTCTGATGAGACCAAGATAAACTTATTTGGTTCAGATGGTGTCAAGCGTGTGTGGCGGCAAACAGGTTAGGAGTACAAAGACAAGTGTGTCTTGCCTACAGTCAAGCATGGTGGTGGGAGTGTCATGGTCTGGGGCTGCATGAGTGCTGCTGGCACTGGGGAGCTACAGTTCATTGAGGGAACCATGAATGCCAACATGTACTGTGACATACTGAAGCAGAGCATGATCCCCTCCCTTTGGAGACTGGGCCGCAGGGCAGTATTGCAACATGAAAACGACCCCAAACACACCTCAAAGACCACCACTGCTTTGTTAAAGAAGCTGAGGGTAAAGGTGATGGACTGGCCAAGCATGTCTCCAGACCTAAACCCTATTGAGGATCTGTGAGGCATCCTCAAATGGAAGATGGAGGAGCGCAAGGTCTCTAACATCATGGAGGAGTAGAAGAGGACTCCAGTGGCAACCTGTGAAGCTCTGGTAAACTCCATGCTCAAGAGGGTTAAGGCAGTGCTGGAAAATAATGGTGGCCACACAAAATATTGACACTTTGGGCCCAATTTGGACATTTTCACTTAGGGGTGTACTCTATTTTGTTGCCAGCGGTTTAGACATTAATGGCTGTGTGTTGAGTTATTTTGAGGGGACAGCAAATTTACACTGTTATACAAGCTGTACACTCACTACTTTACATTGTAGCAAATAGGGATGAGCCCGCAGTTTGAGACGAGAGAACGTTCGACTTGAACATCAGGTGTTCGTTTGTTCTAAAACTAACTTAACATATGAGGCATTTGCAGAAAATTAGAGCGCCGCGGAAACGCCCCATAATGCACTGCGAGATCGCAGTGCATTGCTGTATGATGATTGACCAAAGCATGCACCTGACCTGCATGCTTTGGCCAATCACAGTGCAATTTTTATTACCAAAAATATGTAGAAGAATATATATTAACCAAAACTGATTTGATTTTTATAAAAACATTTTTGGGGAAATTTATTATAGCAAAAAGTAAAAAATATTGTTTTTTTTTTCAAAATTGTCGCTCTTTTATAGTTTATAGCAAACAAAATAAAATTTCACCAAAAGAAAGCTCTATTTGTGGGAAAAAAAGGACGTCAATTTTGTTTGGGTACAGTAGTGCACGACCGCGCAATTGTCAGTTAAAGCGGCAAAGTCCCGTATCGCAAAAAATGGCCCGGTCAGGAGTAAATTCTTCCAGTGCTGAAGTGGTTAATATATATATAATGTGTACTGTTTCTAATACACTTCAGGCAGTGCACACAGTATCTAATACAGTGTATACAGTTTCTACTACACTTCTGGTGATATACACAGTGTACAATACAGTGTAGTGTGGTGTTGTAAAACAAAAAATACATCATGTCCAGAAGGCCACCAAGGAGAGGAAGACGCTCATGGGCCACTAAAAGAGGGCAAGCAGCCTCTGTGTCTACAGTCAACAGTGATGGTCATGGACATGGTGCATCCTCTGCAGGTGGCTGTGGGGCACGCTTGTCCATTTTTGCTGCTGCTGCCCACAACATGCAGAAGAGTTGGTGGAGTGGATAACAAAGCCGTCCTCATCCTCCTCATCCTCTGTCACCCAGGCTCAGAGTAGTTACTTCCAATGCAGCTGCCAAAGTGGCCTATTCCACCGGCTCCTTGTCCACAGTCACTCCTTTCATAGCCCCACCATCATGCATGGAGGAGTCTCCAGAATTATTCAACCACAGTGTTGTTTATATGCTGCTGGAGGATGTGCAGCGATTTGAAGGCTCCAATGTTGGTTCCCAGGTTGAGGAAGGGAGTAACATGAGCCTAGAGAGAGGGGTGCAACAGAAGGACAAGAAACTGGCAGTCATGTTTCACAGCAGGGCCCCTTCCTGCGCCCAACAAGAGTATTTGTGAGGGGTTACAGTGTTGTGGCACCATCATCACCACCACCCAAGGCCCAATTTTTCTGCCCCTGTTTATCAGGGGCATGTAATTACAATTCTTAATATAATATTTCACAGCAGGGCCCGTTCCTGCGCCCAACAACAGTAACTGTGAGGGCTTACAGTGTTCTGGTACCACCAACACCTAAGGTCCAATTTTCTGCAGAGTATATAGGGCAGGCCGTATAGTATATATACTGCTGTTCAGAGTATATAGTGCCTGGGGGCCTGGGGTGCCCCCACACCATTTAAAAAAAAAATTGGTGCAGGGTTCCATTTAATATACATATCAGACCTGAAGGGCCTGGTAAGGATTTAGGATTTTGGGGGGGCATCCAGACCATTTGTTTTTTGATATTTTTGGTATTTTTATGCCATTCTATATTGCTGGGATCCGACAATAAATTACAGCTGCAAACAGTTTTACATTATTTTTTTTCCTTTAGAATTGTCATTTTGCTGTGGCACTGTTATAAACATGAGAAAGATGTGCTACTTTACAGACATACTAGGGACACCCCCCAGGCACAATATTTCATTTTGATTGTTTCACTTTAAGCATTATTAAAATCACTGCTCCCAAAAAACTGACATTTTTAAAACTTTTTTTTGCACTGATATACGTCCCCTGGGGCAAGCCCTGGGTCCCCAAAGACTTTTTATGGCAATAACTTGCATATAAGCCTTTAAAATGAGCACTTTTGATTTTTCACATTTGCGTCCCATAGACAGTGTTTGCGTGTTTGAACACATTTTTTGCTTGTTCGCATGTTCTGCTGCTAGTAGCAAAGTGTCATTTCTTTAGTGTTGTCACATGAAAAGATATAATAAAATATTTACAAAAATGTGAGGGGTGCACTCACTTTTGTGAGATACAAATTTAGTTTTTTTTTTGGTAATAAAAGGTATAAACCTAGAAAAATGCATTTTCCCATAGCTTTTCCTAACATCACATTTGCATTAGTGCACATCCGTATATAATTACCCCAAAATATAATCAAGAAAGTCTGCAGATTAAAATTATATTAGTGAGGCTTTTATGTAATGTAGAGGAACAGTAAAACTTAAAGTAAACGTGTTTTTTATTTTCATTTTGAGCCTAAATTGTGAGACACACAGAATCTTGATGCTTAAATTGTTAGTGTAACATTAGGGGAAGATCAAGCCGGGTTTATAAGGACACTAATTAGCAAGATGATGACTTTTTCAAATGATCTTGCATTCACATACAGTATGTGATCATTTGTGGTCGTTTTTTATTGCAGGGTTTGCTACCATTATTTGTGACTTCATAATCAGAGTGAAGTTTCCTGCTGATTAGTTTGTGTCTGAGGTTGGGTGGTTGTCTGAAAGCCAATAATGGGGGTTGTTGGAATATTCCTTTCAGAGTTTCATCCTCTGTTATAATGGGTTGTAAATCTTTGATAATTCCCCCCTAGCTCTCCCTCTGTCTTATCTCACTAACTCTGCTGTTATCTTTATTACCATTGATTTGTATGTGTTTGGTTCTCTCTTTTTTTTTTTTTTTCTTCTTCTTTAACATTCTGCTTAAAAATTTGTGAATCAGTACTGCTTGGACCTTGAAGAAGGGGACATACCCCGAAAGCTTGTCCTGAAAAATTGTATGTTAGTGCAAATAAAAAAAAGTATCACGGACAGTACTCAATTTTCTCTGAATTTACCCAGGGAAATTTTGAGTCCTTTTTTTCCAATATAAAACTACCGAAACTATCTACAACGGATTTAGAGAGTTTAAACGTAGCAGTATCAGCTGAAGAACTCTTTGCTATAATTAAAAATTTCCCATTACACAAATCCCCCGGCCCAGACGGCTTGCTCTACTTCTACTACTAATCTTTTTTTGACATTCTATCGCCTCATATGCTAGCTTTATATGCTTACTTCCTCAAGGGTACTCCTCCACATCCACAGTTCTCCCATTCATTTATTTCAGTTATCCCTAAGCCTGGAAAGGATCCCTCTGTCCCAGAAAACTACAGACCCATAGCCCTCCTAAATGCAGACTACAAGATATTTACTAAAATTCTCGCTTCCCGACTTTCCACGCTCATCCCCAAACTGATACACAGGGACCAAGTGAGTTTTGTCCTTGGTAGACACGCGGGAGATAACACCCGGCGTACAATAGACCTAATAGACCTCTTGGATAGAATCTCCCGTTCTGCATTGATTCTGAGTCTAGATGCGCAGAAAGCTTTTGACAGGCTAAGTAGGCTGTACATGTTTGCCACCTTAAAGATAGATGGTTTTGATGGTCCTTTTTTAAAAGCTTTAGAGGCCTTATATTCAACTGTCTCAGCACAGGTGCAAATGTCGTCCTTCCTGTTTCCTGGCTTCCCCATGACAAATGGAACTCGGCAGGGTTGTCCCCTTTCTTTCTGAGTCTATCCGTGTCCATCCGGATGTACGTGGGGTGGTGATGAGACAGGGGGCATATAAATTATCGTTATTTGCAGACGACATTTTGCTCACTATCACTAACCCGCTGATGTCTCTTCCCTCACTACATAAATTATTGACCTCTTTTAGTGCTTTTTTTGGGTACAAAGTCAACACTTCTAAAACTGAAGCCCTTCCTATACACATTCCAACGCCATTATTATCCCAACTCAAAGAATCATACCCTTATAAATGGTGTAATACCTCTATCAAATACCTGGGTATCCTACTTACCCCTTCCTATTTCTCCCTTTATAACACTAACTTCCCTCCTCTGATGCTGGATATTAATAAGTCTCTGTCGAACTGGACCAAATACCCCCTGTCTCTCTTAGGCAAAATTAATGTTTTAAAAATGTCTATTCTACCCAGGCTGCTTTATTATTTTGAAACTCTCCCAGTAGCTGTTCCTGCTTCACAACTAAAAACACTTCACAGGATTTTTCTAAAATTTATATGGAATGGCGGATTGCAAGCTCTGTGATGTTTTCCATTAGATCCAGAGGAGGTTTGGGAGCTCCGGACATCACTAAATATTATCATGCTACACATTTAAGGGCCATTACCTTTTGGACTTCCTTACATGCACCAAACCAGTGGTCTGCCATTGAGAAGGGGGTACTTTACCCAGTCCATCCGGGCTCCTTGGTTTGGGGTGCCCCCCTTGTTTTAGATCCTATATATAAACGTCAGTGTACTGGTCAAATGGCACTAACTTTAACCATTTGGCGTAACTGCCTCAAACGCTATCCCCTTATGTCCCCCTGCTCTCCTCTTGTAAATGTATTATTTAACCCTCGCATTCCAGATAGTATGTCCCTAGGCAGGATTTTTCCATGGATAAATGTTCATCTCTTTCAGCTCCGGAACCTGGTTCATCCCATAACAAGGAAGCTACCTACCTTTAACACTTTAAGTGAGAAATTTGATTTACCACCACAACTCTTCCACTTTTACTTACAGGTTAGACACTTCTTTCACTCTAAATCACCATCCCTGACCCTAGATAAGCCAACTACATTTGAATACTTGTGTGCTCAAGGTCCTCATCAATTGCATTTCATTTCCTGTATTTACCGTATCCTCCATGAGTCATCTCCAATCACAGAGACATTGCACCATTACATGCGCAGGTGGTCTCATTTAGTGGGCCGTCCTGTCACAATACAGATGTGGGATAGGATTTGGTCCTCTACATATAAATCTTCCAAATGTGTCACTCATAGGGAGACAACCATTAAGATTCTCATGTTTTGGTACAGAACTCCCGATGTAATTCACAAGTATGATCCATCAGTTTCGCAGCGTTGCTGGCGGTGTGGAACTGATATAGGCTCACTGTTTCACATCTTCTGGCAATGCTCCTTGATTCAACCCTTTTGGTATGATGTACATTTCCTTATACAAAAGGTGACTGAGGTGTCCCTTCCGGTGGATCCTTTGAACTATCTATCTTTAGGGGTATCTAAAAAGACAAGCAAACTGATATCCTATATATTACTAGCCACCAGGAGGCTTATCCCATTATTCTGGTTATCCAATACGCCTCCTCCACGGTCCAGATTTCTACACTTGGTGGATGAAATTCGGACAATGGAGTTTTTGAAGGCCTCGGTACATGACTGTATTCCCCAATTTAATAAAATATGGGAACCATGGGATCTTTCGGAATTTGGGACCCCCCTCAAGGTTCTAGGCTCTTTCCAATACTACGCTTATTGTGTACATCATAAGGAATTGATCTAATACACATATGTGCCTTGTTTCTGTGAACATTTTCTTATTACTTATTGTAACAAGCCCCTTGCTCGCTCGGTTCCACTCTCCCGACACTCCTCTGCAGCTATTGAATCAGATTGCAACGTCTGATGGTTCGGTCATCCAATGCTCCGGGATTAGAACTTCAGCTATGTGCCGTTCTAACCCAGTTGTGATAGCTCAGAACAAACACCAGGCAGGCTGTATGTAAGTTCAACCAGGAATCTATATTTATTGACAGGAATACAGTCTTATTTATACAATAAAAGAGGAGGTGCAGACCTCCTGCTCATATTACTCTAACAATACAGCTGTAACCTAATTAACCTAATTAACACGAGCTAATTAACTAATCCCTTTAGACAGCCTAGATGACTCAGACATGACCTTTAGGCCAGACTGGCCTTCTTGTAGCTTAGAAACCTCCAATCAACATTGTCACAATAGCAGAGTTAATTAAACACAAACAACAATGGGGATCTAATGACTCTTAGATCCCATACTAGAGACTTATTTACAATACACATTTTAGCAGACAACAGACAGGTAGCTGGAATTGATGACATTAGCATTTAACAGTAGGAGTCCCAACGATATGAATCAGTCACTATTCCAATATGGCAAATCCAGGGTCCCCAGAGTCTGTGTGTCCTGGGGGACCAGGACCCGAATCCACAGTAATACCACCTTAAAGGTCCCCAGGCATACAGCTCACAAAGAGCACCGTTCCCCCAAATGCCAGGGCCCACGATCGATCGGCAAGAGGCTAGCATACAGTCCCCTCCAAAAGTCTCTCTCCCGGCTAGGTCTGTCACATTTCTCCCCTTTCGGCAGGAGACTAACACAGGAGGAGACCCCAGATGGGTTGACTCCGAAGTTAGTCAATAGTTCCAGTCCTCTAATGCCTGTACCCACACAGTACCCCAAACAAATTGTTCCAAACAAAGCATTACTCACCCAGCCAACCTCTGCCTCTCTCAGAGAACATATCTGCCGCTGGAGAGAGGCCTGGACTGGCCCTTCTCCCTGGAGTCCTTTCTGCTGCTGGAGAGAAGACAGGGTGTCTGGGCTCACTCTGTCATGCTGTTGGGGATCTGGGCCGACTGCCCAGCATCCCTTGGGTATACAGGTGGAGACTGAAGTCCCATCCGCCTTCACAGGAAATCCATCCTCTGTAAGTTGAGGGCAGAGGCCAGTAGTACTCGGCCCTGTTGCCAGCCCTTCTGCTGGAAACCCCACATCATCTGCTCTGGCTAACTATTGGGGAGGGACGACAAACACCTCCTCTCCCTTCTCCCCCTGTATCCTGATCTGCTGCTGGGAAGTGACCACCTCCTTCTCACCCTGAGCCTCCGGAACCGACGCAGGTGTAGGGCAGAGATCTTGGACCCTCTGTCCGGTTGCCAGCGCTTCAGCTGGGGAAGTTCCTTGTAACTTCACAGATACTTCTGTTGGTGCTGGGCAGAGCACAGTGAAGTTTGGCTCTAATAACAGCTCTTCTTCTGCTGGAGGCTCACCAGGTTGTTCTTCCTCAGCAGAAAAGTCTATCAAATCCCCTGTCTCTGCAACTGGTGTCTGGGGATAAAGGTTCACCATCTCCTCTCCGTGGAACCCAGAAGATGCTATCAGTGCTGGGCAGAGCACAGTGAAGTTTGGCCCTAATAACAGCTCTTCTTCTGCTGGAGGCTCACCAGGTTGTTCTTCCTCAGCAGAAAAGTCTATCAAATCCCTCGTCTCTGCAACTGGTGTCTGGGGATAAAGGTTCACCATCTCCTCTCCGTGGAACCCAGAAGATGCTATTAGTGCTGGGCAGAGGTTAGCAGAGCTCTGCCCTGTTGTCAGCACTTCAGGTTTGGGGACGGCAATCTTCAGATTTTCCACTGCCGATTCTCTGGTATTCTGCTGGACAGGCACATTCCTCCATCCAAGATCATCCAATGCAGAAACAGGTTCATCAAGGTCAGTCAGAACTTGCTGCATCTGCCATAAGACCCCCGCCTCCATAGCTGCAGGTGCAGGTTGGCAAAGCACACCATTACTCTGCCACATTGTCAACTCTTCGGTCAGGATTTCAGAGTTGTCAACTGGTATTTCCTGATAGTCCCAGGCAAAGGGAGCCCCACCCTGCTGCTGAGCAGAGTCTAACAGCTGTTTGTAGGCAAACTCCAACTCCCATTCCTGAACGGCCAGAAACTCCAAATCTTCCTGTGCCCAGTGCACTTCTGAGACATTCAGTCTTCGCTCTCTGTGCTCCATTATTTCCTCCAAACGCCACTCCCGATCACTCCCAAAGTCAGAGTCCCTGGACAGCCTCCAGTATAACAATCCCAGGCCATCGTAGTCAAAGCCTTCCGTGGGGCTGTCATCCGCTGTCCACGGGCACACTTGGGCTACATACCACTGGAGGGCTCTGTAGCTCTTGTCCAACTGCATTTCTGCCCGGATCAGCCTGCTTAACTCGGCTGTCCACTCCTGGTTCGGCTATTCCCCCAAAAACAGCATTCACACTTCATACTGCGACCAGTAACTCACATGGATGGAGGGGAGAACTTTTCCCTGGTGTCGCTGCTCACGGGCTAGCGCTTCCTTCCAGAGTTCACAGTAGATAGAATCAAACCATCCTAGCAGGACCTGCTCTGATACTGGTCCTCTGTGCTGTATCTGCATCTCTCGCAACCTCCTTCTGAATTCCTCATCCATGGTGGCTGGTATCTCTCCTCTCCTGCTATCTGGACCTTGGATCCAGGTGATGGTTTGGATGTGTTCACGGCAAGGAAGCATGATCCCACCATTCCCTCCATGGCTCTCAAGTAAGTCTTTCAGCGTGGCTCTCCTGCAGGCTGGTTTGGAGTGTCCCAGTAACTGGAGAGCAAATCCCACCGCTGCCAACCAATGTAACAAGCCCCTTGGTCGCTCGGTTCCACTCTCCCGACACTCCTCTGCAGCTATTGAATCAGATTGCAACGTCTGATGGTTCGGTCATCCAATGCTCCGGGATTAGAACTTCAGCTATGTGTAGTTCTAACCCAGTTGTGATAGCTCAGAACAAACACCAGGCAGGCTGTATGTAAGTTCAACCAGGATTCTATATTTATTGACAGGAATACAGTCTTATTTATACAATAAAACAGGAGGTGCAGACCTCCTGCTCATATTACTCTAACAATACAGCTGTAACCTAATTAACCTAATTAACATGAGCTAATTAACTAATCCCTTTAGACAGCCTAGATGACTCAGACATGACCTTTAGGCCAGACTGGCCGTCTTGTAGCTTGGAACCCCCAATCAACATTATCACAATAGCAGAGTTAATTAAACGCAAACAACAATGGGGATCTAATGACTCTTAGATCCCATACTAGAGACTTATTTACAATACACATTTTAGCAGACAACAGACAGGTAGCTGGAATTGATGACATTAGCATTTAACAGTATGAGTCCCAACGGTATGAATCAGTCACTATTCCAATGTGGCAAATCCAGGGTCCCCAGAGTCTGTGTGTCCTGGGGGACCAGGACCCGAATCCACAGTAATACCACCTCAAGGGTTCCCAGGCATACAGCTCACAAAGAGCACCGTTCCCCCAAATGCCAGGGCCCACGATCGATCGGCAAGAGGCTAGCATACAGTCCCCTCCAAAAGTCTCTCTCCCGGCTAGGTCTGTCACACTTATATTTGTTACTTTCCATTTTGCTTTCCCTTTTTACTATGATTGTTTATAATGCACTTATATTGATAGTGTAATGTACATTTTGTTACAATTTTGTACTTATTCTTTGAAATCCCAATAAAAATACAATTTAAAAAAAAAAAAGATAAGAGGGGTCCCCGAAGCAGTTAAACTAACGGATCTGCTTCCTTATCTACAACAACTTTTTCTGAAGTTAATACTGGACCTGACCCCCAGAAATCTTCTCATGGATAGGGCGCACAGGATCCCAAAACCTGCCCATCTCCCTGACACAGTCCCAAGAGGTGTTCTGATGAGGATCTATTTCTACCATATCAAGGAACGGATTCTCCGTGTGGCTAGACCAGCTCGCAATCTCCCTCATCCCTATGCTGGAGTATCTCTCTATCAAGACCTGTCGGCTGCAACCTCCCAACGCAGAAAAGAGTTTGCACCCATCACAGAAATTCTGAGGGATCGTAATATCATCTATAGCTGGGGATTTCCCACAAAGCTACTAGTCACCCACCATGGCAAACTGAATGTCATAACTACTTCAAAAGATGGCTACAAGCAACTGCAAAACTGGGGACTTCCCCCACCTCTTCCACCTGACCCGCAACGGAGAAGTGCTTCTCAGAAGACCTGAATTTAGGTGACATAAATATGTTGAAACACCATTGGAATGATAGAGGAAAATTCCCCCAGTTGGCTATGTTTGTCCCCGTTAACCACATAACAGGCTGATTCATATTATTCATATTCATATTATTGTTGATCAATGAGAGCCTCGAGTATCGAGGAATTTGGGAGTAATCTCTCCTTATTGTTTTATTTTACTTTTTTACTTATTTTTTATTCCGTCTCTCTCTTCAGAAGTTTTCAAGGAACTTCTAGTCGTGCACATCCCCCACACGAAGTGTGCTATGCACACGGCTTTGTGCACACCCGTCTGTTACAGCTATTTATTTGGGGTTTTTTTGTTTTGTTTTTTTCTCCTTTTGCTACTTGTTCTATATATTTTGTGCTATTGCATATCCTACTGTTCTGTTCTTATTATTGTAGCTAGCACTGGTATAGGTATCACTCCTCCCTCCCTACCTGCCCTTACCCTCAAGTACCTTAAAACTGCTGTAGTGATTCTCCTCCGCATCCACGTCTCACCGCCTATAACTAGCTAATATGTCATTACGTATCACCACCATTAATGCAAATGGCCTTAACTCCCCTTTTAAGTGGTCTAGGCTATGGCAAGAAGCCTTATCCCAGAAAACAGACATATTGTTCGTGCAAGAGACACACTTTATGCATGGTAAAGCTCCCCCTTGTCTTCACCGATCATACCCTCACATGTTCCATGCACATGCAACTTAAAAAGTGCGGGGAGTAATGATCGCCATTCGGAACTCCCTGTGACGTCACGGGGAATGCCACAGGGAAGTCCCGTCATGTCCCGTGCGTCAGAGGGGGGCGGGGTCACCGGGTGGCCCCGCCCCCCATTATTTAAGAACCGTCAGATGAGGAGACGCCGTCACACAGTGGGAGCCTCCCTCCATGCCAGCATGGATGCGGAGCGGCCCGGAGAAGAAAATGAAGAAGAGAAGAAGAGAAGAAGGAAGAAGAGAAGAAGATGAAGAAGAAGATGAAGAGAAGATCGGGAGCCTTTCCCATGCCATGGGTGCGGAGCGGCCCAAGGCGAAGAAGATAGAAGACGCCGCGGAGGAGATGCTGGATGAGAACGCCAGAGGAAGAACCAGAAGAACCAGAAGAAGAAGAAGATGAAGGAAGATAGAAGAAAGAAGAAGCATTTAAATAAAGGAATTGTCAAAAACTGTCTCTTGTCATTTTTTACATTTTTGACAGTTTTTTAGTGAAATGGTAGGGGTAAGTACCCCCGTACCATTTCATACAGGGGGGGGCAGGATCTGGGGGTCCCCTTGTTAAAGGGGGCTTCCAGATTCCGATAAGCCCCCCGCCCGCAGACCCCCACAACCACCGGCCATGGTTGTGGGGATGAGGCCCTTGTCCTCATCAACATGGGGACAAGGTGTTTTGGGGGGCTACCCCAAAGCACCCTCCCAATGTTGAGGGCTTGTGGCCTGGTACGGTTCAGGAGGGGGGGCGCACTCTCATCCCCCCCTCTTTTCCTGCGGCCTGCCAGGTTGCGTGCTCGGATAAGGGTCTTGTATGGATTTTTGGGGGGACCCCACGCTGTGGAATTTAGGGGGAACCCCACGTCATTTTTTTAAAAATTTTGGCCGGGGTTCCCCTTAATATCCATACCAGACCTGAAGGGCCTGGTATGGAATTTAGGGGGACTCCCACGTCATTTTTTTTTTTTTAATTTTGGTTCGGGGTTCCCCTGTGGGGAATTCCCATGCCGTTTTTATCAATGAACTTCTATGTGTATTGTCGGCAATGCAATAGCCGCGAGTAGTTTTAAATGGGTTTTTTCCTTCGAAATGTCATTTTGCTGTCAGACTGTTCTAAACACGGGAAACATGCGCCCCTTTACAGACATACTATAGACACCCCCCAGCTATGAAATTTAAAGGGATATTACACTTTTATTGTTTGACTTTAAGCATTATTAAAATTACTGCTCCTGAAAAAACGGCCGTTTTTAAAACTTTTTTTTGCATTGATCCATGTCCCCTGGGGCAGGACCCAGGTCCCCAAACACTTTTTATGACAATAACTTGCATATAAGCCTTTAAAATTAGCACTTTTGATTTCTCCCATAGACTTTTAAAGGGTGTTCCGCGGCATTCGAATTTGCCGCGAACACCCCAAATTGTTCGCTGTTCGGCGAACTTGCGAACAGCCAATGTTCGAGTCGAACATGAGTTCGACTCGAACTCGAAGCTCATCCCTAATTGGCAATCTCTTGGGCAAGGAGTGAGTTAGTGGGTGGGGGGGGTGGGGGACGAAGCAGAGAGTTAAAGGTTGAGAAGAGCCGACGGGGACTGGATGACAAGGAATTAATAAGAGAGACAAAGTAGGCTTGTTTGGCAGAACTGCTCTCCGGTTTTGAGTTCTATTATTTACCTATGAGTTGTTTATTTTATGCATTTTTGATAAGCTATGCAGATCACCCCCTGTGCTCTGTATTTATGGACATTGTTCATCTATATCTACTACTTCTATATATCATTATGTTTTCATTATCAGTACATTGTGCATTATGTAACAATTTTATATCTGTTCTTTTATAACCCAATAAAAATACAATTTTGAAAAAAAAGATGAACAGGCAGCTGCCCTGGCCAGCCCATCTCCCCTACGTTGGGTATTAGAATTTAAATATTTAGGTGTCCTGGTGTCGAGGGATATGGCACAATATTACACCCGTAATCTCCTTTCCCTGATATCTCTCCTTAAAGAAAGATGTTCAGCATGGTCGGGCTCCCCTTGAATCTTCTTGGAAGCATCAATATTCTGAAAATGGTTATGCTACCCAAATTCAATTATTTATTTAGAAATAGTCCAGTTTGGGTTCCAGCATCCTTTTTCAGGGAGGTGGACAAGTGCATTGGGGCCTTTATCTGGAATGGAGCTGTTCTGCACCTGGCTAGATCCACACCTCAGCTTCCTATGCAGTTGGGGGGTCTGGCGCTGCCCAACCTCCAAGTATATTATTGGGCAGCAGTTTTGGTTACAGCATACTGGTGGTTTGAGGGGGCCTGCACTAACACAGCAGTTTGTCTAGAGGCGGCATCCCTGGGCTCAATGCTGGATTTACAGAACCTGGTTTATAGGGGGCTGGAGCGTACAGGGTTGTTCCAAATCCCAGTAAAACTACACTTCGAGTCTGGGTGGCTGCTAGGCGACACTTCTTTCGGGAGGATCGCTGGTCGCCGGTACAACCTCTATGGGGGAACCCCAGTCTAGCTCATTTTAGATCAATCCCAGATCCCCAAGTCTGGGCAAGATATGGTATGAAGACCCCGTGGGACATAATGCCTGAGGGAACGTTATTAACCTACCCACAGCTTTGCAGGACGTTTAAGTTACCGTGTTGGGTGTACTTTAGGTACATCCATCTCTGGCACGCTGCCAGAGCTCAGTTCCCTTCTAAGCCCCTCCTTCAACTAGACCTTGTTGAGATGGTTTTATCACAGGATGGACTGGGAAAGCCACTTTCTACACTATATGGGACTCTGCTTAGAACTGATTCACCCAAAATTGAGAAACTATGGGCTCTCTGGAAGGCAGATATCCCCCCCCCAGATAGGGAGGATTGGGAAGATGCTTTGGAGCATCGAAAGATAAGTTGATACAAACAAAACTGCTTCATTGAGTTTATTACACACCAGTAAGACTACATAAACTATACCCAGATAGGGACCCACACTGCTCACGGTGCCGAACTTAGATAGGCATTCTAATACACAGACAGACTGTCCCCAGATACGAACCTTCTGGTTAGAAGTCTTTGACCTGATCAATACTAAGCTGGGATTATCAATCTCCTTGTGACCTGAGTTGGCACTCCTGGGGATCCCTGATGATGACCAAAGATCCCATCATAACAAACTTTTAATTTCATATTTAATGTTCTATGCTAAAAAGGCGATCATTTGCAAATGTTCCTCTCCTAGTCCACCCACTCTGTCCTCCTGGATGGCTATGATTGATGTTGCATTGCCACTTTACAAATTGACATACATTAGTCGTGGCTGCCCCTGGAAGTTCGACAAAGTGTGGCTGTCCTGGACGTCGGTGTGGACAGGGCCTCCTCATAGATCCTACTGTAGTGCCTCCCGGGCTTGAGCCTTAATTTTGATACCCTTCACTCCTCCTCCCCCCTTAATGCTTCCTGGGAAAATCTCTGCACCTCCCCTTGCCTCTCTGGGTCTTTTGCGGCAAGAAATGCTGCCTATCCACAGAAGGTAGAGGACTCTAAAATGGATGCAGGATGTGCTGTGGTGACTTCATTATTGTTACCCTTATTGATACAGGAGCCTGGAATCAGATCTATATGTGGCTTCCCCTATGTAATTTTCCATTCATGTTCATGTTTTGGGCATATTTGTTCCTTATTGTTGTATACTAAGATGTTTTAAATATGTATGCTGTGTTCTCATGTCATGGTTGGCTTATTCAGCCATTGCTTATTTGTTCAGTTATTAATCCTTCAATAAAAAAAAAATCCTGATTGTTAAAAAAAAAAAAAATCAAATTTCTTCAATTCAGGCCAATATACTGTATATTCAGCTACATATTTTTGGTAAAAAAATTCCATTAAGCATATTGAGTAGTTTGAGTAGTTTGTGCAAGAGTTATAGCGTCTACAAATGATGGAAAATTTTTATGAAATTTTTATTTATTTATTTTTTTTGCTAGTAATGGCGGTAATCAGCGATTTTTAGCAGGACTGTGACATTGCGGTGGACACATCGGACGCCTAACTGACACTTTTGACACTTTTTTGGGGACCAGTGACACTAATACACTGATCAGTGCTAAATATATGCACTGTTACTGTACTAATGACACTGGCAAAGAAGGGGTTAACATCAGGGGTGATCAAAGGGTTAGGTGTGTCCCTAGGGGGTGCTGGTTCTTTCTTACTGTGTGGTGCATGCTCTGACTGAGTGAAGACAGAGATCGGTGTTCCTGCAAAATCTCCATCTTCTCCCCTGTCAGAGCGGGAATCTGCCTCCCGGGAACGATCGCGGGTGGCCAGCAGATATCGGGTCTGCCGGACTTGCTGATTGGCATCCCCTGTGATCAATCAGCATGCAACCGTGCCTCCGGCGGCGTGCGCCCCCCAGTGTCTATTGCACAAAATGACGGACAGGTACATGATTTTGCGCAAAAGAGCCGACCTGCTGCAGTAAATATGCGGTAGGCGGTCGACAAGTCATTCATTTTTTTTGAGCAGTGGGGAAAGAGATGCGTTAGTCGTGCTCTGCCAAATTGATGTTTAAGGAGAAAAATTTCCATGCTGATAAGGCAGCAGAAATAGTAGGGTGAGCCATTTTTTTAGAAATAGTTCTTACAGGGTGAGCTAATATAAGAGAGCTTAAATCATCCTCTGGAATAAAAGCTTGTTCTTTAAACTTCCATTTTTTGCTAAATGAGGGCGTAAACCAGTATCTGATTTGGTCCAATACCGCTGCCACATAATAGTCTTTCGTGTGGGAGAAACCGTGTTTTATGATGGTTGCATAAGGGCATTGTGTTTTTCTTTTCAGCCAGACAAATGAACTCAGAGTACGTTTTAGAGTACCAAAAAAGGCTCTGGGATCGCTATAGGGAGGGCTCTGTATAAATAAAGAAGTTTAGGCAGTATAATCATTTTAAAGGCTGCAATTTTGCCTGCT
This sequence comes from Aquarana catesbeiana, assembly GCF_042186555.1. Classification (NCBI taxonomy): domain Eukaryota; kingdom Metazoa; phylum Chordata; class Amphibia; order Anura; family Ranidae; genus Aquarana; species Aquarana catesbeiana. The sequence continues at coordinate 303,011,851 of NC_133324.1, forward strand.
CATAAAATATATTATTTACTTATCTGCTGGAGATCACAGTTGTATATGTGTAGGAATGACAAGTAGCTGCATGAATTTAAGTTGGAGGATTGAGGAAGTCACCCATTGAAAGGGAAATTTAGATTGGATGTGGGGCTTGGTGGAATCTGGAATACTTACACTAAGAATATTTGATTTAGAGTCACTTACCTTGTAAAATGAGCAATAATTAAATAGGTTCAATGTTTTACACACTGTTGCAAGGGAAGAAGCCAGTTCCATTAATGTGAGAATTATTTCATCTGAAAATAATGTGATTTTAAATTCTTTGTCTTTAATCTGAATAACTAAGATAGAAGTATTAGTACTATTTTTTTGAGGTAGGGGTTCCATCATTAGCTTGAAGATTATAGGGGAGAGGGGGCACCCCTGCCTTCTACCATTAGGATCTGAACAAACTCCACCTGAGAGGACACGGGCAGTGGGGTTAGAATATAATGCTAGGATGGCTGACAAGATGTTGCCCTGAAAAACAAATGTCGAGAGAGTTTGTTTCAGGTATCCCCAATGGATCCTGTCAAATGCTTTCTTTGTGTTAAGTGTTACAAACAGGGTCAGGATATGGTTGGACTCGGAGTAGTACAGGAGGTTTGTGATCTTACAAGTGGCATCAGGAGCTTGTCTGCCTAATGTGAAATTACTTGGTCAGGTTGTATAAGGTGAGGTATAATGGGGGCTAATCTCTGAGCCACTAGTTTCACATATAGTTTTAGGTCTGTGCAGTATTTAGCAATGAGATTGGGTGAAAATTTGAAGGGATAACTGGTTCCTTCCCTGGCTTAGGCAGAGTTACAATTTTTGGGGAGAGCATTTCACTTGGAAATTCACCAGAGGACACAGCAGATTTGAATGTCTGACAATATGGTGTTAGAGAAAAACTAACTGAGGGTCCATTTTGATCAAAATAGTCTGTAAGGCGATCTTTTATGACAGATTTGTTATCTGGAAGAGCCATTAGGTGTGTGTCGTTCTGCAGCTGGGAGTGGAGGAATTGATCATTTTAACGTTCAGAAGGATTGAAATGGGCGCATGATCAGACCATGATATAACATGTATTTTCAATGCAAGGGCTTCTTGGAGGAGTTGTTTGTCTCCTAAGAATAAGTCTATTCAGGAGTATGTGCAGTGTGGCTTAGAAAAAAAGGTTTAGTCTCTCACCGTAGAGTGCTGACATCTCCAGATATCATAGTCATTAGCGTGGAGAAAAGAGATTGTCAGGGCTTTTTTCAATGCGGGACCTTTGATGCCCATGGATGTATCAGGGGCCAAATTAAAGTCACCGCAGAATATAGTATATACAGTCAGGTCCATAAATATTGGGACATCGACACAATTCTAATCTTTTTGGCTCTATACACCACGACAATGGATTTGAAATTAAACGAACAAGATGTGCTTTAACTGCAGACTTTCAGCTTTAATTTGAGGGTATTTACATCCAAATCAGGTGAACGGTGTAGGAATTACAACAGTTTGTATATGTGCCTCCCACTTTTTTTTTTTCAAAAAAGTTTTTAGTGTTTTTCACACAAGTAAGGTTACAATAGGCATTTAACATACATATTGAATATGGACAATATGAACATGAACAGGGGGAAAAAGCAATCAGGCCTATAATCTTACATTGTTAACACGTTAATCTATATCAATATCATATAATTTAACTGACAATTTGTGTATTTTAATTATAGTCTTACTGAGACTGTAGGTCTGTAGGGTCCTGTGTTATATACTCGTACTGTCTCATGAAAAAATCCGTGTTTGGGAGTGTAATGCCCCGTACACACGGTCGGATTTTCCGATGGACAATGTCCGATCGGAGCGTGTTGTCGGAAATTCCGACCGTGTGTGGGCGCCATCGGACATTTTCCATCGGATTTTCCGACACACAAAGTTGGACAGCAGGAGATAAAATTTTCCGACAACAAAATCCGATCGCGTCAATTCCGACCGTGTGTGGCCTGTTCCGACGCACAAAGTGCCACGCATGCTCAGAAGAAATTCCGACACGGGACAGCTCGTTCTGGTAAACGTAGCGTTCGGAATGGATACATCACGCTGCAATGTTCAAAATGGTTTAATACAGCGCACTCTCTTCTTCTTTATAATGTGACAAGAATTAAGTAGTTTTGCTGCTCATATTCACACACACTTCTCACAAACTTATTTCGTTACTATTTATTGGGATTCCCTCAGTATATTTTGATTTCTCACATCTGACAACACAATTTTTTGTTTTTTTTTGGACTTTAATGTAGATTCTTTTTTTGTGTTTCTCTTTTTTTTTTTTTTTTTTTTGGTGATTTTGATTTGTATTCCCGAAAATGTTTGTGTGTGTTTTTGGTGACAAGTTCCCACAACACCACTAATATGTTGTTCTATTTAATCTGTAGGAGATTGTTTGGTGTTGTTGTCCCTTATTGTACTTTAGAAATGTACCTGAATCGTCACCAACAAACTGTCCTTTTTGGATGAAAACACACACAGGAGAGTAGAATTTACCCAAAAAATGTATTAAGGGCTCACAACTAAACAAAGAGGGAGGCAACGCTGGAGAAACTGCAGAAGTGGGCGAAGCCTTGGACCCCCAGGGCAGACATCAATTATTTAAAAGCAAAATTGGTGGCCTGAGGAGTCCTTATCTAAGGGAGGGCAGTCTGGTCCAGAAGTCCCAGAGATCATGAACAGCAGCAGATGACATCTGTGTCCCCAGGCTGTGGTCATACGAGAGACTGCAGCTTTTGTCAGACCAGACTGAACCCAGGGCCATCACTCTTTGGTCTTCTTTCCACGCTTCCTTACAGCCTTTGGCTGTGGTGGTGGAGTTGTGGCAGCAGGAGGAGGAGGAGGAGGAGGATCGTCCCTCTCCATGACATCCGTCTTGTGTGTTAGTTCCCCACTCTCCCCCTTACGAAGGACTTTATAAATCAGGTCCTCAGAGATCTTGCGTTGACCCTCCTGCATGCCCTGCAATTTTGTGGCAGCCATGCAGGCAAAGGCCTCTTCAGGACTGAGGAAGGCTCGGAGGGACGCCGAAGCCTCCTGGATCAGCCTGTACGCTGAATCCTGCACGGGACTCGGAGTGGCCTTCCTGGCTCGTTTATATGGCAGGCGGAGGGGAGGGACCTGAGACTCAGTCAGGCTGCGACTTGTCCCAGGCTTCTCTTGGCTGCCACTTAGCCCCGCCTCCTCCTGGCTGCCACTAATCCCCGCCTCCTCCTGGCTGAAACTAATAATCCCCGCCTCCTCCTGATTGCCACATTCCACAGCCTCCTCCTGGCTGAGGTCTCCCTGTGTATGAAAAAAGGACATAGTTTTAGTTTTTTAGTCATCAATCACACACAATTTTCACCTCCTGACTGCTGCAAATTGAATGTTAACAAATATAACAGACTATCCTTCTGAGCACAGCAGTTTTCATTCTTTTACCAATTTTGGGTGCCCACTACTGTCTATTGATATGTAAAGCACTTTTTTTAATCAGCAATTAGTGATCAATAATAACATCTAATAAACATCATTTATTTATTGCCCAGAAATCAGTAGAAGAATGCTATACCTGACTCCAGCTGGGCTCCTCCACTTCTTCCTGGCTGGAAGGCCCAGGTTGGACATCGGAAGCCTCAGCTGGTATGGAAGGAAGAGTGGAAGGAAGAGTAGAGAGGGATTCCCTGACTTCAGTGTGGTCTGACAGAAATCGCAGTCTCTCATATTACCACAGCCTGGGGACATAAACGTCATCTGCTGCAGCTCCGGACCTCTGGGAATCTGTGACCTTCTTGCGCTCCCTAAGATAAGTGCTCCTCAGGCCACCAATTTTAGCTTTCAAATAAGGGATGGTTGCTGTGGGGACCACCGGCTTCACCAACTCCAGCAGTTTCTCCAGCACTGCCTGCCTCTTCTGTTTGTGATTATAGTGGGGGTGTCTCACTTGCCACAGACAGGGCAGCTCCCTGTACTTGTCTATGAACAGGGGCAGGAAATTGTGGTCGTTGAACCCATCCATTTTCTCTGTAAGACACAACACAAGACAAAGCCTAATGTCAGGCCAAACTCCCCTAATCTTGTTACAATATAGGCTTCCATTTCAAAGCAGTATAGGCCCAAGTTTAGATCCTACCTTCGTTAGCACGATCGGCGTCTCCGATGCTCCTTCCTCCGCTCACAGATCATACGTAAGACGCGCGCGTTACGATTTATACACACTGCGCATGCGTATAACTCCGCCCGCCCCTGACGTTCTTTCTAGTCTATTCCCCGCCCCTTTTTGTTCGGCGCAGTGGGGGAAGAGCACATGGTGGATAGACAGCAGGATCGTGCTAATTGTAGCAACGAGGAGGAGGAGGAGGAAAGGCTGGAGCCTGAAACGTCCCGATCCAGAAGGAGATTAAAGGACTCAAATATGTCCTTTGGGGAGATGTTGGAGATGGTGGACATCCTGAAGAAGGCCGACTATGATGGAAAGTATGGGCCTTACCCCAACCCCAATGTCCGCAAGGCCAAGATCATGGCGAAAGTGGTCAGGAGTCTGCACCGGAAATTCGGGGTATGACGATCGAAAGATCAGCTCAGGAAGCGGTGGTCGGACCTGAAATTACGAGAACACGAGCAGTACAGAAAGATCCGGAGAGTGCTGCAAAAAAGTAAGTAGTTGTGCTGTGTTCCTATTCTTTATTTTTATGACGTTCGTGCTGCTCCATGTGCTTTTAGGAACTGTTGTACAGTTTAAAATGGCAACTTTCATGTTCATGGGCACATTATTCGTTCGGATCAAACATTTTTATTTCGGACGATAAAATACCATTGTTTAGCCCATATGCATTTGGCCACCATTTTGACGCCCTATACTTGTCTTCAAAGAATTGGGTTGTGTAGATGGCTTTGTTACTAGAATGAAATGCAAACTAGATTCTGTGTAAGGAGAGGACACTGAGCAGCTGTTTTCACATCTGGACACTGGAGCACTAGTGTGGGACCCCAGAACACCATTTTTATTAGGGGGGCACACAGGTGCTCCAGTGTATACTATAGGGGGGGCTACATCTGTGAAGCTTTTACCAAACAGGTAAAGTATTGCAGCTTGACAAAGGACACTAAAAAAGCTATATGTTGGAACTCTGCTAAAATAGACAATTTTACCCCACTTCCAAGCAATGTTTCATCTTTATAGTTCTGACATTAAATATCTGTGTGCTAATTATACCATTTTTGTTTTACATAGGGGAGAAAAGACTCGGAGGACACCCCTCATCCGAGGAGACCAGAGCCCCCCCCCCTCTGGAAGAAGGGGAAATCCCCCCAACACAAGATGAGCAGGAGGAAGAAGACGTGGTGGAACTAGTCACCACAACAGGTGAGTGTCTGCAACCACAGGCTCAGATAAGAGATGGATTGCGGCATTTTTTTGAAACCTAATTTATTTTGGGGTTCCTCTCTTTTTAGGTGATCGTGAGGTTGTGGATGAAGATCCTTTCACATCCGAAAGTGCCCAGATCGTGATCGGGGAGATCATGGGGTGTAATTTACAATTGGAAAACATCAAGCAAAACATCAATGATGTTATTCCAAAATATAAAAACATCATTGATGTTTTGGGGCGAGTTTAAAACCCCTCCAAATCACTTTCTTCTTTTGTGTGCTACAATGTGCGAAATGTTTTTGTGATTTTTCCCAAAGCCAAATTTGAAGGATGCATACAGTGTGCCAACATGTGCTATCTGCCATCACGGGAGATCAATGGACGCGTTTTGGGGTGCAACCCCTTCCTCAATAATAAAGTAGCGGTGAGGAAGGGCTTTCTCCCCCAAAACACGTCCCTTGATCCCCCCTGATGGCAGATAGCACATGTTGACATTCTGAACTTGGTGTGCATCTTCCAAATTTGGCTTTTCCAGGGGTGATTTCCCCCCATCTGAACGCAATATCAAACACAGTTCCTAAATACTCATGTCTGATATAGCCTTCCAGTTCTACCAAATGTGAACTTTGTAAGATCAAGATTTGTGTCTTTCTTGTTGGTTTTACACAGGCCTGTTTTCTATAAAATGCACATTTTGATTTTGGATAATGACACCACAAAAATTGTTATACAACAAACATGTTGGTTTGTCAGAAAAACCTTTGGTAAATGCACATGTGATTGTGCAGGTATTAAAAAGATTGTTCATCAAGAATGTGTGGATTATTGTCTCACGCTACAACACTTTTGGGGTGATGTAATTGTTGTTTTATGAGAAAATGGGGGTAATTTCCTAAGGGCAAATCCACTTTGCACTACAAGTGCAGTTTCAGTGCAGTTGCAAGTGCACTTGTAGTGAAAAGTGTCTTTGCATTTAGTAAATAACAGCCAACAGTGCTTTGTATAAGGTTACACAATCACGACATTTTCTGGACTCAACACATTTCTGTCAGGGTCAGCTAAAACAAATACAAGCAGTAAATGTCCACAAAGAAGAGCCTGGGGGGAGATGCCTGTCGAGAACTTGAGGTCCTGCAGGCTTCTCCCTGTGGCCAAATACCGCAGGGTAGCGACCAACCTCTGCTCCGGAGTGATGGCTTGCCTCATGCAGGTATCCTGCCTGCTAATATAAGGGGTCAGCAAAGCCAACAAACGGTGAAACACGGGGTCCGTCATCCTGAGAAAGTTCCTGAAATCATCAGGATTATTCTCACGGATCTCACGGAGCAAAGGCATATGAGAGAACTGGTGACGCTGAAGCAACCAATTCTTGGTCCGTGAACCCCTCCCCACCCTGTTCATGGACTGGACTTGTGTCAAGGACAGGACCCCAACACCAAGCCCCCGCACAGCATGAACTGTACGAGGAGTACGCATACGAAACATGGCTAGAAAACGGTCGGCTGCTCAGAACGAAGTAACAGAACGCACTGAAGAACAGCAAGGCCTGTGAAGAGCGACCTGAAAAACAGCAACGAGCGGGCAAGATCACACAGAAAACTCTGATACGAACTGACTGCACGCACTGAAGAGCAGATACAAACCCACAAGCACAAACTGAACGGCAGAAAACGATCTGAAAGCCACGAGTCTGAAAAAGCGCGAATCGTCTCTCACCAAACTTTTACTAACACAAGATTAGCAAAAGGAGCCCAAAGGGTGCCGCACTTGGTTCTGAACTGGCCTTTTCTAGTCTCGTCGTACATGGTGTACGTGACCGCGTTGTTGTCGATTGGAAATTCTGACAACTTTGTGCGACCGTGTGTAGGCAAAACAAGTTTGAGCCAACATCCGTCGGAAAAAATCCTAGGATTTTGTTGTCGGAATGTCCGAACAAAGTCCGACCGTGTGTACGGGGCATAAGTGTTATGGATCGAGGTATATGTTTATGCATAGCCCTTTCGGGTTTTCCTATCTATTTAGAGTGTGTTCATGCGATATTCAAGCTATGTTTGCAATTTGGTAAGGACTTAGAACTGGATGTATGTGGTTTGTGTTGTCGGTGTCATCCTATTCAAGTCAGTAAATATAGGTTATATATTTATCGGGGGGGGGGTATGGAAGAAGTGGGGCAGGCTGTGGGGAGTGAGTATGGGATGGGTATATACTAAAATGGAGGGGGAGATTAATGGAATGGGCTTATATAAATAAGGAGTATATTAAGAGGAGAGAGAAAAGTGGAGGAGGGAGGGATGGTATTGAGGATATTGAAATTAGGGTAGTATGTTGTGATGTGGAAGTATCTGTGTATCTCTCTTGCTTCCCTCCTCAGGAAGGGGCTCCCACGAGACCCATGTCAGCTGATTAACGTTATGAGCAACTGGTAAGTCAATTCACTCAGTAGTTTCAGAGTTTGTGTTAAAAGATGTTGAAGCTATGCATGTATTTTACTGGTAAGTGTCAGGATATTTGCATTCAAGTCTTCACTGATTTGGGGAAAAAAGGTGGAAGTCTTCATTTAGATAATGTATCCAACATGCCCATATGATACTTAATTTGCGTGGCGAGTCTCTTGCTACATGAATTAATTCTTCCATTTCAGTGATTCTGTTGATTTTGTTGAACCATTCTTTGATGGAGGGGGGTGTTTGGGATGTCCAGTGAATAGGAATGCACTGTTTTTCTGCGTTGATCATGTGCATCGCAAGTGATTTGTGATATGTTCGGTGTGAAAGATGCGAGTGGTGTAGTAGAAATTGAGAGGGGTTTTTTTCCAGATTGTAGGTGGTGACTTGCGTGATTATCCTGTGTACTTCTGTCCAGAACGTTTGGATATAGGGGCATTCCCACCGTATGTGAAGTAGGGTTCCTGGTTGGTCTGTACACCTCCAGCATTCCTCTGGAATTGCTGGATTGCTTTTATGTAGTAAGGCGGGTGTGCGGTACCAACAAGTTTGGATTTTGAATCCATTCTCCTGATTAGTCACATTGATCGATCCCTTGTTAAGATAAATTTTGAGATAAATTTTTTCCCACTCTTCCGGCGAGAGAGCTATAGACAAATCTCTTTCCCAAGCGGTACACATTGTCAAGTTATTAGGTTTACAGTCTGTGAAGAGAAGGGAGTGTGTAGCTGATATCAAGTCCGTCTGGGGTGTTTTCTGGGAGCAAAGGTGCTCAAAAGGAGTCAATTGTCTGGAACAGGAAAATGTCCTGTCTAGGTTTCTTAATAAATGTGTGATCATGAGATATGTCCATTCTGGTATCTGAGGTTTGTCAAATTTAGAGGAAAGTTGAGATGCCGAGGAGAGTTTCTCTTGGTTGTAAAATTTGTGAGCCAAGATCTTTCCGTCAGGCCAATTTTTTTGCTAGTAAGTAAGCGTGCATACCTGAGGGAAAGGTTCAATCTGATTGGAGTCATTGGGCCTTGGATTGTCGAGATGGAGGAGCATTTGCAAGTCATGTGAAAGCATTGGATTGTTAGTCTGATTAGAGGGTGGGGCTTTAGTTTGGTAGGAAAGTGGCTTTCCAAAATCCAAGGCATCGATGCTAGTGAGAGATTCGTGAAGGGGTCTTCCAGTCCAACCCAATCTTTTGTGGATTTGTGGAGGATATGTACATATGACCAGGATTCTGGTCATATGTACAGCTTTGTAGTAGTTGGTAAGATCTGGTAAACCTATGCCTCCTAGGTGTTTGGGTAAGGCTAGTTGTGCATATTTAATCCTAGGTTTGCGGCCCCCCCAGAGGAAGGTAGAGCTGATGCGTCTGTAGGATTTGAAGAAGGTTGGTGGTACGTGGATTGGAACAGTCTGCAAGATATAGAGGATTCATGGTAGAGCGTTCATTTTTAGAATTGCAGCTCTCCCGAACCATGAGAACATCGTCCGGTTCCAATTTTTGAGGTCTTCTGTAAGTTTGTTTAGTATCGGCAAGTAATTTTTTTGCATACAGGTTTGATAGTTTTGTAGGTAGTTGTATTCCTAGATAGGTGACTGCATCTGGTTGCCACTGAAAGGGGAAATTTGCTTTGCAGTGATCAACTAGGGATGAAGGTAGGGAGACATTAAGAGCAAAAGATTTAGTAAAGTTAATTTTGAGGTTGGATAACAGACCAAATTTACGAAATTCTTCGAGTAGTACTGGGATTGTGATATGTGGATGAGTGAGGGATAGGAGAATGTCGTCCACGTAAGCGGCTAATTTGTATTCTCTTTGGCCAGTGGATACTCCCCATATGTCTGGGTTATGACGTATAGAGCATTGAAGAGGTTTGAGTGTGAGCACAAAGAGGATGGGGGAAAGGGGATATCCTTGCCTCGTTCCATTGTGGATAGGGAAGGCATTCGACAGGGTGTTATTTACTCTAATTCTGCCTGAAGGTTGGGCATACAATTAAAATATGAGACTGAGCATGTGTGGGCCTATGCCCATTGTTTGAAGGACAGCAGCCATATAATCCCAAGACACCCTGTCGAATGCCTTCTCCGCATTCAAATAGAGAAAGGAAACCTGCCTGTTTTGAGGTAGTCATGATGTGGTTTAAGTTGATCGCTTTTATAGTATTGTCCCCGGCTTCCCTGCCAGGGACAAAGCCGACTTGATCTCGGGAGATGATTGATGGGAGTAGTGAAAGAAGTCTATTGGCTAGAATTTTGGAAAAAATCTTAATGTCTACATTAAGTAGTGAAATCGGCCTGTAGTTTGCCGGTTGTGATGGATCTTTATTATCTTTGGGTATAACTGTAATGTGTGCTTGTAGCATTTCTGGCGTGAGTGGGTCTGATAGGGGGTTAAGAGCTTTTAAGAAGGGTGCACTAAGCATGTCAAAGAATGTTTTGAAGTAAACAGCAGATAGACCAGGGCCTGGGCTTTTTCCTGACTTCAGGCTTTTAACGGCTTCTTTAAGTCCCTGTTGGGTAATCAGTTTTTCTAGTATGCTGGAGGATTCTGGAGAGATCCCCTTGGGGCAGTGCAGTTCTAAAAAACTTTTAATTTTAGCTTGGTGTTCCGCAATGGAGGAAGTTGGTGTGTTAGACTTATCTATATTGTAAAGTTTTGTGTAGAATCTCAAATTCCTGGGCTATAGCCGTATTGCTTGTGTGTATTTGACCTGTTGGGGAGTGTATCTTATGTGTCGTCGTTTTGGCTCTCTTTGAGTGTAGTGCTTGGGCGAGCAAGTGTCTGCTTTTGTTTCCCGATTCATAAAATAGCTTGTGAGATAGCATTAATTTTTTCCTAACTGTGCAACTTAGTTCTTCATGTAATAGTTTGCGTGTGTCTGTGAGATCTTGGAAAGATTTCTGGGCTAAAGTCGGTTTGTGGAGGGCCTCCAATGTCTTAAAGCGGGGTTCCACCCAAATTTTGAACAATATCTGTATGTATTCTCTTCCTTGCCTAGATGCTGACATGCCGTTTAAAAAAATTTAAATCGCCGTAATTACCTTTTATTTTTCTATTCTTCTTTGCACTTCCTGGTTCTCCCATGGGAGTAGGCGTGTTTCTAGCCTCTCCCAGACTCCTGGGAGCTAGTCTCAGGCTTCCCAGGATGCCACTGAGCATGTGCGGGAATGAGCAGTGAATGCTGGGAGCACAGCATTCACCACATCCAGGAAATAAATGCTTGTGGGCTCCAAATGCCCACAATGAAGATGGGAACCGCCTGCAGTGAATAATATAAGTTATTCTTTCCGACAAAATCTGACACAGGCGGACATATTACACACAATATGTGAGTATGTAATGCTGAGAAGAAAAGTTTGTGAATGAACTAAAAAAAAAAAAACGATAGATAGGTGGACCCCCGCTTTAAGTTTATGGTATAGGCCTGCGAGGTATCATTGCCTTTCTTTTTTAATTGTCACCACCATTGAGATGAGTCTGCCTCTTATCACAGATTTATGTGCTTCCCATTGGGTTAGACTAGAGGTCTCCGGTGTGTCATTTTCTCAAAAGAAGTTATCTAAACAATTGGTAATTGTTGAGATTCTGGATTTATCCGTCAGTATCATGGGGTCAAGTCTCCAGATATTGGTGTACGTGATCTTATCAGGAAAAGTCAGGTGATGGTCCGAGATGGTCATGGGTTCTATCGTCACCTTAGACAAGAGAGGAAGATCCCTCTGAGTGAGAAACAAATAATCCTGTCTGGAGTATTTTTTATGTGGTGCTGAAAAAAAGGTAAAGTCCTTTTCCTGTGGTTTGAGGGTGCGCCATGTGTCATGAAGAAGAAGAGATTGAATACTTTTATTTGGTAGCCCTATATGGTAGGCTGGATGCCCCTGTAGATGTGTCTAGGATAGCATCAAGTGGGGCATTGAGATCTCCTCTCAATATGAGTATGCCAGTTTGGAAGGAGGCGAGGGATCGCAGTGTTTTATGAATGGGACTTGTGAAACATTGGGGCAGTAGATGCTTGCTAGCGTAATTGGTTTATTTTTGAAATCCCCTTTTAGGAAGACATATCTCCCTTGCTCGTCAATTGACTCGTCAATTAGTGAATCTGTTATTTTGAGAAAGGTGTTCTTAGAAATGAGGATTGTGACTCCTTTAGTTTTGGAGTTCGGTGTTGATGCATGGTAGCTTGTCGGAAAGACTCGGATAGAGAATTTAGGGATTGCTGCTGAGAAGAAGTGACTCTCCTGTAAGAGCACAACATCCGCCTTCGTGCTTTTCATGCATGTTAGTACCTTGGATCATTTTTCGGGTATGAGGCCTTTGACATTAAGTGAAACTACTTTAAGGGAGACATTTTTTGTTGTGGTTTTGGTGTCTGCCATGATGTCTCGAGGTGTAACTGCACTAGGGGTAGGTCTCCTAGAGGAGGGAAGCAAGAGAGAGACCAAAAGAGGGGGATGGGTGGTAGTATGGGGGAGGGGTGTGAGGGGAGGTAATGGGTCAGGAAGGTGGGGGGAGGGGCGGAGCTTGTGTGTAAGCTGTTGGTAAAGGGTGGGAGTGGGGGGGTAGGTGATGAGAGTTGTGGTCTTAGGTTGACTGGCGGTGATTAGGAACTTTTTCTATAATCACTTATAGTGAATCCAGTAGAGTTTAGTCGGTACTCTCAGAGTCCGCTGTGCGTGGGTGTGGTTGGGTGAGGTTCCTAGATGGAGTGGTACTCTTCTTCCAGTGAGGTCTTGGTGTTTAGTGCGGTTATCGCTTGCTATTAGAGGGCAAGTGATCCAGCATATTAGCGTATTTGAGCTAAGCTATGAGTGTGTGTAGGGGAATGAGGGGAATTAATTTTGGATGATATGTTTGGTTTGACACTTCAGGTGGAGTGGTTTGAGGCCATGTATGTGTCATGTGATGTGACATCATTGTGGTTAATGTGATGAATCAATTTGTTCAACATAGTACACAAAAAATTATAAACGTATATAACAAAGTAGAAGCATAACAGTATTATGAATTCATTGAGTTTACAGAACTTATTTAACTGAAAAACAAAATGTGGTAACAACAATGGTAATCCTGCCGTGGCTAATCTGTGTTAGTAACCCTGGAGAAGAGTGGGGGGGATGGGGGGTTGTGAATCCACAACCCTAGGGCCGAGGCTGGAGTAACATGTCTACAGTGGGTATAGTAAATCTACTTGGAGATCTAGTAGTTGGAACGAGGGAATATGATATGATATTACCGTTTTTGTGTCTAGCAGGCTCAGGAGATGTGTTAGTAGGTCAATATGAGCTCAAGAATAACTTTAGTGTTGGCGGTAATCAGGGAAATACTTGTGTGAGCTCATTTACGTTCAGGGTAAGGGAGAAAGAGAGAGTCAGATGATGGCGGCACCGAGTGATAGTTAAATGTTATTAGGAAAGGGTTCTAGCAGACATTTCAGTTCCTATGGTCACTCCATAGAGAGTTTGGTTAAGTGTGCGTTAGATCCAACTCATCATTCCTACAGAGGGTTCTGCAATGATATGGGTCCACAAGGAGAGTGCCGCCCTCATCTGTGTCTCAGTAGCATGTACATTTTAAACATTTGCAAGCATGACATTACCTTTCTGACCTATCTCCTGTCTTTCTGATAATTGACAGTTAGGAGAAATAGTGGCAGTACAGAACTGAGGAGTAGTTAAATTGGTTTACTCTTTCTCATCTGAGGGAAGTAAAATAGTCCTTACCAGTTACCTTATATGAGGGTCCACCTTCTTACACTTTAGTGGTAAACTTTAAAGTCTGTGGAAAAAAGAAAGAAAAAAAAAGAAAGAGAAAGAAGAGAAGAAAGAAAGAAAGAAAGAAAGAAAGAAAGAAAGAAAGAAAGAAAGAAAGAAAGAAAGAAAGAAAGAAAGAAAGAAAGAAAGAAAGAAAGAAAGAAAGAAAGAAAGAAAGAAAGAAAAAGAAAATAAATTTCCACCACCAGCTCAGGCAGTAGAAAAAGAAGGAGAAAAAACAAAAAGGAAAAAAAAATTAAGGTGGCTGAGTACTTTATAAGTTTGATCGTCATCTGAGATGTTTCCAGTAGATCTGCTTCCTGGGGTGTGGTCGGAGAAAGGCAGTCACTTTAAACTGTCTGTGTTCTTTTTCTATGTCTGTTTCAATGATGTTTTGAGGGGGTGGCGTAGTGGTTGGGTAGGTGGAAGGTTTGTTTGGCCTTCTGACTATTGGATGAAAGGGAGCGTATATGTTCCTGAACAGTACAGTACATGTCCATTTCTTCTTTAGTCAACAGCAGGGCCACCATTGGGCAATTAAACTGAAGTTAGGGTTCTTTACATTAGTAACTTCATGTGAAAAAGTCAGTGTGCAATCTATATCTGTCTTCTTCCTCTTACATACAATCTTCAGGTTTTAGACCGTGATTGGAGAGGTAGGGGATTAATCTAGTTTATGAGTGGTGAGCTCTGCGGTGCTCTGGGGATTGCTGTAGGGATGCCATTTTTCGGGATCCCCGCTGCTTGGGATGGTGAGGGTGGAGGATGTGCACGGCGGTGTCGGATCCTGAAGTTTCCCGCTTCAGTGATGCCATCCATGGAGGTAGCTCTGCGAAGTAGAGGAAGATGGAAGTCACTGTACCAGTCAGGCAGGTCCACCAGTGGGAGGTTGAGCGAGGTACAGAAATGTTCCAGGTCTTCTGGCACTCTGAGATTTGCAGTGTGACCATTGTGGGAAGCCGATAGACAAAAGGGAAACTTCCAGCGGTATACTATGTTTCTGGCCCTTAGTACATCCAGCAGGGGTCTCACTTCTCTCCTCCTCTGTAAAGCTATGCTGGATAAGTCTTGCAATAATATAATGTCAGAGCCCTGAAAGAAGTGTATGCGGCCTCTAGCTTTGCGGAGGATTTCTTCCTTAAAGAAAAAGTCAGTCAGGCAGCAAATGATATCCCTGGGTGGGTCAGGATACCTTACTCTCGGGCGTAGCGCTCTATGGATGCATTCCATAGCTATAGAGGTTTCTGGGGGTCTTTCTAGAAGCTCATTGGAAAGGGCAGTGACCATGCGAGAGAGCTGGGCAGAGTCAATTGATTCAGGGAGGCCTCTTACCCCTAAGTTGTGGCGTCTTCCGCGATTGTCCAGATCCTCCATATGATTGTTTATGTCTCTGAGGTGGGCGGCATTAGATTCTGTCACTTGCTGCACTTGACACAGTGAGGCATCATGGCGGGCTTGAGTTTCTTCAACCTCCTCCATTCTCAGGTTAATCACCTGAATGTCTGATCGTAGGTCAGAAATAGTAGCAGACAATGTGTTTTTATTGTCTGCTGCCACTGTGCGAAGGTCGGCTAGACTTACTGCTGAGTCAGCCTGCATTCTGGGTGAAGGAGGGGGGCTGCGGCTCCGGTCTCTATGCTGATTTCGACTATCTGAGGGGGATGTGAGGGAAGAGGCCTGTGACGGCAGCGTGTCTCCCTGACGCTGTGACCGGAATATCTCCGGTATATTGCGGCTTAGCTGAGTGTCCAAAATATATTCCCAAAATATATTTTTTGGCATCGATCTGGTGTGAATTAAGATGGATATTTAACCTACATGCCACTCTACCTCCTGTCCTCAACGAGGCATTCAACTTTAAATCCTTTCTTCCTGGCTTTATTTCAGGAGGCCTGTGAGTTGAATTTATAATCTCCTAGTTCTTGTTTCTTTTGTTCTTTTTGGATCAAAATTCTCATGTACCATCTCAAGCCATGTTCTCATCATTTATTGTATGTCGGTCCAATCCCAGATGACAATACACGATACAATTTTCCTGATTAGACTTTTTGGGCTATATGACTGAAGCAGAAGCACTCCTACGTGTGCTTCCCATCTTTTGTTCACTGGATGTTGCTGTCAACTCTCAATGAGATCCAAAGAGCTGTCACTATCAGTAAGGCAAGCCATCATTAGGCTTAAAAAACAAAACAAACCCATCAGAGAGATAGCAAAAACATTAGGTGTGGCCAAATCTACTGTTTGGAACATCCTTAAAAAGAAAGAACTCACCAGTGAGCTCAGCAACCCCAAAGGACCCAGAAGACCATGGAAAACAACTGTGGTGGATGACCGAAGAATTCTTTCCCTGGTGAAGAAGACACCCTTCACAACAGTTGGCCAGATCAAGTGCAGATGGACAATGACCCTAAACAACCAAATAGTTTTTTAAGGGAAAGAAGTGGAATGTTATGCAATGGCCAAATCAATCACCTGACTTGAATCCGATTGAGCATTTACTTCACTTGCTGAAGACAAAACTGAAGGGAAAATGCCCCAAGAACAAGCAGGAACTTAAGACAGTTGCAGTAGAGGCCTGGCAGACCATCACCAGGGATGAAACCCAGCGTCTGATGTCTATGCATTCCAGACTTCAGGCTGTAATTGACTGCAAAGGATTTGCAACCAAGTATTAAAAATTGAAAGTTTGGTGGATTATTGTTAATCTGTCTCATTACTTTTGGTCCATTAAAAAGTGGGAGGCACATATGCAAACTGTTGTAATTCCTACACCATTCACCTGATTTGGATGTATACACCCTCAAATTAAAGCTGAAAGTCTGCAGTTAAAGCACATCTTGCTAGTTTCATTTCAAATCCATTGTGGCGGTGTATAGAGACAAAAAGATCAGAATTGTGTCGATGTCCCAATATTTATGGACCTGGCTGTACATATATACTTTGTTTGGTTCTGTTTCCTATTTTCAATAGCTTTTGGAGTAAGCATATTTGATCTGTGTTTGGGGCATCAATGTTTACAATTGTATAACTAATGTTAATTTTGCAAACTAGGATGATATATCTCCCTTGTAGGTCAGCAACAGTGGTGATCTGTTTAAAAGCTATGGTATCTTTAACAGCTATGAGCACCCCTTTAGTTTTATTTGGTGAGTTTGCAAAGATATGTGGAAAGTTTTTGAGACATTTTTGGGGCCTTATCTTGACTGAAGTGAGACTTTTGGAGGAATAAAATATCGCATTGGAGCTTGCGGGTTTCGGACCATAGCATTTCCCCGAGTGATTCAAACCTTTTACGTTAAGGGATGATATTCTGAAAGGCATTTTGTGTTTGTGATAAAGAAGAAAGTGCAGGGTCAAGGGGCTCTGAGAAAAGGAGATGTTTACTGCCACTGTCACCAGACAGCTAGTAGGTGTTCCTGTACCATAATGGAGAACTTACAATTTCTAGAGGGGTTTGTAGATGGTTATCACATTGACAGGTGCTCAGAAGGGGTCAGTCTGTGTCTTCATGGCTGGAGGAGAGTGTTAGAGAATAAACTATAAAATATAAAAGCAATGCAGTAGTGAATTGAAAGAAACAATGTCTCAGTGTTTCAAGGGAAACACTAAAAAAAGAAAGAGCAGCAGAACTCTACTTGAACGGTATATACCACAACTTATATTGGGGTTACAAGGCTGCCGAGCTCATTCCAAGGCTGGCAAAATAGCATGACATAGCTGAAGGACTCAGGTGGTCATATCATCAGGGGGATCAAGGTCATCCCAATCACCACGGTTGTAGTTCTGGCATTGACGTCATTGTGGACATTGCTCTTGAAGTTCCAGGATGTTCCATTGTCTTAGCAGCGATAGATCTTCATCCAGGGTGCAGATAGAAAAGGACTTATTGTCCTTCGTATCCCCCAGTTTTACCGGGTGACCCAATTTGTACAGAATCTGGTGGCTGTGAATGAGTTTTGTTTTAGTGGAAAGATTTTTGCTTTGTGACATGGTGTATTTAAACAGCTCAGCAAAGAAAGCCAGGTTGGTGTATGGCTGAGGATAAGTAGCAGGATTCCATGTGGCGTACATTAGGTTTTCCTTCACAGAGAAAAAATGTATGCGGCCTATAGTGTCCCTTGGGATAGTTTCTGGTAGGTGAGGCAGCTTAGGCAACTGGTGTATACAGTCAATGATCAGTTATCCCGGAGGGGTATCAGGGAGGAATGCCGTCATTAGTTGCATGAAATACTCCTTTAAGGCAGACTGTTGAATGGACTCTGGTATGTCTCTAATCTTTAAATTGTTCCTTCTGGAATGGTCTTCCAAATATGCTAATTTGGCTTTCATCTATTCGATATCTTCTATTTCTTCTCCATGGGCATCCACTAAATCATTAAAAGATGAGGTTACCTCTCCAATTTTGGCTTCTAGTTTTGACTTTCTTCCCTAGGAAGGATATTTTAAAGGAAAAGTGATGCATCATTCTGGTTATGTCAGAGTGGATGGAATTTTGCAAAGTTAGCAGCATGTCTCTCAGAGTGGTGTTCAGCACTGTCTGGTTAGAGGTAGGGTAAGCTGCAATGGAGTTAAGCAGTGCAGAGATATGAGGAGCATGGGAGGGTGTATGGGTGCTCCCCCTGCAGCATTCACTCAAAGGTATGATGAGGCCTGACTGCCACAAGTTGCGGCGATGTGTGCTTCAGCATGATCTTGGAAAGCTGGCTTGCTGGGCCGTGGGTAGAATTCCGTTAATCTTCGTGGAGCCGATAACTCCTTTCTCTGCTTTGACATGGTCCCTGGAGCCGCGGATCTGTGGATGTGTTTTCAGTTTGTTTCACTTGACGCTTGGACCCTGGAAAGTCACCTGTGTCCGGAGCTGGACCAACAAACAGCCATCTCACTACATCGAAAGAGAAAATTGCTAGGGAATGTAGTGTGAGGGACTGCCAACACCCTATATTGAGAACATTGAGAACATGCAACTAGTGCATTAGGAGCCACCCCCTTGGACTTTTTAGGCAGAAAAAAGTATGAAAATATAGAAGTATATAAAAGGCAACTTGCGCTACTTTTATTAAGGTACAAAAATTATGGATGTTGCCAACAGACAACAATCATTAAAAAGTATTATATTATACAAAATATGCCAATAGAATTCATAATACATGAATATACATATATATCAAACCCAAGTCTAGTAATCAAGGCACTGCCAGAGTCAAACTGAGGTCATTCCATAGAGATTTGTAGCATGCATTCCGACATGTTTTTATTGGTACATATTTTCCTTCAATAAAGGGAGATTTACTTAAAACATAAATATAATATATAATATGTGTGCAGTAGCATGTGAAAACAATTAGTATCATAGAGTTAATTTATACAATAGATTTCATAGAAGCAACATAAAAGGAACATAAAAACAATGGCATAAACACCACATTGGCTGGAAGAGCTCAAACAAGGACCTGCAGATGTGTGGCTGCACAATAGGGGGCAGCCAAATGCTTCATACATACAAGAGACCCCTGGTATATACCCAGCAAAAAGCACTATCTGAAAAGTCATAAGAAAAGGACCCCAGATTAGGTTTAAACAATTAGGTATAGTTTTATGATGTTAGTACAACACCACAATTAGTAATGACTCAGCAAAGTAGGCACAAAATGCCCTGGGTTGCCTGGTCAAAAATTAGAGTAAATCTTACCTTTCACTGGAGATGGAAAACAGAGGTGCAAACAGCCAAGCAGCAGTCCTCAAACTGAGAGAACGCTGGATGTAAGTGAGTACTTTAAATAGTATAAAGCTGTGTGCAGGGCCAATCAATACAGCCTGTGGTATGTTAGCTAGTAGTTCCACTTGATCAGCTGCATGGTAAACTGCTGAGATGGGAACTCAGGGTCTCTCCCTGAGGTAAGGGCGTGCGGCATTACTGGGAGGGGCTGGGGAAGACCCGGCTGTCATGGTGCACGTTGGCACCAATGACAAAGTCAGAGGCAGATGGAGGGTCCTAAAGAATGATTTTAGGGACTTAGGAGCTAAATTGAGGAAAAGGTCCTCCAAGGTAGTATTCTCAGGAATACTACCGGTACATCGAGCCACACCAGAAAGGAAGAGGGAGATTAGGGAAGTAAACAAGTGGCTGAAGAGCTGGTGTAGTAAGGAGGGGTTTGGGTTCCTGGAGGACTGGGCCGACTTCTCAGTCGGTAACCGGTACTATAGAAGGGACGGACTGCACCTAAATGAGGAGGGTGCAGATCTGCTGGGAATGAAGATGGCCAAAAAGTTAGAGGGGTTTTTAAACTAGGCGATGGGGGGAGGGTCCAGAGGCAGAGATAGCCAGTGCGGAAGATATTCCAGAGGGTAGTATTGGGGGCAGTAGTGGTAGGTTAACCAAAGCACAAAAACACAAGGTGAGTATAGTAGCAAGTCCTATTTGCAATCTCGAAACACCCAATACGCGGACAATATGCGACCGGTCTAAACTATGTGGCATGTTCACCAATGCCAGGAGCATGGCGGACAAGATGGGTGAACTAGAGATACTGTTGTACGAGGAGGATTTGGATTTTGTGGGAATTTCAGAGACCTAGTTCAACAACTCTCATGATTGGCTGGCAAACATTCAAGGGTATACCCTATACCGCAAGGATAGAGAGGGTAAAAAAGGGGGAGAGGTATGCCTATATATCAAGAATAATGTACAAGTGAATGTGAGAGATGACATCACTGAGGGAGCTAGAGAGGAGGTGGAATCCTTATGGGTAGAGCTCCAAAGGGATGAAGCTAAGGGGAAAATAATACTGGGAGTATGCTATAGGCCCCCTAACCTGAGGGAGGAAGTGGAGACGGATCTCCTATCACAAATTGGATTAGCAGCAAGGATGGGAAGTGTTATCATAATGGGGGATTTTAATTATCCAGACATAGACTGGGCGGAGGGAACTGCACATTCATTTAAGGCTCGCCAGTTCCTTAATGTCTTGCAGGACAATTTTATGGGTCAGATGGTAGACCCACCAACTAGAAATAAAACATTACTGGATCTATTGATTACCAACAATACAGACCTGATCACGGATGTGGAAATACGGGGCAATTTAGGTAACAGCGATCACAGGTCAATTAGTTTCAGTATAAATCACACAAATAGGAAACATAAAGGGAATACAAAGACACTGAATTTCAAAAGAGCCAACTTCCCTCAACTACAAACCTTGCTAAAAGGCATAAATTGGGATAAAATATTAGGAACAAAGAATACGGAGGAGAGATGGGTTTGCTTTAAGAGCATATTAAATAAGGGCATTAGCCAATGTATCCCATTGGGTAATAAATTTAAATGAGCGAACAAAAGTCCTGGATGGCCTAACTCCAATGTAAAAATGCATATAAAAGCAAAGAAGAAGGCCTTCAAAAAATACCAGGTTGAGGGATCATCCTCAGCATTCAGACTTTATAAAGAATGCAACAGGAAATGTAAGGGTGCAATTAGGACAGCTAAGATAGAACATGAAAGACACATAGCGGAGGAGTATGTAAACAGTAAAAAAGGGAGGACAGACCAAATTGGCCCCATAAAGAATGAGGAAGGACATCTGGTTACAAAGGATGGGAAGATGGCGAAGGTATTGAATTTATTCTTCTCCTCAGTCTTCATGAGTGAATTGGGGGGCTTCAGTAACCAAAACTGCAGTGTTTATCCTCATGACACAACACAGGAAGCACCTCCATGGTTAACAGAGGACGGAATTAAAATTAGACTTGAGAAACTTAACATTAATAAATCACCGGGACCAGATGGCTTGCATCCGAGGGTACTTAGGGAACTCAGTCAAGTGATTGCCAGACCGTTGTTCCTAATTTTTACAGATAGTCTACTGACTGGAATGGTACCAGCTGATTGTAGAAAAGCCAATGTAGCACCAATATTTAAAAAGGGCCCAAAATACATCCCTGGGAATTACAGACCAGTTAGCCTAATATCAATTGTATGTAAACTCTTGGAGGGGATGATAAGGGACTATATACAAGATTTTAGTAATAAGAACTGTATCATTAGCAGTAATCAGCATGGATTCATGAATAATCGGTCTTGCCAAACCAATCTATTAACCTTCTATGAGGAGGTGAGTTGCCATCTAGATAAAGGAAGGCCCGTAGACGTGGTGTATCTGGATTTTGCAAAAGCATTTGACACAGTTCCCCATAAACATTTACTGTACAAGATAAGGTCCGTTGGCTTGGACCATAGGGTGAGTACATGGATTGAAAACTGGCTACAAGGGCGAGTTCAGAGGGTGGTGATAAATGGGGAGTACTCGGAATGGTCAGGGGTGGGTAGTGGGGTTCCCCAGGGTTCTGTGCTGGTACCAATCCTATTTAATTTGTTCATAAACGATCTGGAGGATGGGATAAACAGTTCAATCTCTGTATTTGCAGACGATACTAAGCTAAGCAGGGCAATAACTTCTCAATAGCGACAACAGAGAAGTCTATCTATTTAACAGCGGGACTGTATAGGTACCTATAGGACCGGGACAAAAGGACTGGCAGACGTATTATTAAATCCTGACTAAACAGGTGCTTAGGGAGGGGAAAAGGGTCAACCCCAGGCACTACACCTCACCTCTAGCCGCTACTCCCACCCCCACCCCCCCTACCTTATACATACTTCTCCTTCCCTAGGTTTAAGATCCATGTCCCTCCACTGAAGTGGAGGGTAGATTGGAAAATAAGGCTGGGGAAGCGAATAAGAGGGACAAGAAAGAGGGATAAAATGAGCAAAAGTTCAACCAAAGTAACAAGGGGGAACCCCCCTGAGTCCCCGAAAGACAAACCAGTGGTCAGTACATTAAAACAATACATGACACAAGGAGCCAGCCCAAGGAGTACGGACACTGAAAGACAAGGTCAAAATAAAGCAGAAAAAAAAAGTGGGGAATGATAAAAAAACAGGAGAGACCCCAGAACATTTCAGAGCAGATTTGTCCATAGACGGAGACCAGGACCTCAGTGAAGCTGAAGGCCGCTCACCCGGGACACCCCCATTAACTAAGGGAGAGATGAGCGAGATGCTCCTGAGAATGGAAAATTCGATAAAAAAAGAATTTTAAAATCTGAGAGAAGATTTGGGACATAAATTGGGAAGAGTAGAGATCATGGAAAAAATTATAGAGGAACAAAAACAAGAAATAGAAAATCTCAGACAGCAAGTTAGAAGAACACAACAAAATCAAAAAATAATATTATATAGATTGGAAGACCAGGAGAACAGGAGTAGACGAAAGAACATCAGGATTCGCTCAGCTCCAGAAAAAGAAGGGGAAGATCTGAAGAAAATGATTAACACAATATTTGGACCTCTGTTAGACAGAGGAGGAGAGGTCCCCTTAAAGATAGAGAGGGTACATCGAGTGGGATATGCCCGAGACTCGAAGACAGAGCGAACAAGGGACATTGTTGTTAGATTCAGTTCCTATGAAGATAAATGGGAAATTTGGAAGAATCTGAGAGGAAAACCACCTATAGTAATCAAGGGAGTGGAAATTCAGATTTATGCAGATCTAGCACAAGAAACTCTGTCAAGAAGAAGACTACTTAAGCCATTACTGGACATACTGAAAACACAAAATATTAAACATAATTGGGGATTCCCGGCTTGTCTGAATGGACATAAGGGAGGAAGATCTGCTAGATTACATTTCCCAGAAGATCTAGAAGAATTCTGTAAAAGATTAGATATAAAGGCACCAGAACTACCAGGCTGGACGACAGAGGATTAAGGGGACTTCAACAGGAGGACTGTCCTATAGAATTGGGTTATCATGGAGGGGGAAAAAAAAAAACTAAAGGGCCGGGGGGGGGGGGGGGGGAGAAGGAAAAACTGTAGAAAAAGGAAGATGAGGGCGTGTCAAAGAGTAATTAAAAAAAAAAAAAAAAAAAGGAAGGCTGGGCTACCGTACTCCAACAGGCAACTTAAGGAGTGGGGTAGTGAGGAATACTCGGAGCTCCACCTTAGGACATAGGGATTCAGAAAGGGCTCGATGGAGAACCTGGACAACCTTAGGGGCTCTGTGGGGCCAATTGGGGTTGGGGCAGGGGGAAGGGGGGGAGGGAGGGGGGGGAGAAGGGATGGGGGGATTATAAGGTGCAAGTGGGAAAAAATGAAAAAAACAGGGAGAATAACTCAAATTAATCTAGAGGAGGCGCATGCGCGAGGGACTCCAAGATGGCCGCGTAAGCCGGGAGCTCCTCACTACCCCAGCCAGCCAGCCGCCCTAGCGCCGTATTGGAAGCCGCAGCCAGCCCGCACACAGCAATTTCGGCAAGGGGAACACAGCGGTTCCCCACCCATGCCATCCACAGCGGTCAAGAAGGACCTGGGACCCCATTTTGAGGCTGAGAAACATCAGGCCGAATCCAAGATGGCGGCCGCGCCTCAGACACAAGCAGCGCCTCAGACACAGGCAGCATCAGGGGGGATACAAGAACCCAGGCAAGTGATCGCTCCTGCTACTCTCTCCTACCCTTCCACTGCAAGCTCCTATGCTCATCCCACCTCATCCCCCTCAGGCCACAACTCGGCTTTCCTAAATGAGAGCCCCCTGGCAGCCCCCTTGTTATCTCCTATGGGACACTCTCCTCTTTCTCAGCATAATATTGAATGCATGGGAAGCACAGGCACAGATATGCCCCAGAATGTGGGAGACCTTTTCCTCAAACTATCTGACTTACTGGAAAGGGGCTTAGCTAATACAGCTCAAAAAATAACAAATGACATCCGATCAGACTTCCAGAATCTGGGAACCAGAATTGAAGCGATCGAACAAAAACTGGACTATACAGTCTCCAGAACCAATCAAAATTCTGATCACTTACAGATCGTGCAGGAGCAGTTGGATGTAGCCTTAAGTAGGATCGACGATTTGGAAAACAGATCGAGAAGGGAGAACTTCAGGGTCAGAGGCATCCCAGAATCGTGCACGGATATACCCGCAGCAGTACAAGAATTAATTAAATCCCTTATCCCTGATATATCTAAACACTACCTGGAATTAGACAGAGCCCACAGATCTCTGGGTCCCCCCAGAAAAGATGGGTCCCCCAGGGACATCGTGGTGAAGCCGCATCACTACGGAGTGAAAGAGAGCATCATGAAGCTCTCCCGCCAGCAATCACACATATCATTCCAAGGACACGAAATTCAAATATTTGCCGACATATCGCCCACGACGATCCAAAAACGTCAAGCCCTTAAACCTCTACTTCTAGTCCTGACACAAAAAGAAATAAAATACTGGTGGGCTTTCCCCTTTGCTTTAAAATTCACCTACAAAGGCAAGACACACTCATTCACCACTCTACCTGAAGGAGAGCGGATTCTCCTGTCTCTGAAGCTTATTTCCCAAGAATTGGAGATGGACACATCAAACATGCAACCCGGATCTTATAAGAGACAGACACCAACCAGCCCAGTTTCCCCTTTATGGAAAACCACAAAGAGTAGACGAACAAGAGAACCGATGCCATCCTGAATGATCTGGTTGCGCCCGGACAGTACCCGGACACATTACTCAGGAAACTTTCCAAGCCATCATCCACCCTAAAAGTCCATCTTGAACTACTTAGGATCAGGATGCACGATCTCTGAACTCATCAGGGACACTGAACTCCCACGTCCAGATGGATTTTCACAGGTCTCGACACAGCTGACCGATTAGGTCACTCCACACCTAGAATAAGAATCGCAGTGTCTTACGACCACTACCAATGGGACATCTGTTCCTTCTCAAGCGACCCGCTAACAATTGGATTCCACCCCTTCCCACAGAGGACGCCTAGATTTACCACAATCAACATTGCAACGTACACTGAAGAACAAGTTATCGGGACTTCCCACCTGCGGGTCCGCCTTTTCACCGGCTGGTGTTCTGGTGGTCCAGGGAACGGACACGACGACTCACGAGCCTATTAGGAATGGACAGCTCCTACTGGGGTATTTTTCAGCCCCCACAACTACCCCCCCTATTGAACTCATCCCTGCCCCTCATCCCCCTCCCCTCCCTTTTTCTCCACCCTCCCATCCCCCCTACCCTTAACATATCCCCCAAGCCTTTTTGGCCTTCAGCAGGACTTTATTTTTGTCTTATTTTTTATTAAGCCGGCTGGCTTTGTTACAATTGAACTTAAATGCTTTTCTGTTGCCATGGTTGTCCTTACTAGATTTTGTTAATTTCATTTTTTAGGATTACCAATTGGGTTGGCTCTGACTGGGGTAGCAGTCATGCGCCTCCATCCATCTATCGACAATGGAACCTCCATGGTCGGGAGATGGACTGATGACCTCTTCGGAGGGCTATTATTGTTTATGGATGGGTGGCATGGAGGGGATCTTTGCACCCCCTCGATGCCACCGGTTCCTTTTGGGACTAATCTCTCGAAAACACTTGCATTTACTCTCTTTCTCTTTCTTTTCCTCTTCTGTCCTATTTTCTAACCCTTTCTTTTGCTTGTGCCAGTCCACAGGATGCTTGAACAGCCCACTATCCTCCAGGCTCCAGGTCCTACCTCGCGATCTGAATAACTATGCTCCACCGCGCCCAGAGGAGGTAAGAGATACCGCACTACACACAACTCCCCCAATTAGACGACATGTCTAGTGGCAATTTGGTTCACCCTTCCTTTAAACTAGCCTCCCATAATGCCCAGGGACTAAATTCAGCGGTCAAAAGGCGTAAATTATTCCAATCTTATCACACACAAAAATTGGCGGTAGTCATGATCCAGGAAACACATTTCCCACCCAATTATAACCCAACATTTCTACATGCTCAATATCCCACATTCTTTCTAGCGAATGCAGAGGATAAGACCAGAGGTGTTGCGGTTATATTCGCAAAACAGTGCAAATTTAAGCCCGATTTAGTGCACAGAGACCCTGAAGGCAGATTCCTGTTGGTCAAGGGTAAAATAGATGAAAGCCTCTATTCCTTCATCTCGTATTACTCCCCCAATAAGGGCCAAACAAAATTCTTCCAAGCAATGCTACAAACTCTAACTCCATTATTGGAAGGAACGGTAATTTTCGGAGGTGACTCCAACGTGGCCTTTGACCCAGGCCTAGACAAATCCAAACCTTTAAAAGCTCAATCAATTCGCCCCACAAAAACAAGCTCCAAGATTGCAAAAATAATATATCAACAAGGCCTATCCGATATTTGGAGAGAACTCAACCCCACTAAGCGGGATTATACACACTTTTCAAACCCTCACAAAACATACTCCAGGATCGACCACATACTAATGTCAGTAGTACATATACCCTATGTGATTAAGGCCTATATAAAGGATTCTGCCCTATCGGACCACGCTATGGTGATCGTAACACTAAGGGGCGGCTCTCACAAACCACCCAATACCCATTGGAGAATCAACGACAACATTCTTAATGACCATATCTCAGTCATAGAACTTGAGAAGGACTTAAAAGATTATTTTCTGCGGAACACTGTGGAGGAAATTTCAGCCGAGACTCTATGGGCCGCTCATAAAGCGACCATAAGGGGAAAACTCATTCAAATATCTTCCAGGAAAAAGAAAGAGCAAAAGGCGGAGATAGAGAAACTAGAGAGGGAATTCAAGGCTCTATGCAAGCAACATAAACGGGACCTTACCTCGGTCACCATAGCCCAACTAGATGCAGCCAGAACAGCATTAAATCTGGCCCACACAGTGAGGGCAGAGACACACCTGAAATGGAATAATGCAAAATTCTATTTTCAGCGAGATAAGATGAGTACCCTTCTAGCAAGAAAGCTATCTCCCAAAATCACTAACTTCTCCATCCCCAATATTAGACTTCAGGATGGCACCTCTACCCTTAACCCCCCTAAAATCCTGCAAGCCTTCCACTCTTTCTACTCTAAATTGTATCAGCAAAATGACACAATGTCTGACTCCTCCTTAAAAGCTTTCCTAGATAACATTAACATTCCAACCCTAAGTAAAGAGCATAAGGATATCATGGAAGCCCCCTTCACCACGGAAGAAACATTAGACGTCATTAAAAACTTAAAAGGGAACTCAGCTCCTGGCCCCGATGGTTTTTCTAATCAATACTATAAAACATTCAAGAAAACTTTGGCACCCTATATCACAAAATTCTTCAATTCCAAAAGAGAAGGGTCTCCCCTTGAGTCACATTTAAATTTAGCTTTCATTTCGGTCATACCCAAGCCTGACAAGGATCCATCTCTAGTCGAAAATTACAGACCGATCTCGTTGATTAACAACGACCTGAAAATACTCACTAAAATCCTTGCTAATAGAATCAACTCCTTCATCAATCAATATATTCATAAAGATCAAGTAGGCTTCATGCCGGGAAGACAAGGCCCGGACCAGGTCAGAAGGGCGGTCGATATAGTATCTCTTTTACAGACGGGATGGGATGGAGGCCCAAGGCAGGAAGGCTTATTACTGTCTTTGGACCTCCAAAAAGCTTTCGATTCCTTATCTTGGTCCTTCCTTTTTGCAGTCCTGGGGAGATGGGGATTTGGGAATAATTTTATAAATACCCTGAAAGCATTGTATTCCACTCCGAGCGCTAAGGTAAAAATGCACGGCTTCTACTCAGATCCCATTCAAATAACCAGGGGAACCAGACAGGGGTGTCCCCTCTCCCCAGTGATCTTTGCCTTAGCCATAGAGATCCTGGCAATTGCGATCAGGACTGACCAAAACATCAAAGGGGTTAAGTGTGGAGCGCAATCCCACAAATGCGCCCTTTTTGCGGACGACATCCTTTTATTTGTCACTTCCCCTACTATCTCTCTTCCCAATATTTGCAACCTCTTGAGGGCATTTGGATCCTTGTCGGGCTTAAAGGTCAATATGGATAAGTCACAGGCATTAAATATTTCGCTCTCAGACGCAGATGTGAATAGGCTCAAGTCTGCTTTCAAATTTAAATGGAGCGAATCCTCAATCCGATATCTAGGAATTAATCTAACTCCTAAGTTTGAGCAACTCTTCCAGGCTAATTTCCCTCCCATGTTCCGCACATTAGAATCTGACATCCAAACATGGTCCAACTTTAATATATCCTGGCTGGGCAGAATCAATTCTATCAAAATGACTCTTTTGCCCAAGCTTCTATACTTGTTTAGGTCTCTCCCAATAGATATTAGAAAACATCATCTTAAACCACTACAAGGGAAGATAATAAAATTCGTTTGGGGTAAAAAAGGATATAGAATAGCCCGGAATGTGCTTCTTAGCCCCAAAACCAAAGGGGGCCTGGGTCTTCCAGATCTGTTCAGATACTTTCAAGCGGCAAGGCTGGCCCAACTATCTTTGGTATATTTCAAAGTTGAGAAACCCGATTGGATAGAAATAGAGAGACAAGCTGCTCCGACATATACCCTAGACTACCTGCTCTGGTGCCCTATGAAATTAAGGCCTACCATTTTAGCTCCAACACTGTCTCAATCCTTTAAATTATGGGACTCGATGAAATGCTCCCCAGCTTTAACTTCACCATTACGCCCTCTGGAGCACATCTTCCATAATCCCCGCTTTGCTCCGGGTCTGGACATTAAGTCATTCAAATGGTGGTTAGACAAGGGGATGTACCGCATAGGCCACTTTCTCTCCCCATCTGGCCCATTGACGCTAAAGCATTGCCTAACTAAACTCAAACTCCCTAGGTCAGAGAGATTTAGATTCGCTCAGATATCCCATTTTCTTGCCTCCCTAATGAAGGGACAAGAACTCCCTCTGGAATTTACTCCTTATGAACGTTGGTGCGGTCAAGCACTTGACACAAGGGGGGGTATATCTCTCCTTTATGCGTCCCTTGTGGAACCCACCACAAAATTCTCTTACATGGACTCATGGGAAAAGGATCTGCGGGAGACCTGGAGTCTGGAGGAATGGCATCAGAGAGGATCCACAGCCTTTAAAGGTATTCTAAATATAGCATTGATAGAAACTAATATAAAAGTGCTTATGCGATGGTACTTAGTTCCCTCCAGACTTGCAACTATGTTTTCCTCTGCCTCCCCATTATGCTTTAGAGGGTGTCAAGCCCAGGGTTCTATGATCCATATCTGGTGGGAGTGTCCGAAAATAAGAGGTTTCTGGAACAAAATATTCACATTAATCCGTAAAGTAACGGAACTCCCCATCACTAAATCAGCCCAAGTGGCCTTACTCAATGCCTCATCCCCTAAAACAACAAAACACTCTCAAAAATTAATTTCCTTTATGCTACTAGGAGCTAAGACTACATTAGCCAAAGCCTGGAAGCAACCCACAGTGTCTTTCCAGGCTGCCAAAAGAAAGATATCTTGGATCATGTCACTTGAAAAAATAGTCAGCTCTATGACGGACACCTCTAGGTCATTTGAGGCGACATGGGAGCCCTGGGCTAGGCACCTAGGCATTTCCCTTATCACAGGAATTCCATTATCTCAGCCTAGTTGAATATTTTATTCATATTAAAAAAAAAAAAAAATAAAAAAATAAAGGGGGTCCTTGGACTGGTTACAAACGTTTTCCCCATGACAGTGAATTCTCTTATCTTGTTCTTTCTCTTCTTCCTCTCTTCGCCTTCTCTTCCTCTCTTCTGTCTCTCCATATCTTTTTGGTATGTACAACGAATTGATTCCAAGCTAGCAGTGTAAAAGTTATGTTTTACTATCCGTTTACACAATAGTATAACCTCTATTGCCACCTTCAGATAATCTTCAACAAGTTTTAGCTCTTAACTCAGAACAGATTTCGGCTTGTTGGGGGGTTTCTGAAGGAAGGGAATTATGGCCTTATTAAGGGTCTCGTGTTCCCACCTCTCGGGCGATGGTAGGTCCCCGGGGGTGGGTACGGTAGGTTTTCTGGATCAGCCTCAATGCTCTCCCTGTGGAGGGCGGAGTCCTAGCACAGTGAGTTCCCGTCAGGGGTGCTGGGATTCTCCGCCAACACGGGGAACATCAACATCAGTTTTACCTAACGTATCAAAGGCTACAGTTTACGGTTTTGAACCTTTGTTTGCTTGCGATATCCATGCATAACTACTATCCCTTACTAATGGGGGATTCTTCCAATATCCCTTTGTAACTTATGTTCATCTTTGTACTGCACTGCTCTTTAATAAAGCTTTAAATTTTGAAAAAAAAAAAAAAAAATTAATCTAGAGGAGCATAACAAACAGAAATTTAATGAAAATGACAACACTTAAATTTTTGACATACAATGTAAAAGGTCTGAACTCACCCTCCAAAAGATACAAAATACTAAAAGAACTGAAGGGATATGGGGCAGGAGTAGTATCATTACAAGAAACCCATCTGACATATGAATCAAATATCAGATTGTGGTCCAAGGATTTCCCGACGTGGTATTATGGAGATACAATCTCCAATAGAGCAAGAGGAGTGGCAATAGGAATAGCTAGAGACATACAATTTAAATTAGAAGAAAGAATGCAGGACACGGAGGGAAGATTTCTCTTCTTAAAGGGGACACTGGGGGAGTTGGAATGCACTATAGCTAGCATATATGCCCCTAATAAAAACACAGTAACATTTTTGATAGGTACACTGGAGAAACTATTAAACTTTAGGAAAGGGGGTCTGATTGTAATGGGAGACTTTAATGTGTGTTTAGAGCCTGAGGTAGACAGTACGTCTGGGGTACAGGGGACGAACAAAGAGCAGCTTAGAAGGGTTAGACAGAAGCTCTACGAGAACCAACTGGTTGATATCTGGAGGATAATAAATGGTAGATCAAAAGACTATACGTTTTATTCCCCTGTACACCAGACGTACTCTAGGTTGGACTACATAATGATAGATCACGGACTGTTAGAAAGGGTCGTAGACGTAAAAATAGGAATCACTACACTGTCAGACCATTCCCCCGTAGAAATGGAAATGCGAATTTCTCAAACTCAGAGACAAGCCCACTTTTATGGAGATTAAATGAGGACCTACTAGCAGATGAGGGTGTAGTACAGAGGGTAGAAGAACTCAAACAATATTTTAAGATAAACGAAACAGGAGACGTCTCCGGGGCTATGGTCTGGGAAGCTCATAAGGGGTATATAAGGGGAATATTGATAAAAGAGGGAGCTAGGAGGAAAAAAGAAAGGAAAGATAGAATGGGAAACCTTACGACAGAAATATTTAACATCGAACAAGAACACAAAAAACAGAGAGGAAAAAAAAAAGAAACACACCAAAGGTTGATAGACAAACGGGACGAACTGAAATGTCTGATTGATCAAGAAACAAAAGAAAAATTCTTCCTAATAGAGAAAGAGAGATATCAATGGGGGTATAAAACAGGGAAACATCTGGCCAGAATGTTAAGGGAAAAAAAACTCGCAATTTTATAGGAAAGATACAGTCCAAACAGGGCTCAATGGTTTATGAGACAAAAGGAATAGGAAAAGTCTTCAAAAATTACTATAAAGAACTGTATGAAGGAGATCAAAATGGGGGACAGAAAAAAGAAAAAAAAAAAGTAAAATAAAGGAATTCTTAAAAAATGCAGGGATACCTAAGATCCAGGAAAATGATAGGGAGGCCCTAGAGGATTTAATTACTGAAGAAGAAGTAAAGGAAGCGTTATCTGAGACAGCACAAGGGAAAAGCCCAGGGCCAGGCGGATTTACCGTATATTACTATAAAAAATATAAGGATATCCTGATTCCGAAGATGTGTCAGTACATGAACGGGCTGGGTAGGGATTTCGAGTTGAGTAAGGAGGCACAAACAGCATTGATTACAGTGATACCAAAGGAAGGCAAGGATGCGACCCTTTGCTCTAGCTACAGACCAATATCGCTGCTAAATGCAGACACAAAGATCTATGCAAAAATATTGGCAAAAAGGATGAAAGGTCTAATGAATGCAATAGTCCTTCCTGACCAGGTAGGGTTTGTGGCAAGAAGAGAAGGGAAGGATCATGGGGTGAGAACTTTGCTTCTTCTCCAGAAGATAAAGGAGGAGGGGGCCCCGGTCTGCTTCTGTCGAGCGACGCTGAGAAGGCGTTCGACAGAGTAGACTGGGGGTTCATGTTCCAAACCCTAGAAGAAATGGGAATAGGCCCAATGATGCTGAAAAGAATAAAAACTCTATACAGACAACCAAGAGCAGCAATTAAGATCAATGGGGCAATCTCAGAATTTTTTGAGATGAAGAAGGGGACAAGACAGGGGTGCCCGCTGTCCTCACTCCTCTTTATTCTATCATTAGAGCCGTTCCTTGCAACAATTCGTAACGACCCCGAAATTAAAGGAATTAAGGTGGGTAATGAAGAACACAAGTTATCGGCATTCGCCAATGACGGGCTATTCTATATAACTAAACCGGAGAGAACATTGTCAAAGCTAATTAGAATAATTAAGCAATATGGAGAGCTAGCAAATTTCAAAATTAATATGGGGAAATCAGAAATTCTAAATATAAATCTAGGAAGAATAGAAGAGGACAAGTTGAAGAAGGAATTTCAATTTTTATGGAAAAAAGAGATAAAATACTTAGGAATAAAGCTAGCTAACTCCCTGGAGAAAATATATAAAAGGAATTATATCCCCCTATTGGATGAAATTAAGAAAGAAGGAAGAAAGATACAGATTAGACAAATATCCTGGATAGGACGCATAAATGCTATTAAAATGACCCTGCTCCCAAAAATCACATATAAATTCCAAATGTTACCTATAAGACTACCATCATACTACCTCAGAAAACTTAAAACAATATTAACAAACATCATCTGGAAAAACAAGAAACCAAGGGTATCCTTAAAGATATTAAGGCAGGAGAAAAAAAGAGGGGGACTGGTGGCGCCGGATATAGCAACATATTATCAAGCAATAATTTCATCTAGAGCAATAGAATGGGTAAGGGATAATCAAGAAAAAAGATGGGTAAACATAGAAAAATTTTATAGCAAGACACAGTTAAGAGTAATAATTTGGAATCCCCCTCAATATAGAATGTTAGATGAAAAAACACATGAGTTAACACGGGTGGTACTTAGGATGTGGGATATAATTTATAAGCAGGTAAATAAAACGTATAACTCACCATTATTAAGATTAAAAGACAACGAGTTTTTTGCCCCGGGGAAAGAGAGTATAGGGGGGAATTGGATAAAGAACGATAAGGTGGAATTAAGGGAGATAATTAATAAAGGAAAAATTAGGACACTTCAAGAATTGCAACAGAACACAGAAACATGGGTGATTAATGGATGGAGGTATTCACAGTTAGAAAGGTTTGTTAAAAAGTTGCCACAGCCAATAAGATCAGGAAAAGAACTGACGGGGCTGGAAAAATTATGCACTTTAGAAACCACAAAAAACACTGTATCAAAATTATATAAATTGTTACTAGTAGAGGATGAAATAGAGAGGCCCACGTATATTAATCAATGGGAGAAAGAGTTGAGGACACATATAGAGCCAATCACGTTAAAAAAGATTATGAACCTTACCCATAGTTCGGTGATTGATGTAAAAACAGCTAAGATGAATTATAAGTGTTTAGCGAGGTGGTATGTAACCCCAGAAAGGGCCAGTAAATATCAAGTATGGTCAAAAGAGTATGGTCAAAGAGATTACCGGAAAAGAGGTGAAAAAAGAGCCATGGTCGGTGCTCTTCCACGGCATTGATGAGAACGAGAAACAATATAAAGCTTCATTGGTACCACACTTAATTAACGCAGCAAAAAAATTAATTCCTAAAAACTGGAGGGAAAAAGAATGTCCACAGATTTGGGAGTGGATCAATGTCGTGGAAGAAACCTACACCATGGACAGGCTCTTTGGTAACAAGGAAGAAATAAGGGAGGGGAGGGAAGACAAATGGAAGTGATGGAGAGAGTTTAAAAAAACATGGAGTTATGCAGAGATTAGGATCTACTAGAGTTATTCATGGAAGGTGAACTTGCACAAGGGAAGGGGGGAGGGTAGGGAAGGGTACAGTTTAAATTATTAAGGGATAAGGGTAATTGTAACAATATAATAAAGGTTGAATTTTTTTAAATGTTATGTCCGGGAGAGAGTGAGTGGGAGAAGGGTAATGTAGTGACAGGGGGATAAAAATACATGTTGGGAATTGTAACCTTTTCACTCCCCGCTTCTAAATATTTTTTATATTGTTATGAAAATGAGCCACAGTGATGTGCAGAATAGAACAAGAGAGATGTATATGAACGGAAAAGTTGATTGTTGTCTCATCATACAAGAAACTGAGTGGCATAAAAAAAAAAAAGAAAAAAAAAAAAGAACGGTATCATTAGCAGTAATCAGCATGGATTATTGAATAATCGTTCTTGCCAAACCAATCTATTAACCTTCTATGAGGAGGTGAGTTGCCATCTAGATAAAGGAAGGCCCGTAGACGTGGTGTATCTGGATTTTGCAAAAGCATTTGACATAGTTCCCCATAAACGTTTACTGTACAAGATAAGGTCCGTTGGCATGGACCATAGGGTGAGTACATGGATTGAAAACTGGCTACAAGGGCGAGTTCAGAGGGTGGTGATAAATGGGGAGTACTCGGAATGGTCAGGGGTGGGTAGTGGGGTTCCCCAGGGTTCTGTGCTGCTACCAATCCTATTTAATTTGTTCATAAACGATCTGGAGGATGGGATAAACAGTTCAATCTTTGTATTTGCAGACGATACTAAGCTAAGCAGGGCAATAACTTTTCCGCAGGACGTGGAAACCTTGCAAAAAGACCTGAACAAATTAATGGGGTTTGCGACTACATGGCAAATGAGGTTCAATGTAGAAAAATGTAAAATAATGCATTTGGGTGGCAAAAATATGAATGCAATCTATACACTGGGGGGAGAACCTCTGGGGGAATTTAAGTAGAATAGTAAAGTATCGAACCAGGCAGAACTTCAGCAATGCAGGTTTATTAACAGCTGATAACATACAGGTTTATATTCAAAGTATTACAAGATACAGGTCTAATTTATACAGTTTCTTACAATGCATGCATATTAGATATAGGTATTCTTATCCTCTAACCAAATTGAAACAATTGTGAATTGTTCTCACCTTGAACCAGAATGGGTCTTTTCTGCCACTTCTTGGGAACCCGTCACCTGATAGGGACCAGTCAATCGGCCAGTGGTCCGGTTCCCTCACAGAGTTCTGGGTTCCGGCTCGACCAAGTTCGTGAGGGAAATTCACCTGAGACCACATTTTGGAACAAGATAAGAAGTCTTCTCTGATTCGTACGAGGAGACAAGTTAGGACAGATACTTGCCCATTGGTTCTGACCTCTATGACCCGTGCAATAGGGCAGCATACACAGAGTTCAGCCTTATGAGCTCCTATCTGACTTGTCTGTCTAACAATTGTAGAGCTTGCATTTATATACCATTTTACAAGTCTTATCTTAACATCTCTCTTACATATGATTGGTCGCTAAGATCTACGTCAATGTAACTAACCATAAATCTGACACCTGTTCTACAACCAGATAAACTTAAATATTCCCAAAATTCCTATATGTTTATTAAAGTGATTTATAACTGGTTTTGTCCAATTAAAAACACCTGTATAGAGACAGTCTGGCACCCAGCTGTGTTATCAAACTCTCCTTATCTTGATAAGATTTAACTAAATTCAAGAATTACAGATTTATGACATTTGGTAAAATGAACTTTCAATAACCCCACCAGATGTGTTATATGTTTCACTATATATGTATTTTAACAGTTTTAATGAGGGCACAAGCAGAACTTTGTTTGACCCTGTCAAACTTAATTTAATGTACTGTACATAACTTTAATTATTTCTAAACCACCTGTTTTCTTATCTTTATCTGTCTGATTTATATGCATTTCAGACTTGAGACAATTCTATATAACTTGAATCTATTCTAATGAACTTTCACCCATTAGACTATCTTAGTACATTTTCGAGAACACCTGTGTACAAGTACTTGTCATAAAGCAGAGGTCATTTGAAGTTCAACACTTAAAAATGAAGACTTTCTAAATCTGGAAAACACAGTATACATTATTAAAGATTAATAATCGTTGCTTTACTTATTGAATAATAATATTGATAAAACCACTACTATATAATAATATGAATAATATGAATAATAATAATTATCAATAAAATATATGCAAATCAATATATATAATATGAAATACATTGGCTAATATGAGATTCTACAACATTTCCCCCCTGTTGAGGCTTTACACAAGCCTCACAGCAATTACAATACAGATCACCCACCATGCCCTTCAGAGACCCCATGCACCCGACACTTATCGCATAAATTGTCCAAAAAAAATAAAAATAAATCAGGCCAAAAAATAAATAAATAAATAAATAAATAAATCAGTCCAATCAAAAACACACTGCATCTTCTTCTGTAGCTGCAAAGTCCTTCTCCATATGTGGCATGGAAAACATAGTTGTCAGTCTCAGTGGCATCGTGATCATTCTTGCAACGGGCAACAGTTACTCAGCAACATCACATCAAGGATAACAGGGAAGAGGAACAATCCGTTTAGTTAGTGAATGAAAGCCAAGTATGTGGTCCCAAGGAGCATTCAGCAGACTCAGTCCCATAAGACTCTGCCTTTTCCTGCATAGGTCTTTTCAGCTTAGCTAAGTGCTTGATGTTTTTTGGAGAGATCTCCTTCTTCATTATCAGTTGCTGGTCCAGTATCATAGCACAAGCTGCTTTGGATGCTGTAAGACACAAGTTCAGTTCATACCTGTTCTGCAAAGGTACAAGTCTCAGATGTTTCAGTCCCTCCTTTATTGCATGAAATCCTTCCTTTGTAGTAATTAACATTTGTAACAAGTTGCATCACGTCTTCTGCGATCACCGAATAATTGTCTGGATATAAAATACACTTCAAAAATATAGTTGTAAAAAATAAAAATAAAGTCAGTGTCAGGATACAATAGGTCTCTGGCAAGCACTTCAGGGCAACCTACAAAGCAATGGCTCCTACACTCTTGTTTTATTTAATAACTTAATTTAGTGTGTTCCTTTTACTTCTACAACATCCGCTAAAATAATATACATGTATCTATATAGTTTTATCATAATGCAATACTCTTACAATATTAATAATAATTATTATTATAAATCCCTTGAAGTACATGTTTTCACTACAAAGTATTTTATATAGACTATTCTTTTTACATTTCCCAACCTATACTATTTCCCATACAATAATTGTAAAATTCTTATCATTTCTTAACCTTGACTCCACCTATCAGTCACTATTACCCTGGTCATGTCATACTGTCAATATAGTCAGTCCAGATATTTCAATAGATTTAATTTTGTAGTCTTCCCACAAAGTTTGCTAAACCCAAAACCATTTCACTTTTTGTCCATTTCTGCACATACTATAATGCAGAATATTATACAATAACAGTCAGCATGGGTCTCTTCTGTCAGTCACTGCTATACTGTCTAAGTCAGTAGCCTACCTCTCCTATGTCTTAAAACATAAAATAATAAAACAAAATCAAGACAAATATCATAACATATCCTATAAAGCATCAATAGCATACATACTCATTACATTACACCTCCCCACTTTTTTTTTTTCAAAAAATGATAAAACTATTTGTTTATAATGATTGAACATTTACTCAAAGTGGAACTCTACTCACAAAAATGTGATAAAATAAGGTTAATTAGCAAGAAAAATGCATTCCACATTAATTAGTATGCTACCATTTTACTGAAGCCCAGAACCTTTGAGCAGCAGTAGAATTTCAAGCTGTCAGCAGACTGGCCTCTAGATTTTATTCATTGCAAAAAAAGAGAGCACAACTGAGCCTGTGTAGAGCAGGGTGGAACAGTGGATTTTAAACAGTATAGGCACTTATTTATTACTGTGTATCATAGCTACACCTGCAAAAGGGGTCAGCCTCAAGTAAACGAGCAGGAATTAATTTTCTGACCAAAGTTTCACTTCAAGGTGTTCACAATAATAATACTTATAACATATATAACAAACAAAACAACAGTAAGTCTCTACATACAAATAATTCATTAGAATCGTCCATTACTGAAATACTTCCAATGTCATTGTCTGCAACAGTCTCTTGTATGTATTCCACTTCCACTTATGTGAATAACACTCCTGCTAATCTCACTCAGACTTTGACTACTATAGAAACTGAAAATGTCACTGTCACAATTGTGGATTTAAATGGACACTTGAATTGTGAATTCTTCCACTTCCTTTTATGATCTTTAATGTACTTGCAGTCATCAAGAGTTACTGACATACATTCCTTTAGTGGCTTTGACTGGAACAAGAGTTCACATCTAAAACAAGGATCTGTTTAGAAACAAAACTACACCAATTTGGTTAATTATTTTAAACACATGAACATTTTATCTCCCACTGTACAGCATGAAGTCTAAGCAACTATCATTTGCCTCTAGAACTCCTAAACTTAGTGACAAATCTATCCAAAGTTTCATATGGCCCAGCAAATTGTATTTAATTTGGTCTACAACAGCCCATACAACCTATCCACCAATGAATATAAGTGTGGACACAAGGTTCTATTGTCTATGCCAAGCATAGAGCAGAATGTAACTGATTTTTCATAAAAATGGTTACAATTATCTGATATCTGTGCTGTATACACCCCAATCCTGGGAAAAACTTCCCACATCA
This sequence comes from Aquarana catesbeiana, assembly GCF_042186555.1. NCBI lineage: Eukaryota > Metazoa > Chordata > Amphibia > Anura > Ranidae > Aquarana > Aquarana catesbeiana. The sequence continues at coordinate 303,051,124 of NC_133324.1, forward strand.
GACACTTAACTGTTGTCTCGTACATTTGCATGACCATATGGAAAACTGTAATTTACTTTAAAAAGGAGCAGACATTTATTAAAGTATATCTATATCTATAGCTTTGTTCTTTCATTGCAATAAAGTCTATATACAGGCACACAAAATAGACTTTGAAGAACTACATTTTGTGAAACTACATTGTGATTGTTCATAATTAAAAAGAAATCAAAATAAAATTACATGGTCACTTGCACAGTCTGTTAAATCTAAAGAGGTTAAGAAAATGTGCATTACTATGTCCCTTCCTTAAAAATAATTATATACAAATGTTATTGTTAATTAGATCATATTAATGCACAGTAACCCTAATCCAAAAACTGACTTTGCCACCTGTAGTAGCATAACTAGGAACTTGAATAATAAAAAAAAATCAAAAGGAGTGAAATTTTACAAAGTATAACTTTACATATGAAAACGTGCTGGCTGCTCCTGGAATAAAAAAACAAATTATTTATTTAGGCAAATTAATAATCAGCCTGATGATTACTAAATATTGTAATCGGGTAGGACAAAATAAGTTATAGCCAATACCAATAAGGGACCTTGCTCACCAGAGCTTACAAGCCAAGATTAAAAATTAAGACTCTAATTATCTAATTCACCCCCCTGTATGTGCTACATATAGCACATATAATAAAATGGTAGCACTGTTACCATGCATCACTCTTCACTATTCTTTTTAGAAAATAAGAAACAAAAATAAATTTGGAGTTCCCTTGTACCAAATAAATAAATCCCATTACTATCTTTGTGATTACTACTAAGTAGGCAAATATTTAAAGATGACAGTATACATAATACTGTACAATAAGATAGGGACATGACAAAATAAACAACAAAAGCTACAAGGGAGAATAAGCACCCTACTTACAAGAGTGATACACTAAAAATAAAATGCACCTTTCACTACTACAGTCCATAATATAAAAGACAAAATACCTATTATAATCTACAGTTTATATTCTAATAAAAAATCAACAAATGTTTAAGAATAAGAACAAATTCTGAGATTTTATTTATTTTCTGGTCAGCTCATCCAGTTTCTGTCTAAAAGCACCTATATGTGCCCCTTTCATCTCAGTACAGAGCACTGAGATGAGCTGTCACAAAAAGTGATTTAATGCTGTTGCACATAAGCTCCTAAACACATACTGAAAAAAAAATACAGTATTTCGTCTAACATGTAAAACCTACAACTGTAAAATCTGTTAAGCATGACATTAATTATATTAGCGGCATTGAATTTATCTACAGATTTTTTTGTTCCAGAAGCAGTATGCTGGATACAAAAAATATGGGTGAACTTTGTGTCGTAAATTACTTAAAACAAACAACTTTCTTTTTTCTACAGTTTAAATAACTTCTAACTCCCTCATCTCATTCATGGAGCTATCTAGCTGAGGTACATATTCAAAAGAATATAAAAAAGATTAATGAATCGTGCCTTCCACACACACACACTCACTCACTGCCAATAACATTTAGAACTTTGACGCTAAAGTCAATCAGTCACCATAGATGTATCAATCCCTAGCCTCTCCACGAAAGACACATACAATCATTCACATAGGGATTCATTTTACACCTCCTACAAAAAAAACACACACACACATTTAACTCATATAAATATAAATCCTCCTATCAAATACTAAGAACAAGTGTCACGAAATCAAATATATGACACAGAAAATTCTAATTGTATTTGTATGGAAGATACATACCATTTCCATATTCATCATACACGATGCAGAATTCAGCATCAGTTGCATACTTCTTACGATTCACTCATAGAACTAACACACAGGGTCCTTGCACACCAACGTTTTTACAACCACTACAGACTTATTCTAACCTAATTTGGGAGATGATCAGTCTCCCTCACACATACAATATTCCCTAACAGTCTACAAAGATTACAAAGAAATTAACTTACATTTGTGAACATTCATTAACAAAATGTCATTATCTTCTGTTTTCTATATAGCAATACACAGCCACTCCACCTAGCAAAGTATGCATACATATGAACACAAATTCCTGACTATATATAAATATACAAATATTTACAGAATATTAAAACTGACAGCTTATTTAGTAATTACTTATGAACAGCAGTGCTCAGAATAAAGCCAATAGGCACCGTACGCGCATACGTCTCCTTACCAAAACGCTTGTCTCAAGACACGAAAAACCACCAAGCCCTGCTTGCCACGGCGATCAGGAATGTCTCAACCTGATCTTAACTCATTAGTACACAGACCGTTATAACAGATACATATAAACACATACACTTACAGCACAAAGACGATACATACCTTTTAACTTTGTTAACAAATGGAGCTCAAAAACATTCACCATTTACATGTCAGGACTTACCTTTCATGACATTTTTAACTCATGAGTATTATTTTACACCACAAAGGTACCTTTTTCTACTAGTAGCTACATATCAGTACTGTTTTTGTTTTTTTTAACTTAGGCTTTCCAGGGATCTGATAACCCCAAAGCCTTCTCCTGATTGATTACCAATCCAGGAAACCAACATGCATGTAAATTTAGGCAACTCAAGAACCTCTTCCAAACTGGACTTACCAGTCTAGGATACCAATTCTTCCAGAACTCTTGTAGGGCTAGGATACCAATCAAAAATAAACCTCTTCTAGACCGATTTACTCAGTCTAGGATACCAACATGCATGTTAAAGGTAGGTTCTCCAGGGGTCAAAATATTTACCCCAGAACCTCGTCCAGACCTCTTGTAGGTCTAGGATACCAATCAAAATAAACCTCTTCTAGACCGATTTACTCAGTCTAGGATACCAACATGCATGTTAAAGGTAGGTTCTCCAGGGGTCAAAATATTTACCCCAAAACCTCGTCCAGACCTCTTGTAGGTCTAGGATACCAATCAAAATAAACCTCTTCTAGACTGATTTATTCAGTCTAGGATACCAACATGCATGTTAAAGGTAGGTTCTCCAGGGGTCAAAATATTTACCCCAAAACCTTGTCCAGACCTCTTGTAGGTCTAGGATACCAATCAAAATTAATCTCTTCTAGACCGATTTATTCAGTCTAGGATACCAACATGCATGTTAAAGGTAGGTTCTCCAGGGGTCAAAATATTTACCCCAAAACCTCGTCCAGACCTCTTGTAGGTCTAGGATACCAATCAAAATAAACCTCTTCTAGACCGATTTATTCAGTCTAGGATACCAATATGCATGTTAAAGGTAGGTTCTCCAGGGGTCAAAATATTTACCCCAAAACCTCGTCCAGACCTCTTGTAGGTCTAGGATACCAATCAAAATAAACCTCTTCTAGACCGATTTATTCAGTCTAGGATACCAACATGCATGTTAAAGGTAGGTTCACACAGAGAGTAGCTAGCCTTCTACAGGGGTACCCCTTTGGAAAAATTTTTTCTCTTTTTTTTTTTTTTTTTACCCAGGGTATCTCATCCTGTACAATGCATTTTAAGGCATTCACAGTTGAGAAAACCCAACCTACCATCACAAAGATCTGCCTGGTGGACAGCAATACCCCAACAACAACCACCTGCCTCTCCTAGCACTAGCAAAACATGGCACAACACAATGCAGAACTAATAATAGGTGTCTGCTAACCTGACATAAATTGTGCAAAATTGTGTTGAGCTCAGTGCCTCACCAGCATGGAGTTAGGCAAGATCGGAGTTGAGGTTATGCTGTCCCCGTACAGGCCACCAAATGAAGTAGAATAGTAAAGTATCGAACCAGGCAGAACTTCAGCAATGTAGGTTTATTAACAGCTGATAACATACAGGTTTATGTTCAAAGTATTACAAGATACAGGTCTAATTTATACAGTTTCTTACAATGCATGCATATTAGATATAGGTATTCTTATCCTCTAACCAAATTGAAACAATTGTGAATTGTTCTCACCTTGAACCAGAATGGGTCTTTTCTGCCAATTCTTGGGAACCCGTCACCTGATAGGGACCAGTCAATCGGCCAGTGGTCCGGTCCCCTCACAGAGTTCTGGGTTCCAGCTCGACCAAGTTCGTGAGGGAAATTCACCTGAGACCACATTTTGGAACAAGTTAAGAAGTCTTCTCTGACTCGTATGAGGGAACAAGTTAGGACAGATACTTGCCCATTGGTTCTGACCTCTATGACCCGTGCAATAGGGCAGCATACACAGAGTTCAGCCTTATGAGCTCCTATCTGACTTGTCTGTCTAACAATTGTAGAGCTTGCATTTATATACCATTTTACAAGTCTTATCTTAACATCTCTCTTACATATGATTGGTCGCTAAGATCTACGTCAATTTAACTAACCATAAATCTGACACCTGTTCTACAACCAGATAAACTTAAATATTCCCAAAATTCTTATATGTTTATTAAAGTGATTTATAACTGGTTTTGTCCAATTAAAAACACCTGTATAGAGACAGTCTGGCACCCAGCTGTGTTATCAAACTCTCCTTATCTTGATAAGATTTAACTAAGTTCAAGAATTACAGATTTATGACATTTGGTAAAATGAACTTTCAATAACCCCACCAGATGTGTTATATGTTTCACTATATATGTATTTTAACAGTTTTAATGAGGGCACAAGCAGAACTTTGTTTGACCCTGTCAAACTTAATTTAATGTACTGTACATAACTTTAATTATTTCTAAACCACCTGTTTTCTTATCTTTATCTGTCTGATTTATATGCATTTCAGACTTGAGACAATTCTATATAACTTGAATCTATTCTAATGAACTTTCACCCAGTAGACTATCTTAATACATTTTCGACAACACCTGTGTACAAGTACTTGTCATAAAGCAGAGGTCATTTAAAGTTCAACACTTAAAAATGAAGACTTTCTAAATCTGGAAAACACAGTATACATTATTAAAGATTAATAATTGTTGCTTTACTTATTGAATAATAATATTGATAAAACCACTACTATATAATAATATGAATAATATGAATAATAATAATTATCAATAAAATATATGCAAATCGATATATATAATATGAAATACATTGGCTAATATGAGATTCTACAACAGAATCTAGGATGGAAAAGGACCTGGGGGTCCTAGTAAATGATAGGCTCAGCAATGGCAGGCAATGCCAAGCTGCTGCTAACAAAGCAAACAGAATATTGGTATGCATTAAAAGGGGATCAACTCCAGAGATAAAACGATAAATCTCCCATTCTACAAGACTCTGGTCCGGCCGCACCTGGAGTATGCTGTCCAGTTCTAGGCACCTGTCCTCAGGAAGGATGTAGATGAAATGGAGCGAGTACAAAGAAGGGCAACAAAGCTAATAAAGGGTCTGGAGGATCTTAGTTATGAGGAAAGGTTGCAAGCACTTACTTACTCTCTGGAGAAGAGACGATTGAGAGGTGATATGATTTCAATTTACAAATACCGGACTGGTGACCCCACAATAGGGATAAAACTTTTTCGCAGACAGTGAGGACGTGAGAACGTAACGTCCGTCACAGAGGGAGGGATCCCAGTGTACCAGCAAGACGCTGCCTCGAGGAATGCTCTGTGAAGCCGTCAGCGTTCACAACACAACAGGAGGAGAGCTTCAGCCCCCAGCTTGAGGAAAAATGACAGCTCCATGAAAAATCATACCTCCAGAGAAGCGACCGGAGCAGTAAGATAAAAACGAGAACCGTGAGTGATCTGTGAAGCTGCAGCAAGCTTCAATCCCCCGTCCCCCCTCCCCTCCCCCTTCCTCTCCCCCCCTCCGTCTCCCTTGTCTGCCGGGCGGCTGGTAAGATTTATTGTTTGCAGTGATTTGCAGCTATAACACCGGAGGAAGCAAAAACGAAACTGCCGGAGACACGGAGCCGCAAAGAGTGAAGAGGGTAAGACGTGGATGGATGAGAGGGATGTGGATAAATGACATGTAAATCTATAGAAGCCAAGCGTACTATGAAATGAAGAAAGTTTTAAATCTGAGTGGAAACAATTGAGAAAAATACTACTGAAAAAGCTGATAAGGTGACTGAAGGTCAAGGAACTGTGTTTGAAAGTAATTTGTAAAACAGTTGCAAGCAGTGGCTCCCCGTCCCCCCCCCTCCTCTTTTGGTCTCCCCCCCCCTGTCCCCCCCCTCTCCTGTTCCCCCTGCATCCAGCATGGCTGATCAGAGGATTTATTATCTGTAAGGACTTAAAGCTGGACTGTGTGTACAAAGGAATATATATGAACCCCAGCAGTTCCCTGTATTGTCAGCATAAAATATTTGTGAGGCAGATCTGAAAGAACAACATCAATTTAAAGGTTAAAACGGTCAAAGTTTAAGAAACCAGCAGAAGTATAACACCCAAAAAACACATTTAGCTGGGGAGCACCTGATTATTACACCTGACTACTACAAAACACAAACAGGACTGATATACGGGTACCCCCGGATAGGGGTAACCCGGAGTAACGTTCGCAACCACCATCCTTACTGCCCACCTTCATAAATTGCTCGTGGTCCCTCTATACATTCAGATATATTTCTCCCCACTAAAAAAGGGGGAGTAAGGAAATAAGACTGGGTAAACGAATAAGAGTAATAAAGAAGGCAAAAATGAGTAAAAGCACAAATAAAGCGACAAGAGGAGGTGCCCTTAAATCCCCAAAAGATAAACTAGGGACTAGTACACTGAAGCAGTATATGACACAAGGAGCTAGCCCAAGAAACCTAGAAACGGAGAAGCAGGGGAAAGCGAAGGTGGAAAATAAAAAAGGGACTGATAAAAAGGTGGGGGAGACCCCAGAACACTCCAGGGAAGAGTTTACATCAGAAGGGGAGTTGGAGAGTAGTAGGATAGAGGGGAGACCACTCGAGTCTCTCCCCCCCACAAAGGGAGAGATGAACGAGATGCTATTGAGGCTAGAAAAGTCGATTAAAGCAGACATCAGTATGATGAGAGGAGATCTGGGAAGCCTCCTGGACAGGGTAGAAGAAACAGAAAAAACGGTAGAGAATCAAAAGAAAGAACTGGAAACCCTTAAACAGCAAATGAAAACAGCAAAACAAATACAGAAGGAAATCCTTTATAAAATAGAAGATCAGGAAAATAGAAACAGAAGACAGAATATAAGGCTACGATCAGTCCCAGAAAAAGAAGGAGAAGATCTAAGGAAAATGTGCTCAATAGTATTTGGCCCCCTTATAGATAAAAAGGATGAAGAACCCCTAAGGATAGAAAGAATACATAGAGTCGGACACCGGAGAAACTTAGAAGAAAGACCACGGGACATTATTATTAGATTTAGATTTTATGAAGATAAGTCGGAGATCTGGGGAAAGTTAAGGACAAAATCACCCCTGGTATATGAGGGAACGGAGATACAGGTGTACGCCGATCTGTCTCAAGAAACCTTAACAAGAAGAAGACACCTTAAACCCCTCTTAGAAAAGATGAGGCAACAAAACATTAGATATAGCTGGGGGTTCCCAGCCTGCCTGATAGGATACAAAGAGGGGAGATCAGCGAAATTGAGCTTTCCTGAAGATCTGGAAGGGTTCTGTGGAAAACTAGATTTGCAAATACCAGATATACCGGGCTGGATGGGGGGGGATTAGGAGGGAAGAGCACACAGATCACGTAAAACAGAAGATAGCAGGTCAACACCCCTTCAAATTTTCAATCTAAGGAAGGGGTGAGAGGGTACACTGGGTCCCATACCTTGGGATAAATAGGTTTGTTGGTCGCCCTGATGTTTGGGGCGCCGAACAAACGAGGGGCCCATAGGGGGCCAGGAAGGAGGGGGGAGGGAGGGGGGGAGATGGATGGGGGGAGGTGGTGGGAGGGGGGGGGGATGGGGAGGAGGGGGGGCACATGATGCATATGTCGGGATAGGAGGAGGGGTGGCTCAGGGAGGGGGGAGGATGGACGGGGGGAGGGGGGGGAGGAAGGGGAACGGGCAGTAGGGGGGTACAGTGTGCACATGCCCCGATAGAAAAAGGGGTAGCTCAAGGTAGGTTAAAGGCACAAAAGATAGCAAACTCAGAAAAATGACAACACTGAAATTTCTTTCCTATAACGTAAAAGGGTTAAACTCAAATTTAAAAAGGCATAAAATCTTGAGGGAACTACAAACCTATGGAGCAGGGGTGGTGTCCCTGCAGGAGACCCATTTAACGCATGAATCAAATATTAGATTAAGATCAAAAGAATTCCCGAATTGGTTCTATGGAGATGCAATATCGAAAAGAGCAAGGGGAGTGGCAATAGGATTGGCCAAAGGGGTACAGTTTAAACTAGGAGGTATGATGCAGGACCCAGGAGGGAGATTTTTATTCCTCAGAGGAATACTCGGAGGAATGGAATGTACCCTTGCCAACATATATGCCCCCAACAAAAACCCAGTAAGGTTTCTCAAGGGCACATTAGAGAAATTAACGGATTTCAAGAAGGGAGAACTCATAGTAATGGGGGACCTTAATGTGTGTTTAGAACCAGAGATCGACAGTACGTCCGGGGCACAGGGGACGAATAACGGACAGATGAGGAAGATAAAACAGGAACTACATAAAAATCAACTGGTAGACATCTGGAGGGTTATGAATGGTAAAATACGAGATTATACGTTCTACTCCCCTGTGCACCGGACGTACTCGAGGATTGACTACATATTAGTAGACCATAGACTTTTAGATAGGATAGTTGGCTCAAAAATAGGAATAATCACAATATCAGACCATGCCCCTATTGAGATGGAGATGCAGATTAATAGGGCACAAGGGAGGCAATCATTGTGGAGAATAAACGAAGATCTATTGCAAAACGAAGAAATCTCCAAAAAAATAGAGAGAGAGCTAAAATACTATTTTGAAACAAATGAAACAGGAGACACATCGGGATCGGTGATTTGGGAAGCACATAAAGCCTACATAAGGGGAATAATAATAAAAGAGGGAGTAAGGAGAAAGAGGGATAGGAAAAACAGGATGGGAAATGTTATAAAAGAAATTTTTAAATTAGAACAAGAACATAAAAAATACAGAGGACACCACCAAACAACATACCTCGCACTGATAAATAAACGGGATGAATTAAAAAAGCTGATGGAACAAGAAACAAAGGAAAAATTTAACCAAATAGCTAAAGAAAGATATCTGTATGGAAATAAGGCGGGAAAGCATTTAGCCAGAATGCTCAGGAAAAAAAAAGCCCTTAACTTTATAGGAAAGATACAGGATAAACATGGGAAGATGGTGTATGAAACCAAAGAGATTGGGGAAGTATTTAAAAACTACTATAGTGAACTATATACGGAGGAGATAAATGGAGACCAGACAATGGAGGAAAGTAAAAACAGGAAGATAGAGGAATTCTTAAAAAGCGCCAAATTAACCAAAATTACAAAAAATGCTAGAGAGGCTCTGGAGAAACCAATTACAGAGGAGGAGATATATAGAGCAATAGCAGATAGTACACAGGGGAAAAGTCTGGGTCCGGATGGGTTCACCACATATTACTACAAGAAATTTAAAGACATATTAGTTCCGAAAATGTGTAAGTACATGAACGGGGTGGGAAGTGAATATGAATTAAGTAATGAGGCGCTTTTCGCTACAATTACCGTAATCCCCAAAGAGGCCAAAGACGCAACTTTATGCGCGAGTTATAGACCGATATCACTGATTAATGTAGATACAAAAATATACTCAAAAGTATTGGCCACAAGGATAAAAGAACTGATGAATGGGGTGATTCATCCGGACCAAGTAGGCTTTATAGCGGGAAGGGAAGGAAGAGACAATGGGGTGAGAACCCTACTGTTGCTCCAGAAGAGAAGGGAGGAGGGACTCCCAGGTCTGCTCTTGTCAAGTGATGCCGAAAAGGCGTTTGACAGGGTGGCCTGGGAGTTCCTGTTTAGAACCCTAGAAATAATTGGAATCGGCCCCAAGATGATAGGATGGATTAAAGCACTCTATAGGAAACCTAAGGCGGCCATTAAGATCAATGGAACCCTGTCATCACCCTTCGAGATGAAGAGAGGGACAAGACAGGGATGTCCCCTGTCCCCCCTTCTCTTCGTGCTGGCCCTAGAACCCCTCCTTTTAACAATTAGAAATAACCCTGATATTGAAGGATTCAAAGTGGGAAAAGAGGAGAACAAATTGGCTGCTTATGCGGACGACGTGCTCTTCTATATAAGTAACCCCGGAAATACACTACCAAGATTGGTCAAAATATTAAAACAATATGGAGAAATAACAAACTTTAAGATCAATATGGGGAAATCAGAAATTTTGAAGATAAAAGTGAGTAAAATAGAGGAGGAAAAACTGAAGAGAGATTTCCAATTTTGCTGGAAAAAAGAGATTAAATATCTGGGAATAATGCTTTCGATTTCCCCGGAAAAGTTATATAGGAAAAACTATATTCATCTCTTAGAGGAAATAAGGAGGGAAGGGAAAAAACTTCAGATAAAACCTCTTTCATGGATGGGGCGTATTAACGCCATAAAAATGGTTCTCTTACCTAAGATCACGTATAAATTCCAAATGTTACCCATTAGACTCCCACAGGAATATATCAGAAAACTGAAATCAATAATCTCTAACATAATATGGAAGAACAAAAGATCAAGAATATCTCTCAAGACATTAAAACAAGATAGAGCCAAAGGAGGCCTCGCGGTCCCAGATATCCTAAAATATTACAAAGCAATAATTATGTCAAGAGCAATAGAATGGGCTAGGGATAACCAAGAAAAAAGATGGGTGAATATAGAGAATCACTACAGTAAAACACGTTTAGGATCTATAATTTGGAACCCTCCGAGTCACAGAACGGTAGATGAGGAAACACACGGTTTGACAAAAATAGTTTTAAAAACATGGGAGGTAGCATATAAACAGTTAGATAAGACTTTTAATTCTCCTCTGATAGAATTAAAGGAGAATGAATATTTTGCACCAGGGAAAAGAGATATAGGGGGGAACTGGATAAAAAAAGATAAAGTACAGCTTAGAGAAATACTTAAAAAAGGGAAAATTGTCACAATAGCTGAATTGAAAGAAAACACAGACACATGGGTGATAGATGAATGGAGGTACATGCAACTAGATTGCTTCGTGAAAAATTTACCTCAACCAATAAGATCTGGAGAAAACTTGACAGAACTAGAAAAATTATGCTGTGCGGAAAAGACAAAAAACACAATATCCAAGCTATATAAACTATTATTAAAGGTAGAAGAAGCAGAGGTACCCACATTCATCAGAAATTGGGAAAAGGAGTTGGGAACACAAAAAGACACGAACACGATTAATAAAATGCTTCGTCTAGCCCATAGCTCAGCGGCAGATACAAAAACGGCCAAGATGAATTATAAATGCATGGCAAGGTGGTACGCAACGCCAGATAGGACGAGTAAATTCCAACAGGGGAAATCGGCAGAGTGTTGGCGAGGATGTGGAGAGATGGGCACTATGGCTCACTTATGGTGGACTTGCCCGATAATTAGGAAATATTGGAAAAAAATCCTGAGTCTGATAAAGGAGATTACAAAAATAGAGGTGAAGGAGGACCCGTGGGTGGTTCTCTTCCACGGCATAGAAGGAAGCGTGAAACAATATAAAACATCACTGGTTCCACATCTTTTGAATGCAGCAAAAAGATTAATCCCCAAAAATTGGTGGGGAAAAGAAAGTCCAGAGGTGTGGGACTGGATAAATGCCGTGGAGGAGACCCACACCATGGAGCAGTTTTCTTTGTATAAAGAGGAAAAGAGAGAAGTAGACAACTGGAAATGTTGGAAGGAGTTTAAAAAAACATGGAGTTATGCGGAAAAAATCAAGATGTAACTACCCATTGAATAAGACCATGGGCAGTGCACAGGGGTGGGAGGGGGAGGGGGGAGGGAGGGGAGGGGTCATATATATATATATTTATACGTGTACGGTTTCTTTGCCTTTTCTTTTTCTATGCTTTTAGATAGGTGAAACAGAGAGTTTCATAAATAAAGATAAAATTTTAGAGAAGGAGAATTGAGGGTTACGCCTTAATAGGTGAGGCTTAGTTTTATATATAATTATTCTATGTAAACCCCTGTCTTGACCCCCCCGTGGGAAATAAAAATAAATACGCCACAGTGATGAAGAGATAAGAAGAGATATTTATGAGCGAGAAAGCTGAATTAGTCTCTCTAAGAATTTTCTGAAGTGGCAAAAAAAAAAAAAAAAAAAAAAAACTTTTTCGCAGACGAGAGTTTAACAAGACTCGTGGCCACTCATTAAAATTAGAAGAAAAGAGGTTTAACCATAAACATCATAGAGTGTTCTTTACTGTAAGAGCGGCAAGGATGTGGAAGCGGGGAGCATTGATAGCTTCAAGAAACTATTAGATAAGCACCTGAATGACCACAACATACAGGGATATACAATGCAATACAGACACATAATCACACACATAAGTTGGACTTGATGGACTTGTGTCTTTTTTCAACCTCACCTACTATGTAACTATGTAACTATGATGTCACACATCACTGGTGGAAGAGGAAGTCTCCATCAGTGCAATGAAGTTGCATCTAATGGGGACATGCAGAGGCTCTCCCCTGTACAGAGGCATAGGCGGGGGTCACACGGACCTCCACAGCCCATCAGCCATGCACAGGAGGAGCCCACCCATCAGGTATGTGCGAAGCAAGGCACAGACCCAGACAGGCACCATCTAGTGGCCAAGTAGAGCAATGGCAGCCAACATGTTTACAAAAAGGATAAACACAACCACAGACATATATATAAAAAAAAAGGAAAAAAAGAAATGAAAATATATACATGGCAGCACGTAATAACATTTACATAGTTACCCAATAGCTAGATCATTCCTATCGTATTGAAATTGATATTCATAACTCCGCATATCAATAGAGATGTATATTCTCATAGACAAACAATTCAAGTGCATATATTTTATATCATCACCAAATAGGGAGGAAAAAAAGGAAAAAGAAAGACTATTATAACAAGGATAATGGTAATAAATGCCTTGTAAAGTTCAGTCATATAGCCCAAAAAGTCTAATCAGGAAAATTGTATTGTGTATCGTCATCTGGGATTGGACCGACATACAATAAATGATGAGAACATGGCTTGAGATAGTACGTGAGAATTTTGATCCAAAAAGAACAAAAGAAACAAGAACTAGGAGATTATAAATTCAACTCACAGGCCTCCTGAAACAAAGCCAGGAAGAAAGGACTTAAGGTAGAGTGGTATGTAGGTTGAATATCCATCTTAATTCCCACTGGAGGAGGCGCTTATTAAAGTCACCACCCCTAGAGTGAAAATGTACTCGATTGATGCCAAAAAATATATTTTGGGAATATATTTTGGATTAACTAATGCAATATGGCGACCAATAGGTACATCGGGATCTCGTTTGCGTACGGTGGATAGATGTTGACATATGCATTTCCAAAATTCACTTATGGTCTTCCCAACATAATAGCACCCGCATTCACAGTGAGTAAATACACTATGCCCGGAGTTTTACAATTTACATAGTGTTTAGGATGAAATGTATGTCCATTGGGCAAGTCAATATGAATACGTTTATCCATATATTGGCTGTATGAACATCCACCACATGCAAAGGTTCCCAAAGTTTTACATATATCACCCTTATGTGATTTATATTCGCTTGCTACCAGTTTGTCACCAACCGAAGTAGCCCTCCTGTAAGCAAGAGCTGGTAGGCTAGGAACAAAGGGGGCAAGTAATGAATTCATAGTCAATAGATGCCAATACTTATTGAGGATACGTCAGACCTGTTTATGTTGTGTAGAGTAAGTAGTGATGATTCTAGTTGTATCATTTTCATTTGAAGACTGTTTGTCAACATTTAATAGGTCACGGCGGGATAGACCAATAGTCCTTCAATATGTTTTCTTAAGGCATGTATTGGAATATCCCCTTTATAAAAGTCTAACTCTTATGCCCTTTACACACGGTCGGACATTGATTGGACATTCCGACAGCAAAATCCATGGATTTTTTTTTTTTGGCACGAACTTGTCTTGCATACACATGGTCACACAAAGTTGTCAGAAAATCCGATCGCTCTGAACGCGGTGACATAAAAAACCCGTACGTTGGGACTATAAATGGGACAGTAGCCAATAGCTTTTGTCTCTTCATTTATTCTGAGCATGCGTGGCACTTTGTGCGTTGGATTTGTGTACACACGATTGGAATTTCCGACAACGGATTTTGTTGACGGAAAATTTTATAGCAAGCTCTCAAACTTTGTGTGTCAGAAATTCCGATGAAAAATGTGTGATGGAGCCCACACACGGTCGTAATTTCTGACAACAAGGTCCTATCACACATTTTCCGTCGGAAAATCCGACTGTGTGTACAGGACATTAGAGTGTCAGATTCATTTTTGAAGCTGACATCATCTGAGCAATTGTATTGGCTATACGGAATTGATGCAAGTAAAGGTTTGGGGTGAAAACTTGATGCATGGAGTAATGAGTTCCCTGCTGTGGGTTTTCAATATAGTTCACTAGAAAGGCCACCATTTGGTTGTTTTTTAACAAGTACATCCAAAAATGTAATCTCGGTTGTACTGTGTTACATAGTAAATCTCAAATTAAAATAATTTCTATTGATACAAGCCATGAATTCATGCAGAAGGTCATCAGGTCTATCCCAGATGACAAACACGTCATCAATGTAATGGTACCATGCAAGTACATAGCCCATATATATTATTAATGAGTCATTAGTAAGCAGTGAATGTTCCCACTCCCCCAGGTACAGGTTGGCATATGATGGGGCACAACAAGTCCCCATCGCCACCCCCTGTACCTGGAGGTAGTGGGAAACCATCAAAGCAAAAGGCATTGTGATGAAGTATGAATTCCAAAGAAGTCAAGATAAAGTCGGTGTACCTACAGTCACATTCACTGGAGTGTGACAACACATGACATATTGCTGCAAGGCCCTTCTCATGAGGTATAGTGCAGTATAAAGATTCAACTTCTATGACAACAAGTTGGGTGTCATCCTCAATATGCATTTCATGAATAATCTGTAAAAAGTGAATGGTGTCACGTATGCAAGATGACAAACAGGTTACAAAGGGTTTAAGATGACTGTCCACTACATGACTGAGATTTTCAGTTAGATTACCACACCCAGATATGATGGGCCTACCTGGGTTTTTTTTTTAATGTTCATGCAGTTTGGGAAATGCATAGAAGGTGGCTTCTCGTGGGAAGCCCACGCTTATGAATTCCAAACCTGCTTGGATATGACATTGTGATAAAATGCCGCATCCACCAATAAGTAAAAATCTTGGGCAAGTTTGTCTAGTAAAGATCTGTGTATGGGTTGATACCATTCAGAGTTATTAAGTATCCTCATACACATTTCAATGTAGTGAATGTTGTTCATAACCACAACAATGCCACCCTTGTCTGAGGGTTTAATGACAAAGCTGTGGTTATTGGCTAATGAATCAAGTGCCTTCTGTTTACATTTGTTGAGATTGGCATGTGGTCCAGAAACATTTTTCATATTTCGAATGTCTGCTGATACCAATTTGAGAAAAACTGCTGCATTGTGATTGGAGCTGGGTGGAGGATACATAGTAGATTTCTTTTTTAGTGAAGAGTCAATGGCATGTGTATTTGCCTGTGCCGTGGGTGTCTTATCCAAAGCTGTAAGGAGGGCTTCTATATCAATTGAGTCAATTAAATTTTCAGACTCATTATCTTCCAACAATGATATAAGGTCATCCAAGGCTTGTGTGTCCTGATTGGTTAGCCCAGGCTCCAAGACCTTTTTCTTGGAATATAGGCTTTTTAATAAAACATTATGTATGAAGAGGTGGATGTCCTTGATGGCCCCAAATCTGTCCAGACCTGAGTCAGGGCAAAAAGTGAGGCTACGTGCAAGGACAGCCATCTCAAACTGATCCAGGGAGTGTGAAGACAAATTTACAACATTTAACGTGGTCTTTGTGTGTTGGGTTTGTGTAGCTTGGGCAGGTGTGCCTGAGATTTCCTTTGATGGGTCTGTGTTCGACTCCTCATTTGATCTAAAAAAGTACCTATAGGTAGTTGATGTAAACGTGAAGTAATAGGTGCAGTGGAAGAAGTGCTCAGGGACGATCCAGAGTGACTCATTGGAGTATGTGTATCTGATATGTCACTATTGGTATTGACGGAAGTGACTGTCATGACTATTACCTGACTGTGAAGGTGAATCCTTCACATGGAAGGATTCATAATGTGACTCATCACCACGCCGGCGGCGCTTTTGTCGTCTACGACCTTTAAGTTGAGTTGGAAGAAAAGAAGGAGAAGTTAATTGGTGCACAGGTGGTTGATATGCATTTATGTGTTTATTTTTATTTTATATTTTTGGAAAATTATGGTTTTGGTTTGATTGCTATTTATAGGCTTTACCGTCTTCAAATGCATCAAGTTTTCACCCCAAACCTTTACTTGCATCAATTCCGTGTAGCCAATACCTAAGGGCATGCCACAATTGCTCAGATGATGTCAGCTTTAAAAATGAAGCTGACACTCTAATGCCCCATACACACAATAGGATTTTCCGATGGAAAATGTTCTATAGGAGCTTGTTGTCGGAAATTCCGACTGTGTGTAGGCTCCATCAGACATTTTCCATCGGAATTTCCGTCACACAAAATTTGAGAGCTGGTTCTCAAATTTTCCGACAACAAAATCTGTTGTGGTAAATTCCGATCATGTGTACACAATTCCGACGCACAAAGTTCCATGCATGCTCGGAATCAAGCAAAAGAGCCGCACTGGCTATTGAACTTCATTTTTCTCGGCTCATTGTACGTGTTGTACGTGACCGCGTTCTTGACGTTCGGAATTTCCGACAACATTTGTGTGACCATGTGTATGCAAAACAAGTTTGAGCCAACATCCGTCAGAAAAAAAACATGGATTTTGTTGTCGGAAAATCCTATCGTGTGTACAGGGCATAATGCCGCATACACACGATAGGAATTTTTGTCGGAAAAACCTTGGATGGTTTTTCCGACGGAATTCCGCTCTAGCTTGGCTTGCATACACACGGTCACACAAAAGTTCTCTGTACTTTCGACCATCAAGAACGCAGTGAAGTACAACGCGTACGACGGCACTAGAAAAGGGAAGTTCCATACGAAGCGCACCACCCTTTGGGCTCCATCTGCTAATCTTGTGTTTATCTTGTGTTAGTTGAAGTTTGGTGAGAGACGGTTCGCGCTTTTCAGCCTTGTGCTTTTCAGGTCGTTACTGCTCTTCAGTTTGTGCTTGTGGGTTTGTATCTGTTCTTTAGTGAGTGTAGTCAGTTCACATCTGGGTTTCAGTGCGTATTTTTATAGTACGTATTTGTTTTTCAGTGCATTCTTGTCCACTCATTTCTGATTTTCAGCTAGCTCTTCTCAGGCCCAGTGGCTTAGCGTGAGTTGTCAGCACCCGGGGCAAGTCAAGTAATTTGCGCCCCCCTAACTCATGGTCTTTTAGTACTCCCTTCCACTAGTACAGTATTAAACCCCTTACCCTATAAGCACATGCATGTAATTAAAAAAATGCATCTGTGTCACTGCCCCCCCCCCCATAACCCCATGTATTATATATACACTGACCCCTCATCACCCCATGAATTACACACTGCCCCTCCATGTATTATGTATACACTGATCCCCCCCATCACCCCATGTATTTCACACTGCCCTCCCTCACATGTTTTATATATACACTACCTTCCATATATTATATATTCACTGACCCTGTATATTATATTTACACTAACCCCCATATATTATATATACACACTAACCCCCATACATTATATATACACACCCTAACCCCCATCTATTATATATAGACACACTAACCCCCATATATTATACATACACACACTAACCCCCATATATTATATATACACTAACCCTCATATATTATATATACACACTAACCCCCATATATTATATATACACACACTAACCCCCATATATTATATATACACTAACCCCCATATATTATATCTACACTAACCCTCATATATTATATATACACACTAACCCCCATATATTATATATACACACACTAACCCCCATATATTATATATACACTAACCCCCATATATTATATATACACTAACCCCCATATATTATACATAAACACACTAACCCCCATATACAATATATATACACACACTTACCCCCATATATTATATATACACACACTAACCCCCATATATTATATATACACACACTAACCCCCATATATTATATATACACTAACCCCCATATATTATATATACACACACTAACCCCCATATATTATATATACACACACTAACCCCCATATATTATATATACATTAACCCCCATATATTATATATACTCACACTAACCCCCATATATTATATATACACTAACCCCCATATACTAAATATACACACACTAACCCCCATATATTATATATACCCTAACCCCCATATATTATATATACACTAACCCCCATAAATTATATACACTAACCCCACCCATTACCCCATATATTTTATATACACTGAATTTTATATATGTACACTGACTCCCCATATATTATATATACACTGGTCCCCATGTATAATATATACTGACCCCCCCCATGTGTTAAACATACACTGACCCCCCTATGTATGATATATAGACTGCCCCCCCTCATGTATTTTATATATATATATATATATATATATATATATATATATATATATATATATATATATATATATATATATATACATATATATATATATATATATATATACATATATATATATATATATATATATATATATATATATATATATATATATATATATATATATATATATATATATATATATATATATATATATATATATATATATATATATATATATATATATATATATATATATATATATATATATATATATATGTATATATATATGTATATATATATATGTATATATATATATATATATATATATATATATATATATATACACACACTGCCCCCTCCATGTGTTATATATATACTGCCCCCCCATCATACCATGCACTATATATACACAGAACCCCATGTATGAAGCACAGAGCAGAAAGCTATGGGTACATGTTGGCAATTCTGGTTTCCCAGTCTGTGGGAATGTGCCCCCTTCCCAGGATGTGAAGTGTCCCAGAAGTGGTAGAAGAGCGGCACTTCAGATAAACTTCCTCACTCCATCTCATTTCAGCCTGGCAGAGAAGGTGTCACCCCGGCCAACCTCATCCTACCTGATCTTTTTCCTATTCACTGCTGAGCCTGCTAGTCTCCAGCCAGCCTGGCCCCAGCACAGCAGTACAAAGTCACCACTCACCTGGGCTCTTCTTGTCTCTCATATGTGGACTGCGGAGTGTGGTGGAAGCATAGCCAGCGATGAGACCTGGACAGTGACCCGCGATCAACCGCCGAAGCCAGCTCTGCTTGCCGTCATGCCTACACATGACTGGAGCAGCCAATCGCAGAGAGTGTCCATCGCTGAGGCCGGACAGCTGGGGAAGCTCCGGCAGCACTAGCACAGAAACATGGAGAGCGGCAGAGGCGGGGCGCAGACAATGGCACACTCGGTACTCCCAGGTGTGGAGTGCCGAGTCGGAAGTCGGAATGACAGTAGTCGGGAATCGGGATAGTGGGAGTCGGGACTTCTGCGCCCCTCTAGATATTGCGCCCAGGGCCACGGCCCCTCCCGCACCCCCCACGCTACGCCACTGCTCAGGCCTTTCTGTTTTTCAGTGCTTTCTGTTAGTTCGTTCTGACCAGCTGACCGTTTTGAAGCCATGTTGTGGTTACATACTCGTTGTAGAGTTCGTGCTGTGCGGGGGCTTGGTGTTAGGGTTCTTGCTTTGACCCAAGCCCAGTCCATGAACAGGGTGGGGAGGAGTTCATGGACGAAGAATTGGTTGCTCCAGCGTGACCAATTCTGTCATATGCCTTTGTTGTGGGAGATCCAGAGAATAATCCTGATGATTTCAGGAATTTTCTCCGGATGACGGACCCCGTTTTTCACCATCTGTTGGCTTGGCTGTCCCCTTTTATTACGAAGGAGGACACCTGCATGCAGCAAGCCATCACTCCCGAGCAGAGGCTCACCGCCATATTGTGGTACTTGGCAACAGGGAGAAGTCTGCAGGGCCTCAAGTTCTCAACAGGCATCTCCCCCAGGCTCTGGGGATCATTATTCCAGAGACCTGTTCTGCCATTATACAGGTCCTGCAGAAGGACTATATTAAGGTAAGTTTTCTCCTTTAACATCACATTCTATGTATTTAATGTTTGCTAATGTATTGTATTTCTTTCATCATTCCCTAATTACCATGATTGTAATATGCTGTGAATGTCCCCTTTGTCCTCATGCATGCTGTAAGCTTTTAATGCGCGTTTTTTGTCCTTCATGCATATTTGGCTGGACCAAATGCTTCATCTGTGACAAACACAAATGGGAGTCTTTCCACGTTCTCTTCAGCAGGTGGCAATCCAAAGCTTGTGTGGGAGAAGGTGGATGGAGGGCGAGTGATCAAACGCTTACATCAAACACACACAGTTAATTCATATACAATCAAATACAAACATGTAGGTAATACATATAAATACTAAGTTTCGTAAGAGTAGGTTACATAATATGCACTAAAAGGTTAAAGGTGAGAAATGCCCATGTGAAGGCAAGTGTTTAAAATAGGTTGACGCATTTCAAGGATAACCTCTTCATCATAGCCTTGAGAACAGGAGCACAGTCTGTTTAAACCGGTAAACCAACATATGTACATAAGGAGGAGTGGCTAGTTGGGAGGTATAACCGTTGATGGATAGGTAGTTTTCCTTAGCTCCATACCAGTCCATATCCAAGCGTTCTATGGGGTATAGCAGAAATGTGTTTTCCTTTATTTCCAACACAGTCTTCTCCAGACCGCCCCTGGTCAGTTGAGGCGTTACCATCTTCTCCAGTTTTTTTTCACTCTGGTGAAAAGTGAAACAGTACTACCAATTTACACCAAAATGCCTTAACGAGCGCAGGAGTAATTCTTTTTTGTCCATATTTCACGGCTATCCAAAGCCACCACTCTGAAGACGTCGGTCTGGGCAAAGACTCCACCATCCGACATCTGGCCATTCTTCCCCACGTCCACATATAAAAACTCATATGTCACCGACACTGCCGCCATCAACACGATACTATGAAACCCCTTATAGTTTAAACAATATGATCCTGAGTGGGGTGGTGGGACGATGTGGACATGTTTCCCATCGATTGCCCCTTCGCAGTTGGGAAAGTCCCACTGCTCGGCAAACTGGGAGGCCACAGTCTGCCATTCCTGTGGCGTTGAAGGAAACTGTGGAGTCAAACCAAAAAAAATAAAATTACTACTTTTTCACATAACATTGCAAGCAGATTAGACACAAACATTCTTGGCCAACATCAGTATAACATTTATTTTAAGGAGTATTTAAAGACAAAAAGATAATGTACATTTATTAGATTCCTCACCCCCTCTGATGGCCCATTGTAAAAATTTTAGGGGGGTTCTAAATGAGTTTGGGACCCCCAAAAAAGATTATGGCACTCTGCCTGAATTTAAGGACAACAATAACATTTGTACACATTTTAGGGGGTGTTTAGGGTAATGCACTACTATGGAGCTGACAAAATACATTGTTAAGTGACTAGGCTAGGTGTGTATGGGCCCAGGATAGCATATTTTCCTTCACTAACTGCTAAACTCTGCAAGACATTTATTACTATTATCCTTGTTAATATAGTCTTTCTTTTTCCTCTTTTTCCTCCCTATTTGGTGATGATATAAAATATATGCAGTTGAACTGTTTGTCTATGAGAATTGAATATTGATATACGGAGTTATGAGTATCAATTTCAATACGATAGGAATGATCTAGCTATTTGGTAACTATGTATATGTTATTACTTGCTGCCATGTATATATTTTCATTTAATTTTTTCCCCTTTTTTCCTTTTGACCAGGCAACCCAGGACATTTTGTGCCTGCTTTGCTAAGTCATTACTAATTGTGGTGTTGTACTAACATCATAAAACTATACCTAATTGTTTAAACCTAATCTGGGGTCCTTTTCTTATGACTTTTCAGATAGTGCTTTTTGCTGGGTATATACCAGGCAGTCTCTTGTATGTGTGAAGCATTTGGCCGCCCTCTATTGAGCAGCTGCACATCTGCAGGTCCTTGTTTGAGCTCTTCCAGGAAACGTGGTGTTTATGCCAATGTTCCTTTTATGTTGCTTCTATGAAATCCATATGTAAGTACCTTTGACTTTAAAACATTGTATAAATTAACTCTATGATACTAATTGTCTTCACATGCTACTGCACACATATTATATATTATATTTATGTTGCAGACAAAGATAAATCTTTACTGATGAAGGAAATGATGTACCAATAAAAATTTCCAAAACATGTCAGGATGTATGCTACAAATCTCTATGGACTGACCTCAGCTTGACTATGGCAGTGGCTTGATTACTAGCCTTGGGTTTGATATATATGTATATATTTATGTATTATGAATTCTATTGGTGTTCTATTGTTGTCTGTTGGCAACAGCCATACTTTTTGTACCTTAATAAAAGTGGCACAAGTTGCCTTTTATATACTTCTATATTTTCATACTTTTTTCTGCCTAAAAAATCCAGGGGGGCGGCTCCTAATGCACTAGTTACATGTTCTCATCTCGCTACATCCAGGTCTTCCTCAACATATGTGTTGTGACCAGTTTTCATTTTAGTGATCCCATTGTATTTTTTCCTTCCTAGCTTTTAGAAGTGGGTTTTTTACCCCATGTTTTATGTATTGTTGATATTTTAATTGTGTTGTAATAAAGTATGTATTTTTATACTTATGATGGTCCCGTGGTGTGAATATAAAGTCCATACCTAGGGGCCCAGTTGGGGATTCTCTCCTTATCTGGACCTCCTTTTTCCTTGATTCTCTATATCTGGATGTGGCACATTGAAAGTTCTTATTTGATTTACTGCTTTCCAATTGCCCGTGCAATACAATTCATCTGTGTATGTTATATTGGAGAGACCTTGTACTATTTACTCATTTGACTGAACATGCATAACACAGGTCTTTGTCAGAATTAATGTTGTTACTTTATACCCATTTCAATACCAATAAAAACATTTCGGGATAAAAGTAAAAAAAAAAAAAGAAAAGAAAAAAAAAATCCTTTAAATAACATGTTTGGAGGATGACCTAAACCTACTTATGAAGTGGAGCACCTCTATGTTGTAAACAAGCAAAAGTGACTTTTACAAAAATAAACATTTCAACTGCCAGCCACCTAATGACATTTAAAATAAATATAGTTGTGCTCATAAGTTTATACACCCTGGCAGAATTTATGATTTCTAGGCCGTTTTTCAGAGAATATGAATGATAACACAAAAACATTTCTTTCACTAGTGGTTAGTGTTTGGCTGAAGCCATTTATTATCACTCAACTGTGTTTACTCTTTTTAAATCATAATGACAACAGAAACTAATCAAATGACCCTGATCAAAAGTTTACATACCCTGGTTATTTTGGCCTGATAACATGCACACAAGTTGGGTGCAAAGGGGTTTTAAAGGTAACCATCCTCACCTGTGATCTGTTTACTTGTAATTAGTGTGTGTGTATAAAAGGTCAATGAGTTTCTGGACTCCTGACAGACCCTTGCATCTTTCATCCAGTGCTGCATTGACGTTTCTGGAATCTGAGTCACTGGGAAAGCAAAAGAATTGTCAAAGAATCTGTGGGAAAAGGTAGTTGAACCCACAGCAGTCTTCACGAGTGAATCGGGGGGCTTCAGTAACCAAAACTGCAGTGTTTATCCTCATGACACAACACAGGAAGCACCTCCATGGTTAACAGAGGACGGAATTAAAATTAGACTTGAGAAACTTAACATTAATAAATCACCGGGACCAGATGGCTTGCATCCGAGGGTACTTAGGGAACTCAGTCAGGTGATTGCCAGACCGTTGTTCCTAATTTTTACAGACAGTCTATTGACTGGAATGGTACCAGCTGATTGGAGAAAAGCCAATGTAGCACCAATATTTAAAAAGGGCCCAAAAAACATCCCTGGGAATTACAGACCAGTTAGCCTAACATCAATAGTATGTAAAATCTTGGAGGGGATGATAAGGGACTATATACAAGATTTTAGTAATAAGAATGATATCATTAGCAGTAATCAGCATGGATTCATGAAGAATCGTTCTTGCCAAACCAATCTATTAACCTTCTATGAGGAGGTGAGTTGCCATCTAGATAAAGGAAGGCCCGTAGACGTGGTGTATCTGGATTTTGCAAAAGCATTTGACACAGTTCCCCATAAATGTTTACTGTACAAAATAGGGTCCGTTGGCATGGACCATAGGGTGAGTACATGGATTGAAAACTGGCTACAAGGGCGTGTTCAGAGGGTGGTGATAAATGGGGAGTACTCAGAATGGTCAGGGGTGGGTAGAGGGGTTCCCTAGGGTTCTGTGCTGGGACCAATCCTATTTAATTTGTTTATAAATGATCTGGAGGATGGGATAAACAGTTCAATCTCTGTATTTGCGGACGATACTAAGCTAAGCAGGGCAATAACTTCTCCGCAGGATGTGGAAACCTTGCAAAAAGACCTGAACAAATTAATGGGGTGGGCGACTACATGGCAAATGAGGTTCAATGTAGAAAAATGTAAAATAATGCATTTGGGTGGCAAAAATATGAATGCAATCTATACACTGGGGGGAGAACCTCTGGGGGAATCTAGGATGGAAAAGGACCTGGGGGTCCTAGTAGATGAT
The DNA here is from genome assembly GCF_042186555.1 of Aquarana catesbeiana. NCBI lineage: Eukaryota > Metazoa > Chordata > Amphibia > Anura > Ranidae > Aquarana > Aquarana catesbeiana. The sequence continues at coordinate 303,076,050 of NC_133324.1, forward strand.
AGGCTCAGCAATGGCATGCAATGCCAAGCTGCTGCTAATAAGGCAAACAGAATATTGGTATGTATTAAAAGGGGGATCAACTCCAGAGATAAAATGATAATTCTCCCGCTCTACAAGACTCTGGTCCGGCCGCACCTGGAGTATGCTGTCCAGTTCTGGGCACCAGTCCTCAGGAAGGATGTACTGGAAATGGAGCGAGTACAAAGAAGGGCAACAAAGCTAATAAGGGGTCTGGAGGATCTTAGTTATGAGGAAAGGTTGCGAGTGTTGAACTTATTCTCTCTGGAGAAGAGACGCTTGAGAGGGGATATGATTTCAGTTTACAAATACCGGACTGGTGACCCCACAATAGGGATAAAACTTTTTCGCAGAAGAGAGTTTAATAAGACTCGGGGCCACTCATTACAATTAGAAGAAAAGAGGTTTAACCTTAAACTACGTAGAGGGTTCTTTACTGTAAGAGCGGTAAGGATGTGGAATTCCCTTCCACAGGCGGTGGTCTCAGCGGGGAGCATTGATAGCTTCAAGAAACTATTAGATAATCACCTGAATGACCGCAATATACAGGGATATATAATGTAATACTGACACATAATCACACACATAGGTTGGACTTGATGGACTTTTTTTTTTTTTTCAACCTCACCTACTATGTAACTATGTAACTATGTAACTGTATAAAACAGGAAAGAGATATAAAATGATATCCAAGGAATTGAGAATGCAAATCAGCAGTGTTCAAACGCTAATTAAGAAGTGAAAAATGAGGGGTTCTGTTGAAATCAAACCATGGTCTGGTAAATTTCAGCCACAACTGCCAGTAAAATTGTTTGGGATGCAAAGAAAAACCCACAAATAACTTAAGGTGAAATACGGGACTCTCTGAAAACATGTGGTGTGGCTGTTTCAAGATGCACAATAAGGAGGCACTTGAAGAAAGATGGACTGCATGGTCAAGTCGCCAGAAGAAAGCCATTACTATGCAAATGCCACAAAGTATCCCACTTACAATACGACAAACAGCACAGAGACAAGCCTCAAACCCTCTGGCACAAAGTCATTTGGAGCGATAAGACCAAAATTAAGCTTTTTTGGCCACAACCATAAATGCTACATTTGGAGAGGTGTCAACAATGCCTATGATGAAAGGTACACCATTTCTACTGTGAAACACGGAGGTGGATCGCTGATGTTTGGGGATGTGTGAGCTACAAAGGCACAGGAAATGTGGTCAAAATTGATGGCAAGATGAATGTAGTATGTTATCAAAAAATACTGGCGGAACATTTGCATTCATCAGCCAGGAAGCTGCGTATGGGACGTACTTGGACATTCCAACATGACAATGATTTAAAACACAAGGCCAAGTCAACCTGTCATTGGCTACAGCGGAATAAAGTGAAGGTTCTGGAGTGGCCATCTCAGTCTCCTGACCAGTGGCAGTGCATACATAAGGTGCAAGGGTGCCGCTCCCTCTTTCCAGCCACACCCTCTATGACCAATGGATAGATTCATGCATAGCATCCATGGCCATGGCCGCTGCTGCCACCCCCTATTCAGGCTCCCAGCCCCTTTTCGGGTGCCGGGTCCCTGAATTTCAGCGGCGGGGGTGTTTTTGAAGAACCTGATTAGAGCCATAGGCTCTAATAGGTGTCAAAAAAGTCAAGAATCAGGTGTGTTAGAACAGCGAATGAATATTCGCTTTCCTAATATTGAACCGCCTCTTCACCAATCAGGTGCTTGGGTCAGTTACCCGTCACCTGATTGGCTGAAACACCAGGCGCTGTGATTGGCCTATCAGGAGGAGCACTAAATACCAGAATTTTATTGTGCAAACATGTTTAAAAACAAGCCGGATAAAAAAACACTTACATAAAAGCGCTGCCATCCAGGAGGCAGCAGCCAGAGATGTCAGTGTGTGTCGTCAAGCTCCACCCAAAATGTTTCATCCAATAGGACATCTCCAGCGGTTGAGCACACTGACTGAAAGCCAGAATATATGCTGGTATCTGTGCCTCCTCTTCCAGATTGATCTTATTAAATTATTCCCATATAATAGCAGACTCAGCTGATTGGCAACAGAGAAACAAGTATCGTATTTTTCGCTCCATAAGATGCACCTGACCATAAGACGTACCTAGGTTTTAGAGGTTGAAAACAAGAAAAGAAAATTCTGAACCAAATGGTGTATTAAAATATTTCCCAGTGCCCATGAAATGCAGAGTGACCATTACCATAGAAAATGCAGAGTGACCATTACCATAGAAAATGCAGAGTGACCATGCCATGGAAAATGCAGAGTGACTATTACCATAGAAAATGCAGAGCGATTACCATAGAAATGCAGGGTGACCATGCCATAGAAAATGCAGAGCGATTACCATAGAAATGCAGAGTGACCATGCCATAGAAATGCAGAGTGACCATTGCCTTACCTGATGTTATCCCAGCGGCATGCCTATTCCTCCTGTCCTTGTCCGCCCTCCTCCTCCTCCCCAGCCATCGTTCCTGGGAGCCGACTCTTGCCTTCGCCTCTTCCTCCCACTGCTCCTGTTAGAGTCACGGGCCCTGCGTTCTCTCTGCCTCTATTGTTCTCTTGCTCCTCCATCAAGCCCATAGTAGCTTGTTTTCTGTCTTGCCCAGCGCCCACGGGGGGTTTGGAAGTCTATCCCCCCTCTCTTCCGGTGGTGGTGGCGGGAGGCGATGCGAGTGGTGGCAGGGGGCGGTGCCAGTGGTGGAAGGGGGTGGTGCCAGCAGCAGGGGGCGGTGCCAGCGGCAGCAGGGGCGGTCCCTGTCGTATATTTTCACCATAAGACGCAGGGACATTTTCCCCTATATTTCTGGGGGAAAAAAAGTGCGTCTTATGGTCCCAAAAATACGGTACATAATATGTAATTAAAACAAGAGCAGCAGCTTTTATGTAAGTGTCTGTTATGGGTTGTAAGGGGGACCACATGAAAAGCAAAAAATAAAATATAAAATACAGTTTGGCACCCCCCTCAAAATACAAACCCAACCTTTATGCTTGATGAAGGACTGGTATGGATTTTAAGGGGGCCCCACAAAAAATAGACTCTCCAAAATGCATACCAGACCCTTATCTGAGCATTTATGTGAGGGGGTCTGTGAATGTACTTCCCTAAAATATACCATGCTCCAGGCCCTCAGCACTCACCCGAAAAAAAAGACTTTGACCCACTGACAAGTCTGCTCCTGACAGACTGCTCATCACAAATAACAATATTAGCCAGCAGTTTAGTATAAACAAAGGGTGAGGGATCCTGGGTGATATCATTGACTATATATGTTAATGACCATCTAGGATAAGGATCTGGTATTGATTTTGGGGACCCCAATTTTTGTTTGCAGGATGTCGTTGGTTATTATGGTCCATATTATGTCCTAGCAACCAGCGCTGTCATCCCCCTGTACATCTTCCTCAGTGGCTTGGACACAGGCAGCTGCTTGTACCCTAACAACTAAAAATGCTTGAGATCTTAACAGTGGGAAGGTGTTATTTAAAGGTGGCATTAATGCTGGCACTAAATGAATGACCTCTGAATGCAGCAAGAGGATCGCTTTGGCATAAGGAGGAACACCCTATTTAGCCCACCGTTTTGATGAATAGCAAACACCCAAAGTCTGTGTGAAATCTGCAGACCCATGAAGTTGAACCCCTGCCCTAATAATAAGGTACAGAGATGCTCCGATCATTTCTGTATATTGCCATTAAATGACTGCTTAATTCATAGTCATTCACAGTCATTCATGGGTGCCCAGGCCACCCATGTATGTTTTTCTGAAGTCCTATTTAAAAACAGCACTCCAATACATGTGCACCACTCCTCCTTACTTAAATGTATGGTGGATGTGAAATGATTAAATAAAATGTTCACATTTTAAATAAAAATGTAAACACATACACTGACTACTGATTGTGGAGACATATTTAACTAAAGACATCACCTCCAGGAAAGCTGTTGTGCTTTCTTTAAAGGATAAGTTCACCTTTAGTAACATGTTACACCCGTGTTTAGGGTGTAACATGTAATATGTTATTAAACAGCACTCACATGCTGTGACAGTGGGTGGGGGATCCTCTCCTCGCACCCGCCCACTATCCCAATTTATTGGGTATGAGCAGGAAGCTGTACTGAGAGTCTGCAGGAGCTTGACATTGTACCTGTGATCTTCTTATTGCAGGTACAATGCTCTGATAATAATAAATAAGTACATAAATAAATGCGCTTCTTTTTTTTTACCTGAAAAAATATGTGCATTTATTTTTTTAAGATGAACTTAGCCTTTAATACTGATTTAATACTGCTTGGAATTGGCATTCCAAGTTCTGTCTAGGATGGAGAATATTAAAGTGATCGAAAAAATGTACCACACTATTCATGATTCCAGGTCAATTTTCCACAATAATGGAATAATAGAACAATAGACTTTTTGGACATACTGTATATAAAAGTTCCATATGTGGTTAGAGCAGTATTAAACCCAAAAGCAAACATGTATTATATTGCAGCTTACCGGTTCTTTGATATGATGGCTGTATTAGTTTTCTTTTTGAAACTTTGTTTGTTCTATTTTCATCTGGTAATCCAGACAGCAAGTCTGTTGTTTTTCACAGCACAAAATGTATCTGTTTACATGGATGAGACAAACCACTTAACACTGGCAGGGGTGGTTAAAATGATCAGCTTTCATTTATTCATGCAAAACCTTTATCCCAACAGAAAAAAAAAACAGTTTATTGTAACTAGTTTCGATCAACTAATCAAAACCTCCTCCTCATTCCCAAGTCCCGCTACAATTCAAAGGGAGAACTAAGATTCGCAGTCCAAGGACCACGGCTATGGAACGCTCTACCGACCAACATGAAAGAAAACCATCAGGCCTACCTCTTCTAAGGAGCTGGACAACACAGGACGGAAAGCGCCTTGAGGCGATTCAGTTCGTTCTTGTAGCGCTATACAAATCTTTCATTCATTCATTCATTCATTCAAGTGTGAGCTGGAGTTTGGCTTTCATTTGTTAGTGGTTCTAAATCTGCAACATTTAACTAAACTAAACATTTAACACTACCCCCAGACTGCTCATTCCTCCAGCGTTGTGTCTCGCTAATACAGGAGGTGTGTTACTGGTCAGATCACCAGGTGAAAACAAAAGGGAAAAAGTCAAAGAAAAAATAACTGATGCAGACTACATTTAATAGCTGCAATATAATACATTTTTGGTGTTGGGTTGAATACCGCTTTAATCTCTGCAAGTTCCATCTTAGAAACCACCAAATAATTATGCGCTTGGTGCTAGAGAGTAATGTTGCACACTATGTTCTGAATACAGGAATAAAAAGAGTGTGCAAAACCTCTGACCATAAAAATCCCAATGAAGGCAAACAAAAAAGTGATACAAACAATATAAGGTAAAATAAAGGTATATTCAATATAAATCAAGCAATAATATACTAGAAATGAAAGTCCACTTCCAAAGGGATATACAAGTCTCCACTAAGGGGCCAGTATAAACAATTTTGTATGAAAATGAAAGTCCACTCCCAAAAGTATATTTCAGGGCTCCACTAGGGGGGCAACGTTTAATCTTGTGTGAAAATGAAATGACATGTTTTAGTCTCAACCACCTCAGACATAGATACATGAATTTCCTTAACAGATAACCAGGATCTCCAGATTATAAGAGATCACTAGTGCAGGATGCACCAAATATGAATCACACTAGGGTATAGTAACACCTCCACGCCTACCAGGTCCTCCATTGGCTGTCCAGAAAGTGAAATTCTCTTCAGTAAGATCCAAAGGAAAATGCAAAGGACCATAAAGAAATATTACTAAAAAACAGCAATTTATTACATGCAAATATACTCACAAACATCTCAGGGTATGAGAACCTCACAGACAAATGCTACGGTACACCAGCTGGTGTGCTAATGTCATAGGCCACTAGCCCCTTCCCACATGTTTCGTCGATACAAGGAACATCCTCAGGGGACATAAAGAAGACATTTCATTTTTACACAAGATACTTTACATCTATTAGATTGTATCTTTAGGGTTAATTTAAGTTTTTTTCCTTTTATTGGAGTACCAATAGTGCTCGATGTGTATAACATTTCTTTTTTCTCATTGAATGTCTTCAGGAATTTTATCTGTTTGGTTTTTCTTCTGCTAATTATACCAACTCATCTTGCTATATTTATCTCAACATAATGTAATCTGTTGGAATATCTATTAAGGTCTATATACTTATATGCATAAGTACAATTTATTTTTTTGACGCAAACTTGAGTGAAAATAATGAGGTCTGATCTCATGCTTTTCACAATAAAAATTTTTTGTAAAAAAAAAAAAAAAAGCACAACAACTGATTGGTAGGGTTCTTCATGGGAAAATTCTTATAATCAGGGGCCGGCACACTGACAGGTTTTCCACTATAAGTTAAACAGACCTTTAAATGAACAAAAAAATACTACCTTTTGGGAACATACTGTATCTTGTCACTTTTTATTAACTTGTACTATTATGTCCTCATTCTAAGAGCAAACATTTAGCTTTAATAATCATCTTCAAACATAGCCCCCAAATAGTGTTTGCAAATCAAACTGCTGGAGAGAAAAGGCAACACTTTGGTTAATAAACAGCTGCAATTATACCCTGGAAAATATGCTCAGGTAGAGAGAAATTAGTCATTTAAATGAACCATAAATTAAGATCAACCTAATTTCAGTCTATTAAAATGGAAAGCACATTATCTCACATTCAAAAGCAGTTGATGTAAATGGAACAAATTCAGGAAATTTTGAAGTGTGCTGTGATTTTTCATTTGCATACTTATCCAATGTGGAAGGGAATGGAGCTAAAAAGGGGAGAACAGACGGAACAATAATTAGTTATGTAAATAATGTGGCATTCTTGTTTATAATTAGTTGAAGAATAAAATAAAATGCATGCATGTCAGAGGACTAATTTTCATATGCAAATTAACAATCAAAATTATAAACAGTAATATGCGGTTAGGGAACGTGTGGCATTTTTAATTTATTAACAGAAGTGCTATTTTAGGCTGATTTTGTCAGACATGAGAAAGTGCTAGATGTTACTCGAGACTTTTATCCATCTAAAAAGATAGAAACATAAAAACATAGTCTTGTTAGTCGTTTTTATGAATTAGATAAAGATGAATCTGCATAACTTTAACATAAAATGTTATAAATGTACAATTAAAAGAGTACAGCAATTAAAATGTCTTAATGTATTATGTGTTTCTTTGATGAAAATGGAAATCCCTGTTTACCTTGATTAAGAGGACTCAGTACACACATGATTCCTGACGTAAATTTCTTGTTTACTTTTTACTGTAATGTTAACCTGTCCATAATTCAGAAATGTAACCACGTCATGCCCTTAGGCCGTATATAAACAGTCTTGGTTTGAAGTGGTTATACCAAGATCATGGATGCAGCTGCAGTTATAATCCTGGTGTTATTTTTTTCAGCCAGCGATTCTCTTTTTTATAAAAATGATTTGAGTGGCTACAGCTACCTAATCACTTTTACAAGGAGCGGAATGGGCTCTGCTGCCATTACCAGGCTCTCCATTCCCATCGGGGAGCTTAGAGCCACAGTGGGCAGTCTCATTGGCTGACCATAGATAAAAAGGAGGAAGATCCATTCCTCAATCTTCTCTATGGTGTAAGAAACTGAAAGCGATGCGGATTTCATCACTTCCCATTTTGGTTGTTTGTACCATACTTTGTTGCCATTCCGCAGGCATGCGCAATTCTAATGATTGATAGGTTAGGTATCTATTTACTGAGTACACCATCATCTTTTATATTTGACCAAAAATGTTGGTATTATATTGTGTTTGTTTTCATTAAACTGTAAATTTTCCTGAAAATGTGTGATTTATAAACTACTGCACAAATATTGCATGACAAAAAAAATTGCATCAACCACTTTTCTGTTGTCCATAACCTTTGCTTTTAGAAAATATATATAGTTTGGGGGCTCCAAGTAATTTTCTTGCAAAAAATGCAGGTTTTTACATGTCTGTGAGAAATGCCAGAACTAGCCGCTGTTTTGAAGTGGTTAAACCAATTCTGTATAGAAATATGTTACCAACAGCGTCATTGGCCCCAAACCCTTACTAAAGAGTACTTCCTCAGACCTGTGGGTTGCTCTACAAGCAGAAGTACTGAGATTTTTTAAAATTGTACTAAGGGACTTTACGGCTGTTTTTCTTCCATCTCATCCCATATCTGCTCAAGGGGGGGGGCTCCTCAAAAATATAAATACCCTGATTAACCTCCTTAGCAGTATTCCTGAGTGTGACTCGGGGTGAATTTTCAGTACCAAAAGCGGTAACCCCGAGTCACACTCGGGGTCGCATCGCAGGATCCAGGCAAAGTTACTTACCTTGTCCCCAGGATCCTGCATGTATGCGAGCCGTGTCTCCACTCGATTCATCACAGTGCCGAGCTCCGTTCCCTGCGAGCGTTGCGACGCACAGGGGTGGAGCACGGCGTCAAATTCAAAAAGTTAAAAAAACACAATACGTACAGTACACTGTAATCTTACAGATTATATAACTGTATCAAATTATTTCACATCCCTTTTGACTCCCTAGGGGTTTATCAAGTGCCCTGCATGCAGTTTGATATTATAAACACTGTTCTTTCTGCCTGGAAACTGGAGATTGTCCATAGCAACCAAAAAGTGTCCCGAAACAGCGATAATAAATTAGAATCACTTGCAGAATTGAGCGATAGTGATTCGTGGGGAAATCAGTCATCAAACACTGAAAGTAATGACAGCGACAATTCTGCAACTGAGCAAATTTCAGTGTTTTTGATTTGATTACATTATTGAATATTTGTTATTATTATCATATTATTATTTGTTGTTATTATTTATAGTTATTTATTATATTATAATTTATGATTATGTGTTTCAAACTTTATCATACCCGGGATGTCTACTGGACTCTTGTTTGGACAGATTTAAGTGCGTTATTCCTAAGAATTACAGGCATAAACTATAAAACGCCAACATTGAACCGCTTTGAGCATCAAAAATCTGACATAATCATACCGCCAGGGAGGTTAAATAAAGTAGAAAGTGAACATGAGAAAAGCCATATGGGGTGGTTTGGGTATCTTATTTCTTTAGTCCTAATGAAGGTCAGGTGTTGTTTAAGACATATCCAATTAATAGGAGGTCAAGGGTAGATACAAAGCCTGTTGCAAAGCTTATAACAACAGGTTGGAGTGGGAAAATGTTTTGACTTGAAGTAAATAGCTAAAGAAAGGGACACGTTGGCTGATTTGTTAAGGCTGCTGCCCTAGAAACAATTAATTGGATACAAATCATAATATGTTACTATATACATATCAGTGTTTATTTTTTATACTATAAAAATGGTCTTGTGCTATATTTGTTCAGTGACTATAATGTTTGATTGGGGAGAAGAAACTGGTGTGAGTAGTGTGCTCCACACTAACAAATCAGATAGACCCACTTCAGGTCTATCCACGCCTTTCATATAAGCTTTCAATATAGAAAACGTATGCAGTTCCCACCTTTGTGTATTTTTATTGTATTATTTTATCATTGCTGTTATTAACAAAGCTAATTCCCCTCTCATCTCCAACTTTCAGTCAGCACTATTCCAATTTTAAATCAGAGACAAACAGGCTATTTACTAAAAGAGTTGAAAATATCCACACAATTAATTGCGTGAATCTTGACTTTAAATAACCAAATATGTGTGGATTAAATTTGTAAACAGGAATTTGATTTTCATATGATTGGATAATTGTGAAATTAGATCATTTATTGTGGGAATATTCTCAACTGCTTTACCAAATTGGAATCATAATGTCAAAAAACGAAACTTCCATGTGCTTGTATTACCTGTTGATTTATAAAATAAATAAAACAAAACAAGAATGCGTAATTACATAAAATAAAAAATATAAAGTTTCACTTTAACTAAGAGGGCCTAGTTGATGGAGAGTTTGATGAATCTGAAGCATTATGTGTGGAACTGCATATGGGTGTGCATACTTCAAAGTTAATTATTGGAGTTTGTTATAGGCCACCCAGTTTTAATGAGGAGGTGGAGACTCAGCACCTTGGACAGATAAAAAAATGCTGAAAGGGCTGGCACAGTGGTGATAATAGGGGGTTTTTAATTACCCAGAAGTTGACTGGAGTAATGCCACTTGGTGCAGTGCTATTATCATACAATCCGCTCCACTGTGCATACAATGTATCACACTAAATGAATCCTTGACTTCATGAAACAAAAATTGAAAAATACAATAAAATAAACATATAATCAAAGTCTTTGTAATGTGTATTAATCCACCGCTGTGTTCCTCAACAATCTTCTCATACAAAGCAACCGAGTGTTTCCACCACCAGGTGAATTGTGCTCTCACCTCACTCCTATTAATTACAGGCTTTTCTTTATAAAACCCCAGCCAATCCCTCAGGGATGGATATCTCCACTCTTATCCTTGGATACAGTTTTCCTCTGGCCAAAGCTTTTCACATGGACCCAATGAAATAGAAAGGCAACTGCATAGTGCTCTCTGTATAAATCATTTATTAAAATGCTCCCCATAAAATTGCACTTACAAGAAGTTAAATAAAAGAACAGCATTTCTTAATATCTCGTTTGTGAGCTCACCACACCACTCAGGCTCTCAGTGGTCATGTGACGATTTATGGCTAGGCTCCCCCTTCCTATATACGTGTTGCCAATAGGTTAGCATCCTACCAAAGGAGCTTTACTATTGGCAACACCAAATAAGCTATTCTTTTTTTATATTATTTTATTTTTATTGTTTTTCAAAAAACAGATAAAAAAGGGCATACAACATCATACATTTTCATGTAATGTCTTAGAGTACATAGAACTATTATTACCTTACCTTCCCTCTCTGCACCTACCCCCCCCCCACCCACACCGCCCAATCGTTAATTGTACATGTACTTCTATTAATTGCTTAGGCACCAGGGGGGATAAAGCCACCTCTAGGGGTAGAAGAAGTGTAAAAGAGAAGAACATCTAGGGTCTCATAGGCAAGAGAGGCAAAAGCGAGGGGGTGGTGGAGGACGAGGGAGAAACCCCCTCCCCACCATCTCCTCAAAGGGGACACCTCATCTTGTCCAACTAAGGCCTCCACATTCTTTCAAACTTTCCATGGTTACATTGCCTAATGCATGCCACTCTCTCACTCCAAACTATTGAATTGATAGTCTCAACCCAATTCTTCACAGTCGGGGGGGATCTGTGCCTGCCATTTCTTTGCTATTAGTTTTCTCGCCTGGAACAGGCACCTCAACACTACTTCAGTAGTACCAGTCAGACCTCTACCTTCCTCCAAGCTCCCTAATAGGCATGTCTTGGTCTCCGGTTCTAATGTGGTCCTAAAAGTTTTATTTATCCTATCTACTATCTCCGCCCAGTACCTAAATAGCTTCGGGCATTTCCACACCATGTGGATAAAATCTCCTGTCGCCTTACACCTGGGACACTCGTAATTTTGTCTCCATGCAAGTTTAAACTTTTTTTGGGGGTATAGTAAACTCTGTGTATAAGAAACAAATGAGATACTCTCTGTGAGGGGGAAATCAAGACCAATACTCCTCATTCTAAAATCTTGTCCCATTGTTCCGAAGTCATTGCCCCCATATCTCTCTCCCACCCCGCTCTGCTCTTGGAAGGTCCTACTCCAATTATTATTCTAGCCCCCAATCTGGCATATAGCTCGGAAATGTGTTCTTTGGTTGAGGTTGGTTTAATTATTTTTAGGAGTATGGGGATCTGGGTCAATTCAATAATTTGTGACCTAAACTGTGCTTGCATAGCATGTCTAATCTGCAGGTATGTTTTGTTTGATATATTGTATTCCCGTCTTAAACCTAAGAAGGTCTTCATGAAACTACCCTCATATAGTTGAATTAATCGGTTAATGCCCTGCCTCTCCCATTCCCTGGGTCTCTCTATACCCCTTACTTCCACCAAGTTTTTATTATTCCATAAGGGGGTATATTCTGTTACTCCATTGTACCCCATTAGTGCCTTCGTTGTCTGCCATACTTTACTAACTAGTTTTATCGTCTGGCATCTATGAAGAAATGAGTCAGCCTCTAATACCTCCACTAGTATACTGTGTGGGGCCCCCATTATCATCATTATATTGCTGGAATTCTCACCTCCTAGGATTCCCCAGCCCACTAGATGTTGCAACTGGGATGCCAGGAAATATGATCTAGAGTGCGGAACCGCCATGCCCCCTTCTTTATTCGGTAATTGCATGGTTTACAAACTAATCCTAGATTGGCCCTTCTTCTATATATAAGCTATTCTATTGAGGACAGGCGTATAGGAGGGAGGAGCCCAGCCCTGAATCGTTACATGACCACTGAGTGGTTTGGTGAGCTCACAAACAAGATATTTAGAAATGTTGTTTTTTATTTAACTTCTTGTAAGTGCAATTTGAAGGGGGTATTTTACTAAATGATTTATACAGAGAGCACTATGCAGTTGCCTTTCTATTTCATGTGGTCCATGTGAAAAGCTTTTGAGAGAGGAATACCATATCCAAGGATAAGAGAGGAAACATCCATGCCTGAGGGATTGGCTGGAGTTGTAAGAAATAAAAGCCTGTGATTAATTGGAGTGAGGTGAGAGCACAGTTTACCAGGTGGTGGAAACACTCGCTTGCTTTATATGAGAAGATCGATTAGGAGCACAGTGGTGGATTAATACACATTACAAATACTTTGATTATATGTTTAATTTATTGTATTTTTCAATTTTTGTTTTCGTTAAGTCACAGATTAATTGTATGGACAGTGGAGCTGTTTGTATGATAGTAGCACTGCACCATTTATTTATGCATTTTCTATCTGTTTAGTGTAGTGAATCACTGATAGGTGTACAGCAGCTATTTCATATTTTTTTAATTTATATTTATTATTATTATTCATCAATATTATTAAGATTAATGTGCGTTTTAGTATACAGGTCACTGATTTAGTTCGCTCATGTTTTAGGATACCAGGTAGCGCTGATTGTTTCACTTTATAGAGGCCCCAACTAGAAATGATGCTCTGCTGGACCTGTTAATCTCAAACCATGCAGATCTTATTACTAATGTTCATATAGAAGAACATCTGGGTAGCAGTGACCATAACACAATAAAAAGACTTAGTGTTACTAAACCCATAACCCTGCATTTACTATATATGGTCTCCTACAGTACGCTTAACATGGAAATGCAATGATTTTAGTAAATATAAACTGCTAAATATCATTTCTCATCAGCAGTACATAGCAGTCTATAACTTCTATCAGTATCCAGCTGAACACTTGTAGGAGGAGTTTTCATTCTCCTTTGACTGTCATATGAGGCTGCATGACCCCTGACCCTCTGTTTGGACAGTGTTAATTGGCCCTATGCGGATCACATGCAGCCTCTCTAGCAATACATACTAAACTGAGCATGTGTAGAGTGCCTCCAAGGTTCTGTATTATCTTTCTCATTCAAAGTTTTATTAAGAGAAAATGAAAGGTGATAACATGCATATTTCGTAAATCGTAGATGCAACTGCGTATGTTTTTCCAATACAGCGTAAAAAAGCATAAAATAGTCCAGAGGTTTATGTTAGGCACTTACAATCGTGTAGCTTATACTATGGTTACATTAAGTGTATTTGGTCAATAAAATTCAAGTTTACACTTATGAGAGATCCGTTTGACCACTTTTCATTAAATTGACATTATTCATCATCACAGACTACAGAGTAGCTGTAGTGGTAGCTTATGCTTTACATTCTTAACATCTGCTGAAGTACTTATAGCTAGGTGCGCAGGTAAAGAGAGAAAAGAAGAAAGGAAAAGAAATGTAGAAAAAGATGAAGAGGTGCTGTGTTAGTCTTTGATTTGTTTCTAGTTGTCTTCACAGAGACCGAAGGAGAACTCCGGCATCAAAGATCATAGGTATCATTATGGAGAGTGGCTATTGATGACCTCCCCATAAGTTTGAGAATATTTAAAGCTAAACCATGGTTGCCATGTCTTATGGAATCTTTCCACGTTGCCCCTTTCCTGGGCCAGGGTGTCCTCCATCTCACAAACATCACGTACTCTGAGCAACCATTCCGAGATAGAGGGGACCCTGGATGAATTCCAGTGCAAGGGAATTAGTGATTTGGCTTCATTAAGCAGGTGTTTGGTCAGAGAGTGCTTATATCTTTTAAGTGAGAAACTAGTCACATGTAGTAGGCAGCATGCTGCATTTAAATTCAGCTTAGTTTCTGTGATCAATTTGATTAAGTTCCGGACGTCAGTTCAGTAGCCTTTAATCAGATTGCAGTGCCACCAAACGTGTGTCAAAGTGCCTATTTCTTGCTGACATCTCCAGCACATCTCTGAATTTTGGTTATCCCATTTATGAAGTCTGTCAGGTGTGTTGTACCAGTGCATCAGCAATTTGTAGCTCGTTTCTTGTTGTTTTGTGTTCATAGAGCATTTATGTGACATTATGCAAGCATACCTCCATTGTTTCTCTGATATCTCCACCTTCAAGTCCTCCAACCACTTCCTATGTGCATCTTCCTCCATATCATTTGGGTTTTGTAGCCAGGTATAAGAAACTGAAGTGGCCCTATCCAGTGGGGATATGCCGTGGCAGATCGATTCCAAGCCAGTTAGAGGTCTTATCATATCTTGTGTCTAAATTTGCTTAAGTAGCTTTGAATCTGAAAGTATGTCCATTGACGTAAGAGAGTTAAATTACTCTCTGATTTAATAGATAGCCAATCTTTGAATTTGTCTCCCTGGAAGCAGTCTCCCGCAAGCAGGGGGGATCTGTCCGTTAGGTGTTGTAGAGTTGTGTTTTGCTCACCCTTTGCAAAGTCAGGATTGTCCTTCAGTGGTGTTAATGGGCTGGGAAGCGTTGTGATGTCTTTTTGTTTAGCTAGAATATTTAATATCCCTAGAGTGGTTCCTGTTATGGGGTGTCTTTTTAAGATACGTGCGTATTTATTCTGTGGGGTCCAAGGTGAATAAGCAAGAGTAATGGGGTCTGCTTCTAATGAAATCCATTCTTTTGCATGTTCGTGGCAGTGCCAGTCTATGACCCTAGCTATATGTGATGCGTAGTAGTAGTGTTTGAAGTTCGGTAGTCCAATCCCACCTAATTCCTTGGGTTGTGTCAATTTGGCTAATTTTATCCTTGGTTTCCCATGTTGCCAGAGGAATTTCAGAGTGATGGAATTCAATGTTGTAAAAAATTTCCGTGGAATTTTTACTGGTAAAGTACGCATACGGTAAATAAAATCACGAAAAGTAGCCTAAATTCCAATCTCTAAGGTTCCTCTCGCAATTCCTAAGAAGCGGGGAGTAATTCCTCTCGAAAATGGAATGCAATTGGGGCGTTAACCATGTCCCCAGGTACTTAAGTGCTGAGGATTCCCATCTAAATGTTGAATTGGCTGTAGTCTGTTTAAGAATCGTGTCTGGCAGAGATATATTTAGTGCTTCAGATTTCGTGTAGTTGATTTTTAGGTTCGATAAATAACCGTAGTGGGAGAACTCTTTTAGTAAATTAGGGAGGGATATTAATGGATCTGTCAGAAAAAATAAAAGATCATCAGCGTATGCTGCAACTTTGAACTCCCTGTCCTTCACCTTAAATCCATGAACTGCCATATTTGATTGGATTTTTCTAATAAAAGGTTCCAACGAGAGAATGAACAATAGGGGTGATAGTGGGCACCCCTGTCTAGTCCCGTTTGTTATATGTACTTTCCTTGATAACGTGCCATTGATTTTCAGGTGTGCCAATGGGTTCTGATACAACGCAGATATCCACGACATCATGCGTGTCCCCAACCCCACGTACCTACACACTGCCAGCATGTAATCCCATGCTACTCTATCGAAGGCCTTCTCCGCATCTGTGGAAAGGAGAAGGCCCTCGATATTTGGCATTTTCGCTGCATGGATCAGAAGTAAAGCTTTGGTGACATTGCCTTTCGCTTCTCTACCCGGGACAAATCCGACCTGTTCTAAACCTATCAGCTCTGGGAGGAGTGGACCCATCCTCAGTGCTAGAACTTTTGCGAATAGTTTAACGTCAAGGTTCAATAAGGGGATGGGTCTGTAGCTAGTACAATCCCCAGGGTCCTTACCCTCCTTCGGTATTATTGCAATGTGTGCCGTGAGAAAGTCAGTAGTTATCCCCCTCGGTGCGGACAGGGAGTTCAAAGCATTTCTGAGAGGATCTGTTATAATGTTGGTGAAGGTTTTGTAGTATATTGTGGAAAAGCCATCTGGCCCTGGACTCTTACCTGTCTTAAGTTAAGTTAAGGGCGATAACTTTGTGTCTTTTTTCAACCTCACCTACTATGTAACTATATGTAACTTGTCTCAGTTCTAGGGATGAAAGGGGTTCTTCTAGTAGATCAGAATCAGAGTCACTAAGGGTCGGAAGGCCACTTTGGGTCAGGTAGACCTGAATAATTTGTGTCCTATTCCCTGTCATGTGTGGTTGTTTGTGTTGTTGGGGTAGGTTGTATAGGCCTGTATAAAAGTCATGGAAATGTTCTGCGATCGCCTCCGACATCACATCGAGTTTTCCGTTTTTGTTTTTGATACCTGCAATGTGATTGTTCGAAGTGTGTTCCCGTAACGCTCTTGCTAAAAATTTGCCTGTCTTGTTTCCTGATTCGTAGTAAATTTTTTTTTTGAAAAAAAGTATGCGTTTGGCTTTTGTGTCTAGTATCTGTTGTAATTCTTTTCTAGTATTTAAAAGTTTTATGGCTGAGTCTGTGGAAAGGGACTGCTTGTGTAGTCTTTCTAGTGTGTTAATCTGTGTTATCAGTGTTTTTATGTGAGCTTCTCTCTCCCTCTTACGTCTAGAGCCCATTTTAATCAGTAACCCTCTTATGGTGCACTTGTGCGCTTCCCACACCATCAGAAGATCTGCGTCTCGGATGGCATTTTCCCTAAAAAACTGTGTCAGATTGGTGGTCAACTCTCTGATGAGTGAGGGTCGGTTAAAAACGACGCGTTCAGTCTCCATGTTGGCTGTCGTTGTGCTGGGCTCAGTAGGTTCATGGCAAGGGAGATAGGTGTGTGGTCTGATATCGTCTGAACACCTATACTTGTTCTTGTCACTCAGGCAAGGTCTCTTTGAGACACAAATAGGTAGTCCAAGCATGCATACCTTAAGTGTGGAATGGAAAAGTGTGTATAATCCCTCACTTCTGGGTTCAAAAAGCGCCATGTGTCTATCAGCTGTAGGGACTGCAAGAGGGACTTGATCTTTTTAAGAATTTTGTAGGAGATACATGTCTTTCCATTGGAAGTATCGGTGAGTGGGTTTAACAGTATGTTGAAGTCTCCTCCTAAGATCAAGCATCCCAATACAAACCCCACTAGCTTCCTGACAATGTTTTGGCAGAATGGTACATGTCTTCTGTTTGGAAAATAGACGTTCGCTAGTGTTATCGGAGTACCTCCATAGGTACCTTTTAAAAAAATAAATCTACCTTCCGGGTTGCATAGTTGTTCAGCTAATTCAAAGGGGGTCTCTTTACTGATCAAAATGGAGACCCCCTTTGACTTAGAGTCTGGGTTAGTGGCGTGAAACGCCCTTGTAAAATATGAGTTTGTGAGTTTTGGTACATGTGTTTTAAAATGGGTTTCTCGGAGGTAAACAAAGTGTGGCTTGCCTTTTTTAAGCTCCCTCAGAATGGTGGAGCGACGTTCTGGTATGTTAAGACCTCTAATATTGTGCGATATCACTGATGGGCAGTGTCCCAAGGAGGAGTAGGCCATGGATGGAGGTTAGGAGGAGGTGCTCGGATTACCGGTCTGCAGGGAAAACACAACTTTGATACAGAGATTAGTATTTAAATCAGACACCTGAAACAATAATCCTATAATACTGCTACTATGCACCTAGTAGAGGGCTGTGCAGTAAGAGATAAAGAAGTGAAAAGAGAAAGAAAAGATTTAGTAAGAAATATTTAGTAAGAAATATTTAGAGTATGAGTGAAGTGTTCGAAGTCCGTCTCCCGGAAGAGCTAAATGCTTTGTCTGTGAGCGGAACCAACCAACTCTGTGTATTGTATGTCACGTCTTACACAGGAGTTGCGAGAAACGCTGTGGGGTTAGGGCGCTAACAACCAGGTGTCAGCACACTTATTACTTATTGATTTACGAAAACTTGTAAACAAGGAAATGGACTTGAAAAATCATCCTAATTGCTGCACACGCAGCCGAACTATAATAATGAAAAATTTTAAATCTAAAAGATTCACACCCGACCATGGTGTGTGTGTTTAACGCATGTTAACTTGCTAATTAGGGATGAGCCGAACACCCCCCTGTTCGGTTTGCATCAGAACATGCGAACAGGAAAAAAGTTTGTTCGAACACGCGAACACCGTTAAAGTCTATGGGACACGAACATGAATAATGAAAAGTGCTAATTTTAAAGGCTTATATGCAAGTTATTGTCATAAAAAGTGTTTGGGGACCCGGGTCCTGCCCCAGGGGACATGGATCAATGCAAAAAAAAAGTTTTAAAAACAGCCGTTTTTTTGGGAGCAGTGATTTTAATAATGCTTAAAGTCAAACAATAAAAGTGTAATATCCCTTTAAATTTCATACCTGGGGGATGTCTATAGTATGCCTGTAAAGGGGCGCATGTTTCCCGTGTCTTCAGGTCTGGTATGGATTTTAAGGGGAACCCTGCGCCAAAATTTAAAAAAAAACGGCGTGGGGTCCCCCCAAAAATCCATACCAGACCCTTATCCGAGCACGCAACCTGGCAGGCCGCAGCAAAAGAGGGGGGGACGAGAGAGCGCCCCCCTCCTGAACTGTACCAGGCCACATGCCCTCAACATTGGGAGGGTGCTTTGGGGTAGCCCCCAAAACACCTTGTCCCCATGTTGATGAGGACAAAGGCCTCATCCCCACAACCCTGGCCCGGTGGTTGTTGGGGTCTGTGGGCGGGGGGCTTATCGGAATCTGGAAGCCCCCTTTAACAAGGGGACCCCCAGATCCTGCTCCCCTGTGTGAAATGGTAAGGGGGTACAAAATTACCCCTACCATTTCACTAAAAAAGTGTCAAAAATGTTAAAAATGACAAGAGACAGTTTTTGACAATTCCTTTATTTAAATGCTTCTTCTTTCTTCTTTCTTCTATCTTCCTTCATCTTCTTCTGGTTCTTCTGGTTCTTCCTCCGGTGTTCTCGTCCAGCATCTCCTGCGCGGTGTCTTCTATCTTCTCCTCGGCCGCTCCGCACCCATGGCATGGGGGGAGGCTCCCGCTCTTCTCTTCATCTTCTTCTCTTCTTCATCTTCTTCTCTTCTTCATCTCCTTCTCTTCTTCATCTTCTTCTCTGGGCCGCTCCGCATCCATGCTGGCATGGTGGGAGGCTCCCGTTGTGTGACACGTCTCCTCTTCTGACGGTTTTTAAATAATGGGGGGCGGGGCCACCCGGTGACCCCGCCCCCCTCTGACGCACGGTGACTTGACGGGACTTCCCTGTGACATCACGGGCAATGCCACAGGGAAGTCCCATCATGTCCCGTGCGTCAGAGGGGGCGGGGTCATCGAGTGGCCCCGCCCCCCATTATTTAAGAACTGTCAGAAGAGGAGACGCGTCACACAGCGGGAGCCTCCCACCATGCCAGCATGGATGCGGAGCGGCCCGGAGAAGAAGATGAAGAAGAGAAGAAGATGAAGAAGAGAAGAAGATGAAGAGAAGAGCGGGAGACTCCCCCCATGCCATGGGTGCGGAGTGGCCCGAGGAGAAGAAGATAGAAGACGCCGCGGAGGAGATGCTGGACGAGAACACCAGAGGAAGAACCAGAAGAGCCAGAAGAACCAGAAGAAGAAGAAGAAGGAAGAAAGAAGAAAGAAGAAGCATTTAAATAAAGGAATTGTCAAAAATTGTCTCTTGTCATTTTTAACATTTTTGACAGTTTTTTAGTGAAATGGTAGGGGTACTTTTGTACCCCCTTACCATTTCACACAGGGGGGAGGGCCGGGATCTGGGGGTCCCCTTGTTAAAGGGGGCTTCCAGACTCCGATAAGCCCCCCGCCCGCAGACCCCCACAACCACCGGCCAGGGTTGTGGGGATGAGGCCCTTGTCCTCATCAACATGGGGACAAGGTGTTTTGGGGGGCTACCCCAAAGCACCATGTGGCCTGGTACAGTTCAGGAGGGGGGGCGCTCTCTCGTCCCCCCTCTTTTCCTGTAGCTTGCCAGGTTGCGTGCTCGGATAAGGGTCTGGTATGGATTTTTGGGGGGACCCCACACCGTTTTTTTTTACATTTTGGCGCGGGGTTCCCCTTAATATCCATACCAGACCTGAAGGGTCTGGTATGGAATTTAGGGGGACCCCCATGTCATTTTTTTTTCATTTTAGCCGGGGTTCCCCTTAATATCCATACTAGACCTGAAGGGCCTGGTATGGAATTTAGGGGGAACCCCCACGTCATTTTTTAAAAAATTTTGGCCGGGGTTCCCCTTAATATCCATACCAGACCTGAAGGGCCTGGTATGGAATTTAGGGGGACCCCCACGTCATTTTTTTAAAAATTTTGGTTCGGGGTTCCCCTGTGGTGAATTCCCATGCCGTTTTTATCAATGAACTTCTATGTGTATTGTCGGACCGGCAATTCAATAGCCGCAAGTAGTTTTAAATGACTTTTTTTCCTTTGAAGTGTCATTTTGCTGTCAGACTGTTCTAAACACGGGAAACATGTGCCCCTTTACAGGCATACTATAGACACCCCCAGCTACAAAATTTAAAGGAATATTTCACTTTTATTGTTTCACTTTAAGCATTATTAAAATCACTGCTCCAGAAAAAATGGCCGTTTTTAAAACTTTTTTTTGCATTGATCCATGTCCCCTGGGGCAGGACCCAGGTCCCCAAACACTTTTTATGACAATAACTTGCATATAAGCCTTTAAAATTAGCACTTTTGATTTTCCCATAGACTTTTAAAGGGTGTTCCGCGGCATTTGAATTTGCCGCGAACACCCCAAATTGTTCGCTGTTCGGCGAACTTGCGAACAGCCGATGTTCGAGTCAAACTCAAAGCTCATCCCTATTGCTAATGTTATTATCAATCAGACATGGTCTGCAACCACTTTATATGAACTAGGAATACCTTCTTATATAATAACATACTATCTCAAGAATATATGGTGGAAATATATACATTTTCCCATTAAGTGCTGGTTAGATCCTGTCGGTTACCCGGGATACTCTTACGAGGTGACCAAATATCTGTCAGTTCAATCATTAAGTAAGCAGGGTTAGGAATAGTTTCCAAACCATGAAGAAACCATGCATAGAGTGCAGCAAAGGTCCTTACAAAACGGTTGACAGTGATATTGATGAGGTGGCAGTCTTGGATGATTCAACTGTAAGCATTGGTGTATGACCTGTGCCCCATTGTCCAATCCTGTGAGCGAGGTTCGGCAGTCAATGCTGAGAGCTTACGTATCCAAAAGTCAAGGTGGACCATGCTCTGTAAATATAGTTAGGTCAAGGTTAGGTTGAATGCAACAACCAGCAGAGATCCTGTACCTAAAATCCGTGTGTTCTCAAAGGGTGTCCTGAATTCTGCTGTGCTCATGTAAAGCAAGAGCCCAGGTGATGTTGCTAGGGATCTGTAAGAAAATATGACCAAGGTGGTCCATATTCAATAGGGACAAGTCACGTATCGATCAATTTTGTTGCAAAGTCATAGTCTGAGTATGCGATATTCAAGCTGGGAGGTATTCCATCAATCAGCGGCAAAGCGTAGTGTTGCAGGACAATGTCCAGACCAACCTAAGGTGTTATATTGTGTGAGTTAGAAAAGGTGTGATGAGGTTACATCACTCATCCTCTTGTTCCCTGGGAGCCTCATTCAGCCTCTTTGGAGTTCCTGATTTGAAGCTACCTCCGCGGTTGTGTTTTGGTTTTTTAGACTGTTTCTTGTCTGGTGAGGCAAAAGACGAAGTAGGTGGGGTCCTTTCCAATGGAGGCTGCAGGAAATCAGCATACCACTCTGGTAGATTGATCTGGCCCAGGTCCAATGCTTCACAGAAGTCTGGAGGGAATATTACATAGATGAACACAGAACAGAAATGGAAATCCTTCAAAATGACTATATGTGAACACACTGCAAAATATATTCCTATAGGCCATACCATTGAAAGGCAAAAAATAAAGCTCACGTGGCCATAGTTCAAAAAAAGCTATAACTAATGAGAAAAGAGATTTTACAAAATATAAAAATGAACACTTTCACCATTTAAATGTTGCAAAGAAAATAACAGAATATGTAAAAAGGAAATCAAGAATGCAAAATTTGAAAATAAATGACAGAATGCAAAATAGAGTAGGACAAACCCCCAAAATTCTACAAATATATTAATAATAAGACATAATTGTGGCCTTTGAGAAAGCTTGGCAACCATGGACACTGTGGTATTATAAATAACCTGCTTTTATAAACTGTCATTCTTATTGAATTTTTCTGTGTAGGAGCAATTGCACCCCTCCTCAGTACAAATGTTTTCTCGTCTGGATTGTCTTAAATGGCTATGCTATTGCTCTGCGTGGCAAACCCTTGTTATTGTTTCTTTCTTGTTCTACCTACTCTTTTTGGATTTCTTTATTCTATAAACACTAATAAAAATGTATTGAAACAAAAATATATTAATAGTTAAAAGGTAAGATTGGAGCATGTAGGCCCTTTACAATTAATCTGGAGTGGGTGACTGGGGACAAAAGAAGGCAATTGTATTAAATACCTTCTTCAGCTCTGTTTATACAAAGGAGCATGGGTGAGCTGATGTCCGTAATGAGAATGATATTGACACATCCCCAAATGATCCACTGTGGTTAAAATGTATATGGTCCAGAAATATTTAGACAGTGTCTAAATATATATCAAGGTGAATAAGGCACCTTAGCCAGATGTCATACACCCATGTGTCCTAAAATAATTGAGCTCTGTCATTTCAAAGCCATTTTATTTTAATTTTAGGGAGTCTTTAATGACTGGCATAGTACCACTGAATTGTAGACATGTGCACACTGAAATATTTTGTTTCGGAATTTTGTTTTCGTCCGAAAAATACATTTATTTAGTTACTTCCGACGCCGTATAGTTTGCCTGCTCCGTCGAATCTTCTTAGAACTTTCAACAGACACCATAAGCCAAAGTACCTGTGTACTTAGTTCTAGCTATTTTACTGCTCCTCCTCTTTGGTTACAATCAGCCAATAACATTCATCATCATCATTATTTTTATTTATCTTTTCTCCCTACGTCAAATCTTTTCAACCCTACGTCGAATCTTTTCTCCCCTACGTGGAATCTTTTCTCTCTATGTCAAATCTTTTCTCTCTATGTAGAATAATCTTAGACTAATAGAGTTAAGGTTAGGCACATTTGACCACAGGTTTGGTGGACACAGATTGTTATTGTCATCATCATGTCGAATCTCCTATCTATAAAGCATTTGTTTATGTCAGATCTTTCGTTTTTCGGATTCTGCACTTTCGATAACGAAAATACCTGAAATTCGAAAACGAATGCACATGTCTACTGGATTGGTATGTGGTGCTTATATTTAAAAAGGGGTCAAAGTCTGTACCAAGTAACTATAGACCTGTTGGTTTAAGTTCTATAGTTGAGAAGATGTTAATGATGATAAATCATTAGAAGATAAAAGACCACATAGATGAGTTTTTGCTAGAAAAAAAATTAAGTATATAAATGATATATAGTCTGGGATTAAAAGTGCAATTTCTGTCCTTGCAGATAACACCAAGCTTTGCAGTGAAAAACATCACAACTTAAAAGCTGACCTCAATTCTCTGTTTAAATGGGCAACTACAGTATGTGGCAAATGAGGGTTCATGTAAATGTAATTTTCGATTAATGTAAAGTTATGCCCTTGAGGCTAAAGATATCAATGCATTACACATAGTAAAGGGAATACAACTGGGGAAATCAATGGTGAAGAAGGATCTGGGTGTTCTGGTAGATCATAAGCTTAATAAAAGCAAGCTTCGGTTTCCAAAGTGAGCACAATCCTGTATTGTATTAAAAAGATATGGACTGCAGAGAGAGATATAATATTCTGCCCCTGTAAAAATCATTAGTAACACCTCATCTAGAATATGCAGTTCAGATTTGGGCACCAGTTCACAAAAAGGCTATTGGGGAACTGGCAAAACTGCAGAGAAGGGCAACCAAACTGATAAGAGGCATGGCATAGCTCTGCTATGAGGAAAGATGAACTGAACTGAATTTATTCTCTTTTGAAAAGTGAAGATTAAGGGGAGATATGATCAACATACATATAAATTCATAAGTGGTCCATATAGTGAACTTTGTGTAGAGTTATTTAATTTAAGCTCATCAAAGAGGATAAGGGGCCACTCTTTACATCTGGAGGAAAAGAGATTTAATCTCCAAATACGAAAAGGCGTCTTTAGAGTAAGAGCTGTGAAAATGAGGCATAGACTTGCTCGTGAGCTGGTTCTGGCTATAAGATTTAAGTGAGAGTGAGATTTGTTAATATGACTATTGTGCTGCTTACTGAGCTACTTTCTGGGAAGAATGCTGCAGTGTAAAACTGGCTTCATTCATTCTGTGGAACTGTGATTTTTTTCCCCTCCACTGTTACTACTTGAATATGCTCCAAAATATCATCAGATCATCATTCATCAGAGAGGCAGTTGACACGAGGAAGGAAAGCTCTGCTCTCTAACCAGGATGGCTGTCTCTAAAACCAGTACAAAACAAGGCATGATTAAGTTAATATTGGGGAAAAAATTAGCTGCAGTGAACCTACAGAAAATACTGTTGACTAGTCTGTTACCCTTTGTTTGCCTTTGCCCATTTCTTCTTCTTCTAATTGGATCTGAGATTTTTACACCTCCCCTGCTGCTTGGGTATTTGTACAACAGTTATCAGATAACTAGTCGTCAAGGGGATAGCTCTTACATAAGGAAACAGAGTTTTGTTTTAGCTGCATGGAGTTTATATCAATGCTGATAACTAGTTCTCTGCCCTCTGTCTGCCTTTTTTCTGAGTACACCTTCCACAGTTCATGTTCCCTATAACCCAACCCTTAGAGTTTTCTACAATGTTTCTAAGCTTAGACCTCACCTTATCTATAACCACCCTGAACAAGCTGATCATATTTTATCTTAAAACTCAACTGATATTTTGGGAGCAATTCATTAGAAAAATACTAGTTAGCTGGTGGTTGAAATTATGGTACCTAAAAGTACTTGGCCCATATGCCTATGTAATAAAGAAATGTGCCTGCAGCTGCATATCATTAAATATCATTAATGGAAACAACCTTTTACAATGTTAAGTAGTGTTTACAGTAAATGGAATCATTACATTTACAAACCTTTTAAACAATCTCAAAAAATATTTTAAATAAACATCTAAAGTCCCTCAGCTGTTATTTATGTGCCCTTAAGAAATGTTATTAAGTGCTTTCATTGACTCCACGAAAAAGTCCTGCAGTACCTTCCAACATGACTCATTGCACCCAGCATGCAATGGTCTGGATGAAGTATTTTAGCTGTTAAAAGCCTTCAAGGGAATTTAGGTTTTAAAAAAGAAACTTACTGCAATTCCCAAGGACATACATGATATTCAGGAGGTAGTCTATTAAATATTTAAAGGATTTGTTTGAAATCATGTTAAAGCAAATCTTAAAAATCTGGCTATCAAGAAAAGAACAGCTGTAGCTGTTTACCTTTGTTACCAAGACCCATCGTTTTCCAAATCACTGAGTGAACCCTTTCTGTGTCAATCCAACACTTTTAGGGTAATTTAACTTAATAATACCTCCTTGCACACAGGCATTTGTATCTGAAGGGTTATTACCATGGAAGTTATTTTAGGTTGGTTAATGGTATGTAGTAAATTTTAAATTGACACAGGAGATATGCAGTCTGCATTTTAAAATGTTTACCTTTCAAATATGTTCCTCACAGAAAAGTTGTTACCTTTATCTTGAAAAGCTTTCATAAATTAATAGCCATTTTTCCTGTATGTTCACATGCACCATTACATTCTAGGTGAAAGGACTCAAACTGACCAGGTCTTAATTGTTATCACTTTTGAATAGAGAGCAGTTTCAAAAGGATGAAGGATCTGTTATTTCTGTCAACATTTCTGACTTATTAAGCATGATATTTTACCCATCAAATGTTTTTCAAATAAGAGAACAGTCAGTTTCTTTTAAAGTAACAAGTTAACGTCAAAGAACAAAAGATAAAATGTGTTTTTCATTCTTAATCTATAAATGTAATCATTGTTTAATTTTACAGTACTAACTAAAATTCAATGCATTCTTCTATTATTCCTGCTATTTCACTTATTAAGGTGCGGTTTATGTGCAGTCCGCAGTTACTATAAGCTGTTTCTTTGTTTTTTTTTTTAATTCATTGATTTATTTTTGCTAAATATTCACCTACCCAAAAGTGATATGCACTGGTTTGTTATACCTCTGAAGCTACATCGACAAGATTGTTCAAACTTCCTGGTTATGCTGCCATCCACCATGGAGTTTTGGGTGCTCAGCCACTTTAGGGCATATGGTTTGCCAAACACACCCCTAAAAGGTTCATGTAAATACTTAGGCCCTGTGTAGTACACTCAGCCCGTCCTCCTTCTCCAGCAGCATTTACCAGGTATAGCCGAAACATGTTTTATACACAGGAGCAGATATTTCAGATCTTGTATAAACTGACACTCAGAACAGCATTGGCAATTGTCTTTTTTCCAAACTTCATGTGTTTCTGCTCCTGTTTAAAATGAGACTCAGAACAGTATCTACAGTGTCAAGAAGAGCTAAAATGATGCAATGTTGTTTCATTTTAACTTCTCTTGTTCATTTATTGCTTATCGGGGTAACCTTTGATCTACATAGGATATCAGTTAAAGAAAACCCTAGTTAACCACTTCGCTCCTGCGCTATAGCCAAAAGACGGCTACAGCGCGGATGCCAATTGCTGGGAGGGTGTCCCCGAATGTCCTCCTGTTTACTTCCGCGATGCACGCTCCCGCATGACGGGACTTCCCTGTGGCATTCCCCGTGACGTCACAGGGAAGTCCCGTCAAGTCACCGTGCGTCAGAGGGGGGCGGGGTCACTGGGTGGCCCCGCCCCCGTTATTTAAGAACCGTCAGACAAGGAGACGCCGTCACACAGCGGGAGCCTCCCTCCATGCCAGCATGGATGCGGAGCGGCCCGGAGAAGAAAATGAAGAAGAGAAGAAGAAGATGAAGAAGAAGATGAAGAAGAGAAGAAGATGAAGAAAAGAGCGGGAGCCTCCCCCATGCCATGGGTGCGGAGCGGCCCGAAGAGAAGAAGATAGAAGACGCCGCGGAGGAGATGCTGGACGAGAATGCCGGAGGAAGAACCAGAAGAGCCAGAAGAAGAAGATGAAGGAAGATAGAAGAAAGAAGAAGCATTTAAATAAAGGAATTGTCAAAAACTGTCTCTTGTCATTTTTTAACATTTTTGACAGTTTTTTAGTGAAATGGTAGGGGTACAAGTACCCCCTTACCATTTCACATGGGGGGGCTGGGATCTGGGGGTCCCCTTGTTAAAGGGGGCTTCCAGATTCCGATAAGCCCCCCGCTGGCAGACCCCCACAACCACCGGCCAAGGTTGTGGGGATGAGGCCCTTGTCCTCATCAACATGGGGACAAAGTGTTTTGGGGGGCTACCCCAAAGCACTCTCCCAATGTTGAGGGCATGTGGCCTGGTACAGTTCAGGAGGGGGGGTGCTCTCTCGTCCCCCCCTCTTTTCCTGCGGCCTGCTAAGTTGCGTGCTCGGATAAGAGTCTGGTATGGATTTTTGGGGGGACCCCACGTCGTTTTTTTTTTTTTTGGCGCGGGGTTCCCCTTAAAATCCATAACAGACCTGAAGGGTCTGGTATGGAATTTAGGGGGACCCCCATGTCATTTTTTTTAAATTTTGGCCGGGGTTCCCCTTAATAACCATACCAGACCTGAAGGGCCTGGTATGGAATTTAGAGGGACCCCCACGTCATTTTTTTTTTTGGTTCGGGGTTCCCCTGTGGGGAATTCCCATGCCGTTTTTATCAATGAACTTCTATGTGTATTGTCGGACCAGCAATGCAATAGCCGCAAGTAGTTTTAAATGACTTTTTTTCCTTTTGCTGTCAGACTGTTCTAAACACGGGAAACATGCGTCCCTTTACAGGCATACTATAGACATAACCCAGCTACGAAATTTAAAGGGATATTACACTTTTATTGTTTGACTTTAAGCATTATTAAAATCACTGCTCCTGAAAAAACGGCCATTTTTAAAACTTTTTTTTGCATTGATCCATGTCCCCTGGGGCAGGACCCAGGTCCCCAAACACTTTTTATGACAATAACTTGCATATAAGCCTTTAAAATTAGCACTTTTGATTATTCATGTTCGTGTCCCATAGACTTTAACGGTGTTCGCGTGTTCGAACAAACTTTTTTCCTGTTCGCATGTTCTGGTGCGAACAGAACAGGGGGGGTGTTCGGCTCATCCCTAGTCAGAGGAAGGTCAGAGGGAGGTCTCCCATAAAAGGGGGTCACATGCTCTGTGAGGAGTTGGAAGTTGCAGATTCAGTTCGGGATTCAGAGTCCACAAGTTAGGCCCAGAGGCCTGGGAGTTCAGAGATCCAGGAGCCCTGGAGCCGGAGGAGAATCCAGGGGGGCTAAGAGCCTAGGCCCTGGAGAAGAAATCAACATGTAGTCACACAGGAACTACAGGATGTTCCCATTCGGGGAATGTGCTGGTCGGAGGAGGAGGAAGTAGAAGCAAAGCGGCAGACGAACGATGGGTGATTGACTTTCTGTGAGTAGAACATGGATTGTTGATTGGGAGAAAGCAAAGGGAGTGCAAACCCAAAGGAGCCGAATAAGAACTTCATACTGTGAATCCAAGGACTACACTATCAAGCGCTTTCAAGGACTGAGGGGAGCTGACGGACAAGTCATGGAAATAGGCAGTGTTGGCCTGTGACTTTGAGTTCAAACCCCAAGGAATATCCATCAGTCTGACAGAGGAATATTATTTAGAGTAATGCTCATCTGTCTAGTTTGGGAGTGCTGTATTACAAAGAGAACCAGGAAAGGATTATAGGGAAAAGGGGAATCCAGCAACATGGATTATGGATTCACACCCTTCAATAATATGGGGCATCTCATATGTTTCACTGAATAGCCCCACAGATATAATCCCGAATAAAAAGAAACTTAAAGTTGGAACTTTGACTGTTTGGTGTTCTGTAAGTGCATGGGAGGTCAGAAGTGGAGTGATTGGCAAAGGTAAGGAACTAAAAACCAGCAGCCCCCATGGGGGTACCGCTATATATTGTTCCGCCTATGGCGATCTATATCAAAAATTGTAATTACATGCCCCTGTTAAGCAAGGGCAGAAAAATTGGACCTTTGGTTTTGGTGGTGCCAGAACACTGTAAGCCCTCACAGTTACTCTTGTTGGCCACAGGAACGGGCCCTGTTGTGAAATATTATATAAAAAATTTTAATTACATACCCCTGTTAAACATAGGCAGAAAAATTGGGCCTTGGGTGGTGGTGGTGGTGCAACAAAACTGTAACCACTCACAGATACTCTTGTTGGGCGCAGGAACGAGCCCTGCTGTGAAATATTACATCAAAAATTTTAATTACATGCTCCTGTTAAACAGGGGCAGAAAATTGGGCATTGGTGGTGGTGAACCCCCAAACCAAAAATATTGTTGGACGCTAGCATCATCAAGATTGAGGAGGAATAGGATAGTCAGCATAGGCAGTCTTCAAGGGATCCCAGATCCATAGAAAATTCAATCAGTTACATCAGCATCAGGTGCTTGATAGCTGCTGATCCAAGACTGATTCATTTTTATGAATCTGAGCCAATCAACGTAATCTGTGGTCAGGCGCACTCTGATCCATTACAAACTCTCCAGCAGCACTGAATGTGCATTCAGAAAGCACGCTGGATGCAGGATAGACCAGTAGCTCAATTGCATATTGAGCAAGTTCTGGCCAGTGGTCCACCCTCAAGACCCAGTAACCCACTGGATGCTCTGTTGTAAAGGTCTCCAAGTCTACTCTTGCCCCTAGATATTCATGCACCATATAATGCAGATGCTGGCGATGGTTGCTTGAACCGATCAGACCTTGGCGCTGAGAACTGAAAAATTAAAGGCATCAGTCAGCCGGCCACCTTCTCCACCGCTCTTTCTCTGACTGAATGAAGCCTCAGCAACACGTTGTCCAGCACCAAGAAATGGTAACCTCCCAGGGTCAGAAAATGCGTTGCACAAACCTTTCTTCAAGGCCTCCTGAAGATGTTTTATCCTCTGCTCCCTCTGTGAAGGCCGGATGAGTTCTGCAACTTTACCCTTGTAACGTGGATCAAGAAGGGTTGCCAGCCAGTAATGATCCCTCTCCGTGATAACATGAATTCTGGGGTCCTTTATCAGGCTTTGCGGAATCAGGGAGGCCATGCAGCATAAGTTTGCAGAGACATTTGATTCTGAGTCCTCTGGGTCACTAAAGATCACATTGTCTGTAACTACCTCCTCCCAGCCACGTACAACTCCTTGGGTTTCTGGGGTCTGTAAACCATCCCTTGAAGACTGCTGCTGAGTGTTATCCTCTACATCCATGTTGACACAATTCTCCTCCTCCTCTTCCTCTCACCTTGCACCTTGAGAGGAAAGAAAGTCCCCCTCTTCCTCCCGCTGTTCTGCCTCAATGCCCTGTCCATGATTCCATGAAGAGTGTGCTCCAGCAGGAAGACTAGAGGGACAGTGTCACTGATGCATTCATTGTCACTGCTCACCATCCTTGTGGCCTCCTCAAATTGTGACAGGACAGTGCATGCATCCTTGATCAGTAGCCACTGGTGGGGTGAAAACAAGGAAAACTCCTCTGACACTGTCCTGAAGCCATACTTTCCCAGGTACTCATTGTTGGCCCTCTGCTGTGGGTGCAGCTGCTGCAGCATTGCCAACATTGTGTTGCACCTGGTGGGCATGTCACAAGTGAGGCGGTTGGTGGGTGGGTGGCATTCCCTTTGAATGTCAGCCAGCCAAGCACTGGCATTGTATGACCAATGTAAATGACCACAGACTTTTCTGGCCTGCCTCAGGATCTTGTAAGCCTGGGTACCTGGTCAAGAAGCGCTGCACCACCAAATTCAGGACGTGTGCCAAACATGGAACATAGGTCAAGTGTCCCTGTCAGAGGGCGGAGAGAATGTTGGTGCCATTGTCTTATACAAACATTCCTGTCTGAAGCTGGCATGGCATTAACCACCTCTGAGCCTGCCTCTGCAGAGCTGACAGAATCTCTGCCCCAGTGTGGCTCCTGTCCCACAGGCAGAATAACTCAAGCACCGCATGGTATCTTTTAGCCTGACTGCTTGTGTAGCTCCTTGAAAGCTTACGGAAGACAGCTGTTCAGAGGACAAATCTGCAGAAGAGGCCATAGGGGAAGAAGAAGAGGAGGGGGTGGAGGAGAGAGCTGTGGCAGAATTACCACTAGCATTTTGGAGGCGTGGTGGCAGAACAAGCTCCAACAACACTAAACCCTGTCTTGCATCCTTCCCAGCTGCCAGCAGAGTTACCCGGTGCACTGTGAAGGATAGGTAACGTCCCTGCCCATGACTGCTGGACCATTAGTCAGCAGTAATATGAATGATACTGCTGACTGCCCTGTCCAACTAGGCCAAAACATTGCCTTCCATATGTTGATAGGGAGCCAGAATGGCCTTCCGTGAAAAAAAATGGTGTATTGAAACCTGCCACTAAGGTACAGCGCATTCCACAAATTCACAAAAGGGGGCAGAGTCTACCAGCTCAAAAGGTAGCAGTTGCAGTGCTAGTAATTTGGCTAAGCTAGCATTTAGACGCTGAGCATGTGGATGGCCGGGACCAAATTTCTTTTTACGGTTTAGCAACTGAGGTAGGGAAATTTGCTTGCTAAAATCAGTTGGTGGTGTACTGCTAGCAGATTGGCTGCAAGTACTTGGGACACATATTGCTATACCTTCATTCCTCTAAGTGCAGGTTTTTGAGAGGACTGGAGGTATTGTAGGGTTGGAGATCCCAGATGAGGAGCAAGAAGTCCGCCTTTTTCTTTGATGTGGATCTTTCAAGTGCTGTTGCCAACAGACTGCATGGCAGGTCGTCATATGTCTGGTCAAGCATGTGGTGCCCAAGCGGCTGCTGTCCTGTCCACGCTTGATCCGCTTCAGACGTAGGTTGTAAACAGCAACGGTGTGATCTGCTGCACATGTGTCGGAAAAGGCCCACGCCAAGGAACATTTAAAAGTCAGTGGGGAGTCAGCAGCGCCTTGCACCTGCGGAGCTCTGCGGAGCTCTGCGTTGTGATGCAATAGGGTGGCTGCCCCTAGAGGACATCCTGCCTCATTGAAGTTGTGCCAAGCACAGTCAATGACCTCATCATCCCCACCCTCCTCATCACTGGAGCAAACTTGGCAGTATGCTGCAGCTGGGGGAACATGACTGCCAGTTTCTTGTCCTTCTGTGCCACCCCCTCTCTCTAGGCTCACATTACTCCCTTCCTCAACCTGGGAACCAACATTGTAGCCTTCAAATCACTGCGCATCCTCCAGCAGCATGTACCCGACACTGTGGTTGAATAATTCTGGGGGCTCCTTCGTGCATGATGGTGGGGCTACAGAAGGAGTGACTGTGGACAAGGAGCCAGTGGAATAGGCCACTTTGGCAGCTGCATTGGAAGGCAAACTACTCTGAACCTGGGTGACAGAGGATGAGGAGGATGAGGACGGTATTGTTATCCACTCCACCAACTCTTCTGCATGTTGTGACTCAATAACACGGCCAGCAGCAGAAGAAAAGGACAAGCATGCCCCACGACCACCTGCAGAGGATGCACCACATGTCTACCACCACTGTTGAATGTAGACACAGAGGCTGCTTGCCCTCTTTTAGTGGCCTGTAAGCATCTGCCTCTCCTTGGTGGCCTTCCGGACACAATGTATTTTTTGTTTTGCAACACCACACTACACTGTATTATATACTGTGTACACTGTCTGAAGTGTATTAGAAACTATACACCACCAAATGCACTGTATATATGGGCTACACTGAATGCAGAATATATATATATATATATATATATATATATATATATATATATATATATATATATATATATATATATATATATATATATATATATATATATATACTAGACTGCATATATATATTAATACACCGCCTGAAGTGTATTAGAAACTGTACACACTGTATTAGATACTGTGTAAACTGCCAGCACTGTATTAGAAACTGTACAAAGGCTGCACTGTATTGTATACTGTGTACACCACCAGAAAAGTAGTAGAAACTGTACATATTGTATAAGATACTGTGTACACCGCCTGCACAGTTTTAGAATCTGTACAATGGCTGCACCGTATTGTATACTGTGTACACCACCAGAAGTGTAGTAGAAACTGTAAACACTGTAGTAGATACTGTGTACACCACCAGAAGTGTAGTAGAAACTGTACACACTGTAATAGATACTGTGTACACTGCCTGAAGTGTAATAGAAACTACACACTGTATTAGATACTGTGTACACCGCCTGAAGTGTATTAGAAACTGTACACACTGTATTAGATACCATGTACACCACCAGAAAAGTAGTAGAAACTGTGCACACTGTATTAGATATTGTGTACACCACCTGCACTGTATTAGAAACTGTACGACGGCTGCATTGTATCGTATACTGTGTACACCACCAGTAGTGTATTAGAAACTGTACACACTGTATTAGATACTGTGTACAATGCCTGAAGTGTACACACTGTATTAGATACTCTGTACATCACCAGAAAAGTAGTAGAAACTGTACACACTGTATTAGATACTGTGTACACCGCCTGCACTGTATTAGAAACTGTACGACAGCTGCACTGTATTGTATAATGCATACACCACCAGAAGTGTAGTAGAAACTGTACACACTGTATTAGATACTGTGTAAACCGCCAGCACTGTATTAGAAACTGTACAACGGCTGCACTGTATTGTATACTGTGTACACCACCAGAAAAGTAGTAGAAACTGTACATATTGTATAAGATACTGTGTACACCGCCTGCACAGTTTTAGAATCTGTACAATGGCTGCACCATATTGTATACTGTGTACACCACCAGAAGTGTAGTAGAAACTGTACACACTGTAGTAGATACTGTGTACACCACCAGAAGTGTAGTAGAAACTGTACACACTGTAATAGATACTGTGTACACTGCCTGAAGTGTATTAGAAACTACACACTGTATTAGATACTGTGTACACCGCCTGAAGTGTATTAGAAACTGTACATACTGTATTAGATACCATGTACACCACCAGAAAAGTAGTAGAAACTGTGCACACTGTATTAGATATTGTGTACACCGCCTGCACTGTATTAGAAACTGTACGACGGCTGCATTGTATTGTATACTGTGTACACCACCAGTAGTGTATTAGAAACTGTACACACTGTATTAGATACTGTGTACAATGCCTGAAGTGTACACACTGTATTAGATACTGTATACATCACCAGAAAAGTAGTAGAAACTGTACACACTGTATTAGATACTGTGTACACCGCCTGCACTGTATTAGAAACTGTACGACGGCTGCACTGTATTGTATAATGTGTACACCACCAGAAGTGTAGTAGAAACTGTACACACTGTATTAGATACTGTGTATAGGGATGGGCGAATGGTTCAGCCCAAAGTTCGGGCCGAACTTTCGTTGTTTGGACATTCGGCAAACATCCGAACAAACGGGTCGTTCAACCATTTGTTCGCCCCCCCCAATCTGACCACACTGCATTGCAGCACTGAACAGTGCATTGCAAGCCTTGATTGGCTGAAGCAGAGAAAGCTTCAGTCAATCAGGGCACAGAGGACTGTCTGAGTCATGATTGGACACTGTCATCATGACTTTATCCAATAACGGCTCATTCCCGCCCCATAATATAAAAGTATTCCTTCAATGGCAGCCATTTTCAGTGTGTTTTTTGCGTGGAGAGAGATAGAACAGGGCTCTGTTCAGTGCTATTAGTTAGTTAGTGTGCTATACTGTGCTATTTTGCTTCAATTGTCAGTGTAGAATATTAGTTTAGTGTCAGTCTAGGGATAGTGAGAGTGTAGTGAGGAGGACCATCATTCAGCTTTGCATAGTGTGCAGCTAGAGTAGGGACAGCCCAGATAGTTTCACTGTAGTGTAGTGAGACCGTGTCATTCATACATACATTGGTGCAGCGTAGGAACAGCTCAGATAGTTTCACTGTAGTGTAGTGAGACTGTGTCATTCATACATACATTAGTGTAGAGTAGGGACAGTTCAGATAGCGTCAGTGTAGTGACAGTTGAACACTGTCTATTTGATTGCGTTACTGCCAGTTTAACGCCATATAGTTTTGTGTGCGTTATTGCCAGTTTAACGTCATAAAGTTTTGTGTGCGTTACTGCCAGTTTAACGCCATATAGTTCTGTGTGGGTTACTGCCATTTTAATGCCATATAGTTCTGTGTGGGTTACTGCCCGTTTAATGCCATATAGTTCTGTGTGCATTACTGCCAGTTTAACGCCATATAGTTCTGTGTGTGTTACTACCAGTTTAACGCCATATAGTTCTGTGTGCATTACTGCCAGTTTAACGCCATATAGTTTTGTACGTTACTGCAGGTTTAACGCCATTTACTTCTGTGTGCGTTACTGCCAGTTTAATGCTATATATATATATATATATATATATATATATATATATATATATATATACACTGTATTCAGTTTAGCTAGATCCGTTCCTGTTATCTTGCTACTGAAAGGCAGGCTTGTGTTGTTACAGTAATTACAGCTACCTGAAGAAAATTGCTGGTGTTCTTTTGATCCTATTAGTACCACAGTCAGGCAGTTAGACTATTTACAGTTAGTGTAGTGCGTCCTCCTCACAGTGTTCAGTTAACGCTACAAGTTAGTTTAGTGAGACCTCTGCACAGTGTTCAGCTAAAGCTACAAGTTAGTGTAGTGCGTCCTCTGAACAGTGTTCAGCTAAAGCTACAAGTTAGTGCAGTGCACAGTGTTCAGCTAAAGCTACAAGTTAGGGTAGTGCGTCCTCCTCACAGTGTTCAGCTAAAGCTACAAGTTAGTGTAGTGCGTCCTCCTCACAGTGTTCAGCTAAAACTACAAGTTAGTGTAGTGCGACTTCTGCACAGTGTTCAGCTAAAGCTACCTGTAGAAGGTTGGTGGTGTTTTCCTAATCCTATCACTACCGCAGGCAGCTAAATAAGCTACAAGTTAGTTTTTTCCAAGCTCTGCACAGTGTTCAGCTAAAGCTACCTGTAGAAGGTTGGTGGTGTTTTCCTGATCCTATCACTACCGAAGGCAGCTAAATAAGCTACAAGTTAGTTTTTTGCGAGCTCTGCACAGTGTTCAGCTAAAGCTACCTGTAGAAGGTTGGTGGTGTTTTCCTGATCCTATCACTACCGCAGGCAGCTAAATACGCTACAAGTTAGTTTTTTGCGAGCTCTGCACAGTATTCAGCTAAAGCTACCTGTGGAAGGTTGGTGGTGTTTTCCTGATCCTATCACTACTGCAGGCAGCTAAATAAGCTAAAAGTTAGTGTAGTGCGTCCTCCTCACAGCGTTCAGCTAAAACTACAAGTTAGTGTAGTGCGACCTCTGCACAGTGTTCAGCTAAAGCTACCTGTAGAAGGTTGGTGGTGTTTTCCTGATCCTATCACTACCGCAGGCAGCTAAATAAGCTGCAAGTTAGTTTTTTCCAAGCTCTGCACAGTGTTCAGCTAAAGCTACCTGTAGAAGGTTGGTGGTGTTCTCATACTACAGACAGGCAGTTGATTTTGCTAGCTGCAGTATCAGTATATATATATATATATATATATATATATATATATATATATATATATATCCCAGCTTAGTGCAGCTACAGGCCATTAGTATGTCTGGAAGGCAAACAAGGAGAGGCAGACAGTCACAAGCCAATAAAAGAGGGCAAGCAGGCTCTGTGTCTAGAGGCAACAGTGCTGGTCGTGGAGACGTTGCATCCTCATGAGCACGTGGCCGTGGGACACGCTTGGTCTTTTTTTCGGCAGCTGGCCGTGTTGAGCCGCAACATGCGGAAGACTTGGTAGAGTGGATGACCAAGCCGTCCTCATCCTTCCCATTCTCTCTCACAAATGCTCAGGGTACTTTGTCTGGCAAAGCAGCTGCCAATGCAGCCTCTTCCCTCGGCTCAATGGCATCAGTTACTCCTTCCCTAGGAGTCCCTCGAACTGTTTGACCACAGTGTTGGGTACATGCTCCAGGAGGATGCCCAGCGTTTAGAAGGCTCTGATGATGATACTGAGCTAGATAAAGGCAGTAACGTGAGCACGGACAGAGGGGGTGCCCAAGAAGGACAGCAATCTGGCAGTCATGCTCCCCCTGCTGCAGCGTACTGCCAGGTTTGCTCCAGTGATGAGGAGGGAGGGGATGACAAGGTCACTGACTCAACGTGGGTGCCTGATAGGAAAGAGGAGGAGGAGGCACATCACCAAAAAGGCAAGATGCCCTCCAGGAGCCAGCCTAAGGGCAGCACACTGACTGCATCACACCGCAAAGCTCCGCATATGCAGGACGCTGCTGTCTCTGTGTGTTATTTAAAAGTTCTTTGGTGTGGGCCTTTTTTGAGACGAGTGCATCAGATCGCACAGCTGCTATTTGCAACATATGTCTCAAGCGTATCTCGCGTGGCCAAAACATCTCCCACTTGGGCACCACATGCTTGACCAGACATATATTGACCTGCCATGCAGTTCGTTGACAAGCATATCTAAAAGACCCACACCAAAGAACAAAGAGGACCTCTCCTTGCTCCTCATCAGCTGAGATCTCCAACCCCACTATACCTTCAGTCTTCTCTGAGACCTGCACTGAGAGGAATGAAGGTGTAGAATTAGGTGTGTCACAGCCAAGTACTTGTGGGCAATCTGCTTTCGGTACACCGACGTCAGATTGTACCAGGCAAATTTCCCTGCCTCAGCTGCTGCACCGCAAAATGAAGTTCACTCCCAGCCATCCACATGCCCAGCAGTTGAATGCTAGCTTGGCAAAATTGCTAGCACTTCAACTGCTACCTTTTCATTTGGTAGACTCTGCCCCCTTCCATGAGTTTGTGGAATGTGCGGTTCCTCAGTGGCAGGTACCCAAACGCCACTTTTTCTCTCTACCGGCATGTGGAAGGCAATATCTTGGCCTCGCTGGACAGGGCGGTCAGTGGTAAGGTGCATATTACCGCTGACTCATGGTCCAGCAGGCATGGACAGGGACGTTACCTAAGTTTCACGATGCATTGGGTCACTCTGCTGGCAGCTGGGAAGGATGCAGGACAAGGTGCAGTAGTGTTGGAGGTTGTTCCGCCACCAGGCCTCCAAAATGCCACTACTAATGATTGTGATACACCTCTCTCCTCCACCCCCTCCTCTTCTTCTTCCTCCATGGCCTCTTCCTGTGCTTTGTCCTCTGAACCAGTGGTGCTCCGTAGGCATTCAAGGGGCTACGCAAGTACGCAGGCCAAAAGATGCCATGCGGTGCTTGAGCTGGTGTGCTTGGGGGACAGGAGCCACACTGGGGCAGAGGTTCTGTCAGCTCTGCAGGGGCAGGTTCAGAGGTGGCTGACGCCACACCAACTTAACCGCTTCAATACCCGGCCATAGTCAAATGACGTCCACAGATGGGATCTCCCATCCTGGGTGAGCGTCATATGACGGCCTCGGCTTTCCGCCGCTACTGCGGGCCCCCAGGGGCCCGCAGAGCGGAGATCGGGGTACCGTTGTGTCCCTCAGGACACAGCCATTCCCCGATGGGGGGATTGAAGCGGCGGGCGGCGGGCAGCGGAGCATCGGTAACGGCGGATGCAGAGCAGCATTGGGAAGCGTGTATTAGGCGGGTTCCGGCGGAAGAGGAGTGATCAGGGCGGTGATCGGGGCTGAGGCTTTTCCCCTGGATACAGCTCAGCCCCGATCACTGTAGCCAATGGCATGGCTCTGCATCACATGACCGGCTGTGTCCAATCACAGCCGGTCACTAATGTAAACAAACACACACAGTCAGACAGTTACTGCTGTTGCTGGGCTCTTCTCCTCACACACCGATCCAGTGTGAGGAGAAGAGATCAGCTAACAGTGAGTTACTAATTACATGTACTACTGTGCCCAGATTGCCCCTCCTAAATTAAGAGTACCTGTCACCTCAGTACCTGTCACCTCAGAGTACCTGTCACCTCAAAAATTACCTGTCATCTCAAAGTACCTGTCCATCAGGAGTACCCGCCACCTCATCACCTGCCACCTGAGTACCCGCCACCTCATCACCTGCCACCAGAGTACCCGCCACCTCATCACCTGCCACCAGAGTACTTGCCACCAGAATACCCGCCACCTCACCACCAGAGTACCTGCCACCAGAGTACCCGCCACCTCATCACCTGCCACCAGAGTACCCGCCACCTCATCACCTGCCACCAGCAGGGCCGGCGCTACCACTAGGCAAAGTAGGCAGCCGCCTAGGGCGCACTGCCACCTAGGGCGCAGCCACTGCCGCTGGCTTCCCTACCCTCCACCGGAAGGAGAGGGCGCCGGGGACTTGTCACTGCCTTGTTCTCTATCCGCCTGTGTCAGTTGTAATGCCGCTGTCAATCCTTTCTGGGCGCCGTGCTGTACTGTGGAGGAGGCACTGGGAGCTTGTCAGTTTCTCGCTCTCTATCCTACTGTATGATGGGAGTGGCGCCGCCGTTACTCATTTCATTTGGGTAACTGGTGAACGGGGCACAGAGCGGGAGCTGCAACAGCTGTTAGAGGGAGTTTTTTCACTATCTTCTCCCTCCAACAGCAGCCAGCCAAAAGAGAAGGCGGCCAGGACAGGCCTGTGTAAGACATCCGCGTGACAGACAGACACACAGCACAGCGCTCCCCTCTCCCTGTACTGTGTGTGCGCTCCCCCTCCTCCCAGCCCATGTGTCCTGTACAGAGACCCCACACACCGCTCAGCCACTCACTGGAGAGCACGGAGCACTGAGCGCCCAGAGCCAGCATCGGGACTCTGCCCACTGACATGATCCCCTGTGAGCTGGAGGTGAGTGCTGTCCTGGCAGTCCCGTCCCGTGTGCCTGGGCACTGATAGGAGTACAAGGCTTAGATCAGATCTCACAAGGGATGGCCAGAGACTGCCATTACATGTACAGGAAGTCAGGAACATAAGAAAAGGAAACTTTAGGAAAGACATCCCTGAGTATTAGAAGTTCAAGACATCAGCCTGGGGGGGGGGCAGCCCAGTGATATTATATACTGCTATGTATATACCATGGACTGGGGGGACTCTGATGTTTTATAGTGATGAGGTGGCAGTGGTAGGTACCCTAATATCCTATAGTACTGGCATGTGATGAGAATGACCATGTCTATGGTGTCACTGGTAGGTACCCCAGTATCTGGTAGCATTGTCATGTAAAATAGGTGCCTAGTAGCATTATTGTGTGGTAAGGGTGGCAATGCTAGGTACCATATTATCTTATAGCAATGCTATGGATGGCAGTGGTAGGTGCCCTAATGTCTTGTAGCACTGGCATGTGATGAGGATGACCATGTGTATGGTGTCACTGGTAGGAACCCTAAAGACTTGTAGCATTGCCATGTCATAAGGTTGGCAGTGATATGTAGCCTAATGTCTTGAAGCATTGCCATGTGTTATAGGTGGTAAATATCCTTATGTATGGTGGCATTGCCATTTTATAAGGATGGCAGAGGTAGGTAACCAAATATCTGGCAGCATCTGGCAGTGTGTCAAGGATGGGAGCAGTTGGTACTCTGTCATTTAGCATTGCCATGTGGTACAGATGACTATGATATGTATCCTAATGTCTGGTGGCATTGCCATGTGATAAGGATGGCAGTGGCAGGTACCCTAATGTCTGGTAGCTTGATAAGGATGACCATCTGCATGATGGAAGTGGTAGGTACCTTAAAGTCTTAAAGCATTGTCATGTCATAAGGATAGCAGTGGTTAGTACCATAGTGTTTTCTGGCATTGCCATATGTCAAGGATAGCACCAGTTGGTACTCTGTCATGTAGCATTGCCATGTAATAAATGTGGCCATGTGTATTATGGCTGACGTAGGCAGCTTTGCCATGTGGTTAGGATCCTTTTAGATCAACACCTACAGCTAGGTGCATTTCTACCTAAGACTCTGCTCACCCATAGTGCAGTGACCTGTGTTTTAAAAATTTTGAATTTTTTTTTTTTGGGGGTGGGGGGGGCAGGGGGTTGCGAGTAGCTTGTCTTGCCTACTGGAAAATAGTCTAGCACCGGCCCTGGGCTTGGTAGGCTGCATTTGATGGGTGCTTCATTAAAAAGGCGGGGTATACATGGGCGCCGGAGTCAGGGGTGAAGCCAAGGGGGCGGCAAAATGAAGTTTCGCCTAGGGTGTCAAAAATCCTTGCACCAGCCCTGGCCACCAGAGTACCCGCCACCTCATCACCTGCCACCAGAGTACCCACCACCTCATCATCTGCCACCAGAGTACCCGCCACCTCATAACCTGCCACCAGAGTACCCGCCACCTCATCACCTGCCACCAGAGTACCTGCCACCTCATCATCTGCCACCAGAGTACCCGCCACCTCATCACTTGCCACCAGAGTACATACAGCCAGTCAGCCACTATGTCCAGAAAGATGTACACCCCAGAAGAGGCATACCAGATACTGAGTCTGACCGATGAGAGCAACGGGGAGCTCTCACCACTCAGTTCAGATTCTGGTTCTGATTCGGAATATGAGCCCCCTGAAGGCAGCACATCAGGATCCGAATCAGAGGAGGAAGTAGTCCATCCAAAAAGACGACGGTCTGAAAACCAGGCAGCTACCAGCAGTGCCAGCGGCGGTAGACCCCAGGAGGAGGGGCCCAGTACAAGCGCTGCTAGACCCCAGGAGGAAAGGCCCAGCACAAGTGGATGCCAAAGAAGTAGGACCCAAACTCATCTTCCAGATTCCTTGGCAAACCCATTCTGGCTGCCTTCTACCACAGGGTCAGCCACGATCCCCCCTTTTACAGCACAGCCGGGTGTGCAGGTCAACACTGCAGGATTTTCACAAATGGACTTTTTTAATTTATTTTTCCCAAACGATTTGATTCAAGGCATCATGGACCAAACTAATCTGTTTGCCCAACAATTTATTGCAACCAACCCCAGCTCCAGCTATGCCCGCCCTTTTGAGTGGAGACCGCTAACAGTAGTGGAGCTAAAATTGTTTTTAGGCCTAACCCTGAACATGGGGCTTACAAAAAAAAATGAAATTCATAAGTATTGGTCGACCAAACCCATCCACCATATGCCAATTTTTTCATTCGCCGTGTTCAGGACCCAATACGAAATCATAATGCGCTTCTTGCATTTCAATGACAACTCTCAGTGCCCCCCCCCGAAATCACCCAAACTTTGACAAATTATATAAAGTTCGCCCCCTAATTCATTTTTTTTCCCAGAAGTTTGCCAAAGTTTATGTCCCTGAAAAAAATATATCTGTGGACAAATCCCTGGTGCATTTCACAGGCCGGCTGGGAATCAAACAATATATCCCCAATAAGAGGGCGAGGTATGGCTTGAAGCTTAACAAGCTTTGTGAAAGTGCCACCGGTTATGTGTACGCATTCCGCATGTACGAAGGGAAAGATTCCCAGCTCCAGCCCCCTGAGTGTACATGGGAATAAGTGGGAAAATTGTTTGGGAGTTGGCATTCCCACTCCTCCAAAAGGGGTACCATATTTATATGGATAATTATTATACGAGTTTGCCCCTTCTCCGCCACCTATATCTCAAATAAAAACTTTGGCCTGTGGTACAACTAAAAAAAAAACGAAAGGGCTTCCCACAGCGTCTTGTCACCACAAACAAGCGACAAGCTTGAGGAACGAAGAAGTGTTGGCTGTGAAGTGGAGGGATAAAAAAGACGTGTACGTCATGTCCACCATCCACGATGACACCTCGGTGGAACTTCACAGAAGACGCGGTACCATTCGCAAGCCTACCTGTATCACTGAGTACAATAAATACATGGGGTGGGGGGTGGATTTAAACGATCAGTTGTTGCAGCCCTATCTTTCAACAAGAAAATCCTTATTCTGGTACAAAAAAGTCGCAATTTACTTTTTTCATTTGGCCCTTTTAAATTCTTTCATAATCTACCAAAAATCCACAGAAACACCCACCACCTTCTTAAAGTTTATTGAAGACATTGTCACTGCCCTAATTTATCAGCAAGTATCCCCCCCAGAAAGCATTTGCTCCGATTCTGTCAGCAGACTACATGAGCGCCATTTCCCAGACCATATTCCACCAACAGGATCCGGAAGACGACGCCAAAAAAAATGTCGGGTGTGCACCAAAAGAGGAATTAGGAAAGATACCAGCTTCCATTGTACCGACTGTCCCTCCCAACCTGGCCTTTGCATTGGAGAATGCTTCAGGCGATATCACACTCTGGAAAATTATTAGTCATTATTTCTAATACTGCCATTTCCCCGTTTTTAATTTCTGTCCTAAATATTTCCCTTCCTCAACCAACCATATTATTGCTTTCCATGTGAACCGACCCTGGCCTGTTTCTCGACTATGCCTCTGCCTACCATCTGCATTGTTTTTCCGCCATGTTTTTGCCTTTCACGTGAACTGACCCTGGACTGTATTGACTATGCCTCTGCCTATCGTCTATTTCTGCCTTTTACCTGCACTGACCTCGGCCTGTTGACCATGTTTTTGCCTGCCCCTTGGATTGATCTTTCACCCTGCTACACAGGGGTCTCACATATGTGAGGGGCTCCAGAATAGTGTTCGGAGTTCAGAAAACCAGTTTTTGGTTTTCTGTGTTCCCATAACAGGGTCTGGTTGCCCGGAGGCTTCAAAGCGATTTGGGTGGGAGAAGCCTCTACCCCTGTCCCCATTCTTTCCTGATCGATGCCCTAAGCTTGATGGTACTGCCTGCTCCCTGGACAAATACTCTGGCTGTGCTGACCATACCTCTGCCTGCTGCATGTACTAACTATGGACAGTAGTCCTGCCTGCTGCATGGACGATCCTTTGATCCTTTTGCTGCTGCTGACCAC
Source organism: Aquarana catesbeiana (assembly GCF_042186555.1). Taxonomy (NCBI): domain Eukaryota; kingdom Metazoa; phylum Chordata; class Amphibia; order Anura; family Ranidae; genus Aquarana; species Aquarana catesbeiana. Next base: position 303,120,401 of record NC_133324.1, read on the forward strand.
ATCCCTGCCTGCTATCTGGACTAATGCTTTGGCTGTGCTGACATCTCTACCTGTACTGACTATTCCTGCCTGCTGCCTCTTTTGCTGTCGCTGTCCACGTTCCTGCCTGCTGACTGGACCAATGCTCTTCTCTGTGGACCACTGCACTACTAAAACTGCAGGTAATCTTTTCTTTACCCTTTACTCAGCAGAATGTATTTTGGTTTGTAATTTGTATGTACAGTACATGCTATGTGTTAGAAATATGAAGGGCCTTCAACAATGTGATAGGTTGGCAGGAATTTGTGTGTAATGTATGCTCCTAGAACAACTGACAGTGCTACTTGGATGTTGGGCCTCTGTATGTGGCCAGACTATGTAAAAGTCTCACACATGTGGTATCGTCATACTCAGGAGGAGTAGCAGAATGTATTTTGGGGTGTCATTTTTGCTATGTACATGCTATGTGTTGGAAATATCTTATGAATGGACAACTTTGTGTAAAAAAAATGCGTTTTCATTTTTTTTCCACAGTTTCCAAAAACTTCGGGAAAAAAATGAACCATTCAAAAGACTAATTATGCCTCATAGATTATACGTTGGGGTGTTAGCTTTCCAAAATGGGGTCATTTTGTGGGCGTTTCCATTGTCCTGGTGCTCCAGGGCCTTCAAAATTGTAATAGGTGGTTGAGAAATGAGATGTGTAATTTATGCTCCTAGAATGCCTGGAGCTGCTACTTCAATGTTGGGCCTCTGTATGTGGCCAGGCTGTGTAAAAGTCTCACACATTTGGTATCGCCACACTCAGGAGGAGTAGCAGAATGTATTTTGGGGTGTCATTTTTGCTATGTACATGCTATGTGTTGGAAATATCTTATGAATGGACAACTTTGTGTAAAAAAAATGCGTTTTCATTTTTTTTCCACAGTTTCCAAAAACTTCGGGAAAAAAATGAACCATTCAAAAGACTAATTATGCCTCATAGATTATACGTTGGGGTGTTAGCTTTCCAAAATGGGGTCATTTTGTGGGCGTTTCCATTGTCCTGGTGCTCCAGGGCCTTCAGAATTGTAATAGGTGGTTGAGAAATGAGATGTGTAATTTATGCTCCTAGAATGCCTGGAGCTGCTACTTCAATGTTGGGCCTCTGTATGTGGCCAGGCTGTGTAAAAGTCTCACACATTTGGTATCGCCACACTCAGGAGGAGTAGCAGAATGTATTTTGGGGTGTCATTTTTGCTATGTACATGCTATGTGTTGGAAATATCTTATGAATGGACAACTTTGTGTAAAAAAAATGCGTTTTCATTTTTTTTCCACAGTTTCCAAAAACTTCGGGAAAAAAATGAACCATTCAAAAGACTAATTATGCCTCATAGATTATACGTTGGGGTGTTAGCTTTCCAAAATGGGGTCATTTTGTGGGCGTTTCCGTTGTCCTGGTGCTCCAGAGCCTTCAAAATTGTAATAGGTGGTTGAGAAATGAGATGTGTAATTTATGCTCCTAGAATGCCTGGAGCTGCTACTTCAATGTTGGGCCTCTGTATGTGGCCAGGCTGTGTAAAAGTCTCACACATTTGGTATCGCCACACTCAGGAGGAGTAGCAGAATGTATTTTGGGGTGTCATTTTTGCTATGTACATGCTAGGTGTTGGAAATATCTTATGAATGGACAACTTTGTGTAAAAAAAATGCGTTTTCATTTTTTTCCCACAGTTTCCAAAAACTTCGGGAAAAAAATGAAGCATTCAAAAGACTAATTATGCCTCATAGATTATACGTTGGGGTGTTAGCTTTCCAAAATGGGGTCATTTTGTGGGCGTTTCCGTTGTCCTGGTGCTCCAGGGCCTTCAAAATTGTAATAGGTGGTTGAGAGATGAGATGTGTAATTTATGCTCCTAGAATGCCTGGAGCTGCTACTTCAATGTTGGGCCTCTGTATGTGGCCAGGCTGTGTAAAAGTCTCACACATTTGGTATCGCCATACTCAGGAGGAGTAGCAGAATGTATTTTGGGGTGTCATTTTTGCTATATACATGCTATGTGTTGGAAATATCTTATGAATGGACAACTTTGTGTAAAAAAAAATGCGTTTTCATTTTTTTTCCACAGTTTCCAAAAACTTCGGGAAAAAAATGAACCATTCAAAAGACTAAATATGCCTCATAGATTATACGTTGGGGTGTTAGCTTTCCAAAATGGGGTCATTTTGTGGGCGTTTCCATTGTCCTGGTGCTCCAGGGCCTTCAAAAGTGTGATAGGTTGTCATCATATGAGATGTGCAATTTATGCTCGTAAAACGCCTGACGGTGCTAGTTGGATGTTAGACCTCTGTATGTGGCCAGGCTGTGTAAAAGTCTCACACACGTGGTATCACTATACTCAGGAGGAGTAGCAGAATGTATTTTGGGGTGTCATTGCAAGTATGCATGTGCTGTGTGAGAGAAATAACTTGTTATTATGACAATTTTGTGCAAAAAAAAAAATTTCCAAGAATTGTGGGAAAAAATTACAACTTCAAAAAGCTCACCATGCCTCTTGCTAAATACCTTGGAATGTCTGCTTTCCAAAAAGGGGTAATTTGACCAAATAATATACACTAATTTGGGTTATTTTTACTAAAGATATGTAGCAGTATACATTTTGGCCCAAATTTATTAAGAAAAATTACTAATTTGCAAAATTTTACAATAAAAACTAAAAAAAGTGTTTTTTTTTTCAAAAATTTCTCTCTTTTTTCACTCATATTGCAAAAAATAAAAAAAACAGCAGTGATTAAATACCACCAAAAGAAAGCTATGTTAGTAAGAAAAAAATGATAAAAATTTGGTTTGGGTACAGTGTAGCATGACTGAGTAATTGTCATTTAAAGTGTGAGAGCGCTGAAAGCTAAAATTTGGTCTGGGAAGGAAGGGTGTATAAAAGCCCTGTATTGAAGTGGTTAAGGCAGGAATGGTGGTTTGAGACAATGGCACCAACCTCCTCTCCGCCCTCCGACAGGGACAACTGACCCATGTGCCCTGTTTGGCTCACGTCCTTAACTTGGTGGTGCAGCGGTTCTTGGGCAGGTACCCGGGCGTACAGGATGTCCTGAGGCAGGTCAGGAAAGTCTGTGTGCATTTCCACCGCTCATATAATGCCAGTGCTCGGCTGGCAGACCTCCAAAAGGAGTTTAACCTGTCCAAGAACCGCTTAATCTGTGACATGCCCACCAGGTGGAACTCAACGTTGGCCATGCTGCAGTGGCTGCACACGCAGCAGAGGGTAATCAATGAGTACCTGTGCAACTATGGCATCAGGAAAGGGTCAGGTGAGCTTGTTTTTTTTCCCCACGCCAGTGGGCCATGATCAGGGATGCATGCACTGTCCTGTCACCGTTTGAGGAGGCCATGAGGATGGTGAGCAGTGACAGTGCATGCATCAGTGACACTGTCCCCCTGGTGCACCTGTTGGAGCACACGCTGCATGGAATAATGGACAGGGCACTTGAGGCAGAACAGAGGCAGGAAGAGGAGGACTTACTTAGCTCTCAAGGCCCCCTTTATCCAGACAGTGTTCCTGTGTGCCCACCGATCACACAGGAAGAGGAGGAGGAGGATTGTGTCAGTATGGAGGTGGAGCCTGGCACTCAGCATCAGCATCATCTTTAAGGGATCAGTCCCAAGAAACACATGGACTTGTACGTGGCTGGGAGGAGGTGGCTGCGGACCATGTCGTCCTTAGTGACCCAGAGGACTCCGGACCGAATGCCTCAGCAAACCTACGCTGCATGGCCTCCCTGATCCTGCAAAGCCTGCGTAAGGATCCTCGTATTCGTGGTATCAAGGAGAAGGACCAATACTGGCTGGCAACCCTCCTTGATCCATGTTACAAGGATAAGGTTGCGGACCTTATCTTGCCATCGCAGAGGGAGCAGAGGATGAAACATCTTCGGGAGACCTTGCAGAAAGGTCTGTGCAACGCGTTCCCAGAGACTGGGAGGTTACAAACTCCTGTTTCTGGACAACGTGTTACTGAGGCTTTGGTCAGTCAAAGAAGGAGCGGTTGAGAAGGTGGCCATTTGACCGATGCGTTCAGACAATTTTTTAGTCCGCAGCCCCAAGATCTGTTCCAGCAACCATCGCCAGCATCTGTTTTACATGGTGCAGGAATACCTAGGGGCAAGATCTGACTTGGACACCTTTCCCACGAAAATCCTCTGGGTTATTGGGTCTTGAGGATGGATCACTGGCCAGAGCTTGCACAGAATGCAATTGAGCTACTGGCCTGTCCTGCATTTGGCGTTCTTTCGGAACGCACATTCAGTGCTGCTGGAGGCTTTGTAACCGACCACAGGGTGCGTCTGTCCACCGACTCGGTCGATCGACTGACCTTCATAAAAATGAATCAGTCTTGGATCACCACCAGCTACCAAGCACCTGATGCTGATGTAACTGAATAATTTTTTTTGAAATGTCAGATCCCTTCAAAGACTGCCTATGCTGATGCTGAGTGACTATCCTGAGTAATTATCCTCTTCCTCCTCAATGATCACGCTGATAGCTTGTAAGAACATTTTTGGTTCTGAGCACCAACACCAGTGCCTAAGGCCCAAATTTTTCAGCCCCTGTTTAACAGGGGCGTGTAATTACAATTTTTGATGCAATACTTTGCAGCAGGGCTAGTTCCTGCGTTCCAACTAGAGTATCTGTGAGGGTTTGCAGTGTTGTGGCACCAGCACCAGTGCCTAAGGCCCAATTTTTCAGCCCCTCTTCAACAGGGACATGTAATTAGAATCCTTGATCTAATATTTCACAGCAGGGCCCGTTTCTGCGCCCACCAAGATTAACTGTGAGGACTTACACTGTTGTGGCACCAGCACCAACACCACCACCAAAGGCCCAATTTTTCAGCCCCTGTTCAACGGGGACATGTAATTACAATTCTTGATCTAATATTTCACAGCAGGGCCCTGTGAGGGCTTACAGTGTTGAGGCCACAACAACACCTAAGGCCCAAATTTCTGCTGAGTATATAGGGCAGGCCCCTACTTTCAAACATCCAACTTACAAATGACTCCTACTTGCAAACAGAAGGAGACAACAGGAAGTGAGATGAAATCTACCCCATAAGAAGGGAAATTCTCTCCTGTTATGCCCCGTACACACGATCGGACATTGATCGGACATTCCAACAACAAAATCCATGGATTTTTTCTGATGGATGTTGGCTTAAACTTGTTTTGCCTACACACAAAGTTGTTGGAATTTCCGATCGCCAAGAACGCTGTGACGCAAAGCACGTACGACGAGACTAGAAAAGGCCAGTTCAGAACCAAGCGCGGCACCCTTTGGGCTCCTTTTGCTAATCTCGTGTTAGTAAAAGTTTGGTGAGAGACGATTTGCGCTTTTTCAGACTCGTGGTTTTCAGATCGTTTTCTGCTGTTCAGTTTGTGCTTGTGGGTTTGTATCTGCTCTTCATGCGTGCAGTCAGTTCGTATTGTACTATTCAGTGCGATCTTGTCCGCTCGTTACTGTTTTTCAGGTCGCTCTTCACAGGCCTTGCTGTTCTTCAATGCGTTCTGTTACTTCGTTCTGAGCAGCCAACCGTTTTCTAGCCATGTTGCATGTAACGAGCCCCTTGCTCGCTCGGTTCCACTCTCCTGACACTCCTCTGCAGCTATAGAATCAGATTGCAACGTCTGATTGTTCGGTCATCCAAGGTTCCGGGATTAGAACTACAGCTCTGTTCCGTTCTAACCCAGTTGTGATAGCTCAGAACAAACACCAGGCAGGCTGTATGTAAGTTCAACCAGGAATCTCTCTTTATTGACAAAATACAGGCTTTTATACACTCAAAGTGTAGGTGCAGACTAGATGACTCAGACATGACCGTTAGGCCAGACTGGCCATCTTGTAGTTCAGAAAATCCAATCAACATTATCACAATCAACATAGACTCTTCTTCACACAATAGCAGAGTTAATTAACACAAATAACAATGGGGATCTAATGACTCTTAGATCCCATAGTAGACTTATTTACAATACACATTTTAGCAGACAATAGACCGACAGGTGTTGGAATTTACATCAGCATCTCCTAACAGTATCTATCCCAGCATTATGAATCGGCCACTATTCCAATATAGCAAATCCAGGGTCCCCAGACATACAGCTCACAAAGAGCACCGTTCCCCCAAATGCAAGGGCCCCCGATCGATCGGCAAGAGGCTAGCATACAGTCCACTCCAAAAGTCTCTTTCCCGGCTAGGTCTGTCACATTGCGTATACGTACTCCTCATAGAGTTCGTGCTGTGCTGGTGCTTGGTGTTGGGGTCCTGACCTTGACACAAGCCCAGTCCATGAACAGGGTGGGGAGGAGTTCATGGACCAAGAATTGGTTGCTTCAGCATGACCAGTTCTGTCACATGCCTTTGCTCCGTGAGATCCATGAGAATAATCCTGATGATTTCAGGAACTTTCTCCGGATGACGGAGTTTGTTCACCGTTTGTTGGCTTTGCTGACCCCCTATATCAGCAGGCAGGATACCTGCATGAGGCAAGCCATCACTCTGGAGCAGAGGCTAGTCGCCACCCTGCGGTACTTGGTGATGGGGAGAAGCCTGCAGGACCTCAAGTTCTGGACAGGCATCTCCCCCCAGGCTCTGGGTATCATTATCTCAGAGACCTGTTCTGCCATCATCCAGGCCCTGCAGAAGGACTATATTAAGGTAAGATGTTTATCCTTTTAGATCACATTTTATTGTATATAATGTTTGCTAATATTTTGTATTTCTTTCCTCATTCCCTAATTACCATGATTGTAATATGCTGTGAATGTCCCCTTTGTCCTCATTCATGCTGGATTTTTATGTAATTATTTTTGTTGTCCTTCATACATATTTGCCTTCACTTACCTCCCCAGCATGGTCTCCTGACCCTATATTCACCTCATGTAGTCACTTAACAATGTATTTTCTCAGATCCATAGTAGTGCTTTACCCCAAACACCCCCTAAAATGTTTTGAAATGTGATTTGTGCTTTAAATGCAGGCAGAGTGCCAGAGGCTTTTTTTGGGGTCCCCAAATCATTTGGCACCCTCCCTCCCCCAACTGCTAAGTCAGCTGATAACAATTCTCTATCTATCGTCAATCATCTATCTGCTGACTTTGCCAAACCCATTCACACTATAACCATCTCTTTTGTGGTCAGATTTATGGATGAATTCCCCAAAGCATGTAGTGCAAGGGCCTGCCTGTATACTTTCAAATGTTACTGTTTAAAGTTTTTGTATACTATTATTATCTTGCTAGGTAATAGCAGAATGTCCAAATGTGCTAAAATGTGTACAGTGTGTATTTATATCTTTGTCTTATGATACTTCTTACCTGTCCAGTGGGCTGCCAATAGTGTAACTAAGGAGGGGCTAGCCAAAGTAAGACCCATTATTTAGGCATTCATCTCTCAATGAAGTGGAGAGGGTTACCTGTCCAAGAGCCCCCCCCTATAATGTTAGAAATGGCCCATGAGAGGGGGGGGAGGACACTGATAGTTGTACCTTATACTTTGGTCTTTAAAAAATCCCTCCAATTAATGTTATCTTGATGTTGGCCAAGAATGTTTGTGTGCAAAATGACTATTTTTTTTGGTTTTGACTCCACAGTTTCCTTCCACGCCACAGGAATGGCAGACTGTGGCCTCCCACTTTGCCCAGCGGTGGAACTTTCCTAACTGCGGAGGGGCAATTTATGGGAAACCAGTCCACATCATCCCACCACCCAACTCGGGATCGTACTATTACAACTACAAGGGGTTCAATAGTATTGTGATGTTGGCGTCCACATACAGGAACTTATGAGTTCCTGTATGTGGACGTGGGGAAGAATGGCCGGATGTCCGATGGTGGAGTCATTGCCCAGACCGAGTTCTACAGGCGTCTCCAGAATGGCAGCTTGGACTTGCCACCTCCAGAAGACAATGTGGAAGGACTCCCATTCGTCTTCGTTGCGGATGAAGCATTTGCGCTGGGGGACCACCTTATGCGGCCATTCCCAATGAGGAACCTCACCCCGGACCATAGGGTTTTTAATTACTGGCTGGCCAGAGCCAGAAGAGTGGTGGAGAACACGTTTGGAATCATGGCCAGCCGGTTCCGTCTATTTCTTACACCCATACATATGGCGGAGTACAAACTGAATCACATTATCCTGGCGTGCTGTGTTCTACACAACTTTTTACGGCAACATTCTGCCAACTATGCTGGCTCTGTTGGGCCTGAGGCCGGAATTCAAAATGAACCAACCCTGATGGCGCTTGAAAGTGGACATCCTGGCTTGCCCCCCCTGAGTGCCCGTGATGTCCGGCTAAGATACCTTGAATTCTTTGCGGGTAGGGGGGCTATCAATATGCCAGACAATGTCTAAAACCTTTTTCAAATAAAAAACAAAAAAAATAATCAAATCTTTGGTGACATTTCCTGCTTGTGTTTGTTTTAGCTGACCCTGAGAGAAATGTGGTGAGTCCTTTAAAAGGTGTGATTGTGTAACATTACAAAGCACTGTTGGGTGATATTTACTAAAGGCAAAGACACTTTGCACTACAAGTGCACTTGAAACTGCACTGAAAAGTGGATTTGCCCTTAGGAAATAACACCCATTGTCACAGAAAACAGCTTTTAGAGCACCACAAAAGTGTTGTAGCGTTGAGACAATAATCCACACATTCTTGATTAACAATCTTTTTAATACCAGCACAATCACATGTGCATTTAGAAAAGGTTTTTAAAACAAACCAACATGTTTGTTGTATAACAATTTTTGGGGTCACATGAGAAAAAGTAGAAATGTCCATTTAAGATAAAACAGGCATGTTTAAAACCAACAAGAAAGACACAAATCTTGAACTTACAAAGTTCACAATTAGTAGAACTTGAAGGCAATATCAGACATGAGTATTTACAAACTGTGTTTGATATTGCGTTCATATGGGGTGAAGTCACCCCAGGAAAAGCCAAATTTTGAAGATGCACACAAATAGCCGAATGTCAACATGTGCTAGCTGCCATCATGGGGAATCAAGGGACGTGTTTTGGGGGTGCAACCCCTTCCTCTCAGCTACTTTATTATTAAGGAAGGGGTTGCACCCCCAAAACGCGTCCATTGATCTCCCGTGATGGCAGATAGCACATGTTGACACACTGTGTGCCTCTTCAAAATTTGGCTTTTCTCAAATTTGTAAATAAATGTAAAAAAATTGTAGCACACCAAAAAACAAAGGATTTTGAGGGGTTTTAAACTCTCCCTAAAACATCAGTGATGTTCTTATTTTTTTGAATAACATCATTGATGTTTTTCTTGATGTTTTCCAAGTCCCTATTACACCCCATGATCTCCCCGATCAGGATCTGTGCACTTTCCGAGGTGAAAGGATCAGGATCCACAACATCACGATCACCTAAAAAGATAGAAACCAAAAAACACCATGTATTATAAATATGCCAGCATCCATCTCTTACCTGAGCCTGTGGTCGCAGACACTCACCTGTTGTGGTGCCAATTTCCACCACGTCTTCCTCCTCCTGCTCTGCTTGTTCTGGGTGGATTTTCCCTTCTTCCAGAGGTGGGGGGTCTGTGGTCTCCTCGGATGAGGGGTGTCCTCCGAGTCTTTTCTCCCCTATGTAAACAAAAAATGGTATACTTAGCACACAGATATTTGATGGCAGAACTATAAATATGAAACATTGTTTGTAAATGGGGTACAATTATTTTTGTTGGCAGAGTTCCAAGATGTAGCATTTTTCTTGTCCTTTGTCAAGCTTGAATACTTTACCTGTCTTGTCCAAGCTTCACAGATGGAGACACCCTATAGTATACACTGGAGCACCCGTGTGGGCCCCCTAATAAAAAGGGTGTTTTTGTGTCCCACACTAGTGCTCCAGCGTCCAGATGTGAAAACTGCTGCTGAGTGTCCTCTCCTTACACAGAATCTAGTTTGCATTTCATTCTAGTTACAAACCCATCTACCCAACCAAATTAGTTTCAGACAAGTAGGCCCTAAAAAATGTGGCCAAATGCATATGGCCAAAACCATGGTGTTTTCTAGACCGAACGAACAATGTTTGATACGAACGAATAATGTGCCCATGAACATGAAAGTTGACATTTTAAACTGGACAACAGTTAACAAAAGCACATGGAGCAGCACAAACGTAATAAAAATAAGGAATAGGCAAACACAGCACAACTACTTACTTTTATGCAGCACTCTCCGGATCTTTCTGTACTGCTCGTGCTCTCTTAATTCAAGGTCCGACCACCGCTTCCTGAGCTAATCTTTTGATCGTCGTACCCCAAAATTCCGGTGCAGACTCTTGACCACTTTCGCCATGATCTTGGCCTTTCTGACATTGGGGTTGGGGTAAGGTCCATACTTCCCGTCATAGTCAGCCTTCTTCAGGATGTCCACCATCTCCAACATCTCCCCAAAGGACATATTTGATGCCTTAAATCTTCTCCTTCTGGATCCAGACGTTTCAGGCTCTGGGCTTTCCTCCCCCTCCTCCTCGTTGCTGTAATTAGCACGCACCTGCTGTGTTTCCACCATGTGCTCTTCACCCACTGCGCCGAAACAAAAAGGGGCGGGGAATAGACTAGAAAGAACATCAGGGGCGACGGAGTTACATGCATGCACAGTGTGTATAAAGCGTAACACGCATGCGTAGTAGGTACGATCTGTGAGCGGAGGAAGGAGTATCGGAGGTGCCGATTGTGATAACGAAGGTAAGATCTAAACTTAGGCCTATACTGCTTCTACATTGAGGCCTATATTGTAACAAGATTAGGAGAGTTTTGCATGACATTAGGGTTTATCTTGTGTTGTGTCTTGCAGATAAAATGGATGGCTTCAATGACCACAACTTCCTCCCCCTGTTCATAGACAAATACAGGGAGCAGCCCTGTCTGTGGCAGGTGAAACACCCACATTATAATCATAAACAAAAGAGGCAGACAGCGCTGGAGAAACTGCTGGAGTTGGTGAAGGCGGTGGTCCCCACAGCAACCATCCCCTATTTAAAAGCCAAAATTGGTGGCCTGAGGAGCACTTATTTAAGGGAGCGCAAGAAGGTCACGGATTCCCAGAGATCAGGAGCTGGAGCAGATGACATTTATGTCCCCAGGCTGTGGTACTATGAGAGACTGCGATTTCTGTCAGACCAGACTGGAGTCAGGGAATCCCTCTCCACTCTTCCTTCCACTCTTCCTTCCACCCCAGCTGAGGCTTCCGATGTCCAACCTGGGACTTCCAGCCAGGAAGAAGTGGAGGAGTCCAGCTTGAGCCAGGTATAGCATTGTTCTACAGATTTCTGGTCAATAAAGAAATTATGTTTACTAGATGTCATTATTGATCACTAATTGCTAATTTAATAAAGTGTTTTACATATTAATAGACAGTAGTGGGCAAAAATAATGGGGACAAGAATGAAAAATTTTGAGCTCAGAATGATAGTCTTTTATATTTGTTAACATTCAATTTGCAACAATCATGAGGTGAAAATTGTGTGTGATTGATGAATAAAAAACTAAAACGATGTCCCTTTTTCATACACAGGAAGACCTCAGCCAGGAGGAGGTTGTGGAATGTGGCAGCCAGGAGGAGGCTGTGGAATGTGGCAGCTAGGAGGAGGTGGGGCTAAGTGGCAGTCAGGAGAAGCCTGGGCCCAGTCGGAGCCTGACCTCCGACTGGGCCCAGGCCTCTCCTGGGCGAGTTCCTCCCCTCCGCCTTCCATACAAAAGACCCAGGAAGGGGAGTCACATTCAGGATTCTGCGCTCTGGCTCATTCAGGAGGCTTCTGCAGCCCTCAGAGCCACCCCCACTCCTGAAGAGGCCTTTGTCTGCATGGCTGCCACCAAACTGCAGGCCATGCAGGAGGGTCAACTCAAGCTGTGTGAGGACTTTCTGTATAAAGTCCTAAGTAAGGGGGTGAGTGGCGAAATCACACCCAATACCCACCTGAGTGAGTTGACCCATCCTCCTCCTCCTGCTGGGAAAAACACAGAGAAGAGTAACCTAGCGCCAGTGGTAGGTCACCCAGAGAATGTAACAAACATATAAAATAGATGTATAGCCTGTACCATCCATTCAAAAATTATTAATGCATATACAGGGATGAAACAGGAAACTAGAAACTACAATAAACATAATAGTAATATCCCGTGCTGCTAGACAAACTGTAATTGGTGAAAACAGATCATACCAGGAAGCAACATATAAAATGTCCAGCGCTCAGGCTATTGTTGGAAAACAAAATACAACAAGTATAAAAGGTATAAAAGTTTATGGTTTTTAATGAACCAATAATGAGCCAGTGGTTAGCAATAGTCCAAAGTAACAATATTTACTGCAAAAGAACCAGGTTCAGAGGCTCTGTTTAAAAACAAAAAAGCACACGATAAAAACTATTCAAAAATTACAGACTCTTGGTGATGTTGTAAGTGATCAAATAGACATCAAAAAGGTGACAGAGGCATCAAACAGCAGGAGGTTACCACCGGAGATCCATCTAATGAAAGTATACGGAGACTGCTGTGTAAAGTGTGAAAGCAAACATATGGGCTCAAAGCAGGTGAATGGAGGCAAGGTGGTGGAGATATGTCAAAGTACTCACAGGCAGGTAAGAGGGCTCAGAGCTGCCTCATATGGTGAAGACCTTGGCGCCATGAGGAATAACCGGGCTGAAATAGAAGTGAAGTGGCCGCCGTGTGGAGATGTGTAGCTCCGCCGTGCGGAGAACAGCCTGGCCGGAGCTGTGTGTCGATGGAGGACGACGTCAGCACAGGGGAGCCGCTGTAGCGTCTGAGAAGTAAAACGGAACCGCTGCTAGGCTGGGACGTGTCTCCACAGAGGTGAAGTCTCATCAGTGAGACCTGGTGACACTGCGCTGAGGTCGGAACTGACACTGAGAGGCCCTCTGACGGGGGAATTGGTGGCGGCAGGCTGATGGAGCTCACATCAGCCTGACCTGCCTGGGGAGATGGCCAACAGTGTAATGAAAAAATGGATATTGCAATGGGTAAAAAAAAAAGATGGGGTAGTGAAGATGGTGGATTTGCAGGAAATGCTTGCTGGTGAAAAAAGCGGCTTCACAAACAAAAAAAAAAAAAATGTGAATGGATGAAAAATCGCAGTGAAGAACTCAAGCTGGGGCCTCTGCCATGTAGGGGGGGGGAGAGAGGTTGCCTTGACGACGCGTTTCGCGCATGAGCGCTTTGTCATAGTCAAGGAAAATAGGCAACTCGCAGGGTTTAAATAGGTGAGTGGGGATTAAGGGGAGGGGAAAGGGGAGGGGCTTAATGAAAAAAAAAAAAAAATGAAATAGGCACAGGGAAGAAACAAAGATCTCCAATGTTAACCCCCTCAGCTCCAAGCAATTTACCAATGGGTATACGTGCCTTACTTCACATAAAAGTATGAAAATAAACACAATATATAACCAAGGAACACATAGTTTATACTTCAACATAAAAACTTAGTTCTGAAGGGCAGTGATTACATCATTAGAGTCTTTAATATAGGACGGTAGCTGGCACACAAGGGGTTGGAGACAATAGTCGATGTACATTGACAAACCATTACTGAAGCTATTTGTACTAGCTACAATTGGTCTCCTAGGGGGGTCCACTAAGGATTTGTGGACCTTTGGGAGATGGTAGAAGTAGGGGGTACTGCATTCAGATGGTAATAAGAATTGTCTTTTTTTATTGGTAAGTACTCCATTATGCCACGCTTCTTGGACAAGCGACTTTAATTCTAGTTGGAATTCTGGAAGAGGATCAGACTGTAGTTTCAGATATGTATCAGTGTCAGCTAACAGTCTGCTGGCCTCTTTGATGTAGTCGGTGCGATTTTGTATCACCAAACTTCCACCCTTGTCTGCCTGCCTAATGATGATTTTGGTATTGGACATTAGCTCTTTCAAGGCTAAATTCTCACATCTATTCAAATTCCGATGTTTCCGCCTACTAGGATTCTCACATAGTGATAGAAAATCTTTATATACCGCTTGGTAGTAGGTTTCAATATAAGGGCCCTTTGAATTAGCTGGAAAAAAAGTTGATTTGGGCCGAAAAGGAGTATGTATTACTGATGGTTCTAGACAAGCAGAGGGTACAAAGCCCTCTGTATGTCCTTCGGCCCATAAATCCTCTAGGGCCTGTAATGCCACTTCATCAAGTTCTACGGAAGATGTGCACTCTGGTGTCGGATCCTGTGTGGACGTAGCCTCTTTCCTATCTTTTTTATATAAGGCTAATGGGCTAGGGGCACTTGCTAGCACCCAGTAAAATAACAAATAAACCGTCCAAATCTTTCCTTGATATCAGGTCCTATTTTCATGACAGAAAGGGCATATTCCAGTGCAAAAAGAAGGGGTGCCTTACTTGCCAATTTATCACTCATGGCACTAATATCATCACAACCAATACAGGCAAAAAATATGAGATTAGACAATTCATTACCTGTTCTACAGATTTTGTTGTATATGTTTTGCATTGCCCTTGTGGGTTGGTCTACGTTGGCCGGACTATTCGTGCCTTACGGGCTAGAGTAGGTGACCACCGCAGACTAATTTCGAAGGGGTGCGATGAACATAGTGTACCCCGTCATTTCTTGCGTTTCCATGACAAGGACATCAGGTTCTTGGAGGTCTTTGTTATCGAAACTATCCCCAAAGGCACGCTAACCAATAATGAAAGATTCTCCCTGTTGTGCAAGCGTGAGGTCTTTTGGATCTACATGTTTGACTCGCTTGCCCCCAAGGGGTTGAACGAAGAATTAGAAACATGTAGTTTTGTGTAATTTTAATGAGAGTCTATATATATACCTTTTAGATCATCTCTGGGTTAATATTGATTTTAATAGGTTTTTAATATGTTTGATTATGTTTTTTATAGAAAAATGTTAAGTTTTTATGTTGAAGTATAAACTATGTGTTCCTTGGTTATATATTGTGTTTATTTTCATACTTTTATGTGAAGTAAGGCACGTATACCCATTGGTAAATTGCTTGGAGCTGAGGGGGTTAACATTGGAGATCTTTGTTTCTTCCCTGTGCCTATTTCATTTTTTTTTTTTTTTTTCCATTAAGCCCCTCCCCTTTCCCCTCCCCTTAATCCCCACTCACCTATTTAAACCCTGCGAGTTGCCTATTTTCCTTGACTATGACAAAGCGCTCATGCGCGAAACGCGTCGTCAAGGCAACTTCTCTCCCCCCCCTACATGGCAGAGGCCCCAGCTTGAGTTCTTCACTGCGATTTTTCATCCATTCACATTTTTTTTTTTTTTTGTTTGTGAAGCCGCTTTTTTCACCAGCAAGCATTTCCTGCAAATCCACCATCTTCACTACCCCATCTTTTTTTTTTACCCATTGCAATATCCATTTTTTCATATGACTGTTGGCCATCTCCCCAGGCAGGTCAGGCTGATGTGAGCTCCATCAGCCTGCCGCCACCAATTCCCCCATCAGAGGGCCTCTCAGTGTCAGTTCCGACCTCAGCGCAGTGTCACCAGGTCTCACTGATGAGACTTCACCTCTGTGGAGACACGTCCCAGCCTAGCAGCGGTTCCGTTTTACTTCTCAGACGCTACAGCGGCTCCCCTGTGCTGACGTCATCCTCCATCGACACACAGCTCCGGCCAGGCTGTTCTCCGCACGGCGGAGCTACACATCTCCACACGGCGGCCACTTCACTTCTATTTCAGCCCGGTTATTCCTCATGGCGCCAAGGTCTTCACCATATGAGGCAGCTCTGAGCCCTCTTACCTGCCTGTGAGTACTTTGACATATCTCCACCACCTTGCCTCCATTCACCTGCTTTGAGCCCATATGTTTGCTTTCACACTTTACACAGCAGTCTCCGTATACTTTCATTAGATGGATCTCCGGTGGTAACCTCCTGCTGTTTGATGCCTCTGTCACCTTTTTGATGTCTATTTGATCACTTACAACATCACCAAGAGTCTGTAATTTTTGAATAGTTTTTATCGTGTGCTTTTTTGTTTTTAAACAGAGCCTCTGAACCTGGTTCTTTTGCAGTAAATATTGTTACTTTGGACTATTGCTAACCACTGGCTCATTATTGGTTCATTAAAAACCATAAACTTTTATACCTTTTATACTTGTTGTATTTTGTTTTCCAACAATAGCCTGAGCGCTGGACATTTTATATGTTGCCTCCTCCTCCTGCTGCCACATCTCCAACACCAGAGCCACAGCGTGGAAGGAAGCGTGGAAGGAAGACCAGAGAGTGATGACCCTGGGTTCAGTCTGGTCTGGCCAAAGATGCAGGCTCTTGTATGACCACAGCCTGGGGACACAGATGTCATCTGCTGCTTTCCTGATCTCTGGGACTTCTGGACCAGACTGCACTCCCTTAGATATGGAATCCTCAGGCTACCAATTTTGCCTGGAAATAATTGATGTGTGCCCTGGGGGCCAAAGGATTCACCAATTTCTGCTGTTTCTCCAGTGTTTGTTTGGTTGTGAGCCCTTAATAAATGAATTTTTTGTTTCAATTATACTCGCCTATGTGTGTTTTCCTTCAAAAAGGACAGTTTTTTGTGAGGAGGCAGGTACATTTTGAATATACAATGTGAAATTAACAAGGGACACCAACACCAAGCAACCTCCTTGAGATTAAATAATACAAGATAATAATGGTGTTGTGGTAACTTGACACACAAAACACACACAAAAATATTCGGGAGTAAAATACAAAAAAACACAAAATAAAAACAGCCTTGAAAAAAATACAAACCCAAAAAAAATAAAAACAGCCTTGAAAAAAATACAAAACAAAAATAAAACAACAAAATAGAAATTTGGTCAGATGTGACAAATCAAAATATATTGAGGGAATCTTGCTAAATAATAAAGAAAGAAGTTTGTGAGAAGTCTGTGTGAATATGAGCAGCAAAACTACTTCATTCTTTTCACATTATAAAGAAGAAGAGAATGCGCTGTATTAACCACTAAGCTACCGCCCACCGTCATATGACGGCGGGACGAGGCAGCTGTTGTTCTGGGCGGACGTCATATGACGTGATCGCCCTCCAGAGCCACTAGGGGGCCCGCTGCGTCACTCGGGACCCGGTGCGTGTGCCCAGCGGCCGCGATGTCCGCCGGGCACCCGCGATTGCCGGGTAACAGAGCAGGACCGTGGATCTGTATATATAAACACAGATCCACGTCCTGTCAGAGAGGAGAGGAGACCGATGGTGTGTCCCTTGTACATAGGGACACCGATCGGTCACCTCCCCCAGTCAGTCCCCTCCCCCCACAGTTAGAATCACCTCCCTAGGACACACATTAACCCCTCGATCGCCCCCTAGTGTTAACTCCTTCCCTGCCAGTCACATTTACACAATAATCAATGCATTTTTATAGCACGGATCACTGTATAAATGTGAATGGTCCCAAAAATGTGTCAAAAGTGTCCGATATGTCTGCCGCAATATCGCAGTCACAATAAAAATTGCAGATCGCCGCCATTACTAGTAAAAAAAAAATAAAATAAAAATGTTATAAATCTATCCCCTATTTTGTAGACGCAATAACTTTTGCGCAAACCAATCAATATACGCTTATCGCGATTTTTTTACCAAAAATTTGTAGAAGAATACATATTGGCCTAAACTGAGGAAAAAATTTGTTTAAAAAAAAATTGGATATTTATTATAGCAAAAAGTAAAAAAATTTGTGTTTTTTAAAAAATGTCCCTCTTTTTTTGTTTATAGCACAATAAATAAAAACCCCAGAGGTGATCAAATACCACCAAAAGAAAGCTCTATTTGTGGGGAAAAAAATGATAAAAATGTCATTAGGGTGCAGTGTAACATGACTGCGCAATTGTCATTCAAAATGCGACAGCACGGAAAACTGAAAAATGGCCTGGGCAGGAAGGGGGTGAAAGTGCCCTGTATTGAGGTGGTTAAACAATTTAAAACATTGCAGCTTGACGAAAGTGCTGTATCCATTCCGAACGCTAATTTTTCCAGACCGAGTTGTTCTGTCTCGGAATTTCTATTGAGCATGCGTGGCACTTTGTGCGTCGGAACTGGCCACACACGGTCGGAATTGACGCGATCGGATTTTGTTGTCGGAAAATTTTAAAGCCTGCTCTCAAACTTTGTGTGTCGGAAAATCCGATGGAAAAAGTCAGATGGAGCCCACACATGGTCGGAATTTCCGACAACACGCTCCGATCGCACTTTTTCCGTCGGAAAATCCGACCGTGTGTGAATGAATGAATGAATGATTTATAAAGCGCTGCAAATGCGAACTGAATCGCCTCAAGGCGTGTGTACAGGGCATAAGAGTTAATATGGGAAAAACTTTTCTCCTTTCCACTGATGCTTTATCACCAATCCTTGTTTCACTAAAAACCCCACATTTTCAAAAAACATTTGTCATTGGGACAAAAAGTGAGGTGAAATCTTCTGAAGAGGAGCACAGACAGCAAAACAAATGTCACAGGGATGATAACCCTTCCCTATGTTTTCCAAAAAGCTTAAAAACAGATTTTTTGGCTGGAGCTACACTTTAAAAATGTACCAGTTCAAAATTACAAACAGATTCTACTTAACAACAAACCTACAGTCCCTGTCTTGTTTGCACCGACTGTATACTGCTGTTCAGAGTATATAGGGCCTGGGGGCCCCACGCCTTTCCTTCTTTTAATTTGGGTGCGGGGTTCCCCTTAATATCCATACAGGACCCAAAGGGCCTGGTAATAGACTGGAGGGTACCCATGCCATTTGTCTCACTGATTTTCATTCATATTGCCAGGACCCGACATTACATTAAAGCCGCAAACAGTTTTAAATGACTTTTTTTCCTTTAAAAATGTAATTTTGTGCAGGGGCTGTTCTAAGCAGGGGAAACACGTGCCACTTTACAGGCATACTATAGACACCCCCCAGGTACGATATTTAAAGGAATATTTCACTTTTTTTTTTTTTTTTTACTTTAAGCATCATTAAAATCACTGCTCCCGAAAAAACGGCCGTTTTTTAAAAGTTTTTTTTGCATTGATACATGTCCCCTGGGGCAGGACCCGGGTCCCCAAACCCTTTTTAGGACAATACCATGAAAATTAGCCTTTAAAATGAGCACTTTTGATTTTGAACATTCGAGTCCCATAGACGTCAATGGGGTTCTAACATTCGTGCAAATTTTCGGTCCGTTCGCAGGTTATGGTGCAAACCGAACCGGGGGGTGTTCGGCTCATCCCTAATCCACATCTATTCCTGCCATAGCCCCAACATCAGCCATTGATGAGTCAGCTGAGTTATTTGAGCACAGCATCAGCCACTTGCTCTGTGATGATGCCCAGCCATTACTGGATCAGATGTTGGTTCTGAGGTTGAGAATGACAGGAACATGAGCCTAGAGAGAGGGAGGAACACTGGTAGAAAAATTGACATTCATGTTCCCTAAGCCGCAGCGTATTGCCAAGTTGTCTCCAGTGGTAATGATGAAGATGGAGGAGATGGAGGAGATGGAGATGATGATGATGAGGTCACTGATGCAACTTGGGTGCCAGATCAAGCAGAGGAGGAAACTGTAGGATTAGGCAGCACAACCCCAAGGAGGCCGACATCAAGAAAGAGTAGAGAGCAGCCACCCTATTCCATTACATTCTGCAGCTGTTCCCGGCGCACTCCCCAAAGCTCAGCTGTCTGGACCTTTTTCAGCACATCTGCAGCAGATCGCACTGTTGCTATCTGCAAACTGTGTCTAAAGCACATCAAATGTGGCAAAAACACCAGTAATTTGGGTACCACATGCTTAACAAGGCATTTAACGTCCAACGACTCAGCTTGTTGGCAAGAGCACCTAAAAGCCACACAAAAGGGGCACAAATTTGTCCCTCCTCCTGCTTACCCACTTCAGTCTGCCCCTGCTATACTGAGTCATTACCTCTCAGCAGCCTCCACTGACAGGGATGATGGTATAGCACAGGGTGTCCCAGGTTCTAGCAGCACATCTGCCAGCAGCACACCACCAGCTGTAGACAGCAAATTTCTCTGCCCCATCTGCTGCAGTGGAAAAAAAATACAGTCCCTGCCACCCACATGCCCAGCGTCTAAATGCAAGCTTGTCAAAGCTGTTGGCTCTCCAACTTCTGCCTTTCAGCCTGGTGGATTCTGCCCGCTTCCATGAATTCGCAAAATGTGCTGTACCACAATTGCAAGTTCCCAGTCGCTACTAATTTTCACGTAAGGCCATTCTATCTCTCTACCATCAAGTGGAATAGAATGTTCTGGCATCATTGGGCAAGGCAGTCAGCCGTAAAATTCATCTTACTGCTGACACATGCTGGGCAGGGATGATATATTTTGTTCAAAGCACACTGGGTAATGCTGCTTGCAACTAGAAAGGATGCAGAACAGGGCTTGGTGCTGCAGCTTGTTGTGCCCCCACGTCTCCATACAGCAGGTGGTTATGATGCCAGACCTGTGAGCTCTACCCCCTCCTCCTCCTCCTTCACCACCTCCATGCCCTCCTATGCAGAATTGTCCTATGAACATCAGGTACCCCATCAGGCCGTCATAAACAGCCAGTGCTCGGTTGGCTGAAATTCATTGAGAATTCCACCTGCCCATAAACCATCTGATTTGTGACAGGTGGAACTCGACTTTGGCAATGCTGCAGCGACTATACATGCAGCATAGGGCCATCAATGAGTTCCTCTGTGAGTATGGCAGATGACAGGCTCAGGTCACCTCGGCTTTTTTTTTCTGCACCTGTTTGACAGGTGCATATCATTGCAATTTTTTACAGCTAAGCCAAGTCTTGCTTTCATCAAGAGTACCTCTATAGGGTTACGGTGGGAAGGCGCCACCGACACCCAAAGTCCAATTTGTACGCACCCGTTACTTCTATCCAAAGTTAAAGTAACACCAGAATGTATTCAAAAAATCTCTAATCTTGTTCCTAGTGCACTACATTGTGGCCTCATCATACACACTGGCTCCCCAGCTGTTGCTGAGCAAAATAAAGGCAGCTTGCAGGGAAAATGTCATTTTCTTTGGCTTTATAAATGCAATTATTGCTGCAGCAGATTCTAGACATGGTACAGATCTGCCACTTTACAGGTAGACTAAGGGAACCCCTCAGACACTATATTGGAAGGATTTTTTTCATTTTTATGCTTTCACTTTAAAAATAAAAAAATCACTGCTCATTTAAAAATTAAGTTTTTCACAAACTTTTTTCTTATTGATACATGTCCCCCAGGGCAGGACCCTATATCCATTGTATGCCCAATTACTTGCATATAAGACTTCAAAATGGGCACTTTTGACTTTAATGGGGTTCTTTATTCGAGTACGAACTTTTGCGGTGTTCGTAAGTTCTGGTGCGAACCGAACAAGAGTTTGTTTAGCCCATCCTTAACTGTGTACACCACCTGAAGTGTAGTAGAAACTGTACGCACTGTGTTAGATACTGTGTACACCACCTGAAGTGTATTCGAAACTGTACACACTGTATTAGATACTGTGCACACCACCAGAAAAGTAGTAGGAACTGTACACACTATATTAGATACTGTGTACACCACTTGCACTGTATTAGAAACTGTACAATGGCTGCACCGTATTGTATACTGTGTACACCATCAGAAGTGGTGGAGAAACTGTACACACTGTATTAGATACTGTGTACACCACCTGAAGTGTATTAGAAAGTGTACACACTGTATTGTATACTGTGTATACCACCAGAAGTGTAGTAGAAACAGTACACACTGTATTAGATACTGTGTACACTGCCTGAAGTGTATTAGAAACTATACACCACCAAATGCACTGTATATATACGCTACACTGAATGCAGAGTATATATATATATATATATATATATATATATATATATATATATATATATAGATACACCGCCTGAAGTGTATTATACACTTTAAACCACTGAATGCACTGTATATATATATATATATATATATATATATATATATATATATATATATATATATATATATATATATATATATATATATATATATATATATATATACATGCTACACTGAATGCAGAGTATATATATATATCAAATATACTGCCACTAACTGAATAACCTGCCTGCTTAATCTAACTCAAGCTATCTCTCTGTCCATGCTAACAACACTACACACGGCCGCTATGTAAGCAGCCTTATATAGTGTGGGGTGTGGACTTAGTCCCCCTGAGCCATGATTGGCCAAAGGCACCCTGCCTTTGGCCAATTGTGGCTCTCTCAGCAGAGCGTGCTGTGATTGGCCAAAGCATTCAGGTCAGGTGCATACTTTGGCCAATCAAACAGGAATGCACTTCAAGATCGCTGTTCTGCGAACGGGCAAACACCCGATGTTCAAGTCGAACTTATGATTGACCCGAACATCGAGCTCATCCCTACTGGTAAATCACATATTTCTTATTTACGTTTAAATTGGTTGAAGTGTTTGCTCCATTCACTTCAGTTAGTAGATGTCTGGCACACTTTGCATCGCTTTGGATAAAGAATATACATGCCACTTAGTTTCCCACAATACGTACAGCAGGATAAATTACTTCTTAATTTCCCATTGTCTGTTAGATTAAGAACCATGGTCTGCGATAGGTGTACAAATATGGTTGGATCACTTTCCACTATATTTTTCAGTAAAACTTCCTAATACTTGTAAATGGAAATCCACTTGGAGGTAAATGAGAATTTAATAAAGAGTCCATTGACACGGCAATCCAGAGCAGAGACAGTTTTTGCTTTTTTTTTTCATCTGACCATAAAGATGACATAACGGCACCTACTATAAAGTGGGAAGCACTGAAATGTGTGCTGAGGGGAGTCTTTATCTCTCAGGGCACCAGACTTAAGAGGAAGGGCCTCTACAGTAGCCTCCCTACTTAAGGAAGTTCATGAACTAGAATTAAAACATACTCTCTACTCTATTCTACTCTATTCTACTCTCCAACTCCTTCAACAAAAGCAAGCTGAACTTCATTCCTTGCTTTACCAAGCTTTTCTGAAATGTAAGGAATGTGCACAACAGGTTCTTTATGAACATGGCAACAAATGTAGTAAAGCTCTAGCATGCTTGATCTCTAAAAAACAATCTGGGCTTTATATCTCAAAGGTCCGATGCCCACAGCAAGGCCTTGTATAGGCTTCCGAACAAATAGCTTCCACTTTCCATGATTATTATTCCTCACTTTATAATTTCATTGATATAAATATATCTATATCAGATAACTTTAACCACCCCCAAATCTCTGATTATATTCAATGTACCGCTCTACCTTGTATAACAAAAGAGGAGGCAAAGAGCCTCTTGACCCATTTTTCAACAGAAGAAGTCAATCAGGCTGTAAAATCTTTAAAACTTGGTAAATGTCTTGGACTGGATGGGCTTTCGGGGGCTTTCTATAAGCAGTTTGGTGATGTCCTCAGTCCTGTTCTTTGCAACCTCTATAACAAAACTAAGTTAGATTGCCCATTTAACAACCAAACACAGGAGGCACAAGTCACTCTTATTGCAAAAACAGAAAAGGACCCTACCCAATGTTCTAGCTATAGGTCTATTTCTTTAATAAATGTGGACCTAAAAGCCTTTGCTAAAATTGTGTCCATACATCTGCAAACGGCGATCCCCTCCTTAATAGGCTTAGATCAGGTGGGGTTTGTCCCAAAAAAGAGAAGCTTGTAATAATATCTTAAAAACAAGTTTCCTTCTACAGTATACCTGGAAAACCAAGAACTCACTTTGTCTTCTTTCATTAGATGAGGAGAAGGCCTTCAATTGCTTGGACTGGAGGTTTATGGTAGCATTCCTGAAACAAGTAGGTCTCCTGGTAGAATTTATACAAAAAATTACGGCTCTATACACTGCTCCATCTGCAAGGATAAGGGTTAACAGAATATTGTCATGATCCGTTAATATTTCAAATGGGACATGTCAGGGATGTCCGCTATCACCATACCTATACATGTTAGCTATGGAACATCTGGCGGTGGCTCTACGGTCTAATCCCTCTTTCCATGCAGTTCAGGTGGGCAATGGCTCTTATAAACCGAGCATTTTCATGGATGACCTACTTATATACTGTATATATATCCAACCCAAGAATAGCTTTCCCAAGCATCCTGTATGAACAAGAAAAAGTTGGACTCTATAGCAATTTTAAAGTAAATGTAACAAAATGTAACATTTAAAGTAAATGTAATGTCTTAACATCATGTTAACATTAATTGAGAAAGAAATAATGGAAACTAACTTCTCATTTCACTGGGAATCTCATTCTCTCAAATACTTAGGTGTTAATATCGCCGCTATAGAAGAAAAGATCTATGAATTGAACTATTTGCCCATGCTGAACTCCGTGATAAGTCAGCTACAGACTAGGGCTAGGGGGAAACACTCCTACCTCCCTTTTTGTCACTATAACAAGCGCAACTTATAGCACTCCCAATGTCTTCCTTCCGTTCGCTACGATCTAGCCTACTACGCTATCTGCCGTATCTAATTACACGGCCAGGCTTTGCCATGAGATTTAAGTAAAGCGGAAGACGGAGAGGGGGCAGGCCTACCGCATATGGAATTTTATCATATAGCATCTATATTGACTAGAATAGTGGATTGGTTTTATCATGATAAGTTAAAACAGTGGGTAACTATTGAGCAACAAATAACTTCTGTCCCCTTGACCTCTCTTACATGGATTATGTCTAAACTTTGTCCTCCTAGACAAACACTTTCTCCTCTGACATTTTCACTATTAAGAATCTGGGACTCAACTGTTTGAAAGCTAGGTATCTCTTAAATCCCCATTTACTCCAATTATGGACAGTCCAGAATTCCCGCCAGGTGTACTATCGACTAGGTTCTTACAATGGACAACTTTGGCTCCTTCACTGATTAAACAAGCACTTAAAACTAAGGGACTACAAATGTTTAATACAATAGCAACCGCAGAATGTAACTATCTGGGTCGTTGGCTACGTTATTTTCAGCTTCAGCACTTTTATACACAATTATCAAATAAGGGTTCACTTCATAGGGATTTACCTCCATTTGCATCCCTTTGTACTGGGCTATCAGAGTGTTATTATTTCTAAAATATATGGTATATTGCTATCCCATGCATTCCCTAACCATCCATACTACACCATAGATTGGGAGAGGGAATTGGGCCATAAGATCACCATAGAAGATTGCAAAAAGTAATTCTTCCTTACATTTAAATCAAGTCAAGTGGATAGTCGAGTTAAATCATTTAAGAAGAATGGAGGAATTAATGGCACGTGTACAAGAATGTTATCCTAAGTATATGACTGTATGGTTTCCTTGGATTGAGTTCTCGGGCTCTGACGCTTTGGAATCCTTCTTATAAATAGCTTTTATTTTACAGTTTGGTTCTGATTTAAAATGGTGGCATAGACATCGTTTTTTTTCTTGATTTTTAAACTGGTGAGAAAACCGTCAGATAGAATGTCAAAGAAATAGATAGATAGATTTTTTGCCCAAGTGAAATAACGCATACCCAAGTATAGATGTTTTTGTTGAACATGCGGTAAGACATACTTATATTCATTTTCAAAGTATCAGAAAGGAGTTTCTTGTTCATGCTCCACTAATGTTGTCCTATATGGGATCAAGATGTCCCAGATTATGGACATTCTGAATGTAACCTTGCAAAATATTTAAAAGAATTTATATCTAACCAATTCCCCCGTCCTATAGCAAAATGATGGCCGGGCAGTGGTTCAGTTATCCTGACTGGGCATCATTTGACATCCAGCAGGATAACTGCCGGAGCGCGCCCATGGGGGTGTGCAGCACGGTGATTGGTGGTGCGGCATGTCAGTCTATCACACCGCTACAATGATCTCAGTAAAGAGCCTCTGACGGAGGCTCTTTACCACGTGATCAGCGATGTCCAATCACAGCGGATCACAGTGTATACAGCAGGGATATGCAATTAGCGGACCTCCAGCTGTTGCAAAACTACAAGTCCCATCATGCCTTTGCCTCTGGGTGTCATGCTTGTGGCTGTCAGAGTCCTGTTATGCCTCATGGGACTTGTAGTTCTGCAACAACTGGAGGTCCGCTAATTGCATATCCCTGGTATACAGGAAGAGCCGTTTATTGCCTTTTTCTCACTCGTGTCTGACAGTCAGTGCCCACTATGAATGCCTGCCAGATGTCTCCTCACCAGTGATACCCAGCAGTGCCACCCATCAGTGTCCATCAGTGCCACCCATCAGTGTCCATCAGTGCCACCTACCAGTGCCCATCAGTGCCCATCTGTGCTACCTATCAGTGCCACCCATAAGTACCCATCAGTGCAGCCTTTCAGTGCCCATCATTGCCGCCTATCAGAGCCCATCAGTGCCGCCTATGACTGCCCATCAGTGCCGCCTATCAATGCCCATCAGTGCTGCATACCAGTGACACCTATCAGTGCCCATCTTTGCCGCCTTTCAGAGCGCATCTGTGCCGCCTATCAGTGCCCATCATCAGTGCCACCTCATTGGTGCCACCTCATCAGTGCCCATCAGTGCTGCCTTATCAGTGCCGTCAGTGCAGCCTCATCAGTGCCCATCAGTGAAGGAGAAAACTTACTTATTTCCAAAATTTTATAACAGAAACAAAGATAAACTTTTTTTTTTCTAAATTTACGGTCTTTTTTTATTTGTTGTGCAAAAAATGAAAACCCCAGCAGTGATCAAATACCACCAAAAGAAAGCTCTATATGTGGGAACAAAATGTTAAAAATTGTGTTTGAGTATAGTGTAGCATGACCGCGCAATTGACATTCAGTCAGTGCGACAGTGCAGAAAGTTAAAATTTGGCTTGGCTAGGAAGGGGTGAAAGTGCCTGGTATTGAAGTGGTTAAAAAAATAATAATTAACCCCTAGTAACCCTAAGTTACCATTAATAAGCCCTCATTAACCCTTTCCTCCCCCTCTTCTCCATATATATTTTTTATTTATTTATTATTATTTTTTTACACTTTTTTCCTTGATAATATAGCTATGTTTGTAAAATAATTAAAATGCTTATTTTATTATATAGAGGAGAAACTATAGAATAAAATATACACGTTTTTTTAAAACAGAAACAATTGCTTTTAAAGCTATCACTGGTCAAACTAGAAAAAAAGTTTTTTTTTTTTCTTGCTACATCTTTTGTCTTTAGATTTCATAGAAAATAAAATTGTGCTTTCAAAAAATTTTTGCCAAGAGAAAGCCTTGTTTGTACTCGAACAAACAATATAGGAATTACTTTTTATATTATGACAAATTTATCAGCGAATCAAAACGCCCATAACTAAAATGTAACTTTTCTCTAGTCCATTAGTGTTATACAGATGTGAGAGTTGAAACAATTAAAGTGCTTGTAAACTCTGTTACACCACTTGTTACACTATAATAAGTCTTACCTGTAGGTACTGTAAATATCTCCTAAACTTGCACAGTTTAGGAGATATTCACTTAATATGGTTTTGCCAACGCCATCAGCACATGTGCACTGAAGAAATGGCCCGCTTGTGCCATTTTTTCAGGGCCTGTGCTGTGACCAGCGTCTCCCGCGCGCATGCGGGAGGGACATCATTGCGGCTCTGGCCAGTAACAGCACTGGAGCCCGCGAACTCGGAAGTAACTCAGATGAAAGATGTTGGCTGTGTACTCGGTGTGCCGGCACCAATTCAGGCCACCGTTCTAAGATAAGTATTCTATAATGAGTTAGTATGCAACGCATACTAGCTCATTATGACCATATTGCAGTTTTGTTTTTTTTTCGAGGTTTACAACCTCATTAAGTCCTCCTGTTCCAGTTGAACTCTCTGTTATATAGATTGGATTATAAACCCCAAAGGCGAAATTAAAACCCTAAAAGGAGGGGGGAACAAGTGCGTAAAACCAAAGTGAAAAAAAGAAATAAATTAAGGATGAAGCGGCCGAGACCGGAAGTACTCTGTCCTGTGCTGCTTATCCAGTTTTTGTAATGTAAGTTACTACGTTGTGTTTTAATAAAACTGTGTTGGATTACTACACGATGGGGTTATTCCTTTATATTGCAGACCCGCCAGTACTGGGACGATTGGAGGAGATCGATCGATTATTGGATCACATCTGCTTCCACCACAGATTGTCGGTGATTGGAGGAATTTGAAACCGATCATTTTCTGCACGTGCACTTTTGTTTTTTTGCATGAACTGTTATATGAAGATTGCACTTGTTGGACTATGCACCTTTATTTATTGAATTAGCGTTTTTCTTGCACTTTTTTGCACTTTAGTTGATTTTTTCCATTATATGCGACTTTTGTCACTTTATGCAATTTTTTCATAATATGTGATTTTCTTCATTTTTATGTGCCTCGTGAGTTTTTTTTTTTTTTTAACTTCAAATTTTATTCAAAGAATTTCAGATTACAGAAATAATAAGACAATTTGGTTTACAGCAATGGGTTTTTAGAAATGTTAGACTCAGGAGAAATGAGTCGTGAACTTAAAACAAGTAACAGGTAAGTAATGATGTTTCAATTGTTAGGTATCAATAGTAGAAGGGAGGGGGGGGGGGAAACACACGGGAGTTTAGTAGAATGACCGTTAAGTTGATGGCAGTAATAAGAGAACAGGAAATATAATGTTTACAATCATAGTATAAAGATATTACATCAGGACATCAGGTAATCTAAGTTAGTACTGTTAGGGGGTGATAATGTTTGCAGATTAGTTGGTCCAAGGGGTCCAAAGTTTTAGCATTTTAGAAACTGAGAGGTGTGCTTTTACATACATAAATTCCAACTGAAAGTGTTGATCAAGCGTGTCGTGTAGTTGCTGACTAGAAGGAAGAACATTGCTTTTCCATTTGCGTGCTATCAAAAGCCGTGCTGCAATGAAGATATGTGTAACAATGGAGTGATATGGAGTGGGCCACGCCATAAGGTCTAGCTTTAGTAAGGCTTGTTGCAGAGAGAGCGTGTTGTTGAATCCTGTGATTCTTCCAATAAGGGTTAGCACCGTACTCCAGAAAGGGAGAAGTAAAAGGCAGGACCACTAGATGTGAGTAATGGATCCTAAGGCACCACACCCTCTCCAACAGGTGGCTGAGTGTTTGGAACAGATACGGGCTAGTTAGGTACTAATGGTGTAGGAGTTTCTGCGCAGTTTCCCAATGAGTTATGCACTTGGAGAATTTAAGTGGGGCTTTAGCAGCGCAGTGTCAAGTTTTGAGATCAGAAGAGAAGTTGAGGATTTGCTCCCATTTAGCCATTGAGGGTAGTTTGGTGTAGCTTTGTTTGAAATTGAGCGCTTTGTAGACGTATGAGATCCCTTTATAGGGGTGTGAGGTTTTTTCAAAAGATCTGAAAATTTCAGCTGTGAGGGTGTTGTCTGACCACGTGACTGTTCTTAGAGCATGGCGTATTTGGAGGTATTTGTAGAACTCATGGTTGGGGATCTGGAACTGCAAGTGAAGGTTTGGGAATGTGCGCAAGGCACCCTTATCATATAAGTCACCAATAGTTGATATTCCAGCAGTCGACCATGTAGAAGTGGATAAATCAGCACATATGAGTTCCAGAGAGGAGAGAGGAAGGAACTTCAGAGTCTGCGATGTGAGCCCACTGGTATGTTCGCTACAAGATTTCCAGATTTTAATTGTGGCATTTACTGAGTCGAGAAAGGAATAGTGTGGGTTGTATTGAAGTCAGATTGCAGCAAGAAGCGGTCTGGTGGGGTATTCTAGGGAAGCCTCTTCGATGTGGACCCATAATGGGCATTCTGATAGCGATCACCAGTGTTTAGTTTGACTAAGGAGAGTGGCTTTGTAGTACTTCTTAACATCTGGTACACCCAATCCAGCTTCGGATGTTGCTGTGCACATAGTGGAATTCTTTATTCTGGGGTGTTTGTTATCCCATATGAAAGTATTAATGACTCTTTGTAGCGTAAACAATTGAGTGGATAGTATGGGCAGAGGAAGCGTGCAGAGAAAGTACAATACGTAAGGCATTAGGAACATTTTTGTCATTGCGATTTTTCCAGCCCAGGAAGCTCTGGTTGAGCGTAGAAAGGAGCTGAGTTTTTGTACTTTGCTGAGTAAGGCTTCATAGTTTATTCGAAGGATGTTATTAGAAGGGGTAGTTAGTTGTATTCCTAAATAGGAAATGGTGTGAGATGGAGCCCAGGGGAAAGGCGACATGCGTGAGAGACAGTTTTTTGTGGTTTCGTCTAGGCCTATTCCAAGCATGGAAGATTTAGTGCAATTAACTTTTTAAAGGGATATACGACCAAAGAGCATAAGTAGGTCATACAGGGCCAGTAGAGATTGAAGTGGGTTTGTCATGGCTACAATAACATTGCCTGCATACAGACCTATTTTGTGTGTAACATCTCCAACTTGTATGCCAGAGATATGAGGGTGTATTCTAATGGCTTCCGCTAGGGGTTCCATTACAAGGGTAAATATCAATGGGGAAAGGGGGCATAACTGACGTGTTCCATTGATAATCTCAAACTGATCAGATGTTAAGCCTGAGGTCCAAATTTTAGCTGTGGGTGAGGAATATAATACTAGGAGTGCTGAATATATATTTCCTGCAAAGCCAAATTTTTGGAGAGCTGCTCTAAGGTAGGACCAGTGTACTCTGTGAAACGCCTTCTCTGCATCTAAGGATAGGAGCAGAGAAGGCATTTTGTGATGTTCTGCCCATTGTATGAGATTTATAAATCTGGTACCATCAGAAGCCTGTCAGTGTGAGACAAAGCCCACCTGGTCCTTATGTATTCATTTTGGAATACATGAGGAAATACGTGTGGCTAGAATTTTTGCATATAATTTTGAATCTGCTTTAGGAGGGAAATGGGGCGGTAATTGGCAGGTTCATCAGGAGGTTTACCAGGTTTCGGAATTGTGATGTTCAGCGCGTCAAGTGACTCTTTAGGGATGTCAACGTTGTGCATTATATAGTTAAAGGAATTGGTTAAATGGGGTGCCAGAAGGTGTGCAAATGTTTTAAGATATTCATTACAATATCCATCTGGTTCAGGGGCCTTGTGGAGCGGAGTGATTGGATTGCTTTTAACACCTCCGTTTCTGAGAATGGCTCATTAAGCTGTTCCAGTTGTTCTGAGGAGAGGGAAGGTAAGCTTAGAGAATCAAGAAATTGTGTTATTTGCGCAGGATCTGGTTCAGGAGTAGAGGAAGAGTTTTTTAAGTTGTATAAGGCAGCGTAGTATTGACTAAAGCAGTTTGCTATATCTTTAGGGTTGTCAACTCTTTGCCCAGTGGCTGTCTGCATAAAAGATATTTTTGCAGCCGCTGCTTTTTGTTTAACTTGTTTGGCCAGATGAGAGCCAGGTTAATTCCCAAAGGCATACCAATTTGCTCTTAGGCATTTAATATAATAGTCATATGAAGTTAGCAGAAAAGAGCGCAATTCTTCCCTGAGGTGGCGGAGACAGGCAGTATCCGAGTCATTTGATGATAATTTATTGGAGTGTTCCAGTTTCCTAATCTGGTCAATATATTTGTTTACTGTCTCAGTTCGCGTTCGCTTCTCCCTGGCTCCGAGTTTGATAAAAACACCCCTCATATAGGATTTATGTACATTCCACAGTAATGAGTCATTTGTTACAGAACCAGCATTGCAGTCAAAGTAGGTTTCTATTTCCAGTTTGACGGGACGTGTTCATGCACCAAGAAGTATGTTTTGTACGATGCACATTAAGCGCAAGGGAAATGGTTACTGGTGCGTGGTCAGACCACGTTATTAGACCTATTTCAGCCTTCTGTACAGATTGTAGAGTGGTTTTATGTGTCAGGAAGAGATCAATCCTAAAGTAAGATTTTTGGGCTGCTGAGAAAAATGTGTAATCCCTCTCCGCGCCATGCAGACAACGCCAGGGGTCAAATAAATCTTTCATATTCATGAGGGAAGAGAGGGCCGTGGGTCTATTTCCTCTGTGGCCGGAGGAGTCAATTGTTTGGTCAGCTACATCATTAAAATCTCCGCACAGGATTATTCTTTCTTTTGGATAGTGGGACAATTTGCTCATGATTTGTTTGAAAAACTTTTTGTGGTGAGTGTTGGGAGCATAGATATTGACAATCACCAAAAGTGTATTGTCAAAGATGCCGTCCAAGATAATATATCTGCCGGACAAGTCAGCATCAAGATGTTGTAGTTGGAAGGAGATTGAGTTCTGAATGGCGATCATTACGCCCCGCACTTTTTAAGTTGCGTGTGCATGGAACGTGTGAGGGTATGATCGGTGAAGACAAGGGGGAGCTTTACCATGCATAAAGTGTGTCTCTTGCACGCACAATATGTCTGTTTTCTGGGATAAGGCTTCTTGCCATAGCCTAGACCACTAGAACCAGAAGAAGAAGAAGATGAAGGAAGATAGAAGAAAGAAGAAGCATTTAAATAAAGGAATTGTCAAAAACTGTCTCTTGTCATTTTTAACATTTTTGACAGTTTTTTAGTGAAATGGTAGGGGTAAGTACCCCCTTACCATTTCACACAGGGGGGGGGGCCGGGATCTGGGGGTCCCCTTGTTAAAGGGGGCTTCCAGATTCCGATAAGCCCCCCGCCCGCAGACCCCCACAACCACCGGCCAGGGTTGTGGGGATGAGGCCCTTGTCCTCATCAACATGGGGACAAGGTGTTTTGGGGGGCTACCCCAAAGCACCCTCCCAATGTTGAGGGCATGTGGCCTGGTACGGTTCAGGAGGGGGGGCCACACTC
The DNA here is from genome assembly GCF_042186555.1 of Aquarana catesbeiana. Taxonomy (NCBI): domain Eukaryota; kingdom Metazoa; phylum Chordata; class Amphibia; order Anura; family Ranidae; genus Aquarana; species Aquarana catesbeiana. Next base: position 303,153,171 of record NC_133324.1, read on the forward strand.
TCGTCCCCCCCTCTTTTCCTGCGGCCTGCCAGGTTGCGTGCTCAGATAAGGGTCTGGTATGGATTTTTGGGGGACCCCACGCCGTTTTTTTTTTTTTTTTTTGGCGCGGGGTTCCCCTTAAAATCCATACCAGAGGAATTCCCATGCCATTTTTATCAATGAACTTCTATGTGTATTTTCGCCAATGCAATAGCCGCGAGTAGTTTTAAATGGGTTTTTTCCTTCGAAATGTCATTTTGCTGTCAGACTGTTCTAAACACGGGAAACATGCGCCCCTTTACAGGCATACTATAGACACCCCCCAGCTACAAAATTTAAAGGGATATTACACTTTTATTGTTTGACTTTAAGCATTATTAAAATCACTGCTCCTGAAAAAACGGCCGTTTTTAAAACTTTTTTTTGCATTGATCCATGTCCCCTGGGGCAGGACCCAGGTCCCCAAACACTTTTTATGACAATAACTTGCATATAAGCCTTTAAAATTAGCACTTTTGATTATTCATGTTCGTGTCCCATAGACTTTAATGGTGTTTGCGTGTTCGAATGAACTTTTTTCCTGTTCGCATGTTCTGGTGCGAACCGAACAGGGGGTGTTCGGCTCATCCCTATTGCCAATCACTTCAAAGACAAGATCGATGCAATTCGTGAGGATACCTCCACTGTGCATATGTCTTCCCCACCCAAAATACCTTACCTAGCAGCACATGCAACACTCTCCTCTTTTGAATTGGCTACTGCTGAAGAGGTTACAAAACTTTTCTCAGATGCCCACCTAACCAATTGTCCCTTGGATCCTGTTCCCTCACAACTACTACGGTCACCCTCTTCTTCTATCCTATGCTCCCTCACTCACATCTTCAATCTCTCCCTCTCTAGTGGCATCTTCCCCTCCCCCCTAAAACATGCGCAGATCACTCCCATACTTAAAAAGCCCTCACTGGACCCTACCAACCTGAACAACTTAAGACCCATCTCATTGCTCCCATTCACCTCTAAACTTCTAGAACGCTTAGTCTACAACCGTCTTAGCTCCTACCTCAGTGAAAATAACCTTCATGACCCCTTACAGTCTGGCTTTCGCTCGCAGCACTCCAAGGAAACTGCCTTACTAAAACTCACTAACGATTTACTAACTGCTAAAACCAACAGCCAATACTCCATACTCCTACTACTTGACCTCTCTGCGGCCTTTGATACTGTTGACCACCCGCTCCTTCTCAAAAAACTACATTCCCTTGGCCTCCAAGATTCTGCTCTATCCTGGTTCTCTGCCTATTTATCACAGCCCTCCTTCAGTGTCACCTACAACTCTGTCTCCTCCTCTCCACTGCCCCTTTCTGTGGGGGTCCCCCAAGGATCTGTTCTTGGACCCCTTCTCTTCTCTATCTACACCTCCTCCCTTGGTCACTTGATAACCGCCCACAGCTTGCAGTACCACTTATACGCTGATGACACCCAAATCTATCTGACTACTCCTCACCTCACTCCTTCAGTCTGCTCTCCCATTACTAACTTACTAACTGACATATCAGCATGGATGTCGCACCACTTCCTTAAACTAAATCTCTCTAAAACTGAGCTATTAATATTGCCCCCGCCCGTACCCCCCTCCATGACTTTTCCATCAAAATCAACAATGCAACCATCAGTCCCTCCCCTCACGCCAGGGTACTAGGTGTAATCCTAGACTCTGACTTGCCATTTCAGCCTCAGATCCAATCATTGTCAAAAGTTTGTAGAATTCACCTCCGTAATATCTCTAAAATTCTCCCCTTTTTAACAAATGAAACCACCAAGCTCCTCATTCACTCCCTTGTTATCTTCTCTCGCCTTGACTACTGCAACTCCCTTCTCATTGGCCTGCCTCTCCATAGGCTATCCCCTCTTCGGTCTATCATGAATGTTGCTGCCAGACTTATCCACCTTGCCAACCGCTCAGTGTCTGCCAACCCTCTCCTCCAATACCTACACTGGCTCCCAATCACCCCAAATTAAATTCAAAATACTAAACACAACATACAAAGCCATTCACAACTCTGCCCCGAGCTACATCACCAATCTTGTCTCCAAATATCACCCAAATTGACCTCTTCGCTCTACTCAAGACCTCCTGCTCTCAAGCTCTCTCATCTCCTCCTCCCATGCTCGTCTCCAGGATTTCTCCAGAGCCTCTCCCATCCTCTGGAACTCGCTACCTCCATCTATCCGGCTATCCCCTACTCTTGCTACCTGCAGGCGATCCCTGAAAACTCATCTCTTCAGGAAAGCCTATCACATCTCCAACTAATCTCCTACCACTTCCAACAGCTCATTCCCCACAGTTACAACCTTTTGTACCACCTGCCCCACCCTATTAGATTGTAAGCTCTTCTGAGCAGGGCCCTCTTAATCCTCTTGTATTTTATTGTATTACAACTGTATTGTCTCCCTTTTATATTGTAAAGCGCTGCGTAAACTGTTGGCGCTATATAAATCCTGTGTAATAATAATGATAAAGATAAAAAAGACAAAGGTTTTTGTGGAGGGTATATGAACATAAAATCCAAGAAGGCACCAAGTGGTATACATAGAAATGGGAGGGGGAGAAAAGGAATATGATCAAAAATAATGTAATGCTAATACAATTTAAGATGTGGCAGTTGGCATAGGAGTCCCATATTCCAATCAATCCCAAGGTTCCCAAACTTTATCAAATCGGGAAATGGAATCATCTACAGAGGCCGTTAAAAATTCCATCCTCCGAATCTCAGCCACCAGGTGAAGAAATCTGGACCACGATGGAGGTGTGTTGGACAGCCAGCACAATGGAATAAGCCTTTAAGCAACTAACAGAATATAAGAGATTAGCCGATTGACTTTTTAGGTTAAGCCTGAAAAAGGAAGGCCCAACGGACAATTTAAGGGATCTAGCGGAAGGGACACATCCACCACCTTCTGTATTAGTAGCCTCACATTGTGCTAAAAGGGTTGAATCAGGGAACATTGCCAAAAAATATGAAATAAAGAACCTGTGTCAGTTCCGCAATGCCAGCAGAGCGGCGAAACTGAGGAATCATATTTGTGAATGACAGCAGGAGTTTTATGAACAAAACATGAGGATCTTAATGGACATTTCCCTCTGAGTTACACATTTGAAGGACTTAAAAGTAGAGGACCAAATCCTATCCCATACATGGACCGTGATAGATCGGCCCAATAAATGGGACCAACTTCTCATATAATGGTGTGTGGTCTCAGTAAGAGGGGTCGACTCATGGAGGATATGGTGGATAGAGGATATTAAATGTAGTTGGTGAGGACCCTGAGCGCATAAATATTCAAAGGAGATTGGTTTATCAAGAGTCAGGGTTGGAGATTTGGAGTGAAAGAAATGTCTAACCTGTAAATAAAAATGAAAAAGGTGGGAGGGTATATCAAATTTCTCACATAGTTACATAGTTACATAGTAGGTGAGGTTGAAAAAAGACACAAGTCCATCAAGTCCAACCTATGTGTGTGATTATGTGTCAGTATTACATTACATATCCCTGTATATTGCGGTCATTCAGATGATTATCTAATAGTTTCTTGAAGCTATCAATGCTCCCCGCTGAGACCACCGCCTGTGGAAGGGAATTCCACATCCTTGCCGCTCTTACAGTAAAGAACCCTCTACGTAGTTTAAGGTTAAACCTCTTTTCTTCTAATTGTAATGAGTGGCCACGAGTCTTATTAAACTCTCTTCTGCGAAAAAGTTTTATCCCTATTGTGGGGTCACCAGTACAGTATTTGTAAATTGAAATCATATCCCCTCTTAAGCGTCTCTTCTCCAGAGAGAATAAGTTCAGTGCTCGCAACCTTTCCTCATAACTAAGATCCTCCAGACCCTTTATTAGCTTTGTTGCCCTTCTTTGTACTCGCTCCATTTCCAGTACCTCCCTCCTGAGGACTGGTGCCCAGAACTGGACAGCATACTCCAGGTGCGGGTGGACCAGAGTCTTGTAGAGCGGGAGAATTATCGTTTTATCTCTGCAGTTGATCCCCCTTTTAATGCATGCCAATATTCTGTTTGCTTTATTAGCAGCAGCTTGGCATTGCATGCCATTGCTGAGCCTATCATCCACTAGGACCCCCAGGTCCTTTTCCATCCTAGATTCCCCCAGAGGTTCTCCCCCCAGTGTATAGATTGCATTCATATTTTTGCCACCCAAATGCATTATTTTACATTTTTCTACATTGAACCTCATTTGCCATGTAGTCGCCCACCCCATTAATTTGTTCAGGTCTTTTTGCAAGATTTCCACATCCTGCGGAGAAGTTATTGCCCTGCTTAGCTTAGTATCGTCTGCAAATACAGAGATTGAACTGTTTATCCTATCCTCCAGGTCGTTTATGAACAAATTAAATAGGATTGGTCCCAGCACAGAACCCTGGGGAACCCCACTACCCACCCCTGACCATTCTGAGTACTCCCCATTTATCACCACCCTCTGAACACGCCCTTGTAGCCAGTTTTCAATCCATGTACTCACCCTATGGTCCATGCCAACGCACCTTATTTTGTACAGTAAACGTTTATGGGGAACTGTGTCAAATGCTTTTGCAAAATCCAGATACACCACGTCTACAGCCTTCCTTTATCTAGATGGCAACTCACCTCCTCATAGAAGGTTTGGCAAGAACGATTCTTCATGAATCCATGCTGATTACTGCTAATGATATCATTCTTATTACTAAAATCTTGTATATAGTCCCTTATCATCCCCTCCAAGAGTTTACATACTATTGATGTTAGGCTAACTGGTCTGTAATTCCCAGGGATGTTTTTTGGGCCCTTTTTAAATATTGGTGCTACATTGGCTTTTCTCCAATCAGCTGGTACCATTCCAGTCAATAGACTGTCTGTAAAAATTAGGAACAACGGTCTGGCAATCACCTGACTGAGTTCCCTAAGTACCCTCGGATGCAAGCCATCTGGTCCTGGTGATTTATTAATGTTAAGTTTCTCAAGTCTAATTTTAATTCCGTCCTCTGTTAACCATGTAGGTGCTTCCTGTGTTGTGTCATGAGGATAAACACTGCAGTTTTGGTTACTGAAGCCCCCCGATTCACTCGTGAAGACTGAGGAGAAGAATAAGTTCAATACCTTTGCCATCTCCCCATCCTTTGTAACCAGATGTCCTTCCTCATTCTTTATGGGGCCAATATGGTCTGTCCTCCCTTTTTACTGTTTACATACTTAAAGAATTTCTTGGGATTTTTTTTCTCTCCTCCGCTATGTGTCTTTCATGTTCTATCTTAGCCAACCTAATTGCACCCTTACATTTCTTATTGCATTCTTTATAAATTCTGAATGCTGTGGATGATCCCTCAACCTTGTATTTTTTGAAGGCCTTCTCCTTTGCTTTTATATGCATTTTTACATTGGAGTTAAGCCATCCAGGATGTTTGTTCGCTCTTTTAAATTTATTACCCAATGGGATACATTGGCTAATGCCCTTATTTAATATGCTCTTAAAGCAAACCCATCTCTCCTCCGTATTCTTTGTTCCTAATATTTTATCCCAATTTATGCCTTTTAGCAAGGTTTGTAGTTTAGGGAAGTTGGCTCTTTTGAAATTCAGTGTCTTTGTGTTCCCTTCATGTCTCCTATTTGTGTGATTTATACTGAAACTAATTGACCTGTGATCGCTGTTACCTAAATTGCCCCGTATTTCCACATCTGTTATCAGGTCTGTATTGTTGGTAATCAGTAGATCTAGTAATGTTTTATTTCTAGTTGGTGCGTCTACCATCTGACCCATAAAATTGTCCTGCAAGACACTAAGGAACTGGCGAGCCTTAAATGAATGCGCGGTTCCCTCCGCCCAGTCTATGTCTGGATAATTAAAATCCCCCATTATGATAACACTTCCCATCCTTGCTGCTAATCCAATTTGTGATAGGAGATCCGTCTCCACTTCCTCCCTCAGGTTAGGGGGCCTATAGCATACTCCCAGTATTATTTTCCCCTTAGCTTCATCCCTTTGGAGCTCTACCCATAAAGATTCCACTTCCTCCCTAGCCCCTTCAGCGATGTCATCTCTCACATTCACTTGTACATTATTCTTGATATATAGGCATACCCCTCCCCCTTTTTTACCCTCTCTGTCCTTGCGGTATAGGGTATACCCTTGAATGTTTGCCAGCCAATCATGAGAGCTGTTGAACCAGGTCTCTGAAATTCCCACAAAATCCAAATCCTCCTTGTACAACAGTATCTCTAGTTCACCCATCTTGTCCGCCAGGCTCCTGGCATTGGTGAACATGCCACATAGTTTAGACCAGTCGCATATTATCCTCGTATTGGGTGTTTCAAGATTGCAACTTGGACTTGCTACTATACTCACCTTGTGTTTTTGTGCTTTGGTTAACCTACCACTAATGCCCCCAATACTACCCTCTGGAATATCTTCCGCACTGGCTATCACTGTCTCTGGACCCTCCCCCCCATCGCCTAGTTTAAAAACCCCTCTAACTTTTTGGCCATCTTCATTCCCAGCAGATCTGCACCCTCCTCATTTAGGTGCAGTCCGTCCCTTCTATAGTACCGGTTACCGACTGAGAAGTCGGCCCAGTCCTCCAGGAACCCAAACCCCTCCTTACTACACCAGCTCTTCAGCCACTTGTTTACTTCCCTAATCTCCCTCTGCCTCTCTGGTGTGGCTCGATGTACCGGTAGTATTCCTGAGAACACTACCTTGGAGGTCCTTTTCCTCAATTTAGCTCCTAAGTCCCTAAAATCGTTCTTTAGGACACTCCATCTGCCTCTGACTTTGTCATTGGTGCCAACGTGCACCATGACAGCCGGGTCTTCCCCAGCCCCTCCCAGTAATCTGTCCACAAGATCCGTGATGTGCCGAACCCGAGCGCCCGGTAGACAACATACTGTTCGGCGCTTCAGGTCTTGGTTACAGATTGCCCTCTCTGTCCTTCTAAGAATTGAGTCCCCTACCACCAGAATCTGTCTTTCCTTTCCCTTTGCTGCCCCCCCACTCTCACTGGAGGAGTTCTTCCCCTGGCAGCTAGGAGAGTCCCTCATCTCCAGCAGTGCTGGTCCCTGACTGGTTACACCAATGTCACTCAATGGAGCGTACTTATTGGGATGCTCCAGTCCTGAATCGGCCTCCCTGACACTTCCCCCTCTACCCCTCCTGACTGTCACCCATCTACTCTTTGCTAGTGCCTGCACCTCTTTGTCTCCACCCGCCTCTGTGCTGGCCCCTGCCGGCACCTGCCGTGTACGTTCCTGGCTCTCCTTTAGTATGGAGGGACTTCTCAGTGCTGACAGTTGCTTCCCCAGATTCAGAACCTGGGCTTCCAGGGAAACAATGTGCTTACATTTTGCACAGCAGTATTCGCCCTCGATCGGATGATCAAGGAACGCATACATGCGGCAAGATGTACAAAGAGTCGCCTCTCCACACCCGCCGGGCATCGTACCTATTAAATTTGCTGAGGATTTGGGGATTTTACCCTGTCCAAATTACCTAACAACTAGCTTCCTGGCACTAATACTAAAGACAATACACAGGTACACGACAAGACAATACACAGGTACACAATACACAAGTACTAACGATCCACACACACTACTCAGACAACACTCAGATACTCACACTACACAGGTACTATGACCCCTGTTATAACCTCCTGTTTTAAACTCTTGTTTTTAACTCCCACTTAATCCAGCTCCACTTACACCAAGCTCCACAGCTTCAAACTGAGCACGCTCAGACTGAGTCCTACAACAAGTTAAATAGGCACCTGTGAGCAATTAACCACACCCCTTAATTGATAGACTGATGAAACAAGAAAAAAAAAAAAAAAAGCTATTTAAAAAGTGACAGCAAAAGGCAAATTAAAAACTAAAAGGAAAAGTCCCCAAAATGCAACCCAGCAAACACCAACAGACAGCAAACACACACCAACAGACAGCAAACACACACCAACAGACAGCAACACACACCAACAGACAGCAACACACACCAACAGACAGCAAGACTTGTATACTCTAACACTTGTTTTTAACTCCCACTTAATCCAGCTCCACTTACACCAAGCTCCACAGCTTCAAACTGAGCACCCATAGAGTATCAAAAGTATGTAATCTCCGCATGATAGGATAAACCAAATTCCGGAGCTGAAAAAGAGGGGCATTAAGCCATGGGAATACCCTGCCAAGGTACATACTGTCTGGTATGATTGGGTTAAACAGCACATTCACAAGGGGAGGGCAAGGTGAGGCAAGAGAATAGCTTTTGAGACATTTACGCCAAATGGTTAGAGTAAAGGTCATTGGAGCAGTGCAATGACGTTTAAAAATGGGATCCAGGGATGGGAGGGTACCCCAAACTAAAGAGCATGAGTGAACCTGGTATAACACTTCCTTTTCAATGGCAGTCCATTGATTTGGTGCGTGTAAAGAGGACCATGAAGCAATAGCCCTCAAATGTGAGGCGTAATAATATTTAATAATGTCCGGGGCTCCCAAACCCCCCTGGATTTTAGGGAAATTACCACCGAACTCACTATGCGGTGGGCCCTGCCGCCCCATGTGAACTTTAGAAAATTCCTCTGAAGTGCTTTTAGTTGAGAGGAAGGCATGGCAACTGATAATGTTTCAAAGTAGTAGAGTAATCTGGGTAAAATAGACATTTTTAGGACATTAACCCTACCTAACAGGGACAGGGGATATTTTGTCCAGGCCGACAGGGATTTGTTAATGTCTAGAACCAGAGGGGGAAGTTAGCAGGATAGAGGGAGGAATAAGAGGGGGTAAGAAGGACACCTAAATATTTGAGGGAGGTATTGCACCATTTATAAAGGTATGATTCTTTAAGCTGAGATAATAGGGATGACGGGATGTGTATGGGAAGGGCTTCAGTTTTGGAAGTGTTAACTTTATAACCGGAAATGGCACTAAAGGAAGACAATAATTTAAGCAGCGAAGGAAGAAATATCAAAGGGGTAGTAATAGTGAGCAGAATGTAATCTGCAAAGAACGACAATTTATATTCCCCCTGTCGCATCACCGCCCCACGAGTGTCCGGATGGGTGCGGATGGACTCGGCCAGGGGTTCTAGACATAAAATAAAAAGTAATGGTGATAAGGGACACCCCTGCCGAGTTCCGTTTGTCATGGGGAAGCCAGGTGACAGGAAGGACGACATCTGCACTTGGGCTGTGGCTGTCGAATAAAGGGCCTCTAAAGCTTTTAGAAAAGGGTAATTAAAACCGTATGTTTTTAGGGTGGCAAACATATAAGACCAACTCAGCCGGTCAAAGGCCTTTTGTGCATCTAAACTTAGAATCAATGCCGTGCAGGAGGACCTGTCCAGGAGATCTATCAGATCTATTGTACATCGGGTGTTGTCCCCCTCATGCCTGTCAGGAACAAAGCCCACCTGGTCTCTATGGATCAGTTTGGGAACAGGCCTGGACAGTCTGGATGCAAGAATTTTGGTAAATATATTATAATCTGAATTTAAAAGGGCTGTAGTAATCTGGATTAGAGGAGTCGTTACCAGGCTTTGGAATTACTGAAATGTAGGAGTGAGAGAAATGAGGATGTGGGGATGTGCCTTCAAGCAGAGAGTCGTATAAGGTCAACATGTGTGGAGACAAAATGTCAAAGAAAGTTTTCTAGTAGAAATATGGCAAGCCATCAGGGCCAGGTGATTTATGTAATGCAAGATCCTTAATTATAGTCAAAAGTTCCTCAGCCGTTATAGCCGTATTCAAGCTAGCTAAATCCGCTGAAGATAATTTTGGAAGTTTTATGTTAGAGAAGAAAGTCTAAAATTTTTCCTGTGTGAAATTAAAGTGATTCTCCGGGGTCAGACAGTTATACAGTTTATGGAAGAATTTGCCAAAAATTCTTGACATCTCATGGGGGCAGTGCGCTCTAGATCGGTCCGCCTGTTGAAGGAAGTCAGGGAATTAATTGAATGAACGTGGGGTTTGTTAGAATATTCGTAAAATTTCTGTTTCATCCAGAGTAAAGATCTGGCTGCCCTACCAAGCTGTATTAATTTGATTTGTTCTCTGAGGGAAGTTACCTTACGCAGTTTCATCATAATGGGGCCACACAACAGCCTCCGCTCCGCGATTACCAGATCGGATGTTAAGGACGGTATAAGTACATTTCTATCTTTCTTCAACCGAGAGCTTTCAACTATGCAAGCACCATGAAATACAGCCTTGTGTGCCTCCCACAGCATAGAAAATTCAGACACCAGCCCTAAGTTAAGCTGGAAAAAAATCTTCTAAACTTTTTGCTAGAATAGAACATGAAACTTTAGACTGTAAGAGATGGTCATTAAGACGCCAGTGACAGGATCTGGTGTAAGCCTGAGAAAGTATAAGATCTAACATAATGGGAGCATGGTCCGACCATGTAATGGGAGATATGTCAGACTCGACCACATAGGGGATAAGTGGAGTACATTTTATGAGCTGGGGAGTAAAACGTGAACTGTTTAGCAGAGGGATGCTTTATCCTCCTTGAGTCGAAAAGTTGATGGGACCTAATACATTTACAGAAAGCATTGGCTTGGGACATAATCTTTTTAGACAGTACAGTACTAAGGAGCGTTTGTCTATCTCTAGTGGGTGACATAACCAGATTAAAATCCCCACCAATGATCATAAAAGGTTGTGAACAGTATTGAGGGGTGTCAAAAAGTTTGTTGAGAAAGTCAATCTGGCCTGCATTGGGGGCATAGAGATTGACAAGAGTGAAAGAAACAGACATATACTCGCAATCTAAAATGAGGAATCTCCCATGAGGATCAACATGGGAGTTTTTAACCTTAACAGGGCACGACTAATCACAATTGCCACTCCCACCCTGCCCGTGGAATCAGAGGCAAGGAAGGAGGTGGGGAAAAACTTTGAGGCAAATTTAAATGAACCTCCTGCCCGGAAGTCAGTTTCCTGGATCATTACCATGTCTGCACCTGAGGCCCTGAAATCCTTCAGGGCCATCCAGCTCTTACGGATGGAACCTTGACCCTTCACATTATACGACAGGATCCTTAAAGCCATGTATGCAATCTATTCAGATAGGCTCGTGTAAGGATAGTAAAAGAGAAGAATAGCAAAATATAGACAAGATAAAAATAAATGCAGAGCTGTTTATAAACATTACAGGTAACAACAACTCCTTGGTACCTGAGTGTTAACAAGTATACCCTGTAATGAAACCGCAGTGAGTTAGGGAAACAGAAACAATGCAATTTCAACCTATAAAGCTGATCTATAAACATGGACATAAAAAAAACCCAACAAACGAAAAAAAAGAAAAAAAAAGAACTTACGTTTTTGAAGACCTGAGAGGCAACTGTATCTCAGGAAGCCCTGGACATAGTCCAAGGCCTGGTAGGGACATATACGGACTTCCATCAGGAGACTCTGGGTAGAGAGATGGGAAGGGACGGCTACTCACCTTATGAACTCAGTAACATTTAGAATAAGTCTGACAGTAGGAGACCTGTTAGTAATGAAAAGAAAAAGTCAGCAGATAAACAGGAACAACTGTCAACTGAAGTATGAAAACCACTAATAAAAGTACCCCATGGGATGGAAAAAACTCTACCCTGAACAGGAAACAGGGTAGACACAAAACTTTGTGGACCAGAGCAGCAAACTTTGTTTCTTCTGAATCATGATGAAACGGAAATGCAAAGAGCAGTGAAGTATGGATCCAAGGAGAAATGTACAAAAGATTCAAGGAGGTTGTTTGGAGGTACGCAAACGTTGGGGTGTAGAGAGATGTTTCTTAGATTTGCTCCTCACGGGGGTCCAGATGCGACTGGGAGTGTTAGGAGGTGGACGAACCTGGGCGACAGGAGGAATCAAATCTTCTTCCGGAAGAGGAGGCAGGCCAAGGTTTTTCAGGAAAGCTTCACCCTCCTGCAGTTCATGCAGGGTATACTGGACTCCATCTTTAGACACAACAGTGCGAAAGGGAAATCCCCAGTAGTATAGAATCTTATGATGTTGCAAATGGGAGGTAATTAGATGCAGATTCCTTTGTTTAGTAAGGTTAATGGGGGAGAGGTTGCTAAAAATCTGCAGTTTTGCCCCCTTGTACATAATTTGGTATTTATTACGTGTAGCCAGGTTTAGTGCCTCTTTGCTTTCAAAAAAGTGAAACCTTACTATAACATCTCTGGGTCTAGCTCCAGCCAGAGGTTTTGGACTCAGAGACTGTTGCGCCCTATCTAGGCACCAGTCTATATCCACTACTGTGGGGGCCAAGGTGTTAAAAAGACCCAAAAGATAGGTGCGTAAGTCAGGGTCCCCCACTGTTTCCGGGATTCCTCTGAAGTGTAAGTTCTGCCTTCTCTCCCTATTCTCCAAGTCCTCCTGTTGTAACTGAGAGACTGAGAAACGCAGTTTATGGTTTTCCTCCTCAATAGCCTTTACATAGTTTATCATCTCATCAAATTTATTTTCAAGAGTATCTGTATGCTCCCCAATTTGATTTATTTCCCCTCTCAGTTCAGCAGCCAATTTGCTCACCTCTGCCGAGACGTTGAATGTGATTTGTTGAAGTAAAAGCTGTAGTTTAGCATCCAGCTTGGCATCCAAAATATCAGGGGTAAGGATCACATGTGGGGAGGATGGAGTGAGATCTTGACTCTGGGTGTTAGCTAGTGGAGGGTTCACAGCATCCTCTGTATCCAGGGATGGATCCATCGCGGCGAAAGGGTCCACGGAAGAACTAGAAGTTGTGGATTGTGGCCTAGTAACAAAGCATTCCATATTTGATCCTTCACGTGGCTCAAACTACGTCTTGTAATAACGCTGCTGCTGGCCAACTTTGCCCATGAGGTGTCCAAGGAGTGTAGTGGTCAGTCAGGCTTACCTCCGGAGCTATAAGTGACTAAAATAGCGTCTCGGAGGTCTCAGAGAGCAGACAAGGGCCCTGAGCTCACTTAAACGGCATCCTCCAATCTCGTCAAATACTTCAAGGGCAGCCACCAGCGAGGGCCCCGCATCGTTCAGGTATTACAGGGCGTCATCCGCATAAAGGGATATCCTCTCCTCCAGTCCCCCCACCAGCAAACCACGGATCGCTCGGGATTCCCTGACCTAAATCGCCAGGGGTTCCAGCGCTAGAACGAAGAGACTGGGAGAGAGGGGACACCCCTGTCGAGTTCCCCTGAACAGCGGAAAGGAGTCAGAGACCCAATTATTGGTGCAAGCCCTTGCCCTGGGCTCCCCATAAAGCATCCGAATCCATTGTAAAAATTTAGGCCCAAACCCAAATCTACGCAGGACCTCCCACAGATACTCCCACTCCACCGAATCAAATGCCCACATGAACCAGTTCAGAGATCACCTTGGACAGGCGCAAGGCAAGGATCTAGGCCAGGATTTTGGCGTTCACATTCAAAGGGGAAATAGGCCTATATGAGGCACACTCCAAGGGATCCTTGCCGGGCTTAGGCACCAACACAACAATAGCCTCCGCCATGGAGTTGGGGAGGACACCCCACTTAGCAAAATCAGAAAGAAGGGGTGTTAATTTTGGAGCAAGCAGTTCAACAGGCTGGGAGTAGAACTCCACTGGTAGTCCATCTGCTCCAGGAGTCTTACCACCCTGTATCCCTTTGATGGCAGCCTGGACGTCCTCCAATGTGATATCTGCCTCTAGAACATCCCTGGAGGAATCCTCTACCAAGGGGAAGGCAATACTATCCAGGAAGTTCTGAATATCTGAGGGGGGATAATGGGCTCTAGAGGAGTATGCACCCTGAAAAAAATGAGAGAACCTAGCATTAATACCCTCTGGGGATGTTATCAATTGGCCTCCCTCACCTCGAATATTAACAATGTGGGTGGAGGACACCTGCCCCCTGGTCAGCCAGGCTAACAGACGGCCATTCTTATCTCTTTATCCACACTCTTTGGGCAGAGTGTAACATGGACTTCTTAGTTTGCTCCATACAGTATAGGGAAAGCTCACGAAGCACCTACTGCCAGGAGTGGTAGTTGTCCCATTTGCGTAGATCCTCTGAGATAGTTTTGAGTAGAGGTAGGTAGTTTTTGGTATATAGGTCTGATAAGTTTGATGCAATGTAAAAGCCTAGAAATTTAATTACGTCACTTTCCCAGTGGAAAGGGAAATTTTTCTGGCAAAGTGATACTAGTTCCTGGGGGAGAGGGTAATGTTTAGAGTGTGGGATTTGGCAAAGTTGATTTTGAAGTTAGATAATTGGTGGAAAAGCTTGAAGTCTTTTAAAAGATTTGGGATTGAGGTGTGTGGGTCCTGTAGGAAAAGTAATATGTCGTCTATGAATGCTGCTAACTTATGGGGTTTTTTTGCAACGGGTATGCCCTTTATGTCTTTATTGGCTCTGAGGCAGCATAGGAGAGGTTCTAAGGTCAGAACAAAAAGGATAGGGGACAATGGACAGCCTTGCCTCTTCCTGTTTCGTATGGAGAAGGCATTCGATAGGTGGCCATTGACTCGTATTCTGGCAGTTGGTGTTGTATATAGGGACATGATGAGATTAAACATTTGGTTTTGTAAACCAATGTGTTGTAAAATTGCTCCCAGGTAGTCCCAGGCCAACCTATTGAATGCCTTCTCTGCATCTAGTGAAAGAAAGAAACCTTTGCATTTATGCTTCGTCATTCAATAATGTAGATTGAGAGCTTTAGTGGTATTGTCCCTAGCTTCTCTCCCTGGGACAAATCCCACTTGGTCTTTTTGAATTATGGCGGGTAAGTGAGGTAAGAGACGCTTTGCAAGAATTTTTACAAATAGTTTCTCGGCTATGTTCAGTAGCAATATCAGCCTGTAATTAGATACTGCTGTGGCATCCTTTCCCTCTTTTGGTATTAGTGTAATGTGTGCTTTGAGTAGGTTATGGTGTGGGGGGTGTAGCCGTTGAGAGGGAGTTAAAGGTCTTAAGGAAGAGTGCCATTAGTGTGTCAGCAAATGTCTTGAAGTAGGTTGCCATGGTCGCTGTGAAACCATCTATGAAACCATCTGGACCTGGGCTTTTACCTGTCTTGAGTTTGATCGCTATTTTAACCACTTAACAACCGGCCCATAGCCAAATGACGGCTACAGGGCGGTTGCTTAACTCTGGGAGGGCGTCCAGGGGTGTCCTCCCAGAATTCTGCTCTCGCGCGCCCCCTAGGGCGCGCACTCGAGAGCATCCGTGATCTCGGTAAATGGCCGCTAATTGCGGCCGTTTACCATGTGATCGCTCCATCAAATGACGGAGCGATCACATGTAAACAAACCGGCATCATCTGATGACGCCGGTTCCTCTCCTCCCCTCCTGTGTACCGATCGGTACACTGTGAGCGGAGAGGGGGATGGATGGATGGTAGCAGCGTTGTGGGCTGCATCTGTAGTGCCCACAGCGCTGCACAGAGACATCCAGCCATCCATCCATCCATGCTCAGCCATCCCCACTACTCTGCATGCCCTGCAATGCTGTGCATTACTCTGCAATGCCCTCTGCTATGCCCTACAATACCCCTGCAATACTCTGCCATACCCTGGAATACCCCGCAATACTCTGCCATTCCCTGGAATACCCCGCAATACTCTGCCATACCCTGCAATACCCCGAAATACCCCGCAATACTCTGCCATACCCTGAAATACCCTGCAATACTCTGCCATACCCTGGAATACCCCGCAATACTCTGCCATACCCTGCAATACCCCGCGATACTCTGCCATACCCTGGAATACCCCGCAATACTCTGCCATACCCTGGAATACCCCGCAATACTCTGCCATACCCTGCAATACCCCGCAATACTCTGCCATACCCTGCAATAACCTGCAATACTCTGCCATACCCTGCAATACCCCGCAATACCCTGCCATACCCTGCAATACCCCGCAATACTCTGCCATACCCTGCAATACCCCGCAATACTCTGCCATACCCTGCAATACCCTGAAATACCCCCCAATACTCTGCCATACCCTGCAATACCCCGAAATATCCCGCAATACTCTGCAATACCCCGCAATACCCAGCCATACTCTGCCATACTCTACCATACCCAGCCATGCTCTGCAATACCCCGCAAAAATCTGCAATACTCTGCCATAACCCGCAATACTCTGCCATACCCAGCCATACTCTGCAATACCCCGCAATACCCAGCCATACTCTGCAATACTCGGTGATACCCAGCCATACTCTGCAATACTCGGTGATACCCAGCCATACTCTGCCATACCCAGTCATACTTGGTGATACTCTGCAATACCCAGCCATGCTCAGCCATACCCAGCCATGCTCAGCCATACCCAGCCTCTGTATGTGGCCAGGCTGTGGAAGTCTCACACATGTGGTATCGCCGTACTCAGGAGGAGTATCTATTTTGGGGTGTCATTTTTGGTATGTACATGCTATGTGTTAGAAATATTGTATAAATGGACAACTTTGTGTTAAAAAAAAAAAGCGTTTTAATCACTTCCCGCCTTCCGTCATACGACGTCCTTGACTTTGTGCGGGGATATCTGAATGATGGGTGCAGCTACAGGCATCATTCAGATATCAGCTTTTTCAGCCTGTGATTCCCTACACCATAAGAATGATCATAGCGGCTGTTACACTGCTTGATCGTTCTTACGGGAGGCGAGAGGGGACGTCCCCCCCTCCCACCGCCCTCCGGTGCTTCTACCGACTCACCGCTACGATCGAAGCCAGGATCTTTTTTTTATTTTTTTTTATTTCAGGCACAGCCTAGAGGTGAGATGTGGGGTCTTATTGACCCCATATCTCACTGTAAAGAGGACCTGTCATGCCATATTCCTATTACAAGGGATGTTTACATTCCTTGTAATAGGAATAAAAGTGATCAAAAAATTTTTTTGGGGGAAAAAAGTGTCAAACTAAAATAAATAAAGTAAAATGAACAATAACAAAAAAAAAAAATTTTAAAGCGCCCCTGTCCATGTGCTCGCATGCAGAAGCGAACGCATATGTAGGTCCCGCCCACATATGAAAATGGTGTTCAAACCACACATGTGAGGTATCGCTGCGATCGGTAGAGCGAGAGCAATAATTTTGGCCCTAGACCTCCTCTGTAACTCAAAATTTGTAACCAGTAAAAAATTTTAAAGCGTCGCCTATGGGGATTTTTAAGTGGCGAAGTTTGGCGCCATTCCACAAGCGTGTGCAATTTTGAAAGGTGACATGTTAGGTATCTATTTACTCGGCATAACTTCATCTTTCATATTATGCAAAAACATTGGGCTAACCTTACTGTTTTTTTTTTTTTAAAGCAAAAAAACGTTTTTTTTCCAAAAAAAAAGCGTTCGAAAAATTGCTGCGCAAATATCGTGCGAGATAAAGAGTTGCAATGACTGCTATTGTATTCTCTAGGGTCTTTACTAAAAAAACATATATAATGTTTTGGGGTTCTATGTAATTTTCTAGCAAATAAATGATGATTTTTACATGTAGGAGAGAAATGTCAGAATTGGCCTGGGTGCTCCAGAATGCCTGAAGGTGCTCCCCTGCATGACGGGCCTCTGTATGTGGCCACGCTGTGTAAAAGTCTCACACATGGGGTATCGCCATACTCAGAAGTAACAGCAGAATGTGTTTTGGGGTGTAATTTGTGGTATGCATATGCTGTGTGTGAGAAATAACCTGCTAATATGACAATTTTGTGAAAAAAAAAAAACTTGATTTTGCAAAGAATTGTGGGAAAAAATGACAACTTCAAAAAACTCACTATGCATCTTTCTAAATACCTTGGAATGTATTCTTTCTAAAAAGGGGTAATTTGGGGGGTATTTGTACTTTTCTGGCATGTTAGGGTCTCAAGAAATGAGATAGGCCATCAGTACTTCGGGTGTGATCAATTTTCAGTGATTGGCACCATAGCTTGTGGACGCTATAACTTTCACAAAGACCAAATAATATACACTAATTTGGGTTATTTTTACCAAAGATATGTAGCGGTATACATTTTGGCCAAAATATATGAAAAAAATTACTAATTTTCAAAATTTTATAACAGAAACGAAGAAAAATGTATTTTTTTACAGATTATTCGGTCTTTTTTCTTTTATAGCGCAAAAAATCAAGAACCCAGCGGTGATTAAATACCACTAAAAAAAAGCTCTATTTGTGTGAAAAAAAGGACAAAAATTTCATATAGATACAGTGTTGCATGACTGAGTAAGTGAGTTTAAGTGCCCAGTGGTCAAGTGGTTAAATTCATCTTCTGAGATGGGTTGTTCTAGGAGACAGGCATCTTCTCCATCAATGGGTTTGGGGAAACCCCTGCAGAAGTGGTGTTGGACAACCAATAAATTACTAGCCACTCCATTCTTTGGCACGGTCATGTCGGAGTACAAATTTTCCCTGATAATGAAGTATTTGCACTTTGAAAATAATGAAGCATTTGACAAAACTACCTATCCAGCACCCAAACTCAAGAAGATTTGGGAGATACCGTATATACTCGAGTATAGGTTGATCCAAATATAAGCCGAGGCCCCTAATTTACCACAAAAAATGGGAAAACTTATTGACCCGAGTATAAGCCGAAGGTGAGAAATGCAGCAGCTACTGTAAGTGGAAAAAGAGAGTCAACAATGCCCATCTGCAGCTGCATGCCTCCCTGTGTCCTGTGCATGCCTCCCTGTGTCCTGTGCAGCTTACCTGTGTCCTGTGCAGCCTCCCTGTGTCCTGTGCAGCCTACCTGTGTCCTGTGCAGCCTCCAAGTGTCCTGTGCAGCCTAGTTGTGTCCTGTGCAGCCTAACTGGGCTGATTGCATGGCAATTGGTGTGTCCTGGGAGGAAGTACACCCTTGTCAGATTGTCAGTGTCAGTGTCAGTCTGAGTGCTGACGCTGTAGAGAGCAGACTTCTGTGCAGCAGCTCCAGCAATCCGGCCATCCGGCCACCCAGCCACCTAGGACTCACCCCGGACTCCCCCAGCAGAACTGCACCGGCACGCCCCCCCCACAGCTATCATCACGCCATCCACACCATCCAGATGCCGCATTCAGCCCGCCGGCCGCACAGGCACATCCCGCAGGACACTCCGCGGCTCCGGCCTAGCTCCGGCCAGTGCCGAATCGCCGCTTCACCTCCCACAACCGATCAGCATCATGTCTGGCTGGCCTGCGCCCCCCCTACCAGATCCATCCTCTCACCGGATCCATCCTCTCACCATCATCGTAACCGGACCGGGTACATAGCGCTCGGACAGCCCGCGGCTCAGGCCTATCCAGCGGCCATTTTGGTCCTCCCTCCTGAGGCCACAAGCACTCAACCGGCCTCGGTGAACATTCCCGTCACCTCCAGGTAGGACCCCCCATCCCAAGGACCCCCTCACTGTTCACGGTCCTGGACCCACCACTCCCCCCGGGGCACCACCGCAGCCGCGGTCCAATCACCCCATTCTCTAGCTGCTAGACTCAGGGGAAAGACCATGGCTGCAGCCTAGCTCCGGCCAGCCAGACACCTTATACCCCTCCCACACTTGTCCAGCGGGCCCCCATGCCCCTCTACACCTGGTACACCCCCTCCTCACTACTGGACCTCACTGCTGGGGCACAGGTTGACACCGGAGGCCAGGATATCCACGGCTCTGGCCCTGCCCAACATCCATCTTAGATCCTCCTAGACGCAGCCGCAGCACCAGTCCAACCAGTAAGTAGTGGCCAGATCCCCCTCACCCCTCCACTGCCCCCCCTTCCCTCCTCCCTCATCTTTCTTCTGGACCATCCGGTACAGGTAAGCCCACCGGTGTACCCTAGCAGTTGATCCAGGGTCCTCGAGTCTGATCGCCCCTCAGGGGTCAGGAAGGAATTTTTTTTTCCTCTGCTGTAGCAATTGGCCAGCTTAGTTAGGGGTTTTTCGCCTTCCTCTGGATCAACAGGAGGGCGGTAGGTAGCCCCATCTGGCGGTAGGTAGCCCCATCCTATCCCTCCACCCCCCAGCAAACTCATCATCGCTACATCAGTACCATCATTACATCCTTCCTTCAGCAACTTTGTCTTTCTCACCATGTGCAATTTCAAATACACAGCGGACACCCTCCACAGGCTAAGAAACACTGCCTCAACTTTACCAACCACCATTAAAAAAAGACTAAAAAAAAAACAATTACTAAGGACCAACCCACAATCAACCATCAAATACAGGGAGACACCAATCCAACCACAACAACTAGCATGCGCCCTGATCAACACCAGATCTGCAGTCAAGCACAGACTGGAAATCCACTACTTCATCATTGAAAACAACATAGATTGTCTCTTCATTACGGAAAGCTGGCTAACATCCGACTGCAACACCATCCTAACTGAATTGGTTCCTAAGAATTACAGTATCCTAACTGAGCATAGAATAGGAAAAAAAGGAGGCGGCCTAGCAGTGATCTTAAAATCGCACCTTGTGTTCACCAAACCAACTTTACATAACTCAGTGCCTTTCATGGAGACACTCTCCCTGCATCTTCAAACAACACCCCAAGACACCATTCACATATTACTATGCTACAGACCACCAGGACCAAAGACCAATCTCCTTACACCACTCACTGAATTAATTTCAACACACACCCTGAAAACCAAAAACCTTCTGGTACTTGGGGACTTTAACCTCTGGGAAAACTCTACCCAAGACCCTATCGCGACCGCCTGCATTAACCAACTGGAAGAACTAGGTCTTCAACAGGTGATAAATGCTCCCACGCACGGTTCAGGACACACTCTAGACCTCATCTTCAAACAGAATATGGACATCAACATATTCAACAACACACCACTTCCATGGACGGACCACCACGCTATCAAATTTAAAATCACCACTAACACCACCCTCCAAAAACAGAAACACGCAACAACACACTGTAACAGATCTCAGAAGAAACTACACTCTGAACTCTTCAAAACCATATTATCAAACAAAATACCATTGCTAAACTTAAACCTCTCAACGGAACAAACACTCAACTCCCTAAACAAGGCATTACTACAAACAGCAGACTCAGTGGCGCCAAAACGCAGAACACTCATCTGCAAAAAAACCTCGAGATGCTTTAATGGCACTCTCACCCTACTCAAGCAAGAACGTAGAAGAGCTGAAAGAGCATGGAGAAGAAATCCTACCAAGGAAAACCATACAAACTACAAAGCACTCATTGTGAAATACCACAAAGCAATCTTCAAAGCCAAAAAAGAACATTTCTCTAACACCATCTCAACTGCCTTAAACCGGCCGCGGGAACTTTTCAAAATAGTCGCCCAGTCAATGAACCCAACCTGCTTAGAGCCCCCAGCAAACGATACTCAAGAATTCTGCAATGAGTTATCAAATTTCTTCATCGACAAAATCAACAACATTCGGAAATCAATTCAACAGAAAAAAACAACCAACCTCACTCAACCAAAGCAAAAAGAGGATATTGACACGAACATCACACAACCACGGAATTTCTCTCTGACCCCAATCACCACTGACATGACTAAAAACATTATCAGAAGCCTTCGAGACAGCACATCACCAAACAACATCATTCCAAAACTCCTGAAAGAATGTTCCGACATCTTGGCCCCTACTATAACACACCTCATAAATCAGTCATTCAAAGAAGGGATTGTTCCAACCACCCTCAAGCAAGGCATCGTCAAACCCCTGCTAAAGAAACCCAATCTCGACCCTAAGGACCCTAACTACCGCAGACCGATAACAAGCCTCAACACCATCTCCAAGATTATGGAGAAAGCAGTAGTACAACAGCTACAATGCCACCTGGACACACACCAACTCCTGGACCCGCTGCAATCAGGCTTCTGCCCAGGATATGGCACAGAAACTGCACTTCTCAAAATATGGGACGACGCCCTTGAAGCAGTAGATGACGTAGAATCATGTCTCCTGGTACTGTTAGACATTTGATACAGTGGACCACAATACTCTACTTGTCCGCCTCACAGAAGTAGCAGGAGCCACAGATTCTGGTCTAAAATAGTTTACATCCTTCTTAGAGAATCGCTCTCAGACAGTGAAACTAGGAGCATTCACCTCTGAAACCCGCGCAATCTCCTATGGAGTCCCTCAGGGTTCACCCTTGTCACCAGTGCTATTCAACATCTACATCCGCCCACTCCTCAAAATCATCAGGATATCGGACCTCTGCTTTCACTCATACTCTGATGACACCCAACTCTACTTTCGCATCACCGGACAAAAAGACCATCATCAGCAATTAGAGAAATGCCTCACTTTGATAGATGACTGGATGACCATTAGCTCCCTCAAACTCAACAGTTCAAAAACAGAACTTCCACCAAAGCCAAGAGTCTCGGAGTCACCTTTGACACAGAAATGACAATGGATGTACAAATAGGATTAGTAGTTAGTGGATCTCACCATCTCCTCCGCACGCTACGTAGACTCATCCCCTTCATCCAAGAAGAGGACAAAGCAGCAGTAGTTGGAACCATCATCAATTCCCGACTCGACTACGCAAACTCGCTCTACATAGGATTACCCCAATATCAGCTTGCGCACTTACAACTCATCCAAAACACAGCGGCAAGACTGCTAACAGGAAAAAAACCCTAGTAATCCATTTCCCCATCCCTGAGGAGCCTACATTGGCTAACCGTAAAGAATCGGATTACATTCAAGACCCTCTGCCTCAACCACAAATGCATACAAGGAAACGCTCCTCAATACCTTCAAGAGAAAATAAAACACTACACACCCAATGTCAGTCTTCGATCATCTAACCAAAACCTCCTCCTCATTCCCAAATACAGCTACAAAGCAAAGGGAGAACGAAGATTCACAGTCCAAGGACCTCGCCTATGGAACACTCTTCCGACTTACATCCACATGGAAGAAAACCATCAGGCCTTCAGGAAAAAACTCAAGATCTACCTCTTCTAAGAAGCTGACAACACAGAACGCATCTAGCGCCTTGATTCAGTTTGAATTTGCAGCACTTTACAAATCATTCATTCATTCATTCATTCATTCACCTGTGTCCTGTACATGTGTCCCTGTGTCTTGTGCAGCCTCCCTGTGTCCTGTGCAGCCTACTTGTGTCCTGAGCGGCCTCCCTGTGTTCAGTGCAGCCTACCTGTGTCCTGTGCAGCCTACCTGTGTCCTGTGCATGTGTCCCTGTGTCCTGTGCAGCCTACCTATGTCCTGTGCATGCCTCCGTGTGGCGATCTGCAGCCTCCGTGTGGCGATCTGCATCCTCCGTGTGCCGCTCTGCATCCACCGATCAACGTGTCATAATAACATACGGCGGTCATTCCAGTGTTCAAAAGCCGCTCCTCCTCCTTGTTTGTGATAGGCAGAACACTCAATTTCCCAGCAGTCAGTGTTCAGCCTATCACGGACATTTGCTCATCCTCATACCACGGATGAGGATGAGAGGATGTCTGTGATAGGCTGAACATTGACTGCTGGGAAATTGAGTGTTCTGCCTATTACAGACGAGGAGGAGGCACGGCCTTTGAACAGTGGAATGGCCACCGTCTGTCTGCATGACACACTGATCATGTAGGCAGACAGCGATGACTCGAGTATGAGTCGAGGGGGGCACTTTCAGACTAAAAAAAAGAGCTGAAAATCTTGGTTATACTTGAGTATATACGGTATATCAGATGATTATGAAAAATATCCAACAGAGCTATGTGCCAGATAGAGACATCAGCATAGACGAAAGTCTAATGGCCTACAAGGGAAGGCTCAGCTGGATACAATATATAGCATCAAAGAGAGCACGATTTGGCATAAAATCATTCAGGATGTGAATAGAGCACTGGTTAAATTTGGAATGTTGTCCTAAATACCGAACCAAATTCAACCAAAAATACAGTCATTATGCAATGGCAACATCTTCAGTTCTTTCAATGATTGAGCCATTGCTAAATCAGGGCTATTGTGTAACTACAGACAATTTTTACACATCCCCTGAACTCTATTTTCCTGTACACAAGATTGGATATTGATCAGACATTCCAACAACAAAATCCATGGATTTTTTCCGACAGATGTTGGCTCAAACTTGTTTTGCATACACACGGTCGCACAAAGTTGTCGGAAAATCCGATCGTTTTGAACGCGGTGATGTAAAACAGGTACGTCGGGACTATAAACGGGGCAGTAGCCAATAGCTTTCGTCTCTTAATTTATTCTGAGCATGCATGGCACTTTGTGCTTTTGAATTGTCCACACACGGTCAGAATTTATGCAAACGTATTTTGTTGTTGGAAAATTTTATAGCCTGCTCTCAAACTTTGTGTGTCGGAAATTCCGATAGAAAAAATCCGATGGAGCCCACACATGGTCGGAATTTCCGACAACAAGCTCTGATCTCACATATTCCATCGGAAAGTCCGACTGTGTGTACAGGGCATTAGAGTTCCTTCTACAGAACAAAATGGATGCCTATGGAACTGTTAGGGCTAACCGGCGTGACATGCCACCAACCTTTGGCAATAAGAAGCTTAAGATGAGAGAAATGGTTGCCTGGCAGAAAGGCAAAACAATGGCACTGCGATGGTGTGACCAAAAAGATGCGTGCCTAATGAGTACAATCCATAACACCTCAGCTGTCTTGGTACACACAAAAGGTGGGAAAGACATCATGAAACCGCAAGTGGTGATAGACTATAACAACACCATGGGAGGTGTTGACAGAGCTGACCAGGCAATGACATTTTATCCAGCCATGAGAAAACAACAAAGAAAGTATTACAAGAAGATCTTCAGGCATCTTCTTGGGCAATGCCTATGGAATGCCTTCATTCTACTAAAAGAAAAGAGTGACAAGCCTGTGGTTCATGCTGACTTTGTTTGGAAAGTTGTAGAATGTATCTTTCTGAACCACCAACCAAACACCAATGGCTGTAAACAGAGGTGGATGTCGTGCTGCTGGTGTTGTCAACCCGGAATGCCTGACTGGTCGTCAATTCATGGACCACATCCCACCAACTGAAAAAAAGTCAGCACCCACAAGGATGTGCGCAGTTTATTGCTCAAGATGTGATGACACTGGAAGGAAAATCCAAAAGGAAACCAGGTTCTATTGTCCTGATTGTGACGTCAGACTTTGTGCAGTTCCATGTTTCAAAATTTACCATACCCGGGATGTTTACTGAAGCAATATGACTAGAAGTATTGCACCCTTGTTTGGCCCAAAAAAATTTCAGTGTTTTTGATTTGATTATATTATTGACTAAAATTTATTGAATATAATGTATTATTATTATATATTATTTGTTATTATTTATAGTTATTTATTATATTATAAATTATGATTTTGTGTTTCAAACTTTATCATACCCGGGATGTCTACTAGACTCTGGTTTTGACAGATTTAAGTGAGTTATTCCTAAGAATTACAGGCCTACAATATGAAACGCCAAATTTCCATGCAAAATAACCGTACCACTTTCAGCACCAAAAATCTGACATAATCATACCACCAGGGAGATTAATAAAGGAATTGTCAAAAACTGTTTTTTGTGGTTTTTACTTTGACACTTTTTTGGTGAATGGGTAGGGGTACAATGTACCCCTACCCATTCAAATAGGGGGGCATCTGGGGCCCCCCTTGTTAAAGGGGGCTTCCAGATTCTGATAAGCCCCCCACCCACAGACCCCCACAACCACCCGGCAAGGGTTGTGGGGACGAGGCCCTTGTCCCCATCAACATGGGGACAATGTGTTTTGGGGGGACCCCAAAGCACCCTTCCCATGTTAAGGGCATGTGGCCTGGTATGGTTCAGGAGGGGGGGCACTAGTTTGTCGCACCCTCTCTTTCCTGTCCTCCAGGCTGCCTGCTCAGGTAAGGGTCTGGTATGGATTTTGGGGGGGCTCCACACCAATTTTTTAAATTTTTGGCATAGAGTTCCCCTCAAAATCCATACCAGACCCGAAGGTCCTGGTATAGATTTTGGGGGGACCCCACGCTGTTTTTTTAAATTTTGGCATTGAGTTCCTATTGATATCCATTCCAGACCCAAAGGGCCTGGTATGGACTGGGGGGGACCCCATGCCGTTTTTTTTGTAATTCTGTCTTAGGGTTCCCCTTAACCACTTCAATACACTGTATTATATACTGTACACTGACTGCACTGTATATGTATATATATATATATATATATATATATATATATATATATATATATATATATATATATATATATACACTAGACTGCCTGCACTGTATGTATAGTCTACACTGAATGCAGAGTATATATATATATATATATATATATATATATATATATATATATATATACAGTATATATATATATATATATATATATATATATATATATATATATATATATATATATATATATATATATATATATATATATATATATATATATATATATATATATATATATACATGGTATGTACAGTTGTGCTCATAAGTTTACATACCCTGGCAGAATTTATGATTTCTTGGCCTTTTTCAAATCATGACGGCAACAGAAACTACCCAAATGACCCTCTTCAAAAGTTTACACACCCTGGTGATTTTGGCCTGATAACATGGCTGTTTCAAGATGCACAATAAGGAGGCACTTGAAGGAAGATGTGCTGCATGGTCGAGTCGCCAGAGGAAAGCCATTACTATGAAAATGCCACAAAGTATCCCACTTACAATACGCCAAACAGAACAGAGACACGCCTCAAATCTTCTGGCACAAAGTGATTTGGAGGGATAAGGCCAAAATTGAGCTTTTTGGCCACAACCATAAACGCTACATTTGCAGAGGAGTCAACAAAGCCTATGATGAAAGGTACGGAGGTGGATCGCTGATGTTTTAGAGGACATGTGAGCTACAAAGGCACAGGAAATTTGGTCAAAGTTGTTGGCAAGATGAATGCAATATGTTATCAAAAAATACTGGAGGAACATTTGCATTCATCAGCCAGGAAGCTGCGCATGGGACATACTTGGACATTCCAACATGACAATGATCCAAAACACAAGGCCAAGTCGACCTATCATTGGCTACAGCAGAATAAAGTGAAGGTTCTGGAGTGGCTATCTCAGTCTCCTGACCTCAATATCATTGAGCCACTCTGGGGAGATCTCAAACGTGCAGTTCATGCAAGACAGCCCAAGAATTTACAGAAACTGGAAGCTTTTGCCAACAGGAATGGGCAGCTTTACCATCTCAGAAGATAAAGACCCTCACCCACAAATACCACAAACAATGTCATTGATGTTAAAGAGGGCAATACATTGTATTAAGAACTGGGGTAAACTTTTGATCAGGGTCATTTGGGTAGTTTCTGTTGCCATTATGATTTAAAAAGAGTAAACACAGTTGATTGATAATAAATGGCTTCAGCCAAACACTAACCATAAGTGAAAGAAAAGTTTTTTTGTGTTATCATTCATATTCTTTGAAAAATGGCCAAGAAATCATAAATTCTGCCAGGGTGTGTAAACTTATGAGCACATTGTGTATATATATATATATATATATATATATATATATATATATATATATATATATATATATATATATATATATTAATACACTGCCTGCACTATATATAGCTAACATTCTCTCAATCATAACACTATATACGGCAGCTGTGTAAGCAGCCTTATATAGTGTGAGGCATGGACTTAGACCTCTGAGCCATAATTGGCTAAAGGCACCCTTTCTTTGGCCAATCGAGGCTCTCACAGCAGAGCGCGCTGTGGTTGGCCAAAGCATGCAGGTCAGGAGCATGCTTTGGCCAGTCATCAGACGTCAATTCACTGCGAACTCGCAGTATATTATGTGGCGATCCGTGGCCGTCTAATTTGCCGCAAATGCCCCATAATGTTTGTTATTCAGGGAACGGCCGAACACCCAATGCGCAAGTCGAACTTACGTCCCTACGCCAGGCCATCCTCCAAAAGTCTTCGCCTCACTGTACATGCAGGTGCACTCACATCTGCCTGCTGCCATTCCTGAGCAAGCTCTGCACTGGTGGGGCCCTGATTCCGCAGTTGAATCACCTGAAGGAGATGGACCTGGTGCTTGTTGAACTTTCTTGGGCACCCTGAAGCCTTCTTCACAAATGCAGTGGAATTATTTTTATGGGATTAAGTTCATTTTCATGGCAAAGAGGGACTTTGCAATTAATTGCAATTCATCTGATCACTTTTCATAACATTCTGGAGTGTATACAAATTGCCATCATAAAAACTGAGGTAGCAGACTTTGAGAAAATGAATATTTGTGTCAGTCTCAAAACTTTTGGCCATGGCTGTACAGTCTGGGGGAAAGAAAGGAAAGGGGAGACATGATTGAAACCTTTAAATCCAGGGGGTGAATAAGGGTCAGGAGGGCAGTTTTTTCTAAATTAAACCAAAATCAAGAACACGGGGACATGACCTCAAACTAACTGGAGGAAAGTTAAAAACGAATCTTAGAAAGTATTATTTTACTAAAAGGGTAGTTGATGCTTGGAATAAACTACCAGCAGAGGTAGTGAGACAGTCAACAGTAAATTGCTTCTAGTATGCTTGGGACAAACATAGATCTATACTCACACAATAAAGTTAATGAAAAAAACAAAAACAAAGCTAAAAACAAACCCCCAAAAAACAAATGAAAAACAAAAAAAACAAAAAAGGGCAGACTCGATGGACTACTCCGTCATTTTCTGCAATTATTTTTCTATGTTTCTATATTTCAAAGATACCCTCTACTGGATCGGTACTAATAAACCTGAGCCTAGTGCATAGCAAAGCAGTATTATAATCTAGTGTACAACCAGGCTCTTCAGAATCTAGAAGTATGTCAACGTGTTTTGCAGTAATGAGGCTTCATTAGGACAAAAGAGGGTAAGTAGACGAAAGCAGTGGCAAGGACAGAGCACCTTAAAAAGTCTGGTGGGCAGACACAGAGACATAAATAAGATCCACATCCTCAACAGTGTATTGTATGGGCCCACAAACAAAGATATCTCTTTAAGAAAAATGTAATGACTATATTCAACTGGTCCCAGATAGATTATCAGTGATAGGGGTGACAACAATGTAGTCCAATATCACGAGCATAACTTAAAGAGGTCCATGTTTTATAGGGTCAAACAAAATCCAATCAAAACTTCCATGCATCCCCTGATGGCTCTATCTTATTATATCCTCCGTATGTAAAGCCAACATCTGCCATCACCCAGCATCACCAGCTGGTTTTTATGAATGAAGATTTATGATTCAGTGGATCAGCATCATATTTATGGGTAGGATTTGGAATTGCTTGTGGGATTTGTTAACCCCTTCATGACCCTGCTCTGCTGTGCATCCCATGTCAATGCTGTCTCTGTTTGACTTATATATTTACTCCTTCATCTCACTTATCCTGCAGATTAACCCCCCTCGTCTCCATTCTTCCATTGTTTGTGATCTGTGCATTATCCCCTTCACTGCCTCCCCCTCTGTTTATGTACAAAAGGAGATACCCCCACAAAATAGGACTGAAAATCATAACATTAGGAAAAAAGGACACCAATACTCTATTACATTATTTTAAAATATACAAATAGGCAACAACATATTATATGTTTGTATAAAATTTATAATCAACGGCTGAATAGTCTGTAAGAAGACAAAGACTTGGTGTAAGTAGATATCCTCTTCACCCCCACACATTTCAGAAATTGTTATTTTTTTTTCAACAGGGGTAAGGTAGAGGAAGGATGGCACAATTATTCTACAATATAATTAATACTTGTAAAAAAAATATGTACAATGATAGACAGAAAATGCAAAAGTTATAGAAATTCAATAGATTGCATGCCATTCAACAAGTACGTAACACCAAGAGCAATCACTATTAAGTTAAAATCAATTGATCATCATCCACCTTCGCTAATCAATGAAACTACACCGCCTGGTACCCCAGAAAGGCCCTGAGCATCTCACATTGGGATCATCCAGCGGCAAAACACAAGTCAGTCAATACAGTGCAACTCAATACAGTGCAGTTTATCAATCAGGATTATATTCCCCTATACTACTAGAAAACCAAGTGGACACGCTCAACAAAATGGATGAGGGAAATATAAAAAAACACACAATCAATACTTATTGGGTAAATCATATTAAATGATAGCACCATATGGTAATGATACCTCATCAGAGATAAACTGCAGAATCCATTAGTGTTAAAATGGCAAAAAAGAAAAAAGCAAATAAGTAGGGCATCTCATCTGATATTAGGTACTCCAAATGGTCCCGAGTGTGTGGCTCTGAGGGATTCTCACATGGGCAAATGGAAAATCTGCTGATACAGAAGCGCCTATGCCAGTGCAGGACCAATGCGCATCGGTGTTCGCACATGCTCAATATGTGTTAGCCATGGAGATGATCCTCAGAACCAGCTACATGTGGAGCCAACCCATCACATCCAGCCAGATAAAGTAATGTGTCGAGAGTCTGCCGACGCACATTGCAGCCTTTACTATCTTGCCTCAAACGAATACACTGTATCTCTACTTTTTCCATCACCTCATCCCCCATAGTTACGACCTTTTGTATCACTTGACCCTTCCTTTTAGATTGTAAGCTCTAATGAGCAGGACCCTCTTCTGTTGTATTTTAACTGTACTGCCCCCCTCCATTTTGTAAAGTGCTGCAGAAACTGTTGGCGCTATATACATCCTATATTATAATGATATTAATAATAGTACAAGTGATAATGTATTTTATCCAATGCACCATTACCATGCTTCATGTTTTAACCACTTTAATACCAACATGTTTCTTCATTTCCCCACAAAATGTGGAAAAAAGTAAATCACAGAAGTTGATTTGCCAAAAGTGGAGAGTGCAAAATCTATTGCAGCTTTGCATTGTAGCCAATCAGCTTCTAACTTCAGCTGTTAAGCTTTGACAAAAAAGAACAACTGGAAGCTGATTGGTTTCTTTGCAGAGCTGCACCAGATTTGCACTCTCCAGTTTTAGTAAATCAACCCCATAGTTTATACTTTCCAAAAAGGAGTCATTTTGGGGTTTTCATATTGTCCTGGCAATTTTTAAAAAATATTTTACAACAGGAAATAAAACAGATTTTATTTTCAAAATGTTTGGTCTTTTTTCCTTTATATAATAGTATATATTTATATAGTAATTGTCATCCAAACTATTTCAGCACTGAAAACTAAAAACTGCCTAGTAATGAAAGGGTATTTATTACAGGCTGGTACTTAAGTGGTTAATAAAAAAAAGAAAATTGATTTGTGCAACATGTATCTGATTTTTTTTTATTTGTTTTAAGTATGTAATTTGTTGGAAGCCTTTGTTTTACATTATTATATCTATCTGGCATAATTAAACAAATTAATATATGGGTAGATTTAGTTACTTTCCATTTTTCTGGTTTCCATTACACTGACAAAAACATACAGTTGCAAAAATGCACACTATCACAAATGGTTTAAACATCTCTATTTTTCCCATTTTCTTTAGCTGACAAAATGATAATAAGTTTAGTCTACCATTTGGGCAGTACAAGCATTCAGTTGGAACATGTTCAGTAGATTGCAAAACACTGTGTGTATTTTCTTTGTAATGAAAAGGGCTTCCGAAAGTTAAAAAGCCACACAGCATGTATTTATAATTTAAAAGTCACTTGTCATCACTGAGATGGAACCTTATTTATTTTACTTGGGACCTTTTTTGTTTCAAAGTCTGCTGAGGTTTTACAAAATGAATTACCAAATACCAGTTATGTTACAAAAAAGGACAAGGTTACCACAAGAACTATTTTTTAACATTCATGGAATACAAGGTTGCCTTGTGCAACTCACAGGAGATATATTGAACCTTAAAGTGGTATTGTGTAGCTGTTGCAAAGTATAAGCAGATGATTGTTGAACCAATCATGAAGTCTGAAAATTGTGAACTTTAATCCAAACCCTATTGAAGCCTATGGGGACTGATTCTTGAAAATCAATTATGGCCATGTTCAAGGCTAATAGTGATGAGACAAATGTACCTGGGTTTGTTTTGGACAGGTTTTGGAAAGCATAACTAAAGTTCAAATGTTAAATTTGAACCCGACTGAAGTCAATGGGAGCCAGATGATGAAAAACTGTTCTTTCCATATTCTGATCTAAAAGGCAAGGGATTGTCAAACAGATGACATAGGGGGGGGGCAATCCCCTGGGGTACCTGTGTACATGTGTACCAAAGCAAAAACAAAAAAAAATAAAGTTTGACAGGGAGCAGTGATTTTAGTAATAATAGTCTAATAGTCTAGAGAGAAACATTAAAAATGTTAACCTCCATTATATAGCATGCATGGAGATGTCCTGACCCTGCCTATGAAGTGGTGCATCTGTGTGATGTATACAATACTGGCATTCACAATTAAAAAAGTGTGTTTAATGTGTCTGCAAAATGGTGTCATTCTGATACTATTCTGATACTAATTTCGATGCATATTGTGCAGTCAATGCACAGCAAATTAAGAGGGTAGACTAAACAGGTTTTACCATAAAATAAAAATTAGAGTGTATTATTTCAGTTAATAGTCAGAAATATTGTACAGGCTAGGCTGAAACTTTAAGAGGAAGAAACCTGTGAGGTTTTCACATGAAATAAAATTTGGAATGTATAATTTCTATTTCTATTTATTCACAACAAGTGAATTGAGGATGTGGTGCACTTAACAATGTGGTGATTTCCAGTTAACCCAGAAGACAGAAAAAAATAAAGCAGGGTTCAATTACCTTTGAATAGGATTACAATTATTTCCAGAGCCCCAAAAGAAGCTTTTAAAATTAAAAAAAAAAAACATTTCCAAATAAAAAAAGCATACTGTTTTTTACACTTTCTACTCTATTAAACATGTTTATACAAAGCAATTATGTCTTCTCAGAGGATAATACATTTGAGTTAATTTACTAAAGGCAAACATTCTGTTCACTTTGCAAGGGAAGTATCACTTTGCAAAATACTTTTCCTTTAGATTAGGGAGAGTGGTGAAAATTCACTGTGCAAAGAATACTCAATCACGCACAAGTAAACAATACTCTTGCTTGCACATGATTGAATGAAGCAAGTCAGCAGAGCTTCACTTCATTCACTACTAAGCTAATTCCCTTACAAAGTGAACAGTCTATTTGCTTTTAGTTAATCTATTCCATTGAGTTCAGTCAGCAGAGCTCCACTTCATTCCAGTACTACTAGGCTATTAGAAAATCCCATTACAAAGTGAACAGCCTATTTGCTTTTAGTAAATCTATTCCATTGAGTTCAGTTAATCTTTGTTCATAGCTTAAACCCTCTATGGCCTTTGACAATTTAGTTCCCCTTCTCTGCATTCTTTCCAATTCTACAAGATCTTTTTGTGAGCAGGTGCTGAAAAATAAATTGCATGTTTAATTTAAGGTCTTACTTGTGCTTTGTATAGAAGTAAGTCTCTTTTTGAGTATACCTTTTAACACCTTTGAGTACCTTTTAATATAGAAAAGTGGCTTGCATGCTGCTATTAGGCTGTAAAATCAAGTAAGACAAAATTTCAATTTTTTTATATATTTAAAAACTAAAGTTTTGTCAGATTATTTACGTATTTCTCAGTCTTTATTCTCATTTGGATCTTAATATTTGGTATGTTAATACTTATTTATACTAAAAAATACTATTTAGTACCTGCTAATATCCTTTTAATCAATAATTTTTTACAGATGTATACACCGCTCCTAAAGCGCCCTTGCCCATTAAAATCAATCCGCAGCTTCACCAAACTGCCAGCATAGCGCCGCTGCAGCGGCGCTTTGCCGGCAGTTTTAACCCTTTTTTGGCCACTAGTAGGGGTTAAAAGTGCCCTGCTAGCGGCCAAAAACCTCTGCAAAAATGACTGTAAAGCACCGCTAAAAATAGCGGTGCTTTACTGCCAACACCCCCAACACCCCAGTCTGAAAGTAGCCTTAACCACTTGCCGACCGCCTCACGACGATGTATGTCGGCAGAATGGCACGGGCAGGCAGAATCGCGTACCTGTACGTGATCTGCCTCCCGCGGGCGGGAGGTCCGATCGGACCCCCCCGGTGCCCGAGGCGGTCGACTTTTGTCCAGTGGCGATCGGAGGTGAGGGGGAGGCCATCCATTCGTGGACCCCCCTCGTGATTGCCGCCGGCCAATGAAATCATTCCTATGCTGCTGTAAGGTAAACAGCAGCAAAGGAAATGATGTCATCTCTCCTCGGCTCGGCAGTTTCCGTTCCCGGCGCCGAGGAGAGAAGACTGTAATGTGAGTGAAAACACACACAGTAGAACATGCCAGGCACACAAAACACCCCCGATCCCCCCCGATCACCCTCCAATCACCCCCACCCCAGTCACACTGACACCAAGCTGTTTTTTTTGTTTTTTTTTTCTGATTACTTCATGGTGTCAGTTTGTGACAGTTAGTGTGTTAGGGCAGTTAGGGTTAGCCCCCTTTAGGTCTAGGGTACCCCACTAACCCTCCCTAATAAAGTTTTAACCCCTTGATCACCCCCCATCGCTAGTGTCACTAAGCAATCATTTTTCTGATCGCTGTATTAGTGTCGCTGGTGACGCTAGTTAGGGAGGTAAATATTTAGGTTCACCGTCAGCGTTTTATAGCGTCAGGGACCCCTATATACTACCTAATAAATGTTTTAACCCCTTGATTGTCCCCTAGTTAACCCTTTCACCACTGATCACCGTATAACAGTTACGGGTGACGCTGGTTAGTTTGTTTATTTTTTATAGTGTCAGGGCACCCGCCGTTTATTACCGAATAAAAGTTTAGCCCCCTGATCGCCCGGCGGTGATATACGTCGCCCCAGGCAGCGTCAGATTAGTGTCAGATCTATACTAGCGTCCCCAGCAGTTTAGGGTTCCCAAAAACGGAGTGTTAGCGGGATCAGCCCAGATACCTGCTAGCACCTGCGTTTTTCCCCTCCGCCCAGCCCAGCCCACCCAAGTGCAGTATCGATCAATCACTGACACTTACAAAACACTAAACGCATAACTGCAGCGTTCGCAGAGTCAGGCCTGATCCCTGCGATCGCTAACAGTTTTTTGGTAGCATTTTGGTGAACTGGCAAGCACCAGCCCTAGGCAGTGTCAGGTTAGTGCCAGTAGCGCTAACACCCACGCACGCACCGTACACCTCCCTTAGTGGTATAGTATCTGAACGGATCAATATCTGATCCGATCAGATCTATACTAGCGTCCCCAGCAGTTTAGGGTTCCCAAAAATGCAGTGTTAGTGGGATCAGCCCAGATACCTGCTAGCACCTGTGTTTTGCCCCTCCGCCCGACCCAGCCCACCCAAGTGCAGTATCGATCAATCACTGACACTTACAAAACACTAAACACATAACTGCAGCATTCGCAGAGTCAGGCCTGACCCCTGCGATTTCAGTTTTTATGGTAGCGTTTTGGTGAACTGGCAAGCACCAGCGGCCTAGTACACCCCGGTCATAGTCAAACCAGCACTGCAGTAACACTTGGTGATGTGGCGAGTCCCATAAGTGCAGTTCAAGCTGGTGAGGTGGCAAGCACAAGTAGTGTCCCGCTGCCACCAGGAGAAGCAGCTAAATGTATTTTGGGGTGCAATTCCACATATGCCCATGGCCTGTGTGAGCAATATATCATTTAGTGACAACTTTGTGCAAAAAAAAATAAATTTTGACACTTTCCAGCAACTTGTGTCAAAATATAAAATATTCCATGGACTCAACATGCCTCTCAGCAAATAGCTTGGGGTGTCTACTTTCCAAAATGGGGTCATTTGGGGGGGGTTTGTGCCATCTGGGCATTTTATGGCCTTCAAAACTGTGATAGGTAGTGAGGAGTGAAATAAAAAATTTACGCCCTTA
The DNA here is from genome assembly GCF_042186555.1 of Aquarana catesbeiana. NCBI lineage: Eukaryota > Metazoa > Chordata > Amphibia > Anura > Ranidae > Aquarana > Aquarana catesbeiana. The sequence goes on from NC_133324.1 coordinate 303,189,050, forward strand.
GAAATCCTGAAGGCGGTGATTGGTTTTCGGGGCCCCGTACGCAGCTAGGCTCCCAAAAAGTCCCACACATGTGGTATCCCCGTACTCAGGAAAAGCAGCTGAATGTATTTTGGGGTGCAATTCCACATATGCCCATGGCCTGTGTGAGCAATATTTCATTTAGTGACAACTTTTTGTAATTTTTTTTTTTTTTTTGTCATTATTCAATCACTTGGGACAAAAAAATTAATATTCAATGGGCTCAACATGCCTCTCAGCAATTTCCTTGGGGTGTCTACTTTCCAAAATGGGGTCATTTGGGGGGGTTTTGTACTGCCCTGCCATTTTAGCACCTCAAGAAATGACATAGGCAGTCATAAACTAAAAGCTGTGTAAATTCCAGAAAATGTACCCTAGTTTGTAGATGCTATAACTTTTGCGCAAACCAATAAATATACGCTTATTGACATTTTTTTTACCAAAGACATGTGGCCGAATACATTTTGGCCTAAATGTATGACTAAAATTGAGTTTATTGGATTTTTTTTAAAACAAGAAGTAGAAAATATCATTTTTTTTCCAAATTTTCGGCAGAGGTGGCAGAGGTGATTAAATACCATCAAAAGAAAGCTCTATTTGTGGGAAGAAAAGGACAAATTTGGTTTGGGTACAGCATTGCATGACCGCACAATTAGCAGTTAAAGCGACGCAGTGCCAAATTGTAAAAAGTGCTCTGGTCAGGAAGGGGGTAAATCCTTCCGGGGCTGAAGTGGTTAAGCAAATTATTACATTGTTCTCTGTGTTGACTTGAATAGCCTTTTAAATATCCTCTTAAGGGTAACAGTAGCTTCTGATTTGTGAGTTTCTGGGGAACAGTGTCCACTTCTTCAGATAAAATTCTTCACAAGACTGGAGCTCTTTAATACTTAATATTTGGTAATCAATGTAATGGATTTTTTGGACATTACTAAATTAATTTAGTAAGTGTACCTGAATAAAGTGCATGAAGGTTGGCTATATAGCAGCACACAATTAACTGTATAAATTGTTTAAGGTAACAGTTCTGGGTGTACAGATAGCTATAAAAAACAATTATTTGCATGTCTTACTAAAAATAAATAAATAAATACATAAATACATCCTAAAAGGTAAAAAACTAAATATTTATTTCTTTACAAAAAATAGCTTAACATTTTTTTTTCAGTGCAGTACAGTGTCATAAATACATAACCATATGCAGCATACCAAATTCTGTAAAGTGGCTACCTACTTTTGGTGCTGTGTTAAATAATGGTGGCAGGGAATACATTACAGATATGATATCCAATGCTATCAACTTAGAATAATTCATTTGACAATCACATATGTCAAGGTGAGATATAAATGAGATTTAGAGATTGAGGCTTTTGGATAAAATTGTAATCAACCATTGTCAATATTAATGAAACCAATTCCATTGAGCTGTCTCTAGACAAAATGTTAGACAAAATGAATCTATAAAAAAAATACTGTATGCACACCTTGCAATAGGCCAAATAATTTTTTATGCAATTCAGCTATATCACTGCAGTATATATATATATATAGATATATATATATCTATATAGATATATATCTCTATATATATATAGAGATATATATCTATATATCTATATATATCTATATATATCTATATATAGATATATATAGATATATATCTATATATCTATATATATATATATATATATATATATATATATATATATATATATATATAGATAGAGATATATATATAGATAGAGATATATATAGATATATATAGATATATATATATCTATATATATCTATATATATATATAGATATATATAGATACATATATATATCTATATATATCTATAAATCTATATATATCTATCTATAGATATCGCTATATATAGATATCTATAGATATGTATATATATATAAACACAGGGCTTTTTTCTCAAACAATAGGTGCTGGAACTCAACCACGACCCCCCAAAACCCCTCCACCCACAAACACCCTCCAAATCACATCAAATAGTGGGTGTGAACAGTCAAATTTTACGAACAATAGGAGGGTCTTAAAGGGGCATTAAATACCAGGATTGCATTACATACAGAGTGCAGGGTTCAGGGGGCAGAGCTGTCACTTGTAAACACAGAAACCGGACTTTTGTGTTTACAAGTGATTGTGATGAAGAAAATCCAAATAGAAAAAGAGACACTCCCCAGTGTGTTTAAAATACACTACTGATCCAAAATCTGAACCACAACCTGACTTTGAATGTACCACTCACTGTTTTAAAAACAATAAAATCAAAGCTGTACCAAACCAGACAATCTGGGGTTGTCCATAGCAAAGCCTTAACAAATACAGCAAGAATGCATATCATATGGAGGACAATGATGTACTTGAATGAAAAAAATATTAACCATGCCTCAAAGTAAAGCCACAGGAAAATTGAGTTAACATGCTTACAAAACTGCTAAGCTGACACTCGTAAACAGGGGTGAAAGGCTGTGGACGACCATACTGTCCCATGTTGTCAAGAGAACACAAGGACCCATGGGTGGTATTGCTCTTCTTGTAAAGGAAGCATTTGATGCCTATCCTGAATTGCATGATCGTCAACATATTCTACCATTCACTAACAGAGGTGACAGCCTGCTTTTTAAAGATAGAGCAAATGGATTTTTTAATTATAAACTTATGCTCCAAGGGGTTAAATGAACAGTTAAGCTTTACGTGTTTTCTCTAAACAGTTCAACTCTGTTCACCTACAAGTAAGTGGTTGATTTTGGGGATGCTGTAGTTCCAGATAGGTCTAAAAGATGGGCAACCCCAGATTCATTGGTTTGGTTCAGCTTTGATTTTTTTTTGTGTTCTTAACACAGTGATTTGTACTTTTAGGGGTGGCTTCAGGATAGGAATAAGTAGTGTATATTTGACACTGTTGATTGCTAGGTGGATTGCCTTGAGAAAGGTACTTTTTGACACATTAAACTGCAGTGATACACCCCTTGTCTCCTCCAAGTGTCTTTTCATCTATGCCTCTATATATAAAGTTGCATATCTACTTCACATATGAAACAGCATACACTCCAAAGGTACATGTACACCCAGCGGTACAAATGACCAACTTAAGGAGTATGTTTGCTTGTGAAAATGACTTAAAAAGATCAGGAAAAACAAAATATACGCATCAAATTGGATGAATGATTTTGGTCATTTAAAAAGAATAAAGGATTGTGTGCAAAGCTCTGATATATATTTAGAGTGCATAGAAAATATACACACTTTTTGGGTTATTTAAACATAAACACGCATACATTACTGAAACTTAATAAGTAACTGTTAAAACGTATAATGTTCCTATTACTGAGAACTGCTAGCCTAGGGCAGTATGTATTAGCATTCAATATATGGTAATATACTAAATGAAAGCTGGAATTATAGTTAAAGGGGACAATATTAATTATTCAGAACATATTTACTGACATAAACTTTTGATGTACACATGGTTAATTCATTTATTTGAAACAGAAAAAAATACATTACTATGTGTTTAGGAATAAAAATCTAAGTAACATGAACAATATTTTAATTAATAAGATAAAAAGAAAAGGAATTCACCCTATTGTTTTAATGATTTGCAGTTTATAGGTTAGCAGCATTCTTGTTCCAAAATTATCATGAGTGTTCAATGGTTGTCTTACACTGGCATTTAAACCTAGTGTAGAAAAGAATCTTTTATACATTCTGCAATGACCACTGGAAACACATTAAAGTGTTCAATCTTGTTGAGTGTACTCGTAGCTCTTGAATATTCTAATTACAGTTCTATGTTCCAATAGCTATAACTATTGATGTCCTACCAGCTCAAGAGCATTTCAGCCTATTTATAAGCCTTAGTATTGATAAAGCCTCACTGCCAGACCATTTCAGCAACTCATAGTGAAAACAATTCCCTTGATTTATATTTAAACTTATCCTTAATCAATTTCAATCTATGACCTTTGGATCAACTTTTAAAGTCCAGCACAAATAAGATGACCTGGATCTAATTACACAATCCTTCATCCATAATGCATTTTTGATGTATGTTTTTGTTAAGTCCTAGCCCAACCATTTTTACGGATATTATTTTTAAACAACTTCTATACAGAAGTCTAACTGTATATCTTAAAATAAATATATTGTTTTTCATAAATCCTATACATTAAAACATGTTATATTTTTTCTATTATATAAACATATATATTTCTATATTTAAAAAAAAATACTTTTGCATCCAACATTTTATTACTGAAGTGTAAAATACAATTTTGCAAATATTATTGTATGTCACATTGTACAATTGATACCCTATTTTTAATTTGTAAGACATTTTGTTTGAAATTAGCAAAAAATATGTCAAACTTATGACTTGTAGGTCCAGCTACAGTACACAGGGGTCACTCCCTTAGTACATCCTCCATTCATAAAAAATTCAGCGCTAAAGAAATATAACCACCCAAAGCTTCCTTTGGGGTGGAATATTCACTAAAGTGAACTTGTGAATAGTAATATAACTAGATAGATAATAATATTGTGCTATAAGAGTTCTCATTACATGTGAAAAATAAGAAAAGCTTATACAAACATAACATAATCGCATGGACGCATGTAGTCCATCTGTAAACTACACATGAAGTGTTTATCAGACCAAAGTGTTCAGCTGAGGTAATAAACCTGTAAAGGATATTCACAGTAGTTCATAAAAGCAATCAGTATAGTCTTTGGAAATAATAAAATGTGCAATCCTTCTTATAGGCAAAAATGACAAATGTGCATTGTATGGGTGACTTCACACACGACACTCTGAGATGTGCATTGTAAGTGTGACTTCACACATGACACTTTGGGATGTGCATCAGACATCAAGGGAGGGGGATGGGTACTCTTACCCCAAAGCATGCACGCACACGCCGTACGGCGGTGGGTCAATAAAGCATGAAACGATCATCCAAAATGAATCCTCCAACCAGAATTTCTACAGGCAGAGTGGTGCAAACCAACATCAAAATCCAGGGGGGTCTGTGGTGAGTAGTCACAGTATGGGCTCAAGATGGAAAATGTTTGTAGTCCTCCAACCGGCTCCTCATTGTCTCAGAGAACGCCCAAGTTGGGGACTTTCACGTTTTGTTGGCGGGGAAGTGGCGTGCAATGCCCTCAGTCAAGATGGCCGTCCTCCGATCTGGAGAGTGGAGGGATCTAGTGACGTCGGGACGATAGAGTGAGATAGAGTGAGAAAATTATGTAGTGGTGGACAAGGAGGAAAATACAAAAGATCCTTCCCCCTGGACCCCACCGCTGGAAGCATTAATATCATACCTGCTCAAGCCTGTGCACACCATATGATGCAGCCTGTACCTGCAAAACTGGATTCTGTATTGCCAGGAGGAAACTGCCCATTATATATGGACATATGCTGGCAATTAGAACTACTAACTGTGGAGGGGCGGTAGAAGACCATCGCCCAATAGGCTAAGCCACCATCTAGTGGCGCCAATACAGGCACCTAATTGGTTGATCCCCCGGGAATGGACCGCATGGCGTTGCCCCGCAGCTTCCCCAGAGAGGGGGGCATGGTGTGCGGAGCAACGTCATGCATTCAGAACCCACCGACACGAAGGCCATCCCTGTCCCTGGTTGTGCAAGTGGCTTGGGGGCGGGAGGAAGTGATGTTCAGGGGGTCACGGGATCGTCATGACATGTGACCCGGAAGTAGGCGGCATGAAGCGGTCGATGTGATGCAGGCGAGGGTGACACCAGGGGACATGGTCCCCTGTGTCAAAGGTCATCTGAATCCCACTGGCCCGTCGTCCGGAACCACATAGAAGACCTGGTGAATGTAATGAAATTAAAAAAAGACAAAAAAAGAATGAACTGAATAAATAAATAAATATAAATAATGAATATAAATCAAAAATCAAATGAAATGAAAATTAAATAATAAAGAATAAAAAGTAAATAATTGATTAGAATAAGTAAAAAGAGTAATAAGACAAAAAAAGAGAAAAAAATATTAATTGTGATGTAATAAATATCTGAAGAGTGGTGAGTATATAATAGAAAGTAATAATCATCACCTTGGATAATAATAATAATATATAATATAATAATATAATAACTTAACCATAGGCAGGCATGCATTCCAACACAAAACCGCAGGCATAGGTGAAAAAGTCGCCACAGGGAAGATAGAATAAAGAGAAAAAGAGAGGAAAAGGCAGGAGACAGGGGGATGGATTCATATTCCATACCTCCCAAAACAAAACCTTCCAAAAAAGGTTTGTAATTGACAGCCTCCTTGAGGCCAGGGTGTGTTGTGGCCTTTAGCAGATGGATCCATCCCAACTCCTTTTGGAGGAGAAGTTTGTTCTAACCCCTCCTTGGGGGCTGGGATGGATCCGATCTAGTACCCAAAATCTGACCCTGGTAAAGATTCCCTCATGCAAGACTCAGACGTGTCTGCCCAAAGGCAGTTCGGGGTTAGATGTTTGCATAGTGAGTATATGTCTGTACATTCTCTTGCACAGTTCATTTTTGGTCTTGCCAACATAGAAAAAAACCACAGCTGCACAGTAAAAGATATATTACACCACAGGTCCTACAGTTTACGAAATGTTTTGCCTTGGCCCTCCGTCCATTGGGTAGCATGATGGATGAGCCAGTGTATATATATATACACTGATTACATTGTCCGCATGTGTAGGTGCCTTTGTACTTGCATGGGTCCTTTCTTTTTTCCCCTTTATATTCACTCTGAGTGACAAAGTCTCTCAGTGGCGTGGACCATCTATAGGTAATCTGAGGGACCTGCTATACAAATCTCCCTATATTGGAGTCCAAGGACAGAAGGTGCCAATGTTTTTGTATGATATGTCTGATTCTTGAATGTTGGTTGGAAAACGTCATAATAATTCTAGTAATTTTGGAGTTATTCTGCTTCTTGAATGTTTTGGCACCATGAAGTAATTCACTCCTTGTAAAACCTATTGCCTTTTTGTAGGCTTTTTTTAGACAACAAGGATGTTTTATCAGAGCAATCTCTTCTGATTCTGAGATACTGACTGTAAGGAATAGTGGTTTGGGATGGAAACTAGAAGCGTGCAGGAGGGAATTGCCTGCCGTGGGTTTACGGTATAAACGGCTTTGTAGTGTATCATTAGCATTGCTTATTACCGTGAAATCTAGGAATGTAACTCCATGAGGATGATGTACCATGGTAAACATAAGGTTGAATTCATTTTTGTTTACATTTCCCAAGAATGATTTTAAAAGGTCTTCAGGGTCTTCAGGGCCATCCCAAATCATGAAAATGTCAATGGCTATGTGATCTACATATGCTCTGCACACCACGCCCCCCTCTCTGGGGGTGTTGCGGGGCGATGCCGTGCGCTCCGTTCCCGGGGGATCAACCAATTAGGCGCCTGTATTGGCGCCACTAGATGGTGGCTTAGCCCATTTAATGATGGCCCCTCCACAATCAGTAGCTCTAATTGCCAGCATATGTCCATATATAATGGGCAGTTTCCTCCTGGCAATCCAGAATCCAGTTTTGTAGGTACAGGCTGCATATGGTGTGGACAGGCTTGAGCAGGTGCAATATTAATGCTTCCAGCGGTGGGGTCCAGGGGGAAGGATCTTTTGTATTTTCCTCCTTGTCCACCACTACATCCTTTTCTCACCCTAATCTACACTGCACTATAATGTATAGTTTCCATTTAGTGCTCTCCAGTGAATCACTGGGGATTGAATACTTCCCTCCTGGACATTACACTGCATTGTTTAAGCCTCCTTTTTGCCTGGGACATTTGCTGCATGAGGGAGCTGCAGAGGTACTTTGCAAGGCTCCTTTCGCTCTCTATGGGGTAATCTCCTACAAAATAAGGTGCGGACCTTTTCACTCTACTTCTTTATATATCCGCTTTTCCTGGATTTAGTACAAATATTGTTTTTATCTCTTACTTTCAGCTGGCTATGCATTCCTCATCTCTGCTCAGGCACTGTGAGTAGCTGCTGTTCTGCTTTTGTCTCTCCCATCCTTTACCCTTTTTCTGCTTTCCCTTTGTGTTCTCATCTTGCTATCAATGATCAGCATTGTTTGCTATAACATGTGTTCTGTCTTATATATTGTATTTATCAAGATTGCTAAAACCTACCCCGATGAAGTTTTAAAGACTCCGAAACATGTTGGTTATGGTATTCTGTATCCATCTGCAATATCATCACTGAGTAGAATCACCTTTTGCTTGTGGCTTCTGAATATTTAACAAATTATTCATGTATTCTATGTAATAATCTTTTAAACCAAGTATTAATTTTACTAATTTTGCTACTAATAAATATTTTGCTTACATCATTTTTTGTCGTTTGCACATTCCTCTGAGCCCAAAAAGTCCCACATGTTAGGGGAGTTTGTTTCTCTCAAATAATGGCATAGATACGCTTAGGCGAGTTACCTATAAAAGCAGATCATCTGCAAAAAAATCCAGTTTTGAATGAATGGAGCCCAGTTGAATTCCAGAGAAGTTAGGGGTTTTATATATTGCCACCGCTAAGTGTTCCATAATTATAACATACAGCAATGGTGATAGTGAACAACCCTGACGTGTACAATTTTTAATAGAAAGTGTTGAGAAAAAAGTTCCATTAACCTTTACTCTGACAGAGGGTGAAGAATACAGGTAGATGATGTAAGAAATAATTTTAGGTCGAGACCAATTTGAGAGAGGGAAAGTTCCATTAATTCCCAATTTACCATATTGAATGCTTTCTCAGCATCGATTTGAGAGAAGTCCCATATGTATGTTATGTTGTTGTGCATAATCCATGAACAATATCATTTTTATGGTGTTATCCTTACCTCTCTTCTGCCAACGAAGCCCACCTGATCAAAATGACTGAGCTGTGGCAATATCGGTTGCAGTCTATTGGGGATAATTTTAGCATATACTGTATATTAAGATCTACTCCAAACAACAAGATTCAACGAAAGTTGGAACGTAGTGAATGGTTCTTTCCTGGTTTTGGAATTAGTGTAATAAGGGCTTCAAAGGACTGTGGTGGAAACCTGGAGTCCAGGAGTAATGAGTTAAATACTTTTGTCAAAAATGGAAGAAAAGTTGGATAAAAAGTTTTATAGAAGTTGAGTGTAAACCCATCAGGTCCAGGGAACTTGCCTAAGTTTGATAGCGGTGGCTTCCCTTTTCTTCTATAAATGGTAATTACCAGCATGATCTAGTTTGTTCATCTATAAAGAGTAGGGAAATAGCTGTTATATACTGTATATGTATGCTGCCATTTGGTCTCTCTGGGACCGTTCTTTATCATTGAGGGGCAGGAATATTGTACAAATCCTTGTAAAAATTCCTGAACAAATACATAGTTACATAGCAGGTGAGGTTGAAAAAAGACACAAGTCCATCAAGTCCAACCTATGCGTGTGATTATATGTCAGTATTACATTGTATATCCCTGTATGTTATGGTCGTTCAGGTGCTTATCTAATAGTTTCTTGAAACTATCAATGCCCCCCCACTGAGACCACCGCCTGTGGAAGGGAATTCCACATCCTTGACGCTCTTACAGTAAAGAACCCTCTACGTAGTTTAAGGTTAAACCTCTTTTCTTCTAATTTTAATGAGTGGCCACGAGTCTTGTTAAGCTCCCTTCTGCGAAAAAGTTTTATCCCTATTGTGGGGTCACCAGTATGGTATTTGTATATTGAAATCATATCCCCTCTCAAGCGTTTCTTCTCCAGAGAGAATAAGTTCAGTGCTCGCAACCTTTCCTCCTTACTAATATCCTCCAGATCCTATATTAGCTTTGTTGCCCTTCTTTGTACTCGCTACATTTCCAGTACATCCTTCCTGAGGACTGGTGCCCAGAACTGGACAGCATACTCTAGGTGCGGCCAGACCAGAGACTTGTAGAGCAGGAGAATTATCATTCTATCTCTGGAATTAATCCCCTTTTTAATGCATGCCAACATTGCATGCCATTGCTGAGCCTATCATCTACTAGGACCCCTGGGTCGTTTTTCATCCTAGATTCCCCCAGAGGTTCTCCCCCCAGTGTATAGATTGCATTCATATTTTTCCACCCAAATGCATTATTTTACATTTTTCTACTTTGACCTCATTTGCCATGTAGTTGCCCACCCCATTAATTTGATCAGATCTTTTTGCAAGGTTTCCATATCCTGCGGGGAAGTAATTCCCCTGCTTAGCTTAGTATTTTCTGCAAACACACACACAAGATTGAACTATTTACCTCATCCTCTAGGTCGTTTATGAACAAATTAAATAGGATTGGTCCCAGCACAGAACCCTGGGGGACCCCACTACCCACCTCTGACCATTCTGAGTACTCCCCATTTATCACCACCCTCTAAACTCGCCCTTGTAGCCAGCTTTCAATCCATGTACTCACCCTATGGTTCATGCCAACGGACCTTATTTTGTACAGTAAACATTTATGGGGAACTGTGTTAAATGCTTTTGCAAAATCCAGATACACCACGTCTACGGGCCTTCCTTTATCTAGATGGAACTCACCTCCTCGTAGAAGGTTAATAGATTGTTTTGGCAAGAATGATTGTTCATGAATCCATGCTGATTTCTGCTAATGATACCGTTTGTAAGGACTCTCCTCTGTAGCTATAGAATCAGATTGCAGATCGCAACATCTGATGGTTCGGTCATCCAATGCTCCGGGATTCGAATTACAGCAATGTGCCGATCGAATACAGTTGTGATAGCTCAGAACAAACACCAGGCAGGCTGTATGTGAGTTCAAACAGGAATCTCTTTTATTGAAAGGAATACAGGCTCTTTTATACAGTAAAAGAGGAGGTGCATACCTCCTGCTCATATTATTCTGAACATACACCTGTGACCAGAAACCTAATTAACATGGGCTAATTAACTAATCCCTTTAGACAGCCTAGATGACTCAGTCATGACCTTTAGGCCAGACTGGCCATCTTGTAGCTCAGAAAACCCAATCAACATTATCACAAATCAACACAGAACTCTTCTTCACACAATAGCAGAGTTAATTAACACAAACAACAATGGGGATCTAATGACTCTTAGATCCCATACTAGACTTATTTACAATAAACACATTCTAGCAGGCAACAGACAGACAGGTGGATGGAATTGACATCAGCATCTCCTAACAGTATTTGTCCCAGCATTATGAATCAGCCACTATTTCTAATATGGCAAATCCAGGGTCCCCAGAGTCTGTGTCTCTTGGGGGGATATGGACCTGAATCCAAAGTAACACCACCTCAAGGGTCCTTTGTGAGCATACAGTTCACAAAGAGCACCGTTCCCCCAAATGCCAGGGCCCACGATTGATTGGCAAGAGGCTAGCATTCAGTCCCCTCCAAAAGTCTCTCTCCCGTCTAGGTCTGTCACATTTCTCCCCTTTCGGCAGGGGACTAACACAGGAGGAGACCCCAGACGGGTTGACTCCAAAGTTAGTCCATAGTTCCAGTCCCCCAATGCTGATATCCACGCAGTACCCCAAATAAATTGTCCCAAACAGAGCATAACTTACCCAGCCAACCTCTGCCTCTCTCAGAGAACACGCCCACCGCTGGGGAGAGGCCTGGACTGGCCCTTCTCCCTGGAGTCTTTTCAGCCGCTGGAGAGAAGACAGGGTGATTGGGCTCACTCCGTCATGCCTTTAGGGATCTGGGCCGACCGCCCAGCATCCCTGGGGTATACAAGTGGAGACTGAAGTCCAAGCCACTACCACAGGAACTCCCTCTTCTGTTAGTTGAGGGCAGAGGCCAGCAGCACTCTGCCCGGCTGCCAGCCCTTCTGCTGGGGACTCCACATCCTCCGCTCTGGCTAACCGTTGGGGCAGGAGGCTGGCTTCCTCCACTCCCAAACTGTGTAACTGCCATTGGGGAGGTGAGCCGGCTGCTTCCTTTTCCATTCCCTCATCTGGATGTTGGGACGATATGTCTGTGGTACTGTCTCCCAGGTGCACAGATCTTTGCTGGGGAGGAAAGACCACTTCCTCCACCCTGGCTAACTGTTGGGGAGGGATGACAAACACCTCCTCTCCCTTCTCCCCCTGTATCCTGATCTGCTGCTGGGAAGTGACCACCTTCTTCTCATCCTGAGCCTCCGGAACCTCCACAGGTGTAGGGCATAGATCTTGGACCCTCTGTCCGGTTGCCAGCACTTCAGCTGGGGAAGTTCCTTGTAACTCCACAGATACTTCTGTTGGTGCTGGGCAGAGCACAGTGAAGTTTGGCCCTAATAACAGCTCTTCTTCTGCTGGATGATCACCAGGTTGTTCTTCCTCAGCAGAAAAGACTATCAAATCCCCTGTCTCTGCAACTGGTATCTGGGGATAAAGGTTCACCATCTCCTCTCCGTGGAACCCAGAAGATGCTATCAGTGCTGGGCAGAGGTTAGCAGAACTCTGCCCTGTTGTCAGCACTTCAGCTTTGGGGATAGCAATCTCCAGATTTTCCACTGCTGATTCTCTGGCATTCTGCTGGACAGGCACATTCCTCCATCCAAGATCATCCAATGCAGAAACAGGTTCATCAAGGTCAGTCAGCACTTGCTCCATCCGCCATAAGACCTCCACGTCTATAGCTGCGGGGGCAGGTTGGCAAAGCACACTGTTACTCTGCCACATTGTCGACTCTTCAGCCAGGATTTCAGAGTTGTCAACTGGTATTTCCTGATAGTCCCAGGCAAAGGGAGCCCCACCCTGCTGCTGAGCAGAGTCTAGTAGCTGTCTGTAGGCCATATCAAGCTCCCATTCCTGAACGGCCAGAAACTCCAAATCTTCCTGTGCCCAGTGCACTTCCGAGACATTCAGTCTTCACTCTCTGTGCTCCATTATTTCCTCCAAGCGCCACTCCCGATCACTCCCAAAGTCAGGGTCCCTGGACAGCCTCCAGTACAACAATTCCAGGCCATCGTAGTCAAAGCCTTCCATGGGGCTGTCATCCGCTGTCCACGGGCACACTTGAGCTACATACCACTGGAGGGCTCTGTAGCTCTTGTCCAACCACATTTCTTCCTGGATCAGCCTGCTTAACTCAGCTGTCCACTCCTGGTTTGGCTGTTCCCCCAATAACAGCATTTGTGCTTCATACTGCGACCAGTACCTTATATGGATGGAGGGGAGAACTTTTCCCTGGTTTCGCTGCTCCCGGGCTAGCGCTTCCTTCCAGAGTTTGCAGCGGATAGAATCAAACCATCCTAGCAGGACCTGCTCTGATACTGGTCCTCTGTGCTGTATCTGCATTTCTCACAACCTCCTTCTGAATTCCTCTTCCATGGTGGCTGGTATATGTACCTCTCCTCTCCTGCTATCTGGACCTTGGATCCAGGTGATGGTTTGGATGTGTTCACGGCAAGGAAGCACGATCCCACCATTCCCTCCACGGCTCTCAAGTAAGTCTTTCAGCGTGGCTCTCCTTCAGGCTGGTTTGGAGTGTCCCAGTAACTGGAGAGCAAATCCCACCGCTGCCAACCAATGTAACGAGCCCCTGCTCGCTCGATTCCACTCTCCCGACACTCCTCTGCGGCTATAGAATCATATTGCAGATCGCAACATCTGATGGTTTGGTCATCCAATGCTCCGGGATTCGAATTACAGCAATGTGCCGATCAAATCCAGTTGTGATAGCTCAGAACAAACACCAGGCAGGCTGTATGTAAGTTCAAACAGAAATCTCTTTTATTGTAAGGAATACAGGCTCTTTTATACAGTAAAAGAGGAGGTGCATACCTCCTGCTCATATTACTCTGAACATTCACCTGTGACCAGAAACCTAATTAACATGGGCTAATTAACTAATCCCTTTAGACAGCCTAGATGACTCAGTCATGACCTTTAGGCCAGACTGGCCATCTTGTAGCTCAGAAAACCCAATCAACATTATCACAAATCAACACAGAACTCTTCTTCACACAATAGCAGAGTTAATTAACACAAACAACAAAGAGGATCTAATGACTCTTAGATCCCATACTAGACTTATTTACAATAAACACATTCTAGCAGGCAACAGACAGGTGGATGGAATTGACATCAGCATCTCCTAACAGTATTTGTCCCAGCATTATGAATCAGCCACTATTTCTAATATGGCAAATCCAGGGTCCCCAGAGTCTGTGTCTCTTGGGGGGATATGGACCTGAATCCAAAGTAACACCACCTCAAGGGCCCTCAGGCATACAGCTCACAAAGAGCACCATTCCCCCAAATGCCAGGGCCCACGATTGAACGGCAAGAGGCTAGAATTCAGTCCCCTCCAAAAGTCTCTCTCCCGGCTAGGTCTGTCACACCGTTCTCATTACTAAAATCTTGTATATAGTCCCTTATCACCCACCCCAAGAGTTTACATACTATTGATGTTAGGCGAACTGGTCTGTAATTCCCAGCGACTGTCATGGAGAGATTGGCTATTCATAACCAATCTCACCTGCGCTAACACGCGCCCTTCCATCATAATGGTATAATGCATTTAGAAATAACCCATTTCTCCCCAGTTCCCCAGTAAACAGACATAGCCATAGCTTACGTTCTCAGCTCCATCACTGCCTGAGCCGTGCACTTGCTTTTATTTACACACCAACAGGAAGTCCCAAACTGGAGGGTTTTCTTCCAACAGCTAATCGCCTCCTACACAGTTTGTGACTTCACAGGAAGTGACCAAATAAGGATGTAACACAGGATATGGACGTCAACACAGGAAATGACCAAATAAGGACATGACCAAATAAGGATGTAGCAAAGGATGAGAATGGCAACACAATAACCAATGAACGATGACTACAATTCCGCTGATAGGAATCCTTATACTACTGTTCCTTGTGGATGGGAGGCTATCTGTAGGTGCACGCTGCGAATCTCGACATGTGCTGATCAGACACAGCAGAGACAAGAGCGGACATCCGCCCATAACCGATAATGTCCTTGCAGAGCAAACATATCCCCTCAGATGATTGTCTGTGCAATGCCCAGGGGCCCTTTCGCTGGCGGACATACCCCCACTCTGCAAACACCTCTCTCCAATCCCAGGAAGTTTTCCACTACCTAACAGATCTCAACCAGCATCAGTCTGCCCCAGTCAGCTCTTTAGAGCAGGCTGCGAGAGAATGAACACTGGGAGACACTGTGACAATACATATTAAAATACATCTTCATAAAATTTCATCAACAGTTCCTCCTCTTGTCATATGATCCCATGTGTCTTTCGATGATCTTCTTCTTACACCTGGAAATGAATCAGTCCTTATGGCCCATATGAGTCCATAAAAAGGAAAACACGGCTTGACATGCAGACTCTGTTCTTCAGGAGAGATGACATGGTGAGCTGTAGTAATCGACGGTCAGTCTGGGATCCTCTGTGTCTTGTACGTGGGTTGGGCTTCGGGGCGTCTCATTGCGGAAGATGTGGTCATCTGCTCAGGCTCTGGTCACGCGTCCAATCAGGCAACAGTCGCACCTCATCACGACGTATAGAAGGAATAGAAACAAAAATAACATGAGTATATATACCCCTACTTCCTTCAACTATGATCCACTGCAAAACAAAAAATTAAATCCCCACTAGCTATAGCTCTGGCTTTGCCTTGCAGGGATCTAAACCTTATCCATATGGACCTGAACTTTGTCATTGGATCCCTGATCCATGTATAACAATCTTTACTTATGAATTCCCAGAAACCCCCCTTGGACTGTGGGAACTTCCTTGTAGCTTCAACAGTTACATGAAACATCCCATCCTCAATGGATGAGAAATTGTTCAGTCGTTTCATAAGCTCAATCCCCACTGTGTACACGCAGGAAACCATGCCCAGACCTGGTCGAGGTTGGTGAACACTTTCATTCTACCTGTCCCTGCCATTCTTACCTTCTCTTGTGCCATCAGATCCTCATGATCGGCCGCAACATAAGATGCTGGGACGAGTTTCACCAGCGCGCATTAAACTCTCGCATTAGGGGAATTACCTTATAAGCTGTAGATCCGCATTAATACCAAGCTAAAGTTGAAGCACACTTGTGGGCTACCTAGTTATCCCGATACCAAAGCTGGTAAGGATCAGAGGTATTGTTAAAATTATAATTAATTTTACCCTCTAGAAATGTATTGTTAAATTCTATTGACAAGTGTCTGTTTTTAATTTTACTAGTTTGTCATAACTTCTCATACCAATATGAACATCCTATATATCATGTACCACCGTCATTGCTGGGGCACTAGAGCTCAGTGGAGACTCAGAGTAGACCCACTTTAAAAATATAAATAAACAAAGATACTCCTCATCCTTTGGTGTAGTTGAGCAGCTTCTTGCAGTGGCTGATGTGGACCCAGTTGTCCCGTCCTTCAAGCTTCTTCACAACGACCCAGTCACCTGTCAAAAACTTGGCTAGAATTTGATTGGTTAGTATTATTGGTTTGAAAAAAGTGATTCTCACCATTATCATCCCCCTTTTCCTCCTCATTACAAACTGGAGGAAGACACGCAGGGTTTCGAATGGTGCAGAAATAAACTATGAAAACAGTGAAATAGCCTATGATACATTTACCTTCTTATACACCTGCTTTCTATGTGCATACACTTTCTGAAACTCCTTGGACCTGAAAAGATACTTATAAACAAAAGTTATTACACTATCCTTCATATTTAACCTGCAAAGAATGGTAAACAATACAACATTTGTGTACATTAGTAAATTGTCACTGACATTCCTCAAAACCGATAATAACTAAATCCTCTGTAACCCTTACTTTCACGTTCCTACTAAAATACAACACCCATGACACGTAAGAGGGCTGTCACGGTAGGTTCAAACATATTCTTGTTACCACATACAAACATGAGACAAACATTTAGATACAAATGTGGGGAGATATTTCATAGTTCCCAAAACAAAAATGAAAAAACAAAAACAACCAGATGGAATGCTCACTCTTTTAGTGATAGAAAAAAATACAATGGGAAAGGCACGAGAGCATCTCGAAATCATTGCATGGACCAGCCACACAAAGTTCAAAAACAGGCCTGAGAATTTTTAATCACCCAAACGTATACTACACATCCATCAACTCACTCATCATTTCTGAAGCTGCAGTCACGCTACATCAACTCCAGAGGGATACCCAAAATAATATCCTTGGACCACCTATGTCAATCATTTTGGGGTTTAATGGCCTTTGCCCCAAAAATAGGCTTTATGTACTGTGCAGCTGTCTGGCTGTGGGAAGCCTCACACTCCTTCCCTTGCATGAACCTCCAAGTGCCCATGGCGATTCAATTTGGCTTATAGCCTTACCCCTGTGTCCAGGGAAACCCTGGCACCTATTTAGGAGAGCACGCCCGGTGCCTTCTTTACGGTGGATCGACGGACTACAACCACTACATCTAGAAACCCTAACCGAGGCGTCAACTCTATGGCATGCTGTCCCAACACTTTTGGTACAGAACTACAGAGTACAACCAACAATTAACTATGCCAAATGACTCATCAACAACCACAGATCAACCCCCGAATTATGTCTCTACCCCTAACAGTGTATGCATACACAAGCGCATTGCTCCGTAAGACCGTACACTGCGTCGCCAGACTAAACTACACAGAGCACTTATGCCTGCATTCTTTACAGAACAATGTGGCTTCTCTCTGTATATTACAACAATAACTTGGATGCCTCCTGTTTGCTCTCTACCCAAAACTGTATTACAGTATAAAACTAAAAAAAAAACTGGAATTCAATTTAAAACACTCTTTCAAAAGCCAAAGTGTTTTCCATTGCCCTTCCAAGCACAAGTAAAAAAAAAACCCCAAGCTCCTCCCACCAACTTCCTGTTGCACACCTGAACAGGAAAAGGGAGGGGTAGGAAGCATTGTTTCTACTGCTGTCAGGGACAATTTATCAGACCGAGACAGAAGTATAGTTAAATTACACTTGTTTAATAATAATAATAAGGTAAACAGAGTAAGCGTAGTCAAAACAAGCCAGAGTTCAGTAACCGGATTGGGAAGTCAGTCAAGCAAATGTTAGAGAGCCAGAGATAAACGTCATAGTACAGCAAGCAGGATCAGGAGCCAGAAGGAACGTCAGCCGAGCAAGTCTTCAACAGGAACGCAGGAGAAAGTCTCTGTGATGTTGACAAAGGCGAAGGCAGAGATCAAGTGAGCTGGACGACTTTAAGTAGGCAAGACTGACGAGCAGAATCAACAACAGCTGGGTAACTGTGGAGAGAGATGGGAGCTGGCAATTAGTCGACAACTGAGCAGCCAGCTCAGAGAAGGAAGGGCTGAGCCCAGCCCTGACAGTAAGCCCTCCTCAATGACCCCTCCCCCTCGGTTGGCCACCGGGCTTGAGGGGAAAACGTCTATGGAAATCACGGAGGAGGACAGGGGCATGTACGTCCGAGGATGAGACCCAAGAGCGTTCCTCCAAACCGTACCCCTTCCAATGCACCAGGTACTGTATGCGCCCACGGAACCTACGGGACTCAACAATGGATTGTACTTCATACTCCTCATGGTTCTCAACCTGTATAGGATGAGGACGTGGCACCGGGGTGATAAAGTGAATTGCAGACCAAAGGTTTCAATAGGGAGACATGAAACACATTTGAGATGCCCATACTAGGAGGAAGGTCCAAGGCGTAAGCCACTGGGTTAATACTGCGAAGGATACGTAAAGGCTCAAGAAACCGAGGTGCGAACTTCAAAGAAGGAACATGAAGTCGGAGGTTGAGAGACGACAGCCAGACTGTCTCCAACCTGATAGGAAGGTGCAGGCAGGCGTCTGCGGTCAGCATGGAGTCTGTACCTATCGTTAGCATGTTGCAAAACCTTCTGAACTTGTGCCCAAGTGGAACAAAGACCACAGAGATGCTACTCTAATGCAGGAATACTCTGCGGAACAAGCGAGTCAGGCAACATGGAAGGTTGGAAACCATAATTCACCATAAACAGGGATAATTGGGAAGCAGAATTCAAGGCACTGTTGTTAGCAAATGCTGCCCACGGTAATAAGTCTGACCAGTTGTTATGATGGTCAGAAATATAGCAATGTAAGAATTGCTAGAAAGAACTGATTGGCTCGTTCTGCAGCCCCATTAGACTGCAGGTGATACGCAGAGGAGAAAGCAAGCTGAATTCCCAACTGTGCACAAAAGACTCGCCAGAACCAGGAGACAAACTGACTACCCCTGTCCAAGACAATCACCTTGGGTAGCCCATGTAAGTGAAAGATCTCCTGAGCAAAAATGGAAGCCAGTTCCTTAGAAGTGGGCAACTCCATAAGTGGAATACAATGACACATCTTTGAGAACCAGTCAACCATCATAAGGATAACAGTGTTGCCTTGGGAGTTGGGTAACTCCACAATGAAATCCATAGACAGGTAGATCCAGGGCCTCTCTCTACTGGGTATGGGTTGTAAGAGGCCAGCTGGAAGGTGTCGTGGAGTCTTACTCTGAGCACACACGGAACAGGCAGCTACGAAGGCAGTTACATCAGCCCGTAGACTAGGCCAGAATTGTTGGGAAATGGCCCAAATGAGTTGATTCTTCCCAGGGTGGCCAACTGCCTTGGGAGAATGGTAAAAGTCTGAATTACGGCAGTATGGAGACTCTCTGGGACAAAGCAGCAGTCACAAGGTTTATCAGGAGGAGCATGGACCTGAGCAGCAAGAATTTTGTCACCCAAAGGAGAAGTAAGACTGGTGCGAACCGTAGCCAGAATATGATCAGGAGGAATCACAGGAACCGGAACCGACTCCAACTTGGAAGTGGAGGAATATTGTCATGACAAGGTGTCAGCCCTTATATTCTTAGTACCGGGTAAGAATGAGACAATGTAATTAAAACTTGACAAGAAAAGAGCCCATTGCGCCCTTCTGGGAGAGAGGTGCTTAGCCTCAGACAAGAATGTGAGATTCTTATGGTCAGTAAGAATGAGAACCGGCACAGTGGTACCTTCAAGGAGCTGTCTCCATTCTTTCAGGGCTAAAATGATTTCCAACAGCTCTCTGCCACCAATCTTGTAATTGCACTCTGCAGGTGACAATTTCTTGGAAAAGTAGCCACACAGATGCATAGCGCTCTCAGAGTTAGAATATTGAGACAGAAGGGCGCCAACTCCAGTCTCAGAAGCATCAACTTCTAGTATAAAAGGCAACGTAGGATCAGGATGTGCCAACACAGGAGCAGAAACAAAGACAGCCTTGTGACTCTCAAAGGCCTTAATGGACTCCGGAGACCAAGTCTGTGGGTTACCGTCCTTTCTGGTCATATCAGTCAGGGGCTTGACCAGAGACGAGAAGTTATGAATAAACTTCCAGTAATAGTTGGCAAAGCCCAGGAAACGCTGTAGTGGATGTAAACCCACGGGTCGGGGCCACTGTAGGACTGCCGAAAGTTTCTCTGGGTCCATCGAAAAACCAGCAGTCAAAATGACATAGCCCAGGAATTGAACCTGTTCATGATGGAACTTTCACTTCTCCAGTTTACAATAGAGATTGTTTTCTTTTAGTTCTGAAGCACACGACAGACACCTGTGTGGTGGATCTCCTGGGACTTGGAAAATATCAGGATATCATCGAGATAAACCACCACACATAACTGCAACATATCTCGGAAGACATCATTAATAAATTCCTGGAAAACTGCTGGGGCGTTACAAAGGCCAAAAGGCATTACGAGGTACTCATAATGGGCTGTTCTGGTATTAAATGCAGTTTTCCACTCGTCGCCCTCCTTAATCCACACGAGATTGTATGCCCCTCTCAAATCAAGCTTCATGAAAACTGTTGCTCCCTTGAGGCAGTCAAATAACTCTGTAATCAATGGAATCGGGTAGGCATTCTTAATTGTGAAACGAATGAGACCCTTATAATCAATGCAAGGTCTCAGTTCACCGCTCTTCTTCTTCACAAAAAAGAAACCAGCACCAGCAGGAGACAAGGATTTGCGGCTGAAACCTCGAGAAAGTGCGTCTGCAACATACTCATCTATGACCTTATCCTCCAAGACTGACAAAGGGTAAACCTGGCCACAAGGGGGTATGGCACCAGGTTGAAGGTCAATTGCACAATCATAAGGCTGGTGTGGAGGCAAACTACCGGCTTGACCTTTGTCAAAGACATCACTAAAATCGCGGTACTCCTCCGGCAGAGAGGAGAGTGAAGAGGTGCACAGGACCTTGGCTACCTTCTGGAAGCATGTCTCACTGCATTGTGGTGACCAGGAGAGAACCTCAGCACCCCAATCAAAAGAGTTGTTGTGCCTCTGTAACCAAGGATAACCAATAACCAGCGGAAACCTAGGTGAGGAAATAACTTGGAATTGGATTATTTCATGGTGAAGAGCCCCTATGGCCATAGACAACGGAACCATCTCATGAGTAACATGGGCAGGCTGTAGAGGTCTCTCATCAAGAGCCTCAATGGCAAGTGGAGTGTCAGGCAGCTGCAGCGGAATCGAGTGCTGTGATACAAAAGCAGCATCAATGAACAGGCCTGCAGCCCCAGGGTCATTAGAGCCTGTATCTCAATGGACGACTCAGCCCAAAAAAGGGTGACCGAAACCAGGGGCTTATCCTTCTGGATAACTGGGGACGAAACAACGCCACCTAAGGTCTGTCCATGACAGGACCTCAAGGTTTGGGAGTTCCCTGGACGGGTAGGACAAGATTTCAAAAAGTGACCTGCCAGGCCACAATAAAGACACAATCTTTCCCTCCTCCTAAAGGCTCTCTCATCCGCAGAGGGACGCATAAAACCCAAGTGCATGGGTTCATCTTCACTGACCGACTCAGTACCAGGAGGCATGGGAGGTGAGGGAGACACGGGTGGGACTGCAAAGCTCGGAGGCAAACATGCAGGAGGCTTTCGCAAGCGCTCCTTAAAAGAGAGTCTGGAGTCAATGAGGATGGCAAACGTGATCAACCTCTCCAGCTCAGTGGGTATTTCTCAGCTGCTATCTCATCCTTGATGGAATCCGAGAGACCATGAGAAAATGCAGCCATGAGGGCCTCATTGTTCCAAGCAACCTCTGCTGCCAGAGTACGGAATTCAATGGCGTAGTCGGCAACAGTTCTCGTACTCTGTTTGATGGACATGATGTACTTGGCAGCAGAAGCAGGGAGTGCAGGAATGTCAAATACCCTTTTAAAGGAGGCCACAAAGTCAGGGTAGCTCAAGACAACAGATTTTTTGCGTTTCACATAGAGGGTTTGTCTAGGCCAAGGCTCTCTCAGAAAGCGAAGATATCACGAAACCTACTTTGCTTCTGCCCGTGGGAAATGCCTGGGGCAGCATCTCAAAGTAAATTTCCACCTGGTTGAGAAACCCTCTGCATTGAACTGGATCGCCCCCAAATTGCTGGGGAAGAGGAGCAGAACCAGACATACCTCTTAAAGAGGTAATACTTAAGGCGGGTGCCTGCACAGAGACCGGTGCAGCAGCAGGGACAGCCTGCAACTCAGGTTGTACCGGAGAAGCCACAGAGGGAGACTTCAGGTGAGCCGTGCGACTCAGGAGCGCTTGTAATGCTATGGAAAACTGATCAATGCGGTGATCTTGCTCATTCAATCTGGAAAAAATATTACCAACAAGTGGATTGACTGTATCTTCTGAATTCATGGCCTTCGCCTACTATCAGGGACAATGAATCAGACCGAGACAGAAGTATAGTTAAATCACACTTGTTTAATAATAATAATGAGGTAAACAGAGTAAGCGTAGTCAAAACAAGCCAGAGTTCAATAATCGGGTAGTCAGCCAAGCAAATGTTAGAGAGCCAGAGATAAACGTAGTAGTACAGCAAGCAGGATCAGGAGCAAGAAGGAACATCAGCTGAGCAAGTCTTCAACAGGAACAAAAAACTCAGTTAAAGCTATTACATTCAGTGCAAGGAGAAGAGATAGGAGAATTGACTAGTGTGAAATTACTGCCAACATCCTAATAGACATTGTGAAGAGAACATGCACCAAATGCATTGGAAGATGCCCCCTTGGACTTTGATGGCAGAAGTAAAGTGTAAGAAATCAAGATGAATAGAAAAAGGCATGAAAGTGCCAGCTGGCACTTGTTTAAGTTTTGAGACTGAAATACCACACAACAGTGCAACAAACGCCAAAACTAAAACTCCTGTAAAAAGATGGCTTAAGGAGGCCAACCAAAGCCCCCTCCTCCTCTTGCAGGATATACAATACAAGCCTCAAAACAATTAATTGCCCTCTGAGGAACTCCAAAATATTTAAAAACACACACCGCTAAAAGTACAAAAAACTCAGTAAAAGCTATTACATTCAGTGCAAGGAGAAGAGATAGGAGAATTGACTAGTGTGAAATTACTGCCAACATCCTAATAGACATTGTGAAGAGAACCATAAACCACTGGCCCGACTGGTAGGGTGTTGGCCAGCTGAATGAGATGGCAGGCGTAGCCGTGATTGGTTGACACCGAACACAGATGAATGGATAATTGCTGGCAATCACTTGGTTTTGTCAGTACGCCGGCTGCTGACTTGGTGTCCACATCTCCTACGCTCTTACTCCTGAATAGGGATGAGCTTCGTGTTTGAGTCGAACCCATGTTCGACTCGAACATCGGCTGTTCGATCGTTCGCCGAATTGCGAACGTTATGGGCCGTTCGCGCTAAATTCGTGTGGCGCGTCACGGCCCATAATTCACTGCGGCATCGCAGTGCATTGCTGGCTGATGATTGGCCAAGCATGCACTATGACCCGCATGCTTGGCCAATCACAGCGCCGTCAGTAGAGAGAGCTGTAATTGGCCAAAGCCAGGGTGGCTTTGGCCAATTATGGCTCAGGGGATTTAGTACACACCCCACACTATATAAGGCCGCCTGCACGGCGGCCCTGTGTAGTGTGTGTTCCGGTGTGCTGAGAGATAGAGAGAGAGAGAGACAGTGTCATTTGATTTGAGTTAGATAGATTAGGCAGAACAGTCAGTCAGTTAGCTGCACTTACAGTGTATTGTGTATATATATGCATCCCAGGTGTTGCATATATATATATATACACTGTATTCAGTTTAGCTAGATCCGTTCCTGTTATCTTCTATCTAGACTATTTACATTTAATGCAGTGCGTCCTGCTCACAGTGTTCAGCTAGATCCGTTCCTGCTATTTACATTTAGTGCAGTGCGTCCTGCTCACAGTGTTCAGCTAGATCCGTTCCTGTTATCTTCTAGACTATTTACATTTAGTGCAGTGCGTCCTGCTCACAGTGTTCAGCTAGATCCATTCCTGCAATTTACATTTAGTGCAGTGTGTCCTGCTCACAGTGTTCAGCTAGATCCGTTCCTGCTATTTACATTTAGTGCAGTGCGTCCTGCTCACAGTGTTCAGCTAGATCCGTTCCTGCTATTTACATTTAGTGCAGTGCGTCCTGCTCACAGTGTTCAGCTAGATCCGTTCCTGCTATTTACATTTAGTGCAGTGCGTCCTGCTCACAGTGTTCAGCTAGATCCGTTCCTGCTATTTACATTTAGTGCAGTGCGTCCTGCTCACAGTGTTCAGCTAGATCCGTTCCTGTTATCTTCTAGACTATTTACATTTAGTGCAGTGCGTCCTGCTCACAGTGTTCAGCTAGATCCGTTCCTGCTATTTACATTTAGTGCAGTGCGTCCTGCTCACAGTGTTCAGCTAGAGCCGTTCCTGCTATTTACATTTAGTGCAGTGCGTCCTGCTCACAGTGTTCAGCTAGATCCGTTCCTGTTATCTTCTAGACTATTTACATTTAGTGCAGTGCGTCCTGCTCACAGTGATCAGCTAGATCCGTTCCTGCTATTTACATTTAGTGCAGTGCGTCCTGCTCACAGTGTTCAGCTAGATCCGTTCCTGTTATCTTCTAGACTATTTACATTTAGTGCAGTGCGTCCTGCTCACAGTGTTCAGCTAGATCCGTTCCTGTTATCTTCTAGACTATTTACATTTAGTGCAGTGCGTCCTGCTCACAGTGTTCAGCTAGATCCGTTCCTGTTATCTTCTAGACTATTTACATTTAGTGCAGTGCGTCCTGCTCACAGTGTTCAGCTAGATCCGTTCCTGTTAAATTCCTACTGACAGGCAGGCTTGTCTGGTTACAGTATATAAAGCTACCTGAAGAAAATTACAGGTGTTCTATTTGATCCTATTAGTACCACGGTCAGGCAGCTAGACTATTTACATTTAGTACAGTGCGTCCTGCTCACAGTGTTCAGCTAGATCCGTTCCTGTTATCTTCCTACTGACAGGCAGGCTTGTCTGGTTACAGTATATAAAGCTACCTGAAGAAAATTACAGGTGTTCTATTTGATCCTATTAGTACCACGGTCAGGCAGCTAGACTATTTACATTTAGTACAGTGCGTCCTGCTCACAGTGTTCAGCTAGATCCGTTCCTGTTATCTTCCTACTGACAGGCAGGCTTGTCTGGTTACAGTATATAAAGCTACTTGAAGAAAATTACAGGTGTTCTATCCCAGCTTAGTGCAGCTACAGGCCATTAGTATGTCTGGAAGGCCAAGAAGGAGAGGCAGACAGTCACAAGCCAATAAGAGAGGGCAAGCAGGCTCTGTGTCTAGTGCTGGTCGTGGAGACGGTGCATCCTCATCAGCACGTGGCCATGGGACACGCTTGGCCTTTTTTTCGGCAGCTGGCCGTGTTGAGCCGCAACATGCGGAAGACTTGGTCGAGTGGATGACCAAGCCGTCCTCATCCTCCTCATCCTCTCTCACCCATGCCCAGGGTGCTTTGTCTGGCAAAGCAGCGGCCTCTTCCCTCAGCTCAATGTCATCAGTGACTCCTTCCCTAGCTCCACCATGTCCTCATGAGGATTCCCTCGAACTGTTTGACCACAGTGTTGGGTACATGCTCCAGGAGGATGCCCAGCGTTTGGAAGGCTCTGATGACGATACTGAGCTCGATGAAGGCAGTAACATGAGCACGGACAGAGGGGGTGCCCAAGAAGGACAGCAATCTGGCAGTCATGCTCCCCCTGCTGCAGCATACTGCCAGGTTTGCTCCAGTGATGAGGAGGGAGGGGATGATGAGGTCACTGACTCAACGTGGGTGCCTGATAGGAGAGAGGAGGAGGAGGAGGAGGAGGAGGAGGCGGCGGCACATCACCAACGAGGAAGGATGCCCTCCAGGGGCCAGCCTAAGGGCAGCACATTGACTGCATCACACCCCAAAGCTCCACATGTGCAGGGCGCTGCAGTCTCTGCGCGTTATTCAAAAAGTTCTTTGGTGTGGGCCTTTTTTGAGACGAGTGCATCAGATCGCACCGCTGCTATTTGCAACATATGTCTCAAGCGTATCTCGCGTGGCCAAAACATCTCCCGCTTGGGTACCACATGCTTGACCAGACATATGTTGACCTGCCATGCAGTTCGTTGGCAAGCGTATCTAAAAGACCCACACCAAAGAACAAAGAGGATCTCTCCTTGCTCCTCATCAGCTGAGATTTCCAACCCCACTAGACCTTCAGTCCTCTCTGATACCTGCAGTGAGAGGAATGAAGGTGTAGAATTAGGTGTGTCACAGCCAAGTACTTGTGGGCAATCTGCTTTTGGTACACCGACGTCAGATTGTACCAGGCAAATTTCCCTGCCCCAGCTGCTGCACCGCCGAAAGAAGTTTGCTCCCAGCCATCCACATGCCCAGCGGTTGAATGCTAGCTTGGCAAAATTGCTAGCACTTCAACTGCTGCCTTTTCAGTTGGTAGACTCTGCCCCCTTCCATGAGTTTGTGGAATGTGCGGTTCCTCAGTGGCAGGTACCCAAACGCCACTTTTTCTCACGGAAGGCGATGTGGAAGGCAATGCCTCGCTGGACAGGGCGGTCAGCGGTAAGGTGCATATTACCGCTGACTCATGGTCCAGCAGGCATGGATAGGGACGTTACCTAAGTTTCACGGCGCATTGGGTGACTCTGCTGGCAGCTGGGAAGGATGCAGGACAAGGTGCAGTAGTGTTGGAGGTTGTTCCGCCACCACGCCTCCAAAATGCTGATTGTGACACACCTCTCTCCTCCACCCCCTCCTCTTCTTCTTCCTCCATGGCCTCTTCCTCGGAACCAGCGGTGCTCCGTAGGCGTTCAAGGGGCTACGCAAGTACGCAGGCCAAAAGATGCCATGCGGTGCTTGAGCTGGTGTGCTTGGGGGACAGGAGCCACACTGGGGCAGAGGTTCTGTCAGCTCTGCAGGGGCAGGTTCAGAGGTGGTTGACGCCACGCCAACTTAAGGCAGGAATGGTGGTTTGCGACAATGGCACCAACCTCCTCTCTGCCCTCCGACAGGGACAAATGACCCATGTGCCCTGTTTGGCTCACGTCCTTAACTTGGTGGTGCAGCGGTTCTTGGGCAGGTACCCGGGCTTACAGGATGTCCTGAGGCAGGCCAGGAAAGTCTGTGTGCATTTCCGCCGGTCATATAATGCCAGTGCTCGGCTGACGGACCTCCAAAAGGAGTTTAACCTGCCCAAGAACCGCCTAATCTGTGACATGCCCACCAGGTGGAACTCAACGTTGGCCATGCTGCAGCGGCTGCACACGCAGCAGAGGGCCATCAATGAGTACCTGTGCGACTATGGCACCAGGACAGGGTCAGGGGAGCTTGGTTTTTTTTCCCCACGCCAGTGGGCCATGATCAGGGATGCATGCACTGTCCTGTCACCATTCGAGGAGGCCACGAGGATGGTGAGCAGTGACAGTGCATGCATCAGTGACACTGTCCCCCTTGTCCACCTGTTGGAGCACACGCTGCGTGGAATAATGGACAGGGCACTTGAGGCAGAACAGAGGCAGGAAGAGGAGGACTTCCTTAGCTCTCAAGGCCCCCTTTATCCAGACAGTGTTCCTGCGTGCCCGCCGATCACACAGGAAGAGGACGAGGAGGAAGAGGAGGAGGAAGATTGTGTCAGTATGGAGGTGGAGCCTGGCACTCAGCATCAGCAGCAGTCTTTAAGGGATCAGTCCCAAGAAACACATGGACTTGTACGTGGCTGGGAGGAGGTGGCTGCGGACCATGTCGTCCTTAGTGACCCAGAGGACTCCGGACCGAATGCCTCAGCAAACCTACGCTGCATGGCCTCCCTGATCCTGCAAAGCCTGCGTAAGGATCCTCGTATTCGTGGTATCAAGGAGAAGGACCAATACTGGCTGGCAACCCTCCTTGATCCACGTTACAAGGGTAAGGTTGCGGACCTTATCTTGCCATCGCAGAGGGAGCAGAGGATGAAACATCTTCGGGAGGCCTTGCAGAAAGGTCTGTGCAACGCGTTCCCAGAGACTGGGAGGTTACAAACGCCTGTTTCTGGACAACGTGTTGCTGAGGCTTCGGTCAGTCAAAGAAGGAGCGGTGGAGAAGGTGGCCGTCTGACCGATGCGTTCAGACAATTTTTTGGTCCGCAGCCCCAAGGTATGATCGGTTCCAGCAACCATCGCCAGCGTCTGTTTTACATGGTGCAGGAATACCTAGGGGCAAGATCAGACTTGGACACCTTTCCCACCGAAAATCCTCTGGGTTACTGGGTCTTGAGGATGGATCACTGGCCAGAGCTTGCACAGTATGCAATTGAGCTACTGGCCTGTCCTGCATCCAGCGTTCTTTCGGAACGCACATTCAGTGCTGCTGGAGGCGTGGTAACCGATCACAGGGTGCGTCTGTCCACCGACTCGGTCGATCGGCTGACCTTCATAAAAATGAATGAGTCTTGGATCACCACCAGCTACCAAGCACCTGATGCTGATGTAACCGAATAATTTTTTTTGAAATCTCAGATCCCTTCAAAGACTGCCTATGCTGATGCTGAGTGACTATCCCTGAGTAATTATCCTCTTCCTCCTCAATCATCACGCTGATAGCTTGTAAGAACATTTTTGGTTCTGGGCGCCACCACCAGTGCCTAAGGCACAATTTTTCAGCCCCTGTTTAACAGGGGCGTGTAATTACAATTTTTGATGTAATACTTTGCAGCAGGGCTCGTTCCTGCATTCCAACTAGAGTGTCTGTGAGGGGTTGCAGTGTTGTGGCACCAGCACCAGTGCCTAAGGCACAATTTTTCTGCCCCTGTCTAACAGGGGCGTGTAATTACAATTTTTGATGCAATACTTTGCAGCAGGGCTCGTTCCTGCATTCCAACTAGAGTGTCTGTGAGGGGTTGCAGTGTTGTGGCACCAGCACCAGTGCCTAAGGCCCAATTTTTCTGCCCCTGTCTAACAGGGGCGTGTAATTACAATTTTTGATGCAATACTTTGCAGCAGGGCTCGTTCCTGCGTTCCAACTAGAGTGTCTGTGAGGGGTTGCAGTGTTGTGGCACCAGCACCAGTGCCTAAGGCCCAATTTTTCTGCCCCTGTCTAACAGGGGCGTGTAATTACAATTTTTGAAGCAATACTTTGCAGCAGGGCTCGTTCCTGCGTTCCAACTAGAGTGTCTGTGAGGGGTTGCAGTGTTGTGGCACCAGCACCAGTGCCTAAGGCCTAATTTTTCAGCTCCTGTTCAACAGGGGCATGTAATTACAATTCTTGATCTAATATTTCACAGCAGGGCCCTGTGAGGGCTTACAGTGTTGTGGCCACAGCAACACCTAAGGCCCAAATTTCTGCTGAGTATATAGGGCAGGACCCTACTTTCAAACATCTAACTTACAAACGACTCCTACTTGCAAACGGAAGGAGACAACAGGAAGTGAGATGAAATCTACCCCTAGGAAGGGAAATTCTCTCCTGTAAGAGTTAATATGGGAAAACAATTTCTCCTTTCCACTGATGCTTTCCAATCCTTGTTCCACAAAAAAACCCAAATTTTCAAAAAACATTTTTCATTGGGACAAAAAAGTGAGGTGAAATCTTCTGAAGAGGAGGAAAGACAGCAAAACAAATGTCACAGGGGTGATAACCCTTCCCTATGTTTTCCAAAAAGCTTAGAAAAGATTTTTTGGCTGGAGCTAAACACGTTAAAAATGTTCAAAATTACAAAGAGATTCTACTTAACAACAAACCTACAGTCCCTGTCTTGTTTGCACCGCCTGTATACTGCTGTTCAGAGTATATAGGGCCTGGTGGCCCCACACCTTTCCTTATTTTAATTTGGGTGCGGGGTTCCCCTTAATATCCATACAAGACCCAAAGGGCCTGGTAATGGACTGGGGGGTACCCATGCCGTTTGTCTCACTGATTTTCATCCATATTGCCATGACCCGACATGACATTAAACCCGCAAGCAGTTTTAAATGAGATTTTTTCCTTTAAAAATGACATTTGGTGCAGGGACTGTTCTAAACATGGGAAACACGCGTCACTTTACAGGCATACTATAGACACCCCCCAGGTACGATATTTAAAGGAATATTTCACTTTTTTTTTTTTACTTTAAGCATCATTAAAATCACTGCTCCCGAAAAAACGGCCGTTTTTAAAAGTTTTTTTTGCATTGATACATGTCCCCTGGGGTAGGACCCGGGTCCCCAAACCCTTTTTAGGACAATACCATGCAAATTAGCCTTTAAAATGAGCACTTTTGATTTCGAACGTTCGAGTCCCATAGACGTCAATGGGGTTCTAACGTTCGTGCGAACTTTCGGTCCGTTCGCGGGTTCTGGTGCGAACCGAACCGGGGGGTGTTCGGCTCATCCCTACTCCTGAACGGTAAAGACTCTAATTTTTTAACTTGCTGAATTCAATCTTGGATCAGCTATTTATGGCACCCTTTTAACTGCTTATATACATATTTACCCTGTGCATACATGCATGTCTGCCATAAAAGGGACTCATTCCTCCTTCCCCTGCCATTTTCTCCACAGTGCACATCCAGTTGCCATGGCGATTGTCAGGCGTCTTTTGTGAACATGTGTTGACCAATGGGCTGTAGATGCACGCCTTTATCCTTCCAATCGTGCCAGTGTGTGGATGTGTACAGCCAGCATGTATAATCTTTTGTATTGTCCAGCATCTTTTGCTGATTTTGCAGTGAATCTGTGATATGTAAGTATTTTTAAACTTACGACTTGGTACTTTTTTCTATATAAGGTTGTTGATAGCAACAATACTTATTGGATGCTATTATGCAAATATCACCATATACTTCTATTTATGTTACAGACAAGAACATAATTACCAATTCTATAACTACCCTTGAAGAAGGAATATGCATACTATTAAACAAATACTTTCCGAAACATGTCGGGTCTATGTGTCTAGAGAATTCAGATGGCCAACCCCCTTCCAGTCGGGCCAGTGATCCTCCTGACTATTAGTTTGGGTCAATATGTACAAAATATTTTCTTGTTTATGTTTATTTATTGATGTGTTATTGCAATACATTTTAAATCATTGTGTCTATATGTGATATAGTATTTATATTTTCTATCATTTTTTTGTATTCAATAAAGTTGGCACTTCCGTGCCTTTTTCTATTCATCTTGATTTCTTAAACTTTACTTCTGCCATCAAAGTCAAAGGGGGCATCTTCCAATGCATTTGGTGCATGTTCTCTTTACAACTACATTCAGTACAAAGTAGACCGCATGACTACACACACACAAAGGAAATGGAGCAGCTTCCCCTCTAGGATGACCCACAGGTCAAACAGAACTGCACCTCTCAAAATGGCCGACCGTGGCCACATGGCAGACAACAAAAGCCAGGCCATGACAAAATGGCCATTTTCCCGCCAAAACCAAGATTTTTTCACTGGCTACACAAACTTCTCCCCACAAACCTACACATTTGAGAGACCACATGAACACTTAAACCGTAGACAAACACTTTTAGGCTAACTACTAGGGCCCTTGGCCAACCAAATAACACATTCAAAAATGTTTAACACAAAATAGCACAACTTAAAATATATACTCTTTTCTCAAACAAAGTTCAATACTTATTCTGGCGTCATCAATCCATGAGAACAAAACATTTCATAAATCCCCAGTGTCTGCCTGCATCATGATCTTTTCATCTCAAAACAAAAGAAGCTCCCCATTTCTATTGTCCACAGGGAGTAGCCAACAGTTCCTATTGTATTTGATAGGCCAGCCATGCCTGGTCGCCCCTCCCCCGCAAAACCTCATGGCACTTACAAACAATCTTCAGTTACTTACGCAGCTTCAATATAGTCAGTTAAACACCATACACAATTCATACATTTCTCATATGCATCACAAACTTGTTACTCATCATCAGTCACCTTACATTCCAGGTTGCAAATATCCCAAACCATGCTGACAAATCACACACATACAACAGACATACAATCAAAATTCAGCATTATACCAAAAGATGAAAAATGTGTTCTTTTGCAAAGCAGAATCTGCCTAAAACATCAGACAGAGAAAACGTACCCTTTGATCTCAGGATAACAAAGTTTGATTTTGGGCTCTTTTTAAATATTGGTGCTACATTAGACTGTCAGTAAAAATTAGGAACAATGGTCTGGAAATCACTTCACTGAGTTCCCTAAGTACCCTCGGGTGCAAGCCATCTGGTCCCAGTGATTTATTAATGTTAAGTTTCTCAATTCTAATTTTAATTCTGTCCTCTGTTAACCATGGAGGTGCTTCCTGTGATGTGTCATGGGGATAAACACTGCAGTTTTGGTTACTGAAGCCTCCCGATTTCCTTGTGAAGACTGAGGAGAAGAATAAATTCAATACCTTCGCCATCTCCCCATCATTTGTAACCAGATGTCCTTCCTCATTCTTTATGGGGCCAATATGGTCTGTCCTCCCTTTTTTACTGTTTACATACTTAAAGAATTTCTTGGGATTTTTTATTGCTCTCCTCCTCTGTGTGTCTTTCATGTTCTATCTTAGCCATCCTTATTGCCCCCTTACATTTCTTGTTGCATTCTTTATAAAGTCTGAATGCTGATGATGATCCCTCAACATTGTATTTTTTGAAGGCCTTCTCCTTTGCTTTTATATGTATTTTTTCATTGGAGTTAAGCCATCCAGGACTTTTGTTCACTCTTTTAAATGTATTACCCAATAGGATGCATTGGCTAATGCCCTTATTTAATATGCTCTTAAAGCAAACCCATCTCTCCTCCGTGTTCTTTGTTCCTAAGATTTTATCCCAATTCATGCCTTCTAACAAGGTTCGTAGTTTAGGGAAGTTGGCTCTTTTGAAATTCAGTGTCTTTGTATTCCTGTTATGTTTCCTATTTGTGTGATTTATACTGAAGCCAATTGACCTGTGATTACTGTTACCTAAATTGCCCCGTATTTCCACATCCATGATCAGGTCTGTGTTGTTGATAATCAGTAGATCAATGCTTTATTTCTAGTTGGTGCATCTACCATCTGACCCATAAAATTGTCCTGCAAGACATTTAGGAACTGGCGAGCCTTAGATGAATGCGTGGTTCCCTCCGCCCAGTCTATGTTTGGATAGTTAAAATCCCCTATTATGATAACACTTCCCATGCTTGCTGTTGATCCAAATTGTGTTAGGAGATCTGTCTCCCCTTCCTCCCTCAGGTTAGGGTGCCTAGATCATACTCCCAGTATTATTTTCCCCTTAGCTTCATCCCTTTGGAGCTCTACCCATAAGGATTCCACCTCCTCCCTAGCACTTTTAGTGATGTCATCTCTCACATTCACTTGTACATTATCCTTGATAATTAGGCATACCCCTCCCCCTTTTTTACCCTCTATCCCTGCGATAAAGGGTATACCCTTGAATGTTTGCCAGCCAATCATGAGAGCTGTTGAACCAGGTCTCTGAAATTCCCACAAAATCCCAAATCCTCCTCATACAACAGCATCTCTAGTTCACTCATCTTGTCCGCCAGGCTCCTGGCATTGGTGAACATGTCACATAGTTTAGACCGTCGCATATTATCCTCTTATTGGGTGTTCGAGATTGCAACTAGGACTTGCTACTATACTTACCTTGGGTTTATGTGCTTTGGTCAACCTTCCACTAATGCCCCCAATACTACCCTCTGGAATATGTTGCACACTGACTATCTCTACCTCTGGACCCCCCCCCCCCCCCCCATCGCCTAGTTTAAAAACCCCTTTAACTTTTTGGCCATCTTCATTACCAGCTGTTTGGTAAAATTGCAGAAGGGCTTGAAATGATATTGCCATTTTGGCTGTTATGATAGGGTATATAAATATTCTGTAAGCTAGGATTTAGAATTCTTGTTAGTGGGTGTCCACATCTATCACCAAATTTATAATGATGTAGTGGCAGTTTGTTTTCAAATGATGTTACTGATGCAATGAGGAGCATTTATGGGATGTTTCAAGGTTCCACAGTCTAGTCAAAGCAATGCCTGTTTGCTGGTCTCTATCTCTTTATTCTGGTCCCTCGCTGAATAAAAGCCCCAGTTTGAATGCCTCCCATTGGTAAGTTGGTGAGGTTGTATCTAAACTGTGGTCAGTCAAAAAAATTTTAATTGCTTCTGTAATCTGGTGACAACCCTCATTATCTGTCATCAGAGAATTATTAAGATGCTAATGCCACTCATGCTTAGGCAGATGGGGTACCACCAGAGTCAGGAGAACTGGGGAGTGATCTGACCATATCAAAGTATTTATATTGCAGGTGAACGACCACTCTAAAAGGCTATGGTCTACAAAAAAGTAATCAAGACAACTATAGGATTGATGGATTGAGGGAAAGTTCTTGTGATTCCTAGTTTGTGGATGGAGTATCCTCCAGATGTATATCAGTTTATTGCCATGTAAATCATTTTTGAATAATTTCAATTTAGAATATAGAGACAGAGGAAAGTGAAGTGGATGAGTCTTAATGGGGTTCAAGTGTAAGTTTAAAGAGGAGGTCCAACCCCCCACGAAAAATTAAAAGTCAGCAGCTACAAATACTGCAGCTGTTGACTTTTAAAATATGGACACTTACCTGTCCCGGGAGCCCGCGATGTTGGCACCCCAGCCAATCTTCGGATCCACTGTTGGGTGCAGCCATCATCATTCCTTGTAAGGGAACTTGGCAATGAAGCCTTTCTGCTTCTCAGCTGGTTCCCTACAGCGCATGTGCAAATCGCGCTGCGTTTTCTGCGCCAGCGGTGGAGGAAGGAGGAGGGGGCCGAACTTCTGAGAGATGGAGTCACGGCGCCGTCTCCGGATGTGGGGAATGGTACCTGTCAAAAAAGAGGTACCCATTCCCCCCTCTAGCCTGAAAGGTGCCAAATGTGGGACCAGAGAGGGGGAGGAGACGGATAAGTGGAAGTTCCACTTTTGAGTGGAACTCTGCTTTAAGGTCTCTTCCTTGGAAATGTTTACCTCCTGCAAAGTGTGTTAGAGTCTGTAAGTAGCAGATGCCTTCTTGAATCTGATTCACATTGGAGAGATAAAAATTTGCAACAGTGAACTTCATATCCCAAAGAGAGAATTTTACAAATATATACCCAGTGTGTCAGACTCGTGGGTCATCTTGGTTACTGGTAAAGTTTTCTATGAAAAGCTATTGAAATCCTTTTGGATTTTTGCATCGAGTTGGTATTATGGCACCACCTGGTAAATATCTACTTTGACAGGTTGGGACAGAATTGGAGCAAAAGTGAGTTTCTTGAAGCAATATAATATTTGGTCCATTTGTAGTATTGAGTATTTGCCACAAGCGATGCATACCAGCACATTATGCAATTGCCTTACAGGGGAAAGATTTTTTTTTACAGACGCAGTTTACAACCGCTTTAACATGTAAAGGGGAGATAGAAATTAATATGGGGGGGATTAGCCCCTTCACTACTGGGCAACATAGGTGTGCGCACCGGGTGTGCCAGGTGTGCCTGGGCACACCCTAATCACCCTCTGCATTGCCACTTCCCCCTGCTTCCTGTCTCCCCCTGCAGTGTTGCCAGCTTCCCTCCTCTCCTCTCAGGAGAGGGGAAGGGGGCTGGTAAATATGTTATTAACTGGCCTTCCTTTTCTGAATTAACTGTACTGATCGCTCCTGTCTTAATTCTTAACTAAATCATAGTAAACTATGTTTACTGCAGGCTGCAGAGAAAGGGACTGAGGAATCTCAGTTTCTTTATCTGACTCAAAAGAGAGATATCAGGGGTCTGTTTAGACCCTTGATATTTCACCAAAGTCCAATACTGGGGCTCTATAAAAATATTGTAAAAAATAATATTGTAAAAAATAATAATAGAAAAAAACTACTGACACCGTCTACTGCCCTTCTGACATGAATCTTTGCTTTGCTGACACTGTCCACTGCTCTGCTGTACACACATATATGTTTGTGCTCTGGGGTGCACACCCTAATGCAATAGGCTGCACACACCGATGCCGGGCAATTTTACCCCCTTCCTGCCCTGGCCAATTTTCAGCTTTTGAATGACAATTGTGTGGTCATGCAACACAGTACCCAAATGAAATTTTATTAATTTTTTTTCACACAAATAGAACTTTCTTTTGGTGGTATTTAACCACTTCAGCCCCAGAAGGATTTACCCCTTAATGACCAGAGCATTTTTTGCGATACGGCACTGCGTCACTTTAACTGATAATTGCGTGGACGTGCGATGCTATACCCAAATAAAATTGACGTCCTTTTTTTCCCCACAAATAGAGCTTTCTTTTGGTGGTATTTGATCACCTCTGCGTTTTTTATTTTTTGCGCTATAAACAAAGACTGACAATTTTGAATTTTTTTTTTACTTTCTGCTATACAGGCAGTCCCCGAGTTACAAACAAGATAGGGTCTGTAGGTTTTGTTCATTTTTTAGGTGTAGCTCCAGCCAAAAAAAATGACTTTTAAGCTTTTTGGATAGCACGGGGAAGGGGTAACACCCCTGTAATGTTTGTTCTGCTGCCTGTGCTCCTGTTCAGAAGATTTCACCTCACTTTCTGTCCCAATGACAATTGGATTTTGAAAATTTTGGGTTGTTGTGAATAAAGCATTAGTGGAGACACCTTTTTTCTCATAATAACTCTTACAAGAGTGAATTTCCCTTCCTAGGGGTAGATTTCATCTCATTTCTGGTTGTCTCCCTCCGTTTCTAAGTAGGAGTCGTTTGTAAGTCGGATGTTTGTAACTAGGGGACCGCCTGTAATACATATCCAAAAAAATTAATAAAAATAATAATTTATTCATCAGTTTAGGCTATATATTCTTCTACATATTTTTGGTAAAAAAATCGCAATAGGCTTGATTGGTTTGCGCAAAAGTTATTACGTCTACAAACTATGGGAAAGATTTAGGGACTTTTTTTATTGGTTTTACTGGTAATGGCGGCAATCTGTGATTTTTAGTGGGACTGTGACATTGCGTCAGACAAATCTGACCCCAAATTACACTTTTACGGGTACCAGTGACATTATTATATTGATCAGTGCATTTTTATTGACAATTGTGTGGTCATGCAACACAGTACCCAAATGAAATTTTATTAATTTTTTTTCACACAAATAGAACTTTCTTTTGGTGGCATTTAACCACTTCAGCCCCAGAAGGATTTACCCCTTAATGACCAGAGCATTTTTTGCGATACGGCACTGCGTCGCTTTAACTGATAATTGCGTGGACGTGCGATGCTATACCTAAAATAAAATTGATGTCCTTTTTTTCCCACAAATAGAGCTTTCTCTTGGTGGTATCTGATCATATTTTTGGTAAAAATAGGCGTGATTGGTTTGCGCAAAAGTTATTGCGTCTACAAACTATGGGAAAGATTTAGGGACTTTTATTTTTTTATTGGTTTTACTGGTAATGGCGGCAATCTGTGATTTTTAGTGGGACTGCGACATTGCGGCAGACAAATCTGACCCCAAATTACACTTTTATGGGGACCAGTGACATTATTACATTGATCAGTGCATTTTTATAGCACTGATCAATGTAATAAAAATGACACTGGCAGGGAAGGGCTTAACACTAGGGGGCGATCAAGGGTTTAAGTGAGTTCCCTCAGCGTGTTCTAAGTGGAGGGGGTGGGCTTACTAAAACATGACAGATCACTGGGGACTAGGGATGAACCTGCGGTTCGACTCAAACATCGGGTGTTCGTTTGTTCTAAAACAAACTGAACATATGGGGCATTTGTGGGAAATTTGAGCGCCGCAGAAGCCCCATGTTTTTTAAGATGATTGAGCCATAGGATTCAAATAGAAGATATGTAGATCTAATGCTGTCCAATCAGGGATAACCAGCAGTGAAACCTTTTGGAATAGTTCAGGGAGTTGTTGCAGTGTGTGTAGAATAAAGATGCAATTTTCTTTCTGAACTTGCAAATGAAAAGGAAATCCCCACCTATAGTTTCCTCCCAAGGTCTGGATTACTTCTAGCAGTGGCTTTTGTGTGTGTGTCGCATCATTAGGGTGTGCCTTGATATATCCAGAAGAATCTGGATTTGAGTACCTTCATATTCAATATTGCCTTTTAACCAAGCTTTCCATTGTATCTACTCCTTCAGAGAAAAAATATGGATGCAACATAAAATGTCTCTTGATCTTGGAGGTTTTGTGTTACATGTAGCTTTGTGAAGGAGTGGGATACAATGTACCCTGTCAATTTCAATCCATTTATATCTCTATGGGGACATCATGTTCTAAGACTGTGTTAAAGATTCTGCTCACCAGGGTTCACAGATCAACTGCATTTGGTGCTTCAGGAATCCCCTGATCTTTAAATTGTTACACCTACTTTGATTTTCCAGATAGTCTTGGTGTAATAGCATTATAGAAAGTTGTTGATCTCATTATTTACTCATTTCTTCAAATATAAGGAATCACTTTTCAACATTTGCATTAACAACTTCCAATGCATCTACCCTTATAATTAAGCATTGTAGGAACTCCTTGACTTCCCTCATTCTGTCCCTCACAGATTGTTTAACCACTTGACCTCTGGAAGATTTACTCACCTTCATGACCAGGCCATTTTTTGTGATACGGTACTGCGTTACTTAAACTTACAATTGCACGATCATGCAATGCTGTACCCAAATCTGACACTAAGTGACACTTTGCTGGAACCAGTGATACTAATACAGTGATCAGTGCTAAAAATATACACTGTAATTGTACTAATGACACTGGCTGGGAAGGAGTTAAGCATATAAGGCGATCAAAGGGTTAATGGTGTGCCTAGCCAGTGTTTTTGTGCACTGTGTTAGGTGCTTTTGTGTTAGGTGCCACTTTCTGTGTCTCTGCCCGTAGCTCAGCTTTTGCTGTGAATCATCATCAGATGTGGCCCTGCGGCGGCATGCATCCACCCCCTGCAGGCAGAAGTGCAGAATTATGTATAAGTACGCGATTCTGCACAGGAGAGCAGCCCTGTAGCAGTAAATCTTCTATGGGGCGTTCAGTAACTGGTTAATCTGGCCTGAGAACTGGCCAGTAAACTCAATCCAGTCTTGTTTTGTGGGTAATGTACTCAGGAAAGCTTGAATTTGTGGGTCTATATGGGGGTTTGTAGGCTGAGGAAGTTTAATACAGTTGAGGAGGTATCCCTCTTCCCCAGGTCAGGCTGACCTATAGAAGAGCTAGAACCAGAGGCATCTTTTACTCGCCTGTTGAGTACACTGTTGAGCATCCTCACCTTTCTTTGTGCTGTTTGCTGTGCATATACTTGTGCATGGCTTCCACATATGGTGAAAATATATCTTCTCTTGTTATCTCCCTTTCCATTGGTGGTTTGAGCTGATCCCATTGTATACTGTGTTCTCCACAGCTCCAAACATTGTTTCACTCCCCCACTTGCCAAGCTGGCTGCTGTCTATGCAATTTATCAATTTCTGCTTTCTTGGTTTCCTCCACCACCTTATATATTCCTGATTATGATCTCACTGGCAGGCCTGGAGGAGCTGTCCCAGCACATCTCTGGTTCTACCGCACTGACTCCAGTAGAAGTGGTGCAGCAGCTGAGAGTTTTTGACATTGATAATGCTAATGTATCAGCAGGACAAAGACCAGCTGACAAACTAGCCAGTTGATTGATAGTGGTGCAGAGACAAGGTATGAGAGTACAGAAACGGCATGTGAAGCATGCAACACCCCTTGGATCTTTTGACTTCTCCTTCTCTTCATATGACCAGATGACTTAAGCTTAGCCACCAAAACACTAGGTCACTAAATCACTAAGACAGTTGGTAAAGCACTGCTTGACACTGTTAGATACTGCAAGACAAAAACAGATGGTGATCTGTAAAGCTGCTAGCAAAACTGGCAATTGTACAGGTCTGGCAGCTACACAAGTCCTGTTGTTTGTGAGATAAGCAGCAGTAAAGTTCAGAACAGTAAGCACTTGGTTAAATAAATAAAGAACAAGATTCCTCAAGGTTTGGGACTTTAAATGGACGCAAGGCAGTAATATTATAAAAGTACAAAATTTATTGGAGAAACAATAAATAAATCAACAAATGCAATACAATATAAATTCTTGCAGCTGACGGACCATACACTCCTGCTCCATCCATTAAGGTGCTAACAATTGCCACTCTACAAGCAATTGTCCTTAAGGATGTGAACGTCAGGATCTCATTGTATATAGTTGCAGGTGGTATATCTCTCCACCACTTGATATGAGAAACCCTTCTGGATGTGATACACCTTCCATGAAATATACATATATGAACTAAGCCTTTTAATATTAAGTTGGACACTATCCTGACACCTTTTAAACACAACTCCCCTAAAAGCGACTAATAGCAATCTCTTGGAGTATGGGTGAATTCAGGATGTCCTGTGGATGGCGCTTCTTGGTCTGGCATGGATGAATGTTCCATTCTTATTATTTGAGTGTGTCTTTTCAGCTGCTGGTGAAACAACTAAATATTTGGGAACTACAGCATTGGGAGTGGTACAAACTGTTAAAGTCCCTGAGGAAGATCCGCACTTCAGAGTGCATTTGAAATGCGTCGGACTATTCCTTTGCAAGCTCCCCCCTCTTTTTAAGCTGGTCTTTTCTCCTTACATAGAGGTTTTTTTTATCATCAGTTATCTGTTTACATTCATATTTCTATTGTATTACATTTATTGTTTCTCCAATAAGTTTTGTACTTTTATAATATTACTGCCTTGCATCCATTTAAAGTCCCAAACCTTGAGGAATCTTGTTCTTTATGATATGCCGGGATGGGACGCATAGGCAACCTGGTCGGTTAGATGAGGCAAAGCCCTATCATTACTTTGGTTAAATAAATAAATGAGTTGTCTAAAAGCTGCACATGCTGAGTAGCAGGAGTTAAGCAGTTGGGGAGTACAAAAAGCAAGCACTCGTTTGGATGGGTGAGTGAGTTAGAAAGTTAGAGTCCAAAATGGCAAGCACTCAATTAAATAAATGAATGAGTTGTCTGAAAGCTACACAAGCCATGTAAGTGAGTTGAGCAGCAGCAGAATAGTCCAAACAGCAAGTGCTAGGATGGATAAGCAAGTTAAAGAACTGAATAATCCATAACAGCAAGTTAAATATATGGCTCAACCCCCCCAAAGTAGCCGCTGCAGTAAGACTGCTTCCTTCCACAACTTTACAACTTTACTGCTTCAGTAGCCAGGCACACACCATTCTTTCTCTCTGCCTCAATAAATGGTCTAGGGGATGTTTTGCTATGCGGTTTATTGCTTGTAGAAACCTGGATAGATTGGGGGAGGGGGGAGCATGGGATATCCCAAGAATACTGAATAACCAGAGGTCATGTCTAGTTTTTTTTCTTAACCCTCTCTATGCATCAAGTAAAAAAGGTAGCTGAAATCAGGCTCTCATTAGGGCTACCACAGGCTGAGCAATTACTAAAGCCCTCTGAAGAAAAGAAAAGAAAACCAGCATACTGTAGGAGGAGGTAGACTGGTAGTCTATCATGTCCCCCATGTTTCCCTTTCTCATTGAGCACCAAGCAAGGGTCACATAAGAGGTTTCCCCTCAGGGCAGGTTCTTTGGACTATGCCAGGCATTGATTGGGGTCACTAACCCTTGCTCAGGTTAAAATGTCACCCAAGGGCATGCTCAATGATGCCTGGGGGCCAGGCAGGAGCCGCAGTCATGTGAAAAGTCAAACATTAGGGCGGTCTCCTAACTCCATGATGAGCCACATGTGTGCAGTACCCAAGATACAGAGTTCCTCCTTAAACTTCTTTGTCCCATGTCCTACACACTTGTTATGATGTATGTGTTGCATTCGAAGGGACAGGCTGAGCCACTGCCCACTCCACCAGTTAGCATACCTCTGTTACCTCACTCCCAGTAACAGAATAGGGTCCTGCCGAGCACATAACATGAACTTCATATGTGCTCTCATTTACTCTTCTCTTTCCATAACAGGTAACCAGGTGTAGATCTCCGTAACGCTAGTCCACTCCTGCTGACTGATGGAGACAGACAGATAGGGAGGGAGTCAAAGCACTGGCCCCTCGCTACAGGAGAACCTGGCACCTATCAGGTACTATGCCAATTACTGATTGCTGTTTCTCCTCATAGTTACTCATGAACCTTTGCTGTATTGATGCTTCATGTACCCTATAATATGGTTGAGGACCCAAGTTCTTTAATAGTAGGTCTAGACCTCACATGCACCCCTTGAATAACTTCAGACAAGGCTCTGAGAAGTTGAATCAATATTTAATGTAACTTGGCAAACATGTAACAATGTTATGTTCCTAACTGAAACTAACTGTGGCTGCCCCAGGTGAGGAAAGTCCAAACTTGGCGATACTCTAACAAAAAAATCTACATTCCAGGGTTCTTTCAGTAAATTGGTGTTCTAATGTGGACCATAGGTCCCAGCAAGTCCTTAGCGTACGTTCCTCATGCATTTTCCCGAATGTTCCCCAGGGCCCCTCTTTCCTTTTATAGAATACAGGAGGGAGGCTGGACCCCAGCGAAAGCCCCGACCTGGGTAGCCGGGTGCTAACTACACATACAGAAGACCTGCCTACAACACAGTTACTAGGGCTAAGAATCTAGGTCACTATTCATAATGCCACAGGATCATTGGTTGCCTCCTTCCAATATCAACTGGGCACACTTCAGTGAGAGAGAAACAAAGCTCACAATATCACAGGACAGCTGGTCACCCTCCTCCCACTTCCACCAGGCACTTTTCAGCTAGTTCACAAACCAAAATCCCAGACTAGGAACTTTAAAGTAGGCCCCTCAAATATGCTAAAGCTGGGACCTTGATGAACATCCAGCATTGTTCCAGCCAACTACCCTAGGG
Organism: Aquarana catesbeiana; assembly: GCF_042186555.1. Taxonomy (NCBI): domain Eukaryota; kingdom Metazoa; phylum Chordata; class Amphibia; order Anura; family Ranidae; genus Aquarana; species Aquarana catesbeiana. Next base: position 303,232,226 of record NC_133324.1, read on the forward strand.
GCCACCTGCAGGACTAGACCAGGAGCCAACTCAACTCTGCTCCTGACTTTAGACTATTTATGGGCTCTCCAGCCTTCTACTGGGCACACCTCCCCAGGGATTGGCTGGGTCCCCAAAAATATTCAGACTGTCCTTCTGCCTTTCCTCCCACTGTGATTCCAGAACCTTCTAGAATGCAGGGGAATATAATCAGACCAGTAGCATGTGAAACACTGATGAGGCCAAAGCAATCAACAACTGCTCTACTGGCTATAGAGGATCCAAACTAAATTTAGCTAGCATCCAATACTCTAACTAGGAAGGTGCAAAAAATAAATTAAAAAAGTAATCAGGGAGACCAGAGCAGCAAGCACTTTGTCTAATTAGGTGAATGTTATCTGTTGGCCACTAAAACCGGGTGAACAAGCATTTGGTTTAGTAAATGGATGTGTTGTCTGACAGCTGCACAAGCTGGGTGAGTAAGTTAAACAGTAGGAGAGACCAAATTGCAAACACTCGATTGGATGGATTAGTAGATGGATAAGATGGATGGGTGAGTGAACTGAAGGCTCCAAAGCAGCATGTGAGTGAGTTAAGCATCAGGAGACTCTGTAGGTTGTCTGAGGGATAAGTAACTTTTCTGACAGCTGCTCATGCCAGGTAAATGAATTGAGCAACACATAAGTCCAAGACAGTAAGCACTCAGTTAAAGACACAGCAGCAGGGCAGTAACAATAGTCAAGGCATAGACGTCAAGTCAGATGGAGAAAAAAAGTACATAAATCTCTGTGGCTAGTCCAGGAGGACTAGGAAAATAAATACTGACTGCAGATAGAATATTGGTTGGATCTGATCCAAGGTTAAAGGTGGTCATAGACAGCAATGCTACTAGATGTCACCATGCAATTTTATTGGTCATGTTTAAGTAAATGGAAAAATATGCTTGTGATTAATTGTAATTGTATTTGCTTCAGTTCAGTATAGATTAAAGTTTCTTTTTTTTTTTTTAATAGATTTTTTATTGCATGGAGAATGACTGATTCCATTATATATAATAATGATGTTGGCTAGCTAGCTTTTTAGTTTTGGAGTCTAGATTTAAGAATAAATCTATTTTAATTGGTACCATCATAATCCACTATCTGCTTCCACATAATTATTTGGAGAAATTACTTTCTATCTTTTTGGCACTGCTTTTTTACTATAGGGAAATTATATTAATATGATCTCTAAATCATACTTGCTATCAGGTAAGGTAGATATTAATTCTCTTACTATGAAATTCCTCAGGTATATATAAATATTTGGATATATATTATTGAGAATAAAATTGTGAAGGTATAAGCATGATTCTGGCATTTGTGTGAAATTGCTGTTTTAACTTGGATTTCTCTGTCATGCTGATATAAAACAGGAGTATAACAATTAGGTATTATAATAAAGAATTAAAATATGGAAAAGCTAAGTTGGTTAAATAAAAGAAACCTGTAATTCATTTGAAAAAAAACCCCCCATCAAAATGAGTTTTAGACAGCAGATGTAAAGCTATTTGATCAATAATTATATACAGGTGTGCTCATAAGTTTACATACCCTGGCAGCCATTTATTTTTCAGAGAATATGAATGATAACGCAAAAACATTTCTTTCACTCATGGTTAGTGTTTGGCTGAAGCCAATTATTATCAATCAAATGTGTTTACTCTTTTTAAATCATAATGGCAACACAAAAACTACCCAAATGACCCTGATCAAAAGTTTACATACCCTGGTGATTTTGGCCTGATAACATGCACACAAGTTGACACAAAGTGATTTGAATGGCTATTAAAGGTAACCATCCTCACCTGGGATCTGTTTGCTTGTAATTAGTGTGTGTATAAAAGGTCAATGAGTTTCTGGACTACTGACAGACCCATGCATCTTTCATCCGGTGCTGCACTGATGTTTTAGGATTCTGAGTCATGGGGAAAGCAAAAGAATTGTTAAATGATCTGTGGGAAAAGGTAGTTGAACTGTATAAAACAGGAAAGGAATATAAAAAGTTATCCAAGGAACTGAGAATGCCAATCAGCAGTGTTCAAACGCTATACCAAACCACGGTCGGGTAGACCAACTAAAATTTCTGCCAGGAAAATTGTTCTGGATGCAAAGAAGAACCCAAAAATAACTTCAGGTGACATACAGGACTCTGAAAACAGGTGGTGTGGCTGTTTCAAGATGCACATTAAGGAGGCACTTGAAGAAAGATGTGCTGTATGGTCGAGTCGCCAGAAGAAAGCCATTATTACGCAAAAGCTGCAAAGTATCCCGCTTACAATACGCCAAACAGCACAGAGACAAGCCTCAAACCATCTGGCACAAAGTCATTTGGAGGGATGAGACCAAAATTGAGCTTTTTGGACACAACCATAAACGCTACATTTGCAGAGGAGTCAACAAGGTCTATGATGAAAGGTACATTATTCCTACTGTGAAACACGGAGGTGGATCGCTGATGTTTTGGGGATGTGTGAGCTTCAAAGACACAGGAAATTTGGTCAAAATTGATGGCAAGATGAATGCAGTATGTTATCAAAAAATACTGGAGGAACATTGGCATTCACCAGCCAGGAAGCTGCACATGGGACGTACTTGGACATTCAAACATGACAATGATCCAAAACACAAGGCCAGGTCGACCTGTCATTGGCTACAGCAGAATAAAGTGAAGGTTCTGAAGCAGCCATCTCAGTCTCCTAACCTCAATATCAAAGAGCCACTCTGGGGAGATCTCAAACGTGCAGTTCATGCAAGACAGCCCACAAATTTACAGGAACTGGAGGCTTTTTGCCAAGAGGAATGGGCAGCTTTACCATCTGAGAAGATAAAGAGCCTCATCCACAAATACCACAAAAGACTTCACGCTGTCATTGTTAAAGGGGGCAATACATGGTATTTAGAACTGGGGCATGTAAACTTTTGATCAGGGTCATTTGGTTAGTTTCTGTTGCCATTATGATTAAAAAGAGTAAACACAGCTGATTAATAATAAATGGCTTCAGCCAAACACTAACCATGAGTGAAAGAAAAGTTTTTGTGTTATTCATGTTCTCTGAAAAATGAAAGAAGAAATCATAAATTCTGCCAGGGTGTAAATTTATGAGCACAACTGTAACTTATAGCATTCTTCTAACTAATCCTCTTCTACATGTCTTACATGGCATTTCTGTTTCTGCCTGCACCCTTTTGTCTGCTTTCTTGATTGTTCATTATACATATAAATTTACAGTACACTTTTTAAGGCAGAAATATGGGAGCTACCATTGCTGAATTCTATTGAAGGTTCACCATTATTCTCCAAGCTCAACTAATACTGAAGGTTTGATTTACTAAAGGCAAAAAACTGTTCACTTTGCAAGGATGTTTGCACTTTGCAAGGGAATTTTCCCCAGAGCTTAGTAAATAAGTAAAGCTCTGATGACTTCCATCATTCAATCACATGCAAGCAAAAATTTACCTTGCACATGAATGGATATTCTTTGCAAAGTGAAACTTCACCACATTAACTAATCTGCGGGGTAAAACTCCCATGCAAAGTGCAATTTTCCTTGCAAGATGAACAGCCCATTTGCCTGTAGTATGAACCAAAGCAAGCATGTGTACACAATAAGTGGTGCACACTTTATATACACATATTTGACTCACTCACCAAGTACTTAAGGTTGGATTAGAATGACAGCTCTGAACCATGAAGTCTGCAATGCCAGTGCCCATATTTTTAACCTGACAAGTTCCCTTTGAATCCGGTAATCTAATCAAACCTATGTTATGGATGAACAGCCTGACATTTTCTACTCTGATTTCATAGTACATCTATTTCAGTTTAACAGATACTGTTACCTCATCACAAGATAGCAAACAACTTATTAGTTAAGTTCAAATTTACTTGGATTGGTATTATTATTACTATTATGCCCTGTACACACGATCGCACATTCCGACAACAAAATCCATCAGATTTTTTCTAACGGATGTTGTCTCAAACTTGTCTTGCGCACAAAGTTGTCGGAATTTCCGAACGTCAAGAACGCGGTGACATACAACACATACGACGGGACCATAAAAGGGCAGTATAATACCAAGCGCGCCACCCTTTGGGCTCCTTTTGGTAATCTCGTGTTACTAAAAGTTTGGTGAGAGACGATTCGCGCTTTTCAGACTCGTGGTTTTCAGACTATTTTTCTGGTGTTCAGTTTGTGCTTGTGGGTTTGTATCTGCTTTTCAGTGCGTGCAGTGAGTTCGTGTTTGATCATCAGTGCGTTCTTGTCCGCTCGTTGCTTATTTTCAGGTCGCTCTTCACAGGCCTTGCTGTTCTTCAGTGCGTTCTGTTACTTAGTTCTGACCATCCAACCATTTTAGAGCCATGTTGCGTGTACGTACTCGTCGTAGAGTTTGTGCTGTGCAGGGGCTGGTGTTGGGCTTTTAGCTTTGACACAAGCCCAGTCCATGAACAGGGTCAGGAGGAGTTCATGGACCAAGAATTGGTTGCTCCATCGTGACCAATTCTTGCACATGTCTTTGCTCTGTGAGATCCGTGAGAATAATCCTGATAATTTCAGGAACTTTCTCAGGATGACGGACCCCGTTTTTCACCATCTGTTGGTTTTGCTGACCCCTTATATCAGCAGGCAGGACACCTGCATGCGGCAAACCATCACTCCGGAGGCTAGTCACCACGTTGCGGTACTTGGCGACTGGGAGAAGCCTGCAGGACCTCAAGTTCAACAGGCATCTCCCCCCAGGATTTGGGGATCATTATCCCAGAGATCTGTTCTGCCATCATTCAGGTCCTGCAGAAGGACTATATTAAGGTAAGATTTATCCTTTAACATCACATTCTATGTATTTAATGTTTGTTAATGTTTTGTATTTCTTTCATAATTCCCTAATTACCATGATTGTAATATGCTGTGAATGTCCCCTTTGTCCTCATGCATGCTGGAATATTTTAAAGTTTGTTTTTTGTCCTTCATGCATATTTGCCTTCACTAACCTCCCCAGCATGCTCTCCTGGGCCCATACACACCTAGTCTAGTCACTTAACAATGTATTTTTTCAGCTCCATTGTAGTGCTTTACCCTAAACACCCCCTAAAATGTGTACAAATGTTATTTGTGTCCTTAAATTCATGCAGAGTGCCAGAGGCATTTTTTTGGAACCCTCGCTCCCCCCCAACTGCTAAGTCAGCTGATACCAATACTCTATCTGCTGACTTTGCCAAATCCATACACACTATACCCACCTCTTTTGTGGTCATATTTATGGATGAATTCCCCAAAGCATGTAGTGAAAGGGCCTGCCTGAATACTTTCAAATGGTACTGTTTAAAGTTTTTTTCTCCTATTATTATCTTGATAGGTAATAGCAGAATGTAAACTTGTGCTTCAATTTGTACAGTGTGTATTTATATATTTGTATTATGACACTTCTTTCCTGTCCAGTGGGCTGCCAATAGTGTAAGTAAGGAGGGACTGGCCAAAGTAACACATATTATTTATGCATTCAGCCCTCAATGAAGTGGATTTTAAAGGAATTGGAACCCTGGTCCCCAACCAAGCTGCCAGTAGAACATAAGGGCATTTGGACTATTGTGGTACAGTAAACATTAATACAACAATGGGTAATAAACCATGGTATAAAAATTATATAGTTGATTTTATTGATTCAGGAAAAAAATCAATCAACAGTTACACAATAAAATATGATAACATACTGTACAGATATATCACCAGTGAAATCATTAATCCCAAAGGGGGAAATATACAGTTAAACAATTAATCACAGATATCATATTCCTCGACTAGTTTCGCGGACCATAGCCGCTTCATCAGGAGGGAATTTTTAAATGGGTTTCAGCTGTTTAATCAGAAAACAAAGAAGACACAATGTAATTGCAAAAAGAACATCAGCAATGAAAACTTGTAACAAAGCATCAAAATTAAGCAAGGTATTAATGGAATTAGAAGGGGGAGGGAGTGAGGCTGCTTACCCATGTCCCAGCAGGCAACAAACGCAGGGTTACGCCGCCTGGGAGTAGTCTCCCGCAGCGACCCGGGGGAGCTGTAAACATGACGGATAAGGATCTGGATAAATGAAATAAAGGAATTGGGTATACTGAAATTGCCACACTGGAACCAAGTGAATAGGTGAAGTGTAGGATAATAAAAGTGAGGGATGTAGGATAGTGATGGGGATATACAAAGTGCATAATGAGAAAGAGTGAAGAAGAGAAAGGGAGTGAAAGTGAATGGAAGTGAACAATTGTGAAGTTGTGAGAAAATAAAAAGTAAAAGGTAAAACTGTGTAAAAATTGAATAAGTGACAATAAGGTGAGGAAAGACGTGTGGGGGGGGGGGGGAGAAGGGGAGGAAAGGGAAAGAGAAAAAGGGCAAGTCAGCGGGTAAGTGGGGGAGGTTCGTAGGGGCAGTGGGAAGGGGAGAGAAGGGGGAAAGAGGGAAGAAAAGAAAAAGCTGAGGAAGGGGGAAGGAAAAAGAAAAAGAAAGGAAGGGGAAAAAAGGAGGGGGGAGGGAAAAGAAAAATGCATGAAGTGTAAAATTGAAGAGAGTGAGAGGCGCAGTAATACCTGATACTGATATAAGAGTTTTGAATGTTCCCGGGGGGCCACCACTTGGAGAGCGGATGCCATGGTGTGGCTATCGAAAGTAATGCTAAGGACTACCAGTAGAGGGTGGAGGCATGGTAAAGCATACCCACCCAGCCCCGGGGCACCTATAGGAAAAGGAAGCGATATCAAATAGGCAGTAATGGCAGTGCCTAAGAAGTAATAAGGGACTGCAAAATTAAAAATAGTTGCACTGATGATCACAGATAACTTACTAAGGGTTAACTGACACGCACACTCCCGGGTTCAAGAGTCCAGACCGTCAATGATCAGGCACATGCCTGTCATTTATAGCTCCCAACCATGCGACGCTAACCAGGTGCCGGCCGACCGCCGGTGCATGACTTCACAGGGTCAGGAATCCCGCACTGTGCGCACATGAGGGGGTCACACGCATGCATGCTCACCTGCCCTACGGCCAAGAGGGAAATAATCCCTGCCAGGACAAGTGCAAGAGGAGGGATCGGCCCCATTTCCGGGATCGAACAGTCCGCCAGGGATCCCACCAGGCCGCCGCAGGGATTATTTCCCTCTTGGCCGTAGGGCAGGTGAGCATGCGCAGGCACAACCCCCTCATGAGCGCACAGTAAGGGATCCCTGACCCTGTGAAGTCATGCACTGGCGGTCGGCCAGCGTCTGGTTAGCGTCGCACGGTTGGGAGCTATAAATGACAGTCATTTGCCTGTTCATTGACGGTCTGGACTCTTGAACCCCGGAGTGTGCGTGTCAGCTAACCCTTAGTAAGTTATCTGCGATCATCAGTGCAACTATTTTTAATTTTGCAGTCCCTTATTACTTCTTAGGCACTGCCATTACTGCCTATTTGATATTGCTTCCTTTTCTTATAGGTGCCCCGGGGCTGGGTGGTTGTGCTCTACCATGCCTCCACCCTCTACCGGTAGTCTTTAGCATTACTTTCAATAGCCACACCATGGCATCCACTCTCCGAGCGGTGCCCCCCCCCCGGAACATTCAAAACTCTTATATCAGTATCAGGTATTCACTCTCGTCATTTTTACATTTCATGCATCTTTCTTTTCCCTCCCCCTCCTTTTTTCCCCTTCCTTTCTTTTTCTTTTTCCTTCCCCCTTCCTCAGCTTTTCCTTTTCTTCCCTCTTTCCCCCCTTCTCTCCCCTTTCCACCGCCCCTTCGAACCCCCCACTTACCCGCTGACTTGCCCTTTTTCTCTCCCCCCCCCCCCCCCCACACGTCTTTCCTCACCTTATTTTCACTTATTCAATTTTTACACAGTTTTACCTTTTACTTTTTATATTCTCACAACTTCACAATTGTTCACTTCCATTCACTTTCACTCCCTTTCTCTTCTTCACTCTTTCTCATTATGCACTTTGTATATCCCCATCACTATCCTACATCCCTCACTTTTATTATCCTACACTTCACCTATTCACTTGGTTCCAGTGTGGCAATTTCAGTATACCCAATTCCTTTATTTCATTTATCCAGATCCTTATCCGTCATGTTTACAGCTCCCCTGGGTCGCCGCGGGAGACTACTCCCAGGCGGCGTAACCCTGCGCTTGTTGCCTGCTGGGACATGGGTAAGCAGCCTTGCTCCCTCCCCCTTCTAATTTCATTAATACCTTGCATAATTTTGATGCTTTGTTACAAGTTTTTATTGCTGGTGTTCTTTTTGCAATTACATTGTGTCTTCTTTGTTTTCTGATTAAACAGTTGAAACCCATTTAAAGATTCCCTCCTGATGAAGCGGCTATGGCCCGCGAAACTAGTCGAGGAATATGATATCTGTGATTAATTGTTTAACTGTATATTTCCCCCTTTGGGATTAATGATTTCACTGGTGATATATCTGTACAGTATGTTATCATATTTTATTGTGTAACTGTTGATTGATTTTTTCCTGCATCAATAAAATCAACTATATAATTTTTATACTATGGTTTATTACCCATTATTGTATTAATGTTTACTGTACCGCAATAGTCCAAATGCCCTTATGTTCTCCTGGCAGCCTGGTTGGGGACCAGGGTTCCAATTCCTTTAAATTGTAGATTCCTGGATGATGGTACAAGTTTCCATATGCCTACCCTAGTTAATCACCATAGAGGCCACTTGTTTTCTCAATATATTGGAGACGGTTACCTGTCCAAAACGTCTCCCCCCCCAAAAAATTTTTACATCTCAGGGGGTGAGGAATCTGATAGGTGGACCTTATATTTTTGTCTTTAAATACTCCATAAAATAAATGTTTTCTACTGATGTTGGCCAAGAATGTTTGTGTCTAATCTGCTTTCAATGTTTATGTGCAAAATTACAAATTTTGGTTTTCTTGTTTGACTCCACAGTTTCCTTCCATGCCACAAGAATGGCAGACTATGGCCTCCCCCTTTGCCCAGCAATGGGACTTTCCCAACTGCGGAGGGGCAATTGATGGGAAACACATCCACATCATCCCACCCCCCATCTCGGGTCATACTATTACAACTACAAGGGGTTCAATAGTATTGTGATGTTGGTGGTGGTGTCGGCTATTTACGAGTTCCTGTATGTGGACGTGGGGAAGAATGGCCGGATGTCGAATGGTGGAGTCATTGCCCAGACAGAGTTCTACAGGCATCTCCAGAATGGCAGCTTGGGCTTGCCACCTCCAGAAGACAATGCAGAAGGACTCCCATTCGTCTTCGTTGCCGATGAAGCGTTTGCGCTGGGGGACCATCTTATGCGGCCATTCCCTCTGAGGACCCTCATTCCGGACCAGACGGTTTTTAATTACCGGCTGGCCAGAGCCAGAAGAGCGGTGGAGAACACGTTTGGAATAATGGCCAGCCGGTTCCGTCTATTTCTTACACCGATACACATGGCGGAATATAAACTGAATCACATCAACCTGTCTTGCTGTGTTCTACACAACTTTTTAAGGAGAAATTCTTTGAATTATGCTGCCTCAGTTGGGCCTGAAGCCGGAATTCATAATGAACCCTCCCAGAGTGCACGCGAGGTCCGTTTAAGATACCTTGAATACTTTGCAGGTAGGGGGGCCATCGATATGCCAGACAATGTCTAAGACATTTTTTAAATAAAAAGATCTTTGAAACTGAACTAATATTTGCTTTGATTTACTGCTTGGCTTTCCTTTAGCTGTCTCCTCGGTTATCTTTTAATGGTATTTTTTTTTGGCCTTTTTCTTCAACAGTGCAAACGAAATTTCTTTGAGACATGAGGTGACAATCTCTTCTTCAGCTAACTATTATTATTATGTTGTGGGTCTACTACACACACCTTGTTTTTGTTGTTAATGTATGTAATGCATTACTGACAAAAATATTCATCATTTTCAGCACCATTTCCGAAATTTGGGGAGTCCTGAAAATGGCGTGATTGTGTAAAATTGTGTAAAATTATAAAGCACTGTGGGTGTTATTTACTAAAGGCAACTCCACTTTGCACTACAAGTGCACTGCAAAAAGTGCACTTGAGACTGCACTGAAACTGCACTTTAGTAAATAACACCAATTGTCACTGAAAAAAAACAACTTTACTCCAAAAACTGCTTTTGAGCATTGAAAGAAGAAGCCACACATTGTTGATTATCAAACTTTTTACTCAAAGCACAAACCAGCATGTTTGTTGTATAATAAAAAATTTTTAGGTCACATTAATGATAAATGGCCTTTTATAGGTAAAACAGGCATGTTTAACCACTTGAGCCCCGGACCATTATGCTGCCTAAGGACCAGAGGTCTTTTTCCAATTTGGCACTGCGTCGCTTTAACTGCTAATTGCGCGGTCATGCAATGCTGTACCCAAACAAAATTTGCGTCCTTTTCTTCCCAAAAATAGAGCTTTCTTTTGATGGTATTTGATCACCTCTGCAGTTTTTATTTTTTGCGCTATAAACGGAAAAAGACCGAAAATTTAAAAAAAAATGATATTTTCTACTTTTTGTTATAAAAAAAATCCAATAAACTAAATTTTAGTCATACATTTAGGCCAAAATGTATTCGGCCACATGTCTTTGGTAAAAAAAAGTCAATAAGCATATATTTATTGGTTTGCGCAAAAGTTATAGCGTCTACAAACTAGGGTACATTTTCTGTAATTTACACAGCTTTTAGTTTATGACTGCCTATGTCATTTCTTGAGGTGCTAAAATGGCAGGGCAGTACAAAACCCCCCAAATGACCCCATTTTGGAAAGTAGACACCCCAAGGAAATTGCTGAGAGGCATGTTGAACCCATTGAATATTTATTTTTTTTGTCCCAAGTGATTGAATAATGACAAAAAAAAAAAAATATTTACAAAAAGTTGTCACTAAATGATATATTGCTCACACAGGCCATGGGCACCCCAAAATACATTCAGCTGCTTCTCCTGAGTATGGGGACTTTTTGGGAGCTTAGCCGCGTACGGGGCCCTGAAAACCAAGCACCGCCTTCAGGATTTCTAAGGATGAAAATTTTTGATTTCACTCTTCACTGCCTATCACAGTTTCGGAGGCCATGGAATGCCCAGGTGGCACAAAACCCCCCCAAATGACCCCATTTTGGAAAGTAGACACCCCAAGCTATTTGCTGAGAGGCATGGTGAGTATTTTGCAGCTCTCATTTGTTTTTGAAAATGAAGAAAGACAAGAAAAAACTTTTTTTTTTTCTTTTTTCAATTTTCAAAACTTTGTGACAAAAAGTGAGGTCTGCAAAATACTCACTATACCTCTCAGCAAATAGCTTTGGGTGTCTACTTTCCAAAATGGGGTCATTTGGGGGGGTTTTGTGCCACCTGGGCTTTCCATGGCCTCCGAAACTGTGATAGGCAGTGAAGAGTGAAATCAAAAATTCACGCCCTTAGAAAGCCTGAAGGCGGTGCTTGGTTTTCGGGGTCCCGTACGCGGCTAGGCTCCCAAAAAGTCTCACACATGTGGTATCCCCGTACTCAGGAGAAGCAGCAGAATGTATTTTGGGGTGTCATTTCACATATTCCCATGGCATGTTTGAGCAATATATCATTTAGTGACAACTTTGTGCAAAAAAAAAAAAAATTTGTCTCTTTCCCGCAACTTGTGTCGCAATATAAAATATTCCATGGACTCGACATGCCTCTCAGCAAATAGCTTGGGGTGTCTACTTTCCAAAATGGGGTCATTTGGGGGGGTTTGTGCCACCTGGGCTTTCCATGGCCTCCGAAACTGTGATAGGCAGTGAAGAGTGAAATCAAAAATTCACGCCCTTAGAAAGCCTGAAGGCGGTGCTTGGTTTTCGGGGTCCCGTACGCGGCTAGGCTCCCAAAAAGTCTCACACATGTGGTATCCCCGTACTCAGGAGAATCAGCAGAATGTATTTTGGGGTGTCATTTCACATATTCCCATGGCATGTTTGAGCAATATATCATTTAGTGACAACTTTGTGCAAAAAAAAAAAAAAAAAAAAATTTGTCTCTTTCCCGCAACTTGTGTCGCAATATAAAATATTCCATGGACTCGACATGCCTCTCAGCAAATAGCTTGGGGTGTCTACTTTACAAAATGGGGTCATTTGGGGGGGTTTTGAACTGTCCTGGCATTTTATGCACAACATTTAGAAGCTTATGTCACACATCACCAACTCTTCTAACCACTTGAAGACAAATCCCTTTCTGACACTCATTGTTTACATGAAAAAGTTATTTTTTTTTGCAAAAAAATTACTTTGAACCCCCAAACATTATATATTTTTTTAAAGCAAATGCCCTACAGATTAAAATGGTGGGTGTTTCATTTTTTTTTTTTCACACAGTATTTGCGCAGCGATTTTTCAAACGCATTTTTTGGGGAAAAAACACACTTTTTTAAATTTTAATGCACTAAAACACACTATATTGCCCAAATGTTTGATGAAATAAAAAAGATGATCTTAGGCCGAGTACATGGATACCAAACATGACATGCTTTAAAATTGCACACAAACGTGCAGTGGCAACAAAATAAATGCATTTTTAAAAGCCTTTAAAAGCCTTTACAGGTTACCACTTTAGATTTACAGAGGAGGTCTACTGCAAAAATTACTGCCCTCGATCTGACCTTCGCGGCGATACCTCACATGCATGGTGCAATTCAATTGCTGTTTACGTTTGACGACAGACCGCCGTTTGCGTTCGCCTTAGCGTGAGAGCAGGGGGCGACAGGGGTACTTCTTTTTTTTTTTTTTTTCTTTATTATTTTTTTGCTTTTTTATCTTATTTTTAAACTGTTCCTTTCATTTTTTTTTTTTTTTAATCATTTTTATTGTTATCTCGGGGAATGTAAATATCCCCTATGATAGCAATAGGTAGTGACAGGTACTCTTTTTTGAAAAAATTGGGGTCTATTAGACCCTAGATCTCTCCTCTGCCCTCAAAGCATCTGATGACACCAAGATCGGTGTGATAAAATGCTTCCCCAATTTCCCAATGGCGCTATTTACATCCGGCGAAATCTAAGTCATAAAATGCTCGTAGCTTCCGGTTTCTTAGGCCATAGAGATGTTTGGAGCCACTCTGGTCTCTGATCAGCTCTATGGTCAGCTGGCTGAATCACTGGCTGCATTCTCAGGTTCCCTGTTGAGACAGGAGAGCCAGAGAAAAACACGGAAGACGGTGGGGGGGGCATTCCCTCCCACGGCTTGTAAAAGCAGTCTAGAGGCTAATTAGCCACTAGGATTGCTTTTACATGAAAGCCGACCGCTGGCTGAAAAGAATGATACCAAGATGATACCTAAACCTGCAGGCATCATTCTGGTATAACCATTCAAAGTCGTGAATGGTGTACCTGAAGACAAAAAAATGGTTAACAATAAAGCACAGTAAACGGTAAAGTATAAAAAATTGCATACCTGAAAAGCAAACATGATAAAACATAATAACAATAAAACATTGCAGAATAGAATACAGTAAAAAAGAGCAGAACAAGAGAGAGAGAATAGAGAGAGAGAGAACAATAAAACGACAACTATTTTTTTTAATTTTATATATATTTTTTTTTTTTTACACTTTTTTTGTAACTAACTTTTATAACGGTAACCGGTTCCAGGTTCGGGTCTCTCAAAATGCGATGGCATCTTGGGAGACCCTGTGAAAGTGTGCCTAGTCTGTGCAATGCTGTACCCTACGCTAATACTCAACTAGTGAATGGTAGCGTTCAAAACATTCACCAATGCAAAGACCAGGATTGTCAGGACAGGAGGGACAATAATAGCGGGTGTCACGCCTATATCCGCGCTTGCTGCAGACACGACATCTTTTTTGGGGGTTCGTTGGGTAGGGGTACTCGGGAGGACATAAAGAAAATGCCTCTCATGCAGCTGACTGCATTTGGTTGGGGATATGAATGGGGGAAGTACGGGCGCTGCAGAAGCGGTGGGTTCCCAATTAGGATTGGCGAATGCAGCAGGAAGGGCACTATGGGCACGACGGGCCTGTGTTTGTCTTCTTGGTGGTTGCCACCTCACCAGCTTGAACTGCACTTATGGGACTCGCCACGTCACCAAGTGTTACTGCAGTGCTGGTTTGACTACGACCGGGGTGTACTAGGCCGCTGGTGCTTGCCAGTTCAATAAAAAGCTACCAAAAAATCTGTTAGCGATCGCAGGGATCAGGCCTGACTCTGCGAACGCTGCAGTTATGCGTTAAGTGTTTTGTAAGTGACAGTGATCGATCGATACTGCACTTGGGTGGGCTGGGGTGGGCTGGGCTGGGCTGGGCTGGGCCGGGCGGAGGGGCAAAACGCAGGTGCTAGCAGGTATCTGGGCTGATCCCGCTAACACTGTGTTTTTGGGAACCCTAAACTGCTGGGGACGCTAGTATAGATCTGATCGGATCAGATATTGATCCGATCAGATACTATACCACTAAGGGAGGCGTATGCTGCGTGCGTGGGTGTTAGCGGTACTGGCGCTAATCTGACGCTGCCTGGGGCGACGCATATCACCGCCGGGCGATCAGGGGGCTAAACCTTTATTCGGTAATAAACGGTGGGTGCCCTGACACTATAAAAAATAAACAAACTAACCAGCGTCACCCGTAACAGTTATACGGTGATCAGTGGTGAAAGGGTTAACTAGGGGGCAATCAAGGGGTTAAAACATTTATTAGATAGTATATGGGGGTCCCTGACGCTATAAAACGCTGACGGCGAACCTAAATATTTACCTCACTAACTAGCGTCACCAGCGACACTAATACAGTGATCAGAAAAATGATCGCTTAGTGACACTGGTGACAGGGGGTGATCAAGGGGTTAAAACTTTATTAGGGGGGGGTAGGGGGGTATCCTAGACCTACAGGGGGGTAATACTAACTGTCGCCACCACTGTCCCAACACTGTAACTGTCACAAACTGACACCATGCAGTAATCAGAAAAAAAAAAAAACTGCTGGTGTCAGTTTGTGACAGGGGGGGTGATTGGGGGGCATCGGGGGGTGATCGGGGGGGGGGGATCGGGGTGTTTTGTGTGCCTGGCATGTTCTACTGTGTGTGTGTAGTGTTGTGCACTCACATACCTGTCTTCTCTCCTGGGGCCGGAACGGAAATTACCGAGCCGAGGAGAGATGACATCATTTCCTTTGCTGCTGTTTAGCATACAGCAGCAAAGGAATGTTCTCATTGGCCGGCGGCGATCGCGAGGGGGGGGCCACGAACGGATGGCCTCCCCCTCATCTCCGATCGCCGGGGGACAAAAGACGACCGCCTCGGGCACCAGGGGGGGGGTCCGATCGGACCCCCCACCCGCGGAAGGCAAATCACGTATATGTACGTGATTTTGCCTGTCCATGCCACCTTGCCGACGTAAATCGGCGTGAGGCGGTCGTCAAGTGGTTAAAACCATAAAACAATACACAACTCTGGAAATTACAAAGTTCAACTTTTATAAAGTGAAGGCAATATCAGACATGTCAAAACTGGGTTGACATTGCCTTCATCAGATGGGGTGATGTCACCCCTGTAAAAGCCAAATTTTGAAGATGCACACAAATTGGGATTCAAAATGCTGATTTCCCTCCTGATCCCATGCCTAATGTCAACATGTGCTAGCTCCAATCATGGGGGATCAATGGACTTGTTTTGGGGGTGCAACCCCTTCCCCTCAGCTACTTTAGTAGTGAGGAAGGGGTTGCACCCACAAAACGCATGCATTGATATCCCCTGATGGCTGATAGCACATGTTGACACACTGTGTGCATCTTCAAAATTTGACTTTTAAAATACGTAAAAAATTTATCATAAAAACCACAAAAAATAGAAAAAAGTTAGGGATTTCTGGGTGTTTTAGATTCTCCCTAAAACATCAATGATGTTCTTTGTTTTTTTTTTTTTGAACATCATTGATATTTTCCTTTAGCTGTTCTAAATCGTGATTGCACCCCATTATCCCCCCGAGCCTGAGGACATAGGGGTGTTTCAGGACTTCTCCGGTTTCGATTGAGCTCCAGGCGAGGTGTGAGTGATCCAGCTGCTAGCAGTTACATGGCCGGAGAGGCGGGACAGAGCTCCGAGTCTAGACGTCCATCTCGGAAGCTCTGCGCATGCGCACTTTCCCTAAATACACTTTTATCATTTTTTTTAGACAAATAGAGCTTTCTTTTGGTGGTGCAAAGTAAGCATGAGCTGATGGTGGTATTTAATCACCACTCAGTTTTTTTTTTGCAAAACAAAAGAAGAAAGACCGAAATTAAAAAAAAAATTTTTTCAGTTTCTGTTATAATATTTTGTAAATAAGTAATTTTTCTTCCTCACTGATGTGTGCTGATGAGGCTACACTCATGGGCACTTATGAGGCTGCACTGATGTGCACTGATAAGACTGCCCTATGTGCAGTGATGGACACTGATGAGGCTGCACTGATGGGCACAGCTGAGGCAGCTCTGATGGACACTGATTAGCTGCACTAATGGGCTCTGATGAGGCTGCACTGATGGGTACTGATACGCGGCACCGATGGGGCTGCACTGATAATCAGGGCACTGATATGCCCTGATTATCAGTGTAAACAATGTACACTGATAATCAGAATGTCAGAATTGCCAGTTATCGGCTCTCCTTCCCTCACATAGCAACAGTGTGTGAGAAAAAGATCACAGATAACTGGCAAGTTGGTTTACATGTGACCAGCTGTGATTGGACACAGCTGATCACATGGTAAACGGCTGCTGTTATTGGCCCTTTACCGTGATCTGTGATCAGCTGTGTCCAAAGGACACAGCCATCACAGAGTGCACCCAATACACGCCCCAGGGGGTGCACAGGAGGAGCACTCATGGGAGGATGTTAAGGACATCCTCCCAGAACTGAAGACTTGCGTTATAGCCATCCAAACTTAGAACAAACGGGATTCTTCGCAAAACCAAAGTTGTGGCAAATCTAAACCACATATTTAACTGCAATAACTGTAAAAAGTGTTCCAGGTTAATTAAAATATATGTAAAAAAATTGGAACTAAAAGGTGAGTACTTACCTGTCAAATGGTCCTTAGCCGACACCTGCATCCTCTTTTGAGTGTTGGTGGTGGAGCTTCTTCATTGGCCGGCAGGAAATGATGTTACGCTTGCAGCTCAAATTAATGAAAAATGCTGGGGTCAGAATGATAGTCTTTTATATTTGTTCACAATCGATTTGCAACAGTCATGAGCTAAAAATTGTGTGTGATTGATGAACCAAAAATGAAAACGATGTCCTTTTTTCATACACAGGAAGACCTCAGCCAGAAGGAGGCTGTGGAATGTGGCACACAGGAGGAGGCTATGGAATATGGCAGCCAGGAGGAGGCAGGGGTTAGTGTCAGCCAGGAGGAGGCCGGGCCCAGTAGGAGCCTCACAGAATCCCAGGTCCCTCCCCTCCATCTTC
Source organism: Aquarana catesbeiana (assembly GCF_042186555.1). Classification (NCBI taxonomy): domain Eukaryota; kingdom Metazoa; phylum Chordata; class Amphibia; order Anura; family Ranidae; genus Aquarana; species Aquarana catesbeiana. The sequence goes on from NC_133324.1 coordinate 303,249,699, forward strand.
CAACCAGAAGACCCAGGAAGGGGAGTAACGTGGAGGAGTCAGCGCTTAGGCTGATTGGGAAGGCTTCTGCGGCCCTCAGAACCCCCCCACTCGTGAAGAGGCCTTTGCCTCCATGGCTGCCACCAAACTGCAGGACATGCAGGAGGGCCAACACCTCATGTGTGAGGAAATCACTTATAAAACATTAAATAAGGGGTTGAGGGGCTAAATCACACCCAATACCCACCTGTGTGAGGTGTATCATCCTCCTCCTCCTGCCACACCTCCAACACCACAGCCACAGCCTGGAAGGAAGAGTGGAAGGAAGATAAGAAGGTGATGACCTGGGTTCAGTCTGGTTTGACAAAAGATGCAGGCTCTTGTATGACTCCAGCCTGGGGACATAGATGTCATCTGCTGGTGTTCATGATCTGTTGGACTACTGGACCAGATTGTACTCCCTTAGATAAGGACTCCTCAGGCCACCAATTTTGCCTTAAAATAGTTGATGTCTGCCCTGGGGGCCAAAGGCTTCACCAATTTCAGCAGTTTCTCTAGCGTTGCCTTCCTCTTTATTTGGTTATGACCCCTAATAAAGGTTTTTTTTAACTAATACTTACCTATGTGTGTTTTCCTTCAAAAAGAACAGTTTGTTTGTGAGGAGACAGGTACATTTCAAAAATACAATGTCAAATTAAGAAGGAACACCAACACCAAACAACCTCCTTGAGATTGAAAAATACAAGATAATAATGGTGTTGTGGTAACTTGACACACAAAACACATCCAAAAAAATTATGGAGATCACCAAAAAAATAAATAAATAAATAAAAAAACAGGAGATATGGATTAAAAAAACAAACAACAAATAATAAAAAATCTAAAAACATAAAACCCAAAAAATTATTCGGTAGATCTGACAAATAAAAATATTATATTCATGAAATCACAAGAAATAATGAAGAAATAAGTTTGTGAGAACGCTGTGTGAATATAAGCACTAAAACAACTTAATTCTTCTAGCATTATAAAGAAGAAGAGAGTGCGCTGCATTAAACAATTTCAAACATTGCAGCGTGACGAAAGTGCTATATCCATTACGACGCTAATTTTACCAGACCGATCAGTTCCATCTCGGAATTTATTCTGAGCATGGGTGGCACTTTGTGCATCGGAATTGTGTACACGTGGTCGGAATTTACACGAACGGATCTTGTTGTCGGTAAATTTTATAGCCAGCTCTCAAACTTTGTATGTCGGAAATTCCGATGGAAAAAGTCCGATGGAGCCCACACACGTTCGGAATTTCCGACAACAAGCTCCGATCGCACATTTTCTGTCGGAAAGTCCCACTGTGTGTACAGGGCATTAGTGATCTTTTCAGTTGAAAATAGGTGGACGTGAACCTCAATTCCAAAAAAGAAAGGTTTGCTACATTATATGAAACATCTAAAAATGTTAATTTGAGCTTTAAGCGTAACATCATTTCCTGCCGGCCAATGAAGAAGCTCCAACACCAACACTCAAAAGAGGATGCAGGTGTCGGCCAAGGACCATTTGACAGGTAAGTACTCACCTTTTAGTTCCAATTTTTTTACATATATTTTAATTAACCTGGAACACTTTTTACAGTTATCGCAGTTAAATATGTGGTTTAGATTTGCCACAACTTTGGCTTTGCGAAGAATCCTGTTTGTTCTAAGTTTGGATGGCTATAACACAAGTCTTCAGTTCTGGGAGGATGTCCTTAACATCCTCCCATGAGTGCTCCTCCCTCGCACCCCCTGGGGCGTGTATTGGGTGCACTCTGTGACGGCTGTGTCCTTTGGACACAGCTGATCACAGATCACGGTAAAGGGCCAATAACAGCAGCCATTTACCATGTGATCAGCTGTGTCCAATCACAGCTGGTCACATGTAAACCAACTTGCCAGTTATCGGTGATCTTTTTCTCACACACTGTTGCTATGTGAGGGAAGGAGAGCCGATAACTGGCAATTCTGACATTCTGATTATCAGTGTACATTGTTTACACTGATAATCAGGGCATATCAGTGCCCTGATTATCAGTGCAGCCCCATCGGTGCCGCGTATCAGTACCCATCAGTGCAGCCTCATCAGAGCCCATTAGTGCAGCTAATCAGTGTCCATCAGAGCTGCCTCAACTGTGCCCATCAGTGCAGCCTCATCAGTGTCCATCACTGCACATAGGGCAGTCTTATCAGTGCACATCAGTGCAGCCTCATAAGTGCCCATGAGTGCAGCCTCATCAGCACACATCAGTGAGGAAGAAAAATTACTTATTTACAAAATATTATAACAGAAACTGAAAAAACATTTTTTTTTATTTCAGTCTTTCTTCTTTTGTTTTGCAAAAAAAAAAACTCAGTGGTGATTAAATACCACCATCAGCTCATGCTTACTTTGCACCATCAAAAGAAAGCTCTATTTGTCTAAAAAAAATGATAAAAGTGTATTTAGGGAAAGTGCGCATGCGCAGAGCTTCCGAGATGGATGTCTAGACTCGGAGCTCTGTCCCGCCTCTCCAGCCATGTAACTGCTAGCAGCTGGATCACTCACACCTCGCCTGGAGCTCAATCGAAACCGGAGAAGTCCTGAAACACCCCTATGTCCTCAGGCTCGGTCAGGAGGGATCTGTTCTGTCAGCCCAGCTTCAGCCTTTCAGCCACGGAGGAAGCCAAGATGGTGTCCAGAGCACACTATGCAGATGCTGAGGGGGAGAAGCTATGGACGCAGCCTCAGACAGCCTCGGGAGAACAAGTGGCCTGAATCTGTAAGTAACCTCTACCCTAACAGCTTGTCACCTGCATCCACCTAATCCTTACTAGAGAGAACACTGGATGAACTTATTGCCACCCCTGTGGGGGACCATGCGGTCAGCCCAGATATGTTGGCCCTGCTCAGCCCACACTCTCCTGCAGGCTCAATGGACTTTACTGTGCTGATGAATACCTTTTCCAAGATGTTGTCCAGGGGCCTAGCACAAACAGCATCCCAAATCACATCCACCATACAAGCCAACCTGCAAAATCTCAGCTCTAGAATTGAGGCCACAGAGCAAAAATTGGAACAAATGATCTCTAGGGCTTATCAGAATATAGCCCACATCCAGGATTTATGTCTGGACACTGCTATTTCTAAAATTGATGACCTGGAGAACTGCTCCAGGCATTATAATTTCCGCATGAGAGGGCTCCCCGAAACTGTTAGGGACACTCACCTAGCAGTTAAATCCTTTATCAAAGACATCATACTGAACATCCCTGACCATCGTTTGGAGCTAGACAGGACTCACGGAGCTCTTCACCCCCCTCGTTCAGATGGACTATGTGGTCAAAGCACACTTCTATGGGGTTAAGAAAGAGGTCATGCGTAGGGCCAGAGATGCAGAGCAACTATCCATCCAAAGATACCCCATCCAAATATTTGCAGATCTATCCCCCTCACTATTCAGTGAACGAGAGCCCTGAAACCACTTCTGCAAGTCATCGCAAAAAATGATCAAATCTTGGTCCTGCGCCTTCTGCCTATCATTCACCTACACGAATGACGGGGAATGCCTGATGGTACATCTGGGCCTCATATCTCTGGACTCTTCAACTTTTTCAAGTCACAAGAACACCAGATCAACTAAACACCCATTGCCGCAGAGCCCAATTGTCCCAGTTTGGAGAAAGCAGCAGTCCAAACGATCCAAAGAATCTTACCCTCCTTGATTACTAGGAGGCCTCATTTCTCATTCTTTTTTTTGGTTGCTTTTCCTTTTGGGCCCCTCAGTAATGTGTACCACTTAAACTCTTACCATTAGGGGATATAGCTCCTTTGACATATGTCTGACTGTCCATTAAGGAGCCCAGAACCTCTTCCTCTTTCAAACGGACAACGGACATGCAGTGATAAAACGGCTTCCATTGGTGGCCCAACCTTCATCAGTGATCACTTTACTATCGAGGTAGATGATTTTGGGGCTTAAGTTTTCTGGATCAGGGGGCTTGGAAGAGGGGCTGGGCAGCAGGGCCCTTTCCCATTCCCCTCTCCTGGCCATCCCAGTCTTAGTTCGCATCCAGTTTGAATTTTTTTTCCTATAATTAACCTTTTATAAATATGTAAATATGTGTATGGTTACTAGCTTGTGACGTTCTCAGAATCCCTGTTGGGACCAAAATTGTTAGAATGTTATATGAATGTCCCACGCCCCTGGGGCTCGGGGGGCAGACATCACCCCTGTTGGGGACATAGCCTTCCCTTTGAACTCTCCTGAGCTACGGACACACCCTGGGGGGGGGGATTTCTCTCTCACAATGACAATGAATTGTTTTTTATAGAGATCTCCCTCCCTTCTACATAGTAAAAATAGGTGGTTGGCGGGGCTGGAGCGGACGTATTGCACCTCTCTCTGCCCCTGCGAGTAAACCTTCATCCCACACAGTGGTGGTTGTTGGTTTGCCTCTCAGGCGGAGGCCATTGTTATTACTTAATAGAGGAGAAGTGGATATATCTGCTCCTCTCTCCCGGGTCTTGAGGGGGTCTGCGATGTGGCTTCTTCGTGACCTTCTCAGATCCCCACCCTTCTTTACTCTCAATCTTGTTTTAATTTTCTATCTCTCTCTCTCTCTCTCTCTCACTCTCCCCCTATTGTTACTTTTTCAGGCATCAGGGAGGTTCCATGGGCTGGTGGCTTAGAAGAGTGGTTCTTTCCTCAATTGGTCTGCAGTGGCTTTTGACTGGATTCATCTGGTGGAAGGTAGGTCTCTGCTCAGTAAAGCATTCTCTCTCCCCTCTGATTCATGACACCACATAAAGTGAATTCTTCATTTATTCAAATAGCTTCCCATAATGTACAGGGCTTGAATTCCCCATTGAAGAGCAGAAAATATTTCCAAAACACTTTGTCTCTGCAGATGGAGATGCTTCTCCTACAGGAAACTCATTTCCCCAGGTCATATAATCCCTCGTTTGTCCACACTAGATTCCCTCAATTTTTTTTAGCGAACGCAGAAGACAAAACTAAAGGGGTGGGCATCTTCCTGTCCAAAACTGTCACCTTTTCTCCCAAGGAGGAATCAGGGATCCTGAGGGCAATCTATCCTTCTTTTCAGATCAGTGAATGGAAACCTATATACATTTGTCTCATACTATGCATGGAATCGTGATCAGGCTAGGTTTTTCAACTCTATGCTAGATGCCCTCTCCCCTCATTTTGTGGATACAGTAATCATGGGGGGTGATTCGAATGTTGCATTGGACCAGATGCTAGATAAATTGGGAAAAGGCCATTCCAGGATGCTCCGATCCCTAAAACAAAGTCTAAAGACAGTCAAAACCCTCCACACCCATGGCTTAGTGGATGTTTGGAGAGAACTTAATCCAACAACTAAGGACTATACCCACTTTTCAGCCCCTCACCAAACATTTGCAAGGATTGACCATATTTTTTGGTGGCCTCCACCATCCTCAAGGCCTCTAAATGTTCATTAAGGACTCACCATTGTCTGATCATTCAATGGTCATGCTTTACCTTGCGAGACCCTCTGAATCAGATGGTACATTTTGCTGGCGATTGAACGAATCACTGTTCAGTGATCCGGTCCAATGTACCATACATAAGAAATTAGAGAATATTTTTGGGTTAATGACAATGGGGAGATCCCTTCTGAAACATTCTGGGCTGCCTATAAAGCGGTGCTATGGGGCAAGATTATTCAAATCTCTACCAAACTTAAAAGGGAACGATGAGCTGATTTAGTCAAGTTAAAACAAGAATTCCAAAAACTCTCCAAAACACACAGATGTAACCCCATTACTAAGTCGCAAGCCCTGTTGGAATCATGTAGAATCGCCCTAAACCTAGCTCTAACTACAGAAGCAGAGAAAAGCCTTAGGTGGTCTAATGCTTGTTTTTATCTTCAAAAAGAATAGGTGGGGCCCGGACTAGCTTCTAAATTGACACCCAAGCCTTGAACTTTCTCTTTTCCCAAGGTTCCTGACTCCACAGGTACGCTCACGCAAAATCTGCAATGGATCATGACAGCATTTCATGACTTTTATGCAGACTTATACAAGTCAAGTGACTTATACAAGTCAAGGGAGATACCCAGACTCCGTATCCTCATTGACTTCTTAGATAAAGTTCCTCTACCTAAATTGAAACAGGACCATAGTGCACTTCTGGAAAAAACAATCATGTAATTAGAAGTTCTAGGGGTAATTAAGAATCTTAAGAGGGGCTCAGCCCCAGGTCTAGATGGGTTTTCCGCCTTCTATTATAGAACCTTTGCATCCACTCTAGCCCCTCATTTTACTCTACAATGCTCTTCGGGGGAATTCTACACTGGACAGCAATGCTAACCTGGCTTACGTGTCTGTCATTTCTAAACCAGGCAAAGATAGCTTTGAAGTGGGCAAATATAGACCCATTTCATTGATCAATAAGGATCTTAAAATATTAACCAAAATCATGACCAATGGGCTATCAGAATTTATAAGTGGTTTTATCCACAAGGACCAGATAGGCTTCATCCCAGGGAGGCAGGTCCCGATCAGATCAGATCAGATCAGATACGCAGAACCGTTAGATGTAATCTCTCTTTTAAAGTCAAAATGGGATGGGGGCCCCCATCAGGAAAAATTCCTATTGGCTGTGCATCTACAAAAAGCGTTGGATACTGTTGAGTGGCCTTATCTTTTTGAAGTGTACGAAGATGGGGGTTTGGCCCTCATTTCCTACAGATAATAAGGAATTTGTACTCCAACCCGAGGGCCCAAGTTAAGCTCCAAGGCCAATACTTAAACCCTTTCTCGATACACAGAGGCACTAAACAAGGATGCCCCCTATCTCCTATTATTTTTGCCATAGCAAATGAAACTCTAGCCACCACGATAAGAAACCACCCAGATATACATGGCGTTACCTGCAGCTCCTGTGTCCATAAATGTGCTTTGTTTGCAGATGATCTGCTGCTTTTCATTACTTCCCCCTTATTTCTACTCCTAATATTTTTCAATTCCTACAGGATTTTGGCAAAGTCTCAGGGTTGAGAGTTAACATGGTCTAATCTGTGGCCTTAAATATTACCACCCCAGTACCTCTGGTGGAGCGACTCAAAAACCACTTCGCTTTTGCCTGGGACCTCGATCACTTATTTGGGGCGTCAAATTGACAGCTAGTGTTGATCAATTATATAACGCCAATTACCCCCCCATGTATAAAAAGCTGAAGGAGGACCTCTCTAGTTGAGGACGGGGGAATCTGTCCTAGTTGGGCAGGGCAACCGCTGTAAAAATTACTCTCTTAACCTAGGATTTTATACTTATTTCGATCCCTACCCATCCCGATCCTGAGATCACCTCTACAAAAATTCCATTTGCGGATAATACGTTTCATCTGGGGCAACAAGGGATATTACTGCCCTAAAAGTGTGCTTCTTAGAAGACGTACCTAAGGAGGACTAGGTTTGCCGGACCTATGGAGGTATTATCAAGCTGCTCAATTAACACAGTTCTCGATCATTTACTCACAGAGTAGTAGACCAGAATGGGTCGAAATGGACAGATAAGCTATTCCATTACATACTATAGATTACCTAGCTTGGGTTCCCCCTAAAAATTAGCCCCCCCCCATAATGGCTCCCACCTTATCGCACTCAATGGCCCTATGAGACCTATTATACAAATCCTCTTATCTAATTTCTGAGCTACACCCCTTAGTGCACATCTTCCACACGCCCAGTTTTCCCCCAGGCCAAAATATAAGGGCATGTCACGTACCTAGTAGACGAGCCCGAACTACAGGAATTACGCCTCGGACTTGAGGCCCCTGGTAAAGTAAACAGGAGGCGCAGGAGTGAGGAGTGGCACAAGCGCCTGGCAGGATCAACAGCAAGAAGTAAGTACGGAATTCAGGAGACTCTGTGCAAGAGGACAGCAGACTGAAACCTGGAACAGGCTGGATCAGCAGACAGTGCAGCAGGCTGGAACTGGAACAGCTGGCTTGGAGCTGGACAGCAGACTGGAAACTGGAACAGGCTGGATCAGCAGACAGGTGCAGCAAACTGGAACTGGAACAGCCGACTGGAACAGCAGACTGGAACATGGAACAGGCTGGATCAGCAGACAGGTGCAGCAGACTGGAACTGAAACAGCAGACTGCAGAAAGATTCCCACTGGATTCCCTCAGGAAGGTCAGGCAAGCCGGGTCAGTTGTCAGGTGGGCAGCAGAAGGACCAGGGGAGCAGGCAGAAGAGAAGTCAGACAGGCCGGAATCAAGTGCAGGCAGATGGCAGGGATGGTCAGAGGCAAGCCGGGTAAAGCAATATATTATAGCAATTTGAGATAAAGACTTTAAAGGGAAGGTTATATGAAGACCAGATAACCTGATAAGAATTGAAAATCATAATTTATAAATATATATGATATTTTACATGTATAAGTAACCAGTATGGAATATAAGCCTATTTATAAATGACCAAATAGAACAATGCATACAAGCCAAATCGCTAGAATTCAACAGTGCATATTATTCAATAGTAGCTCTCGCACAGTAGTGAATCTGTCTTTTAAACAACCATATGTAAAACCATGTTTTTAGAAAAAACTTGCTCTTTTTACAGTAACATTTCTGTTCCGTGGGCATTTGTCAACACTATTAACAATCAGCAACACAGTCTAAGCTTGTGCTGTGGATAAATAGTTCTCTACCTTTTCAAACCTTTTCTGATGTTCGCAAACACTTCAACGAACATGACTACCCTTCCAGGTTCAATGCTCACCCAGGTTTCCCTGCAGCAACTGAGCCTGTTTCCACCTTCGGCTCTGTATCAGGTGGTACCTTATTGCAGATCTTGACTGGTATGTTTTTTGGACTTCAACAATGCTCATTTCTCTGTCTCTGATGTTGATTTTGATGTGTGACTTTGTCTCATTCTAGAATATTGTATAGCAGTAATACTTTGCATGGAATGCCCCTAAAGAAAGGACTCTACATAGGTCCTGAAACGCGTTGACCTGATAATGAAGGAACTGTATTTACATGATTTTGTTTTTGTCTTTATGTGTTCGATTTTGGTGATGTATGCACCACATATTTTATAATAATAAATTTTCATTTTTTAATATTTTGTTATTTGATTAGTTGTCCTTAAAGTCCCTTAGTATTTCCATGGGAGGTACTTCCTTCATATGATTTCTGAATTTGGGATGCTGGCAACCTTTGGGTCTCTTTGGATGGTTATCTACAACCTTACGCTCTTATATCAGAGTCTCCTCTTGCAGATGTCTTGGAACTGAACTGCTTTTATTCTTGGTTTGAAGAATGCCATATAACAACGTTATATGGCCACCAAAGTAGATACAGTGGATAAACACACATATTGCAATGAGTATTAGAAAGGTTGAAGACTACGTGCAAAGTAAAACCTATTAATATTGAATGAGTCCGTTGTTGCTAACCCATGCATACTTTAAGCATGCTACAACTCTACCTTCATATTTCATATGCTATTTGTTACCTGTACCTTCATATCTGAATTGAAAGAAATTATTCTTAATTTTTTTTTAACTTAACAACTTACCACCTTAAGAAATAACACTGGTGAAAATGTATATCATCTGAATGCTACTAGATTTTGGGCTTGCAATGTCTGAATTTGTTACTCCTCACACTGATCCCTGTGTCCATATCAAGCTTCCTTAGATCGTAAACTTAGGTCAAGCATAAGGGCTCAACTTCTGCTTAAATCAACATTAGGTCCTACTCCTCCCTACGCTAAGGCCCATTCCCTGCCATTCACATGTTAAATGTTAGAGCATATATTGCCCGCTAAATTTTTGGTATTTGATCCATAAGTGACATTGGATAAGACCGTATATAATACAGACAGAAGATTAACGTTAAACACTCTAAATAATAGACATGTAAAAACATCAACGAATATACTAAATAAAGTCTGGATTGCTGACGTGGCGGTGGATGGTCCCATACTCGTGACTGAGTGTGGGTGACCAGTAAGCATTGCCGCTGTGGTGTCTGGAGGACGTTGGACGTCTGATAGTGAGGCTTGGTGCGCACATTGCATATTCATAGGACAAAGGTCAGATGACCTAGTTTGTATGTATGCTGATTCGCTATTCATAGCGAGGCATGAATCGCATGTGCCGCCACCATTTTGAGAACCAGGAAGTGACTGCATTTTTGCATGACCAATTATCCACAGGTTTTTAGCTTGTTATTGGGGTACTATGTCTATATAAACGCAATGGCTACGGCACGTCTACACCCCAGATGATATCTCCTTAGACAAAATGTGTCGGTACGAGCCTGCTGATGCCATTGCGTTAACTTTCAGTCTTCTTACAAGCGCTTTTTTATCTGCTCAAATGTGAGTGTTCCTCAAATTTTATTACAGTTTCCTTGTTATGGGGATTCACACTATGTGAAATTTTTATTTCATTTATGGTTGCATCCTGTGAGCATATAAAAAGGATGTGATCTTCCTGCCTCCGAGTTTCCCTCCTTGCAGTGAGTTCCCTGCGGGACAGTGTGAACATCATCTTCCTGTGCCAACATCCTCAGACGTGGTTGTCCCTGTGTACTGGTGTGTTGCTACCACAAGCCTTGACAACTTATTGGGCTTATGCCTTGTTGAGTCCATTAGCTCTGGTAGCCTCTCTTATGTTGGTGGTGGCTTCTCCCATTATCTTCTCTTCACATCTGTTTGCCTATTGATGTCTGGAAGTTGATATTCATCTATCTAGATCAACATGACATCTCAGTTTTTTTATCCATGGATTATTTTCACTTATTCACTAGCACAGTGTGGACTTTATTTAGTATATTTATTGATATTTTTACGTCTGTTATTTAGAGTGTTTAACATTAATCTTCTGTCTGTATTATATACAGTTTTATTCATTATGACCGTTCTTATTTAGCGCTGTACATTTATATATTTTCTTCACTTGCAATTGTCGTTTGCTGTGTTGGCTGCTTGTTGTATTTTAGGTTACAGCATGGTATTGTTTACTTTTTCACATTCCTTAAATGACATTGGGCAGTGCTTAGTCCAAGTGGGTGATGAAAAATAATCTCAATAAAAGCAACTTGGGCTTGGTTTTGGAGGGGCTTCACAGGGATAAGGAAAATTACTTGAAAACTAACTTTTGTTTGTGTATTTGAGGGCAACATAAAGTGCCTGAACTGTAACACTGCTGTTACCTTAGAAATGTTTTAAGCTAAATAAGATTAACTTTAGTAATGAAGGTCAAATAATAATTATAGTAAGAAAAATTAGGCAAAAATGGACATTGCTTGATGTGGCTAACTTGTGCATTTCTTTCAACAGCTACATATTTTAACAGCTAAAAAAAGAACATGGTTTAAATACTTACTTACGTAACCATATAAGCATAAATAGGTTTCTATTATACAGAGACTATATTTATTCATCTGCTGTACTTATTTCATGTTCTATAGCCTGTATTCTACTTTTATTTTTAGATTTCAGAAACGTAGCTTTCATTTTTACACTGTTAAATTAAATTTCTAGGTCTGCAAATATTCCCATGCTAAATTAATATATTGAAATGTTCAAATAATTGTTCCAGTAATTAAGCAGTAAGATAGTTTAGAGAATGACGGCATTTTAGTTCTGCTATCTCAAATCTGTTCACCTTTAACCTATTCTTGCTGTTACCAAGGCAGTGTAAAAATGATTGGATAATTGGATGTTTCATGTTCTTGTGAAATCATCAAAGCACAAGGAGAACAAGTTGGACAAAAGTTAGCAATGAACCGTAATATATGGCTTGGTAATTATGTCTTTTCTTTTCATTTTTTCTGTCTATTGTTAAACTTCAGAAATTATTGTCTACAAAAACCCCTAGAGTCATTTCTTAAACCTTACAGGTATTAATAGTGAGTGAATATACCAAGCATAATTATAACATAGATAGTCTAAGTGAACCTTTGATATGAGACCACTCATGTATGGCTTTACATAATATCACAGCGAAGCTGCATTGAACCCTGAAGCCATGGGTCATATTTCCTGACCGTGACACCAATTCTGATAATTTTGTGTACACTCTTCTGTAAACCTGTTTTAGATCTCAAATCCCTAAGGGCAAAGATTAACAATAGAATTGTTTAAATGTCTTTAAAATATGTTTTAAATGTATATTAAGACATACTTGTGCACATTTCATGCAAAATATCGCATGCTATACAGAATGAATGGGTAACAACTCAAATATGATGTCAAATTAGACAGCCAGCACATTGGAAAAAGATGATAATGATAAAGATGATAATACTAAAAGTACTAATATTACTACTGCTATTACTACTAGTATTAATTGATTGAAATTAACAAATATATGCAATACATTTTTTCCCTTCACTTTCTTTCCTTTAGGACAGCAGGTTATAAGGTTATATGCAAATTAGAAGTTTATAAGTACCTTTACTTGAACTTTAAAATTATAGTTATGCAAAACTGGGTTTTTCGGCTGCAGGGCCAGGATGATTGGTTGCAATCGAGGGAAAGATGAATGCGGCCAAGTACAGGGATATCCTGGATGAAAACCTTCTCCAGAGTGCTCAGGACCTCAGACTGGGCCGAAGGTTTACCTTCCAACAAGACAATGACCCTAAGCACACAGCTAAAATAACAAAGGAGTGGCTTCACAACAACTCCGTGACTGTTCTTGAATGGCCCAGCCAGAGCCCTGACTTAAACCCAATTGAGCATCTCTGGAGAGACCTAAAAATGGCTGTCCACCAACGTTTATCATCCAACCTGACAGAACTGGAGAGCATCTGCAAGGAGGAATGGCAGAGGATCCCCAAATCCAGGTGTGAAAAGCTTGTTGCATCTTTCCCAAAAAGACTCATGGCTGTATTAGATCAAAAGGGTGCTTCTACTAAATACTGATCAAATGGTCTGAATACTTATGACCATGTTATATTTCAGTTTTTCTTTTTTAATAAATCTGCAAAAATGTTAACAATTCTGTGTTTTTCTGTCAATATGGGGTGCTGTGTGTACATTAATGAGGAAATAAATGAACTTAAATGATTTTAGCAAATGGCTGCAATATAACAAAGAGTGAAAAATTTAAGGGGGTCTGAATACTTTCCATCCCCACTGTATGTTAGAAGGCTGGCCAGGGACCAGCCTGTATTTGTGGGAGGAGTATGAGGGGTACATATCCCTCCTCCCCTGGCTGATCCAGTGTTGGACTCGCGTTCAGGGTTACAGGTCACTTCCTGTTTTGGCAGAGCGGCAGCAGGCTGCAGCAGTCTCATGGTGGTCCCTCTCCCGGGGCTCACGCTGGGCAGCATTGAGAGGGGAGCTGGCTGCCCGCCCATCCATCCACCTACTTATCCGGTGCTCATCCAGCAACTCCAAGGGGGCTGCACCGCCCGCTTCTCCTCCTGGGCTCACACTGGCATCTGGGGGGTGCACACACTCCTCATGAGGTCATGCTGGCAGCATGAGGGGGGCTGTTCGTCAATTCTCCCGGGATCACGCTGGTAGCATGGGGGGGGCTGTTGACATAGTTCTCCCAGGGTCACGCTGGCAGCAAGAGGGGGGGTTGGTTCACCTAATTCTCCCAGGGTCACGCTGGCATCATGAGGGGGCACCAATTCTCCCGGGCTCACGCTGGCATCATGCCCACCCGCCGAAGGTAGCTAGATTGCAGACTTGCAGTTCTCAAGTATCCTCTCAAAATCCAATGCAAATTTTGCGAAAAATGAAGGGTAGAAAGCTGCATCTACACATGATGGTGGTCACACTGCTGACTAGCAATGGGCAAATCGTTTGTCTCTTCTTATATGCTATTCAAGCTCGAGTAACGATCTTTCACAGGGTTCTGTCATAGCGTGTTCTGTCACACTGTTTCCAGTCTCAGCATGTCACAATCACAGCGTGTTCTGTAATAGCGTGTTCTATCATAGCGTGTCCAGTCATAGAGCATACAGTCAGCACGTGTCAATCATAGCGTGTTCCAGTCAGCATGGTACAATCATAGCATATTCAGTCAGCATGTCAGAATCATAGCATGTTCTGTCATAGCATGTTCTGTCATAGCATGTTCCAGTCAGCATGTTACTTTCTCAGTGTGTTCCAGTCAGCATTCCAGTCAGCATGTTATAATCTTAGCGTGTTCCAGTCAACATATTACATCCAGAGCGTTTCCAGTCAGCATGTTGCATTTGGAGCGTGTCCAGTCGGCATGTTACATTTGGAGCGTGTCCAGTCAGCATGTCAATATCATAGCATGTACAGTCAGCATGTCACAGTCACAAGCGTATTCCATTCATGGCGTGTTTAGTCACAGCATGTTACAGTCATAGTGGGTTCCAGGCACAGCATGGTTCACTCATAGCATGTGCTGTCATAGCGTGTGCAGGCAAGGATGTGCTCAGGCAGGGTGGGTCAGTTCTAGTGTGTTCCTGTGGCAGCGGTTCTGTAATCGCAGGTCCATCATAGTGGTTCTGTCACAGCGTGTGCTGTCACAACGGATGCTCATAGCTAGTTCTGCCACAGCGGGTGCTCCCACAGCATGTTCAGTCACAACGTGTTCAGTCACAGCGTGTTTCAGTCGCAGCAGGTGCTGCCATAGTGGGTTTATTCACAGTGGGTTTAGTCACAGCTTGTCCGACAGAGTGGTTCTGTAATAGCATGTTCAGTCAGAGTGGTGCTGTCATAGCGGTTCTGTCAGCATGTTCAGTCATAGCTGTTCTGTCTCGGCGGTTCTGTCTTGGCGGTTCTGTCTCGTGGTTCTGTCATAGCGGTCATGTCGTAGCATGTTCTTTCGTAGCAGGTCGGTGCCATGTAGTTCGGCATACACCAACAGCCGTTTCATCTTTGTTTGTTTCCATGTCTCATTGTACCTTTCTTCATGTTTCTTTGTATACCTGGGTTTAGTTAGCTAGTGCACACATTGCAGGATCTGTCACGTCTACAGATCCATACGGGCTGAGGTTTCCTTTGTTAATGATTGTTGACCACAATCTTCTCACACGTGTAACACACGTCATACGATGCATGTTTTTCATTTCATTACACCTGTACGACTACCCACCACAGTTTGTGGGTACACTAGCCCTGTGTGTTTAGTTTTAATTACCTGTCTCTGTGCTGCAGGTTACTCAGGCTCACTTACTTCATACACTGGGGGGGATGGCATCAGGGTCATTCATGCGCTGTGGCCTGGTCATTACGGCTCACATCCTCTTACTCAGTTAGGCACAGAGGGATAGTGTTCTCATGTCTAGTTGTCTGCTGTCAGATTTCTTTAGGTTGTGTTTCCTTGGGTTTGGGCATACTGCACGTTTCAGAAGCAATTTCAGTTTCATCCCTTCAACCCCACGTGGGGGTTTGGAGCATGGTAGCACTCCGTCATCTAGGAGTTCGTCCATACTTCAGCACATAGCGGAGTTTGCCACAGGGGTTTTTCTCTCCCGGCCACAGCTGAGACGGCAGCACATTTCGGATTATTTCCAATTCTGCCCCAGCTTCCCATCTACCAGCGTTGAACGTGTTCCAGGCATCATTCTTTAACGTAGATTCATGTGGGCTAATATGCACTCCATGACCTGTTACGATTGTTAGACAGGATGGAGGTGATTGTAGCTCGGTCAGAGGTGGGTGTCAGTGCACCCCCAGCTCCTGCTCTTCCAACATTCCTGCAGGCAAGTCAGCATCAGCTTAGTCCACCAGTTTTATCAAGCCTTCTGGTTCAATGTTTTTTGAGCCAAGTAATGTTTCTTGGCAGGGGCTGTGTGGGAATCTCCCATCCGGTCTTCAGACAGCCCCAGCTGGAAGATTTTTTTCAGGCCTGCACGTGGGCCTCATCACCATCTCGTCAGAGTCTTCCGTGTGTAGTATCTTGGTTTCAGCAGACAGTCATACTTTTGTTGCCGATCAAGGTACTGGAGGCAGTAATTTCCAAGAGGGGCTTGGCCTGGTTCTTCACCTTTGTTTGGTAGGTGGTGGGTTGGCCCACCGGGGTGTCCAATGGCAAGTTTCCGATATTGTTTGTTACTTTTTGGCTGCCCTCTTTTCTAGAGGAAACATTTTCATAGTAGTACTCATCCAGGGATTTCACGCTTCAGCACTTTCTACAGTTGGGGGGGTGTATTAGCTTTCAAAGCTGATATCACCAATGCTTGAAGCTACTTCCATCAGACCTGCCGTTGGGAGGGCGAGACAATGGTGCATTTGTTGTTTCACCATTGGGTTACCCTTGGGTCAAAAGCAGTCCTTGCTTCGAAAACCTTTCACCAGCACTCCATTTGATCTTGGGTTCCTGCAGGGGGGTCAGGGGTTCAATTCATTTAGTTGATTTCCTGTTGCGTGGAGACCCAACGATCTGCAGTATCTCGCAGGGTGTGTGCTGAGCCAACATGCTCTTGACGGCCCACAAGTGGTAGGTCCGGGCCGTATATCATTCTTTTCCTGGGGTCCACTCTTGGCTCCAATCTCTTGAATGCGAGGTTGCCTGGGGAACCACACAGGTACATCAGACCATTCATTTTTTGTGACCTTGCGCTTTTTCACCTTCCGTTTGAGGATGCCCCACAGATGCTCAATAGGGATTAGGTCTGGGGACATGCTTGGCCAGTCCATCACCTTTACCCTCAGCTTCTTTAGCAAGGCAGTGGTCGCCTTGGAGGTGTGTTTGGGGTGGTTATCATGTTGGAATACTGCCCTGCGGCCCAGTCTCTGAAGGGAGGGGATCATGCTCTGCTTGAGTTTGTCACAGTGCATGTTGGCATACATGGTTCCCTCAATGAACTGTAGCTCCCAGTGCCGGCAGCACTCATGCAGCCCCAGACCATGACACTCCCACCACCATGCTTGACTGTAGGCAAGACACACTTGTCTTTTTACTCTTCACCTGGTTGCCGCCACACACACTTGACACCATCTGAACCAAATAAGTTTATCTTGGTCTCATCGGACCACAGGTTATGGTTCCAGTAATCCATATCCTTAGTCTGCTTGTCTTCAAACTGTTTATGGTCTTTCTTGTGCTTCATCTTTAGAAGAGGCTTCCTTCTGGGATGACAGACATGCAGACCAATTTGATGCAGTGTGCGGCGTATGGTCTGAGCACTGACAGGCTGACCCCCACCCCTTTAACCTCTGTAGCAATGCTGGCAGCACTCATACGTCTATTTCCCAAAGACAACCTCTGAATATGACACTGAGTACATGCACTCAACTTCTTTGGTCGACAATGGTGAGGCCTGTACTGAGTGGAACCTGTCCTGTTAAACAGCTGTATGGTCTTGGCCACCATGCTGCAGCTCAGTTTCAGGGTCTTGGCAATCTTCTTATAGCTGAGGCCATCTTTATGTAGAGCAACAATTATTTTTTTCAGATCCTTAGAGTTTTTTGCCATGAGGTGCCATGTTGAACTTCCAGTGAGCAGTATGAGAGAGTGAAAGCGATAACACCAAATTTAACACACCTACTCCCCATTCACACCTGAGATCTTATGTTGAGTTATTTTTAGAGGACAGCAAAATTACACTGTTATACAAGCTGTACACTCACTACTTTACATTGTAGCAAAGTGTAATTTCTTCAGTATTGTCACATGAAAAGGTATAATACAATATTTACAAAAATGTGTGGGGTGTACTCACTTTTGTTAGATACTATATATTAGAAGGCCAGTATGGTGGCCTGAATTTATGGGAGGAGCTCAGTGGGTATTTAAGCTGACTACGCGCTTTTGCTCTCTGTCAGTTCCAGCGCACGATTTATTACGTCACCAGGCCAACTCTTCAGCTCATTGCGTATTCATGAGTCTTTTGTTCCAAATACAGTATGTTGCGGTTGCTTATTCATGGTTTGTGGATCAAGTCTTGAACGCTGTCACAGGTAAGATTCGTAACCCCCCTTGTCGTATAATTTTCAACCAGCTTACTTCTCATTATGTTCCCCATTCCGTTGTTGGGTTCTGCCGAGGAGCTTACTAATCATTTGTAGGCCTCCAGTATGCAGTAGTTACAGGCCCGTTTGCTGTTTCTTCTCTGATTCACATCGGATGCATGGCACACTTACCACAGTCTGATTCGTGCCTAGTCGCATTAGCAGCACAACGGTTCACATCGGATACATCCTGTACCGATTCATACTGCTCACCCCCATACCCTACTAATGATTCGTTGTCTCATTCACCGGTTCATATCAATTCATACCATACTCTGATTTGAGCCTAGTGGTCTTGGCGGCACAATGCTTTGCATCACTTGCATCCCACCCACCGATTCGTAGCGGTTCGTACCATACCCTATGATACGTTATTTATATTATTGTTCTGACTGATTCAGATCACGTTAGTAGCTACATGCATCCCACTCCAAACTGAACCTAGTCACGCTGGCGGCACAACGCTTCGCATCACGAGTATTCCACACACCAATTCGTAACATTCCCTATCATAAATCTACGATTCGTTACGTATGCCATTTTCACAGGTCGTTCCTACACATACTATTTCTGCTATCCTTTTCTTTTTGCCTATCAGTAGGTTACCGTTATTGCAATCGTTGCAAGAATACGCATCTAGAAATCAATGCAAAACATGTCTCTCAGCATATACCCATTGCATTTGCTACAAACAGGCTTCTCAGCCATCAGCAATTGCTGCAAGTACAGGCATCTCAGCAGTTACCCATTTGCTACGCTGCAAACATGCATCTCAGCCTAAACTCCTTGCAAATGCTGCAAGTACACATCTCAATATAACTTCTTGCAAATCGCTGCAAGCACACTCAGTGGCACTCACACAGCCACATTTCATTTTAGTGGCACTTAATCGGCCACTCGTCTCCAGTGGCATTCATACAAGCCACTCATTATTTTCCATCTGTCTTTCTCCCTCAGATCAGTCGAGTTCAGGTTCCATCCTGTACCAGGTTGGACGTTACTTCCCAGGTAAAAAAAAAAATGCAATGATTGCATCTTCACCAGGGCCAGTCGCATACAAAAGGGCACAAAAGGGGGAGTAAAATAAAGAAAAAAATCTTGTTGCACATATGTCACCCCTACTACAGGTGTTCCTGGTCAACCAAGTTTCAGTCCTAACCAGGACCTCGCTACTAGAGGGTCAGTCAGGTACGAAGTTCACAGGTTTCTCTATCACATCACTCTGCAGCACCCTTGCACTTTATTGTTACTTCACATACATCATTGGGCATGCTCTACAGGCATTCGTTTTTTGTCACATATGTCTACACATGCCACTCTATTTTTGAAGGACGCCCCTTCACCTCGCATACAAGGTCGCTTAACTGTAGGCTTGCTGGCAGTGCAAGTGTCAGTAGGCCAAGCATACGTCACCCACTACAGACCGCAACATTCCTACGTAGGCCGTACCAGACTTCATCTTCTTGCCCCAGTATACCCTGGGGTTCTGGTCTTTAGGTTTGTGCTTGCCACAAACAGGCACCCGAGCTATTGATTATCTGGCCAGTCACCTCCTGGCCCACCCCCACCTCAGTCGCCTCGCACTCTTCTGAATTTTCTAAATTTTCACTCTACATAGTTCTGCCACAACAGAACACTGTCAGCTCCTGTCTACGCCTATCTTTCCTTTTCCTGTACTTCTCTTTTTTCTTCCTCTCTGAGTTTTCTCTTTACCAATCCGCTTTCTATCCTATGGCTATGTCTTTTCTTAACATGAGCACCCCCGCCTTTTGTTTTCTAGCCGGAGCCATGTCACAGGCTGGCAGCGAGGACTCCACACCTGCCCCTCTGTCACCCTCTGTGGGCTCAGAGCGCAGCAGCGTACAGTCCCTCAGGGGATGGACCATCCCCAAACTCATTTCTGAAAGGGATATTCCCTTTCTTGCTACGGCCAGGAAGGCAGAGATTTTCAGGCTCCTATTCCCGCCTCTAGCTGGGCCCCGCACCCAGCAGGCATCCCTGCAATCCATCTCTGGGGCCATTTCCCAGCTGCATTCTTTGGTCTCCTCCTTAATCGCAACAGTTTCGGACGTCCAGACCAGAATCACACTTTTGGAAGTTCGCCGACCCATGGCCCTCCCTGAACTGGTCCTGGTCCCGATGACAGCTTCTTTTTCTGCAGGTACACCAGGAACTACACCTATCATCCTCTCCACTTATCTTGTCCCGGCCAGCATCAGGAAGGATATGTTATAGGGCAAAGACGTCAATTTGGCATTCCTGCTCATCTCAGCCCACGACTTAGCTGACAACAAATCTTAAGCCTGGGGGGACCTCTCAGTAGCTGTCAAGTCAAAAGACCCCAGGCTCAGTCATAAGCTGTCACCTAGTTCACGGTGGCCTTCGGGATGTTCAGAGACGTCTTTTGTTCAGCCACCCTCAGCAGGAGTGGGAATGTGGACCTATGACTCCATGCAATGTTAGATCTTGCTTACAAATATGGTGGCTTTCTTTGCCTTCTACGACTACCACTGGTCATTCTCAGCCAAAGCAGCAGCAAGACTCACCCAGTTCCAGATCAATACTGACTGGATCGTCTCAGACACGGAACTGTTTTGTCACCACTTTGCTGGTCCTCGTTTCCCACTCTGTGCGATTTGCCAATCTTCCACCCACACAGCAAATTGGTGCTCTGAGGCAGCCCACCACAACAGCAGCAGGTAGACAAGTTGGGAAGACCAGTCTTTTCAGTGGGGGGCGCGGCGATAAGCAACAACTTCAACCAAGGCGGGTTCTCCTTCAGCCAGTGTCGCCTAATGCACGTCTGTACTTCATGCCACAAGGCACACCCAAAGACCACTTTTCATCTAAATCAACTAAACAAATCCTGACTAAGCCTTGTGGGTGTCCTGTGGCTGGGCTTCTACCTCTCCACACACCCCACCCCTTCGATGGCAGTATTCCTGCTACACGGCTTCACTGCAGGATTCCACACCGGCCTCATCACCTCATCTCCACTCAAGAGTGCAAGAACCTCAGTCAGCAGCCATCGTTGCTCAGGACATAGACACCCTCTTACAGACGGAGTTAGATACAGGGTTCATCATCGGCCCCTTCTCACAGTCACCTTTCCAGATTTGGAGAGTCAGCCCTATTGGACTTGTCAAGAGCAAGTTCACAAACAAACTCCGCTTAGTTTACGACTTGTGTAATGTGACAATCTGCACTACCCCAAAAAGGTGCAAAAATGAAAAAAACAATATTTAAAAATATTTTAAATATATATACAATGGTGCTTCAATCTAAAAGAAAACTGGAATATTCAATTTTGTAAATATAGATAAAGTAAATAATAGATGTGCAACCAAAAAAAGAAAGAAGAAGGTCTAATGTGTACAAAGACACAAAAAAACAAAAAAAGGTGAAATATGTGCACCTTAAAGATCAAATTGAAACAAATGAAATAAAATATATAAATATATTTTAAAAACATAGTGAATGTCTCAAATTAATTCTATCCGCATACATATGAATAAACCTGTGCTGAAACAAAAAAGGGGAAAAACCTCAGTGCTAGCAAAAACACAAAGAGAAGTTCATAGTGCAATAAAGTTGAATGAATGAGCCCCAATATGTCCTTTTCTGCAAATGGTCCCACAGAATGGTCTAGGAATGAAAAAAAGGGGGAGGCCAGGTGGCCGCTTACCAGAACTGTAGGACCCCTATTACAGAGATCTAATAGGCACAGACAGGAGGGAACAGTCAGTCACGGGCGGCAACTTCAAACGTCTGCCCGCATCCTCTCACCCACCCGTATATTGGACTCAGATATGTTCCATAGGACTCACGTTAAGTAAATGGAAATAGGGGCTTCCAAGGGTTAACTACGTAAAAACAAAGTGAAACGGCCAGGACAGCAGCATTTTCTGGAGGAGTTCAGCAGTGGCAGCTTCTGGATTTCTATTCGTACAGGTCTCCTTCCTCTGCTGCTGCTGCTGTATGTTCCCCAAGCAGGTCCTTCCCGAGCCTAATTGCTGAATGATAATCACCTTTATGACTTGTCTGCACTACATTTCTCACATATCCCTAGTTTGAACCCCCTGATCCCTTCCAAGGAATTCCTCTCAAGTACGTGTCAGTCGACATGGGCATCCAGGCCATCATTAAGATAGGCTATCCAAAGTGGATATCGCAGATGCCTTCAAGCTCCTGCCTATTGAGCCATCCCTCTGGCGGTGGCATGGCATGTAGTGGAGGGATTACTACTATTTTGCCACCAAGCTGACCTTTAGCTCTAAAAGCAGCACATGGCTGTTTGACATTTTCGCCCAGTCCCTCACTTGGATCCTATCACACCAGGCCCAGTGCCACAGGGTTATCTATTATCTCGATGAATTTCTGCTCATTGAATGGCCAGACATACCCCCGGTAGATCTAGATAAGCTAAGAGTGGTCTTCAACAATCTCAGTGTGCCTATAGCCGAACACAAAGTGGAAGGCCCAGCACATTCACAGACACCGCAGCCTCCACAGGCTTTGCTGCTATTTTTGGCCACCACTGGTTCGCTGGTCCCTGGCCCCGAGAAATCTGCTTGATTCCTGGTTTCACTCGATCTTCGTCTTTGTTCAAACTATACCCCATCGTGGCAGCAGCCCAAGCCATGGCGGCCCTGTGTAGTGTGTTCCGGCGTGCTTAGAGAGAGATCGAGACAATGTCATTTCATTTGAGTTAGCTAGATTAGGCAGGACAGTCAGTGAGTTAGCTGTACTTACAGTGTATTCTGTATATATATGCATCCCAGGTGTTGTGTATATATATATATATATATATATATATATATATATATATATATATACACTGTATTCAGTTTAGCTAGATAAGTTCCTGTTATCTTCCTACTGACAGGCAGGCTTGTCTTGTTACAGTATTTACAGCTACCTGAAGAAAATTGCTGGTGTTCTTTTGATCCTATTAGTACCACAGTCAGGCAGCTAGACTATTTACAGTTAGTGTAGTGAGTCCTCCTCACAGTGTTCAGTTAAAGCTACAAGTTAGTTTAGTGTGACCTCTCCACAGTGTTCAGCTAAAACTACAAGTTAGTGTAGTGCATCCTCCTCACAGTGTTCAGCTAAAGCTACAAGTTAGTTTAGTGTGACCTCTGCACAGTGTTCAGCTAAAGCTACAAATTAGGGTAGTGCGTCCTCCTCACAGTGTTCAGCTAAAGCTACAAGTTAGTGTAGTGTGACCACTGCACAGTGTTCAGCTAAAGCTACAAGTTAGTGTAGTGCGTCCTCTAAACAGTGTTCAGCTAAAACTACAAGTTAGTTTAGTTTGACCTCTGCACAGTGTTCAGCTAAAGCTACAAGTTAGGGTAGTGCGTCCTCCTCACAGTGTTCAGATAAAGCTACAAGTTAGTGTAGTGCGTCCTCCTCACAGTGTTCAGCTAAAACTACAAGTTAGTGTAGTGTGACCTCTGCACAGTGTTCAGCTAAAGGTACAAGTTAGTGTAGTGTGTCCTCTGAACAGTGTTCAGCTAAAGCTACAAGTTAGTGTAGTGCGTCCTCCTCACAGTGTTCAGCTAAAACTACAAGTTAGTTTTTTGCGAGCTCTGCACAGTGTTCAGCTAAAACTACAAGTTAGTTTTTTGCGAGCTCTGCACAGTGTTCAGCTAAAGCTACCTGTAGAAGGTTGGTGGTGTTTTCATGATCATATCACTACTGCAGGCAGCTAAATAAGCTACAAGTTATTTTTTTGCGAGCTCTGCACAGTGTTCACCTAAAGCTACCTGTAGAAGGTTGGTGGTGTTTTCCTGATCCTATCACTACCGCAGGCAGCCAAATAAGCTACAAGTTATTTTTTTGCAAGCTCTGCACAGTGTTCACCTAAAGCTACCTGTAGAAGTTTGGTGGTGTTCACATACTACAGGCAGGTAGTTGATTTTGCTAGTTGCAGTATCAGTATATATATATATATATATATATATATATATATATATATATATATATATATCCCAGCTTAGTGCAGCTACAGGCCATTAGTATGTCTGGAAGGCCAACAAGGAGAGGCAGACAGTCACAAGCCAATAAAAGAGGGCAAGCAGGCTCTGTGTCTAGAGGCAACAGTGCTGGTCCTGGAGACGGTGCATCCTCACCAGCACGTGGCCGTGGAACACGCTTGGCCTTTTTTTCAGCAGCTGGCCGAGTTGAGCCGCAACATGCGGAAGACTTGGTCGAGCTGATGATCAAGCTGTCCTCATCCTCCCAATCCTCTCTCACCCATGCTCAGGGTACTTTGTCTGGCAAAGCAGCTGCCAACACGGTCTCTTCCCTCGGCTCAACGGCATCAGTGACTCCTTCCATAGCCCCACCATGTCCTCCTGAGGAGTCCCTCAAACTGTTTGACCACAGTGTTGGGTACAGGAGGATGCCCAGCAATTAGAAGGCTCTGATGATGATACTGAGCTGGATGAAGGCAGTAACGTGAGCACGGACAGAGGGGGTGCCCAAGAAGGACAGCAATCTGGCAGTCATGGTCCCCCTGCTGCAGCATACTGCCAGGTTTGCTCCAGTGATGAGGAGGGAGGGGATGATGAGGTCACTAACTCAACGTGGGTGCCTGATAGGAGAGAGGAAGAGGAGGAGGAGGCACATCACCAACGAGGCAGGATGCCCTCCAGGGGCCAGCCTAAGGGCAGCACACTGACTGCATCACACCCCAAAGCTCCGCATGTGCAGGGCGCTGCAGTCTCTGCGTGTTATTCCAAAAGTTCTTTGGTGTGGGCCTTTTTTAAGACGAGTGCATCAGATCGCACCGATGCTATTTGCAACATATGTCTCAAGCGTATCTCGCGTGGCCAAAACATCTCCCGCTTGGGCACCACATGCTTGACCAAACATATGTTGACCTGCCATGCAGTTAGTTGGCAAGCGTATCTAAAAGACCCACACCAAAGAACAAAGAGGACCTCTCCTTGCTCCTCATCAGCTGAGATCTCCAACCCCACTATACCTTCAGTCCTCTCTGAGACCTGCACTGAGAGGAATGAAGGTGTAGAATTAGGTGTGTCACAGCCAAGTACTTGTGGGCAATCTGCTTTCGGTACACCAATGTCAGATTGTACCAGGCAAATTTCCCTGCCCCAGCTGCTGCACTGCCGAAAGAAGTTCACTCCCAGCCATCCACATGCCCAGCGGTTGAATGCTAGCTTGGCAAAATTGCTAGCACTTCAACTGCTGTCTTTTCAGTTGGTAGACTCTGCCCCTTCCGTGAGTTTGTGGAATGTGCGGTTCCTCAGTGGCAGGTACCCAAACGCCACTTTTTCTCACGGAAGGAGATTTCGGCTCTCTACCGGCATGTGGAAGGCAATGTCTTGGCCTCACTGGACAGGGCGGTCAGCGGTAAGGTGCCTATTAACGTTGACTCATGGTCCAGCAGGCATGGACAGGGACATTACCTAAGTTTCACCGCGCATTGGGTGACTCTGCTGGCAGCTGGGAAGGATGCAGGACAAGGTGCAGTAGTGTTGGAGGTTGTTCCGCCACCACGCCTCCAAAATGCCACTACTAATGATTGTGACACACCTCTCTCCTCCACCCCCTCCTCTTCTTCTTCCTCCATGGCCTCTTCCTGTGCTTTGTCCTCGGAACCAGAGGTGCTCCGTAGCCATTCAAGGGGCTACGCAAGTATGCAGGCCAAAATATTCCATGCGGTGCTTGAGCTGGTGTGCTTGGGGGACAGGAGCCACACTGGGGCAGAGGTTCTGTCAGCTCTGCAGGGGCAGGTTCAGAGGTGGTTGATGCAACGCCAACTTAAGGCAGGAATGGTGGTTTGCGACAATGGCACCAACCTCCTCTCTGCCCTCCGACAGGGACAAATGACCCATGTGCCCTGTTTGGCTCACGTCCTTAACTTGGTGGTGCAGCGGTTCTTGGGCAGGTACCCGGGCTTACAGGATGTCCTGAGGCAGGCCAGGAAAGTCTGTGTGCATTTCCGACGGTCATATAATGCCAGTGCTCGGCTGGCAGACCTCCAAAAGGAGTTTAACCTGCCCAAGAACCACCTAATCTGTGACATGCCCACCAGGTGGAACTCAACGTTGGCCATGCTGCAGTGGCTGCACACACAGCAGAGGGCCATCAATGAGTACCTGTGCGATTATGGCACCAGGACAGGGTCAGGGGAGCTTGTTTTTTTTTCCCCACGCCAGTGGGCCATGATCAGGGATGCATGCACTGTCCTGTCACCATTTAAGGAGGCCATGAGGATGGTGAGCAGTGACAGTGCATGCATCAGTGACACTGTCCCCCTTGTCCACCTGTTGGAGCACACGCTGTGTGGAATAATGGACAGGGCACTTGAGGCAGAACAGAGGCAGGAAGAGCTTTATCCAGACAGTGTTCCTGCATGCCCGCCAATCACACAGGAAGAGGACGAGGAGGAGGAGGAGGAGGATTGTGTCAGTATGGAGGTGGAGCCTGGCACTCAGCATCAGCAGCAGTCCCAAGAAACACATGGACTTGTACGTGGCTGGGAGGAGGTGGCTGCAGACCATGTCATCCTTAGTGACCCAGAGGACTCCGGACCGAATGCCTCAGAAAACCTACGCTGCATGGCCTCCCTGATCCTGCAAAGCCTGCGTAAGGATCCTCGTATTCGTGGTATCAAGGAGAAGGACCAATACTGGCTGGCAACCCTCCTTGATCCATGTTACAAGAGTAAGGTTGTGGACCTTATCTTGCCGTCGCAGAGGGAGCAGAGGATGAAACATCTTCGGTAGGCCTTGCAGAAAGGTCTGTGCAATGCGTTCCCCGAGACTGGAAGGTTACAGACTCCTGTTTCTGGACAACGTGTTGCTGAGGCTTCGGTCAGTCAAAGCGGTGGAGAAGGTGGCCGTCTGACCGATGCGTTCAGACAATTTTTTAAGTCCACAGCTCCAAGGTATGATCGGTTCTAGCAACCATCGCCAGCGTCTGTTTTACATGGTGCAGGAATATCTAGGGGCAAGATCTGACTTGGACACCTTTCCCACCGAAAATCCTCTGGGTTACTGGGTCTTGAGGATGGATCACTGGCCAGAGCTTGCACAGTATGCAATTGAGCTACTGGCCTGTCCTGCATCCAGCGTTCTTTCGGAACGCACATTCAGTGCTGCTGGAGGCTTTGTAACCGATCACAGGGTACGTCTGTCCACCGACTTGGTCGATCGACTGACGTTCATAAAAATGAATCAGTCTTGGATCACCACCAGCTACCAAGCACCTGATGCTGATGTAACCGAATAATTTTTTTTTAAATCTCAGATCCCTTCAAAGACTGCCTATGCTGATGCTGAGTGACTATCCTGAGTAATTATCCTCTTCCTGCTCAATGATCACGCTGATAGCTTGTAAGAACATTTTTGGTTCTGGGCGCTGCCACCAGTGCCTAAGGCCCAATTTTTCAGCCCCTGTTTAACAGGGGCGTGTAATTACAATTTTTGAGGCAATACTTTGCAGCAGGGCTCGTTTCTGCATTCCAACTAGAGTACCTGTGAGGGGTTGCAGTGTTGTGGCACCAGCACCAGTGCCTAAGGCCCAATTTTTCAGCCCCTGTTTAACAGGGGCGAGTAATTACAATTTTTGATGCAATAGTCTGCAGCAGGGCTCGTTCCTGCGTTCCAACTAGAGTATCTTTGAGGAGTTGCAGTGTTGTGGCACCAGAACCAGTGCCTAAGGCCCAATTTTTCAGCCCCTGTTTAACAGGGGCTTGTAATTACAATTTTTGAGGCAATACTTTGTAGCAGAGCTTGTTCCTGCGTTCCAACTAAAGTATCTGTGAGGGGTTGCAGTGTTGTGGCACCAGCACCAGTGCCTAAGGCCCAGTTTTTCTGCCCCTGTTCAACAGGGGCTTTTAATTACAATTCTTGATCTAATATTTCACAGCAGGGCCCATTTCTGCACCCACCAAGGGCGAGTGAGGACTTACAGTGTTGTGGCACCAGCACAACCACCACCACCAAAGGTCCAATTTTTCTGCCCCTGTTCAACAGGGGCATGTAATTACAATTCTTGATCTAATATTTCACAGCAGGGCCCTGTGAGGGCTTACAGTGTTGTGGCCACAACAACACCTAAGGCCCAAATTTCTGCTGAGTTTATAGGGCAGGCCCCTACTTTCAAACATCCAACTTACAAACGACTCCTACTTGCAAATGGAAGGAGACAACAGGAAGTGAGATGAAATCTACCCCTAGGAAGGGAAATTCTTTCCTGTAAAAGTTAATATGGGAAAAACATTTCCCCTTAATATCCATACAAGACCCAAAGGGCCTGGTAATGGACTGGGAGGTACCCATGCCGTTTGTGTCACACATTTTCATCCATATTGCCAGGACCCGACATTACATTAAAGCCGCAAGCAGTTTTAAATGACTTTTTGTGCAGGGACTGTTCTAAGCATGGGAAACACGCGCCACTTTACAGGCATACTATAGACACCCCCCAGGTACGATATTTAAAGGAATATTTCACTTTTTTTTTTTTACTTTAAAAATCATTAAAATCACTGCTCCCGAGTAAACGGCCGTTTTTAAAAGTTTTTTTTTGCATTGATACATGTCCCCTGGGGCAGGACCCGGTCCCCAAACCCTTTTTAGGACAATACCAAGCAAATTAGCCTTTAAAATGAGCACTTTTGATTTCGAACATTTGAGTCCCATAGACGTCAATGGGGTTTTAACGTTTGTGCAAATTTTTGGTCTGTTTGCAGGTTCTGGTGCGAACCGAACCGGGGGGGTGTTCGGCTCATCCCTAGTCCTTGGCAGGAAGGGGGGAAAGTGCCCTGTATTGAATGATATGATATATGATACCATTCTCTCTGTTAAAAAGGGATAGGTGCCCTAGTGTATGTGTTTTATAAAAACTATGCTGATTTTTACCTTATTTCCCAGCGCTCACATGACTGCTCGCCTCTCTCCTCTCCTGGGCTGACAGCTACAGTGGGAGGGGCCAAGAACTCCCATTGACATCAGCCAGGAGGAGGGGAGGAGAGGAGTAGTGCAGCGAGCAGTCATGTGAGAGCTAAGAGGCGCTGTAAAATAAGATAGAAATCGGCATAGTATTTACAAAACACATGCAGTGGGGCACAAGTCCTTGCTTAACAGAGGGTATGGTATAATCATGTCATAGTTTTTTTTAGCAGCAGGAGGGATGGGGAGGGCACTGGTATGAGCAGACAGGTGGGGGGGATGACAGTGGAGAGCTGCAGATAGCTGCAGATCACAGAGCCATGCAAACTGACCACGGTGTCAGGGCTCAGCAGCCATGATAAACCATGGTTTACAGGGGGGGGGCAGAACAAGGCAGGATCAGACAGGTATTTTATATGATACAGGGGGCCAAATTACACAGCACAGTCAATGTGCTGTATAACATGCTTTAAAGGAACAGTTTTTTTTTTTTTTTTTTTAGGGTAACAAACACTTTAAATATTAGAGTCTTGGGTTTAGTTATCTATTAACCATTTTGTTGCAACCAACGTAAGGCTTATGTAAGCAGCAGTGGGGGTATTTACACATACCTGTACACTTGTCAAACCAATTTTTGGCTTTTCATATGAAAGTGATTTTCACAACCAAAAGAATATGTCTCCTTCCAACATGACCCCTCTTCCATGTATCCGGGCATCTGCTGTTCCACCTGCAGATCTGGGATGGCATAGTAGGTGTCTCTGGGTAAAATGAATGGATGACCCCTAAAGTCTCATTAAAGAGGATGTTTTACCAACCATATGTGTGTCAGTCCCCTGTGTAAATGCAATAAAGTTAAGTAAAAAAAAGTCAAAAAAATAAAAGTTACAGACAATCTTTTTAAAAAAAATGTAGTGCACGTTGGTGCACTACATACCAAAACGATATTTGCACATAAGATTAACTTTCAACCAATGGCCTGTAAATGTTTTTGAAGGTTTGTGGTTGATTTACAAGTGTGCACAGCTTTATAGCTTGACATGTTTGAAAC
Organism: Aquarana catesbeiana; assembly: GCF_042186555.1. Classification (NCBI taxonomy): domain Eukaryota; kingdom Metazoa; phylum Chordata; class Amphibia; order Anura; family Ranidae; genus Aquarana; species Aquarana catesbeiana. Next base: position 303,279,623 of record NC_133324.1, read on the forward strand.
TTTATCTTTTATATTTTAACAAAAAATTGGGTAATATATTGTGTGCACTAAAATTAACTTTAGTCGATTATCTACTGAAAATATTGGTTTAAAAAACATGCTAAGTCGATATATAACACATGTAGATGAGTTCAAGTTCCATTTAAGCGACAAAAACTTCTCGGTAATGACGGCTGTAGGTAACAACATAGATCAGTGAAGAATGCCTTATAGTACAAGAATGTGTGATAGTACACAAATAATAAAATGTCTTTTTTTTTTCATTTCACAAATGTTCTGTACCTAGAAACCTGTCGAGAAAAAAAAATTAGAATAAACATAATGACACTAGGAATTAAAATGTGGCATTACTGTTGGAGAATTGAGGCAGTGAAAGTGGAGAGTTAATACAGTAAGTTCAAGTGGCAGTGGTTGTGGTGATATAAGCTGTGGATGAAAAAGCCTCCCCTAAGCATAGAAGTACAATTTTCCTTGCGTTTTATGGAAAATTTAAATGGAACATCTAGGGCAGTGGTTCTTAACCTGGGGGATGGGACCCCCTCGGGGGTCGAATGACGATATGACAGGGGTCACCGAATCCTGGGATGTTCCTTAAGCCCGCACCACTCTCCCAGCCTTTTCGCGGCCATCCAGCAGGGCTGTCCCTGGAGCCCGTGGCTGCTCAGTCAGCCTCTTCACAGCTGCCCATTCAGTTCACAGCATGGGTAGGGGCAGAGACTAGAGGTCAGCTGACTAGTGAGGAATGTGAAGTGAGAGGGCCTGGAGGAGACCCTATCTCCTGATTTCGGCATAGGTGCCACTGCTGCAAGACACCACAGAGCTGGAAACACAGCGAGTAACACTACCTGTGATTAGAGTTCCCATTAAAAGTCCCCACTAAAGTTCTCAGATCAGCAGATGACCTTGATCAAGAGCACCTAAGCTGGCTGATCAGAACTCCCCCCAGATCCCATTCCCCCCACCCCCCACCAAGGAGTAAGAGAAGGAATAAAAATGGAGAATACAAGGAAGAGAGAGGAAAAGAGAGGGAGGAACAAAGAAAAACAGAGAGAAAGAATAAGAGAAAGAACAAGAAAGAGAGAGGGATGGGGAAAAAAAAACAAGAAATTAGGATAGAGAGAGATAAAAGGGAAAGAAAGGAGAACAAGGAGAGAGTGGTACATCCCAAAATGTACCATAAGGGGTTTTAATACTGTACGAGTGGAAGGGACTCAGGGAGCGCTAAATGTCCATGGGTTAGGGGTGCAAATTACTTGTCTTGCCTTGGGTGCTGACAACCCACGCTACGAAAATAATTTTACTATTAGGCATCCTCACAACTTGGGAAATTTTAAGGGGTCACGGCACTAGAAAGGTTGAGAACCATTGATCTAGGGGTTGATTTACTAAAGGAAAATAGACTATGCACTTTGCAAAGTGCAGTTGCTCTCTGCAAGTGTAGTTGCTCCATAGCTTCACAATGAGAAGAAGCTCTGCTGACCTCCATCAGCCAATCATGTGCAAGCAAAAATGATTTTTTTTTATTTTCCTTGCACGTGATTGGGTATTCTTTGAAAATTGAAGCTTTACTTCATTTACTAAGCTCTGGATTAGCTGCATTTGCAGAGGGTAACTGCACTTTTGCAAAGCGCACAGTCTGTTTGCCATTATTAAATCAACCCCCTAGTCTGTTCAAAGTTGTTGGCTAACTATGTAAATTATACATAGGTCCTAAATATACTTATCAGTATGTCAAAGAGAGGTATTATTAAAAAAAAAACTGTTTCTCTGTATCACCTGTAATCACATATGTTCACAGAGGTATGTTGTTCTTCATGCTTGCAATGTAAAAATGGTTATGCCACTTTATAACGCAGTGCTGTTAATTTTAGCATTCTTCTGTGAATTATGTATGATGAATGAAACTTTGATGCCACAGACTCATAGGAAGTAAGTTGAAGGGTGCTGGGTCTTAATCAACTTGAAAGAGGAGTGGCTCTGAATTGGTGAGCAGGTGAGTCTACAGGGCGCAATTTAGTATTTTTTGCCAAAATTTTGCAATTGGGCTTTAAGGTATTAAAATTATCATTGTGCACCTTCTCACTTGTTGTGACTGATGGCAGTAATGCAAACCTTTTGAAGCATGATATATTTAAAAATGATTCCTCCTAAAAGTTATAAATAATTATCAATGCATGGATAGTTCACCTTCAACAAAAAGTTCAGATTTGTGGCATATTGTAGCTCATGCAGATTAACCGCTTCCCGACCGCCTCACGCAGATATACTGCAGCAGAAGGGCATGTACAGTCAGAATCATGTACCTGTACATTACCCTTTAAGAGGCGGCTTGCGGGCACGCGCGCAGGGAGCTCCATGAGCATAATCGTGGGTCCCGCGGACTCGATGTCCGCGGGACCCGCGATCGTCTCACGGAAAGGTAGAACGGGGAAATTCTAATATAAACAAGCATTTCCCTGTTCTGCCTAATGACACTGACGCTGATCACAGCTCCCTGTAATCGGGGCGGTGATCAGTGTCATGTCACATACAGCCCCTCCCCCCCACAGTTAGAATCACTCCCTAGGACACACTTAACCCCTACAGCGCCACCTAGTGGTTAACCCCTTCACTGCCAGTCACATTTACACAGTAATCAATGCATTTTTAATTGCACTGATCTCTGTATAAATGTGAATGGTCCCAAAATCATGCCAAAAGTGTCTGATCTGTCCACCATAATGTCGCAGTCATGATAAAAATCGCTGATCACCGCCATTACTAGTAAAAAAAAATTATTAATAAAAATGCCATAAAACTATCCCCTATTTTGTAGACGCTATAAGTTATGCACAAACCAATCAATAAACGCTTATTGCGATTTTTTTTTACCAAAAATATGTAGAAGAATATGTATTGGCCTAAACTGAGGAAAAAATATTTTTTATATATTTTTGGGGATATTTATTATAGCAAAAAGTAAAAAATAATGCGTTTTTTTCAAAATTGTCGCTTTTTTTGTTTATAGTGCAAAAAATAAAAACCGCAGAGGTAATCAAATGCAATGGATAGTGAGCCATGAAAAGACCCTTTAATACTATGTTTTATATATGGAGATGAACTTTGAGTTCAGTTTGAACTTAAGTCTGACCTGAACCCATACTAGTGCAGTGAATGGGTGAACAAACTAATCATATTTGGCCAGTTTGCCAGCCAAAAAACCCCTGGCTGATGTTTGTTTGTGTACCTCTTGCTACTCATTCACAAAATACAAAAAAAAACCATGAAAAAGTCCTTTATCGAATAATAAAAAAAACAATATTCCCCAATTTAAGTCCAACATCAATAACATCATCCATTGATATCGATCTTTGTCAATCACCATCACTTGCTAGCCAACAATATTGTCCTGTTGGTAATCAGATCCCCAGCTGGTTGCTGTATTATAAAAATACATATATAAACGTATAGTATAGTATAGTTTGGTATAGTATAGTATATACATATATACTATATAAAAATAGTGGTTGGTCAATGATGGGATACAGGATTTGCAGCAATTTTATATGTGACAGAATTGATGCTGCTGACAATCTGTCTTAAAACTGTGCCTTCCTTGTGTACATACATGAATGGAGTTGCTTCCCTTGGATAGAGAAAGTAGTGTGATCATTCATTTTTACCATGGCTTTTTTTCAGCTGGAACTTGGTGGAACTTAGTTCCACCACCTCTAGCTCAGGCCCTCTGCTTTCTTCTCAACATTATCACTTGTAAAGACAGAAGTTTGGCTTCTGTCTTTACAAGTGACAGCTTGTCTCCCAACAGCTCCCACAGATCTGATCTCCTGAGCAGCTCCCACTGAGTGCATGATGGAGACAAGGGAGGTGGAGGTGCTGACACCCCCACTAAATGATCTCCCTGCAAGTGAGAGAGACAAAGCCACCTACAGTGTGTGGGTAGGTACTAGAGCCCCCTGGGTGCTTCAGCTTAATACTGCAACACAATTAAGACAAGTGGAAAATGGTGGAGCTTTTAATGAGGAAGAAGATAGGGACAGTGGAAGGGGGGTTGGGTGCTTTGGGGCAGGGAGGCACCGCTCTGCGCCCCCCACCCCAAAGCACCTTGTCCCCATGTTAATGGATGGTGGTTGTCAGTGTCTGTGGGCGGGGGACTTATGGGCATCTGGAAGCCCCCTTTAACAAGTGAGCCCCCAGATCTCGTCCCCCCATGTGAATGGGTACCCATTCACCAAAAAAAGTGTCAAAAAGTAAAAACCCACAAGAGACAATTTTTGACAATCCCTTTATTCAAAAAAAATAAAAAAATTGTCCTGCGATGTAAATCAATCATCAATCAAGCCGCCCGACAGATCCAAAAAATAGAAAAACAAAAAAACTCTGCCTCCTTAGGAGGCCTCCCGGAGACTGCTGTATTTTTTCACTTTGACAGCTCTTATATAGGCAAGGGCAGGGATACCCGCTGACTTAGCCGGATGATCCCACTGCCTCTGACATCACATGACACCTCATGAAGTCAGAAAAGGCGGGGTCACTCGGTTACATCACCAGGTGGCCCCTCCCTTGCCAATATAACAGCTGTCAAAGTGAAGGGCGGCATGATTTAAGATGGATGGACATCGCGGGACATTTTTTTTTTTTTTTTAGTTTTTAATAAAGGAATTGTCAAAAACTGTCTGTTGTGGTTTTTACTTTTTCACAGGTTTTGGGCCCCAAAGCACCCCTGCCATGTTGAGGGCATGTGGCCTGGTATGGTTCAGGAGGGGACACTCACTCGTCCCCCCCCCTTTTCTTTCTTGGCCTGGTGTGCTGCTTGCTTGGATAAGGGTCTGGTATGGATGTTGGGGGGGACCCTATGCCATTTTTTTTTTTAAATGTTGTTGTAGGGTTTCCCTTAAAATCCACACCAGACTCAAAGGGCCTGGCATGGATAGAGGGGGGGATGCCAATTTTTTTTCTATTGCGGGCAATGGTATTGTATTGCCGGCAATTTAAATGTCTTTTTTTTCTTTAGAAATCTCAGTTTTACTGCAGTAGGTTGTATACATGGCACCACTTTACAGGCAGACTAAGGGGACCCCCGGGCATTATATTTAAAGGCATTTTTCATTTTTGTTTTACCTTAAGCATCATTAAAATCACTGCTCTTTTAAAAATTATCTTTTTTAAAAGTTTTTTTTTGCATTCATACACGTGCCCCAGGGCAGTAACCAGGTCCCCATACCCCTTTTATCAACAATAACTTGCATATAAGCCCTCAAAATGGGCACTTTTGATTCTTCACATTCGGGTCCCTTAGACTTCAATAGGGTTCGATCGAACTTTTGCTATGTTCAGGAGTTCTGGTGCGAATCAAACTGAGGGGTGTTTGGCCCATCTCTACTGCTGATATATATGTGAAGGAGACAGCGTGCCACAGATTTTTTTTTCTCTTAAGGTGTGATGTCTGCTAAAAATACAACAAAATGCATTCTGTCCACCTTTTCACTGGAATTCTGTATAGTGTTAAGTGCAAATCGCAGATTCAAAATGCCCATAGCATCTTTAAAAGAACTAAATATCAGTGAAAGGCATTGTATCATCTATTTCCTATAGATGTTTCTCCTAACTATTGCCTATGGATGTTATGGAGGGCAGTCATTGTCACAATACATTACTCATCCCTAAAAAAAAAAAATGAAAACCATGAATGCCTGTTTGGCTGACAGGGGTACTGGAACTGTTGGGCACCAAGGTCATTTGCCCTGTATCTTCTGCGGGGTGCCTTGGGGTCCCCAATGCTGTGATTCCACGCCACTGCAGCACCCAGCATCTACCCCTGTTGGCTGCTTATCACAATCTTCAGAGCCAAAGGGAAGCTTCCCCTAGGCTCCTTTTCAGATTTAGCATGTCACACAAAGAAGAGCCTGGAAGGACAAACATCCCCCATGTTGCACTGTATCTGAGGTCTGTAAGTTCAGGGAGGGGTGGGGGGGTGGTGATTGTATTGGGGGACAAAATGAGCTGAGAGTGAGAGTGTTATTGCTGAGAGGAGGGATTTGGGGAAGGAAAGGATTTCCTTCCCCAAAATTTGTGTTAGGGGATTAAGAAATGGTTAATGTTAGGAGCAGGATTAGAATAAGGATTTGTGCTAGGGAGATGGAATTTGCTGGGGCAGGGGGATTTTTGCTAAGAGGGGAGATTTGGGGGGGTAAGATGATTTGCGCTAGGAATGGGGCTTTTTGGGTGGACAGGATTAATGCTGTGGGTGGATTTTGAGGAGGAGAGGGTTTGTGCTGGGGAGGTGGAGTTTTGGGGCTAGAAGGGGGGCTTGGGGGGAGGATTAGTGCAGAGTGAGAATTTGGGTGGGTGAGAGTTCAAACATTGTACTAGAAAGGAAAATTGGAGGAAGCAGAGGAAGATTAGCCCAGAGGAGAGGGAGATTTGACAGAGCATTTGAGCTAGGAGGGTGAATTGGTTGAAATGTAGGGAGGGGATTGTGCTAGGGTGGAGGAAGATGATTTGTGGTGGAAAGGGGGGGTGGGATACAGTTGAGTGGAGAAGATTTGTGCTGGAAAGGGGGATTTGTGGGGATGGGGAGGAGGGAGGGAGAAAGAGAGGGAGGGAGAGAGAAAGAGAGAGGGGGGAGAGAGAGAGGGAGGAGCTGAGAGAGAGAGAGGGGGAGGGCAAAAAGAGAGAGACAGAGAGAGAGGGAGGGAGGGGGAGAGAGAGATGGAGGGGGAGAGAGAGGGAGAGAGAGAGGGGGGAGAGAGAGGGAGGGAAGTGAGAGAGAGAGAAAGGGGGGGAGGGGGAGAGAGAGAGAATTAGTGCTATTACTATTACTATTACTATTTGGTGGCGGTGTAGAGGGTTTGTGTAGGGAGCAATGATTTGTCCTGGGGAAGGGGGATTTAGAAGAGAGAGAATTTGTGCTAGGAGATATGGTGGAGATAGAATTTGTGCTAGAAGGTTACACAACTTAGACCCTTGCACTGTGATTCAATCATCACTTGATCTGGCAAAAAACAACTGGGTCATGTGTTTTTTTTATCACATGTCTATAGGCACCTTAGGGATCTTTCCAGCAGATCAGATCAGAAATTAATTTTGCCGCCTCAAAAAATTACAAAACTCTAAGGCCCCTTTCACACTGGGGCGGTGGGGACGTCGGCGGTAAAATGGGGCTATTTTTAGCGCCGCTTTACCGTCGTTTTAGCGGCGGTATTCAGCCGCTATCGGTGCAGTTTTAACCCCCGCTGGCAGCTGAAAAAGGGTTAAAACCGCTCGCATAGCGCCGCTACAGCGGCGGTATAGCCGCGGTATTGCCACGCTGCCCCATTGATTTCAATGGGCAGGAGCGGTTTAGGAGTGGTGAATACATTGCTCCTTCACCGCTCCAAAGATGCTGTTTGCAGGAGTTTTTTTTTCTCTCCTGCCAGTGCACCACTTCAGTGTGAAAGCCCTCGGGCTTTCACACTGGAGAAACAGCAGCGGCAGTTTTAGGTAGGTTTGCAGGCGCTATTTTTAGCGCAATAAACGCCTGCAAACCGCCCCAGTGTGAAAGGGGCCTAAGGAAACTTGACCAGACAACAGTAGGTTCATAAATGACATAATACATTACATGGAGCTGAACTTCTCAGTACAGTATAGTACACCCTTAGTGACTTATATGTCCAAATGTTTTTTTTTTTCAGAAGACACAGATGCAGTAAATATTTAGAAACATTTCATGCATTCAAACTATATAAAATAAGAAAAAGTATTCTTATAGGAATCATTATCATTTACATGAAAAAACAATATATAGAATATAGTGGCATACACAATTTCTTACAGTGTACCCACATCTCCAACATTCCTTTAGGTCTGGATTTAGAATCTGCCACCATCCTTTCTTCTTGGTTAACAATCCTTTTTTTATACTCTTCTTTGTGAGTTTATAATATGGACCTACTCTTAATACCTTTTATGTCATAATGGAAAATAAAGCTTTTAAAATGATCTATGGGAGAATGACCATATAGCTGTGCAGTCAAGTGTGAAAGCTTTAGTAAAGGTCAGAATTTTTTTACAGCATTCCCCAAATTAGCCCTTTGTGTGACAGGCATCTGAAACCTACGAGAACACAGCAATGCACAGGAATAAGAAGGATTAGTATAACAGCTGTGGAAAACCTGAGCCAAAAATGCCCATATAGGCTAGGAAAAATGCTGCAGGTGAACACTGTTTACTTGCAACTCCATTTAGAGGTTCTAAGGAATTATTCTTTTTTTTTGTAAAGCATTATGTTCATTTCATTTCTTTTCTAACAAAGTATTCTAGAACTAAAGGTTCCTTAGAAAACAGAATAATATCATATATAACTGCATTCTTGTATGGTTCTAAAGCAACATGATGGATGTGTTGATATTTTGGGGTCCATTTATCAATGTTTCTCAAAATTCACACAACAATCACTCAAGATTCACACACATTTTTTAAATTGAATTTTGGGTCAAAAATGTGTGAAATTAGTTTGAGTCTTAAGTAAAATAGGCCCCTTTATTGTCAATAAAAACCATTATATGACATACCTGTTATATACATTATTGAAGATGTATGTTACTGCAACTTATAGAGATGCACCTAAAGCAGAGGTTAGCATGAAAAATCATTGGTTAAAATAATTTAAACGATATGCTCAAGTAATGTAACTATAGTATACATTGAGGACATAATTTATCTATTCATAGTGATGTTTTATAGCTGTCAATGCTATAAAAGAGGATATGTTTAAAATTGCAGGTCTACAGTAGGGATGAGCCAGATGTTCAAGTTAAACGTAAGTTCGACTCAAACATTGGGTGTTCGCCTGTTCGCCGAACAGCAAACATTATGCGATGTCCACAGCAAATTTGAAAAGCCACGGAACACCATTAAAGTCTATGGGACACTAACATGAAAAACCAAAAGTTCTAATTTTAAAGGCTTATATGGAAGTTATTGTCATAAAAAGTGTTTGGAGTCTTGGGTCCTGCCCCAGGGGACATGTATCAATGCAAAAAAAGTTTGATTTTAGTAGAAAGTAGTGATTTTAATAATGCTCAAAGTGAAACAATAAAAATGAAATATTCCTTTAAATATCACACCTGGGGGGTGTCTATAGTATGCCTGTAAAGTGGCGCATTTTTCCCATGTTTAGAACAGTACCACAGCAAAATGAGATTTCTAAAGGTAAAAAAAGTAATTTAAAACTGATCGCAGTTGTAATGAATTGTCGGGTCTCAGCAATAGATAAAACTCACTGAAAAAAATGTCATGGGTTCCCCCCCAGTCCATTGCCAGGCCCTTTGGGTCTGGTATGAATATTAAGTGGAACCCCAAACCAAAAAATTTTTAAAAAATTGCGTGGCAGTCCCCCCAAAATCCATACCAGGCCCTTCAGGTCTGGTATGGATATTAGGTGGAACCGCAAACCAAAAATTTTTTTAAAAATTGCGTGGCGGTCCCCCCAAAATCCATACCAGGCCCTTTAGGTCTGGTATGGATATTAAGTGGAACCCTGAGCCAAAATCCATACCAGGATGGATTAAAGGGAAACCCTGCGCCAAAATTTAAAAAAGAAATGGCGTAGGGGTCCCCCCCAAAATCCATACCAGACCCTTATCTGAGCACGCAACCTGGCAGGCTGCAGGAAAAGAGGGGAGATGAGAGAGGGCCCCCCTCCTGAAAAGTACCAGGCCACATGCCCATTGTTGTATTGTGGGGGAGGGGGCATTTTTTTTCTTAGCAGACACTTTGGAGTTGATTTACTAAAACTGGAGATGACAATAGAAGGGAATTTGGGGACTTTAGATGAAGCAATTGAATAGTGGAGGTAAAAATAAATATAAAATGTTTTATTAGTAACATAGATATAAAAACAATAGAAGAATAATTTCATGCATATACATATAACGTACACAAGGCATGAACATGATGGATAAATTAGTACATACATATCAACACATGATCATAACGAATACATGGTAATTGATGTTAATACATAAGGTGGCATGGCATGCAAATGCCGACGGCAACATGCACGATACTGGCATCTGTGTTCACATGATAAGTAAACATGTACTAAATAGTATATTAGCAGCATCATCAAGCATGATAGGTAGTAGGTAAGTATCATTCCATATGTGGTGTGATTGTGACATCAAACAAATCTTGACACATTTTGTGGATGTGTCCACTCATCAGGAGCAGATGCGACAGGAATTCCTATGGAATATATAAATATAATAAACCACACTCTGAATAGAGAGGGAAAATATCAAGGAAGATGGATAATTATTGTATGTAGGTGGTTAACCAACCACACTTACCAACAATGACAGTGAATGCGGCGTGTGATAACTGGCACAAGGAATTCCTGTCGCATCTGCTCCTGGTGAGTGGACACATCCACGAAATGCGTTGAGATTTGTTTGATGCCACAGCCACACCACATATGGAATGATACTTACCTACTACCTACATGCTTGATGACGCTGCTAATATACTATTTAGTAGATATTTACTTATCAGGTGAACACAGATGCCAGTATCGGGCATGTTGCCGTTGACATTTGCATGCCATGCCACCTTATGTATTTACATCAATTACCATGTATTCGTTATGATCATGTGTTGATATGTATGTACTCATTTATCCATCATTTTCATGCCTTGTGCACATTATATGTATATACATGAAATTATTCTAAATGTATGTTTCTAATAAAACATTTATATTTATTTTTACCTCCACTATTCAATTGCTTCATCTAAAGTCCCAAAATTCCTCCCTCATTTCTACTAAAACTGGAGAGTGCAACATCTGTTGCAGCTCTGCATAGGAACCAATCAGCTTCCAGGTTTTTTCAAAGCTTAATTGAAAAAGCTGGCATTAGGAGCAGATTTGCCACCATGCAAAGCTACACCAGATTTTGCACTCTCCAGTTTTAGTAAATCAACTCTTTCTGCTTTGCTTACTTTTGCAATTTCACATGACTCCTGCACTCTATGTGTTATGCACTCCTGACCCCTGCACTCTGCATGCAGATATTTTCCCCACCCCCCTACTCTTCCCTTTGTCTCACCCCCATTGAGGGGAATAATTTATGGAAATAGGCTGCCAAGGATATGCAAGTGAAAAAGGATTGGGAACCACCAATCTAGAGGCAGGGAGCAACTGCCTTTTCTATCAGAGTGGCCATATTTCAAAGCCATGGCCCACAGCACATCTCAGGCACAGGCCACTGCTATATCCAGGAAAGGAGACCATTACCCATGCTCAACCGCAAGTCAAGCTTCTTGTGGCCAAGAACCGGTGCTCTGGCTGATATGCCTCCACACTCAAATTATAGAACTGGTAGAAAGGTTAAGCTTGGTATCATCCATAAAATACAAGTCTTTATTGGCTACATGATATAACACAACTTTGACAGGCTAATGTGTTTTGGTCACATTAGCTTCCTCATAGCACAATTACAACCGACACATGCACACAAACACACAAACGCACACACACAAATTCTAATAAATGTAAAATAAGATAAATAAAGCATCTACTACATTAAGTTAGTGGTTAATAGGGATTAGCTTCGAGTTCGAGTCAAACTCATGTTCGACTTGAACATCAGCTGTTCGCAAGTTCTCCGAACAGCGAACAATTTAGGGTGTTCACGGCAAATTCGAAAGCCGTGGAACACCCTTTAAAAGTCTATGGGAGAAATCAAAAGTGCTAATTTTAAAGGGTTATATGCATGGTATTGTCATAAAAAGTGAAACAATAAAAGTGTAATATTCCTTTAAATTTTGTACCTGGGGGGTGTCTATAGTATGCCTGTAAAGGGGCGCATGTTTCCCGTGTTTAGAACAGTCTGACAGCAAAATGACATTTCAAAGGAAAAAAAAGTCATTTAAAAGTACTACAGTGGCTATATGAATTGTCGGTCCGACAATACACATAGAAGTTCATTGATAAAAACGGCATGGGATTTCCCCACAGGGGAACCCCAAACCAAAATTAAAAAAAAAAATGGCGTGGGGGTCCCCCTAAAATTCCATACCAGGCCCTTCAGGTCTGGTATGGATATTAAGGGGAACCCCGCGCCAAAAAAAAAAAGGCGTGGGGGTCCCCCTCAAAATGCATACCAGACTCTTCAGGTCTGGTATGGATTTTAAGGGGAACCCCTTGCCAAAATTAAAAAAAAGGTGTGGGGGTCCCCCCCAAAATCTATACCAGACCCTTATCCAAGCACGCAACCTGGCAGGCTGCAGGAAAAGAGGAGGGACCAGAGAGTTCCCCCTCCTTCTGAACTGTACCAGGCCACATGCCCTCAACATTGGGAGGGTGCTTTGGGGTCCCCCCAAATCACCTTGTCCCCATGTTGATGAGGACAAGGGCATAATCCCCACAACCCTTGACGGTGGTTGTGGGGGTCTGCGGGCGGGGGGCTTATCGGAATCTGGAAGCCCCCTTTAACAAGGGGACCCCCTGATCCCAGCCCCCCCTGTGTGAAATGAAGGGGGTACAAAAGTACCCCTACAATTTCACAAAAAAAGTGTCAAAAATGTTAAAAATGACAAGAGACAGTACGTCAGAGGGGGCGGGGTCACCGGGTGGCCCCGGCCTCCGTTATTTAAGAACCATCAGAAGACGAGAAGCGTCACACAGTGGGAGCATCCCATCATGGATGCAGAGCGGCCTGAGAAAGAAGAAGGGAAGAAGATGCCGCGGATGAAGATGCCGGACGAGAACACCGGAGCAAGAAGCAGAGGATCAGAGGAAGAAGAAGATGGAGGAAGAAACCAAAGGAAGATAGAAGATAGAAGAAAGAAGATAGAAGAAAGAAGATAGAAGAAAGAAGATGGAAAGAAGAAGCATTTAAATAAAGGAATTGTCAAAAACTGTCTCTTGTCATTTTTAACATTTTTGACACCATTTTTGGGACCATTGGCATTTATACAGCGATCAGTGCTATAAAAATACATTGATTACTGTAAAAATGTCACTGGCAGTGAAGGGGTTAACAGTAGGGGGCGATCAAGGGGTTAACTGTGTTCCCTAGTGTGTGTTCTAACTGATGGGGGGATGGGACTTGCTAGGGGAAGAGATAGATTGGTGTTCATACTTTGTATGAAGACACAATCAGTCTCTTCTTCCCTCAGATGTCCTGGTTCTCGCCGCGTCACAAACGATTTGCGCAGCCGAGTTATGTTGCCGCAGTTGCGGCGGCTGGTCGGCAAGCGGTTAAGGTGAAAGGCGGTTAAGGTGAAAATCCTTCTGTGCTGCAGCTCCCCCAGACCCCCCCTTTTTCTTACCTGAGCAATGTCGCAGTCCCACTAAAAATCACAGATCGCCACCATTACTAGTAAAAAACACAAAAAAATGGGGGGCGTGGCCAGCATCAGAAGTGGATGGTCGCAGTATAGGAGAGCTCTGAGAACCGAGTCTCCCTGAAGCAGCCCAATGTTATTTATAGCCTACCTGATAACACAGCATAGCAGGGGAGATACCGAGGAAGCAGCTGGTGATGTTAGGGAAAAGAAAAAACAAAGATAAGCCCCGTAAATTAAGCACATTTAACAACCTGGCCAGGACTCCAGAGAAACAGCATGGTGCCGGCCCCTCTCACTCACAGCACAGCATAGGAATGCAGGTTGATCAGTGTGAAGGAGGAGGGAGAGGGAGAGAGCACACTCTAACGGGCAGCATAACAGCTCTGACCCAGCTAATGCAGATATCAACAGCCCACTGAGGCAAAAAAGAAGAATTTCTGATGCTGAAAGTTATGTAAGTGACTCTCACCCTAATGTAAATGCTACATTCACAAACAACCCTTATAATGAAAAGCTTAATGCATTCCCCACTTCTGGCCAGCCCATAGTTGACGCAGATCTTAAGGAAATGCTACTATCCTTAAGGGGAGCTCTCCAGCAAGATATGCTATCCTTTAAGCAAAAATCCAAAATGGAAACTGATGCTTTGGGAGAAAGGGTAGACTATATTGAGCACAAAATGAAAGATTTTACTGAAGCCCACAATGACTTAGTGGATTCACATGTAGATCTGGAGGATGAAATTAAACATCTAAAGTTGAAGGTTTCAGATTTAGAGGACAGATCCAGACGGAACAATATAAAATTTAGAGGAATCCCTGAAAATATAAAAAATTCAAATTTTAAACAATTTTTATTCTGAATGATGTCTGATCTGATACCTACAATATCTCCTCAAGAGCTGGTAATAGATAGAGTGCACAGGCTGCCTAAGCCCTCTCACATACCAGAAAAGTTGCCCAGGGATGTAATTGCAAAAATACATTTTTACCATGTGAAAGATCATTTGATGCAACTTGCGAGACAACGTTCTCCACTACCAGATCCTTATGCGGGTATTCAGCTATACTCGGATTTGTCACAAGCAACCATTTTGGCCCGAAAAAATTTGAATCCAATAACCAAAATCCTCCGCAACCATAACATTGTGTATAAATGGGGGTTTCCCACTAAACTGCTCATAGAGAGGGATAGCATCTGCTACTCTATTTACACGCTAGAAAAAGGGCTGAAGTACCTCAAATCATGGGGATTATTACCAAAAGAAGGTGATCTTAATTTGGAGAAACCCCCTCTGGGGAAAATAGCACCACAATGGCAAACTAGCCATGGATAAAGGGCACCTATACTGGCATTCTCTCCTGCTCCTAACCTGACTAACTTTATAGGCAATATGGAGTACTATACCGTTATGTCCTCAGGTATATAATTTCTTCAGGGAACTCATTATAATTGTATCCCAAAGATTTACTTTTCCCCCAACAGCAAGTACTAACATAATAGTACACAGGAGTTGTTCACAACTACTCCTTGTTTTTACAGTTTTTTGTTTTTTACAGTTTTTCTTCAGTTGTGTTAAGAAGTTGGTTTTGCTTTACCTTCATGGACTTAGCTATTTGGCTCTCTTCAACATTCCGCTATATAATGCATAACCTCACTGGAATAATCTGGTTAATTCTAAGAATAGCAACGCGACACTTAAACTACTATCATTATACGCAAAAGGACTCAACACTCCCCACAAACAGAAAGCTCTATGGACTGACGCCTTAAAGTTTGGAAGTGACATAGTATGCGTCCAAGAATCACATTTTGCTAAAAACAATTCACCGAAGTTCACTCACAACAAATATCCACATATTTTCCACTCAGACAATCACAAAAAGAAACAAGGAGTAATTATTGCAGTAAGAGACACCGTAACATTTAAGATGCTGGATTTACAAACAGACGATCATGGAAGATTTAATATATTAGTGGCTACCATAGACAACATAACATATACAATTGCCAATGTCTATGCACCCAACACACATCCTCACCGATTCTTGTGGAAAATATTGAAAAAATACGTAAAGGTAACATTATCATTCGTGGTGACTTTAATGCCCCTATGGAACCAAATATTGATACGATCAAGAAGAATCACACCATCTGATTGGGACTAAGCAATCTTTTTTTTCAAGAAGACCTGTATGACCCCTTGAGGTGTCTTCACTTCACCGAAAGGGATTATACATTCTTTTCCAATGCACATAAAACCTACTCAAGAATAGATTTTTTCATCACAGACAAAACTCTCTTACAAAAAACAATAGACGCCAAAATTCATAACATTACCTGGTCAGACCATGCACCAATTACATTAGAAATACAGGTGGACCAGCAATGCAACAGCACATTTCTATGGAGAAATAATACTTATATTTTATCACAAGAGAAGCACATGTCTGTGATGAAAGAAAATCTACAGGAGTTCTTTATGGTAAATGATAATGATTCTGTGTCGAGCACTACTCTTTGGTGTGCCCACAAAGCCTACATTAGAGGTTTGCTAATTCAACTAGCTTCTAGGGAGAAAAAGAGGAAATCTACCACTATAGATAAACTAATGAGGGATATTAAAACCCTAGAAAAAGATCATAAAAAGCAACCTAATGACTCACAGTTGTCACACCAACTTAATAACTGTAGAAACTAATTAAGAGCTACTCTAGTAACTAACCACGATAAATATTTTAGGAAACTAAAACTTAACTTTTATTCACAAGGTAACAGAGCAGGGAAGTGGTTAGCCTCCCAACTACGAAAACAACAAATCAAAGGTAAAATTCATAAAACGGTCCATCATGACAATGGAAGGGTCATTTACAATCCCCAAGATATAGCGGACTACTTCTCAGATTATTATGGACTCCTCTATAATCTAAAGGAGGATAAGAATACTCCCCAACCTTCACCGGAGTTCATAACAACATTTCTAGATAATATCAAGCTTCCAAAGATTGATGCTGCTACCCTTGATAATCTAAATAAGCTGATTACAGAATAGGAAATATCAAAGGCCATTAAAGACATCCCAATTAAAAAGGCACCAGGTGTCGACGGCCTCTCTGGTGAATATTATAAAACATTTGCCACTACTTTAGTACCCCACCTGACTAAATTGTACAATTTTACAGCCTCCAGTAGTAATAATTTCCCAAAGGAAATGTTGGAAGCTATTATAATAACAATACCAAAACCTGGGAAAGAAACTACTTCACCGGCCAATTATAGGCCAATATCATTGTTAAACTCCGACATTAAAATTTATGCTAAAATACTAGCTAGTAGACTGTTGGAAATTACTCCCTATCTTATCAGGTTGGATCAAATGGGTTTTGTTAAAGGTCGTCAGATCCCTGATGGAACAAGGCGTATGATTAATTTGATTCAACAAGTGTAGAATAGTGGACTGCCTTCTCCACTTCTTGCTTTAGATGCAGAGAAGGCATTCGATAGAGTTCATTGGGGCTATCTATTGGCAACACTTATGAAATTCGGATTTACAGGTTTCATTCATTCAGCCATTATGTCCCTCTATACGAAGCCCTCTGCTAAAGTATTCACTTCAGGAAATTTGTCCAAAAGCTTTGACCTTTCTATAATATTTTCATTGGCAATAGAACCTTTGGCAGAACGAATCCGGATTATTCGCCGATGATATAATACTTTCCTTATCCAATCCTGAAACCTCTCTCATCAATGTGCAAAATATATTAGAATTCTTTGGGAAAATCTCATACTACAAAATTAATAGCAACAAATGTCATGTCCTGCCTATGAATATATCCCAAAAAAGCTACATGACCCTTAAAAATAAAACGACTTACAATTGGGACCAGCCCTCCATTGCTTATTTGGGGATCCAACTTACCTATCCAACAGCTAAATTATATGAAGTAAATTTCCCTAAACTACTAGAAAATATAAATAACGATCTCAAATCTTTCCATAAAACACAACTCTCCTGGGTAGGGAAAATAGCGGCTTTTAAAATGCAGACCCTTCCTAAAATTCTTTATTATTTCCGCTCGCTCCCCATCCAGGTGAACAATATATTTTTCAACCTTGGTGAATCTAAAGCTTAAAAAATGTATTTGGAATGATAAAAAAAACCTTGAGTAGGGGGGCGTGGCCTGCTGCGGACCAGGATGGCTGCCTGAAGTCCGAGCTCCGCTCCACGGCCTGGATACCAGCAACCCCTAGCTACTCTCCTTCCCGCTGCTCACATCACAGAAGCAGGGAAGGACTGGGGAGACTCCTGGGCACACCGATGCAGCGTTACAAGCCGCCGAATCCCCGCCGTCTCACTGACTACTACCCGACGGCCGCCGCCATGCAGAAGGCCCAAGATGGCGCTGATGGAAGCGACGGCGCTCACTTCAACAACAACCCAGAAGGCCTGCCTGCTACCTCTACAGCACTCCCTCTCCAAGGAACTATGGCCACATCAACTGACAGAGACAGCATGGACACACACCCCCCCTCCAGAGGAATTCCCAGGAGGATTGCAGCAAGACAGAGGTAAGAGGCTGGCTACCTCCCCTGCACATTCCCCAAATAAAGAGCCACATGCAAAGAAGCAGCTATGGTCCCATGTTGTTGCAGGGACACACAGCGCCCAAAATACTCCCTCCCTGGCTGCTATACCTGTCACTGACAACACAGTGTCTGAAGCTATGCTGAAATCTATGCTTCTTGCACTGCAGCAGGATCTGCACAGAGAGCTCCAAATATCATTATCTCAGATGCATGATAAAATAGACTGCCTAGAAGAGCATACAGACCCTCTAGAAGAAAATCTGCAAGATTACTCTAAGGCACACAACGAAATGTTAGATGCTCACGAGCATCACTCGGAAGAAATCCACCGTATCAAAATGAAACTGGCGGATTTGGAAGACAGCTCTAGGCGGAACAACATCAAATTCTGAGGCATCCCTGAATCGGTCAAACCGAACTAAATAACCCCTTATTTGCAACAACTTATCTCAGCCTTACTCCCATGCCTCAACGCCCGCGACACCTTAATCGACCGGGACCACAGAATTGCTAAACCGCCACACCTTCCCGATGATATTCCTAGAGATATCTTGGCGCATATACATTTCTTCCATGTTAAGGAACAAGTTCTCTCTGCCGCCAGATCTGTGACACCCCTGCCAGCCCCTTACAATAATATCAAGCTGTTCACTGACCTGTCCCCGGCCACAATGGAGATGCGCAGAGCTTTCGCCCCTGTGACTTCCATACTCCAACAAAAAAAAATAACGTACAAATGGGGCTTCCCTATGAAGTTGCTGGTCACTCACCAACAAAAGATCGTACCTATTCTCTCCCCGAAGGATGGCTACAAGAAGCTTACCAATTGGGGTTTACTCCCCATTGCTCCCAGAGAAGCGGAACAAGCTACTCCCTCCTACAAGCCATCTGACTCCAGAAATATGGCGAATAAAGCTCCCAAAAAGACCTAACTTTGATACGAGCCCAGGTCCCTAGATCTACTTATATCCAGCCTGGGCGTCACATCTGTACCTTCTCCTCACCACCCCTCAGGTTTAAAGTTGTGCTAAGCACACGTTTTTTCTGATTTTCTGTTCTTTTTTTTTTTTCCTCTTGATTACAGCACAGATTAATCTGCATTGATTATATTTTTCTCCTAGAATTTTAGATTGTTTGTATTTAGCAATTCACTGGTTTTGGTAATATACTTGTACCATATACGGCATTTATTTATCTACTTTGTGTATTTCACATCCATCAACAATAGGTGAAGTCTCTCTCCCTCTGCCCAGGCCCTCATAACTGTAATACCACTATGACACTCTCGATCACCTCCCTCAATGTTAAAGGCCTAAATTCACCATTTAAGAGCAACCTCTTATGGAAAGAAGCATTACAACAACGGGCAGATGTAATCTGCGCCCAGGAAACACACTTTACTAAGCTTAAACAACCTCAATGCAGTCACAAAAAATATCCCCATTGCTTCTTCGCAAGCGCCCCTAAAAAAAAAGAGAGGAGTAATGATTGCCATAAATGCAGCAATAGATTTTAAGCTTCATCACTGTGAAAGTGACAAAGATGGCAGATTCTTAATCCTATCAGCCACATTTGACAACCGCCCTCTCACTATAGTTAACATTTATGCCCCCAATACAGCCCAAAGAAGATTCTACGCCACTCTCTTTGCCAAACTAGCCCCTTACAGATCTTCCCCCCTGATAATTTGTGGAGATTTTAATGAAGTAATTGACCCTACACTTGATACTTCCAATGCTGCGAGAAATAGGCCCTCAGCAATATCAAATATCCTCAAAAAAGAAGATCTTTATGACACATGGAGGTGTATGCACGATGAGGAGAGAGACTACACCTACTTTTCCCCCCCGCGCCAATCCTACTCCTGAATTGACCTATTCATTACAGATAAACACCTACTACAAGCTATCACTGCCTCCACCATAGGCACTATATCGTGGTCTGACCATGCTCCAGTCACGATCAAACTAGCATCCCCCTCCCAAACCACTAGACATACGGTCTGGAGATTAAACACCTCCCTTCTCAACAACCCCTCCTTTGAGTCTCAGATACAATCTGAGATTGATAATTATTTCCAGCAAAATGTCAATTCTGTAACTGACTGTGCTATTGTTTGGAATGCTCACAAGGCTTGTCTACGGGGTCTTTTTATTAAACTTGGGGCCCAGGCTAAAAAAACAACACTCTTATATAACCGAGTCCCTCCTGAAACAAATCCGATCTCTTGAAATAATAAACAAGAGATCCCCCTCTAATACTATTTCTTCAGAACTTAAAAAGCTTAGATCCCAACTCAGTGGTCATCTCCATAAAAATGTTGATTACTTTATCAAGCGACTACGACTTCAGATATACTCATTGGCCAATAAATTAGGAGCATTTATGGCCAAACAATTTAAAAAACAACTTTCTAATAAAAAAATCGCATTTATCACAAACCCCCAGGGCAAACACTTGACCAATCCGTTAGATATTGCCAACGAATTTGGTAATTTTTACACCAAACTTTACAACCTTACGAAAACAGACCTCCATCTCGCACCCACCCAAGATGACATAAAAATTTTTTTATCTTCTATCTCCCTTCCCTCGATTTCCCAAGAACAACTTGACTCTCTAATGACTCCTTTTTCACAGACCGAAATTCAAAAAGTGATAAACAACTTACCTCTACATAAAGCGCCAGGACCTGACGGACTATCCAAGGAATATTATAAACGATTTGCCCAACCCTTAGTCCCCCACCTATGTGCCATGTATAATCAATTTGCTACTACAGGCATAATCCCTAAGGAATCCCTCGATGCCCTAAAGGTTACCATTCCCAAACCGGGTAAACCCCCAGACAACCCAGACAACTACAGGCCGATATCACTCCTCAACAGACACCAAAATCTATGCCAAACTCTTGGCACAACGCCTCTCAACCATCATCCCCCAGATTATTCATCCCGACCAAGTGGGATTTGTGCCCGGCAGGCAAGCCTCAGATGGAACTAGACGTTTCATTGACCTTATCCAATGGACAGAGCACACTCGAACGCCTTCTCTCTTCCTATCTTTGGATGCAGAGAAGGCGTTCGATAGGGTATATTGGCCGTATATGGAGGCAGTGCTCCAAAAATTTGGACTCTCGGGCACCTTTCTCTCTGCCATACTAGGCCTATACACTTACCCATCTGCACGCATTTGGACGTTGGGAGTTGTCTCCAACCCATTCCAAATTACTAATGGCACGAGACAGGGGTGCCCGCTGTCCCCCCTAATTTTTGCCATGATAATGGAGCCCTTAGCACAAATCATTAGATCTGACCCCTCGATTACGGGTATAAAAATTGGACAAACCGATCATAAAATCGATTTATATGCAGATGATGTGATCATTGCTCTAACTAATCCGCTATTGTCTCTTCCAGCAGTCCAACGAATTCTTGACAGGTTCAGCGCAGTATCAATGTATAAACTAAATCACAGTAAATCCCTAATGCTTAACCTTGGCCTAGACTCTCAAACTTTAAATACCATTACCGCTAGCTCCCCCTTTGCTTGGGCCCCCAACTCCTTTCTCCCATACTTGGGTATCCAATTAACTTTCCCAAGTCGGATGCTACTGAGAATTAATTTTGAAGACCTCGTGGGCAAGCTTACACAACTAGCAAAAGATCTAGGCAGGGTTCCTGCCTCCTGGGCTGGTAGGATAAATCAGACAAAAATGTATTTACTTCCCCATGTCCTATATTTTTTTTGTACATTACCTCTCCCTCTAGCGCAAAATCAGATAAAAAAAATCCAATGGGATCATCAACGGTTTTATTTGGCAACAAAAGAGACCTAGAATAAAAAAAGTCATACTCACAACCCCAGTTCAACATGGAGGCCTGGGTGCCCCGGATAGCCAAGCTTACCACCGAGCAACTATTCTGGACCAACTGAAAACACGGTGGTCAGACAAACACCACACAACCTGGAAACAAATTGAAGCCAACCTACTACCCACGGACCCTAAAAACTTTCTAGCCGCACTGTGGCTCATCCCCAACCCCAAAAGGTACCCTCTTGATACCATTACATCCTGCACAAGAATTTGGACCTCAATACTGCAACTCAAGGGAGGGATATCAAAGGACACTCTGACAGCAATACCCACTGAGGCGCTACACCTTATCTCCCCGGACTTACCTCTCTCAGAATGGACAAAAGCCGGCATCCGCTATTTAGGTATGCTCTTCTCATCATCAAGTCTGCTTTCATTTGAGCAATTAATGCAAAAATATGGACTAACCAAACACACGTTTTTTCTTTACCTGAGGATTAGATCTAGCCTATCAAAAATTTCCTGGTCAACCTCAGACGATGTTTCACTCCCTATACTCAAGTTCTACAATATAGCTACACCCAAGGCCAAAGGAATCTCTTTTATGTACAAACTGCTCACTAAACCAACTATTAACTATCTGGCTTCTTCCTCACAGTACTGGTCCTCACTGTTAGACCAACCGCCTTCAGAAATACAATGACCCTCACATTGCCCTTACGCCTGTCGCATTGCATTAACCACTGGGAAGCAACACAAAAGCTTTTTCACAAATGGTATTTCACCCCAGAAAGGCTAGCGAAAATCTACCCGAACACCTCCCCAGATTGCTGGAGGGGATGTGCTGATATTGGATCTCTTTCACACATATGGTGGGAGTGTCACCTTGTTAAAAATTTTTGGAGACAGGTGCATAACCTAATTGAATCTTTGTGTGGTATATCCCAATCTCTGTCCCTGCTTGACCTACTTCTAGGTCTCTCGATCCCAACAATGCCCACCCATCTGCAAACACTGGTCACACACATTCTTATTGCCGCAAGACTGACAATCGCAAAGAAGTGGAAATCAACCGACCCACCTATACTAAGAGATGCCATCCACCTACTTAACCAGCACTTTCAGATGGAATTTTCTTTTGCCAAAGCCAACATGTCCATTAAGCGCTTTAATAGAAACTGGCACCCTTGGATTTTGGACTCTAGAAGTACTGTCGTAACAGTCCTAACCCTTAGCTTGGCTGGAATCTACACCAGCTCCCTTTCCTTACTACGCTCTCACTGACATTTTGCTATAACACGTATTACAGGTCACAATGTTACATCATGATTTAGGTTGCACACAAGTGTCCACCCCATTCAGTGCTTAGCCTATTGTTACAGGATTACTTTATGCTACCATAGTTATTTGTAGTATGATCGTTTACTTAATACTTATCGATTGTTTTTGATTTAGACCGATCAAGGTTACAATTAAATAAGCTCTTCTCTCATTGCCGTTCATATATATGTTAAGACGCCAGGGTATGCCTAATTGGCGATGTTTCTGTATTCTTTTTCTCTTTATAAAATACAATAAAAATCTTAAATTTAAAAAAAAAAAATTAAAAAAACCTAGAGTAGTCTTCTCAATTCTTACCACTACTAAGAATAAAGGTGGAATGGGTCTCCCAGATATGCGACAATATTACTATGCGTCACTCCTTGATTAAATGAAATTTTGGTTTTCTAATTTAGACGAGAAACTTTGGGTAAATATTGAAAAAGAAGTCACTAAGGGCAATGACATGTGTGCATTAGCTATAGCGTATGCTTTGCTTCCTAATGTCATAAAACCAAAACTCATCACTGTTAAATCCACGTTGATAGCTTGGAAACACATATTATCTAAATCAAAAGAACTAGGTGAACTAATTAAAATCACTGTGCCCTTAAGAGTGCTGGACTACTGTAGATCCCGTATCTCAGTGAATAATTGGATTTCATAGGGGTTTAATTACTATGTCAACCTACCTCTAGACTATAAAGAGTTGGTGTTAAAAAAACTTAGACATTTTGAAAGATTAAAGAAACTCGACCCAGAATCGAGCATGAATATCCCATCAATAATCTGGAAGTTCCTACTGAACAAATACGCTTGTGATAAGAAAGGAATATCCTTATTTTACGGAGAGGGGGGGAAAATTGGGACTTTAATTGAGGCACATATGCGGTGTGCCTCCATCCCTATGCTAAGTGCAAAAAGAGAAGGGAAAGTGGGACTTTGATTGAGATAGATGACTTTGTGGAGGCAAAGTTGAAATAAATGCAAAATTGTTTTATTGATAACGAACGTTGTAAAGAATATGGCAATAGAGTAACCACATATACATTCAGTACAGTAATTAGTATAGACTCCACCCACACATAACATACAAGTGTGGCATGGAAAAAAGGTTTGCATGAGTATGGTATAGTCAAAGCAGTTCAAAGGTACATAACATAGGGTAAATTTATATTATTACATATGACACTACCTGCCTGGAGTTTGCATGTTCTCCCTGTGCCTGCGTGGGTTTCCTCCGGGTACTCCGGTTTCCTCCCACACTCCAAAGACATGCTGGTAGGTTAATTGGATCCTGTCTAAATTGCCCCTAGTATGTATGAATGTGAGTTAGGGACCTTAGATTGTAAGCTCCTTGAGGGTAGGGACTGATGTGAATGTACAATGGATATGTAAAGCGCTGCGTAAATTGACGGCGCTATATAAGTACCTGAAATAAATAAAATAAATAAATGACATAAAACAGCACCAGCGGCAGGAGTATGGGTGTAGCAAGTATAACCAAAATGGATGAATAAATAAATGTCAGAATTATTAATCTACTGCAGACTGAATTTCAATGTGTCCATTACAGACACAGGTCAGCATCACTTGAGACACTCCTCAGGGGCAGATGCTAAAATATATCTGCAGAGTGTAAAGAAAAAAGTGGTGACATTAGTCTAATTCTAATTAGTAATGTAGCAATAGGGCAGATTAGCTCGTCCTAAATACTCACATAGGGTCCAAAACGGTAAAATGTTGCGGCAATGTGATCAACGTCCCAATAAAGCCTCCCCCGGGAACTGAGGTAATTGCAGCCGCGCACGGCAGGGCGTACGCAACAAAACCTCCCGATGACCCAAGGCACAAATTGCTGGTGCAAGTGAAAAGTTGCGGTGGCCTGAGAGGGCAACCTGAAGTGATATGAGAAAGTCAGAAAAAAGAATGTGAAAATGAGAATGAGTAAAAATGTGAATGAATGAAAAAAAAAAAAAAAATAAATGAATAAAAAATTATGAATAAATAAATAAGTAAAAAATATATTGAAATATAAAGATGAAAAAATTAATAAAAATAGTAAAATAAATGGAATGTGATGTAAAAAGGGGGGTGTAGGTTGACTAAGTGTGTGAACTATGTGAGCATTATTGATGTTGCGTGAAAAGGTGAAAGGTTGGATGGTGAAAGCCAATGTTAAAACAAAAAAAAAAAAAAAAAAAAAAGGTGTCAACAGTGATAACAAAAATAAAATAAAACATGGTGACAGGCAATTGTGAATGACCTAGGAGGTGACTTACGTGTTGGAGCAGGGCTGAAAACAAAGGGAAGTGTTGAATGCGATGTGATGGCTCGGAGGTGTATCAGCAGGAGTGTGACAGGGGAGGCAGCTTATATGTACCCCGCACACGTGCAGGCCGGCTCTTACCAGCGTCACGCTAGTGTGTGATAGGCAGGAAGGGGCTCCGGAGAGGGCGGTAAGCACCGCCCTCCACAGAAGCCCATATTCACTGCCAGAACAGCTGGGATGGAAATCACGTGCCCTGTGCGTTGGCCCCAATCATGACGCCACACGTAAGTCACCTCCTAGGTCATTCACAATTGCCTGTCACCATGTTTTATTTTATTTTTGTTATCACTGTTGACACCTTTTTTTTTTTTTTTTTTTGTTTTTTTTTGTTTTAACATTGGCTTTCACCATCCAACCTTTCACCTTTTCACGCAACATCAATAATGCTCACATAGTTCACACACTTAGTCAACCTACACCCCCCTTTTTACATCACATTCCATTTATTTTACTATTTTTATTCATTTTTTCATCTTTATATGTCATGTCATATATGTAATAATATAAATTTACCCTATGTTATGTACCTTTGAACTGCTTTGACTATACCATACTCATGCAAACCTTTTTTCCATGCCACACTTGTATGTTATGTGTGGGTGGAGTCTATACTAATTACTGTACTGAATGTATATGTGGTTACTCTATTGCCATATTCTTTACAACGTTCGTTATCAATAAAACAATTTTGCATTTATTTCAACTTTGCCTCCACAAAGTCATCTATCTCAATCAAAGTCCCACTTTCCCTTCTCTTTTTATCCTTATTTTACAAACTTTTCTCAGAATTCCCTAAATCTGTTAAAACCAATAATGTGCTGAAATGGGAAAAGGATCTTTCCTTATCTATTTCTTGGCAACAATGGAATAAGGCCATAATTCTGAGCACTAAGGCATCATCCTTACATGGTACCTTACACCATATAAACTTTCCAAACTCTACTCATCACTCTCCCCAACTTGCTGGCAATGCAATGAACAAACTGGTTCCCTTTATCATATTTTATGGAATTGCAAAAATCTTAGTAGCTTTTGGAAATCAGTTTCGACATTTATTGCTAACCTCACTGGTAATTTACGTCCCCTTACTTACTTCCCCTTACTCCCGCAATGGCCCTTTTAGGAATAAATCTGGATTTTTACTCTGTATAATATAGAACAGTAGTAGCAAATGTATTAATAGCAGCAAGGCTGACTATAACAAAACTATGGAAATCTAACGAAGCACCGAATTTATCTGATGTTGTTATAAGGTTGAATACATAAGCTCAATATGAGTTAATGTTGGCGTATAAAAATTACAACAAGGTCAAGTTTGAGAAATTGTGGCAAATATGGACTAGTCACCCTAGAGCTTCTACCTCACTCAAAAACATGAGTTGCAGTTCTTAAACCATATTTCAGTATTATTCAATGAGTAATATCAAGGCTTCACAGTTCTCTCTTTTTCTAATTTCTTGAATTGTCCATAATGTTGTCATTATATTAGTTAGCGCCTGTTTACAGTTAGAACCCAATGGGGTAAACAGGGATGTTACTATACTGTTTATGTATGCTTTATTTGATCATTTGTATGACTACTGTCCATTACTTTGATTGAGATTAGTATGTAAATGTTTTACTGCTATACCTGATTGTTATATACCAAAACCAGCTGCTTTTAATTTTTCTGTTATTTGTATGGAATAATAAAAATTATTTAATGATAAAAAAAACACAAAAAAATAAATAAAAGTCCCTAAATCTATCACATAGTTTGTAGACGCAATAACTTTTGTGCAAACCAATCAATATACGCCTATTGCATTGTAGAAGAATATATATTGGCCTAAACTGATGAATAAATGTGTTTTTTTATATTTTTTTGGATATGTATTATAGCAAAAAGTGTTTTTTTTTTAAATTGTCTCTCTTTGTTTGTTTATAGTGCAAAAAATAAAAACCGCAGAGGTGATCAAATACCACCAAAAGAAAGCTCTATTTGTGGGAAAAAAAGAACATCAATTTTGTTTAGGTACAAGATTGCATGACTGCGCAACTGTCAGTTAAAGCGATGCAGTGCCGTATCGCAAAAAATGGCCTGGTCATTAACCCTTTAAAGCCTAAGCCTATTTCTGACATTTGTTGCTTACAAGTTAAAATCTGTATTTTTTGCAAACATTATATATATATTTTTTAGCAGAGACCCTAGAGAATAAAATGGTGATTGTTGCAATATTTTATGTCACACGGTATTTGCGCAGCGGTCTTTCAAATGCACTTTTTTGGGAAAAAAAACACTTTCATGAATTAAAAAAAAACAAAACAGTAAAGTTAGCCCTTTTTTTTGTAAAATGTGAAAGATGATGTTACACTGAGTAAATAGACACCTAACATGTCATGCTTTGGAATGGAATGGTGACAAACTACAGTACCTAAAAATCTCCATAGGCGATGCTTTAAAAAATGTAATAAAGAAAACCGCACTCTAAAGACTTATACAAAATGTGATTATAAAACTCAATGAAAATAAATATAATCCTTTGCAAAGGAATGTCCAACAACCAAAAAGTGAATAACGTAAAATTCTTCAATAGTTAATATGTTGTTAGGTGAAGGTTCAGGTGAAACAAACCTATTAGGTGAAATGCTTACCAGAAAGTAAGCCAAAACGGGCAGGTGGCTTTAAACCCAGCCTGGGACTTTAAGGGATCAATCCCGGTGTAAACTGGATAAGTCATACTCGTACCGTAGAATTGGATCCACGAAGGTTTACCCAAAAAAAAATATTTTTGAAAAACATAGCGTAATACTGACAAAGAATTGAATTCCAAAAAAGAAAAAATGTGACACTCAACCAGTAACAAAATCATATATTTTCATAAGACCACCCAGTGTCTATAAGCACACATAGGATCGTTGTGTGAGTGACATGCAATCATGCAATAAAGTGCATAATCCCCAATAGGGGAAGGTAGTGCATAAACCTTACAAAAGATCTGCTTACCAGATATTTAAAAAACAAATGAGCGTATAACTATCCACCAGATGAAAAGTTGGAAAGAGGTACCAAAAGGTGCAGCAAACCGCATATAAATCCTACTTACCAGATGGCAAATTTTATATGAGCAGACTTAGCACAACCACAGACTATCCACCAGATGAAAAGTTGGAAAGAGGTACCAAAAGGTGCAGCAAACCACGTATAAATCATGCTTACCAGATGGCAGACTTTATATGAGCAGACTAGCACAACCACCTTTTTTAAGGAGACCGATCGCAATTTCTACATCTCATTGGAAAGTTGTCATTATAGACCTTGGCTAAACTCAATACCTAAAAGCCAGTATATGAGACTGCGTAGGAATTGCTCGGATCCTGATACGTTTCTAGCACAGAGCAACATACTCACTGGTAGGTTCCTAGAAAAAGGGTATACCAAGGAGAATTTGTTGCCAGTGTTAAAGGGGGTGCAGGATTGATCCCTTAAAGGCCCAGGCTGGGTTTAAAGCCACCTGCCCGTTTTGGCTTACTTTCTGGTAAGCATTTCACCTAATAGGTTTGTTTCACCTGAACCTTCACCTAACAACATATTAACTATTGAAGAATTTTACGTTATTCACTTTTTGGTTGTTGGACATTCCTTTGCAAAGGATTATATTTATTTTCATTGAGTTTTTTAATCACATTTTGTATAAGTCTTTAGAGCGCGGTTTTCTTTATTTCCTTTCTGTATTGGTGTACCCCACTTATAACCGCAGCTTCTATTTAACGATTCTAAGCGCAGTTTTTTCTTTTTTGTTTCTTTAAAAAATGTAACAGTTACCAGGTTAGAGTTACAGAGGAGGTCTTTTGCTATAATTATTGCTCTCATTCTAATGATTGTGGCCATACCTCAAATGTGTGATTTGAACACCATATGCGGGCGCGACTTACGCACGGGCGCTTTAATTTTTTTCCTTATTTGTGTTATTTATTTAATTATTTATTTATTTTTTTAACATTGTCACTTGAAAAAAAAAAAAATTCTGTAAACATCCCTTGTGACAGGAATAGGTGGTGACAGGTACTCTTTATGTAGGGATCGGGTGCCTAAAAGACCCCAAATCCCTCCTTTGCCCTTCAAAGCATTCAGATTGCCAAAAACGGCGATTCTGAATACTGTAATTTTTATTTTAAATTGGTGCCATTGGCAGCTGAGTACACTGGAAGTGACATTGTGACGTCTCTTCCGCGTTTTTACATAGGAGACTGGAACAAAGTCGTTTCCGGCTTTGTTTCAGCCACACTCTAGCCGGTGGAAGTGCCAGATCATGGATCAGGTCTCCCGGTACCGGGGTGATGCCTGCATCATCCCGGTATAACCCCTAAAGCCGAGGCTGAATATGTGCGTACGGTGGGTGCTAAGGTTAACCACTTCAGCCCCGGAAAATTTGGCTGCTCAATGACCAGGTGATTTTTTGCGATACGGCACTGCGACGCTTTAACTGACAATTGCGCAGTCATGCAACGTTGTACCCAAGCAAAATTTAAGTCCTTTTTTTCCACAAATAGAGTGGTATTTCATCATCTCTGCAGTTTTTATTTTTTGCGCTATAAACAAAAGAAGAGCGACAATTTTGAAAAAAAAACAATATTTTGTACTTTTTTTTCCCTTTTTCTTTCAAATATGTTTATCGAAGTTTACAGTCAAATACAGTAAAGACAAGGCATCAGAAAATTTCACAAGCATAGCTTTTTCAAACAAATCTTATAGCAAATCATTAACAATAAGGTGATGAACTATCGCATATACCTATGACATTTGGAGGGAAAGCCTATCATGGAGCAGTTCTAGGTCTGTATCCCCACTGGTGGTAGTTAAATACAGTTTCCTCATCATCCCTAGCAGGATCATACTGTGAAGGAGGTATGCAGATATCAGGATACTATTACCATAGTGCTCATGTTTCTCAGAAATGTCATGTATTGTAAGTCTTGAAGTTTTGCTTAAAAACAAAAACACAAAAACAAAATTGGGGTAAACTGAAGACAACTTAAACTGGAGGGAGGGGAAGGTAAAGAAAAATACAGTTACCAACCTTTTATTAAGATACCACAGTAATCATTGTATGGTTTAGTATATCAAATACATGGCTTTGGAATTGGTAATGTTATGGTTTAAGGTCTTTGGCTGCCTCTGGGTAGAGGAACCAAGCTTGCCAAGACCTTACAAAGTGGTGCGCTTTAAGTTTTTTGAACGCCAATCATTTTTCATATTGACACTGTATATTAACCCTTGTGGTTATTTCTCTCGTTGTAGGAAGGGTAGAGGTTTTCCATTTGCTCGCTAGGGCTGTTCTGGCTGCGAATAAGACATGGGCTACTACTGTTCTAACTGTACTAGGATATGTATCTAGCCCTATATTTAGGAGGGCCAGTTCTGGAGTCAATGTTGCATCATGCCCTGTGATTTCGCTTGTAACTATTGCTATGTTTTCCCAAAAGATCTTTATGTGGGGGCAGTTCCATAACACATGGTACAGGTTTCCTATTTGGTTACACCCTCTCCAACATTTGTTTGTGGAATCTGGAAATATTTTGGACAACCTATAAGGGGTCATATACCACCTGTGATATATTTTTTGAAATTTTTCCCAGTTATCAACATAGTATGACATACTGTAACTCAAGTGTATGAATTTCAACCATTGTTGCAGAGAGAATTCTTTCTCTAGATCTTTTTCCCACTTACATATGTCAGGTGTTTTAGTCGTTAGTGTTGGACCCATCAAGGTATTGTAAAAGAAAGAAATTCCCTGAATTGATTTGTGTGATTTCCCCTGTAGGAATTCCCAAATAGTGTTTGGGATTTCTATGTATTCTTTGCATTTGGTAACCGAATGGAAGTGTCTAATTTGCATTTACCTATAAGCATCGATAGGAAGCTCGCTTTGTTTAAGATTTTTAGAAAGTTCACACCCCTTTTATTACAATCTCTAGCATCAAAGGCTCCAATAAGCCATTCATACGTTTTAACCGGGATATCTAGTTTATGGGTAAATTCTTTGTGGGCTGTACGGGTGGCTAGGATGCACCATGCTTTTAAAGTGGCTCCAATTATAGGGTGAAGCACGGTGGAGACAACTAAGGGGGACATGAGAGAAGCTGCTAATATCCCTAGAAAGTCCTGGTGGTTCATAAAACTTTGTTCAACGTTAAACCATAATTTGTCATCCGTCTTTTGGAACCAATGTTTAACTTGGTCTAGCAAGGATGCATTATAGTATCCCAGTAGGCCTGAAAGTCCTATCCCACCACTCTTTTTCAGGAGTTGTAATGAGGAAAGAGCAATCCTCCTATTTTTGTTTTGCCAAATGTATTCCCTCTGGAGGGAGTTGCATTTGGTGAAAAAGGAGTTAGGGATATGGATAGGGAGTGTTCTAAACAAGTATAATATCCATGGGAGAACTTGCATTTTAAAGGTAGCTGATCTACCTACTTAAGAAAGCTGAGTTTTCCCTATTCGCCTTAGGTCTTTAGAGGTATTAGTCAGTAATGAAGGAAAATTTGCCTCATAAAGTGAGCTAGCTGGATAAGAAAGTTGAATTCCTAGATATAATATAGATTTAGTTCCCCATGTATATGGAAATTCATTTTTCAGCAGATTGATTTGATCTTGGGGTAGTCCCATGGCGAGTATCTGACATTTATGGGAGTTGACCTTACAGTAAGAGGCTCTCCCAAATTATTCTATTAGTTGCTGAATTCTATGTAGGGATTTGAATGGATTAGATATAGAGAGGATAATGTCGTCTGCGAACAGACCTATTTTGTGTTCAGCTTGTCCCACTGTCAATCCTTGGATAAGAGAATCAGTCCTGATGGCTTCAGCAAAGGGTTCAATAGCCAGGGAGAATAGGATTGGGGATAGGAGGCAGTCCTGTCTCGTACCATTCGAAAGGTCGAACGACCCAGTCAGGACGCCATTAATATATGCCTTCGCTGAGGGGTTATGATATAGGGACATAATAGCAGAGTGCATTGTTCCAGACAGCCCAAATTTAGTCGATACCTGTGATAGGTACTCCCAGTGGACACTGTCGAATGCCTTCTCAGCATCCAAAGCAAGGAGAAGAGTAGGCACTCGACAGGTCTCAGCTTGATGTATGAGGTTGATCATTCTCCTTGTACCATCTGGAGCTTGCCTCCCCTTCACAAAACCAACCTTTTCTGGCCCTAAAAGGAGTGGTGTTAGCACCAGAAGTCTGTTTGCTAGCAGTTTGGTGTATACTTTTAGATCCAAGTTAGAAGCGAGATTTGTCTGAAGTTTTGTGGATGATTAGGATCCTTACCAGGTTTAGGCAGGGCCACGATAACTGCTTCTAGCATTTCTTTTGGAAAGTGACCCGTTAATATTGCTTGATTGTAGAGGTTAACCAAGTAAGGGCCTAGGACTGGTGTAAGGGCTTTATAATACTCCAAAGAGAGTCCATCCATTCCCGGTTATTTGCCTAAAGGGAGAGAGGTGATAACATCAAGAATTTCTTTTAATTCTATAGGGCCATTCAGAAAGTTTGCTTGGCTTGGTTTGGCTTCATCTAGCACTGGTAAGTTTAGTTTTTTTTAGAAAGTTAGAGACTATCTCTGCATTGGGTTGAGGTGTGGCAGGGTATTCCTTCAGGTTGTACAGTGAGGAATAATACCCCCTGAATGTTTGTGCTATCTCTGGGGGATCAAGGACTTTTTTGTCTGTTTTATGATGCTGAAGTTGGGTAATTCTTTCTCTAACTTTCTTTTGTTTGCATAGGAAAGCCATTTTTTCCGCTGCTTTGTTATGTTTTGAGCAAGTCATTCATTTAAAACCTTTGATATGCTTATCATGTTCAGGTATTAAAACTGTTCTAAGTTCCTCTCTGAGGAGCGTGAGCCTGGACAGCAAGATACTTTGGGGAGAGTTTTTGTGCTGGGTTTCTAACATGGCTATTTCAGCAAGTAGGGTAGAGATTTGTAAATTTCTCTTTTTCCTCTCTCTGCAGGCCATCTGGATCAACAACCCCCTAATAAAAAAGCCTTATGGGTACACCAAAGATTGAATACACTACTGGAGGACTCTGAATTAAAGAAAAAGAACTCCTCCAGCTTTGTTTTCAACTCCGCTATATATGCAGGATGGGACAAAATATACGTATTATTCCGCCATAATGGCACATTTTTACCTGTATGACGCTCTGAAATTTCCAGAGAGATAGGGGCATGGTCGGACCATGTAATATTGTAAATTTTCGCCTTAGTTACCTTTTGAAGAAGAATTTTATCAGTAATGAAACAATCAATTCTTGAGTAGGTATTATGGGGGTTAGAGAAGAATGTGTAGTCCCTCTCTGACATGTTATGGTAGCGCCACGGGTCATGGAGATCTTTTTGCAGTAAGTATTGCTTGACTCCTACTTTCCGTGTGTGGTTCCTGGGGGTAGTGTCCATTACCGGGTTCATCAGGATGTTGAAGTTCCCACACAGTAATAATTGGCCTTTCTGGAGTGAGCAAGCTTTGGCTAAGATCCTCTTGAGAAACCATATTTGATGCCTGTTGGGAGTGTAGATATTCTCTAGTGTGTAAAGGATTCCTTTCAGTTCTGCAACTAGAATTACATATCTACCTTCCTCATCCAGGCTCGGACTGGGACAAATAATAGGCCCCGGCATTTTAGATTGAGCAGCCCATACCAGGCACAGACTGACAACTCATGGGGCCCCCGGGGCAATAAGAGATTATGGGCCCCCTGTGTCCCCACCCACACTCAATGCTGTACCCAAATAAAATCTATGTCCTTTATTTCCCACAAATAGAGTGTCACGGAACGTCCCACACTCCGTTTGAGTGCTTCCGTCATATACCACTTCCTCCCAGTCTGTATACAGATAACAGATATTCCAACCTCTCTGAGCATCAAGACAAGGCGACACTTGCTTCACTGCTACCATGAACTCACTTTATTCAGAACCAGAATACAGTCTTATATACACAGGAGAAGATTACTCTAACAATACAAACGTAACCTAATTAACATGAGCTAATTATCTCATCCTTTATACAGCTTAAGTGGCTGAGACATGACCTTTTGCCCAGACTTGTGGTCACCGAGCTTCACACAGGATTATAAACACAATAGCTGGAGCTAATTACAATTAACAATACAAACATAACCTAATTAACCTAATTAACATGAGCTCCAATAGGAGTCATCCCGTCTCCTACATTGTATAGAGGACAATGTGATCAGCTCATTCAATTAACACACATTACCATAAACATCAACACAGGGTTAATTAGAACAAACAACAATGAGTTGAATACCTTTAGAACCTAGACTAAACTTATTTACATTAAACACATTATAGCTGACATCAGACAGGTGAATGGAGATGATGACATTAGCATCTCCTCACGGGATGTGTCCCAACAGTATAATTCAGTCTTATCATTCTAATATGGCATATAACGGGTTCCAGAGTCTGTGTGTTTTGGAGGGACATGGAGCTGAATCCAAAGTAACACCAACCCCAGGGTCCCCAGGCATACAGCTCACAGATAGCACCATTCCCCCAAATGCTAGGGCCCATAATCGGTGGGCAACAGGCTTGCATACAGTCCTCTCCAACAGCCTCTGTCCCGGCTAGGTCTGTGACATTTCTCCCCTTTCGGCAGGAGACTAACACAGGAGGAGACCCCAGACGGGTTGACTCTGAAGTTAGTAAACAGCTCCAGTCCTCTACTGCCTGTACCCACACAGTACCCCAAATAAATTGTTCCAAACAAAGCATTACTCACCCAGCCAACCTCTGCCTCTCTCAGAGAACATATCTGCCGCTGGGGAGAGGCCTGGACTGGCCTTTCTCCCTGGAATCCTTTCTGCCGCTGGAGAGAGGACAGGGTGTCTGGGCTCACTCTGTCATGCTGTTGGGGATCTGGGCCCACTGCCCTCCATCCCTGGGGTATACATGTGGAGACTGAAGTCCCATCCACCTTCACAGGAAATCCATCCTCTGTTAGTTAAGGGCAGAGTCCAGCAGTCCTCGGCCCTGTTGCCAGCCCTTCTGCTGGAAACCCCACACCATCTGTTCCGGCTAACTGTTGGAGAGGGAGGCCGACTGCCCCGCCTCCCTGGAACTCTGTAGTTGTTGCCGGTGCTGGGCAGAGGTTGGTAGCACTCTGCCCTGTTGCCAGCACTTCTGCTGGGGACTCCGCATCCTCTGCTCCGGCTAACTGTTGGGGCAGGAGGCTGGCTTCCTCCACTCCCAAACTGTGTAGCTGCCATTGGGGAGGTGAGCCGGCTGCTTCCTTTTCCATTCCCTCATCTGGCTGCTGGGACGACATGTCGATGGTACTGTCTCCCAGGTACACGGATCTTTGCTGGGGAGGAAAGCCCACTTCCTCCGCCCTGGCCAACTGTTGGGGAGGGACAACACACACCTCCTCTCCCTTCTCCCCCTGTATCTGCTGCTGGGAAGTGATTGCCATCTTCTCAGCCTGAGCCTCCACAATTGCTGCAGGTGTGGGGCAGAGGTCTTGGACCCTCTGTCCGGTTGCCAGCACTTCTGCTGGGGGTTTGCCAGGTGGTTCCTCCTCTACAGAAACGTCTATTAAATCCCCAGTCTCTGGAATTGGTAAAAGTGTGGGACAGAGGTCTTGGACCCTCTGTTCAGTTACCAGATCTTCAGCTGGTATTTCCTGATAGTCCCAGGCAAAGGGAGCCCAGCCCTGGCACTGAGCAATGTCTAGCAGCCGTCTGTAGGCGATCTCTAGCTCCCATTCCTGAACGGCCAGAAACTCCAAATCTTCCTGTGCCCAGTGCACTTCCAAAATGTTCAGTAGCCCTTCTCTGAAATCCATGATTTCGTCCACCCGCCGCTCCAAATCACTCCCAAAGTTAGGGTCCCCTGTCAGCTTCACAAACAACAGTCCCAAGCCGCCGTAGCTTAAGCCTTCCGTTGGGCTGTCATCCGCTATCCAGGGACATGCTTGGGATACATGCCACCGGAGGGCTCTGTAGCTCTCATCCAGCTTTATCTCTGCCCAGACCAGCCTGCTTAATTCAGCTGTCTGCTTCTTGTGTGGTTTTTCTCCCAAAAACCGCACCCGCAGTCCGTACTGCGACCAGTACCTTTCCTCGATGGAGGGGAGAACTTTTCCCTGGTGTCGCTGCTCACGGGCTAGCGCTTCCTTCCAGAGTTTGCAGCGAATAGAATCACACCATCCCAGCAGGACCTGCTCCGATACTGGTCCTCTGTGCTGTATCTGCATCTCTCGCAACCTCCTTCTGAATTCCTCATCCATGGCGGCTGGTATCTGTACCTCTCCTCTCCTGCTATCTGGACCTTGGATCCAGATGGAAGTTTGGATGCCCCAGACTGTAGGAAGCTTTCCCGCTGCTTGCCACCAATGTCACGGAACGTCCCACACTCCGTTTGAGTGCTTCCGTCATATACCACTTCCTCCCAGTCTGTATACAGATAACAGATATTCCAACCTCTCTGAGCATCAAGACAAGGCGACACTTGCTTCACTGCTACCATGAACTCACTTTATTCAGAACCAGAATACAGAGCTAATTATCTCATCCTTTATACAGCCTAAGTGGCTGAGACATGACCTTTTGCCCAGACTTGTGGTCACCGAGCTTCACACAGGATTATAAACACAATAGCTGGAGCTAATTACAATTAACAATACAAACATAACCTAATTAACCTAATTAACATGAGCTCCAATAGGAGTCATCCCGTCTCCTACATTGTATAGAGGACAATGTGATCAGCTCATTCAATTAACACACATTACCATAAACATCAACACAGGGTTAATTAGAACAAACAACAATGAGTTGAATACCTTTAGAACCTAGACTAAACTTATTTACATTAAACACATTATAGCTGACATCAGACAGGTGAATGGAGATGATGACATTAGCATCTCCTCACAGGATGTGTCCCAACAGTATAATTCAGTCTTATCATTCTAATATGGCATATAACGGGTTCCAGAGTCTGTGTGTTTTGGGGGGACATGGAGCTGAATCCAAAGTAACACCAACCCCAGGGTCCCCAGGCATACAGCTCACAGAGAGCACCATTCCCCCAAATGCTAGGGCCCATAATCGGTGGGCAACAGGCTTGCATACAGTCCTCTCCAACAGCCTCTGTCCCGGCTAGGTCTGTGACATAGAGCTTTCAATTGAAGGTAATGGGAAAGTAGGAGAGAGATGGAGGAAGGGGAGAGAGGGAGGAGAAAAGGGGGGTACGAGAGAGAGGGGGAGGAAGAAGGAGAGGGGGTGTGAGAGTAAGTGTGAGAGAAGGGGATTTAGGTAGGGGGAGGGAGAGAGGGGAGTAGTGAGAGAGGAGGGGGAGAGAAGGAGAAGGGGAGAGGGGCGTAGGAAGAGGGGGGTAGTGAGAGATGGGGAGAGGGGGTGTAGGCAGTGGGGTGGTAGTGAGAGAGGGGGTGTAGGCAGTGGCGGGGTAGTGAGAGAGGGGGGTGTAGAAAGTGGGGGGTAGTGAGAGAAGGGGAGAGGGGGGGTGTAGGAAGAGGGGGTAGTGAGAGAGGAGGGGGTTTAGGAATTGGGGGGTCATGAGAGAGGGGGCTGTAGGAAGTGGGGGGTAGTGGGGAGGGGGTGTAGGCAGTGGGGGGTAGTGAAAGAGGGGGAGGGGATAGTAGGGGGAGGGGGGTAGTGAGAGAGGGAATGTAGGAAGTGGGGGTAGTGAAAGAGGGGGAGGGGGGTAGTGAAAGGAGGTAGTGAGAGAGGGGGAGGGGGTGTAGGAAGTGGGGGGGTAGTGAAAGAGGGGGAGGGGGTAGTGAGAGAGGGGGAGAGGGGGAGGGGGGTATAGGAAGTGGGGGTAGTGAAAGAGGGGGAGGGGGGTGTAGGAAGTGGGGGGGTAATGAAAGAGGGGGAGGGGAAGTAGTGAGAGAGGGGAACGGGTGTAGGAAGTGGGGAGGTAGTAAGAGAGGGGGGAGGGAGAAGGAGAGGGGGGGTGATCAGTATATCTGCTATGTCCCACCATTATACTGTATAAAGTACAGTACATCCCCCACCCACATACACAGGTCTCCTCTCAGAATGGTCTCACCCCTGTCTGTGTAGAAGGCAGGCTGTCACACTCCAGTTCTCAGCTTCTCGCCGGTCCCTCTCCCTCCCCTCCTCCCACGGTCACATCCAGTAACACTTACCCAGTCCAGGAAGTGTTCTCCTCCTCCCTGGGCTCTCTCGGTCCCTCTCTCTCCTCTCAGGACCAGAAGCCCTTTGACGCCACCCATCCTGCGGCTGAATCCATGCTGCCCCATCCACCCAGGAGCCTCTCATAGGTCCCCCTACTGGCCGCAGCCCTCGGCACTCAGCCCGAGAGCCTGAATGGTCAGTCCACCCCTGGGGACGGGCCTTGCACTGGTCACCGAGCAGCCACGGCTGGCGCTCACTCGCATTGCCTCGCCCCCCAGGAGTTGGGAAATGATGATAGAATGGAGAGGTGTGAATGCATGGTTTCAACATGGGATCGAATTTACAACATGAGGCCCGACGGCCAGGTGGCCCACTGGGCAAATGCCCCGGTATGCCCTATGGCCAGTCCGGGCCTGTCCTCATCTATCAGTGAGGTATGTAATTTAAAGGAGATTGAGTCTCTTAATGCTATCATAACACTTCTTTTCTTTTCCCTGTAATTAGCTTGGTAGACATGAGGGAAGTGTTTATGGGTGCATCTG
Organism: Aquarana catesbeiana; assembly: GCF_042186555.1. Lineage (NCBI taxonomy): Eukaryota > Metazoa > Chordata > Amphibia > Anura > Ranidae > Aquarana > Aquarana catesbeiana. The sequence goes on from NC_133324.1 coordinate 303,318,722, forward strand.
GGAGGTTTTGTAACCAGGAAGTGAGACTCTTGCACACATAGCACATCACAATGGTGGTGTTCTGCTTTCTTCCATAGTGCTCTTCTCTTGTAGGGGCTATTAAGGCCTTTGTCATTCAAAGATAAAAATGTTATACCATCAAAGTTAATCAGAGTGCAAATGAACGATTTATCTACAAGGTTAACATGTTGTTGATTAATGAAAAGGTAAATGTGGTAACCAGAACAAAAAACGTTAAACAAAGGGAGACAAACAGGGTACTTGCAATGTTGTAGGCCCTTTCTCTCCTAAATAAGAGAACTTGTAGGGTACAGGTGAATCCTGCATACATATCCAACGGGGGAAGTAGAATACAACCGAACAGGATCCTAGTATGCTGTATGATATTTCCTTTGTAACTTCAGAGCCGTAGCCTCATAGGGCTGTAGGGCTGGGGTATAACATTGAGCTTAACAGTTAAAGCATTCTCCGGCAGGTCTGTAATATCTTCTTCATCTTGTGGAAGGAGTCCCCAGGATTTCATCAATTCCAAGCCTTCGTCCAGAGTGGTAACAATCAAGATTTTGTTGTTTCTTTCAATGGACAACTTAGTCAGGAATTTCCATTTAATATTGTTATTTCTCAGAATCTTGGTAATGGTGATGAGGATTTTGCAGGCTTGTATGGTTGCCTGTGAGAGGTCTATATATAGTGAGATTCCAGAATATGGTTCTGGTAGAGAGTTGCGTTTCCGAGAGAAGTGCATGAGCTGGCCTTTAACGTGGAAATCGCCAACTTGTGGGTTTTGGTCGCCGGCAGCAATTCAGCTATCATTTTCTGCAAATATGAGTTCTGCCGGGGGGACCGTTTTGAGGATGCCTCTGAATTTGACATTGTTCCAGCGGGAATGGTCCGCCATTTTGATTTTCATATTGCGGATTTCCTCCGCTAGGTCATCATGGGCATCTACCACTTCGTTATGTGCTAGTGTGTAGTCGCTCAATTTATTCTCAATATAATCAACTCTGTCTCCTATGACTGCAATCTCTTTATTTGTTTGCTTGAAGTTTGACATGTCATGTTGCAATGCTCCACATAGTGTGATGAGCATGTCTTTAAGAGCAGAGTCTAGTATAGGCTGGCCCACTGTAGGGAAACCATTCGGCTCAGTGAGGCTGTCAGTGACAAAGGAGGAATCACTCATTGTGTCACCGTTGGTCGTCAGTTTCCTCCTCTGTTTAACAGGGCTGTTGAACATGGAGGGAGGAGAATGCTCGCTGCTGTCCGGAGCTGTGTATTCAGTGTGCAGGGTTGTTTTCTTAATGGCTGCAGCCACTCCTACTTTTCTCTGTGTGAATCCAGCGGTGCAGGCGCTATCTTGTGAGGTTCGTGGCTCCATGATTCTGTAAAAGTCAGTGAGTCTACGGGGCCCCTCGTGGCGTTTTCTTTTCCCCCGCATGCCGCTTCCACCTCTCTTGCGATGGATGATATTTAGGTGTGATAAATAGCGCTGTGTGTCAGATTCTGTGGAGCCAGAGCAGAATCACAATGCGGCCATCTCCTCAGGCTTCCGGCCCCTCAATATTTTTTTACTTTTTGCTATAATAAATATCCCCATTTTTTTTTTTTAAAAAGCAATTTTTTTCCTCAGTTTAGGCCGATATGTATTCTTCTACATATTTTTGGTAATAAAAATCACAATAAGTGTATATTGATTGGTTTGTGCAAAAGTTATAGCATCTGCAAAATAGAGGATAGATTTATGGCATTTTTATTATTATTTTTTTTACTAGTAATGGCGGCGATCTGGGATTTTTATCGGGACTGCAACATTATGGTGGACACATCGGACACTTTTGACACATTTTTGGGACCATTGACAGAGATCAGTGCTATAAAAATGCACTGATTACTGTGTAAATGCCACTGGCAGGGAAGGGGTTAACACTAGGGGGGCGATCAAGGGGTTAACTATGTTCCCTAGTGTGTGTTCTAACTGTGGGGGGAGGGGACTGACCATAGGAGATGACAGATCACTGTTCCTAGCTAGTAGGAACTCACAATCTGTCTCTCCTCAGCTCACAGAACAGGGATTTGTGTGTTTACACACACACGTCCCTGTTCTGGCTCTCGTGGCTGTGATCCTGACTGCCGGCTACGTGCATCTGCACCCCCGCAGTACAGCGGGCGCATGTGCGCCTGCTATCCTGCTTTAAGGTGCCTATGTACAGCTACGACGGCTCGCGGGATCGTGCCGACCTGCCGCAGTATAATGATGGCGGCTGGTTGGCAAGTGGTTAAGGGGGAAAATCCTTCCGGGGCTGAAGTGATTATAAAAGAAAGAAAAAACAGTGTCCCACAATGTCCATCCATCTTCAATCATGCCGCCCGATGGACCAGAAAAATAGAAAAAAATAAAAAAGCTCCACCTCGGACATGGGGACAAGGCACTTTGGAGTGGGGGGAACAGAGCCCCCCATTTTGAGGGCATGTTGCCTGGTAATGTCAATTATTGCTGTGGCATGTTCTACACATCGCACAGATGCGCCACTTTACAGGCAGACTAAGGGGACCCCCAGGCATGATATTTAAAGGAATATTTCATTTTTATTCTTTCACTTTAAGCATTATTAAAATCACTGCTCCTGAAAAAATGATTGTTTTAAAAAAAATTTGCATTGATACATCTCCCCTAGGGCAGTACCTGGGTCCCCATACACTTTTTATGGCAATAACTTGCATATAAGCCTTTAAAAAGAGCACTTTTGACTTTTCATGTTCATGTTTTGCACCCGAGGGTCCTTATGGAACTCAGTCAAGTAATTGCCAGACTATTGTTCCTAATTTTTACTGACAGTCTACTGACTGGAATGGTACCAGCTGATTGGAGAAAAGCCAATGTAGCACCAATATTTGAAAAAGGGCCAAAATACATCCCTGGGAATTACAGACCAGCTAACCTAACATCTATAGTATGCAAGTATAGTATGCTCTTGGAGCGGGTGATAAGGGACTATATACAAGATTTTAGCAATGAAAACTGTATCATTAGCAGTAATCAGCATGGATTTGTGAAGAATCGTTCTTGCCAAACCAACCTATTAAACTTCTATGTGGAGGTGAGCTGCCATCTAAATAAAGGAAGGCCCGTAGACGTGGTGTATCTGGATTTTGCAAAAGCATTTGACACAGTTCCTCATAAATACTAAATTAGAAGTACGCGCTTAGGAAAATATTATTTTTAATTAACATCTAATGGTAATAGGGCAGCGCCAATTCCCCAGATCTCTTCTTTTAATAGTTCCTCATAAATGTTTACTGTACAAAGTAAGGTCCGTTGGCATGGACCATAGGGTGAGTACATGGACTGAAAACTGGCTACAAGTTCAGAGGGTGGTGATAAATGAGGAGTACTCGGAATGGTATGGTCCCCCAGGGTTCTGTGCTGGGACCAATCCTATTTAATTAATTCATTAACAACCTGGAGGATGGGATAAACAGTTCAAACAGTTCAATCAGTTCAAATCCTCTGCAGGATGTGCAAACCTTGCAAGAAGATCTGAACAAATTAATGGGGTGGGCAACTACATGGTAAATGAGGTTTAATATGGAAAAATGTAAAATAATGCATTTGGGTGGAAAAAATGTGAATGCAATCTACTCACTGGGGGGGTAAACTCCTGGGGGAATCAAATACGGAAAAGGACCTAGGGGTCCTAGTAGATGATGTGCTCAGCAATGGCATGCAATGCCAAGCTGCTGCTAACAAAACAAACAGAATATTGGCATGCATTAAAAAGGGGATTAACTCAAGAGATAAAGCGATAATTCTCCCACTCTACAAGACTCTGATCCGGCCTCACCTGGAGTATGCTGTCCAGTTCTGGGAACCAGTCCTCAGGCAGGATGTACTGGAAATGGAGCGAGTACAGAGAAGGGCAACAAAGCTAATAAAGGGACTGAAGGATATTAGTTATGAAGAAAGGTTACGAGCACTGAACTTATTCTCTCTGGAGAAGAGACGCTTGAGAGGGGATATGATTCATAGATACCATACTGGTGACCACACAATAGGCATAAAACTTTTCCACAGAAGGTATTTTAAAAAGACACATGGCCAGTTATTAAAATTAGAAGAATACAGATTTAACCTTAAACTGCAAAAAGGGTTCTTTACTGTAAGAGCGGCAAGGATGTGGAATTTGCTTCCACAGGTGGTGGTTTCAGCGGGAAGCATTGATAGTTTCAAAAAAGATTAGATAAGCACCTGAACAACCACAACATATAGGGATATACAATGTAATACTGACATATAATCACACACATAGGTTAGACTTGATGGACCTGTGTCTTTTTTCAACCTCACCTACTATGTAAATATGTAACTATGTCCAATAGACTTTAATAGGGTTTGCATGTTCACTAGAACTTTTTGCCTGTTCTTTGTGTTCTGATGCGAACTGAACCGGGGCTGTTCGGCCTATCCCTAGAGAGGAGGAGAGGAGGAGAGAGCCAGCCGTTCACGTGAGCACCAAACAGCACTCTGAAATACGGTATATATTGCATTTTTAATAAATCACAGAGACAGGAGCACACAGCATTAGCAAACATTTGGGATTCTATACGTTTGTTTTAAAGTTATTTTAGCAGCAGGAGGGGAGGGGGCAGGTACTTGACGCAGAGCAGACCGGCAGGGAGGGGGGGGGGAGAGAGGACAGAGAAGAGACAGGAGAGCTACAGATGACGGAGGCATGTAAACTGACCACGGTGTCAGGGCTCAGAAGCCATTATATACTGTGGTCAGTTTACAGAGGGATGGCCAGAAACTGGCAGGTTGATAAGCCAGGTTTTTCAGGTGTTACAGGGGGCCAAATGACACAGCACAAGCACTGTGCTTTATAGCATGCTTTAAGGGAATGGGTTTTGTTATTTTATTTTTATTTTTTTAGGGTAACAAACAGTTTAAGGAAGGAGTATCAGAAACCTAGTTAGATTGCTCACATGACTGGGTTATGAATACCCCAAGGTATACTCAATTTAAGAGGGACAGGGTAGGTAGAAGAGGGGGAGGAGCATGCCTGTATGCCAAGAACAATCTGACAGTGAATACGAGAAATTACATCACCAAAAAGACAGGTGACAGTATGGAGTCTTTATGGTTGGAGCTTCAAAGGAACAAAACAAACAAACTAATTGTGGGTGTATGATATAGACCTTCTAACCTCAAGCACCAGGATACATCTCTTTTCACAAATAGAAAGAGTGGAAAATCAGGGTACTATTGTTATGGGGGATTATGGAGCACTTCAACTGTTCTGATATTAATTGGGCAGATGAAATTGCACACTAAACTAGGGCTCATTTTTTCTTGAACATATTGCAGGATAATTTCATGAGTCAAATGGTAGAAGCCCTATGAGAAATAGAAATAATTCACTGTTGGATTTACAAATTTCAAACAACACAGAGCTTACTGCAGATGTGGAGGTTGGGGGAAATTTAGGCAAATATAAAAGAACAAAAGCTAAACCTGGGAGGCTAAAGTCTAAGTTTAAAAAAAAACATATGCATGATAAAAACTGGGCTCGATGCATGTATGAGCGTGTTACAAGTTAAGTCATGTGGACTTTTATAATAGTACCTGTGGAGTCAATCAATGCACTAAGAAGCTTTACCTTTGGGTCCAATAAGATGGCAATTTACAACTTCCAGTAATAAGGGACACATTCTCTCATTATAGCAATGTATGGGGTTTGACTGGATTGCCTCACAGGTATTCAACCGCTTGAACTGTTCAGAACTTACCAAACTTACCTTGATGCCTTGTGGCATGGAGTCCAAAGTCAAAATTGTTTAGGTGTACTGTTATTGGAAGTTTAATGACTTTTATTATCTGCAGTCCATGGGACACACTGGGGTTGATTTACTAAAACTGGAGAGTGCTAAATTTGGTGCAACTGTGCATAGTATCCAATAAGTTTCTAACTTTTTCTAACAGTTACTAACAGATATATAAGTCTGGATGTCACACCACTTCCTCAAACTCAATCTATCCAAAACCGAACGTGTAATTTTTCCTCCACCACGTGCCCCTGATCTTGCTGTCAAAATCAATGGCACAACTATAATTCCATCCTCATATCCAAGGTCCTAGGTGTAGTCTTGGATTCTGAACTCTCCTTTAAGCCCCACATCTAATCACTGTCCAAATCTTGCAGCTTCAAACTTCCGCAACATCTCCAAAATATGCCCCTTTCTAACCAATGACACAACAAAGCTCTTAATTCACTCCCTGGTCATCTCTCACCGTGACTACTGCAACTCCCTTCTCATTGGCTTACCTCTACATAGGCTATCCCCCCTTCAATCCATCATGAATGCTGCTACCAGACTAATTCACCTTACCAATCGCTCTGTGTCTGCTACTCTTCTCTGTCAATCCCTCCACTGGCTTCCGCTCACCCAATGAATTAAATTCAAAATACTAACAGCAACTTACAAAGCCATCCACAATTTAGCCCCCAGCTATTGTATATCACTAGCCTAGTCTCAAACTACCAACCTAGTCGTTCTCTTCCTTCCCTTCAAGGCCTCCTGCTTTCTAGTTCCCTCGTCACCTCCTCCGATGATCACCTCCAGGACTTAACCAGAACCTCTCCAATCCTATGGAACTCCTTACCCCAATCTGTCTGATTATCTCCTACTCTATTAGCTTTTATACGATCCCTGAAAACCCTCCTCTTCAGAGAAGCCTATCCTACCCACACCTAACAACTGTATTTACATTTTCTCCATCAGTTTTTCCCCCACAGTTATTACCTTATGTTTCACTTGACCCTCCCTTCTAGATTGTAAGCTCTAAGGAGTAGGGCCCTCTGATTCCTCCTGTATTGAATTGTATTGTTACTGTATTGTATGCCCCCATGTTGTAAAGTGCTGTGGAAACTGTTGGCACTATATAAATCATGTATAAAAATAGTAATAATAATAATAACTTCAGCTTGTTCAATAAAGCTTAGAAAAAAAACAAAACAAAAAATTGGAAGCTGATTGGTTTCTATGCAGAGCTGTGCCAGATTTTGCACTCTCCATTATTAGTAAATCAATCCCAGAGCCTATATGCTGACAAGGGATTGTCTGCTGTAATGAATGAATATTATAGAGCTATGAGCTCCACTACATTTGTGGATATGATACACTTTTCTACATGTCTCTGCATGATAATGTTTGGCATGCCTCTCACATGCTAAACTCATGTTTTTTGTCCCTACAAAATGAGTCAAAAGCAGCTTGACTTTTTCTGGTTTCACTTCCCATGGGCCATTGCAGTGACTAAAATGCCGTGAAATATTTTTGTGGTACCACCAGTTTTGGAGGACATGTTGGTACTTTCTGATTAATTAGGTTTATTTAATAGCCCTTTTTCTGAAAGCATTCACTACTAAGGATGGAACATTCCATTGAGTTTACACTTAAGTACACAATACAGTTGGTTGATACAAGCAAGATACAATACCTTTTTATTAATAAAACCTGCTGAAAGGGTCAAAATCCATGATTGTCATTTAAAGCGGTTGTATACCCCTTTAGCACATTTTTACCTACAGGTAAGCCAATAATAAGGCTTACCTGTAGGCAAAATGAATATCTCCTAAACCTGTATGGTTTAGAAGATATTCACCTTGCATGTAGCCACTGACATCTGAAGGTCCGGCAGATGCTGCTGGAAAATTAGAGCTCCTGCTATGATGGAATAGACAAGACAAACAAAAGACCTAGCGAGGTCAAAGGTGAGGGGACCAAGCATATAGAAGTAAGGAGATTAGACACTTCTGACTAGGGATGAGCTTCGAGTTCGAGACGAACCCATGTTCGACTCGAACATCGCCTGATAGACCGTTCGCCGAATTACGAACGTTATGGGCCGCTCGCACCAAATTCGAGTGGTGCGTCACAGCCCATAATTCACTGCGGCATTGCAGTGCATTGCTGGCTGATGATTGGCCAAGCATGCACTATGACCCGCATGCTTGGCCAATCACAGCGCCATCTGTACAGAGAGCCGTAATTGGCCAAAGCCAGGGTGGCTTTGGCCAATTATGGCTTAGGGGATTTAGTACATGCCCCACACTATATAAGGCCGCCTATGTGGCGGCTTTGTGTAGTGTGTTGCCGTGGCGGTGAGATAGACAGAAAGACAGTGTAATTTAATTTAAGTTAGATTAGAGTAGGCAGGCAAGTCGGCAAGTCAGTTAGCTGCACTTACAGTGTATTGTGAATATATATGCATCCTAGGTGTTGTATATATATATATATATATATATATATATATATATATATATATATATATATATTGTCACGGAACGTCCCACACTCCGCTTTAGTGCTTCCATCAGTATACCAACGGACAGAAACTCCAAATCTTCCTGTGCCCAGTGCACTTCCGGAATGTTCAGTAGCCCTTCTCTGAAATCCATGATTTCGTCCAACCGCCACGCCAAATCACTCCCAAAGTTAGAGTCCCCTGTCAGCTTCACATACAACAGTCCCAAGTCGCCGTAGCTTAAGCCTTCTGTTGGGCTGTCATCCGCTATCCAGGGACATGCTCGGGATACATGCCACCGGAGGGCTCTGTAGCTCTCATCCACCTTTATCTCTGCCCAGACCAGCCTGCTTAATTCAGCTGCCTACTTCTTGTGCGGTTTTTCTCCCAAAATCCGCACCCACAGTCCGTACTGCGACCAGTACCTTTCCTCGATGGAGGGGAGAACTTTTCCCTGGTGTCGCTGCTCACGGGCTAGCGCTTCTTTCCAGAGTTTGCAGCGAATAGAATCACACCATCCCAGCAGGACCTGCTCTGATACTGGTCCTCTGTGCAGTATCTGCATCTCTCGCAACCTCCGTCTGAATTAATCTTCTATGGCGGCTGGTATCTGTACCTCTCTTCTCCTGCTATCTGGACCTTGGATCCAGGTGGAAGTTTGGATGTCCCAGACTGCAGAAAGCGTCCCGTTGCTTGCCACCAATGTCACGGAACATCCCACACTCCGCTTTAGTGCTTCCATCAGTATACCACTTCCTTGTAGTCTGGATACGGATATCAGATATTCCAACCGCTCCCAAGCATAAAACAAGGCGAGACTTGCTTAGATGCTAACATGGACTAACTCTTTATTTGAGATCTCACACAAATTTATACAGCAGGATGACTAGAAGCTAACCTAATTACCATGAGCTAATTATCTAATCCTTTATACAGCCTAGGTGACTGAGACATGACCTTTTGCCCAGACTTGTGGTCACCGAGCTTCACACAGTAACAGAGTTAATTAACACAAACAACAATGGGTGAAAAGACTCTTAGAGCCACACTAGACTTATTTACAATATACACATTATAGCAGACAACAGACAGGTAGCTGGAATTGATGACATTAGCATTTAACAGTAGGAATAGACTGTTCATCTCCTAGCCAGTCCTGGAGGCTAATGCGATCAGCTCACTCAATTAATATGTTGAGTTCAGAATCAATCAAACCAAGAATAGTCTCTACATACATCCTGGGAGATATTGTGGACAAATATTACTGTCCCATTTTAAGTAGTCCAAGATATATTTTCTCACTCACCCTGTGCCAGGATAGCACAGGGTGACTTAGACACGTCTTCTGATCCTATTAGTACGACAGGCAGGCAGCTGCAGTATTTACAGTTAGTGTAGTGCATCCTCTGCACAGTGTGCACCTAAAGCTACCTGAAGACATTTGCTGTTGTTCTGATCCTATTATTACTACAGGCAGGCAGCTGCAGTATTTACAGTTAGTGTACTGTGTCCTCTGCACAGTGTGTACCTAAAGCTACCTGAAGAAAATTGGTGGTGTTCTTCTGATTCTATATGTACCACAGGCAGGCAGCTGCAGTATTTACAGTTATAGGGCGTACACACGGTCGGACTTTGTTCGGACATTCCGACAACAAAATCCTAGGATTTTTTCCGACGGATGTTGGCTCAAACTTGTTTTGTCTACACACGGTCACACAAAGTTGTCGGAAAATCCGATCGTTCTAAACCCGGTGACTTAAAACTCGTACGCTGTGACTATAAACGGGGCAGTGGCCAATAGCTTTCATCTCTTTATTTATTCTGAGCATGCGTGGCACTTTGTCCGTCGGATTTGTGTACACACGATCGGAATTTCCGACAACGGATTTTGTTGTCGGAAAATTTTATCTCCTGCTCTCCAACTTTGTGTGTCGGAAAATCCGATGGAAAATGTCCGATGGATCCCACACACGGTCAGAATTTCCGACAACACGCTCCGATCGGACATTTTCCATCAGAAAATCCGACCGTGTGTACGGGGCACTAGTGTAGTGCCTCCTCTGCACAGTGTGCACATAAAGCTATCTGAAGACAATTGCTGTTGTTCTGATATTATTAATATCACAGGCAGGAAGCTGCAGTATTTACAGTTCGTGTACTATGTCCTCTGCACAGTGTGCACCTAAAGCTACCAGAAGAAAATTGGTGGTGTTCTTCTGATCCTATTAGTACCACAGACAAGCAGCTGCAGTATTTACAGTTAGTGTAGTGCGTCCTCAGCACAGTGTGCACCTAAAAATACCTAAAGATAATTGCTGTTAATCTGATCCTATTAATACCACAGGCAGGCAGTTGCAGTATTTACAGTTAGTGTAGTGTGTCCTCTGCACAGTGTGCACCTAAGGCTACCTAAAGACAATTGCTGTTGCTCTTATCCTATTAATACCACAGGCAGACAGCTTCAGTATTTACAGTTAGTGTTGTGTGTCCTCTGCACAGTGTGCACCTAAAGCTACCTAAAGACAATTGCTGTTGTTCTTATCCTATTAATACCACAGGCAGGCAGCTACAGTATTTACAGTTAGTGTACTGTGTCCTCTGCACATTGTGTACCTAAAGCTACCTGAAGAAAATTGGTGGTGTTCTTCTGATCCTATTAGTATCAGAGACAGGCAGCTTCAGTATTTACAGTTTGTGTACTGCGTCCTCTGTACAGTGTGCACGTAAAACTACCTGAAGACAATTGGTGGTGTTCTTCTGATCCTATAAGTACCACAGGCAAGCAGCTGCAGCATTTATAGTTAGTTTAGTGCATCCTCTGCACAGTGTGCACCAAAAGCTACCTGAAGACAATTGCTGTTGTTTTGATCCTATTAATACCACAGGCAGGCAGCCGCAGTATTTACAGTTATGCCACGTACACACGGTCGGACTTTGTTCGGACATTCCGACAACAAAATCCTAGGATTTTTTCCAACGGATGTTGGCTCAAATTTGTATTGCATACACACGGTCACACAAAGTTGTCGGAAAATCCGATCGTTCTGAATGTGGTGACGTAAAACACGTATGTCGGGACTATAAACGGGGCAGTGGCCATAGCCTTCATCTCTTTATTTATTCTGAGCATGCGTGGCACTTTGTCCGTCGGATTTGTGTACACACGATCGGAATTTCCGACAACGGATTTTGTTGTCGGAAAATTTTATAGCCTGCTCTCAAACTTTGTGTGTCGGAAATTCCCATGGAAAATGTGTGATGGAGCCTACACACAGTCGGAATTTCCGACAACAAGGTCCTATCACACATTTTCCTTCGGAACATCCGACCGTGTGTACGGGGCAATAGTGTACTGTGTCCTCTGCAGAGTGTGCAAATAAAGCTACCTGAAGAAAATTGGTGGTGTTCTTCTGATCCTATTAGTACCACAGGCAGGCAGCTGCAGTATTTACAGTTAGTGTAGTGCGTCCTCTGCAGAGTGTGCACCTAAAGATACCTGAAGAAAATTGGTTGTGTTCTTCTGATCCTATTAGTACCACAGGCAGGCAGCTGCAGTATTTCCAGTTAGTGTACTGTGTCCTCTACATAGTGTAGACCTAAAGTTACTTGAAGACAATTGCTGTTGTTCTGATCCTATTAATACCACAGACAGGAAGCTGCAGTATTTATAGTTAGTGAACTATGTCCTAGCACAGTGTGGACCTAAAGCTACCTGAAGAAAATTAGTGGTGTTCTTCTAATCCTATTAGTACCACAGGCAGGAAGCTACAGTATTTGCAGTTTGTGTACTGTGTCCTCTGTACAGTGTGCACCAAAAGCTACCTGAAGAAAATTGGTGGTGTTCTTCTGATCCTATTAGTACCACAGGCAGGCAGCTCCAGTTTTTACAGTTAGTGTAGTGCGTCCTCTGCACAGTGTGCACCTAAAGCTACCTGAAGACAATTGCTGTTGTTATAATCCTATTAATACCACAGGCAGACAGCTGAAGTATTTACAGTTAGTGTAGTGCGTCCTCTGCACAGTGTGCTCCTAAAGGTACCTGAAGACAATTGCTGCTTTTCTGATCCTATTAATACCACAGACAGGCAGCTTCAGTATTTACAGTTAGTGTACTGTGTTCTCTGCACAGTGTGCACCTAAAGCTACCTGAAGAAAATTGGTAGTGCTCTTCAGGACCTATTAGTACCACAGGCAGGCAGCTGCATTATTTACAGTTAGTGTACTGTGTCCTCTGCACAGTGTGCACCTAAAGCTACCTGAAGACAAATGCTGTTGTTCTGATCCTATTAATACCACAGGCAGGCAGTTGCAGTATTTACAGTTAGTGTAGTGCATCCTCTGCACAGTGTGCACCAAAAACTACCTGAAGACAATTGCTGTTGTTTTGATCCTATTAATACCACAGGCAGGCAGCCGCAGTATTTACAGTTAGTGTACTGTGTCCTCTGCAGAGTGTGCAAATAAAGCTACCTGAAGAAAATTGGTGGTGTTCTTCAGATCCTATTAGTACCACAGGCAGGCAGCTGCAGTATTTACAGTTAGTGTAGTGCGTCCTCTGCAGAGTGTGCACCTAAAGATACCTGAAGAAAATTGGTGATGTTCTTCTGATCCTATTAGTACCACAGGCAGGTAGCTGCAGTATTTCCAGTTAGTGTACTGTGTCCTCTACATAGTGTAGACCTAAAGTTACTTGAAGACAATTGCTGTTGTTCTGATCCTATTAATACCACAGGCAGGAAGCTGCAGTATTTATAGTTAGTGAACTATGTCCTAGCGCAGTGTGCACCTAAAGCTACCTGAAGAAAATTAGTGGTGTTCTTCTAATCCTATTAGTACCACAGGCAGGCAGCTACAGTATTTGCAGTTTGTGTACTGTGTCCTCTGTACAGTGTGCACCTAAAGCTACCTGAAGAAAATTGGTGGTGTTCTTCTGAACCTATTAGTACCACAGGCAGGCAGCTCCAGTATTTACAGTTAGTGTAGTGCGTCCTGTGCACAGTGTGCACCTAAAGCTACCTGAAGACAATTGCTGTTGTTATGATCCTATTAATACCACAGGCAGACAGCTGCAGTATTTACAGTTAGTGTAGTGCGTCCTCTGCACAGTGTGCTCCTAAAGGTACCTGAAGACAATTGCTGCTTTTCTGATCCTATTAATACCACAGACAGGCAGCTGCAGTATTTACAGTTAGTGTACTGTGTCCTCTGCACAGTGTGCACCTAGAGCTACCTGAAGAAAATTGGTGGTGCTCTTCTGATCCTATTAGTACCACAGGCAGGCAGCTGCATTATTTACAGTTAGTGTAGTGTGTCCTCTGCACAGTGTTCACCTAAAGCTACCTAAAGACAATTGCTGTTGTTTTTATCCTATTAATACCACAGGCAGGCAGCTGCAGTATTTACAGTTAGTGTTATGTGTCCTCTGCATAGTGTGCACCTAAAGCTACCTAAAGACAATTGCTGTTGTTCTTATCCTATTAATACCACAGGCAGGCAGCTGCAGTATTTACAGTTAGTGTACTGTGTCCTCTGCACAGTGTGTATCTAAAGCTACCTGAAGAAAATTGGTGGTGTTCTTCAGGACCTATTAGTACCACAGGCAGGCAGCTGCATTATTTACAGTTAGTGTACTGTGTCCTCTGCACAGTGTGCACCTAAAGCTACCTGAAGACAAATGGTGGTGTTCTTCTGATCCTATTAGTGCCACAGGCAAGCAGCTGCAGCATTTATAGTTAGTGTAGTGCATCCTCTGCACAGTGTGCACCAAAAGCTACCTGAAGACAATTGCTGTTGTTTTGATCCTATTAATACCACAGGCAGGAAGCCGCAGTATTTACAGTTAGTGTACTGTGTCCTCTGCAGAGTGTGCAAATAAAGCTACCTGAAGAAAATTGGTGGTGTTCTTCTGATCCTATTAGTACCACAGGCAGGCAGCTGCAGTATTTACAGTTAGTGTAGTGCGTCCTCTGCAGAGTGTGCACCTAAAGATACCTGAAGAAAATTGGTGGTGTTCTTCTGATCCTATTAGTACCACAGGCAGGCAGCTGCAGTATTTCCAGTTAGTGTACTGTGGCCTCTACATAGTGTAGACCTAAAGTTACTTGAAGACAATTGCTGTTGTTCTGATCCTATTAATACCACAGGCAGGAAGCTGCAGTATTTATAGTTAGTGAACTATGTCCTAGCACAGTGTGCACCTAAAGCTACCTGAAGAAAAATAGTGGTGTTCTTCTAATCCTATTAGTACCACAGGCAGGCAGCTACAGTATTTGCAGTTTGTGTACTGTGTCCTCTGTACAGTGTGCACCAAAAGCTACCTGAAGAAAATTGGTGGTGATCTTCTGATCCTATTAGTACCACAGGCAGGCAGATCTAGTTTTTACAGTTAGTGTAGTGCGTCCTCTGCACAGTGTGCACCTAAAGCTACCTGAAGACAATTGCTGTTGTTATGATCCTATTAATACCACAGGCAGACAGCTGCAGTATTTACAGTTAGTGTAGTGCGTCCTCTGCACAGTGTGCTCCTAAAGGTACCTGAAGACAATTGCTGCTTTTCTGATCCTATTAATACCACAGACAGGCAGCTGCAGTATTTACAGTTAGTGTACTGTGTCCTCTGCACAGTGTGCACCTAAAGTTACCTGAAGAAAATTGGTGGTGCTCTTCAGATCCTATTAGTACCACAGGCAGGCAGCTGCATTATTTACAGTTAGTGTAGTGTGTCCTCTGCACAGTGTGCACCTAAAGCTACCTAGAGACAATTGCTGTAGTTCTTATCCTATTAATAACACAGGCATTCAGCTGCAGTATTTACAGTTAGTGCACTATGTCCTCTTCAGAGTGTGCACCTACAGCTACCTGAAGACAATTGCTGTTGTTCTGATCCTATTAATACCACAGGCAGGCAGCTACAATATTTACAGTTAGTGTACTGTGTCCTCTGCACAGTGTGCACCTAAAGCTACCTGAAGACAAGTTCTGTTGTTCTAATCCTATTAATACCACAGGCAGGCAGTTGCAGTATTTACAGTTAGTGTAGTGTGTCCTCTGCATAGTGTGCACCTAAAGCTACCTAAAGACAGTTGCTGTTGTTCTGATCCTATTAATACCACAGGCATGCAGCTGCAGTATTTACAGTTAGTGTACTGTGTTCTCTGCACAGTGTGTACCTAAAGCCACCTGAAGACAATTGCTGTTGTTCTGATCCTATTAATACCACAGGAAGGCAGCTACAATATTTACAGTTAGTGTACTGTGTCCTCTGCACAGTGTGCACCTAAAGCTACCTGAAGACAAATGCTGTTGTTCTGATCCTATTAATACCACAGGCAGGCAGCTACAATATTTACAGTTAGTGTACTGTGTCCTCTGCACAGTGTGCACCTAAAGCTACCTGAAGACAAATGCTGTTGTTCGGATCCTATTAATACCACAGGCAGGCAGTTGCAGTATTTACAGTTAGTGTAGTGCATCCTCTGCACAGTGTGCACCAAAAGCTACCTGAAGACAATTGCTGTTGTTTTGATCCTATTAATACCACAGGCAGGCAGCCGCAGTATTTACAGTTAGTGTACTGTGTCCTCTGCAGAGTGTGCAAATAAAGCTACCTGAAGAAAATTGGTGGTGTTCTTCTAATCCTATTAGTACCACAGGCAGGCAGCTGCAGTATTTACAGTTAGTGTAGTGCGTCCTCTGCAGAGTGTGCACCTAAAGCTACCTAAAGACAATTGCTGTTGTTCTGATCCTATTAATACCACAGGCAGGCAGCTGCAGTATTTACAGTTAGTGTACTGTGTCCTCTGCACAGTGTGCACCTAAAGCTATCTGAAGACAAATGCTGTTGTTCTGATCCTATTAATACCACAAGCAGGCAGCTGCAATATTTACAGTTAGTGTAATGCGTCCTCTGCACAGTGTGCACCTAAAGCTACCTGAAGACAATTGCTGTTGTTCTGATCCTATTAATTCCACAAGCAGGCAGCTGCAGTATTTACAGTTAGTGTACTGTGTCCTCTGCACAGTGTGCACCTAAAGTTACCTAAAGAAAACTGGTGGTGTTCTTCTGATCCTATTAGTACCAGAGGCAGGCAGCTGCAGTATTTACAGTTAGTGTACTGTGTCCTCTGCACAGTGTGCACCTAAAGCCACCTGAAGACAATTGCTGTTGTTCTGATCCTATTAATACCACAGACAGGCAGCTGCAGTACTTACAATTAATGTACTGTGTCCTCTGCACAGGGTGCACCTAAAGCTACCTGCAGAAAATTGGTGGTTTTCTTCTAATCTTATTAGTAACACAGGCAGACAGCTACAGTATTTGCAGTTTGTGTACTGTGTTCTCTGAACAGTGTGCACCTAAAGCTACCTGAAGAAAATTGGTGGTGTTCTTCTGATCTTATTAGTACCATAGGAAGGCAGCTTCAGTATTTACAGTTAGTGTACTGTGTCCTCTGCACAGTGTGCACCTAAAGCTACAGTACCTGACCGCGAGATTGTGTTTCCAGCGCGATACCATCGCGCTGGTTCTTGGCGACAGGGTACTGTGAATGTTGCGCTGGCTCGCTCATCGGGAAAGGAAAACTTTGTTTTCCTTCTGCGATGAGTGACAGGCAGTGCTGACAGCTGTCTGGTATGAATCCTGAGGCGGGAACACCGCGCCAAATTTTAAATGAAAAAACCGGCGTGGGTTCCCCCCTCGGAGGCATACCAGGCCCTTAGGTCTGGCATGGATTGTAAGGGGAACCCCCTATGCCGAAAAATCGGCGTGGGGGTCCCCCCCAAATCCATACCAGACCCTTATCCGAGCATGCAGCCCGGCCGGCCAGGAAAGGGGGTGGGGACGAGCGAGCGGCCCCCCCTCCTGAGCCGTACCAGGCCGCATGCCCTCAACATGGGGGGGGTGGGTGCCTTGGGGGAGGGGGGCGCACTGCGGCCCCCCCACCCCAAAGCACCTTGTCCCCATGTTGATGAGGACAAGGGCCTCTTCCCGACAACCCTGGCCGTTGGTTGTCGGGGTCTGCGGGCGGGGGGCTTATCGGAATCCGGGAGCCCCCCTTAATAAGGGGGCCCCCAGATCCCGGCCCCCCACCCTGTGTGAATGAGTTTGGTGTACATGGTACCCCTACCCATTCACCTAGGGAAAAGTGTCAATATAAAAAACACACAGTACACAGGTTTTAAGAGTAATTTATTAGTCAGCTCCGGGGGTCTTCTTCCGACTTCGGGGGGTCCCCTTCCGACTTCTCCCGGTGTTCGGCCTCTTCTCCCGGTGTTCGGCCTCTTCTCCCGGGCCCCACCGCTATCTTCTTCCAGCTCTATTGCCAGCGAGGGGCCCGGTCTGCTGCCGCTGTCTTGTCGCCGCTATCTCGCCGCCGCTGTCTCGCCGCCGCTGTCTCGCGGCGGTTTCTCGCCGCTTCTTCTCTTCTTTTCTTCTTCCCCGATGTTGACACGACGCTCTCTCCGACTCGAATGCTGTGTGCGAGCTGCGGAGCCATTTATATAGGCGGTAACCCCGCCCCCTTACGACGTCATGGTCCCAGCATGCGCAGGGACTCTGGCATCATAAGGGGGCGTGACCCCAGAGTCCCTGCGCATGCTGGGACCATGACGTCGTCAGGGGGCGGGGTTACCGCCTATATAAATGGCTCCGCAGCTCGCACACACCATTCGAGTCGGAGAGAGCGTCGTGTCAACATCGGGGAAGAAGAAAAGAAGAGAAGAAGCGGCGAGACAGCGGCGGCGAGACAGCGGTGGCGAGACAGCGACAGCAGACCGGGCCCCTCGCTGGCAATAGAGCTGGAAGAAGATAGCGGTGGGGCCCGGGAGAAGAGGCCGAACACCGGGAGAAGAGGCCGAACACCGGGAGAAGTCGGAAGGGTACCCCCCGAAGTCGGAAGAAGACCCCCGGAGCTGACTAATAAATTACTCTTAAAACCTGTGTACTGTGTGTTTTTTATATTGACACTTTTCCCTAGGTGAATGGGTAGGGGTACCATGTACCCCAAACTCATTCACACAGGGTGGGGGGCCGGGATCTGGGGGCCCCCTTATTAAGGGGGGCTCCCGGATTCCGATAAGCCCCCCGCCCGCAGACCCCGACAACCAACGGCCAGGGTTGTCGGGAAGAGGCCCTTGTCCTCATCAACATGGGGACAAGGTGCTTTGGGGTGGGGGGGCCGCAGGGCGCCCCCCTCCCCCAAGGCACCCACCCCCCCATGTTGAGGGCATGCGGCCTGGTACGGCTCAGGAGGGGGGGGGCGCTCGCTCGTCCCCACCCCCTTTCCTGGCCGGCCGGGCTGCATGCTCGGATAAGGGTCTGGTATGGATTTGGGGGGGACCCCCACGCCGATTTTTCGGCATAGGGGGTTCCCCTTACAATCCATGCCAGACCTAAGGGCCTGGTATGCCTCCGAGGGGGGAACCCACGCCGGTTTTTTCATTTAAAATTTGGCGCGGTGTTCCCGCCTCAGGATTCATACCAGACAGCTGTCAGCACTGCCTGTCACTCATCGCGGAAGGAAAACAAAGTTTTCCTTTCGCGATGAGTGAGCCATCTCGGCGCTGGCCCCTGCGATGGGGCTCGTAGGTGTCAAATCTCGCCGAGAAGTGCGGCGAGATTGACACAATATCGCGGTCACCTACTGTACCTGAAGAAAATTGGTGGTGTTCTTCTGATCCTATTAGTACCACAGGCTGGCAGCTGCAGTATTTACAGTTAGTGGAGTGCATCCTCTGCACAGTGTGCACCTAAAGCTACCTGAAGACAATTGCTGTTGTTTTGATCCTATTAGTACCATAGGCAGTCAGATGCAGTATTTACAGGTAGTGTAGTGTGTCCTCTGCACAGTGTGCACCTAAAGCTACCTGAAGAAAATTGGTAGTGTTTTTTTAAACCTATTAGTACCACAGGCAGGCAGCTACAGTATTTGCAGTTTTTGTACTGTGTTCTCTGCACAGTGTGCCCCTAAAGCAACCTGAAGAAAATTGGTGGTGTTCTTCTGATCCTATTGGTACCACAGGCAGCTGCAGTATTTATAGTTAGTGTAGTGCGTCCTCTGCACAGTGTGCACCGAAAGCAACCTGAAGACAAATGCTGTTGATCTGATCCTATTAATACCACAGGCAGGCAGCTGTAGTATTTTCAGTTAGTGTACTGTGTTCTCTGCATAGTGTGCACCTAAAGCTGCCTGAAAAAAATTGGTTGTGTTATTCTGATCCTATTAGTGCCACAGGCAGGCAGCTGCAGTATATACAGTTAGTGTAGTGCGTCCTCTGCACAGTGTGCACCTAAAGCTACCTGAAGACAATTGCTGTTGTTCTGATCCTATTAATACCACAAGCAGGCAGCTGCAGTATTTACAGTTAGTGTACTATGTCCTCTGCACAGTATGCACCTAAAGCTATCTGAAGAAAATTGGTGGTGTTCTTCTGATCCTATTAGTACCACAGGCAGGCAGCTGCAGTATATACAGTTAGTGTAGTGCGTCCTCTGCACAGTGTGCACCTAAAGCTACCTGAAGACAATTGGAGGTGTTCTTCTCATCCTATTAGTACCACAGGCAGACAGCTGCAGTATTTACAGTTAGTGTAGTGTGTCCTCTGCACAGTGTGCACCTAAAGCTACCTGAAGAAAATTGGTGGTGTTCTTCTGATCTTATTAGTACCACAGGCAGGCAGCTGCAGTAATTATAGTTAGTGTAGTGTGTCCTCTGCACAGTGTGCACCTAAAGCTACCTGAAGACAATTGCTGTTGTTCTGATCCTATTAATACCGCAGGCAGGCAGCTGTAGAATTTTCAGTTAGTGTACTGTGTCCTCTGCATAGTGTGCACCTAAAGCTACCTGAAGACAATTGGTGGTGTTCTCCTGATTTTATTAGTACCACAGGCAGGCAGCTGCAGTATTTACAATTAGTGTAGTGCATCCTCTGCACAGTGTGCACATAAAGCTACCTGAAGACAATTGCTGTTGTTCTGATCCAATTAGTACCATAGGCAGGCAGATGCAGTATTTACAGTTAGTGTACTGTGTCCTCTGCACAGTGTGCACTTAAAGCTACCTAAAGATAATTGCTGTTGTTCTGATCCTATTAATACCACAGGCAGGCAGCTACAGGATTTACCATTAGTGTACTGTGTCCTCTGCACAGTGTGCACCTAAAGCTACCTGAATAAAATTAGTGGTGTTCTTCTGATCCTATTAGTAAAAGATTCAGGCAGCTGCAGGATTTACAGTTAGTGTAGTGTATCCTCTGCACGGTGTGCACCTAAAGCTACCTGAAGAAAATTGGTGGTGTTCTTCTGATTTTATTAGTACCACAGGCAGGCAGCTGCAGTATTTACAGTTAGTGTAGTGCATCCTCTGCACAGTGTGCACATAAAGCTACCTGAAGACAATTGCTGTTGTTTTGATCCAATTAGTACCATAGGCAGGCAGATGCAGTATCTACAGTTAGTGTACTGTGTCCTCTGCACAGTGTGCACCTAAAGCTACCTAAAGATAATTGCTGTTGTTCTGATCCTATTAATACCACAGGCAGGCACCTACAGTATTTACCGTTAGTGTACTGTGTTCTCTGCACAGTGTGCACCTAAAGCTACCTGAATAAAATTGGTGGTGTTCTTCTGATCCTTTTAGTAAAAGATTCAGGCAGCTGCAGTATTTACAGTTAGTGTAGTGTGTCCTCTGCACAGAGTGCACCTAAATCTACCTTAAAAATTTTGCTATTGTTCTGTTTCTATTAATACCACAGGCAGGCAGCTACAGTATTTACTGTTAGTGTACTGTGTCCTCTGCACAGTGTGCACCTAAAGCTACCCGAATAAAATTGGTAGTGTTCTTCTGATCCTATTAGTAAAAGATTCAGGCAGCTGCAGTATTTACAGTTAGTGTAGTGTGTCCTCTGCACAGTGTGCACCTAAATCTACCTTAAAAATCTTGCCATTGTTCTGTTTCTATTAATACCACAGGCAGGCAGCTGCAGTATTTGCAGTTTGTGTACTGTGTCCTCTGCAAAGTGTGCACCTAAAGCTACCTGAAGAAAATTGGTGGTGTTCTTCTGATGTTAGTAGTACCACAGGCAGTCAGCTGCAGTATTTACAGTTAGTGTTGTGTGCCCTCTGCACAGTGTGCACCTAAAGCTACCTGAAGAAAATTGGTGGTGTTCTTCTAATCCTATTAGTACCACAGGCAGGCAGCTACAGTATTTGCAGTTTGTGTACTGTGTCCTCTGTACAGTGTGCACCAAAAGCTACCTGAAGAAAATTGGTGGTGTTCTTCTGATCCTATTAGTACCACAGGCAGGCAGCTCCAGTTTTTACAGTTAGTGTAGTGCGTCCTCTGCACAGTGTGCACCTAAAGCTACCTGAAGACAATTGCTGTTGTTATGATCCTCTTAATACCACAGGCAGACAGCTGCAGTATTTACAGTTAGTGTAGTGCGTCCTCTGCACAGTGTGCTCCTAAAGGTACCTGAAGACAATTGCTGCTTTTCTGATCCTATTAATACCACAGACAGGCAGCTGCAGTATTTACAGTTAGTGTACTGTGTCCTCTGCACAGTGTGCACCTAAAGTTACCTGAAGAAAATTGGTGGTGCTCTTCAGATCCTATTAGTACCACAGGCAGTCAGCTGCATTATTTACAGTTAGTGTAGTGTGTCCTCTGCACAGTGTGCACCTAAAGCTACCTAGAGACAATTGCTGTAGTTCTTATCCTATTAATAACACAGGCAGGCAGTTGCAGTATTTACAGTTAGTGTAGTGTGTCCTCTGCATAGTGTGCACCTAAAGCTACCTAAAGACAATTGCTGTTGTTATGATCCTATTAATACCACAGGCATGCAGCTGCAGTATTTACAGATAGTGTACTGTGTTCTCAGCACAGTGTGTACCTAAAGCCACCTGAAGACAATTGCTGTTGTTCTGATCCTATTAATACCACAGGAAGGCAGCTACAATATTTACAGTTAGTGTACTGTGTCCTCTGCACAGTGTACACCTAAAGCTACCTGAAGACAAATGCTGTTGTTCTGATCCTATTAATACCACAGGCAGGCAGCTACAATATTTACAGTTAGTGTACTGTGTCCTCTGCACAGTGTGCACCTAAAGCTACCTGAAGAAAAATGCTGTTGTTCTGATCCTATTAATACCACAGGCGGGCAGTTGCAGTATTTACAGTTAGTGTAGTGCATCCTCTGCACAGTGTGCACCAAAAGCTACCTGAAGACAATTGCTGTTGTTTTGATCCTATTAATACCACAGGCAGGCAGCCGCAGTATTTACAGTTAGTGTACTGTGTCCTCTGCAGAGTGTGCAAATAAAGCTACCTGAAGAAAATTGGTGGTGTTCTTCTGATCCTATTAGTACCACAGGCAGGCAGCTGCAGTATTTACAGTTAGTGCAGTGCATCCTCTGCAGAGTGTGCACCTAAAGCTACCTAAAGACAATTGCTGTTGTTCTGATCCTATTAATACCACAGGCAGGCAGCTGCAGTATTTACAGTTAGTGTACTGTGTCCTCTGCACAGTGTGCACCTAAAGCTATCTGAAGACAAATGCTGTTGTTCTGATCCTATTAATACCACAAGCAGGCAGCTGCAGTATTTACAGTTAGTGTATTGCGTCCTCTGCACAGTGTGCACCTAAAGCTACCTGAAGACAATTGCTGTTGTTCTGATCCTATTAATACCACAAGCAGGTAGCTGCAGTATTTACAGATAGTGTAGTGCGTCCTCTGCACAGTGTGCACCTAAAGCTACCTGAAGACAATTGCTGTTGTTCTGATCCTATTAATTCCACAAGCAGGCAGCTGCAGTATTCACAGTTAGTGTACTGTGTCCTCTGCACAGTGTGCACCTAAAGCTACCTGAAGACAATTGCTGTTGTTCTGATCCTATTAATACCACAAGCAGGTAGCTGCAGTATTTACAGATAGTGTAGTGCATCCTCTGCACAGTGTGCACCTAAAGCTACCTGAAGACAATTGCTGTTGTTCTGATCCTATTAATTCCACAAGCAGGCAGCTGCAGTATTTACAGTTAGTGTACTGTGTCCTCTGCACAGTGTGCACCTAAAGCTACCTGAAGACAATTGCTGTTGTTCTGATCCTATTAATACCACAGACAGGCAGCTGCAGTACTTACAGTTAATGTACTGTGTCCTCTACACAGTGTACACCTAAAGCCACCTGAAGAAAATTGGTGGTGTTCTTTTGATCCTATTAGTACCACAGGCAGGCAGTTGCAGTATTTACAGTTAGTGTAGTGTGTCCTCTGCACAGTGTGCACCTAAAGATACCTTAAGACAATTGCTGTTGTTATGAATCTATTAATACCACAGGCAGACAGCTACAGTATTTACAGTTATTGTACTGTGTCCTCTGCACAGGGTGCACCTAAAGCTACCTGAAGAAAATTGGTGGTTTTCTTCTAATCTTATTAGTAACACAGGCAGACAGCTACAGTATTTGCAGTTTGTGTACTGTGTTCTCTGAACAGTGTGCACCTAAAGCTACCTGAAGAAAATTGGTGGTGTTCTTCTGATCTTATTAGTACCACAGGAAGGCAGCTTCAGTATTTACAGTTAGTGTACTGTGTCCTCTGCACAGTGTGCAAATAAAGCTACCTGAAGAAAATTGGTGGTGTTCTTCTGATCCTATTAGTACCACAGGCAGGCAGCTGCAGTATTTACAGTTAGTGTAGTGCATCCTCTGCACAGTGTGCACCTAAAGCTACCTGAAGACAATTGCTGTTGTTTTGATCCTATTAGTACCATAGGCAGTCAGATGCAGTATTTACAGGTAGTGTAGTGTGTCTTCTGCACAGTGTGCACCTAAAGCTACCTGAAGAAAATTGGTAGTGTTTTTTTAAACCTATTAGTACCACAGGCAGGCAGCTACAGTATTTGCAGTTTTTTACTGTGTTCTCTGCACAGTGTGCCCCTAAAGCAACCTGAAGAAAATTGGTGGTGTTCTTCCATCCTATTGGTACCACAGGCAGCTGCAGTATTTATAGTTAGTGTAGTGCGTCCTTTGCACAGTGTGCACCGAAAGCAACCTGAAGACAATTGCTGTTGATCTGATCCTATTAATACCACAGGCAGGCAGCTGTAGTATTTTCAGTTAGTGTACTGTGTTCTCTGCATAGTGTGCACCTAAAGCTGCCTGAAAAAAATTGGTTGTGTTATTCTGATCCTATTAGTACCACAGGCAGGCAGCTGCAGTATATACAGTTAGTGTAGTGCGTCCTCTGCACAGTGTGCACCTAAAGCTACCTGAAGACAATTGCTGTTGTTCTGATCCTATTAATACCACAAGCAGGCAGTTGCAGTATTTACAGTTAGTGTACTATGTCCTCTGCACAGTATGCACCTAAAGCTATCTGAAGAAAATTGGTGGTGTTCTTCTGATCTTATTAGTACTACAGGCAGGCAGCTGCAGTATTTACAGTTAGTGTAGTGTGTCCTCTGCACAGTGTGCACCTAAAGCCACATGAAGAAAATTGGTGGTGTTCTTCTGATCTTATTAGTACCACAGGCAGGCAGCTGCAGTAATTATAGTTAGTGTAGTGTGTCCTCTGCACAGTGTGCACCTAAAGCTACCTGAAGACAATTGCTGTTGTTCTGATCCTATTAATACCGCAGGCAGGCAGCTGTAGAATTTTCAGTTAGTGTACTGTGTCCTCTGCATAGTGTGCACCTAAAGCTACCTGAAGACAATTGGTGGTGTTCTGATTTTATTAGTACCACAGGCAGGCAGCTGCAGTATTTACAATTAGTGTAGTGCATCCTCTGCACAGTGTGCACATAAAGCTACCTGAAGACAATTGCTGTTGTTCTGATCCAATTAGTACCATAGGCAGGCAGATGCAGTATTTACAGTTAGTGTACTGTGTCCTCTGCACAGTGTGCACTTAAAGCTACCTAAAGATAATTGCTGTTGTTCTGATCCTATTAATACCACAGGCAGGCAGCTACAGTATTTACCATTAGTGTACTGTGTCCTCTGCACAGTGTGCACCTAAAGCTACCTGAATAAAATTGGTGGTGTTCTTCTGATGCTATTAGTAAAATATTCAGGCAGCTGCAGTATTTACAGTTAGTGTAGTGTATCCTCTGCACAGTGTGCACCTAAAGCTACCTGAAGAAAATTGGTGGTGTTCTTCTGATTTTATTAGTACCACAGGCAGGCAGCTGCAGTATTTACAGTTAGTGTAGTGCATCCTCTGCACAGTGTGCACATAAAGCTACCTGAAGACAATTGCTGTTGTTCTGATCCAATTAGTACCATATCAGGCAGATGCAGTATTTACAGTTAGTGTACTGTGTCCTCTGCACAGTGTGCACCTAAAGCTACCTAAAGATAATTGCTGTTGCTCTGATCCTATTAATACCACAGGCAGGCAGCTACAGTATTTACCGTTAGTGTACTGTGTCCTCTGCACAGTGTGCACCTAAAGCTACCCGAATAAAATTGGTGGTGTTCTTCTGATCCTATTAGTAAAAGATTCAGGCAGCTGCAGTATTTACAGTTAGTGTAGTGTGTCCTCTGCACAGTGTGCACCTAAATCTACCTTAAAAATATTGCCATTGTTCTGTTTCTATTAATACCACAGGCAGGCAGCTGCAGTATTTGCAGTTTGTGTACTGTGTCCTCTGCAAAGTGTGCACCTAAAGCTACCTGAAGAAAATTGGTGGTGTTCTTCTGATGTTAGTAGTACCACAGGCAGTCAGCTGCAGTATTTACAGTTAGTGTTGTGTGCCCTCTGCACAGTGTGCACCTAAAGCTACCTGAAGAAAATTGGTGGTGTTCTTCTGATGTTAGTAGTACCACAGGCAGTCAGCTGCAGTATTTACAGTTAGTGTAGTGTGCCCTCTGCACAGTGTGCACCTAAAGCTACCTGAAAACAATTGCTGTTGATTGATCCTATTAATACCACAGGCAGGCGCTGTAGTATTTTCAGTTAGTGTACTGTGTCCTCTGCACAGTGTGCACCTAAAGCTACCTGAAGAAAATTGGTGGTGTTCTTCTGATCCTATTAGTACCACAGGCAGGCAGCTGCAGTATTTACAGTTAGTGCAGTGCACCCTGTGCACAGTGTGCACATGAAGCTACCTAAAGACAATTGCTGTTGTTTTGAACCTATTAATACCACAGGCAGGCAGTTGCAGTATTTTCAGTTAGTGTACTGTGTCCTCTGCACAGTGAGCACCTAAAGCTACCTGAAGACAATTGCTGTTGTTCTGATCCTATTAATACCACAGGCAGGAAGCTACAGTATTTACAGTTAGTGTACTGTGTCCTCTGCACAGTGTGCACCTAAAGCTACCTGAAGAAAATTGATGGGTTTCTTCTAATCTTATTAGTAACGCAGGCAGGCAGCTACAGTATTTGCAGTTAGTGTACTGTGTCCTCTGCACAGTGTGCACCTAAAGCTACCTGAAGAAAATTGGTAGTGTTCTTCTGATCCTATTAGTACCACAGGCAGGCAGCTGCAGTATTTACAGTTAGTGTAGTGCATCCTCTGCAGAGTGTGCACCTAAATCTACCTGAAGAAAATTGGTGGTGTTCTTCTGATCCTATTAGTACCACAGGAAGGCAGCTGCAGTACTTACAGTTAATGTAATGTGTCCTCTTCACAGTGTGCACCTAGAGCTGCCTAAAGACAATAGCTGTTGTTCTTATCCTATTAATACCACAGGCAGGCAACTGCAGTATTTACAGTTAGTGTACTGTGTCCTCTGCACAGTGTGCACCTAAAGCTACCTGAAGAAAATTGTTGTTCTTCTGATACTATTAATGCCACAGGGAGGCAGCTACAGTATTTACAGATAGTGCACCGTGTCCTCTGCACAGTGCGCACCTAAAGCTTCCTGAAGAAAATTGGTGGTGTTCTTCTAATCCTATTAGTACCACAGGCAGGCAGATACAGTATTTGCAGTTCAAGTACTGTGTCCTCCGCACAGTGTGCACCTAAAGCTACCTGATGAAAATTGTGGTGTTCTTCTGATCCTATTAGTACCACAGGCAGGCAGCTACAGTATTTACAGTTAGTGTGGTGCATCCTCTGCACAGTGTGCACCTAAAGCTACCTGAAGAAAATTGGTGGTGTTCTTCTGATCTTATTAGTACCACAGGCAGGCAGCTGTAGTATTTACAGTTGGTGTAGTGCATCCTCTGCACAGTGTACACCTAAAGCTACCTGAAGACATTTGCTGTTGCTCTTATCCTATTAGTACCATAGGCAGGCAGCTACAGTATTTACAGTTAATGTACTGTGTCCTCTGCACAGTGTGCTCTTAAAGCTACCAGAAGACAATTGCTGTTTTTCTGATCCTATTAATACCAATGGCAGGCAGCTGCAGTATTTAAAGTTAGTGTACTGTGTCCTCTGCACAGTGTGCACCTAAAGCTACCTGCAGACATTTGCTGTTGTTCTGATCCTATTAATACCACAGGCAGGTAGCTACAGTATTTATAGTTAGTTTACTGGGTCCTCTGCCCAGTGTGCACCTAAAGCTACCTGAAGAAATTTGGTGGTGTTCTTCTGATCCTATTAGTACCACAGGCATGCTGCTGCTGTATTTACAGTTAGTGTACTGTGTCCTCTGCACAGTGTTCACCTAAAGCTACCTGAAGAAAATTGGTGGTGTTCTACTGATCCTATTAGTACCACAGGCCAGCAGCTGCAGGATTTACAGTTAGAGTAGTGTGTCCTCTGCACAGTGTGCACCTAAAGTTACCTGAAGACAATTGCTGTTGTTCTAATCCTATTAATACCACAGGCAGGCAGCTGCAGTATTTACAGTTAGAGTACTGTGTCCTCTGCACATTGTGAACCTAAAGCTACCTGATGACAATTGCTGTTGTTCTGATCCTATTAGTACCATAGGCAGGCAGATGAAGTGTTTACAGTTAGTGTAGTGTGTCCTCTGCACAGTGTGCACCTAAAGCTACCTGAAGACAATTGCTGTTGTTCTGATCCTATTAATACCACAGGCAGGTAGCTGCAGTATTTACAGTTAGTGAACTGCGTCCTCTGCACAGTGTGCACCTAAAGCTACCTGAAGACAATTGCTGTTGTTCTGATTCTATTAATACCATAGGCAGGCAGCTGCAGTATTTACAGTTAGTGTACTGTGTCATCTGCAGAGTGTGCACCTAAAGCTACCTGAAGAAAATTGGTGGTGTTCTTCTGATCCTTATATTACCACAGGCAGGCAGCTGCAGTATTTATAGTTAGTGTAGTGCATCCTCTGCACAGTGTGCACCTAAAGCTACCTCAATACAAATGCAGTACTTCTGATCCTATTAATACCAAAAGCAGGCAGCTGCAGTATTTACAGTTAGTGTAGTGCGTACTCTGCACAGTGTGAACCTAAAGCTACCTGAAAAAAATTGCTGTTGTTCTGATCCTATTAATACCACAAGCAGGCAGCTGCAGTATTTACAGTTAGTATAGTGTGTCCTCTGTACAGTGTGCGTCTAAAGCTTCCTGAAGACAATTTCTGTTGATTTGATCCTATTAATACCACAGGCAGACAGCTGCAGTATTTACAGTTACTGTTATGTGTCCTCTGCACAGTGTGCACCTAAAGATACCTGAAGACAATTGCTGTTGTTCTGAATCTTTTAATATCAAAGGCATGCAGATACAGTATTTACAGTTAGTGTACTGTGTCCTCTGCAAAGGGTGCACCTAAAGCTACCTGAAGAAAATTGGTGGTTTTCTTCTAATCTTATTAGTACCACAGGCATGCAGCTACAGTATTTGCAGTTTGTGTGCTGTGTCCTCTGAACAGTGTGCAACTAAATCTACCTGAAGAAAATTGGTGGTGTTCTTCTGATCTTATTAGTACCACAGGCAGGCAGATGCACTATTTACAGTTAGTGTAGTGCGTCCTCTGCAGAGTGTGCACCTAAAGCTACCTGAAGGCAATTGCTGTTGTTCTGATCATATTAATACCACAGACAGGAAGCTGCAGTATTTAGAGTTAGTGTACTGTGCCCTCTGCAGAGTGTGCAACTAATGCTACGTGAAGAAAATTGGTGGTGTTCTTCTGATCCTATTAGTACCACAGGCAGGCAGCTGCAGTATATACAGGTAGTGTAGTGTGCCCTCTGCACAGTGTGCACCTAAAGCTACCTAAAAACATTTGCTGTTGTTGTTAACCTATTAATACCACAGGCAGGCAGCTGCAGTATTTACAGTTAGTGTACTGTGTCCTCTGCACAGTGTGCACTTAAAGCTACCAGAAGACAATTGCTGTTTTTCTGATCCTATTAATACCAATGGCAGGCAGCTGCAGTATTTAAAGTTAGTGTACTGTGTCCTCTGCACAGTGTGCACCTAAAGCTACCTGCAGACAATTGCTGTTGTTCTGATCCTATTAGTACCACGATAGGTAGCTACAGTATTTATAGTTAGTTTACTGGGTCCTCTGCCCAGTGTGCACCTAAAGCTACCTGAAGAAATTTGGTGGTGTTCTTCTGATCCTATTAGTACCACAGGCAGGCTGCTGCAGTATTTACAGTTAGTGTACTGTGTCCTCTGCACAGTGTTCACCTAAAGCTACCTGAAGAAAATTGGTGGTGTTCTACTGATCCTATTAGTACCACAGGCCAGCAGCCGCAGGATTTACAGTTAGAGTAGTGTGTCCTCTGCACAGTGTGCACCTAAAGTTACCTGAAGACAATTGCTGTTGTTCTGATCCTATTAATACCACAGGCAGTCAGCTGCAGTATTTACAGTTAGAGTACTGTGTCCTCTGCACATTGTGAACCTAAAGCTACCTGATGACAATTGCTGTTGTTCTAATCCTATTAGTACCATAGGCAGGCAGATGAAGTGTTTACAGTTAGTGTAGTGTGTCCTCTGCACAGTGTGCACCTAAAGCTACCTGAAGACAATTGCTGTTGTTCTGATCCTAGTAATACCACAGGCAGGTAGCTGCAGTATTTACAGTTAGTGAACTGTGTCCTCTGCACAGTGTGCACCTAAAGCTACCTGAAGACAATTGCTGTTTTTCTGATTCTATTAATACCATAGGCAGGCAGCTGCAGTATTTAGAGTTAGTGTACTGTGTCATCTGCAGAGTGTGCACCTAAAGCTACCTGAAGAAAATTGGTGGTGTTCTTCTGATCCTTTTATTACCACAGGCAGGCAGCTGCAGTATTTATAGTTAGTGTAGTGCATCCTCTGCACAGTGTGCACCTAAAGCTACCTCAATACAAATGCTGTTGTTCTGATCCTATTAATACCAAAAGCAGGCAGCTGCAGTATTTACAGTTAGTGTAGTGCGTACTCTGCACAGTGTGCACCTAAAGCTACCTGAAGACAATTGCTGTTGTTCTGATCCTATTAATACCACAAGCAGGCAGCTGCAGTATTTACAGTTAGTATAGTGTGTCCCCTGTACAGTGTGCGCCTAAAGCTTCCTGAAGACAATTTCTGTTGATCTGATCCTATTAATACCAAAGGCAGGCAGCTGCAGTATTTACAGTTACTGTTATGTGTCCTCTGCACAGTGTGCACCTAAAGATACCTGAAGAAAATTGCTGTTGTTCTGAATCTTTTAATACCAAAGGCATGCAGATACAGTATTTACAGTTAATGTACTGTGTCCTCTGCACAGGGTGCACCTAAAGCTACCTGAAGAAAATTGGTGGTTTTCTTCTAATCTTATTAGTACCACAGGCATGCAGCTACAGTATTTGCAGTTTGTGTGCTGTGTCCTCTGAACAGTGTGCAACTAAATCTACCTGAAGAAAATTGGTGGTGTTCTTCTGATCTTATTAGTAACACAGGCAGGCAGATGCACTATTTACAGTTAGTGTAGTGCGTCCTCTGCAGAGTGTGCACCTAAAGCTACCTGAAGGCAATTGCTGTTGTTCTGATCATATTATTACCACAGACAGGAAGCTGCAGTATTTAGAGTTAGTGTACTGTGTCCTCTGCAGAGTGTGCAACTAAAGCTACATGAAGAAAATTGGTGGCGTTCTTCTGATCCTATTAGTACCACAGGCAGGCAGCTGCAGTATATTCAGGTAGTGTAGTGTGCCCTCTGCACAGTGTGCACCTAAAGCTACCTAAAAACATTTGCTGTTGTTGTTATCCTATTAATACCACAGGCAGGCAGCTGCAGTATTTACAGTTAGTGTACTGTGTCCTCTGCACAGTGTGCACTTAAAGCTACCAGAAGTCAATTGCTGTTTTTCTGATCCTATTAATACCAATGGCAGGCAGCTGCAGTATTTAAAGTTAGTGTACTGTGTCCTCTGCACAGTGTGCACCTAAAGCTACCTGCAGACAATTGCTGTTGTTCTGATCCTATTAATACCACAGGCAGGTAGCTACAGTATTTATAGTTAGTTTACTGGGTCCTCTGCCCAGTGTGCACCTAAAGCTACCTGAAGAAAATTGGTGGTGTTCTTCTGATCCTATTTGTACCACAGGCCAGCAGCTGCAGGATTTACAGTTAGAGTAGTGTGTCCTCTGCACAGTGTGCACCTAAAGTTACCTGAAGACAATTGCTGTTGTTCTGATCCTATTAATACCACAGGCAGGCAGCTGCAGTATTTACAGTTAGAGTACTGTGTCCTCTGCACATTGTGAACCTAAAGCTACCTGATGACAATTGCTGTTGTTCTGATCCTATTAGTACCATAGGCAGGCAGATGAAGTGTTTACAGTTAGTGTAGTGTGTCCTCTGCACAGTGTGCACCTAAAGCTACCTGAAGACAATTGCTGTTGTTCTGATCCTATTAATAACACAGGCAGGTAGCTGCAGTAATTACAGTTAGTGAACTGTGTCCTCTGCACAGTGTGCACCTAAAGCTACCTGAAGACAATTGCTGTTGTTCTGATTCTATTAATACCACAGGCAGGCAGCTGCAGTATTTACAGTTAGTGTACTGTGTCATCTGCAGAGTGTGCACCTAAAGCTACCTGAAGAAAATTGGTGGTGTTCTTCTGATCCTTTTATTACCACAGGCAGGCAGCTGCAGTATTTATAGTTAGTGTAGTGCGTCCTCTGCACAGTGTGCACCCAAAGCTACCTCAATACAAATGCTGTTGTTCTGATCCTATTAATACCAAAAGCAGGCAGCTGCAGTATTTACAGTTAGTGTAGTGCGTACTCTGCACAGTGTGCACCTAAAGCTACCTGAAGACAATTGCTGTTGTTCTGATCCTATTAATACCACAAGCAGGCAGCTGCAGTATTTACAGTTACTGTTATGTGTCCTCTGCACAGTGTGCACCTAAAGATACCTGAAGACAATTGCTGTTGTTCTTAATCTTTTAATACCAAAGGCATGCAGATACAGTATTTACAGTTAGTGTACTGTGTCCTCTGCACAGGGTGCACCTAAAGCTACCTGAAGAAAATTGGTGGTTTTCTTCTAATCTTATTAGTACCACAGGCATGCAGCTACAGTATTTGCAGTTTGTGTGCTGTGTCCTCTGAACAGTGTTCAACTAAATCTACCTGAAGAAAATTGGTGGTGTTCTTCTGATCTTATTAGTACCACAGGCAGGCAGATGCACTATTTACAGTTAGTGTAGTGTGTCCTCTGCAGAGTGTGCACCTAAAGCTACCTGTAGGCAATTGCTGTTGTTCTGATCATATTAATACCAAAGACAGGAAGCTGCAGTATTTAGAGTTAGTGTACTGTGTCCTCTGCACAGTGTGCAACTAAAGCTACATGAAGAAAATTGGTGGTGTTCTTCTGATCCTATTAGTACCACAGGCAGGCATCTGCAGTATATACAGGTAGTGTAGTGTGCCCTCTGCACAGTGTGCACCTAAAGCTACCTAAAAACATTTGCTGTTGTTGTTATCCAATAATACCACAGGCAGGCAGCTGCAGTATTTACAGTTAGTGTACTGTGTCCTCTGCACAGTGTGCACTTAAAGCTACCAGAAGACAATTGCTGTTTTTCTGATCCTATTAATACCAATGGCAGGCAGCTGCAGTATTTAAAGTTAGTGTACTGTGTCCTCTGCACAGTGTGCACCTAAAGCTACCTGCAGACAATTGCTGTTGTTCTGATCCTATTAATACCACAGGCAGGTAGCTACAGTATTTATAGTTAGTTTACTGGGTCCTCTGCCCAGTGTGCACCTAAAGCTACCTGAAGAAATTTGGTGGTGTTTTTCTGATCCTATTAGTACCACAGGCAGGCTGCTGCAGTATTTACAGTTAGTGTACTGTGTCCTCTGCACAGTGTTCACCTAAAGCTACCTGAAGAAAATTGGTAGTGTTCTTCTGATCCTATTAGTACCACAGGCCAGCAGCTGCAGGATTTACAGTTAGAGTAGTGTGTCCTCTGCACAGTGTGCACCTAAAGTTACCTGAAGACAATTGCTGTTGTTCTGATCCTATTAATACCACAGGCAGGCAGCTGCAGTATTTACAGTTAGAGTACTGTGTCCTCTGCACATTGTGAACCTAAAGCTACCTGTTGACAATTGCTGTTGTTCTGATCCTATTAGTACCATAGGCAGTCAGATGAAGTGTTTACAGTTAGTGTAGTGTGTCCTCTGCACAGTGTGCACCTAAAGCTACCTGAAGACAATTGCTGTTGTTCTGATCCTATTAATACCACAGGCAGGTAGCTGCAGTATTTACAGTTAGTGAACTGTGTCCTCTGCACAGTGTGCACCTAAAGCTACCTGAAGACAATTGCTGTTGTTCTGATTCTATTAATACCATAGGCAGGCAGCTGCAGTATTTACAGTTAGTGTACTGTGTCATCTGCAGAGTGTGCACCTAAAGCTACCTGAAGAAAATTGGTGGTGTTCTTCTGATGCTTTTATTACCACAGGCAGGCAGCTGTAGTATTTATAGTTAGTGTAGTGCGTCCTCTGCACAGTGTGCACCTAAAGCTACCTCAATACAAATGCTGTTGTTCTGATCCTATTAATACCAAAAGCAGGCAGCTGCAGTATTTACAGTTAGTGTAGTGCGTACTCTGCACAGTGTGCACCTAAACCTACCTGAAGACAATTGCTGTTGTTCTGATCCTATTAATACCACAAGCAGGCAGCTGCAGTATTTACAGTTAGTATAGTGTGTCCTCTGTACAGTGTGCGCCTAAAGCTACCTGAAGACAATTTCTGTTGATCTGATCCTATTAATACCACAGGCAGGCAGCTGCAGTATTTACAGTTACTGTTATGTGTCCTCTGCACAGTGTACACCTAAAGATACCTGAAGACAATTGCTATTGTTCTGAATCTTTTAATACCAAAGGCATGCAGATACAGTATTTACAGTTAGTGTACTGTGTCCTCTGCAGAGGGTGCACCTACAGCTCCCTGAAGAAAATTGGTGATTTTCTTCTAATTTTATTAGTACCACAGGCATGCAGCTACAGTATTTGCAGTTTGTGTGCTGTGTCCTCCGAACAGTGTGCAACTAAATCTACCTGAAGAAAATTGGTGGTGTTCTTCTGATCTTATTAGTACCACAGGCAGGCAGCTGCAGTATTTACAGTTAGTGTACTGTGTCCTCTGCACAGTGTGCACCTAAAGCTACCTGAAGACAATTGCTGTTGTTCTGATCCTATTACTACTATAGGCAGGCCGATGCAGTATTTTCAGGTAGTGTAGTGTGTCCTCTGCACAGTGTGCACCTAAAGCTACCAGAAGAAAATTGGTAGTGTTTTTCTAAACCTACTACTACCACAGGCAGGCAGCTACAGTATTTGCAGTTTTTGTACTGTGTCCTCTGCACAGTGTGCCCCTAAAGCTACCTGAAGAAAATTGGTGGTGTTCTTCTGATCCTATTGGTACCACACGGAGCTGCAGTATTTATAGTTAGTGTAGTGCGTCCTCTGCAAAGTGTGCACCGAAAGCTACCTGAAGACAATTGCTGTTGATCTGATCCTATAAATACCACAGGTAGGCAGCTGTAGTATATTCAGTTAGTGTACTGTGTCCTCTGCATAGTGTGCACCTAAAGCTGCCTGAAAAAAAATTGGTTGTGTTCTTCTGATCCTTTTAGTACCACAGGCAGACAGCTGTAATTTTTACAGTTAGGGCAGTGTGCTCTCTGCACAGTGTGCACCTAAAGCTACCTGAAGACAATTGCTGTTGTTCTGATCCTTTTAATACCACAGGCAGGCAGCTGCAGTATTTACAGTTAGTGTAGTGCGTCCTCTGCACAGTGTGCACCTAAAGCTACCTGAAGACAATTGGTGGTGTTCTTCTGGTCCTATTAGTAGCACAGGCAGGCAGCTGGAGTATTTACAGTTAGTGTACTGTGTCCTCTGCACAGTGTACACCTAAAGCTACCTGAAGACAATTGCTGTTGTTCTGATCCTATTACTACTATAGGCAGGCAGATGCAATATTTTCAGGTAGTGTAGTGTATCCTCTGCACAGTGTGCACCTAAAGCTACCTGAAGAAAATTGGTAGTGTTTTTCTAAACCTACTACTACCACAGGCAGGCAGCTACAGTATTTGCAGTTTTTGTACTGTGTCCTCTGCACAGTGTGCCCCTAAAGCTACCTGAAGAAAGTTGGTGGTGTTCTTCTGATCCTATTGGTACCACAGGGAGCTGCAGTATTTATAGTTAGTGTAGTGTGTCCTATGCACAGTGTGCACCGAAAGCTACCTGAAGACAATTGCTGTTGATCTGATCCTATAAATACCACAGGTAGGCAGCTGTAGTATTTTCAGTTAGTGTACTGTGTCCTCTGCATAGTGTGCACCTAAAGCTGCCTGAAAAAAAGTTGGTTGTGTTCTTCTGATCCTTTTAGTACCACAGGCAGACAGCTGCAATTTTTACAGTTAGTGCAGTGTGCCCTCTGCACAGTGTGCACCTAAAGCTACCTGAAGACAATTGCTGTTGTTCTGATCCTTTTAATACCACAGGCAGGCAGCTGCAGTATTTACAGTTAGTGTAGTGCGTCCTCTGCACAGTGTGCACCTAAAGCTACCTGAAGACAATTGGTGGTGTTCTTCTGATCTTATAAGTACCACAGGCAGGCATCTGCAGAATTTACAGTTAGTGTAGAGCATCCTCTGCACAGTGTGCACCTAAAGCTACCTGAAGACAATTTCTGTTGTTCTGATCCTATTAGTACCATAGGCAGGCAGATGCAGTATTTACAGGTAGTATAGTGTGTCCTCTGCACAGTGTGCACCTAAAGCTACTTGAAGAAAATCTGTAGTGTTTTTCTAAACCTATTAGTACCACAGGCAGGCAGCTACAATATTTGCAGGTTTTGTACTGTGTCCTCTGCACAGTGTGTCCCTAAAGCCACCTGAAGAAAATTGGTGGTGTTCTTCTGATCCTATTGGTACCACAGGCAGCTGCAGTTTTTATAGTTAATATAGTGCATCCTCTGCACAGTGTGAACCGAAAGCTACCTGAAGACAATTGCTGTTGATCTGATCCTATTAATACCACGGGTAGGCAGCTGTAGTTTTTTCAGTTAGTGTACTGTTTCCTCTGCATAGTGTGCACCTAAAGCTGCCTGAAAAAAATGGTTGTGTTCTTCTGATCCTATTAGTACCACAGGCAGACAGTTGCAGTATTTACAGTTAGTGCAGTGCGCCCTCTGCACAGTTTGTATCTAAAGCTACCTGAAGACAATTGCTGTTGTTCTGATTTTATTAATACCGCAGGAAGGCAGCTGTAGTATTTTCTGTTAGTGTACTGTGTCCTCTGCATAGTGTGCACCTAAAGCTACCTGAAGAAAATTGGTGGTGTTCTTCTGATCCTATTAGTACCACAAGCAGGCAGCTGCAGTATTTACAGTTAGTGTAGTGTGTCCTCTGCACAGAGTGCACCTAAAGCTACCTGAAGAAAATTGGTGGTGTTCTTCTGATCTTATTAGTACCACAGGCAGGCAGCTGCAATATTTACAGTTAGTGTAGTGCATCCTCTGCACAGTGTGCACCTAAAGCTACCTGAAGACAATTGGTGGTGTTCTTCTGATCTTATTAGTACCACTTTCAGGCAGCTGCAGTATTTACAGTTAGTGTGGTGCATCCTCTGCAGAGTGAGCACCTAAAGCTACCTGAAGACTATTGCTGTTGTTCTGATCCTATTAGTACCATAGGAAGGCAGATGCAGTATTTACAGTTAGTGTACTGTGTCCTCTGCACAGTGTGCACCTAAAGCTACCTGAAGACAATTGCTGTTGTTCTGATCCTATTAATACCACAGGCAGGCAGCTACAGAATTTACCGTTAGTGTACTGTGTCCTCTGCACAGTGTGCACATAAAGCTACCTGAAGAAAATTGGTGGTGTTCTTCTGATCCTATTAGTAACAGAGGCAGGCAGTTGCAGTATTCACAGTTACTGTAGTGTGTCCTCTGCACAGTGTGCACCTAAAGATACCTTAAAAAATTTGCTGTTGTTCTGTTTCTATTAATACCACAGGCAGGCAGCTGCAGTATTTACAGTTAGTGTACTGTGTCCTCTACGCAATGTGCACCTAAAGCTATCTGAAGACAATTGCTGATCTTCTGATCCTATTAATACCACAGGCAGCCAGCTACAGAATTTACCGTTAGTGTACTGTGTCCTCTGCACAGTGTGCACATAAAGCTACCTGAAGAAAATTGGTGGTGTTCTTCTGATCCTATTAGTAACAGAGGCAGGCAGTTGCAGTATTCACAGTTACTGTAGTGTGTCCTCTGCACAGTGTGCACCTAAAGATACCTTAAAAAATTTGCTGTTGTTCTGTTTCTATTAATACCACAGGCAGGCAGCTGCAGTATTTACCGTTAGTGTACTGTGTCCTCTGAACAGTGTGCACCTTAAGCTACCTGAAGAAAATTGGTGGTTTTCTTCTAATCTTATTAGTACCACAGGCAAGCAGCTTCAGTATTTGCAGTTTGTGTACTGTGTCCTCTGCAAAGTGTGCACCTCAAGCTACCTGAATAATATTGGCAGTGTTCTTCTGATCTTAATACCACAGGCAGGCAGCTGCAGTATTTACAGTTAGTGTACTGTGTCCTCTTCACAGTGTGCACCTAAAGCTACCTGAAGAAAATTGGTGGTGTTCTTCTGATGTTAGTAGTACCACAGGCAGTCAGCTGCAGTATTTACAGTTAGTGTAGTGTCCCCTCTGCACAGTGAACACCTAAAGCTACCTGAAGACAATTGCTGTTGATCTGATCCTATTAATTCCACAGGCAGGCAGCTGCAGTATTTACAGTTAGTGTACTGTGTCCTATGCACAGTGAGCATCTAAAGCTACCTGAAGACAATTGCTGTTGTTCTGATACTATTAATACCACAGGCAGCTACAGTATTTACAGTTAGTGTACTGTGTCATCAGCACAGTGTGCACCTAAAGCTACCTGAAGAAAATTGGTGGGTTTCTTCTGATCTTATTAGTACCACAGGCAGGCAGCTACAGTATTTACAGTCAGTGTACTGTGTCCTCTGCACAGTGTGCACCTAAAGCTACCTGAAGAAAATTAGTGGTGTTCTTCTGATCCTATTAGTACCACAGGCAGGCAGCTGCAGTATTTACAGTTAGTGTAGTGCATCCTCTGCACAGTGTGCACCTAAAGCTACCTGAAGACAATTGCTGTTGAATTGCTGTTGTTCTGATCCTATTAGTACCATAGGCAGGCAGATGCAGTATTTACAGGTAGTGTAGTGTGTCCTCTGCACAGTGTGCACCTAAAGCTACCTGAAGACAATTGCTGTTGTTCTGATTCTATTAATACCACAGGCAGGTAGCTGCAGTATTTACAATTTATGTACTGTATCCTCTGCATAGTGTGCCCCTAAAGCTACCTGAAGAAAATTGGTGGTGTTCTTCTGATCCTATTAGTACCACAGGAAGGCAGCTACAGTATTTACAGTTAGTGCAGTGCACCCTGTGCACAGTGTGCACATGAACCTACCTAAAGACAATTGCTGTTGTTCTGAACCTATTAATACCACAGGCAGGAAGCTGCAATATTTATACTTAGTGTACTGTGTCCTCTTCACAGTGAGCACCTAAAACTACCTGAAGACAATTGCTGTTGTCTGATCCTATTAATACCACATGCAGGCAGCTACTGAATTTACAGTTAGTGTACTGTGTCCTCTGCCCAGTGCGCACCTAAAGCTACCTGAACAAAATTGGCAGGTTTCTTCTAATCTTATTATTACCACAGGTAGGAAGCTACAGTATTTTCAGTTTGTGTACTGTGTCCTCTGCACAGTGCGCACCTAAAGCTACCTGAAGAAAATTGGTGGTTTTCTTCTGATCTTATTAGTACCACAGGCAGGCAGCTACAGTATTTACAGTCAGTGTACTGTGTCCTCTGCACAGTGTGCACCTAAAGCTACCTGAAGAAAATTGGCGGTGTTCTTCTGATCCTATTAGTACCACAGGCAGGCAGCTGCAGTATTTATAGTTAGTGTAGTGCATCCTCTGCACAGTGTGCACCTAAAGCTACCTGAAGACAATTGCTGTTGAATTGCTGTTGTTCTGATCCTATTAGTACCATAGGCAGGAAGATGCAGTATTTACAGGTAGTGTAGTGTGTCCTCTGCACAGTGTGCACCTAAAGCTAGCTGAAGACAATTGCTGTTGTTCTGATTCTTTTAATACCACAGGCAGGTAGCTGCAGTATTTACAATTCATGTACTGTATCCTCTGCATAGTGTGCCCCTAAAGCTTCCTGAAGAAAATTGGTGGTGTTCTTCTGATCCTATTAGTACCACAGGAAGGCAGCTACAGTATTTACAGTTAGTGTAGTGCGTCCTCTGCACAGTGTGCACCTAAAGCTACCTGAAGAAAATTGGTAGTGTTCTTCTAAACCTATGAGAAACCACAGGCAGGCAGCTACAGTATTTGAAGTTTTTGTACTGTGTCCTCTGCACAGTGTGCCCGTAAAGCTACGTGAAGAAAATTGATGGTGTTCTTCTGATCCTATTAGTACCACAGGCAGGCAGCTGCAGTATTTACAGTTAGTGCAGTGCACCCTGTGCACAGTGTGCACATGAACCTACCTAAAGACAATTGCTGTTGTTCTGAACCTATTAATACCACAGGCAGGCAGCTGCAGTATTTATAGTTAGTGTACTGTGTCCTCTTCACAGTGAGCACCTAAAACTACCTGAAGACAATTGCTTTTGTTCTGATCCTATTAATACCACAGGCAGGCAGTTACTGAATTTACAGTTAGTGTACTGTGTCCTCTGCCCAGTGTGCACCTAAAGCTACCTGAACAAAATTGGCAGGTTTCTTCTAATCTTATTAGTACCACAGGCAGGCAGCTACAGTATTTGCAGTTTGTGAACTGTGTCCTCTGCACAGTGTGCACCTAAAGCTACCTGAAGAAAATTGGTGGTGTTCTTCTGATCCTATTAGTACCACAGGCAGGCAGCTGCAGTATTTACAGTTAGTGTAGTGCATCCTCTGCACAGTGTGCACCTGAAGCTACCTAAAGACAATTGCTATTGTTCTTATCCTATTAATAACACAGGCAGGCAGATGCAGTATTTACAGTTAGTGTAGTGCGTCTTCTGCACAGTGTGCATCTAAAGCTACCTGAAGACAATTGCTGTTGTTCTGATCCTATTAATACCACAGGCAGGCAGCTGTAGTATTTGCAGTTAATGTACTGTGTCCTCTGCAAAGCGTGCTCTTAAAGCTACCTGAAGAAATTGGTGGTGTTCTTCTGATCCTATTAGTTGCACATGAAGGCAGCTGCAGTATTTACAGTTAGTGTACTATGTCCTCTGCACAGTGTGCACCTAAAGCTACAGGAAGGCAATTGCTGTTGTTCTGATCCTATTAATACCACAGACAAGAAGCTGCAGTATTTAGAGTTAGTGTACTGTGTCCTCTGTAGAGTTTGCACCTAAAGCTACATGAAGAAAATTGGTGGTGTTCTTCTGATCCTATTAGTACCACAGGCAGGCAGCTGCAGTATATAAAGTTAGTGTAGTGTGCCCTCTGCACAGTGTGTACCTAAAGCTACCTAAAAACATTTGCTGTTGTTGTTAACTTATTAATACCACAGACAGGCAGCTGCAGTATTTAAAGTTAGTGCACTGTGTCCTCTGCACAGTGTGCACCTAAATCTACCTGAAGACAATTGCTGTTTTTCTTATCCTATTAATACCACAGGCAGGCAGCTGCAGTATTTAAAGTTAGTGTACTGTGTCCTCTGAACAGTGTGCACCTAAAGCTACCTGAAGACAATTGCTGATGCTCTGATCCTATTAATACCACAGGCAGGCAGCTGTAGTATTTGCATTTAATGTACTGTGTCCTCTGCACTGTGTGCATAAAGCTACCTGAAGAAAATTGGTGGTGTTCTTCTGATCCTATTAGTTTCACAGCCAGGCAGCAGCAGTATTTACAGTTAGTGTACTGTGTCCTCTGCACAGTGTGCACCTAAAGCGGCCTGAAGGCAATTGCTGTTGTTCTGATCCTATTAATACCACAGGAAGGCAGCTACAGTATTTACAGTTAATGTACTGTATCCTCTGCATAGTGTGCACCTAAAGATACCTGAAGAAAATTGGTGGTGTTCTTCTGATCCTATTAGTACAATAAGCAGGCAGATGCAGTATTTACAGTTAGTGTAGTGCGTCCTCTGCACAGTGTGCACCTAAAGCTACCTGAAGAAAATTGGTGGTGTTCTTCTGATCCTATTAGTACCACAGGCAAGCAGCTGCAGTATTTACAGATAGTGTAGTGCGTCCTCTGCACAGTGTGCACCTAAAGCTACCTGAAGACAATTGCTGTTGTTCTGATTCTATTAATACCATAGGCAGGCAGCTGCAGTATTTACAGTTAGTGTACTGTGTCATCTGCAGAGTGTGCACCTAAAGCTACCTGAAGAAAATTGGTGGTGTTCTTCTGATCCTATTAGTACCTCAGGCAGGCAGCTGTAATATTTACAGTTAATGTAGTGCGTCCTCTGCACAGTGCGCACCTAAGGCTACCTGAAAACAATTGCTGTTGTTCTTATTCTATTAATACCACAGGCAGGTAGCTGCAGTATTTACAGTTAGTGTACTGTGTCCTCTACGCAATGTGCACCTAAAGCTATCTAAAGACAATTGCTGATCTTCTGATCCTATTAATACCACAGGCAGCCAGCTACAGTATTTACAGTTAAAGTGCTGTGTTCTCTGCACAGTGTGCACCTAAATCTACCTGAAGAAAATTGGTGGTGTTCTACTGATCCTATTAATGCCACAGGCAGGCAGATGCAGTATTTACAGTTAGTGTAGTGCATCCTCTGCACAGTGTGCACCTGAAGCTAAATAAAGACAATTGCTATTGTTCTTATTCTATTAATACCACAGGCAGGCAGCTGCAGTATTTACAGTTAGTGTAGTGCGCCCTCTGCACAGTGTGCATCTAAAGCTACCTGAAGACAATTGCTGTTGTTCTGATCCTATTAATACTACAGGCAGGAAGCTGTAGTATTTGCAGTTAATGTACTGTGTCCTCTGCAAAGCGTGCTCTTAAAGCTACCTGAAGAAAATTGGTGATGTTCTTCTGATCCTATTAGTTCCACAGGCAGGCATCTGCAGTATTTACAGTTAGTGTACTGTGTCCTCTGCACAGTGCGCACCTAAAGCTACCTGAAGTCAATTGCTGTTGTTCTGATCCTATTAATACCACAGACAGGAAGCTGCAGTATTTAGAGTTAGTGTACTGTGTCCTCTGTAGAGTGTGCACCTAAAGCTACATGAAGAAAATTGGTGGTGTTCTTCTGATTCTATTGGTACCACAGGCAGGCAGCTGCAGTATATACAGTTAGTGTAGTGTGCCCTCTGCACACTGTGCACCTAAATCTACCTAAAACATTTGCTGTTGTTGTTGTCCTATTAATACCACAGGCAGGCAGCTGCAGTATTTACAGTTAGTGTACTGTGTCCTCTGC
Organism: Aquarana catesbeiana; assembly: GCF_042186555.1. Taxonomy (NCBI): domain Eukaryota; kingdom Metazoa; phylum Chordata; class Amphibia; order Anura; family Ranidae; genus Aquarana; species Aquarana catesbeiana. Next base: position 303,361,898 of record NC_133324.1, read on the forward strand.
ACAATGTGCACCAAAAGCTACCTGAAGACAATTGCTGTTGTTCTGATCCTATTAATACCACAGGCAGGCAGCTGTAGTATTTGCAGTTAATGTACTGTGTCCTCGGCACAGTGTGCACATAAAGCTACCTGAAGAAAATTGGTGGTGTTCTTCTGATCCTATTAGTACCACAGGCAGGAAGTTGCAGCATTTATAGTTAGCGTAGTGCATCCTCTGCACAGTGTGCACCTAAAGCTACCTGAAGACAATTGGTGGTGTTCTGATCCTATTAATACCACAGGCAGGCAGCTACAGTATTTACAGTTAATGTACTGTATCCTCTGCATAGTGTGCACCTAAAGCTTCCTGAAGAAAATTGGTGGTGTTCTTCTGATCCTATTAGTTTCACAGGCAGGCAGCAGCAGTATTTACAGTTAGTGTACTGTGTCCTCTGCACAGTGTGAACCTAAAGCTGCCTGAAGGCAATTGCTGTTGTTCTGATCCTATTGATACCACAGGCAGGCAGCTACAGTATTTACAGTTAATGTACTGTATCTTCTGCATAGTGTGCACCTAAAGCTACCTGAAGAAAATTGGTGGTGTTCTTCTGATCCTATTAGTACCACAGGCAGGCATCTGCAGTATTTACAGTTAGTGTAGTGTGTCCTCTGCACAGTGTGCATCTAAAGCTACCTAAAGACAATTGCTGTTGTTCTTATCCTATTAATATCACAGGCAGGTAGCTGCAGTTTTTACAGTTAGTGTACTGTGTCCTCTACACAGTGTGCACTTAAAGCTACCTGAAGACAATTGCTGTTCTTCTGATCCTATTAATACCACAGGAAGGCAGCTACAGTATTTACAGTTAATGTACTGTATCCTCTGCATAGTGTGCACCTAAAGCTACCAGAAGAAAATTGGTGGTGTTCTTCTGATCCTATTAGCACCACAGGCAGGGAGCTGCGGTATTTACAGTTAGTGTAGTGCGTCCTCTGCACAGTGTGCACCTAAATCTACCTGAAGACAATTGCTGTTCTTCTGATCGTATTAATACCACATGCAGGCAGCTACAGTATTTACAGTTAATGTACTGTATCCTCTGCATAGTGTGCACCTAAAGCTACCTGAAGAAAATTGGTGGTGTTCTTCTGATCCTATTAGTACCACAGGCAGGCAGCTGCAGTATTTACAGTTAGTGTAGTGCGTCCTCTGCACAGTGTGCACCTAAAGCTACCTGAAGACAATTGCTGTTGTTCTGATCCTATTACTACCACAGGCAGGCAGCTGCAGTATTTAAAGTTGGTGTACTGTGTCCTCTGCAGAGTGTGCAACTAAAGCTACCTGAAGACAATTGCTGTTGTTCTGATCCTATTAATCCCACAGGCAGGCAGCTGCAGTATCAACAGTTAGTGTACTGTGTCCTCTGTCCAGTGTGCACCTAAAGCTACCTGAAGAAAATTGGTGGTTTTCTTCTAATCTTATTAGTACCACAGGCAGGCAGCTACAGGATTTGCAGTTTATTTACTGTGACCCCTGCACAGTGTGCACCTAAAGCTACCTGAAGATATTTGGTGGTGTTATTCCGATCCTATTAGTACCACAGGCAGGCAGCTGCAGTATTTACAGTTAGTGTACAGTGTCCTCTGCACTGTGTTTTCCTAAAGCTTCCTGAAGAAAATTGGTGGTGTTCTTCTGATCTTATTAGTACCACAGGCAGGCAAATGCAGTATTTACAGTTAGTGTAGTGCGTCTTCTGCACAGTGTGCACCTAAAGGTACCTGAAGACAATTGCAGTTGTTCTTATTCTATTTGTACCAAAGGCAGGCAGATGCAGTATTTACAGTTAGTGTAGTGCGTCCTCTGCACAATGTGCATTTAAAGCTACCTGAAGACAATTGCTGTTGTTCTGATCCTATTAATACCACAGGCAGGCAGCTGTAGTATTTGCAGTTAATGTACTGTGTCCTCTGCACAGTGTGCACCTAAAGCTACCTGAAGAAAATTGGTGGTGTTCTTCTGATCATATTAGTACCACAGGCAGGAAGTTGCAGCATTTATAGTTAGCGTAGTGAATCCTCTACACAGTGTGCACATAAAGCTACCTGAAGACAATTGGTGGTGTTCTTCTAAACCTATTAGTACCGGAGGCAGGCAGCTGCAGTATTTACAGTTAGTGTACTGTGTCCTCTGCACAGTGTGCACCTAAAGCTACCTGAAGACAATTGCTGTTGTTCAGATCCTATTAATACCACAGGCTGGCAGCTGCAGGATTTACAGTTAGTGTACTGTGTCCTCTGCACAGTGTGCACATAAAGCTACCTGAAGAAAAGTGGTGGTGTTCTTCTGATCTTAGTAGTACCAAAGGCAGGCAGCTGCAGTATTTTTAGTTAGTGTAGTGTGTCCTCTGCACAGTGTGCACCTAAAGCTACCTGAAGACAATTGCTGTTGATCTGTTCCTATTAATACCACAGGCAGGCGCTGTAGTATTTTCAGTTAGTGTATTGTGTCCTCTGCACAGTGTGCACCTAAAGCTACCTGAAGAACATTGGTGGTGTTCTTCTGATCTTATTAGTACCACAGGCAGGCAGCTGCAGTATTTACAGTTAGTGCAGTGTGCCCTGTGCACAGTGTGCACATGAAACTACCTAAAGACAATTGCTGTTGTTCTAATCCTATTTATAACACAGGCAGGCAGCTGCAGTATTTACAGTTAGTCTACTGTGTCCTCTGCACAGTGTGCACCTAAAGCTACTTGAAGAAAATTGGTGGTGATCTTCTGATTTTAGCAGTACCACAGGCAGGCAGCTGCAGTATTTACAGTTAGTGTAGTGCGCCCTGTGCACAGTGTGCACATGAAGCTACCTAAAGACAATTGCTGTTGTTCTAATCCTATTAATACCACAGACAAGCAGCTGCAGTATTTACAGTTAGTGTATTGTGTCCTCTGCACAGTGTGCACCTAAAGCTACCTGAAGAAAATTGGTGGTGTTCATCTGATCCTATTAGTACCATAGGCAGGCAGCTGCAGTATTTACAGTTGGTGTAGTGCATCCTCTGCACAGTGTGCACCTAAAGCTACCTGAAGACAATTGCTCTTGTTCTGATCCTATTAGTACCATATTCAGGCAGATGTAGTATTTACAGTTAGCGTAGTGCGTCCTCTGCACAGTGTGCACTTAAAGCTACCTGAAGACAATTGTTGTTGTTCTGATCCTATTAATACCACAGGCAGGCAGCTACAGCATATACAGATAATGTACTGTATCTTCTGCATAGTGTGCACCTAAAGCTACCTGAAGAAAATTGGTGGTGTTCTTCTGATCCTATTAGCACCACAGGCAGGGAGCTGCGGTATTTACAGTTAGTGTAGTGCGTCCTCTGCACAGTGTGCACCTAAAGCTACCTGAAGACAATTGCTGTTGTTCTGATCCTATTACTACCACAGGCAGGCAGCTGCAGTATTTAAAGTTGGTGTACTGTGTCCTCTGCAGAGTGTGCAACTAAAGCTACCTGAAGACAATTGCTGTTGTTCTGATCCTATTAATCCCACAGGCAGGCAGCTGCAGTATCAACAGTTAGTGTACTGTGTCCTCTGTCCAGTGTGCACCTAAAGCTACCTGAAGAAAATTGGTGGTTTTCTTCTAATCTTATTAGTACCACAGGCAGGCAGCTACAGGATTTGCAGTTTGTGTACTGTGACCCCTGCACATTGTGCACCTAAAGCTACATGAAGATATTTGGTGGTGTTATTCCGATCCTATTAGTACCACAGGCAGTCAGCTGCAGTATTTACAGTTAGTGTACAGTGTCCTCTGCACTGTGTGCTCCTAAAGTTTCCTGAAGAAAATTGGTGGTGTTCTTCTGATCTTATTAGTACCACAGGCAGGCAGATGCAGTATTTACAGTTAGTGTAGTGCGTCCTCTGCACAGTGTGCATCTAAAGCTACCTGAAGACAATTGCAGTTGTTCTGATCCTATTAATACCACAGGCAGGCAGCTGTAGTATTTGCAGTTAATGTACTGTGTCCTCTGCACAGTGTGCACCTAAAGCTACCTGAAGAAAATTGGTGGTGTTCTTCTAATCTAATTAGTACCACAGGAAGGCAGATACGGTATTTGCAGTTCGAGTACTGTGTCCTCTGCACAGTGTGCACCTTAAGCTACCTGCAGAAAATTGGTGGTGTTCTTCTGATCCTATTAGTACCAGAGGCAGGCAGCCACATTATTTACAGTTAGTGTACTGTGTCCTCTACAAAGTGTGCACCTGAAGCTACCTGAAGACAATTGCTGTTTTTCTGATCCTATTAATACCACAGGCAGGCAGCTGCAGTATTTACAATTAGTGTACTGTGTCCTCTGCAGAGTGTGCACCTAAAGCTACCTGAAGAAAATTGGTGGTTTTCTTCAGATCAAATAAGTACCACAGGCAGGTAGCTGCAGTATTCACAGTTAGTGCAGTGCGTCCTCTGCACAGTGTGCACCTAAAGCTACCTGAAGACAATTGGGGGTGTTCTGACCCTAATAATACCAGAGGCAGGGAGCTACAGTATTTACCATTAGTGTACTGTGTCCTCTGCACAGTGTGCACCTAAAGCTACCTGAAGAAATTTGGTGGTGTTCTTCTGATCCTATTAGTACCACAGGCAGGAAGCTGCAGTATTTACAGTTAGTGTAATGCATCCTCTGCACAGTGTGCACCTAAAGCTACCTGAAGACAATTGCTGTTGTTCTGATCCTATTAATACCACAGGCAGACAGCTACAGTATTTACCGTTAGTGTACTGTGTCCTCTGCACAGTGTGCACCTAAAGCTACCTGAAGAAAATTGGTGGTGTTCTTCTAAAACTATTAGTACCACAGGCAGGCAGCTACAGTATTTGCAGTTTTTGTAATGTGTCCTCTGCACAGGGTGCCCCTAAAGCTACCTGAAGAAAATTGGTGGTGTTCTTCTGATCCTTTTAGAACCAAAGGCAGGCAGCTGCAGTGTTTACAGTTAGTGTACTGTGTCCTCTGCACAGTGAGCACCTAAAGCTACCTGAAGACAATTGCTGTTGTTCTGATCCTTTTAATACCACAGGCAGGCAGCTACAGTAATTACAGTTAGTGAACTGTGTCCTCTGCACAGTGTGCACCTAAAACTACATGAAGAAAATTGGTGGTGTTCTTTTGATTCTATTAGTACCACAGGCAGGCAGCTGCAGTATTTACAGTTAGTGTAGTGCGTCCTCTGCACAGTGTGCACCTAAAGCTACCTGAAGACAATTGCTGTTGTTCTGATCCTTTTAATACCACAGGCAGGCAGCTACAGTAATTACAGTTAGTGAACTGTGTCCTCTGCACAGTGTGCACCTAAAACTACATGAAGAAAATTGGTGGTGTTCTTTTGATTCTATTAGTACCACAGGCAGGCAGCTGCAGTATTTACAGTTAGTGTAGTGCGTCCTCTGCACAGTGTGCACCTAAAGCTACCTGAAGACAATTGCTGTTGTTCTGATCCTATTAATACCACAGGCAATCAGCTGCAGTATTTACAGTTAGTGTAGTGTGTCCTCTGCACAGTGTGCACCTAAAGCTACCTGAAGACAGTTGCTGTTGTTTTGATCCTATTAATACCACAGACAGGCAGCTACAGTATTTACAATTAGTGTACTGTGTCCTCTGCACAGTGTACATCTAAACTACCTGAAGAAAATTGGTGGTGTTCTTCTGATCCTATTAATACCACAGGCAGGCAGCTGCAGTATTTACAGTTAGTGTAGTGCGTCCTCTGCACAGTGTGCACCTAAAGCTACCTGAAGACAATTTCTGTTGTTCTGATCCTATTAATACCACAGGCAGGCAGCTGCAGTATTTGCTGTTAGTGTACTGTGTCCTCTGCACAGTGTGCACCTAAAGGTACCTGAAGACAATTGCTGTTGTTCTGATCCTATTAGTACCACAGACAGGCAGCTGCGGTATTTACAGTTAGTGTAGTGTGTCCTCTGCACAGTGTGCACCTAAAGCTACCTGAAGACAATTGCTGTTTTTCTGATCTTATTAATACCACAGGCAGGCAGCTGCAGTATTTACAGTTAATGTTACTGTATCCTCTGCATAGTTTGCACCTAAAGCTACCTGAAGAAAATTGGTGGTGTTCTTCTGATCCTATTAGTACCTCAGGCAGGCAGCTCTATTATTTACAGTTAGTGTAGTGCGTCCTCTGCACAGTGTGCACCTAACGCTACCTGAAGACAATTGCTGTTGTTCTGATCCTATTAGTACCACAGACAGGCAGCTACAGTATTTACAGTTAGTGTACTGTGTCCTCTGCACAGTGTGCACCTAAAGCTACCTGAAGAAAATTGGTGGAGTTCTTTTGATCCTATTAATACTTCAGGCAGGAAGCTGCAGTATTTACAGTTAGTGTAGTGTGTCCTCTGCACAGTGTGCACCTAAAGCTACCTGAAGACAGTTGCTGTTGTTTTGATCCTATTAATATCACAGGCAGGCAGCTGCAGTATTTACAGTTATACCCCGTACACACGGTCGGACATTGATCGGACATTCCGACAACAAAATCCTAGGATTTTTTCTGACGGATGTTGGCTCAAACTTGTCTTGCATACACACGATCACTAGGGATGAGCTTCGTGTTCGAGTCGAACCCATGTTCGACTCGAACATCGGCTGTTCGATCGTTCGTCGAATTGCGAACGATATGGGCCGTTCGCGCCAAATTCATGTGGCGCGTTACGGCCCACAATTCACTGCGGCATCGCAGTGCATTGCTTGCTGATGATTGGCCAAGCATGCACTATGACCCGCATGCTTGGCCAATCACAGCGCCGCCTTAACAGAGAGCCATAATTGGCCAAAGCCAAGGAGGCTTTGGCCAATTATGGCTCAGGGGATTTAGTACACGCCCCACACTATATAAGGCCGCCTGCACGGCGGCCCTGTGCAGTGTGTTCCGGTGTGCTTAGAGAGAGAGAGAGACAGTGTCATTTCATTTGAGTCAGCTAGATTAGGCAGGACAGTCAGTCAGTTAGCTGCATTTAAAGTGTATTGTGTATATATATGCATCCCAGGTGTTGCATATATATATATATACACTGTATTCAGTTTAGCTAGATCCATTCCTGTTATCTTCTAGACTATTTACATTTAGTGCAGTGCGTCCTGCTCACAGTGTTCAGCTAGATCCGTTCCTGTTATATTCCTACTGACAGGCAGGCTTGTCTTGTTACAGCATTTTGAAGAAAATTACTGGTGTTCTTTTGATCCTATTAGTACCACAGTCAGTCAGCTAGACTATTTACATTTAGTGCAGTGCGTCCTGCTCACAGTGTTCAGCTATCTGTTATCTTCTTACTGACAGGCAGGCTTGTCTTGTTACAGTATTTTAAAGAAAATTACTGGTGTTCTTTTGATCCTATTAGTACCACAGTCAGGCAGCTAGACTATTTACAGTTAGTGCAGTGCGTCCTGCCCACAGTGTTCTGCTAAACCTACAAGTAAGTGGGGTGCGTCCTGCTCACAGTGTTCAGCTAAACCTACAAGTTAGTGGGGTGCGTCCACCTCACAGTGTTCAGCTAAACCTACAAGCTAGTGGGGTGTGTCCTGCTCACAGTGTTCAGCTAGATCCGTTTCTGTTATCTTCTTACTGACAGGCAGGCTTGTCTTGTTACAGTAAATACAGCTACCTGAAGAAAATTGCTGGTGTTCTTTTGATCCTATTAGTACCACAGTCAGGCAGCTAGACTATTTACAGTTAGTGCAGTGCGTCCTGCTCACAGTGTTCTGCTAAACCTACAAGTTAGTGGGGTGCGTCTTGCTCACAGTGTTCAGCTAAACCTACAAGTTAGTGGGGTGCATCCACCTCACAGTGTTCAGCTAAACCTACAAGCTAGTGGGGTGCGTCCTGCTCACAGTGTTCAGCTAGATCCGTTCCTGTTATCTTCTTACTGACAGGCAGGCTTGTCTTGTTACAGTAAATACAGCTACCTGAAGAAAATTGCTGGTGTTCTTTTGATCCTATTAGTACCACAGTCAGGCAGCTAGACTATTTACAGTTAGTGCAGTGCGTCCTGCTCACAGTGTTCTGCTAAACCTACAAGTTAGTGGGGTGCGTCCTGCTCACAGTGTTCAGCTAAACCTACAAGTTAGTGGGGTGCATCCACCTCACAGTGTTCAGCTAAACCTACAAGCTAGTGGGGTGCGTCCTGCTCACAGTGTTCAGCTAGATCCGTTCCTGTTATCTTCTTACTGACAGGCAGGCTTGTCTTGTTACAGTAAATACAGCTACCTGAAGAAAATTGCTGGTGTTCTTTTGATCCTATTAGTACCACAGTCAGGCAGCTAGACTATTTACAGTTAGTGCAGTGCGTCCTGCTCACAGTGTTCTGCTAAACCTACAAGTTAGTGGGGTGCGTCCTGCTCACAGTGTTCAGCTAAACCTACAAGTTAGTGGGGTGCGTCCACCTCACAGTGTTCAGCTAAACCTACAAGCTAGTGGGGTGCGTCCTGCTCACAGTGTTCAGCTAGATCCGTTCCTGTTATCTTCTTACTGACAGGCAGGCTTGTCTTGTTACAGTATTTTAAAGAAAATTACTGATTTTCTTTTGATCCTATTAGTACCACAGTCAGACAGCTAGACTATTTACAGTTAGTGCAGTGCGTCCTGCTCACAGTGTTCTGCTAAACCTACAAGTTAGTGGGGTGCGTCCTGCTCACAGTGTTCAGCTAAACCTACAAGTTAGTGGGGTGCATCCACCTCACAGTGTTCAGCTAAACCTACAAGCTAGTGGGCTGCGTCCTGCTCACAGTGTTCAGCTAGATCCGTTTCTGTTATCTTCTTACTGACAGGCAGGCTTGTCTTGTTACAGTAAATACAGCTACCTGAAGAAAATTGCTGGTGTTCTTTTGATACTATTAGTACCACAGTCAGGCAGCTAGACTATTTACAGTTAGTGCAGTGCGTCCTGCTCACAGTGTTCTGCTAAACCTACAAGTTAGTGGGGTGCGTCCACCTCACAGTGTTCAGCTAAAGCTACCTGTAGAAGGTTGGTGGTGTTCTCATACTACAGGCAGGCAGTTGATTTTGCTAGCTGCAGTATCAGTACATATATATATATATATATATATATATATATATATATATCCCAGCTTAGTGCAGCTACAGGCCATTAGTATGTCTGGAAGGCCAAGAAGGAGAGGCAGACAGTCACAAGCCAATAAGAGAGGGCAAGCAGGCTCTGTGTCTAGTGCTGGTCATGGAGACGGTGCATCCTCATCAGCACGTGGCCATGGGACATGCTTGGCCTTTTTTTCGGCAGCTGGCCATGTTGAGCCGCAACATGCGGAAGACTTGGTCGAGTGGATGACCAAGCCGTCCTCATCCTCCTCATCCTCTCTCACCCATGCCCAGGGTACTTTGTCTGGCAAAGCAGGGGCCTCTTCCCTCGGCTCAATGTCATCAGTGACTCCTTCCCTAGCCCCACCATGTCCTCCTGAGGAGTCCCTCGAACTGTTTGACCACAGTGTTGGGTACATGCTCCAGGAGGATGCCCAGCGTTTGGAAGGCTCTGATGATGATACTGAGCTCGATGAAGGCAGTAACACGAGCACGGACAGAGGGGGTGCCCAAGAAGGACAGCAATCTGGCAGTCATGCTCCCCCTGCTGCAGCATACTGCCAGGTTTGCTCCAGTGATGAGGAGGGAGGGGATGATGAGGTCACTGACTCAACGTGTGTGCCTGATAGGAGAGAGGAGGAGGAGGAGGAGGAGGAGGCGGCACATCACCAACGAGGCAGGATGCCCTCCAGGGTCTCTGCGCGTTATTCAAAAAGTTCTTTGGTGTGGGCCTTTTTTGAGACGAGTGCATCAGATCGCACCGCTGCTATTTGCAACATATGTCTCAAGCGTATCTCGCGTGGCCAAAACATCTCCCGCTTGGGTACCACATGCTTGACCAGACATATGTTGACCTGCCATGCAGTTCGTTGGCAAGCGTATCTAAAAGACCCACACCAAAGAATAAAGAGGACCTCTGCTTGCTCCTCATCAGCTGAGATTTCCAACCCCACTAGACCTTCAGTCCTCCCTGAGACCTGCACTGAGAGGAATGAAGGTGTAGAATTAGGTGTGTCACAGCCACGTACTTGTGGGCAATCTGATTTTGGTACACCGACGTCAGATTGTACCAGGCAAATTTCCCTGCCCCAGCTGCTGCACCGCCGAAAGAAGTTTGCTCCCAGCCATCCACATGCCCAACGGTTGAATGCTAGCTTGGCAAAATTGCTAGCACTTCAACTGCTGCCTTTTCAGTTGGTAGACTCTGCCCCCTTCCGTGAGTTTGTGGAATGTGCGGTTCCTCAGTGGCAGGTACCCAAACGCCACTTTTTCTCACGGAAGGCGATTCCGGCTCTCTACCAGCATGTGGAAGGCAATGTCCATGCCTCGCTGGACAGGGCGGTCAGCGGTAAGGTGCATATTACCGCTGACTCATGGTCTAGCAGGCATGGACAGGGACGTTACCTAAGTTTCACGGCGCATTGGGTGACTCTGCTGGCAGCTGGGAAGGATGCAGGACAAGGTGCAGTAGTGTTGGAGGTTGTTCCGCCACCACGCCTCCAAAATGCTAATGATTGTGACACACCTCTCTCCTCCACCCCCTCCTCTTCTTCTTCCTCCATGGCCTCTTCCTCGGAACCAGCGGTGCTCCGTAGTCGTTCAAGGGGCTACGCAAGTATGCAGGCCAAAAGATGCCATGCGGTGCTTGAGCTGGTGTGCTTGGGGGACAGGAGCCACACTGGGGCAGAGGTTCTGTCAGCTCTGCAGGGGCAGGTTCAGAGGTGGTTGAAGCCACGCCAACTTAAGGCAGGAATGGTGGTTTGCGACAATGGCACCAACCTCCTCTCTGCCCTCCGACAGGGACAAATGACCCATGTGCCCTGTTTGGCTCACGTCCTTAACTTGGTGGTGCAGCGGTTCTTGGGCAGGTACCCGGGCTTACAGGATGTCCTGAGGCAGGCCAGGAAAGTCTGTGTGCATTTCCGCCGGTCATATAATGCCAGTGCTCGGCTGACGGACCTCCAAAAGGAGTTTAACCTGCCCAAGAACCGCCTAATCTGTGACATGCCCACCAGGTGGAACTCAACGTTGGCCATGCTGCAGCGGCTGCACACGCAGCAGAGGGCCATCAATGAGTACCTGTGCGACTATGGCACCAGGACAGGGTCAGGGGAGCTTGGTTTTTTTTCCCCACGCCAGTGGGCCATGATCAGGGATGCATGCACTGTCCTGTCACCATTTGAGGAGGCCACGAGGATGGTGAGCAGTGACAGTGCATGCATCAGTGACACTGTCCCCCTTGTCCACCTGTTGGAGCACACGCTGCGTGGAATAATGGACAGGGCACTTGAGGCAGAACAGAGGCAGGAAGAGGAGGACTTCCTTAGCTCTCAAGGCCCCCTTTATCCAGACAGTGTTCCTGCGTGCCTGTCGATCACACAGGAAGAGGACGAGGAGGAAGAGGAGGAGGAAGATTGTGTCAGTATGGAGGTGGAGCCTGGCACTCAGCATCAGCAGCAGTCTTTAAGGGATCAGTCCCAAGAAACACATGGACTTGTACGTGGCTGGGAGGAGGTGGCTGCGGACCATGTCGTCCTTAGTGACCCAGAGGACTCCGGACTGAATGCCTCAGCAAACCTACGCTGCATGGCCTCCCTGATCCTGCAAAGCCTGCGTAAGGATCCTCGTATTCGTGGTATCAAGGAGAAGGACCAATACTGGCTGGCAACCCTCCTTGATCCACGTTACAAGGGTAAGGTTGCGGACCTTATCTTGCCATCGCAGAGGGAGCAGAGGATGAAACATCTTCGGGAGGCCTTGCAGAAAGGTCTGTGCAATGCGTTCCCAGAGACTGGGAGGTTACAAACTCCTGTTTCTGGACAACGTGTTGCTGAGGCTTCGGTCAGTCAAAGAAGGAGCGGTGGAGAAGGTGGCCGTCTGACCGATGCGTTCAGACAATTTTTTGGTCCGCAGCCCCAAGGTATGATCGGTTCCAGCAACCATCGCCAGCGTCTGTTTTACATGGTGCAGGAATACCTAGGGGCAAGATCAGACTTGGACACCTTTCCCACCGAAAATCCTCTGGGTTACTGGGTCTTGAGGATGGATCACTGGCCAGAGCTTGCACAGTATGCAATTGAGCTACTGGCCTGTCCTGCATCCAGCATTCTTTCGGAATGCACATTTAGTGCTGCTGGAGGCTTTGTAACCGATCACAGGGTGCGTCTGTCCACTGACTCGGTCGATCGACTGACCTTCATAAAAATGAATGAGTCTTGGATCACCACCAGCTACCAAGCACCTGATGCTGATGTAACCGAATAATTTTTTTTGAAATCTCAGATCCCTTCAAAGACTGCCTATGCTGATGCTGAGTGACTATCCCTGAGTAATTATCCTCTTCCTCCTCAATCATCACGCTGATAGCTTGTAAGAACATTTTTGGTTCTGGGTGCCACCACCAGTGCCTAAGGCACAATTTTTCAGCCCCTGTTTAACAGGGACGTGTAATTACGATTTTTGATGTAATACTTTGCAGCAGGGCTCGTTACTGCATTCCAACTAGAGTGTCTGTGAGGGGTTGCAGTGTTGTGGCACCAGCACCAGTGCCTAAGGCCCAATTTTTCAGCCCTTGTTTAACAGGGGCGTGTAATTACAATTTTTGATGCAATACTTTGCAGCAGGGCTCGTTCCTGCATTCCAACTAGAGTGTCTGTGAGGGGTTGCATTGTTGTGGCACCAGCACCAGTGCCTAAGGCCTAATTTTTCAGCTCCTGTTCAACAGGGGCATGTAATTACAATTCTTGATCTAATATTTCACAGCAGAGCCCTGTGAGGGCTTACAGTGTTGTGGCCACAGCAACACCTAAGGCCCAAATTTCTGCTGAGTATATAGGGCAGGACCCTACTTTCAAACAACTAACTTACAAACAACTCCTACTTGCAAACGAAAGGAGACAACAGGAAGTGAGAATAAATCTACCCCTAGGAAGGGAAATTTTCTCCTGTAAGAGTTAATATGGGAAAAACATTTCTCCTTTCCACTGATGCTTTCCAATCCATTGGGACAAAAAGTGAGGTGAAATCTTCTGAAGAGGAGGAAAGACAGCAAAACAAATGTCACAGGGGTGATAACCCTTCCCTATGTTTTCCAAAAAGCTTAAAAAAGATTTTTTGGCTGGAGCTAAACACGTTAAAAATGTACCCGTTCAAAATTACAAAGAGATTCTACTTAACAACAAACCTACAGCCTGTATACTGCTGTTCAGAGTATATAGGGCCTGGTGGCCCCACACCTTTCCTTATTTTAATTTGGGTGCGGGGTTCCCCTTAATATCCATACAAGACCCAAAGGGCCTGGTAATGGACTGGGGGGTACCCATGCCGTTTGTCTCACTGATTTTCATCCATATTGCCAGGACCCGACATTACATTAAACCCGCAAGCAGTTTTAAATGAGATTTTTTCCTTTAAAAATGACATTTGGTGCAGGGACTGTTCTAAACACGGGAAACACGCGTCACTTTACAGGCATACTATAGACACCCCTCAGGTACGATATTTAAAGGAATATTTCACTTTTTTTTTTTTTACTTTAAGCATCATTAAAATCACTGCTCCCGAAAAAACGGCCGTTTTTAAAAGTTTTTTTTGCATTGATACATGTCCCCTGGGGTAGGACCCGGGTCCCCAAACCCTTTTTAGGACAATACCATGCAAATTAGCCTTTAAAATGAGCACTTTTGATTCCGAACGTTCGAGTCCCATAGACATCAATGGGGTTCTAACGTTCGTGCGAACTTTCGGTCCGTTCGCAGGTTCTGGTGCGAACCGAACCGGGGGGTGTTCGGCTCATCCCTAACGATCACACAAAATTGTCAGAAAATCTGATCATTTTGAACGTGGTGACGTAAAACACGTACGTCAGGACTATAAATGGGGCTGTAGCCAATAGCTTTCATCTCTTTATTTATTCTGAACATGCATGGCACTTTGTGCGTCGGATTTGTGTACACATGATCGGAAATTCTGACAATGGATTTTGTTGTCGGAAAATTTTATAGCAAGCTCTCAAACTTTGTGTGTCAGAAAATCCGATGGAAAATGTGTGATGCAGCCTACACACGGTCGGAATTTCCAACAACAAGGTCTTATCACACATTTTCCATCGGAAAATCCGACCGTGTGTACGGGGCATTAGTGTACTGTTTTCTCTGCACAGTGTGCACCTAAAGCTACCTGAAGACAATTGCTGTTGTTCTGATCCTATTAATACCACAGGCAGGCAGCTACAGTATTTACAGTTAGTGTACTGTGTCCTCTGCACAGTGTGCACCTAAAGCTACCTGAAGAAAATTGGTGGTGTTCTTCTAATCCTATTAATACCACAGGCAGGCAGCTGCAGTATTTGCAGTCAGTGTTGTGCATCCTCTGCACAGTTTGAACCTAAAGCTACCTGAAGACTATTGCTGTTGTTCTTCTGATCCTATTAGTACCACAGGCAAACAGCTGCAGTATTTACCCTTCGTGTACTGCGTCCTCTGCACAGTGTGAATATGGTGAGTATTTTGCAGACCTCGCTTTTTGTCACAACGTTTTGAAAATTGAAAAAATAAAAAAAATAAATTTTTCTTTTCTTTCTTCATTTAAAAAAAAAAAAAGAGAGCTGCAAAATACTTACCATGCCTCTCAGCAAATAGCTTTGGGTGTCTACTTTCCTAAATGGGGTAATTTGGGGGGGGGTTTGTGCCATCTTATCATTTTATAGCCTTCAAAACTGTGATAGGTAGTGAGGAGTGAAATCAAAATTTACGCCCTTAGAAATCCTGAAGGCGGTGCTTGGATTTTGGGGCCACGTGGCTAGACTCCCAAGAGGTCCCACACATGTGGTATCCCCGTTTTCAGGAGAAGCAGTAGAATGTATTTTGGGGTGCAATTCCACTTATGTCCATGGCATGTTTGAGCAATATATCATTTAGTAACATCTTTGTGCAAAAAAAAAAAGTTTGTCATTTTCCCGCAACTTTTGGCAAAATATAAAATATTCCATGGACTCAACATGCCTCTCAGCAAATAGCTTGGGTTGTCTACTTTCCAAAATGGGGTCATTTGGGGGCTTTTGTGCCATCTTGACATTTTATGGCCTTCAAAACTGTGATAGGTAGTGAGGAGTGAAATCAAAAATTTACGCTCTTAGAAATCCTGAAGGTGGTGATTGGCGGTTTTATTGTTTTTTTTTATAACAAAAAGTTGAAAATATCATTTTTTTTCAAAATTTTTGGTCTTTTTCCGTTTATAGGGCAAAAAATAAAAACCGCAGAGGTGATCAAATACCATCAAAAGAAAGCTCTATTTGTGGGAAGAAAAGGACTTTAATGGGGTTCTAAAGTTTGCGTGAACTTTCAGTCCATTCACATGTTCTGGTGCGAACCGAACCAGGGGGTGTTTGGCTCATCCCTATTTCTGACCAGTAGATTTTGATATTAGGGCAGTCCCACCAAATGTGATATAGAGTTCCAATGCATCCACAGTTGCGCCAGCACCTCTGTGAGGTGGTAGGGTATATATTGGTCTGAATGGTGTATAGTACCATTTGTGAAAAAGCTTTAGTAATGCATCCCAATGTGTGATACCATGGGCCAACCATAGCAGCAGTAAAAGGGCCAAGTGCCAGGGCTCAGCTGCAGGGGGATCTGTCATCAAGGAAGATCAATATTGTATTGATGGTGAAGATAGGTCTTGAGAAGGAGTTATGAGTAGCTTGTACACCAGGGAAATCCCTCTGACAGCAGGTTTGGTTGTGTCGTAAAACTTCAAAAAGGAGTATGATATTGAGTCTTCCTCAGACCATTGAGTTTTGAAGAATAGGGAACGAATGCAGAGTTACATATAGAAAGACTTAGAAGATATCTCATAGGAGTGTTGTAGAAAGGAGAAGGTGTGCAATCCGGTAGAGGAGGACATGAGTCTCCTGTTTGTGATGCCTGAGGCCGTCCAGGTAGAGAGGGGCAAATCTGGTAGGAGAAGTCCTAAGGAACTGAGAGGTAACTTGGAGAGTATGGATAATGGCAGTCCTTTAGTGATTTGTGGGATAGCCGACCATATGCGAAGTGATGCTGTTATAGTGTCCAAGGGATAATGGGTATGTTTGAAGCAGATCAGCGATGTGCTGAGCAGTAATTTTGGGTCAACGCCCAATACTGTGGATTTGATTTGTTTCCAGTTATTTTGGTGATGGTTGGACCACCAGATTTTGATTTGGTCTAAGAGTACAGCACAGTTACAAAAGGCGGGCTAGGCCTACCTGACTTTGAGATATATCACACTTCGGCAGTTATCTCCCGTATCCTCTAATGGTTTCCTCGCCCTATGACCAAAGCCGCCATGTTCGTGGAACAAGACCTATCTACATATGATCTGCGAGCCCTTCTTTGGGGCTACGATCAGTCTTACAAATCACTTTCAACACTGTTCCCCCTTACTAGAGACGCCCTGTGTTAGAGACGGAGACCATGTTTTTTGGAATTTTTCTGTTTTGTCTGTGGACTACGCTATGGTGTCTTCCATGTAGCAAATTTCGGCAACTTTTTTTAACCAGGTTTGTATGGATGGAGGGTTCCTTTTTTTCCAATAAAGTGGTATTAAGGACTTAGCCGCATTGAGTAAATTTTTTGTCAGTGATTTTTTATACCGTCTAAGCGGAAAATTTGAAATATGGAGTAAACAACAAGGTGCATCTAGTTTCAAACTTGTCTCCATGATAAGCTTCACCAGATCCCTGACTTTATTCCAGAATGCTCTTAGTGCAGGGCACTCCCACCAGATATGTATCAGAGTGCCTTTTTCTTCCTCACATCTCCAGCATCTGTCAGAAGATTGAGGGAACCATTTCGAAAGCTTGTCAGGTGTTATGTACCAGTGTGTCAGGAGTTTGTATGACGTTTCTTGTGTTTTAGTATTTATGGAACATTTGCGTGACATAATGCAGGCTGCGGTCCATTGTTTGTCAGTAATCTCTACTTGTAAGACCTTGGACCAGGCAGCCTTGAATCTATCGTCTGTTAACTCTTTTGTCTTTTGTAGCCAGCTATATGTGATTGAGGTTGCTCTACACAGTTGCGTGCCTTTTAGGCAAATTTCCTCTAGTTCTGATAACTGCCTAAAACAGAGTGAATTTCTTGGTTTGCTGGTGAGGTAGCTGCATATTTGAAAATATGACCATGTGGGGAGTTTCAGCAGTTCACTATCTACTTTGAGTGAGTTGATATCTTTAATGTTGCCTTTGTGTATACAGTTTGTGGCGAGTAGTGGTGGTTTACCTTCAGGTGTCTGTAAAGTCTTATTTTTAATTCCTGGGGGAAAGTCAGGGTTGTCCATCAGCGGGGAGAGTGGGCTAGGGACTGAGGTCAGAGTCGTGGTGTTTGCTATTTTCTGGAATAGGTTGAGCGTGGTGCCTGTCAGAAGGTGTTCTTTAAGTTTTGAATTTTGAATCTTCCAGGGTATCCAAGGGGAGAATTTCAGTGGAGTTTGGTGTAGTGAGGTCTCCAGTGTTACCCAGTCTTTGGGCTCAGTGTGACAATGCCAGTCAATCACCCTTGTGGGGTGAGAGGCCAGGTAGTAGTTATAGAAGTTTGGTAATCCCATACCCCCCTGTTCTTTTGGTCTGGTGAGTAATTGGAATTTGATTCTGGCTTTTTTATGTCCCCAGAGAAATTGTATAAGGATAGATTGTAAGCTCCTAAAGAATACTTGTGGGAGCTTAATTGGGAGTGATCTGAGTAGGTATAGCAATCTGGGGAGGATGACCATTTTTAATATTGCCACCCTCCCAAACCATGAAAAATATTTATTTGCCATTTTTTTAGGTCCTTTTTTATTTCTTGTAGCAGAGTTGGGAAGTTATGTTCATACAGGGATGTTATTTTTGGTGTTAAGTTAATCTGGGGAGGATGACCATTTTTAATATTGCCACCCTCCCAAACCATGAAAAATATTTATTTGCCATTTTTTTAGGTCCTTTTTTATTTCTTGTAGCAGAGTTGGGAAGTTATGTTCATACAGGGATGTTATTTTTGGTGTTAAGTTAATCCCTAAGTATTTGAGGGATTTAGTTTCCCACCTAAAGGAGGAGTTGTTTTTGGTTTTGTTCAGCGTTTCGTCCGTGAGAGATATATTCATCGCTTCTGATTTTGTATAGTTTATTTTAAGGTTTGCCAGGTACCCATAATGTGTAAATTGTTTCATCAGGTTAGGGATTGTTACGTGGGGGTTAGTCAGGAAGAATAGCAGGTCATCTGCGTACGCTGCGGTCTTGTATTCCTTGTTTGCTACTTTAAATCCTGTGATTGATTTATCTAGGTTTATCTTTCTAATGAATTGTTCTAAAGAAAGAATGAATAATATAGGGGACAGTGGGCACCCCTGTCTAGTACCGTTTGTGATCAAGACCCTATTTGACAGCGTACCGTTGATCTTCAACTGAGCTGACGGTTTGTCATAGAGAGCTGAGATCCACTTCATCATCCTCGGACCTAGCCCCACATATTTACATGTGTCTAGCATATAGTCCCATGAGACTCTATCGAAGGCCTTCTCCGCATCCGTGGACAGGAGAAGGCCCTCACAGTCTCCATTGTTAGCTGCATGTGTCAGTAAAAGGGCCTTGATCACATTGTCCCTTGCCTCTCTGTTGGGCATGAAGCCTACCTGTTCCGGCCCTATTATGGAATGCAAAATGGACCTTAATCTATTTGCCATTACTTTTGCTAAGATTTTTAAGTCTAAATTCAGTAGTGAGATAGGTCGATAGCTTGTGCATTCAGTAGGGTCTTTCCCTGGTTTTGGTATTACTGTAATGTGCGCTGCTAGGAATTCGGTTGGTGCGGTGGAGGTTGAAGATAGAGCGTTTAAAGCTCTATGTAGGGGAGGTGTTAGAATTTGGTCAAACGTTTTGTAGTAAATGGATGTAAAGCCGTCCGGGCCCGGACTTTTCCCTGGTTTGAGATCCTTTATTGCCGACTTAATTTCTAATTCTGTTATTTCCTCTTCTAAGGGGGAGGTCTCTGTGTCACTGAGTTTGGGGAGTCCACTCTCAATGAGGTAGTCTTGTATTGCTTGTTGTCTGTTTACTTTTATGTCGTGGGGTTTGTGTTGTGTGGGTAGGTTATATAATTGTGAGTAAAATTTTTGGAAGTGTGTTGCTATTTCCTCTGTTGTGACATCTAGTGTTCCCTTCTGTGATCTGATCCCAGCAATGTTATTCTTTGAATTAGCTTCTTTCAATGCTCTGGCTAGTATTCTGCCTGTTTTGTCCCCTGTCTCATAGTATATTGCTTTTTTAAAGAATAACATTCTTTTAGTTTTGTGATCAAAGAGTTGTTGTAGCGTCTTGCGGGTGTCAAGTAATTCCTGAGCTGATTTCATTGATAGTGACTGTTTATGACTGTTTTCTAACTTATGGATTTTGTTTATCAGTGTATTCACTTCTTGTTCTTGTTTTTTCTTTCTTTGGGATCCTAGTTTAATGAATTCTCCTCTAGTGCAGCATTTGTGTGCCTGCCATATTGTCATGGGGTCCATTTCGGGGGTAGTGTTATTTCTAAAGTAATCGGACAGTGTGGTGGTTATTTTGGGCGTCAGTTCTGGGTCTGTGATAAGTGAAGGGTTAAGTCTCCAAATGTTTGATCTAGGGTTTGGTGTGCTTAGGTCTATTGTCAAAGATATGGGTGCGTGGTCAGATAGCACCTGGACACCTATTTGTGCGTCTGTTACATTAGGTAGATCTCTCTGGGTTATGAACAGTAAATCTATGCGGGAGTATCTATTGTGTGGGACTGAATGATGGGAAAAGTCTCTGTCGCCAGGGTGAAGGAACCTCCATGAATCCACTAACTGTAAGGAATTAAGAAGGGTCTTAATTTTTTTAAGAGCACTGTATTTGATGTAGGAATTCCCCGAAGAGGAATCAACTGCTGGGTCTAATGGCACGTTAAAGTCACCTCCCATTTTAAGTAGTCCTGATGTGAACCCTGACAGTTCTAGTACTATTTTTTGGCAAAAGGTAACTTGTCCTGAATTGGGGAAGTATACGTTTGCTAACGTGATGGGTCTGTTATAGTATAAGCCTTTAAGAAAAATGTATCTACCCTCTGGGTCTATCAGACTCCCTCTGAGGGTAAATGGAGCATCTCTGCTCACCAGAATTGAGACTCCTTTGGTTTTAGCGTTATCATTCGTTGCATGGTACGCCTCAGTGAAATAGGTATTGGTGAGTCTTGGTATGTGTCCTGTTTTAAAATGGGTCTCCTGGAGGAGAACAAAGTGTGGCTTACCCTTTTTCAGTTCCCGTAGGAGCGATGTCCTTTTTTCTGGAATATTGAGACCTCGTATATTATGTGAAATCACCCTGGGGGATTTCCCCAATGTCGAGTAGACCATCAGTATATTTGGGTATCTGAAGTTGGAGCGTAGGTCCTGTAAAAGATTCTAATGTGCTAGTTAACGACCAGTCTCCACTGTAGTTTATTATTGGTTGGTAGGGGGATAGTGGGAAGAGGTAGGTAAGGAGGTAAAGGAAGAAGGAAAAGAAGTTATTAGAAGAGAAGGTAACACGAGGTGAATACACCTCCAAAAAGAGTAATTGTATTTACTTTAGTTAGTTAACTCACCACGCTAAAGTAGTTAAGTAGTGTACCGGAGTCAAGAAGACTCGGCTCAGATACACTTTTGAGGGTACGTGGGAGGTCAGCGAGCAAAAGATAAAAAAAAACAAAAAGGAAAAAAAAAAAAGGAATATAGAAAAACACTTGTTGTACACTAGATAACTGTTGAAACAGGTATAACGGAGAAAAATGAACGACGCAGCCTCTTTCTGGCTATAACTGTGTTTGGATCCCGGGGAAGCATCCTGCTCCTGCGTCCCTCTCTTAGGTTCTCTTCTGTTGATAGTTCCTAGTCGATGATTCTTACATTGGGTCACAGCCTACCCTCAAGAGTCAGCATCTACCTTTCAGGTTTTATGGAGAAAACAACATTGCATGATCGACCTGTGGCCTATGGTAGGTCATATCTAGTGATTTGAATGCTAAATACTGTGAATAGTCAATATAATACACAACCCGTAAAATTATGGATCCATTTGGAGCCAATGCCTCAAAGTGTCTCTTCTCAAAACAAATGAGGTGGTATACCGCTTCTAGACCGTAACTGCGAAGAACCAAATGCAACTTTGTAATAGGAACTCTGTTTGGTTATGTCTGCTTTAGTCGTTAACTGCGGTGATAGATGTAGAGCTAGTTAGTCTCTCTCATATCTGTGAGTTCCTGAGGGCAGACAGTGGCCGTGATCAATCCTGTTGTTTAATCCTTAGTGCAGTAGACTCTTAGAGAGGTTCCGGGGAAAAGTTCTCTGGATTAGTCAAGATTGCGGAATCTAGATAGCGTGGGGCGTGTGGCGGGGGTCCCCCTTATTGATCCCCCTCCCCTTCCGTGCTTCATTTTTTTAGAAAGTTGCTTCTCAGGGGTGGATAAAGGGGAGCTGGGCGGGCTTCTGGTGTGGGGAGGCAAGGAAAACTCCTGATACCAATCTGGTAGATCAATTAAGTCTAAATCCAATGCAGCACAGAACTCAGGGAGGTCGTCTGGAGTGCGCAGGATAAGCTGTTTTCCTGCAATTGTTGTCACTAGGGCAAAAGGAAAGCGCCATGTGTATCGTATGTCCTTTTCTCTCAATTTATCTAGGAGGGGTCGTAGTGCCCTGCGGTTTCTCAGGGTGATCTGTGAGAGATCTTGATATAACATGATGTTTGCCCCATTAAGGATTATGTGTTTGTTTCTCCTTGCCTTCCTCATGATTTCTTCCTTGAGGGGAAAACTCTGCAAGCAGCATATTATGTCTCTTGGGGGGGCAGTATCTGGGCCTCTAGCTCTGAGTGCTCTGTGTGCTCTAACAAATTCTATGTCTGAGTCCTCCTGCTTTTCTAAGAGGCTGTTGAAAACACGTTTCAGGGCAAGTATTATTTGGTCACTATCCACTGACTCAGGGATCCCTCTCACCCTTATATTGTTCATTCTTCCTCGGTTATCGAGGTCTTCTATGTGTCGGTTCATTTCAATGAAATGAGAGACATGTGTGTCAGCGATCTTGTCTAATCTAAGGAGGGCTCTGTCTCTATGCCTTCCCTGCACTTCCACTGCTTCCATCTTGTCTGATAGTACCAGCAGATTAGACTTCAGGTCTGTAATGGCTGCTGAGAACGTTGCTTTAATGTCTGCAGCAAAGCCAGACATGTCAGAGTAGGTTAGGGGTTTGTTTGAGTGTTTCCCACTCCTACCTGTGTCCTCCAGTGTGGATTGCGAGTCCTCACTATACTCGTCCTCCTCGTGCTGTGAGCCCGCCATCTTGTGTTCCTGCACGCTGCCGCGGTCCGCGGGTTTAGCTTTCAGTAACTCCGAAATGCTCCTGGAGGTGGCAGAGGCTGGGGTGCGGCGTGTTTTGGGGTGAGGGGTCTGATGAGTCTGTCTGCCCATCTCCCGATCCAGGTGCTCAGGGTAGTGTGCTGTCGGCTGCGTCTATCCACGGAGCTCCTCTAGTGTGCTGCCATCTCGCTCGCTGGCTAAGCCACGCCCCCACCCTCTACTTTTTAGGAGATCGGGAATCTTGTCACTAAAAATATTTCTGACAATTTTTGTTCTACTTTAATTATCCAGACTCCCTGAGCCTCTGGGCGCAGCAGGTTCCCAATGGGGCACCCAGGACCATGGAAAATAATTCCTACATGTCAAACAGGCACACGTTTACGAGTTCAACGTAAAGCTTTATTTAAAGTGACTTTTGCCCATTTACTGGTTTGCACTAATTGATTATTTGTATAAATCGTATTTCTATACCAGGAGACCTGATGTCAGGCAACTGGCATTGTCTATACTTTTTCTTTTTTTTTGTTTAAATATTTGTTGAAAACAAACAATAAAAACTTATTGAACCATAAGAGTACAGCACAGTAGTAAACTTGAATATTAGGAGCCCCCAAGCCAGCATAGCTTACTAGAGAGATGAGAATTGACTTTTTTACCCTGGGGTGCTTTTGTTGCCATATGAATGTGTTAATGATTGCCTGGAGTCTCTGTAGTTGAGCCTGAGCAAATGGTAGGGGGATAGTCCAGAATACATATAGAATATGCAGTAACAGGTACATTTTTGCCTGAGCTATTCTACCTGCCCCAGTTTCTTGGATAATTGAAGAAGTTTT
The DNA here is from genome assembly GCF_042186555.1 of Aquarana catesbeiana. Classification (NCBI taxonomy): domain Eukaryota; kingdom Metazoa; phylum Chordata; class Amphibia; order Anura; family Ranidae; genus Aquarana; species Aquarana catesbeiana. Next base: position 303,385,177 of record NC_133324.1, read on the forward strand.
TCTACAAGGTCATTGAAATTTGTTTGTAGCATCATTTCGCTAGGGTAGGTTAAATGTATTCCTAAGTAGGATAGAGAGGGGCTAGAGGACCATGCAAATGGGGTCTGTGCAGTAATCATCTTTTTGTGTCAATATCATGGCCTATATTTACCATATACGATTTACTGTGGTTCACTTTGTAGAGGGAAACTAGACTAAAGCGGTTCAGAATATGTTGGATTTCGGGGGGTGATCGCGAGGGATTTGTTAAAGCTATTATGACATCATTGGCATATAGACCTATTCTGTGTTCCATGTCTCCAATCCTGATTCCTGATGCTGAAGGGGCTGTGCATATTGTTTGGGCAAGAGGCTCCATGACCATTGCGAAGATCAATGGAGAAAGCGGGCATCCCTGTCTCATTCCATTTGTAATTAGAAAGGGATCTGATACGATACCTAAGGTCCAAACTCATGCAGTTGGGGAAGAATATAAGCTTAACATTGCTGATAAAAATGTGCCTGAAAGGCCAAATTTTTGTAGTACTAAGTCCATATAGGCCCAGTGGACCCTGTAGAATGCCTTCTCTGCATCCAAGGATAGGAACAGAGAAGGAGTTTGATGGTATTCCACCCACAGTATAAGTGGCCTTTTGCCATCAGATGCTTGTCTACCAGGAACAAAGTCTACTTGGTCAGGGTGAATTATTTGGGGGATGACCATTGAAAGATGTTGTACTAGTAATTTTGCGAACAATTTATTATCTGAATTCAAAAATGAAATAGGCGGATATTTGGCTGGGCTGTCTGTAGTTTTGCCCGGTTTAGGCAGTGTGATCACAAGAGCTTCAAGGAATTCTCTAGAGATTAAACCTGTGGAGGCACACTGGTTGTAAATGTTGCTAAGGTATGGGGTAAGGAGCATCGCATAGTGTTTGAAATATTCATTGGGGAGGCCGTCGGGGCCAGGGGCTTCATGCAATGTAAGTTTCCCTATAGTTTTGAGAATTTCTTCCGAGGTAAAGGGTGCAGAAAGGGTTTATGCTTGTGCCGAGGAAATTGAGGGGAGTTTAATGGAAGAGAGGAAGGCCTCAATGTCTTCTTATCTTGGGGGATGGGATGATTCTGAGAGATTGCAAAGTTTGGCGTAGAAGGCACTAAATTTGTTTGCTGTTAAATGGGTTTGTTATATGTTTACCATGGGTGTTTGTGAGGAATTACTTTTTTTATTTGACATATGCTTTTTCATTTGACGAGCTAAAAGGGCTCCCGGTCTGTTACCCGACTAATAGAACTGAAGTTTTAAGTGTTTGACATAAAAGTCAAATTTTCTCTGTAGGTGTTCACTGCACTGACATCTTAATTGTCTAAGCTCAAGGGATGTGGTAGATGTGGAGTTAACCTTATTAGATTGCTCTAAAGAGTGGATTTGGAATAGCAAGGAGTAAATAGTAGATGAGTGAATTTTTTGTTCATGTGCCACAATTTTTATGAATAGGCCTCACAGAAAAGCTTTGTGTGCGTTCCAAATCATTGCATGATCTGCAACGGATTGTGAATTATCAGTACAGAAGTTCTCAATCTCAGACTAGATCTAAGTTTCATAGAGAGGATTAGTTAGAATGGAGGTATTCATTCTCCAAACTGAGTGGCGAGGTAAATGGTTACGGGCAGACAGCATAGTTGAAATTGGTGCATGGTCTGACCAAGTTATTAGGCTGATTTGTGAGTCATTGATTGTTGTAGCAAGTGTTTGTCAGTGAGGAACAGATTGATCTGAGAATTAGAATGTTGGGAATGGGAATAAAAGGTATAGTCTTGCTCTGTATCATGCAGACACCGCCATGGGTCATAAAGATCCTCTGAATTCAATAAGGAGGAAAGGGCCGAAAGCCTACGTCTTGATGTGTTTGTGGTGTCAAGTGTCAGATCAATGATGTCATTGAAGTCTCCGCACAATATCAGTTGGGTGTTTCTGTCAGGGTACCACTGGCACCAGACCTGGGCGTTTGCATGCGCCTATGCGCCGATGCGCTCTGGTACAAACCTTACAGCAAGTTCCTGTTGTTTCCAGGCGTCAGAGCGGCGCTCGGGCGCATGCGGGTACGTGGCGCTAGTGCGCGCGCGCGTGCATGTGCGCGCGTACAGGCGTGCGTTCGCGTTAGCGCCGGTTTGGCGTCAAAGTGCACATAAAAGTTCCCCTGTGCCTCTGGCACATTGTTGCTTCGTCTCAGCTCTGTGGTTCCTGTAAATCTGCACCTGATTGATCGTTACCTATCTGACCCGGCTTGTCTGACCATCCATCCCGCTCCCATCCGACCCGGCCTGCCTGACTACTCTACTGCTGCTGCCTGATACCGTTGCCGACCTCTGCCTGCCTACCGACTCTGCCTCTGCCTGCTGTTATTGCCTGTCTCATACCCCTGCTGACCCGGACCGTCTGACCCTGCTTGTGCCTGCTGTTGTTCTTGCTGTTGCACCTTCAGCTTCAGCTCCAGTGATCTCTGCACCTCCAGTGTTCCAGCTTGCTGCCTCCAGTCTCCACCTGATCTGCAGTCCAGCCATCCCTGTGGGATCTCTCATCACTTCAGCATCAGAGACTCTGCTCAACAGGCACTCCTACCCCACTGTGCTCAGGAGACCACTGTCCCCACTCCAGTGGTTCCTGAACCAGCGTTGTATGAGAGGTCTTCTCCTACAAGTCAGGCTCTACTACCAGGTACCTAACAGTTTCTATATGGGGCAAGTTTAAATAGCAAAGATTTAAAAAAATTTCCTCTCGAAAATTTATGCACCTCTTTGGTGCATATATATTTACAATAGTGAGAAGGCGATTTTCAATTGTAGCGGATAAAATCAAATATCTGCCATCCTCATCTTGTTCAAGATGATGTAGAGTAAAAGAAACTGATGGAGCAATGACTATCATGAGATCGCCGTGTTTTTCAGGTGCATTTGCATAAAAACAGTGGGGGGTAACGCGTGTGTGTGCACAAAGGAGGTTTGGCTTTGTGAAAATGGGTTTCTTGCACACATAACACATCGGCATGCTGAGCATGCGCTTCGTTACATAAAAGGTTACATTTGAAGGGGGAATTTAGGCCCTTGCAGTTGATTGAGGTGACTTTAATAGCCATGGTGGAAGGAAATGAGTATAGACATGTGCTAGGAGAGCGAGACTATGCCTCTTGACGAGTATCAATCAATATAGTAAGTGCTCCAAACCAGACCACAAGGCAGTTATGAGAATAGAAAGATCAACCTGATACTGAGTACAATTTAAGCTAAGAGCATTAAGAACTACTTAGAACTAGTTTGACAATGCTTACGTAAGATAAAAACTAAAATGAATAACAACAACGAAGAAAAAAAACAGTGGAGTGTGCTTAGCACACTATAAGGGTGGGAGGTAAAGCATAAACGTCGCCAAGGCTGGATCATGGTTAATATGGGTCAACATACTGATGTAGATGATTTAGCCATTTTCCGCCATGAGGGTTGAGTTTGAGACATGGTTGTCAATGCCAGGGCTCACCTTTGATCCATGGTGTAGGGTGCAACAAGAAGAAGGCCCCAGTTTGTTAGTCGCTTGTAGCCTTCTTTAGGAATGAGGATGGGTACAGACTGATGTTGGTAGGTGACTAACAATTTAGCTGGAAAGGCCCATCAGTAGAATGTTGGAGTAAGGCGTTGGGAGGAGTTTCGTTTTTTTTTCACGGCACGGAGTATCTGCTCCTTAATGTGAAAAAAATGGACGTGGGCTAGGACATCTCTGGTGATATCTGCAGAGAGATGAGGAGGTTTAGAGATCCTATGTGCCCAGTCTATAATGACATCTTTGGAAGTTAGACACGGCAGCAGAGTGGTAAAAAGCTGTTGCAAATAGTTGGTGAGGTCCGCAGGCTTCACTGATTCAGGCATCTCCCTGAATTTGATGTTGTTGCATTTAGAGCGATCCTCTAAATCCATCAATTTAACTTTAATACGGTGAATTTCTTCTGAGTGATGGTCATGAGCATCCAAGAGCTCATTATGTGCTTTGGTATATTCACTCATATTCTCAATAGCATCTGCTCTCTCCTCCAAACAATCTACCCTGTCATGGATTTGGGACAAAGAGATCTGCAACTCTCTATGCAAATCCTTTAGTAAAGTAAGCAGCATAGACTTTAATGTAGCCTCAGAGACTGGGTTGTCAGTAGCAGGAATGGTTGCCAGGGAAGGTGTGGTGTCTGTGCTGGGAGAGCCGTTGGTGGTGGCTGCCCAGAGTTGCTTTTTAGCTTGTGGTTCTTTGCAGGGGGAGTTAGCAGATGAGGTTGCCAGCCTCTTACCTTGGTCTGCAAAGAACAGTGTGTCAGCGATTGCAGGGGGAGGTAAACTGTCAATCTCCTCAGGTGCTGGTATATTGGAGGTTTCCCTTGGCTCTAGAGCTGTGTGCAGGGTGGCAGTTGTGCTGGAACTGCTCGTCCTGCTGGAGCATGTCTGTCTGCATGGCCCAGGAGCCATATTAGTGAGTGAGGAAGCGGGGTGCAGTAGGCTTAAATTTCTTCTTGGACATGCCAGAGCAGGTTCCAGATGTTTCCCCTCTCTCGGGGAGATAGCAGGGGAGATGAAGTTTCGCTGGATTGCTTTAAATCTGAGCAAGGGGTCTGGGTAGCCATCCTGATCTGCAGCAGGCCACGCCCCCTAGAAATTTCATGATTTTATCAACAATGAATCACTGAATAAATACTGAATTACTTGTTTTCTAGTAAATCATCTGTGTACTGAGGAAACTTTATAAGGAATACCTGAGGGTAATTTACACTCTTAAGGTGAACATAGAGGAATGTTAGCCCACTATTCTAAGGCCTAGTCTGCTTAAACTTGCTGTTACATTAATTGTGCAGAGTTTAATGGTGTTTTAATTGATTTTAATTGCATTGTTTTCGGTCCAATGATTGTATTAAAAAAAAAAAAAATTTATGTTGTGGTGATTTTTAGGCATGGTCTGCTCAAAACAGTAGAGGACCAAAGTTTAATTTCTCATCTCTAAATACAACTTTAACTAGGTCATTCAGAAAAACACATTTGTGTAATCTAAGCAAAACATAATACTGCATCTAAAATTTTGTTTTATTTTAATATATGATTAAATTATTTATATCATGTTTGAATAAAACAAAAAAATCCTTTCATTTTGAATACACTTGGAGTGTTTCTTCAATGTGAATTAACTTTACTAATAATATGGTGTCAAGTATAATCACATATTTCTAATAACATGTCTAAAATAGGTGACTGGAGCCAGCATATTTGATATATTCAAAGACAGTTTCAAAAGTCTACAATAAAGGATTTTTTACTATGATAAAAGGTAAAGTATTCATATTTTAACACTGGTGTTTATTAGATATGATGTTTGCTGAAGCATAGCATATAATTTTGTCAAATACCTTGTGTTCATATTGTAGATTTTAATTAAATGCAGTGATCACATGTAACCTGTGGAAGGATTTTGTGTAAAATGCATTTCTTAAGTAGTTAGTTTCTACAAACATACCTTTTTTCTAAGATATGATATAAGGAATCTGATTACTGTCAGTGCTAATTTATTTGAAACAGCATTGGGACATGCTGAATGCTGGCTGCTTTAGGGCCAGTTCACACCAGATGCAGTTCCGTGCGCTTTTTTTCTGCATGCACAGTGTTTTCCATGTATTCCAATGGCTCTAGTTCACACCATGCAGTCAGTTTCCGGTCAGTTTTCGGTCAGTTTCCGGTGCAGAAACTGACCGGAAACTGACTGCATGGTGTGAACTAGAGCCATCGGAATACATGGAAAACACTGTACATTCATTTTGTCCAGAAAAAAGCACACGGAACTGCGTCTGGTGTGAACTAGCATTAAGTAATTTATTAATAAGTGCATAGAAAAGCTAAGCTTAGTGTGTTCTGAAAATGTTAGTTGCCCTGTCTTTCACTGACAGTGATCCAAACTTCCCTAGTCATAATAGTAGCTTCCCTACAATGTTACTATTAACATGAGACCTCTCTCTACCTGCTGTCCTGGGGCTCTTTCCTCCACTGACATATTATTTAAAAGAGACTATTCATTAGAATAGAGTCAGTGCACAAAAAACAGACAGCTTGCAGAAAGGCTCTTATTCACGAAACACTCTCTCGACATGCAGAGATAATATTTCATGTTCCACTCTCATAATACAATTAACCAACATTTACCCTCTCTGACCTTCCTGCAACTCATTCTCCTTAGCAATTTTACTTCCTACTCCATCATCTATTTCTTACTTCTATCCTTTGCCTATCATCTTAAGTTTGCTTCCTCATTGGCACTTTGGCTGCCCATACATTATACAATTTTCTTGTTCAATTTCTTTTAGATTTACATTCAAATATGTAGTGCAAGAGCCTGCCTGACTGCATACAATTTGAAAGTGCTTAGGTTTGACCTCATATATGGTTTTGGTAAATATAAAGGAAAATTGATCAAGAGAATTATATAATGTATAGCTAGCCTTATTCACTGTTCTTGATATCTGTTTGGATGTCACAAATAAACATCTTCTTTTCTGTATTTAAATCACTCTTAAGCCGCGTACACACGATCGGATTTTCCGATGGGGAAATGTGTGATGACAGGCTGTTGGCGGAAAATCTGACCGTTTGTATGCTCCATCGGACAATTGTTGTCGGATTTTCTGCGGAAAAATGTTGGATGACAGGTTTTAACATTTTCTACGGACAAACGTCTGTTGTCGGATTTTCCATGCGTGTGTACACAAGTCCGTCGGAAGTCCAAAGTACAAACACACATGCTCAGGAGCAAGGACGAGCCAGAAGCGGTCGGTCTTGTAAACTAGCATTTGTAATGGAGAATTAATATTCGTGGCGTGGCAAATTATGAAATCTCGAAATGCAGCGCACATTCTATTCTTCTTTAATGGGATAATAATGACGCTGCTTTGCTGGTGATACTGATGGAGTTAGTGCAAACACATTTTCAAAGGCTTTTTTTTTCTAGTAATATCAAGAATAATATTATTATGCTTTTTTGGGGGGCAAGTTACCACAACACCATTATCCCATAGTTTTTAAGAACAAAGATACAACTATGTTGGTGTCCCTTGTCAATATTTCATTGTATTTTTTTAAATGTAACTGCCTACTCCCAAACTGTCATTTGCTGTAAAACACATAACCAAGTATTATTCTCCACAATTTTTTTTTATTGTGCATTAAAAAAAGAAAATAAATAACATTAGACATGCTATCTGCTAATAGAACCTAACCAAAAAGTGCATTCCATGTATCCAAAAATATAACAAATCAAATCATTATTATTCAGCCAAAAAAAAAAAAATAAAAGCCTCATGCATGTGTCCTGCTTCTTAATATAGGGGGTCAACAATGCCAAGAGTTGGTGAAAGCAGAGGTCCGTCATCCGGAGATAATTCTGAAAATCATCTGGATTATTCTCCAGGAGCTCCCGCAGCAAAGGCATATGACATAATTGGTCATGATTATTAAAGCAACCAATTTTTGGTCCAAGAACTCCTCCTCCTCCTGTTCCTGGACTAGACTTGGGTCAAAGCAATAACTCCAAGGCCAATAATAAATAACACGTTATCTCCTCCGATTCCGCAACATGTCTGGTTGACGAACCTTGGAGTTATTTCTTTGACCCAAGGCCGGTCCAGGAACAGGAGGAGGAGGATTTTTTGGATCAAAAATTGGTTGCTTTATTAATCTTGACCAATTATGTCATATGCCTTTGCTGCGAGAGCTCCAGGAGAATAATTCGGATGATTTTCGGAATTATTTCCGGATGACGGACCTCTGCTTTCACCAACTCTTGGCATTGTTGACCCCCCATATTAAGAAGCAGGACACATGCATGAGGCTTTTATTTTATTTTTTGGTTGAATAATGATTTGATTTGGTATATTTTCTATATTTTTGGATGCAAAGAATGCCCTTTTTGGTTAAGTTCTATTGGCAAATAGCATGTCTAATTTTATTTGTTTTCCTTTTTTAATGCACAATTAAAAAATTGCGGAGAATAATACTTGGCTATGTGTTCTACCTCAAATGACAGTTTGGGAGTAGGCAGTTACATTTTAAAAAATACAATATTAAATTAACAAGGAACACCAACATAGTTGTATCTTTGATCTTAAAAACTATGGGATAATGGTGTTGTGGTAACTTGCCCCCCAAAAAAGCATTATAATATTATTCTTGATATTACTAGAAAAAAAAAGCCTTTTAAAATTAGTTTGCAATAACTCCATCAGTATCACCAGCAAAGCAGCTTCATTATTATCCCATTAAAGAAGAAGAGTGTGACAGACCTAGCTGGGAGAGAGACTTTTGGAGGGGACTGTATGCTAGCCTCTTGCCGATCGATCGGGGGCCCTTGCATTTGGGGGAACGGTGCTCTTTGTGAGCTGTATGCCTGGGGACTCTTGAGGTGGTATTACTGTGGATTAGGGTCCTGGTCCCCCAGGACACACAGACTCTGGGTACCCTGGATTTGCCATATTGGAATAGTGGCTGATTTATAATGCTGGGACAGATACTGTTAGGAGATGCTGATGTAAATTCCAACACCTGTCTGTCTATTGTCTGCTAAAATGTTTATTGTAAATAAGTCTACTATGGGATCTAAGAGTCATTAGATCCCCATTGTTATTTGTGTTAATTAACTCTGCTAATGTGTGAAGAAGAGTCTATGTTGATTGTGATAATGTTGATTGGATTTTCTGAACTACAAGACGGCCAGTCTGGCCTAACGGTCATGTCTGAGTCATCTAGGCTGTCTAAAGGGATTCGTTAATTAGCTCATGTTAATTAGGTTAATTAGGTTACAGCTGTATTGTTAGAGTAATATGAGCAGGAGGTCTGCACCTCCACTTTGAGTGTATAAAAGCCTGTATTTTGTCAATAAAGAGAGAATCCTGTTTGAACTTACATACAGCCTGCCTGGTGTTTGTTCTGAGCTATCACAACTGGACTAGAATGGCACAGAGCTGTGGTTCTAGTCCCGGACCATTGGATGACCGAACCATCAGACGTTGCAATCTGATTCTATAGCTGCAGAGGAGTGTCAGGAGAGTGGAACCGAGCGAGCAAGGGGCTCGTTACAAAGAGAATGTGCGCTGCATTTCAGATTTCATACTGTAATTCGCCACCTCACGAATGCTAATTCTCCATTACGAATGCTAGTTTACAAGACCTACCGCTTCTGGCTCGTCCTTGCTTCCGAGCATGCGTGTTTGTACTTTGGACTTTTGTCTTATGGACTTATGTACACACACTCAGAAAATCCGACAACAGACATTTGTCCGTGGAAAATTTTAAAGCCTGTCATCCAACATTTGTCCACGGAAAATCCAACAATTGTCCAATAGAGCATACAAACGGTCGGATTTTCCGCCAACATCCTGTCATCACACAATTCCTGTCGGAAAATCTGATTGTGTGTACGAGGCTTTAGTCACTCAAGTTTAATCACCCTGTCAGCTTACATACAGGTTACACAGGTGCTCTGCAGTTTAAATTCCTGCTGAATCAGCCTTGAACCATGAGTGGCCCTCTCAGTATCATATGGCTTGACAAAAGTCAATTTAAAACACTGAGATGGGTGATAAATGATCATCCTAGCAGTGACTGCATCCAATAATCCCAGTGATTGATGTATCAGTGTAGTAGGAATAGGTTTGGCCAAGAGAATTTTGTCATATTGAAATAAAAAAAGTTAAAACTGAATAAGTGAATTGTAGGGTTATATTTATAGATACCAGGGTGTCTGATTTTCACTGATAGACTTCTTAATTATTTAAAACATTGTAATCTATTTTATAGAAAGTCTCAACATTATACCTGAAAAGCAGAAGGAAATGCAGGTATCCCATATAACACAGCTATGTGCAAACCACTAGAAAACAGTCATAGTGCTGTCCATGTATTCCTTCTTTAACTAAGTTAGTTAGTTCTTTTCAATATTTCATCATATTTGTACTCTTTGAGTATACCATTTTTGCTAGGAAGCCCATTGTTTATTCACATATTCATAGCTCCCTGTGGTTGAGGAATGTAGAACCTCATAGGTACCATGGGTGTGTGTTGTGTGTATGACTTCTGAGATCAGTGGGACTGTCACTTCCCTCCAATGTCGGAGAATAGCTAATCTGGTGGCTAGTAGTATATGGGATATCACAGTTCTATAGCGTGGAGGTATTGAATGTTTTTCTAGTGATAATATTGCCATTCCTGGAGTTAGTATGTGATGTAGACCTGTGACATCCAATAAAATTCCCTCAACCTGTGACCACAGTGTTCTTAGTTTTGGGCAGTGCCATAAGATATGAATTAGAGTGCCCGTTTTTTCACACAGTCTCCAGCAACTTGGTGAGGAGTCTCAAGAGAATTATGCTATGCAGTGGGGGGTCAAGTACCATCTTAGTGATATCTTTTGTTGCATTTCCCATAGATTGGTGCTTTTTGTGGAGGTATAGATAGGGTGTAACATTCTTTCCCATTGTTGAGATGTGTACTCTGTCCCTAATTCCTGTTCCCAAGCTAACATAGATTGATATTTTATACAAAGGTTCTTCTCTTGTAGGCCTGAGTAAATAAGTGATATACCTTTGTGTATACTTTTTTGGTAGAATTGGGTTATTTTTTCAGGTAGCGTTGTGACTAGGTGAGGGTTCTTTTTTACCAGGTGAGCTATTTGTGTATATTTGAATTGTTCCGTGGGGGCTAGTTGGTATTCTTGCTGCAGTATGTAAAACAATTTAAGTTTTGGGCCATCCATGACCTCATCTAGGTGAGTAATTCCTTTTTCCTTCTAAATAGAGAGGTTAATATCTGGAATTTTCTTGGGTGATTGCAAAAATGGGAAATTTAAGGGGGGGGGGGTCAATGTACCACTCCATTTTTGATAATTTTGGAGATGAATCCATGCTCTTATGGATGTTAAAATAGGGGGTGCTAGATTTTTGTATAGAGACTTGCTGTGATGCACAGTCAGTAGGAAGTCATGTAAAGTCCCCTTAGGGATTTGAGTTTGTTCTATTTCCTTCCATAGTGTTTTGGAATATGCTATTAGCCAGTGTTGGAGTTATGCCAAAAGTGTCACAAAGTAGTAATCTTGTAAGTGTACGCGGCCCACTCCACCTGCTTTCCTGTGTTTAATCAATCTACTAAAAGCGCTTCTAGCTCTTTTCCCCTGCCATAGGTATTTATTTAGTATTGGTTTTAATTAATTAAAATAAGAGTTGGGAATTGGGATTGGTAACGTTCTAAAGAGGTGGAGCAATTGAGGCAATATCTGCATCTTAAAAGCTGCAAGCCTACCCAACCATGATAGTTTGTTCTTTGCTAAATTGTTTAACCTGGTCTCTGAGTTTAGGAAGGGTGTATAATTGACTGAGATAAGATCTTCTGTTTTAGGAGTCAAGGTTATGCCTAGGTATTTGATGCCCTCTTTTTTCCATATGTATGGGAATTTTGTGCTAGATCGTGTCTGGACTTTTCTGGGATGCCTACGTTCAAAATATAGGACTTTGTTTCATTCACCTTATAGTATGATACCTCATTAAATGTTCGCAATGCTTCCTGCACGGAGGGGAGAGAAATTTCTGGGTTTGTGAGCATCAATATTATGTCATCATGTCATCAGCAAAAAGACCTATGGTGTGGGATCTGGTACTGACCTTTATTCCTGTCACCTGTGGGTGTGATTGTATGTAGGAGGCTATCGGTTCCATTAAGAGATTGAAAATTAATGGGGATAGGGGGCAACCCTGTCCAGTCCCATTGGTAATTGTGAATGGAGTAGACAGTGCCTCGGAGATATAAACTTGAGCCGATGGTTGGGTATAAAGTGCCATTATGGCTTTGTATATAGAGCCATCAAAACCAAACTTATTCAACACCTTTGCTAAGAATTGCCAATGTATCCTGTCAAACGCCTTCTCTGCATCCAAAGAAAAGAGCAGAGAAGGTGTTTTGCGCCTCCCAGCCAGATGTATCACATTTATCAAATGTCTAGTAGCATGGGCTGTCTGTTGTCCTCTGGTAAATCCAGACTGGTCGATATCAATAAGAGAGAGTAAGATGTCCACCAGTCTCATAGCCAATAGTTTTGCATATAACTTGATATCATTGTTTAGTAATGATATGGGCCTAAAGTTGTGTGGGGGATCAGGCTCCTTCCCCGGTTGTGGTAAGGCTACTATTATGGACTTTAACATCTCTAGGGGACAGGAGAGTTTAGGTCAGTAAGGTGCTCATGTGTAAGTCTGGGGAGTTTGATTTTTTCAAGAAATGATTCTATAATAGCTGGTGTCAGTTGTGTTGCAGTAGGATCGTCTTTAATATTATAGAGTGAATTGTAGTATTGGCTGAAGGCGTCTGCTATGGCTTGAGGATGGTGTTGTTTTGTATGTGTGGTGGGATGTATTATGAAGGGGATTTGGGTTTTATATCTGTGGCCCCTAAGCTTGTTAGCCAGCAGTTTTCCTGCTCTATTGCCACTCGTGTAGTAGGACAATTTCAGTCTCTTGGAGGCCTTTTCAAAGTCCTCCAGAAAGAGTAGCCTAAGTTCGCTGCAGAGTAGTGTTAGCTGATCTGTCAGTTTCTGGGATGCATGAGCCATGTTTTGTTTTTCGAGCTTATCAATTTGTGAAATGAATGCCTCAGCATGCTGCTGCCTCCTTCTCTTAATTCTAGCCCCTTGTTGAATCATAATACGTCTTGTAAATGCCTTGTGCGCATTCCATACAGTAAAGGGATCAGAAGCCAAATCTTGGTTATATTCAAAGAATTCTGAAAGCTGTTTGCAATCTGATACCTGGTCAGATCATCCTGGAAAAGCTGAGGGCTGTCCCTCCATATATAAGGTAGGATTGTGAGTGGTGGAGTCACCCACTGCCAACTTCACCGAGGTATGTCAGACCGGGTGATATTGTTAATTTTAGCAGTTTTGCATTTAAATAATACCCATTTATCTAAATTAAATCAATTCTGTTATAAGACTTATGGTTATTTGAAAAGAATGAGTAGTCCCGCTCATTGGCGTTGAGGCATCTCCAGGCGTCATACAGTTTGTAAGACCTTAACACCGCCTTCAGTGATGGTGGGAGACGTTCAGGCTTGGAAGTGGTGTCTATTGTTGGGTCTGGGATGAAATTGAAGTTCCCACATAGTAACAACAATCCTTCCTGTATTGAGCGTACCTTCGGTATTATCCTGTGGAGGAACCTTATTTGTCTAGTATTAGGCGCGTAGATATTCGCCACAGTGTAGGTATTGGAATTTATCTCACATACCAGGTTAATAAACCGACCCTGTGAGTCATATATAACCTTGTGGAGCTGGAATGCTACTGTGTCTCTCACTGCTATCATCATCCTTTCTTTTTTGCTTCTGCATTGGCGTTGTATATGAATGGAAACTTGTGGTGCATGCTTTTTAGGAGGTGACAGTTTGTGAAAGTGTGTCTCTTGAACACATAACATGTCGCAATTATGTTGAAGTGCTTCCTTCCATAGGGATCTTCATTTTGGCCGGATGATTAAGGCCCTTGGCGTTGATGGTCAAAAAATTAACCACCATGGAAGATAAATGTGGAAGTGCTGGTGATGTGTAATTCAAATGAGCCACTTACTGTTGGCGATATCATGTCCTTTACCAGGAAGAAAGGTGGTATCTGTTGGAGTTCTGAAGTCCATGATGTCCTCTCCAGTATGGTCCTAGTTATCTTTGAAATAGGAAGTTAACTTTTGACTGTTATAATAAAATAAAAAATAGAATAAAAAGAAAATGTGTATTTGAACAGTAACTTAACGTAACAGTGGCAATCAGCCAAGCAAAGGAGGAAGGTAGATGGGTGTGACTCATAGCCACTCAGAATTTTAGTGGGGAGAGATTGGAACTAAACAATCGCCATGCTGCGCGCCCCCGCGGGCAAGTGCTGGCATGTTATCCTGCTGGACGTCATATGATGCCCAGTCAGTATAACAGAACCACCGTCCACCCGTCATTCTGCTCTAGGCCGGTCGGGAAGTGGTTAGGTACAACTATTACCCAAATATAGATTTAAGGAGCTTTTTGTCTAATGGTTTTTGGATAATGGTCATAATAGTTGGTATTGGGGGATTGATTTACTGAAACTGGAGAGTGCAAAATCTGGTACATGGTAGCCATTCAACTTCTAGCTCCAGCTTGCTCAATTAAGCTTTGACAAAAAAAACTGGAAGCTGATTGGTTTCTATGCAGAGCTGCACCAGATTCTGCACTCTCCAGTTTCAGTAAATCAACCCCTTGTGTCATTATGTTTTCTGAGCTGTGTTTGCATTCCCTTTTGGAAAATACCTAAGTGCATAATTGAAGACCATGCATTTTGTATATTTAGGTGTTTTTATACAATATTGCTTGCTGTTCTGATGTGATGTTTTGTTGTTTTTTGCTAGAATAATGACACAAAATGCATTGAGATATCATCATCCCTCCCTTTTTTGGATTCTGTCAGTAAAATTGTGATTGAGGCCATGTGGACTTTTATGGTACTGCTATAGACACTACAACATAACCCAAAAGGGAGCCAGCACACCAAGGAACACCGGAAGCAAAGCATTGCCGGTGTGCATGGGAGCAATACACAAAGGGATTGGAAGTGAAAATGTACCTATTGAATAAAAATATAAGATTTAATGTAATAAGGTCAGATTCCAAGGCATTGCTAGAATATATCCATATACCCTGGTATGTATTTTGGGGGGGGGGCTACGCTATTTTTTTTTTTTTTGGGTGGAGTTCCCCTTAATATCCATACCAGACCCAAAGGACTGGGTGGGGGGAGGGGGAACCCATGCCAATTTTTTCCTTGATTTTTATCCATTAGAGCCAAGAGCAATTTTAAATGACATTTTTTTTTTCCTTTAGAAATGTCATTTTGCTGCTGGAATGTAAAACACATTAGACAGATGCACCACTTTACAGGCAGACTAAGAGGACCCCCCAGGCACGATATTTAAAGGAATATTTCATTTTTATTGTTTCACTCATTCTTAAAATCACCGCTCATGAAAAAAAGTCTTTTTAAAAACATTTCTTTGCGCATTGTCTCCTGGGGCAGTACCCGAGTCCCCATACACTTTTTAGGGCAATAACTTGCATATAAGCCTTTATAATGTGCACTTTGATTTTTCATGTTCGTGTCCCATATACTTTAATAGGGTTTGCATGTTCGCCCAAATGTTTTGCCTGTTCGCATGTTCTGGTGCGAACCGAACCGGGGGGGGGATGTAAGGCCCATCCCTAGTGTTGAAAGTCCTAGGGACCTTTTGTGGAACCCTAGAATTCTGTGAAACCCCAATTTAGAAACCCTGGCCTAGAGGTTCAAATTAGTAAAAATAAACTTTTGTTCTTAAATGGCACGTTGTGCATATTATCAAGCGATGCAAACGTGAAATCCCTGTGCAATGGGAACATGTGCTCTGTCAATGTAAGGGCAGACTGAGATTGTGTCCAAGGGAAATTCCAGATCAAAGCAAATATTGGAAAAACAGCCCAAAAATATATATAGGGATGAGGTTTAAGTTCTAGCTATTTGCACTTCAATGGACAGTAAAACTAGATTGCCTGTTTGTCTGCTAATTACTACCACCACTAAGGAATGACAGCTTCCCACTCACCCCTATTGGTTACTTGGATGCCAGTGGCCACCAGTTCAGCTAAAGTAAACAGAGGGACAAGGGATGCTGGCTGATGTCATCTCCTGACCAGCAGTGAATGGGGTCGGGGATGCGTTATTGGTTGCTAGGATGCCAGCATCCTAGCAACCACACCCTCAATTGAAAATTTGCTCTTGATACACCCCAGGCCCAATTCAACTAAATATAAACAGTGGGGCTAGGGATGCTGGCTGATGTCATCGACCAAAAAAGTCCACGTGGTGGCCCCCTTGTTTTAAGGTTTTGATAAGTAAGCAGACTCTCAAATCTCCTGACCAGCAGTGAATGGGGTCGGGGATGTGTTATTGGTTGCTAGGATGCCAGCATCCTAGCAACCACACCCTCGATTGAAAATTTGCTCTTGATACACCCCAGGCCCCATTCAACTAAATATAAACAGTGGGGCTAGGGATGCTGGCTGATGTCATTGACCAAAAAAGGCCACGTGGTGGCCCCCTTGTTTTAAGGTTTTGATAAGTAAGCAGACTCTTAAATCTACTAGGCCAGGGATGTTGACATGAGGCCCTTGTCCTTATCAACATGGAACAAGGTGCTTTGCTAGGCTGCAAGACACACTCCCCATTTTCAGGGCATGTGGCCTTGTATGATTCAGGAGGAGGACACATACTCACTGTTCTCCCTTTCTTAGCTAGTAAGGCTGTATGCTCAGGTAAAGGTTTGATTTTTTTTGGGGGGGAGATGTCAAACTGTTTTTTGCTTTTTTTGTTTGCAGGGGACATTCCCATGATATTCATACCAGACCCACAAGGCCTGGTATGCATTTTTTGGGGCCCTACATTGTTTTTTTTGTGAAGCCCCTATTACGAATCCACACAACACCCTTATCCTGGATAAGGGTCTGGTATAGATGTTGAAGGAAATTCCCAGAAGTTTGTTTACAAGCAGACCAAAGCTCACAACTTCAAGCTTAGGTTTAAGGCATTCCTAAAACATGGTATTTGAAGGAATTGTGCATTTTCAGTGTTGCCCTTTAAAGGCTAAGTTAACCTTTTTTTTTCTAAATTCCAGCTTCCCTATGTACTAATATACTATTAATGCACCTAATGTTAGAAAAAGGAAAACACTGTCCCTGTATTTCCTTGTATTTTAGGTCAGACAACACCTTAGCCTCCAGTTTCTTCTATAGAAAACTTCTCCATGACTTCCTGGTACACTTGCTACTGGATGGGAAAACTGTTAGTAGAGTGAGAAAGTTCTACAGCAGATTACCTCATTAACACACCCTGCACCTACCCTTCTCCTCTAGGAGATTGCTCCCATCCACCTCTATGGTTACATGCAACCATTGTCAGTGAGCACTGTTCCCTGTCAATACACAGCCATTGTCTGCCTCTGCTGATGAACCATTTTGTACTCTACCTTCTTCCTGCATAGATTGTTCATTTGGCAGAATATGCAGGAGCTGAGCAATCACATAACATACTATATGGAGCAGAGCTGTATTACCTGCACGATTCCATAAAGAGTGATGGATAGATAAATATACCCCTTAAAGTCTAATAACCTTTAAAGACATTTGTTTATTTACTAAAGGAATAATGGTTTGGTAATTATGCAAAGTATTCACAAAAATTAGTTTTTTTTTTTCCCTAACACTGTATTGAGTATTAAAAGTAAAGGTTTACATTTTTTACTAACATTGGCTTTTAAAAATTATCATACACTTTGCAAGATGGCAAATTTACATAGCTAAATTAAGCTTTTTCTGTCATACCAAAAGCTTATTCTGCCTTTTAATTTTGGTTGGGGACATCAGAACTTATTTAGGTACACCCACTATGTGGTATTTAAATGAACAACTCCTTTAGTAAATCAACTCCAAAAGCTAAATTATCAGCTCAATTATCATGAGTTTGCAATACTAAAAGCTATTTCTGTCATACCAAAAGCTTATTCTGCCATTTAATTTTGTTTGGGAACATCAAAAATAATTTAGGTACACCCACTATGACATTTAAAAGTCATTGTACTCTGTTTTGGTCAGTCCTGTGTATTGATCATTTTGTACAAGCTGTTTAGTTTAGGGAAGAATTTGACATCTGGTGTGAAAACATGTACAGGCTAAATATCTTCTAAGATTGGAAAATACTGAGGTGGGTGTAGCTTACATGCTTCTTTCCCTGACAACTGATTAGGTCAGTAGTGACCTATAGAACTGGAGCCAGGTAAAGGTATTTTCAGTACTATACTCTCCTACCCCATACTTCTCACTCAAACATGGTAAGAGATTGGTGTTTTAAAAACAATTGAACCTTAACATGTATATATGTTTAAAATGCATTGTATAGTCCTTAAAATGAGCAAGATTAAAAAATAGTATTATACAATAAAGAAATTTGTAAATGAAAAATGCTTAAACAATGGCTTTTTTCTTAAGATAAGCTTAGTCTACAGGCAACATTTATGGGTGAGGTATTCCATACATTTTAATTATGACCCACTGTGCCTGAAGCTGACTGTATCTTTGGAGAGGGGTCATTATTCTGCCTGAAATGTCCATCAAAACAATGCAGTATGCAGACAATTCCGGAAGAATCCTTGATGCTCTGAAAAGTAGTAATTCATCTAGACCAAGGGTTTTCCACTTCATTTCACATAATCACAATTCCTATGTCCTTCCATCACTTTCTCATCTGCCTTTTCTTATTGCTGTCTATTGCTCTTGCAAGTGCATCTTAACCTATTTACCTACTAATAAACCATATTTACCTACCTATGCCACAGCAGCTCTTATTTTCCACCTTATTTACTTCTGGAAAACGTACCCTTCATTCAACATCTAAAAAATAAATTACCTCGTACATCTGCCTTGTGTGACCTTGCCCTTATATGTTAAAACACAGTTTCATTGCACTGAAAATTAATTTCTTATCCAAGATTTCTACAAGGTTGATGCAAGCTTTATAGTTTAGCTGCATAGTAGCTGCAGAGTCAATCAAGTGAAACTCTACAACAGAAAGCAAAAAAAAGTTGTAAACAAAAGGAATAAAAGACGCCAATAATAATATTCACCAAAAATATAGTGAATGCTAATCAAAAATATGAGTTAGGGTCACAGTATACAGGGGAGCTTTGGTAAAGCAGTCTGGCTTCCACATATCTTTGCAGATGTGTGCAACTAAACCCTCTGTTTTTAACGTGAATTGTTAAACAGGATCAGTTTACTTCTTTTTTTTTTGTAGGCTAGTTTGTAAGTGTGATGGGATTTTGTTTGTTTGTAATGTGTTAGGTCCCCCCACATGTACCTTACTTCACAGGTTAGTTATAAATTGGAGTGGTTGCCATTTTTGCATTGCTTGTTCGCTGGATTTGGCATGGAGACATATTGGACATCTTCAGCTGTCTTTATGCTCTTGCTGGGCTTCTAATGTGCCCCTGCTCTTTTAAGAAGGGGTGGACTCCCTCCTGGCACACCTGACCCTTATTTATTCACTGCTATTTATGCTCTAGCTTAGAGACTCTCAAAAATCCTAGTTAGGACCACTCACGCTATACATAGGAGCTTTAACGAGGCAGTGTGGCTTCCACAAATATTTGCAAATGGATGCAACTAACCCCTTTGTTTTTATCGTGAATTGTTAGACAAGGTCAGTTTATTTTTTCAGGCTAGCTGATATGTGTGTTGAGAAATGTTTGAGAAAGCTAATCATATTTATATTCCTTAAAAGCAGATATGAAAATTACTGACCTTGGTTTTGTCTTTTGAAGACATCTCCCATGTATACATGTGGTACTTGTGTAGCACCCTCCAAGGTAGGTGCTAGAATAGTTAGATAAATGCTAGTGTTTTACTTTTGACAGGTAAATTTAGTTGCCACACTGTAGTCAGTGTGGCTGTGATTTGGTTGAGGTAAAAGCACAGTTTGGCTCACTGTACTCAGTGAGCTGCAATTGTTTAGTCAAGCCTGATCTGTGTACTCTGCTGCCGCTAGTCTGCTGGATAGCTTCCTCTGTATCCAGGCAACTTCAGAAGTTTCTGGAGTATAGGTGTTAAGCTATGCAGATAGAAGCATGAATATTGATACAGCCTCGACCTATCCCAGAAATGCAAGCTCTGAAAGCGGGTTGGGAGACTGTATTTATTCTTCCCTCTTTCCTATCCAAGTTCTCCAAAAATAAAAACCACAAAAACAACATCCCCTAGACTGGTCTTTGGAGAAAGAGTGAATGAGCCTGTTGTGTGCCTGACTGTGGGGCTGAAGTTAGAAAAACCCCAGCAGTGCACAAATATGCTAAATTGCACAGGAAATAAATGCACCTGTCTCCAGAGTGTTGTACTTGTACTTAGGTTGATTTATCAAAGGAATAACGAACATAAACTTAACAAAGTGGGTATTCAAAGATTCACCTTATTTTCTAGCATTCACTTTGAAAAGTTAGCTTTCACATCTCTATTAGTAACTAAATCCTACTGTGTGTTACATGGATTTTCATTTTCAGGCTTTGTGTCTTCAGATTCACACTCCTAAAACAGATTATAGCCAAGAATAGCCAAGATTTCAGAACCTGCCTTTTCAAAATACCAGGCCAGTAGCAGTGCATAACTTTGCAGTTTTTCATGTGGGCTTAACATATATTCTGCTTTTGAAAACGCAATTGCCTCTAAGAGATTGTATAACATTCTGTGTCAAAAGTAATAATAACATGTTGTTATGCCGCGTACACATGATCAGACTTTACGGCATACTTGGTCCGGTGATGTTTTCGACAGACTTTGTACGGTAGGTGCGCCAGACTTAAACACGGACGGACTTGGACACAAAAGATCACTCCAAAAGTCTGATGGTTTTGAACGCGGTGACGTACAGCACGTACAACGGGACTAGAAAAAGAAAGTTCAAGCCCCACTACACCACCCTTTGGGCTCCTTCTGCTAATCTCGTGTTTATCTCGTGTTAGTACAAGTTTGGTTAGAGACGATTCGCGCTTTTCACACTTCAGCTTATTTCGATCATTTTCTGTGGTTCAGTTTGTGCTTGTGAGGTTTATATCTGCTTTTCAGTGCGTGTTGGTCAGTTCGTAACCTGCCTAGCAGGCCATTCTGGTCCGCTCGTTCCTGATTTTCAGGTCGCTCTTCATAGGCCTTGCTGTTCTTCAGTGCGTTTGTTCTAAGTTTGTTTGTTTGACCAGCCGACCGGTTTGAAGCCATGTTGCGTGGATGTATTCGTTCTCGAGTTCATACTGCGTGGGGACTTAGTGTTGGGGTTAATACTTTAATAAAGAGAAAAACACATGTGGGAGAGACGCATGCGCTGCACACCCCAAAACAATAATGGTAAAAAATGGACAGTTTCCCCGGTGGGGCTTTAGACAGCAATATCTTGAAATCCAGAATAATAAAAAAATGTGTAACCAGTAAGTGCTTTTATTGAACCATGAACAATAGTAATGTTATAATTCAATTGGCATTACAACATAGAGCGCTGGCCAAGTAGTACAATACATATTCCACAATATAAAGTCGACACATCTTTACACAAAATTATATACAGTCATACATTTCCGGGCTGTTGACGGTATAAATCCCCGACGCGTTTCGACCTGTGTACGGTCATCATCAGGGGGATAGTTGGTTCTATAAAATACATTGAATATCTTCAAAATGTAAGAACATGTCATCATAAATCTCATTGTAAGGTTAAAAATGGTAGTATATTTACCGCTGAAAAGTAGAGGGAATAATCCTTTGGCCAGTAAAAACCGTAAATGGATCCGGGGGGCCCCCATATTCGCCCCTGTCTCCCCAGAGCGCATGAGTCCAGCCCAAGGGGCTTGCAAGGAGCCACATAGACGCCCTCCAGGGGAAGGAGAAGTCAGCACCTGCGACAAATACCCAATAAGTCAAAATGATTCTCAGCACATTGGCAAGAGTATGAAGTGTATGGGCTAACTGCAATCCTAGTGATCAATATATATTGATCTGGTGTCCTAAGGTTTCATGATTTACACACCACACCACTCAAACAACCCTATAACTATACAACCATTTCTTTTATGGTTTTGCCACCTTCTATATAATTAATTACAATCATGAAACCTTAGGACACCAGATCAATATATATTGATCACTAGGATTGCAGTTAGCCCATACACTTCATACTCTTGCCAATGTGCTGAGAATCATTTTGACTTATTGGGTATTTGTCGCAGGTGCTGACTTCTCCTTCCCCTGGAGGGCGTCTATGTGGCTCCTTGCAAGCCCCTTGGGCTGGACTCATGCGCTCTGGGGAGACAGGGGCGAATATGGGGGCCCCCCGGATCCATTTACGGTTTTTACTGGCCAAAGGATTATTCCCTCTACTTTTCAGCAGTAAATATACTACCATTTTTAACCTTACAATGAGATTTATGATGACATGTTCTTAAATTTTGAAGATATTCAATGTATTTTATAGAACCAACTATCCCCCTGATGATGACCGTACACAGGTCGAAACGCGTCGGGGATTTATACCGTCAACAGCCCGGAAATGTATGACTGTATATAATTTTGTGTAAAGATGTGTCGACTTTATATTGTGGAATATGTATTGTACTACTTGGCCAGCGCTCTATGTTGTAATGCCAATTGAATTATAACATTACTATTGTTCATGGTTCAATAAAAGCACTTACTGGTTACACATTTTTTTATTATTCTGGATTTCAAGATATTGCTGTCTAAAGCCCCACCGGGGAAACTGTCCATTTTTTACCATTTGGGGTTAATACTTTGACCCGAGTCCAGTCCATGAACAGGGCGAAGAGTTCATGGATAAAGAATTGGTTGAGCCAGCATTACCAATTCTGGCACATGCCTTTGCTCCGTGAGATCCGTGAGAATAATCCTGAGGATTTCAGGAATTTTCTCAGGATGACGGACCCCGTTTTTGAACGTCTGCTGGCTATGCTGACCCCCTATATCAGCAGGCAGGATACCTGCATGAGGCAAGCCATCACTGCGGAGCAGAGGCTAGTTGCCACTTTACGTTACTTGGCGACTGGGAGAAGTCTTCAGGACTTGAAGTTCTCGACAGGTATCTCCCCCAAGGCTCTGGGGATCATAATCCCAGAGACCTGTTCTGCTATTATACAGGTCCTGCAGAAGGACTGAATGAAGGTAAGTTTTTTCCTTTAACATTACATGATATGTATTTAATGTTTGCTAATGTATTCTCTAAATGTCCTTGTTACCTAATTACCATGCTTTGAATATGCTGGGAATGTCCCCTTTATCTTCATGCAAGCCTGTTTTTTTACCTTAATCATTTTTTGGCCTACATGCATATTTCCCTTCAATAACCTGCCCACCATGCAATCCTGGGTCCATTTATACCTCTAGCCTATAGTCCTTTGAACAATGTATATTGTCAGCTCCATTGTACTGTTTTACCCTCCCCACCCCCTCAAATGTTTGCAACTGTCCAACTGTCAGGTGTGTTCTTGGCCCCAATTAGTACCCCTCCCCACCCCTCAAATGTTTGCAACTGTCAGGTGTGTTCTTGGACCCAATTAGTACCCCTCCCCCACCCCCTCAAATGTTTGCAACTGTCAGGTGTGTTCTTGGCCCCAATTAGTACCCCTCCCCCACCCCCTCATATGTTTTCAACTGTCAGGTGTGTTCTTGGCCCCAATTAGTACCCCTCCCCCCACATACAAATTGATCAATGGTCCATCATAGGGGGTGAGTAATCTTATAAGTGGGCCTTATTTTTTTTTTTTCATTCTAAAAATAACACATA
Organism: Aquarana catesbeiana; assembly: GCF_042186555.1. Classification (NCBI taxonomy): domain Eukaryota; kingdom Metazoa; phylum Chordata; class Amphibia; order Anura; family Ranidae; genus Aquarana; species Aquarana catesbeiana. Next base: position 303,408,644 of record NC_133324.1, read on the forward strand.
TTAATAATGTTCAACTGCTGTTGTTCAAGAATGTTTTTGTGTAATCTGATATCCAAGTTATGTTTAAAGTATTTATATTTTTTTTTCTTGTTTGACTCTACAGTTTCCTTCGAACACACAGGAATGGCAGACTGTGGCCTCCCAGTTTGCTGACCGTTGGGACTTTCCCAACTGTGTCGGGGCAATCGATGGGAAGCATGTCCTCATTGTGCCACCACCCCATTCGGGGTCTTATTTCTACAACTATAAGGGGTTCCATAGTGTAGTTTTGATGGTGGTGGTCTCGGCACAATTGTAATTTATGTTCATGGACGTGGGGAAGAACGGCCGGATGTCTGACAAAGGAGTCTTTGCACAGACCGAGCTGTGCCAGCGTCTCCAGACTGGTGGCCTGGGATTGCCACCTGATGACCAGAATGTGGATGGACTCCCCTCAGTTTTCTTCGCTGATGAAGCGTTTGCTCTCGGCGAGCACTTGATGAGGTCGTTCCCCCAAAGGACACTCACCCCTGAGAGGAGGGTATTTAATTACTGGCTGACCAGAGCAAGAAGAGTTGTGGAGAATGCCTTTGGGATTCTGGCCAGCTGGTTCTGTTTGTTCCTCTCCGCAATAAATCTAGCAGAATACAAAATCAATTATGTGTTCTTTGCTTGCTGCATTCTGCATAATTTCTTGAGACGTCATTCTTTGACATATCTATCTTCAGTTGGGCCTGAGGCCGGACTTGGTGTTGATGAACCACTCACAGGCCTGGAAAGTGGCCGTATTGGCTTGGCCCCCCAAACCACCCATGAAGTGCGTGACAGATATGTCAATTATTTTAATGGTTGGGGGGCCATTGCAATGCAACAAGATTTTTGGATAAAAAAATAAAAAAATGTTGGCAACAATCTCTTGTTTTGATTCTTGTTTGCATTTTGTTTTGTCTGTCTCCTAGCACTTGTAGTGGCAAGTGCATTTCCCTTTAGTTAATAAGGCCCTTTGTCACTGTAACCACACAAAAAAAATAACAAACTGTTATTGATAAATAATAAGCCACACACATGGTAGTAGTAAAAACATTCTACTGTGTGCACATTGAAAGGTGCATTTTGTTTGAACGTGTTTTTTTTTTTTGTTAACAATATTTTTTAGAATTTTTATAGTTTAGGCATATTTGTAGAAAATATACATTGTTTACAAAATTTGGCTTTACAACAGGGTTTTAAAAACCATAAGAACAAAAAATAACAGGAACTTACAAAGTTCAACATGTTAATAACAGTGCTGGTGATGTCACCCATGTAAAATAAAAAAATTGCAGATGCTCACAAATTCTGGTGAAAAAAGGTTCAAGTCAACATGTGCTATCTTCCATCATGGGGGAGCAAAGGACGTGTTTTGTGTGTGCAATCCCTTTGTTCCTCTCACAAACTAACATTATTCTGATGAAGGGGTTGCAAACACAAAACAAGTACATTGATATCCCCTGATGGAAGATAGCACATGATGACACACCGTGTGCATCTGCAAAATTTTTACATTAGTATTTAGCAAGTTAAAACATTTTAGAAAAATAAAACTTGACAATGAAATGAAGAACATGATTGATGTTTTTAGGCAAAAAGTTATTAGATTCTGCCCAAAACATCAATCATGTTCTTCATTTCCTGTTGCATGCTGTCCAGCCGATTTCTCATGCTGTCAATTTGGTCACGCATTCTATTAATTTTGGCCTTTCCACACCATTATCTGGCCAATGAGTCTTTGTGCACTGTCTGTGCTAAATGGCTCCGCCGCTTGGCCTTCCACAACCAGAACATCACCTAAAATTTGTGGATAAAAAATTATTGTAAAATATGCACGCCTAAATAGATGAACTTAAGCTGGGGTGTCAGTCACTCACTTGGTGGGGTGGAAATATCGCACACTTCCTCCACCTCTCCTTCCTCCAGCTCGTTGGGTGGGCGTGGTCTTGGGCTGGGACTTGAGGTAATTTCACTTGGGGGGGTCCTGGGATCCTTGGACTGTTGTCTGAGTCTTTTCTCCCCTATGATAATTAAACAAAAGGTATAGTTAAAACACAGTGATATTTCAGTCTTGAAAAAGGAATATGAAACGTTCGTTAGAAGTTTTTTTGCACCAAAAATTTTGAAGACAGGATTAAAATTTACTCTGCCCAAAAATGCCGAACACATTTTCATGCAAGTTTCACAGATGCAGAGACCTCAAGTATCCCCTGGAGCCCCTATGTGTATTACCCCAAAAAATTTTCTCTGGTGTCACATAGTACACTAGTGCTCATGAGTCCGGATGTGGAAACAGCTGCTGTGTCCTGTCCTTACATTACACTGAATCATTTTTGAAGAAGCATTATATTTTCAAACACATTTACACAACATCACCACATTTTTGGAATACAACAAATTATCAAGACTTAAATGTATGTCCAAATCCTGTACCATCGTATTTTGCAAAAAAAAAAGTAATTTTCTTAGTATCATATGTTTTTTCAAAAGAACGGTCTTTACGAACGATGCTGTATAAATTAAAAGCATATGGATCAGCATGCAAGTTAAGTATCTCATTCGGAACACACAATAAGTACTTACTTTTTTTAAGCAGCTTCTTTATTCGCCGATATTCTTCAGGCTCCCTACTTTTGAGGTCAGACCACAATTCCTCAATTGTTCTTTAGCCCATTTAGTGCCAAATTTTTGTTCAAGAACGGTGACAACTGAGGACATTATTTTGTCCTTCCGCATATTGGGTCGGGTGTACGGTCCTTTTTTGCCATTGTAGTCCTCCCTTCTCAATATGGACACCATCTCCACCATCTCTTCAAAGGCCATGTTGGTGGCCTTATATCTCCTCCTGGATCTGGATGGTTGTGGCTCCGGACTTTCCTCCGCGCTACTTATAATCTCTCTGCCATCTTTCTCTATATCCTGCCGTTGTGCAATGAAGAGTGCGGGGAAAAATTGTACTAAAGAACGTCAGGGGCAGGCGACGCAGGCGTAGCATGACACATGCGCAGTGTATATAAAGCTATTACACTGGCCTACGTATGTCCGAGCGGAAGTAGCGAGCATCAGAAATGAAGGTAAGATTAAACGTGGGTGTGTGTGTTTGGTGTGTGTGTGTGTGTGTGTGTGTGTGTGTGTGTGCGCTAGATTGAGCCAAATATAATACTGGGAGTTTGGACTGACATTACAGTTTTTATCTTGTGTCTTGTCTTTCAGTAAAAATGAATCCTTTGAGCCAGGGTTCACACCTATGCGAATTAGATGTGCGTTTCCCCACATCTAATTCGCATAGTAGGAGAATGTGACTGGCTCCCTATGGAGCCGGTTCACATATCTCTGGGGCGGCTGCGGAGCGCACTGCACAAAAACGCTGTGCATCTTTGGCTCCATTTCAGGGCCGAATTCAGGCATAGAATTGGCCCTGATTCGTCCCTGAAATGGGGAACAGGGACGCACAGCACTCCTGTTTGATCCGCAGCCCGTTATAGTGTGAACCCGGGCTTAAGGAGGAAGAATTTTTGACACGTTTTCTTGATTTGTATCAAGAAAACAGAAACCTGTGGGAGGTCAAGCACCCATTGTATTTTAATAGAGATGTAAGGAAGGCAACACTGGGCACACTTTTGGAATTTGTGAAGACTCCAGTCCCCCAGGCAGACCTTAAGTTTGTGGACAATAAAATTGGTATCTTGTGCAACATGTACAGGCGAGAACACAAGAAGATCCAGGAGTCGCGCAGATCCAGAGAAGCAGCAGACCAGGTTTATGTCCCCAAGCTGTGGTACTACCAAAAATGCGATTTCTGGATGACCAGACAGAAGCAAGGCAATCACTTTCGAGCCTTCCCTCCAGCCTTCCCTCAACCCTTCCCTCCAGCCTTCCCTCCACCTCCACCCTTCCCTCCACCCCAGCTGAGGAGTCCCAAGAAGAACTGGGCCCTTTCATCCTTGATGAAGTGGATGTGCCCAGCTTCAGCCAGGTATACTTTTTTGGTGAATTTGGGATTGTGTAAATATGAATGATGTAAACCTAAAAATTTTTGAAGTGCTTCACCAAAAATGACTTCATCACAATTATTAATATGTAGACATATCACTAGACAGTAGTGGCCAAAAATATACTTCAAATGTTGGTGAGCAGCTAGAATAATGGTGGGGTCAAAAAGATAGCCTTTACTATTTGTTTAGAATTATATTTGCAAGTCATGAGCTGAAAATTGTGTGTGATTGCGTAAGCAAAAATTACAACTACCGGCTTGTCCCTTTTTTTTACCCAGGATGAGCTCAGCCAGGAGGAGTCCGTGCCCAGAGGTATAGAGGAGGAGGCCTTGCCCAGTGGGAGAGAGGAGGAGGCCGTGGCTGGGCCCAGTAGAAGCCTCACGGAGTGTCAGGTGCCTCCCCTCCGCATTACCACCAAAAGGCCCAGAAAGATGACCCGAACAGAGGAGGAATCACTAGCCCACAGCCAAATCCTCAGCACACCACCCAATGCGGAACAGGCATATGGGACCTATATGGCCACCAGATTGCTGGAACGCCTCCTCTGTGAGGGTCTGATTTTTCAAGCGTATCAGAAGGGCTTGAGAGGGGAGCTTACTGCAAAAACATATACAGCAGATGAAGCCACTCCTCCTGCTACTACTCCTCCTCCTCCTGCCCCAAGTACACCACCAGAGGCACAGCCTCCAAGGAAGGCTGCAGCGAAGCGTGGAGGGAAGGCTGCAGGGCAGCGTGCAGGGAAGGCTCCACGGAAGAGTTGAAAGTGATTGTCTGGCTTCTGTCTGGTCTGACTTCTGACTGTGCTCCCTGTGCTCCCTAGTCGCAAGATACCAATTTTATTGTCTTCTAACTTGATGTGTGTCCTGGGGGACAAAAGGCTTCACACATTCCAAAAGTGTCTCCAGTGTTGCCTTCCTCATTTCTGTTTTGACCAAAATAAATGGATATTTTCATTACCTTACATTATTGACTATGTGTTTTGATTCAAAAAGGACATTTGATTTGTGAGTAGGCAGGTACGGGTCAAAAAAGACTATTATGTGGGTTATTTACAAAAGGATAAATCATTTTGCAATTCAAGTGCAAAGTGCTATTGCAAAGTGCACTTGATAAATTGCACTGCAAGTGCACTTGTTGGAAGTGCAGTCGCTGTAAATCTGAGGGGAAGATCTGAAATGCGGGGAAGCTCTGCTGATTTTATCATACAATCATGTGCAAGAGATTTTTTTTTTTGGGGTTCCTTGCATGTGCCCCACGGATCCACAGCGAATGCACTTCCAAATGCTCTTTCAGGGCAATTCCAAGTACAATTTGCACTTGTAGTGAAAAATGATTTTGCCTTTTTAAAATACCCCCCCTATGTCTAATTAACAAGGGACACCAACCTCATTAAGGTTCATTAAAACAATAAAAAATATTAAGGTTATTGTGGTAACTTGAAACTCAAAATCCAAAAACAAAAAAATTTTTAAATAAAACATTTTATATAATTTAGCACACATTGTAAAATCTATACTGTTGAAATCGGTAAAAAATAAAGATGAGCCCAAAAAAAAATGTGCTACTTTAGTTCTGGAGATCTGGCTTTTAAAAAATATCATATTAGTCATGGCATGAGGATAAATCATGAAGAAAGTAGTTTGTGAGAACTCTGTGTGAACATAAGCAGCAAAACAACTTCCTTCTTATCGCATTATAAAGAAAAAAAGAATGCGCTGTATTAAAAGATCACAGAAGAGGAATGTGCTAGCTTCAATACGAAGGCTAGTTTTACCAGACTGAGCGCTTCTGTCTTGTACTTGCTTCAGAGCATGCGTCAGTTTGGGTCCGTCGGACTAGCACACAGACGAACGGTTTGTACGCTAGAAAGCAGAGTCCGTCGGAAAGATTTGAAACATGTTTCAAATCTAAGTCCGTCAAACTTTTGAGAAAACAAAGTCCGCTGGAGCCCACACACGATCGAACTGTCTGACAAAATCCGGTATGCCGGACCAAGTATGCCGTAAAGTCCGATCGTGTGTACGCGCCATTATGCTTACTTGGAATAACAAATAAATTTGCAATATATAGAAATATATAAAGTCAAGCAGTAGGGATGAGCCGAACACCCCCGATCCGTTCGCAGGTTCAGTTCGCACCAGAACCTGCAAACGGACCGAAAGTTTGCGCAAACTTTAGAATCCCATTAAAGTCTATGGGACTCGAACGTTCAAAATCAAAAGTGCTAATTTTAAAGGCTAATATGCATGGTATACCTATTAAACAGGGGCTGAAAAATTGGGCCCTAGCCACTGGTGGTGGTGCCCAGAACCAAAAATGTTCTTACAAGCTATCAGCATGATCATTGAGGAGGAAGAGGATAATCACTCAGCATAACAGGATAGTCACTCAGCATCAGCATAGGCAGTCTTGAAGGGATCTGACATTTAAAAAAAAAATATTCGGTTACATCAGCATCAGGTGCCTGGTAGCTGGTGGTGATCCAAGACTGATTCATTTTTATGAAGGTCAGTCGATCGACCGAGTCGGTGGACAGGCACACCCTGTGATTGGTTACAAAGCCTCCAGCAGCACTGAATGTGCGTTCCGAAAGAACGCTGGATGCAGGACAGGCCAGTAGCTCAATTGCATACTGCGCAAGCTCTGGCCAGTGATCCATCCTCAAGACCCAGTAACCTAGAGGATTTTCGGTGGGAAAGGTGTCCAAGTCAGATCTTGCCCTAGGTATTCCTGCACCATGTAAAACAGACGCTGGCAATGGTTGCTGGAACCGATCATACCTTGGGGCTGCGGACTAAAAAATTGTCTGAACGCATCGGTCAGACGGCCACCTTCTCCAACGCTCCTTCTTTGACTGACCAAAGCCTCAGCAACATGTTGTCCAGGAACAGGAGTTTGTAACCTCCCAGTCTCTGGGAACGTGTTGCACAGACCTTTCTGCAAGGCCTCCCGAAGATGTTTCATCCTCTGCTCCCTCTGCGACAGCAAGATAAGGTCCACAACCTTACTCTTGTAACGTGGATCAAGGAGGGTTGTCAGCCAGTATTGATCCCTCTCCTTGATACCACGAATACGAGGATCCTCCTGCAGGCTTTGCAGGATCAGAGAGGCCATGCAGCGTAGGTTTGCTGAGGCATTCGGTCCAGAGTCCTCTGGGTCACTAAGGACAACATGATCTACAGCCACCTCCTCCCAGCCACGTACAAGTCCATGGGTTTCTTGGGACTGTAAATGATCCCTTGAAGACTCCTGCTGATGCTGAGTGCCAGGCTCCACCTCCATGCTGACACAATCCTCCTCCTCCTCCTTGTCCTCTTCCTGTGTGATCAGCGGGCATACAGGAACACTGTCTGGATAAAGGGGGCCTTCAGAGGTAAGGAAGTCCTCCTCTTCCTCCTTCTGTTCTGCCTCAAGTGCCCTGTCCATTATTCCATGCAGCGTGTGCTCCAACAGGTGGACAAGAGGTACAGTGTCACTGATGCATGCACTGTCACTGCTCACCATCCTCATGGCCTCCTCAAATGGTGACAGGACAGTGCATGCATCCCTGATCATAGCCCACTGGCGTGGGGGAAAAAAAAAGGTCTCCTTAACCTGTCCTGGTGCCATAGTCACATAGGTACTCATTGATGGCCCTATGCTGCATGTGCAGCCACTGCAGCATGGCCAATGTTGAGTTCCACCTAGTGGGCATGTCACAGATTAGGCGGTTCTTGGGCAGGTTAAATCCCTTTTTGAGGTCAGCCAGCCGAGCACTGGCATTATATGACCTGCGGAAATGCACACAGACTTTCCTGGCCTGCCTCAGGACATCCTGTAAGCTGGGTTGTCTGCCCAAGAACCACTACACCACCAAGTTAAGGACATGAGCCAAACAGGGCACATGGGTCAGTTGCCCCTGTTGGAGGGCGGAGAGAAGGTTGGTGCCATTGTCGCAAACCACCATACCTGCCTTAAGCTGGCATGGCATCAACCACCTCTGAACCTGCCCCTGCAGAGCTGACAGAATCTCTGCCCCAGTGTGGCTCCTGTCCCCCAAGCACACCAGCTCAAGCACTGCATGGCATCTTTTTGCCTGTGTGCTTGCGTAGCCCCTTGAACGCCTACGGAGCACCGCTGGTTCCAAGGACAAATCAGCACAGGAAGAGGCCATGGAGGAAGAAGAAGAGGAGGGGGTGGAGGAGAGAGGTGTGGCAGAATAACTACTAGTAGAATTTTGGAGGCGTGGTGGCGGAGCAACATCCAACACTACTGCACCCTGTCCTGCATCCTTCCCAGCTGCCAGAAGAGTCACCCAGTGCATGGTGAAAGATAGGTAATGTCCCTGTCCATGCCTGCTGGACCATGAGTCAGCGGTAATATGCACCTTACTGCAGACCGCCCTGTCCAGCGAAGCCAAGACATTGCCTTCCACATGCCGGTAGAGAGCTGGATTCGCCTTCGGTGAGAAAAACTGGCGTTTAGGAACCTGCCAGTGAGGAACCGCATGTTCCACAAACTCATGGAAGGGGGCAGAGTCTACCAACTGAAAAGGCAGCAGTTGAAGTGCTAGCAATTTAGCCAAGCTAGCATTCAACCGCTGGGCATGTTCATGGCTGGGAGCTAACTTCTTTTGGTGGTGCAGCAGCTGGAGCAGGGTAATTTGCCTGGTACAATCTGACGTCAGTGTACCAATAGCAGATTGCCCCCAAGTACTTGGCTGTGACACACCTAATTCTACACCTTCATTCCTCTCAGTGCAGGTCTCAGAGAGGACTGAAGGTATAGTGGGGTTGGAGATCCCAGCTGATGAGGAGCAAGGAGAGGTCCTCTTGGTCCTGCATGGAAGGTTAACATATGTCTGGGCAAGCATGTGGTGCCCAAGCGGGTGGTGTTTTGGCCGCGCGAGATACGCTCGAGACATATGTTGCAAATAGCAGCGGTGGGATCTGATGCACTCGTCTCAAAAAAGGCCCACACCAAAGAACTTTTGGAATAACGCACAGAGACAGCAGCGCCCTGCACATGCGGAGCTGTGCGCTGTGATGCAGTCGGTGTGCTGCCCTTAAGCTGGCCCCTGGAGGGCATCCTGCTTCATTGGTTATGTGCCTCCTCCTCTCTCCTATTAGGCACCCACGTGGAGTCAGTGACCTCATCATCCCCTCCCTCCTCATCACTGGCAGTATGCTGCAGCAGGTGGAACTCGACTGCCAGATTGCTGTCCTTCTTGGGCACCCCCTCTCTTTGGACTCACTTTACTGCCTTCCTCTAGCTGGGTACCATCATCTGAGCCTTCAAAACGTTGGGCATCCTCCTGGAGCATGTACCCTACACTGTGGTCAAACAGTTCGGGGGACTACTCAGGAGGACATGGTGGGGCTAGGGAAGGATTGACTGATGCCATTGAGCCGAGAGAAGAGGCCGCGTTAGCAGCTGTTTTGCCAGATAAAGTACCCTGAGCCTGGGTGAGAGAGGATGAGGAGGATGAGGATGGCTTAGTCATCCACTCTACCAAGTCTTCCGCATGTTGAGGTTCAATACAGCCAGCTGCTGGAAAAAAGGCCAAGCGTGTCCCACGACCATGTGCTGATGAGGATGCACCATGCCCACAACCAGCACTGTTGCCTCTAGACAGAGCCTGCTTGCCCTCTTCTATTGGCTTGTGACTGTCTGCCTCTCCTTGTTGGCCTTCCAGACATACTAATGGCCTGCAGTGAGATGTAGCTGCACAAATCTGGGATGTATATATATATTGATACTGCAGCTAGCAGAATCAACTGCCTGCCTGTAGTATTATTAGAATGAGAACACCAGCAATTGTTTTCATGTAGCTTTAGGTGCACACTGTGCAGAGGAAACACTACACTAACTGTAAATACTGTAGCTGCCTGCCTGTGGTATTAATAGGATCAGAAGAACACCACCAATTTTCTTCAGGTAGCTTTAGGTGCACACTGTGCAGAGGACACAGTACACTAACTGTAAATACTGTAGCTGCCTGCCTGTGGTATTAATAGGAGCAGAACAACAACAATTGTGTTCAGGTAGCTTTAGGTGCACACTGTGCAGAGGACGCAGTACACTAACTGTAAATACTGTAGCTGCCTGCCTGTGGTATTAATAGAATCAGAAGAACACCACCAATTTTATTCAGGTAGATTTAGGTGCACTGTGCAGAAAGCACAGTACACTAACTGTAAATACTGTAGCTGAATGCCTGTGGTATTAACCACTTGCCGACTGCCTAACGCAGACATACTGCAGAAGAATGGCATGGGCAGGCAAAATCACATACCTGGTAGTCGGCATCGTTAGGGGAGTGATCCGAGGTGAGGGGGAGGCCGTCCATTCATGGCCACCCCCTCGCGACCGCTCCCAACCAGTGACAATCTTCCTCTGCCTCTGTAATGTAAACAGCGGCAGAGGAAGTGATGTCATCTTCTCTCCTCGGTGCCGGAACGAAAAAGACATCCAAGTAAGTGCACCAACACTACACTTACAGTAGAACACTCTAGGCAAACTTTTCACCCCCCATCACCCCCGATCACCCCCCGATCACCCCCCTGCACCCCCTGTCACAGTGACGCCAATAGGTTTTTTTTTCTGATTATTACATTGGTGTCAGTTTGTAATAGTTATAAGTGGTAGGGCAGTTAGTGTTAGCCCCCTTTAGGTCTAGGATACCCCCCTAACCCCCCCAATAAAGGTTTAATCCCGTTATCACCCCCCGTCGCCAGTGTCACTAAGCGATCATTTTTCTGATCGCTGTATTAGTGTCACAGGTGACGCTAGTTAGGGAGGTAAGTATTTAGGTTCGCCGTCAGCGTTTTATAGCGTCAGGGACCCCCATTTATTACCTAATATAGGTTTTAACCCCCGATTGCCCCCTAGTTAACCCTTTGACCAGTGATCACCATATAACTGTTACGGGTGATGCTGGTTAGTTAGTTTGTTTTTTATAGTTTCAGGGCTTGTGTCCCCCCATACAGCATCAGGTTAGGGCCAGTACCGCTAACACCCATGCACGCAGCATACACCTCCCTTAGTGGTATAGTATCCGAACGGATCAATATCTGATCTGATCAGATCTATACTAGCGTCCCCAGCAGTTTAGGGTTCCCAAAAATGCAGTGTTAGTGGGATCAGCCCAGATACCTGCTAGCACCTGCGTTTTGCCCCTCGGCCCAGCCCAGCCCACCCAAGTGCAGTATCGATCAATCACTGTTACTTACAAAACACTAAACACACATAACTACAGCGTTCGCAGAGTCAGGCCTGATCCCTGCGATCGCTTATGCCTTGTACATACGGTCGGACATTGATTGGACATTCCGACAACAAAATCCATGGATTTTTTCCGACAGATGTTGGCTCAAACTTGTTTTGCATACACACGGTTGCACAAAGTTGTTGAAGTTTTCGATCGCCAAGAACGCGGTGACGTACACCACGTATGATGAGACTAGAAAAGGGCAGGTCTGAACCAAGTGCGGCACCCTTTGGGCTCCTTTTGCTAATCTCGTGTTAGTAAAAGTTTGGTGAGAGACGATTTGCGCTTTTTCAGACTCGTGGTTTTCAGATCGTTTTCTGCTGTTCAGTTTGTGCTTGTGGGTTTGTATCTGGTCTTCAGTGCGTGCAGTCAGTTTGTATTGGAGTTTTCTGTGCGATCTTGTCCGCTCGTTGCTGTTTTTCAGGTCGCTTTTCACAGGCCTTGCTGTTCTTCAGTGCGTTCTGTTACTCCGTTCTGATCAGCCGACCGTTTTCTAGCCATGTTGAGTATACATACTCCTCGTAGAGTTTGTGCTATGCGGGGGCTTGGTGTTGGGGTCTCTACCTTGACACAAGTCCAGTCCATGAACAGGGTGGGGAGGAGTTCATGGACCAAGAATTGGTTGCTCCAGCGTGACCAGTTCTGTCACATGCTTTTGCTCTGTGAGATCCGTGAGAATAATCCTGATGATTTCAGGAACTTTCTCCGGATGACGGACCCCGTATTTCACCGTTTGTTGGCTTTGCTGACCCCCTATATCAGCAGGCAGGATACCTGCATGAGGCAAGCCATCACTTCGGAGCAGAGACTAGACGCCACCCTGCGGTACTTGGCGACGGGGAGAAGCCTGCAGGACCTCAAGTTCTTGACAGGCATCTCCCCCCAGGCTCTGGGGATCTTTATCCCAGAGACCTGTTCTGCCATCATCCAGGTCCTGCAGAAGGAGTATATTAAGTAAGATTTATCCTTTAATATCACATTTTATTGTATTTAATGTTTGATAATATATTGTATTTCTTTCCTCATTCCCTAATTACCATGATTGTAATATGCTGTGAATGTCCCCTTTGTCCTCATGCATGCTGGATTTTTATGTAATTATTTTTTTGGCCTTCATACCTATTTGCCTTCACTTACCTCCCCAGCATGGTCTCCTGGCCCTATATTCACCTCATGTAGTCACTTAACAATGTATTTTATTAGCTCCATAGTAGTGCTTTACCCCAAACACCCCCTAAAATGTTTTAAAATGTGATTTGTGCTTAAAATTCAGGCAGAGTGCCAGAGGCTTTTTTTTTGGATCCCAAAATCATTTTGAATCCCCCCTCCCCCAACTGCTAAGTCAGCTGATACCAATTCTCTATCTATCCTCAATCATCTATCTGCTGACTTTGCCAAACCCATACACACTATACCCATCTCTTTTGTGGTTAGATGTATGGATGAATTACCCAAAGCATGTAGTGCAAGGGCCTGCCTGTATACTTTCAAATGGTACTGTTTAAAGTTTTAGTATACTATTATTATCTTGATAGGTAATAGCAGAATGTCCAAATGTACTCAAAAGTGTACAATGTGTATTTATATCTTGGTATTCTGACACTTCTTTCCTGTCCAGTTCTACACAACTTTTTACGGCAACATTCTGCCAACTATGCTGGCTCAGTTGGGCCTGATGCCGGAATTTCGAATGAACCAACCCTGACGGCGCTTGAAAGTGGCCACCCTGTCCTGCCCCCCCTGAGTGCCCATGAGGTCTGCCTAAGATACCTTGAATACTTTGCGGGTAGGGGGGCCATCAATATGCCAGACAATGTCTGAAACCTTTTTCAAATAAAAAAATCATTTTTAACTACTAAAATCTTTGGTGACATTTACTGCTTGTGTTTCTTTTAACTGACCCTGACTGAAATGTGGGTAGTCCTGAAAATGGCCTGATTATGTAACAATACAAAGCACTATTTCTTACACCCATACACATGGCGGAGTACAAACTGAATCATATCATCCTGGCGTGCTGTGTTCTACACAACTTTTTACGGCAACATTCTGCCAACTATGCTGGCTCAATTGGGCCTGATGCCGGAATTCCGAATGAACCAACCCTGACGGCGCTTGAAAGTGGGCATCCTGCATACTGCTTGTGTTTCTTTTAACTGACCCTGACTGAAATGTGGGTAGTCCTGAAAATGGCGTGATTGTGTAACAATACAAAGCACTGTTGGGTGTTATTTACTAAAGGCAAAGACACTTTGCACTACAAGTGCACTTGAAACTGCACTGAAACTGCGCTTGTAGTGCAAAGTGGATTTTCCCTTAGGAAATAACCCCCATTGTCACAGAAAACACCAATTAGAGCACAACAAAAGTTTTGGAGCGTTTAAAAATAATCCACACATTCTTGATTATTAATCTTTATAATACCAGCACATGTGCATTTGTAAAAGGTTTTTAAAACAAACCAACATGTTTGTTGTATAACAATTTTTTGGGTCACATTAGAAAAAGTAGAAATGTCCATTTAAGATAAAACAGGCATGTTTAAAACCAACAAGAAAGACACAAATCTTTAACTTACAAAGTTCAAATTTTGTAGAACTTGAAGGCAATATCAGACATGAGTATTTACAAACTGTGTTTGATATTGTGTTCAGAAGGGGTGAAGTCACCCCAGGAAAAGCCAAATTTTGAAGATGCACACAAATTGCCAAATGTCAACATGTGCTGCCTGCCATCACGGGGGATCAAGGGACGTGTTTTGGGGGTGCAACCCCTTCCACCCAGCTACTTTGTTATTGAGGAAGGGGTTGCACCCCCAAAACGCGTCCATTGATCTCCCATGATGGCAGATAGCACATGTTGACACACTGTGTGCATCTTCAAAATTTGGCTTTTTGCAAATATGTCAAAAAATGTTAGAAATTTTTAGATCACAAAAAGCACAAAAAACCAAAAGGGATTTGGAGGGGTTTTAAACTCTCCCTAAAACATCAATGATGTTCTTTTTGAACATCATTGATGTTTTTATGGATGTTTTCCAAGTCCCTATTACACCCAATGATCTCCCCGATCAGGATCTGTGCACTTTCAGAGGTGAAATGATCTCGATCCACATCACGATCACCTAAAAAGATAGAAACAAAAACACACCATGTATTATAAATATGCTGGCATCCATCTCTTATCTGAGCCTGTGGTCGCAGACACTCACCTATTGTGGTGACTAGTTCCACCACGTCTCCTTCCTCCTCCTCCTCCTGTTGTCTTTGTGGGATTTCCCCTTCTTCCAGAGGTGGGGGGTCTGTGGTCTCCTCGGATGAGGGGTGTCTCCGAGTCTTTTATCCCCTATGTAAAAAAAAATAGGTATACTTAGCACTCATGGCAGAAATAGAAATATGAAACATTGCTTGGAAGTTGGGTACAATTGTCTCTTTTGACAGAGTTCCTTTGTCAAGCTTGAATACTTACCTGTTTTGTACAAACTTCACAGATGGAGACACTCCTATAGTATACACTGGAGCACCTATGTGGGCCCCCTAATAAAAAGTGTGTTCTTGTGTCCCACACTAGTGCTCCTGTGTCCAGATGTGTAAACAGCTGCTGAGTGTCCTCTCCTTACACAGAATCTAGTTTGCATTACATTCTAGTTACAAAACCATCTACACAACTAAATTATTTTAAGACAAGTAGGCCATAAAAAATGTATTCAAATGCATATGGCCAAAACAATGGTGTTTTCTTGGCCGAACTAACAATGTTTCATATGAACGAATAATGTGCCCATGAACATGAAAGTTGCCATTTTAAACTGGACAACAGTTAAGAAAAGCACATGGAGCAGCACGAACGTAATAAACATAAAGAATAGGAACACAGGACAACTACTTACTTTTTTGCAGCACTCTCCGGATCCTTCTGTACTGCTCGTGCTCCCTTAATTTCAGGTCCGACCATCGCTTCCTGAGCTGATCTTTCGATCGTCATACCCCGAAATTCCGGTGCAGACTTTTGACCACTTTCGCCATGATCTTGGCCTTTCGGACATTGGGGTTGGGGTAAGGTCCATACTTCCTGTCATAGTCGGCCCTCTTCAGGATATCGACCATCTCCACCATCTCCACAAAGGACATATTTGAGGCCTTAAATCGTCTCCTTCTGGATCGGGACGTTTCAGGCTCCGGGCTTTCCTCCTCCTCCTCCTCATTGCTGTAATTAACAGACACCTGCTCTGTCTCCGCCATGTTCTCTTCCCCCACTGCGCCGAACGAGAAGGGGCGGGGAATAGACTAGAAAGAACGTCAGGGGCAGGCGGAGTTTCACACATGCGCAGTTTCTATATAGCGTAACACGCGTGTTTAGTATGTACGATCTTTGAGCGGAGGAAGGAGTAACAGAGGCGCCGATCGTATTAGTGAAGGTAAGATTTAACATTGGGCCTATACTGCTTCTAGATTGAGGCCTGTATTTGCACAAGTTTAGAAGACTTTAGGTTGACATTAGGGTTTGTCTTGTGTTGTGTCTTGCAGTTAAAATTGATATCTTAAAGGATCATGACTTTATGCCAATCTTCATAGATATGTTCAGGGAGCTGCCTTGTCTGTGGCAGATAAGCCACCCTGATTATAAGAACCAAACAAAGAGGAAGGCAGCGCTGGATAAGTTGATGCAATTTGTGAAGTTGGTGATCCCCACGGCAGACATCAACTATTTGAAGATCCTAATTGGTGGCCTGAGGAGCACTTATCTAAGGGAGCACAAGAAGGTCCAGGATTCCCAAAGATCAGGAGCTGCAGACGACATTCATGTCCCCAGGCTGTGGTACTATGACAGGCTGTATTTTTTGGCAGGTCAGACTGAACCCAGGCCAGCACTCTCCACTCTTCCTTCCACGCTTCCTTCCCCCCCAGCTGAGGCTTCTGATGTCCAACCTGGGCCTTCCAGGCAGCAACATGTGGAGGAGCTCAGCTTGAGCCAGGTATAGCATTCTTCTAAATATTTCTGGTTGTCCAATCAATGATGTTAAATAGATGTTATTTTGGAGTACTAATTTATGATTGTGATTGATGAAGCAAAAACTAAAACCATGTCCCTTTTTCATACACAGGGAAGTCTCAGCCAGGAGGTGGCCGGGCCAAGAAGGCTGCCCGATACCCAGGTCCCTCCCCTCCGCCTTCAAAGACAAAGTGGCAGGAAGAGGAGTAACCTGGAGGAGGCTGCAATAGACCTATTTTGGAAGGCTACTGAGGCTCTCAGAACACCCCACAGTGTGGAGGAGGATTTTGCTGGCATAACTGCATGCAAAATGATGCAGATGGAGGAGGGCCAACGACTCCTATGTGAGTTTTTAATTTTGGAAGCTCTAAATAAGTGGTTGAGGGGCCAACTCACATGTGCTACCCACATTTGTCACCTCACCCATAGTCCTCCTCCTCCTCCTCCAGGTCCTACTCCTCCTCCTCCTCCTCCAGGTCCTACTCCTCCTCCTGCCACATCTCCAACACCAGAGCCACAGCTGGGAAAGAAGCGTGGAAGGAAGACCAGAGAGTAGTGACCTGGGTTCAGTCTGGTCTGGCAAAATATGCAGGCTCTTGTAGTACCACAGCCTGGGGACACAGATGTCATCTGCTGCTTTCATGATCTCTGGGACTTCTGGGCCAGACTGCTCTCCCTTAGATATGGACTCCTCAGGCCACCAATTTTGCAGGAAAATAATTGATGTCTGCCCTGGGGGTCAAAGGCTTCGCCAATGTATAATGTTTATCCAGCGTTGCCTCCCTCTTTGTTTGGTTCTGAGCCCGTAATAAAGGAATTTTTGGTTCAATTATACTCGCCTATGTGTGTTTTCCTTCAAAAAAGGACAGTTTGTTCGTGAGGAGGCAGGTACATTTGTAAACTACAATGTGAAATTAACAAGAGACACCAACACCAAGCAACCTCCTTGAGATTAAATTATACAAGATAATAATGGTGTTGTGGTAACTTGACACACAAAACACATACAAAAATATTCTGGAGTAAAAAAAAAAAAAAAAACACATCAGCCTTGAAAAAAATACAAAACCAAAAAAAAAAGATTTTTGGTCAGATGTGACAAATTAAAATATACTGAGGTAATCACAATAAATAATAAATAAATAAGTTTGTGAGAAGTCTGTGTGAATATGAGCAGCAAAACTACTTCATTCTTCTAGCATTAGAAAGAAGAAGAGAGTGCGCTGTATTAAACAATTTTAAAGATTGCAGCCTGACGAAAGTGCTCTATTCATTCCGAACGCTAATTTTACCAGACCGAGCTGTTCCGTCTCGGAATTTCTTCTGAGCATGCATGGCACTTTGTGCATCGGAATTGTCCACAAACGGTTGGAATTGAAGCGATCGGATTTTGCTGTCGGAAAATTTTATAGCCTGCTCTCAAACTTTGTGTGTCGGAAAATCCGATGGAAAAAGTCCGATGGAGCCCACACACGGTTGGAATTTCCGACAACACGCTCCGATCGCACATTTTCCGTCGGAAAATCAGACCGTGTGTACGGGGCATAACAGTTTTTTTGGTAGCATTTTGATACAGTCGCTAACAGTCAGGAGCTTTTTTACCTGTGAGTCTCACTAGTGTACCACTAAATTTAGAGCCCAAAATGGCAAATCAAAGGTGCACTAGTGAAGAGGCCTACACGTTTCTGAGCCTGACAGATAGTGAAGAGGAAGCCACTCATCTGTCAGATTCAGGCTCAGAATATGATCCTGTAGACAACAGCGGCTCCATAACAGATAGCTCCGACAACAGAGTTGTGGTCCCTGCCAAGGTCAGGCGTACCAGACCCCGAAAATCTTCTTCTGTCATTGATGTGCAAGAACCGCAGGTCCCTTGTATGGAGCAGAGCAGTACTAGCGCCACTATTCCTTCTGGTGAACTGGCAAGCACCAGCGGCCTAGTACACCCTGGTCATACATCCGGTAGACATGTGCAGGATGAAAAAATTCGTTTAGTTTCGATTCGTTATTTAACTTAATTCGTTTAGTTAAATTCGTTGCATTCATTACATTCGTTTTCGGAATTCGTTTCGTTTCGTATTCGAATTCGAAAAAATTCGACCGCATTCGAAAAAATTCGACCGTATTCGAAAAAAACTATCAAATTCGAAAAAATTCTAACACATTCGAAAAAAACTGTCAAATTCGAAAAAATTCTACCACATTCGAAAAAAACTATCAAATTCGAAAAAATTCTACCACATTCGAAAAAAACTATCAAATTCGAAAAAATTCTACCACATTCGAAAAAAACTGTCAAATTCGAAAAAATTCTACCACATTCGAAAAAAACTATCAAATTCGAAAAAATTCTACCACATTCGAAAAAACTGTCAAATTCGAAAAAATTCTACCACATTCGAAAAAACTGTCAAATTCGAAAAAATTCTACCACATTCGAAAAAAACTATCAAATTCAAAAAAAATTTTACTACATTTGAAAAAAATATTAAATCCGAAAAATTTCTACCACATTCGAAAAAAACTATAAAATTCGAAAAAAACAATAACTGAATTTAAAAAAGTAAACTATATATAACCATTTTGCGAAATTTGAAATTCGTATAGAATGAAATCGAATTCCAATAGAAAAGATTAGGATAGAATAGAAAGTATAAAAGAATAGCATAGAAAAACAATAGATCAGAATAGAAAAAAATATAATATATTGTATTCTAAGCTTTTCTATTTGAATTCGAATTCATTCTGTACCAAATTCCAATTTTGGAAGATGGTTAAATATATATATTATATTTTTTTTCTATTCTGTTCCATTGTTTTTCTATGCTATTCTTTTCTATTCTATTCTAAACTTTTCTATTCGAATTTGAATTCATTCTATACGAAATTCGAATTTCGAAAGATAGCTTCTGAAATTCGAATTTCGTATAGAATGAATTTGAATTTGAATAGAAAAGATTAGAATAGAAATAGAATAGACTAGAAAAACAATAGAACAGAAGAGAATAAAATATAATATATATATTTTTTTCTATTCTGTTTCATTGTTTTTCTATGCTATTCTTTTTTATTCTATTCTAAACATTTCTATTCGAATTTGAATTCATTCTATACGAAATTCGAATTTCGAAAGATAGCTTCTGAAATTCGAATTTCGTATAGAATGAATTCAAATTCGAATAGAAAAGATTAGAATAGAAAATAATAGACTAGACAAACAATAGAACAGAACAGAATAAAATATATATAATTTATTCTATTCTGTTCTATTGTTTTTCTAGTCTTTTCTCTTCTACTCTATTCTAATCTTTTCTATTCAAATTCGAATTCATATTATAAGAAATTCAAATTTCGGAAGATGGTTTTATATATATATATATGTGTGTGTGTGTGTGTATATGTATAATATATATATATATGTATAATATATATATATATATATATATATATATATATATATATATATATAAAACATCTTCCAAAATTCGAATTTCATATAGACCGAAATCAAATTTGAATATAAAAGATTAGAATAGAATAGAAAATAATAGAAAAGAATAGACTAGAAAAACAATAGAACAGAATAGAAGAAAATATAATATATATATTATATTTTCTTCTATTCTGTTCTATTGTTTTTATAGTCTATACTTTTCTATTATTTTCTGTTCTAATCTTTTCTATTCAAATTCGAATTCATTCTATACGAAATTCAAACTTCAGAAGCCATGTTCCGAAATTCGAATTTCGTATAGAATGAATTTGAATTTGAATTGAAAATACTATTATAGAATATAAAATAATAGAAAAGAAAAGCATAAAAAAACATATATATATATATATATATATATATATATATATATATATATATATATATATATACACATATATACATATTCTATTGCTTTATTATTTTATATTCTACCTTTTGTTTTTTTTAGAAAAACGTTTTCTATTTTTTTTTTTATTTGATTATGTTTTCGAATTCGATTCGAATATGTTTTCGAATATGTTTTCGAATTCGATTCGAATATGTTTTCGAATTCGATTCGAATATGTTTTCGAATTCGATTCGAATATGTTTTCGAATTCGATTCGAATATGTTTTCGAATTCGATTCGAATATGTTTCCGAATTTGATTCGAATATGTTTTCGAATTCGATTCAAATTCGTTCGTTTTTTTTCGGATTCGTTGAAATTCTTTACTTTTGTCATTCGGAAATTCGGATGCATCCGAATTTCCGAATAATGAAAAATTCGTCCGAATTTCGATTCGGAACGAAACGAAACGCACATGCCTAACATCCGGTACTGCAGTATCATGTGGTGACGTGGTGAGTCCCATAAGTACAGTTCAAGCTGGTGAGGTGGCAAGCACAAGTAGTGTCCCGCTGCCACCAAGAAGACGAACACAGGCCCGCCGTGCCCATAGTGCTCTTCCTGCTGCATTCGCCAATCCTAATTGGGAACCCACCACTGCAGCACCGTACTTCCCCCATTCACTGGTCAACCTGGCATTCAGGTGTAAACAGTTGATTTTATGTCACTTGATTTTTATTCGCTGTTTTTCACCGAAGATCTCTATAGATCTATTGTGGACCAAAGCAATTTGTACGCTGGTCAACACATTGCCACTATTCCCCAGTCCTCCCTTGCCAGAGATTGGAGACCAATTATGGTCTCCGAATTTAAGCTCTTTCTGGGCCTTTCCCTCAACATGAGCATAACTAAAAAGAGTGAGTTGCGGTCATATTGGTCCACTGACCCAATTCACCATATGCCCTTGTTCTCTGCCTCCATGACCAGGGCACGATACGAGCAGATCTTGCAGTTCATGCACTTCAATGACAATGAACTCTGTTGTCCTCATGGAGACCCTGGATACGATCAGCTCTAGAAAATTCGGCCCCTCGTAAACCACTACAACCAACGTTTTGCAGACTTGTTTCCTCTCCATCAAGTTGTCTGTGTTGATGAGTCCCTGATTAAGTTTTCTGGCCACTTGTCATTCAAACAGTACCTTCCCAGCAAGCGTGCCAGATACTGGGTCAAGATGTATAAGCTCTGTGACAGGGCCATAGGCTATACATGTAGTTTTATGGTTTATGAGTGAAAAGATAGTCACGTAGAGCCGACAAACTGCCCTGACTACATAGGAAGAGCTGGCAAGATTGTGTGTCACCCTTATTCGGTAGGGGTACCACTTTTATGTGGACAATTATTACACGAGCGTGCCACTTTTTAGTCACTTGTTTGATCAGCAGATTGGAGCATGTGGCACCGTGCGACCTAATCGCTGGTGCTTTCCCCAGCTGCTTGTAGATTCCCGTCTTAAGCTGGGGGAGAGAGCTTGCTTGCAGTGTAATAATTTGCTCGCTATGAAATGGAGGGGTAATAAGAATGTTTTCATTCTTACCTCCCTTCATACAGACACGACGGTCCAAATTACTATGGTGACTGGTGTTGTGGAGAAACCCCTCTGTGTCCACAAATATAACCAAAATATGGGAGGGGTGGACCTCAACGACCAGTTGTTGGCACCGTACCTAGTTGCCCGTAAGGCCAGATGCTGGTACAAGAAAATGTCTGTTTATTTATTTCAATTGGCTTTGCTGAACGCTTATGTGCTATACAGAGCTTTAGGAGGGACTGGATCCTTCCTTAAATTCCAGGAAGGTATTGTCAGAGCCCTTGTGTTTCCAGACGGTGCTCCACCTCACCTTCCCCAACCAAATGCAGTAAGCCGGCTGCATGAGAGGCATTTTCTTTATGTCCTCCCGAGTACCCCTACCCAACAAGCCCCCCAAAAAAGATTTTGTGTCTGCAACAAGCACGGATATAGGCTTGACACCCACTATTATTGTCCCTCCTGTCCTGACAATCCTGGTCTTTGCATTGGTGAATGTTTTGAACGCTACCATATACTAGTTGAGTATTAGCGTAGGGTACAGCACTGCACAGACTAGGCACACTTTCACTGGGTCTCCCAAGATGCCATCACATTTTGAGAGACCCGAACCTGGAACCGGTTACAGTTACAAAAGTTACAGTTACAAAAAAAGTATTGAAAAAAAAAACAAAAAAAGTATAAGATAAAAAAACTAAAATAGTTGTCGTTTTATTGTTCTCTCTCTATTGTCTCTCTATTGTTCTGCTCTTTTTTACTGTATTCTATTCTGCAATGTTTTATTGTTATTATGTTTTATCATGTTTGCTTTATAGGTATGCATTTTTTTTATACTTTACTGTTTACTGTGTTTTATTGTTAACCACTTTTTTGTTTTCAGGTACGCCATTCAGCTGCAGAGCGGATTTATTTATCTTGACAACAAAAGCGTTTGCTTCCACGATACATAAAGCCGCGACTCCAGCGCTGTCGGAGGTGATTTCACCACCACAATTAAAAAAAAGAACATATATGCCGAACAATGGGGGCAGCATGGGCGGAGGAGCGATTTGCTCCTACCTTTTGCGGGTGGATGCCCCCATGCTTCGGCATATATATATTTTAGGCACAGGTTGCGTTAAAAAAATGTTTTATTTTTTACTATGTTTTTTTTGTATTTGCTTTGCAGGTATGGTAAGTCTTACTGTTATACTGTATTGTTACTTTGTTTTATTGTTAACCATCATTTGCTTAGCAGGTACGCCATTCAGTTGCAGCGTGGATTTATTTATCTTGACAGCAACAGCGTTTGCTCCCATGATACATAAAGCCGTGACTCCGGCGCTGTAGGAGGTGATTTCACCACCACAGTTAAAAAAAGTGCATATATGCTGAAGCATGGGGGAGGCAGGGGCGGAGGAGCGATTTGCTCCTACCTTTTGGGGCGGATTCCCCCATGCTTCGGCATATATAAACGGTGCATGTATGCCCATCTTTAGAAGTGGGTGGATGAAGGGAGGTATTCTAATGGTGGGCATACCCACCGATCAATCTCTTTTTTTCATTCAGCCCATAGGCTGCATGAAAAAAAAGTTTACAATATATGTCCAACAAGGACCAGCAACGTACTGGTATGTTGCTGGACTTTAAGTGGTTATACCAGAATGATGCCTGCAGGTTTAGGTATAATCTTGGTATAATTCTTTTCAGCCAGCGATCGGCTTTCATGTAAAAGCAATCCTAGCGGCTAATTAGCCTCTAGACCAATTTTACAAGCAGTGGGAGGGAATGCCCCCCACCGTCTTCCATGTTTTTCTCTGGCTCTCCTGTCCCAACAGGGAACCTGAGAATGCCGGTGATTCAGCCAGCTGACCATAGAGCTGATCAGAGACCAGAATGGCTCCAAACATCTCTATGGCCTAAGAAACTGGAAGTTACGAGCATTTCATGACTTAGATTTTGCCGAATGTAAACAGCGCCATTGGGAAATTGGGAAAGCATTTTATCACACCAATCTTGGTGTGGTCAGATGCTTTGAGGGCAGAGGAGAGATCTAGGGTCTAATAGACCCCAATTTTTTCGAAAAAGAGTACCTGTCACTACCTATTGCTATCATAGGGCATATTTGCATTCCATGAGATAACAATAAAAATAATTTTAAAAAAATGAAAGGAACAGTTTAAAAATAAGATAAAAAAGCAAAAAAATAATAATAAAAAAAAAGCACCCCTGTCCCCCCCTGCTCTTGCGCAAAGGCGAACGCAAGCGTCGATCTGGCATCAAATGTAAACAGCAATTGCACCATGCATGTGAGGTATCACCGCAAAGGTCAGATCGAGGGCAGTAATTTTAGCAGAAGACCTCCTCTGTAAATCTAAAGTGGTAACCTGTAAAGGCTTTTAAAGGCTTTTAAAAATGTATTTAGTTTGTCGCCATTGCACGTTTGTGCGCAATTTTAAAGAATGTCATGTTTGGTATCCATGTACTCGGCCAAATAACCTTTTTTTTTATTACATCAAACATTTGGGCAATATATTGTGTTTTAGTGCATTCAAATTTAAAAAAGTGTGTTTTTTCCCAAAAAAATGCGTTTGAAAAATCGCTGTGCAAATACTGTATGAAAAAACAAAAAAATGAAACACCCACCATTTTAATCTGTAGGGCCTTTGCTTTAAAAAAAATATAATGTTTGGGGGTTCAAAGTAATTTTCTTGCAAAAAAAATAATTTTTTCATGTAAACAAAAAGTGTCAGAAAGGGCTTTGTCTTCAAGTAGGGATGAGCTTCAAGTTCAAGTCGAACTCATGTTCGACTCGAACATTGACTGTTCGCAAGTTCACCGAACAGCGAACAATTTGGGGTGTTCGCGGCAAATTTGAATGCCGCGGAACACCCTTTAAAAGTCTATGGGAGAAATCAAAAGTGCTAATTTTAAAGGCTTATGTGCAAGTTATTGTCATAAAAAGTGTTTGGGGACCTGGGTCCTGCCCCAGGGGACATGGATCAATGCAAAAAAAAGTTTTAAAAACGCCCGTTTTTTCAGGAGCAGTGATTTTAATAATGCTTAACGTCAAACAATAAAAGTGTAATATCTCTTTAAATTTCGTAGCTGGGGGGTGTCTATAGTATGCCTGTAAAGGGGCGCATGTTTCCCGTGTTTGGAACAGTCTGACCGCAAAATGACATTTCAAGGAAAAAAGTCATTTAAAACTACTCGCGGCTATTGCATTGCCGGTCCGACAATACACATAAAAGTTCATTGATAAAAACGACATGGGAATTCCCCACTGGGGAACCCCGAACCAAAATTAAAAAAAAAAAAATGACGTGGGGGTCCCCCTAAATTCCATACCAGGCCCTTCAGGTCTGGTATGGATATTAAGGGGAACCCCAGCCAAAATTTTTTAAAAAAAATGACGTGGGGGTCCCCCTAAATTCCATACCAGGCCCTACAGGTCTGGTATGGATATTAAGGGGAACCCCAGCCAATATTAAAAAAAAAAAATGATGTGGGGGTTCCCCTAAATTCCATACCAGATCCTTCAGGTCTGGTATGGATTTTAAGGGGAACCCCGCACCAAAATTTAAAAAAAAACGGCGTGGGGTCCCCCCAAAAATTCATACCAGACCCTTATCCGAGCACACAACCTGGCAGGCCGCAGGAAAAGATGGGGGACGAGAGAGCACCCCCCATCCTGGACCGTACCAGGCCACATGCCCTCAACATTGGCAGGGTGCTTTGGGGTAGCCCCCCAAAACACCTTGTCCTCATGTTGATGAGGACAAGGGCCTCATCCCCACAACCCTGGCCGGTGGTTGTGGGGTCTGTGGGCGGGGGGCTTATCGGAATCTGGAAGCCCCCTTTAACAAGGGGACCCCCAGATCCCAGCCCCCCGTGTGAAATGGTAAGGGGGTACTTTTCCTACCATTTCACTAAAAAACTGTCAAAATGTTAAAAATGACAAGAGACAGTTTTTGACAAGTCCTTTATTTAAATGCTTCTTCTTTCTCCTATCTTCTTTCATCTTCTTCTTCTTCTTCTGGTTCTTCTGGCTCTTCTGGTTCTTCCTCCGGCGTTCTCGTCCAGCATCTCCTCCGCGGCGTCTTCTATCTTCTTCTCCTCGGGCCGCATGACGGGACTTCCCTGTGGCATTCCCCGTGACGTCACAGGGAAGATTTCGATAAGCCCCCTGCCTGCAGACCCCCACAACCACCGGCCAGGGTTGTGGGGATGAGGCCCTTGTCCTCATCAACATGGGGACAAGATGTTTTGGGGGGCTACCCCAAAGCACCCTCCCAATGTTGAGGGCATGTGGCCTGGTACGGTTCAGGAGGAGGGGGCGCTCTCTCGTCCCCCCCTCTTTTCCTGCGGCCTGCCAGGTTGCGTGCTCGGATAAGGGTCTGGTATGGATTTTTGAGGGGACCCCACGCCGTTTTTTTTTTAATTTTGGCGCGGGTTCCTCTTAAAATCCATACCAGACCTGAAGGGTCTGGTATGTAATTTATGGGGACCCCCACGTCATTTTTTTTTTTTTAAATTTTGGCCGGGGTTTCCCTTAATATCCATACCAGACCTGATGGGCCTGGTATGGAATTTAGGGGGACCCCCACGTCATTTTTTTTTTAAATTTTGGTTCGGGGTTCCCCTGTGGGGAATTTCCATGCCATTTTTATCAATGAACTTTTATGTGTATTGTCGGACCGGCAATGCAATAGCCGCAAGTAATTTTAAATGACTTTTTTCCTTTGAAATGTCATTTTGCTGTCAGACTGTTCTAAACACGGGAAACATGCGCCCCTAAAATACTATAGACACCCCCCAGCTACAACATTTAAAGGGATATTACACTTTTATTGTTTGACTTTAAGCATTATTAAAATCACTGCTCCTGAAAAAACGGCAGTTTTTAAAACTTTTTTTTGCATTGATCCATGTCCCCTGGGGCAGGACCCAGGTCCCCAAACACTTTTTATGACAATAACTTGCATATAAGCCTTTAAAATTAGCACTTTTGATCATTCATGTTCGTGTCCCATAGACTTTAATGGTGTTCGCGTGTTCGAACAAACTTTTTTCCTGTTCGCATGTTCTGGTGCGAACCAAACAGGGGGGTGTTCGGCTCATCCCTATCTTCAAGTGGTTAGAAGAGTGGGTGATGTGTGACATAAGCTTCTAAATGTTGTGCATAAAATGCCAGGACAGTTCAAACCCCCTCCCCCAATGACCTAATTTTAGAAAGTAGACACCCAAAGCTATTTGCTGAGAGGCATGTCGAGTCCATGGAATATTTTTTATTTGTTTC
Organism: Aquarana catesbeiana; assembly: GCF_042186555.1. NCBI lineage: Eukaryota > Metazoa > Chordata > Amphibia > Anura > Ranidae > Aquarana > Aquarana catesbeiana. The sequence goes on from NC_133324.1 coordinate 303,435,578, forward strand.
AAATAATTTTATTGAAAGTATAATAAAATAGACAGAAGTGTTATACATGACATACAGGTAAGATATGATATATCCAAAATCATACCTAGACTAAAAAATTAATACAGCAGTATCATAAAAATTGTCTAGAGGGGGGTAATGATCTATGGTTGTATACAGTTAAAATTTTGTAAATTAAGAGATCTTAGGGAAGGTACAGGAGAATATAACAGGCAGCAAATACGAAAATTTTCATATATATAACTAATCTATAATTCTAGAAAGTCTTTCTGCTTTTTATTTGAAGCGTGTTAAGTGTTTATTGAGAAAATAAAGTAACCCAAGAAGTAAATAAACGGGAATATCCCTTACCTATCGGGAACAAACTGTGCAAGGTGAGATCATGAAAAGAGCGTTTAGTAGGATCACATTGGTGATGGTCCGTAATGGTGAAAAATATGTGGTTCATGTCTCCTGTTGTGTGTGGTGTATGTTAAGTGTATGAAAAGAAAAAGAGTTAAGTTATGAATTGATGAGAAAGGTAAGTAGGGAATAAGGTAGATAGAAAGGAATGGGGGTAGGTAGATATATATATAGGTAGACACTTCAACTCAGATTTCTGGTGATAAGTTTGCTATAGGTATCAGTGGGATATAGAAGAGGGGCTGGAGTTAGGGTCAGACACCAAAGCCTTAAATTCTTGGGAGTCTCGAAAATGTAACCAACATGCCCAAGTGGAACGAAATTTTGTAGGATTTTCTTTGGCCTGATGAATTAAGTCTTCCATGTCCGCAATTTTCCCAACTCTTTTCAGCCAATCAGAAATTGAGGGAGGATTGGTATCTTTCCATCGCACGGGGATACATTGTTTAGCCACATTGACGAGGTGGAGCATTAAAGATTTTCTGTATATAGATTGAGGCAGAGACGTGTGGTGTAACAGGTATTGGGCTGGTGTGAAGTTCAGAGTGTAGGTGGTAATGCGAGTTATCAGATCATGTACTTTTTCCCAGAAAGGTTTTATGTGAGCACAATCCCACCAAATATGTAGCAGAGAGCCCAAATCTGAGTCACATCTCCAGCACTGTGAGGATAAGGTAGGATTAAATGAGTGAATGCGAGCAGGAGTGTTGTACCATCTGGAGTACACTTTGTAATTGTTTTCTTGTGCTGTAACGTTTATAGAACCTTTGTGCATATGTTCATGTATCCTCTCCCAGTCCTCAGTGGTAAGGTTTAAGTTGAGCTCCTTTTCCCATTGCTGATTGGTTGGTAACAATGTTTGATCAATTGTTCCAAACAGTATGGCGTATATTGTCGAGATTAGATGATTTTGAGGCCTAGTAGAGGAGCATAAGGTTTCAATGGGATTTAGGTCTCTGCAACATTCAGAGGTGGGGCTGATGCTACCAAGAAAGTGTCGGATTTGAAGAAATGTGAAAAATGGGATGTTGTGATCTGGGAATTTACAAGAAAGATCCGAGAATGTGATGATTGAGCCTTTGTGAAAAAGATGACTAGCTTTTAGGGTATGACCTGTTTTTGCTAAAATTGCATTATTCTCCAGGAGGCCTGGGGGGAAGTCAGGATTACCAGTCAGGGGGGTCAGTGGGCATGGTGAAGGTATATATTTGAGATACTGACACACTTTGTGGAAGATTTCCATAGTGGGTCCAACCAATGGGTGTGTGGTGTGCAATTTCGGGATGTACTTTTTTTCGATCTAAGGAATATGAGACAGAGGGATTTGGCCATTGGAGTCCTCCAGGGAAATCCAATCTTCCGATTGTGTGTGAATGTGCCAATCAACTAGTCTGGAGATTTGGCATGCCTCATAATATTTTTGAATATCCGGAAGGCCCAAGCCACCTTTGAGCTTGGGGAGTGTCATCCTGTCCCAACCTATTCTGGGAGATTTGTTAGCCCAAATGAAGTGTCTGTATATTCTTTTATATGTTCTAAAAAATGGTGGGGGTATTTTAATTGGGACTGTCTGAAAGATATATAATATGCGAGGTAGTATGTTCATTTTTAGTAGAGCTATTTTTCCAAACCAGGAGAAGTTCCCCGATGACCACCTGATGAGATCTTTTTTAATGTTTTGGAGCAGTGGAGAATAATTTCTGTCATATAGTTCATTTAATTTAGAGGGGATTTGGATTCCTAGATATGTCAGGGCATGTGGTTCCCAGCTAAAAGGAAAGTTAGCTTGACATTGGGAAACTAACGAAGGTGGAAGGGTGACGTTGAGGGCTTTAGATTTTGTGAAATTTATTTTCAGATTAGATATCTTCTGGAAGAGTTTAAAATCTTGGAGGAGATTAGGTATAGTGATTAAGGGATTGGAGAGAAAAAGAAGAATGTCGTCAGCGTACGCAGCAATTTTGAAATTTTTGTGTCTAATATCAATACCTGTTATATTGGGGTTATTCTTAAGCTTATGCAGTATAGTTTCTAGGGTGAGTACAAAGAGAAGGGGGGAGAGGGGACATCCTTGTCTAGTACCGTTAGACACGGAGAAGGCGTCCGACAGCCGGCCATTAACCCTTATTCTGGCATTGGGAGAGGTGTACAATGCTAGGATCATTTGGATGAAATGAGTCGGGAACCCCATTGCTTTTAGTACTGCTATTATGTAATCCAAGCCACCCTGTCGAACGCCTTCTCCGCGTCCAAGGATAGAAAGAAGCCTTGCGTGGTTGAAGTGGAGAGCCAGTGAGGTATATTGATTGCTTTGATAGTATTATCCCTAGCTTCCCTGCCAGGGATAAAGCCTACCTGATCTAATGAAATCATTTTGGGTAGAAAAGGAAGCATTCGATTGGCAAGAGTTTTGGCGTACATTTTGATATCAACATTTAGAAGTGATATAGGTCTGTAATTAGACACTAGTGCATCATCTTTTCCTGGTTTGGGTATGAGCGTAATGTGGGCTTCAAGAAGGTCTTTATTAGCTTGTGTAGGAGAGGAGAGTGCGTTAAAAGTCGTGACAAGATGAGGAATAAGTACGTCTTGAAAGGTTTTATAGTAACCTACAGTTAGACCATCGGGGCCAGGGCTCTTGCCCGATTTAAGTTGTTTTAGAACGACTGAGATTTCGTCTTTATCAATAGGGCGAGATAAAGCAATGGAATCTTCTTGAGAGATAGTGGATGGACAGTGATTTCCTAAGAATTCTTTAATGAGATTTTGTCTGTTTAAGATGTCTCCTTGAGTTTTGGAAGACGGTAAATTATAAAGGTCGGAAAAATATTTCACAAATTGGGAGGCTATGTCATCTGATGAGGCGAAAACGTTGACGGACGAGTCTCTAATTTTGTGTATAGTGTGTGAAGCTTTCTTTGATTGTACTGCTCTTGCTATTAATTTACCACATTTGTTTCCCATCTCATAGAACAATTTTTGAGTAAGGTTGTATTTGTGCTTCATGGATTTGCCTAAAATTTCCAGAAGTTCTTCTCTGGTTTTGATTAGTTCTGTAAGAGTTTTAGAAGCTAACGAGAGTTTATGAGCTTGTTCTAAGTTGTGAATTTTAGCTAATAAATCAGTTATATGCTTCTTTCTGGACCTGTTCCTATGTGCGGTCAAAGACATAATTTCTCCTCTGATGACACATTTGTGTGCCGCCCAGATGCTGGATTGTTTTATGTCAGTGGAATCGTTTTCCGTGAAGTATTGTAGTAGGCGCGTGTTAATTTTTTGAGTGATGTCAAGATCAGTCAGTATTGAGTTATCTAAGCGCCAAATCATGTTTTTGGATTGGGTTTCTGGTATGTCTAGAGATATAGAAACAGGGTTATGATCTGAAAGTATCATTGGGTCAATGGAAGCTTTAGCGAGAAGAGGCAAGTCTATTTGAGAGATGAAGAAGTGATCGATTCTGGTGTATTTATTGTGTGGTGATGAATAGAACGTGAAATCTCTTTCGTTCAGGTGTAGCGTACGCCAAGTGTCATGCAATGTTAAGTCTTGAAGCATTGTTTTAATGGCTTTTAAGGCTCTATATGGCAAGGATGATGTTCCTGTGGATGAATCTTGTGTAGGAGAAAGAGCTACATTAAAATCACCCCCGACATTGAGGACTCCAGAGCAAAATTCAGTTAGTAACTGGAGAGTGTCACGGAAAAAAGAGACTTGTTTTGTGTTTGGAGCGTAGAGGTTCGCCAAAGTGAAGGGTTTGCTATGTAGCGACCCTTTGAGGAATAGATATTTACCTTTCTTATCTTTTTTAACTTCTGACACTTGAAAGGGGCAATTTTTAGCTATTAGGATTGATACCCCTTTTGATTTAGATTCCTCATTGGTAGCATGATATGCGGTAGGAAAATGGTGGTTCGAAAGATTAGGGATATTTTCCGAACAAAAGTGAGTTTCCTGGATAAATGCTATCTGGACTTTATTTTGTCGAAGGGTATGAAGTAGTTTTGATCTTTTTTCTGGAGTATTGAGTCCTCGCATATTCAGAGAGCAAAATTTCACTTGTGATTGTGTGGAGGAGGGTTACAGTGGTTGTGTGATCCTCTATTTGTAGTGTCTACCTTGGGTGGGATGGAAGGGGTATTCATTTGAAGGCTTGCATATAGGAGTGTTGAGTAGGTGAAGAAGAATGAGACGAATCAGAAGGTATCAGTGCCTGTGTTGTAGCAAAGTGGGGGGGAGGAGGGGGATAAGGATGGGGTGTTATGTATATCTCCTCCTCTGGTGTGAGAGGAGTATTTAGTACAGTGTGATTTCAGTGAGACGTAACCTGAACAAGGTCTAGTCTATGAAACAGCACTGTGTGGGGGTTGGGAGTAACCTAGCATAGAAGATAGAATAAAAACTATAATAAAAATAAACCGGGAAGAATCTGAGTGAGTCCGCCTGTACCAGCCAGAGAAGCAAATATTGAAGTGGAGAAGTGCTTTAAGTGGGTGTGGCAATTTATGAGGAGAGAGGACAGATGTAAGTGTTAAAGAAAGTATGGGTTAAGGTTAAGCATAGGAGGTATGCTATTACAAGAATGTGAGTTTGAGTAAATTCATAGCATTGAATGTTGAGAGGATGTGTGTGTCATGCATGGGTGTCAATCACACAGCATATAAATAGGATCAAACATCTTGAATTCTCTTTTATAAAGCCATTTCAATACAACCTAATATAAACCAAACAAAAAGGTAAATCTAAATGTGAATCACAACAGAACAATTGGTAATGCAAATCGTATAAAGCCTGAATATTTCAGGTTTTCAAAACTACAATAGATCTAACATGGGAAAGGTGAACCAAGCCTATAGAACATTGAAGTTTCATTCCGTCATGTCATATTTTGAGCCTTCAGGAGGAGGTGGAATTAAGAATAGAATGTAGTCTTACATTGTTATCCGAACCCTGAAGATAAATGTTTAAGGTGTAATGAGGGTAGTAAACTTGGACGTGAAGATGTAGATTTCTGTAGCTCAATGTCCTTACTCTATATCCCGTAACCCGTAAGGGGATGCGCTAAACTGTAAGGCGGAATAAAAGGAGAGTTGGTCTTGCGGTATATGACGGTGAATCAAGATCGCGGTGGATAACCGCCTATATAGGAATCGGTTGGTCTGGATGTTTAGAATGACTGCAGGTTTAAGCATATGTCAGACATTGGTTAGGAGAAGAATAAGTTGCCTGAAAATATAGGAGGATGTATAATCATTTCTGACTTATATCTAGGAATGAGTGGGACGCTTTAGTACAGCAGAAGAAGGGTAGGGATTAAAGTACGTCTTTCTGTTGTCATGTAAGAATGTGGGATTATATACCTATGGAGTATTGCCAATAGTGGAACTATAAGGTTTGAGCGTATCTTTTGAAAGGTTAAAAGGGGCGAAAACCTGAAACGATTAGGACTTGTAAGATAAATAGGTGAGTCAGTCATGTAGAAGAATGAGAGTGTAGTATAATTATTAAAAGATAATTAAGAATAAATGGTTAAATTGTGGTGCTTCTTAAACCATTAATTTAATTTATATCCAATAATGGAAAAGGGCTGAGATAATTCCTATTATATACTAAAGAGGATTTTGGTTCACCTTAAAGAATATCCAAAATATACATTTGCCCGCCTATATGCAGGTATGTCTTGCCTTACCCAAACCTGTGCAGACATTTGTGGTGTGGGCAAATGAAGGGAAGATGAAAAAGTCATTAATTTGGATAAGTATATATTAATGGGATAGTTCCAGAGTCAGTCCGGTGAAGTCGGATCACAGTCATTGGTGTAAAAGATGAATACTCCGTTGTCTGACCGCTGTACGGGTGAGATTTCTTTATAAGACCCTGTATTGATAGGTAAGTCCTCTGTAGCAAATCCTATTAAATGAAGGTAGTTAGTGGGCTCGTAGTTTACGCTGTGCATAAGAGAGGGAGGGATAGAGCCAAATCCAGAATGCAGGAGTGCACAGGGTTATGCAGGCATTGCTGAAGATAAAGATCAGATGCTTTTCCATATGCCGTGGAATGAATGGACGAAAATGCAAACAAAAGTAATGATGGTTAACTTAATGGTACTTAACGGAAAAGATGAAGAAAACAGCTGGAACAATGCTGTATCTTAACTCGTGAGGAACGATAGTGAAGATTTCTTTTAAAATTCCCTCCTAGCTCTCCGAGACCGAGGTGAATCGGATGGACTGGAGCCACGGTGTGAGTTATAGCGGGGATTGCGTCTCCTGTTGCTGGAAGGTGATCTCCGTCCGCGAATCCGTGAGTCTTGTGCCTCCATCGGTTCTTCTTGCTGGGTGTGTTTCTTCGTTGGTTGGTAATGGAATTCTGCATACCAGTTAGGTATGTCAATCAGAGGAATATCCAGGGCTTCGCAGAATGATTGTAAGTCCTCGGGGACCCTGAGGATGGCCGTACGTCCCAAGTGAGTAGCCAAGAGGCTAAAGGGGAATTTCCACCTATATTGGATTCCTCTGGTGCGTAATACATCAAGTAGGGGTTTGAGATCCCGGCGGTGCTGCAATGTAATACTTGATAGGTCTTGAAAGATCTGTATAGTGTGTCCTTCATGAAGTAATTGTTGGCGGCTTCTAGCTTGCCTAAGTATGTCCTCTTTGAGCCTGAAATCCACTATGCAGCAGATGATATCACGGGGGGGATCTGTGTCTCTGCCTTTAGGGCGAAGTGCTCTGTGTATTCTCTCCATATTGATCGGTGTTAGAGGTGGTCTATTCAGTAGATCGTTAAACATGCTAGTTACCGTAGAGGGGACGTGTTCTGTAGTAACCGTTTCAGGCAAACCTCTAATCCTGAGGTTATGACGGCGTCCTCTGTTGTCGAGGTCTTCGACATGACGCTGGATTTCCCTTAGTTGTAAAGTGTGAGTGTCAATTTTCCTGGTGGCTTTGCGCAATACTTGATCATGCTTTGTGGTCACTTGTTCTACCTCATGAACCCTGTCAGAAAGAGAGTGAATGTCAATGCGTAAATCCGCTATGGCCGCTGACAGGGTGTCCTTAATATCTGCTGCTATTGTCTTCAGGTCATGAATATTGAGTGGTGGAGCAGGAATAGAACCGCCGGCATTTTGCGATATTACCGGTTCCAAAGCTGGAGGTAGGATCAAGGGATGAAGCTGTGGTGTGTCCGAGATCTGAGGAGAACTGTGGCGGGAAGGCGCCATATTGTTTCTCTGAGCACGGAACATGTCAGGGATATTCCGGCCGTTTCCTTCGATCTGTCCTCTCGGGGAGCGGGATCTAGATGCCGATGATGTTCTAGAAGCTGTCCCCATTATCGTCAGCTTGTTTTGTTGCTATTAATCTCCGGTTTTATGGTTAAGAGGCTGGTGACAGGCAGGAGCTCATCAGTTAAGCGGCCATCTTCCTGCTTGGCCAAACCACGCCCCCTCCCATGGAATATTTTATATTGTGACACAAGTTGCGGGAAAAAGACACATTTTTTATTTTTTTATTTGTTTTGCACAAAGTTGTCACTAAATGATATATTGCTCAAACATGCCATGGGAATATGTGAAATTACACCCCAAAATACACTCTGTTGCTTCTCCTGAGTACGGGGATACCACATGTGTGAGACTTTTTGGGAGCCTAACCGCGTACAGGACCCCGAAAACCAAGCACCGCCTTCAGGCTTTCTAAGGGCGTAAATTTTTTATTTCACTCTTCACTGCCTATCACAGTTTCGGAGGCCATGGAATGCCCAGGTGGCACAAACCTCCCCCCAAATGACCCCATTTTGGAAAGTAGACACTCCAAGCTCCGGGGGAGGAGATGGGAAGTCTGGGGGACTGGGGACAGGATGGGAATACTAGATGTGTTAAGTTTGCTCCAAGTGGAGCCATATTATCACTGACAGAGATGGTCATGAGATTTGGTGAGACACGAATGGCAGAATGGAAACACCACTAAATGAAGAGTTTTCTCAAGAAAACAAAACCATTAAGACCCATGAACTCACTTACGTCATTCGAGTTTGCACAGATATCAGAATCTAGGCATATGCTATCTCGGATGTATAGAATGATCCTAAGGGAACAAGAAAGGACACCCCCATACTTTGTAAAAGAATGGGAGAGGGAGTTGGGCCAAGTCTGGACAGATAAACAAATTAATAGAATGATATCGTTAACATTCACAACCTCCATAAGCTCAAAGGTGCAAGAAATGGCATATAAGTTCCTAGCGAGATGGTACAGGAGACCAGTAAAACTAGCACAAATCTCCTCAGCATCTAGCGATAGGTGTTGGAGGGGCTGTGTTAAGACACTAATAGTGGACTCCCTGGAGTTTGGGCCTATACAATATTTGTTTCATGGAAATCCCGAACCTGTCAAAAAGTATAGGGAAAGCATAACCCCACACTTATTAAACGCAGCAAAAAAACTAATCCCGAAGTATTGGAGGCAGGATCGGAGTCCGTCAGTCATGGAGTGGAGAAATGAGGTTAATATAATAAAGGAAGCGGAGAGGTGGGTACATGTGGTTAAAAACCAAAAAGAGAAATTCAAAATTACATGGGCAAAATGGGAACAGTGCGCCAGGGAGATAATGGAAGAGGGAAACATCAATGGGTAAAAGAGGTAGAAATGGTATAGTCATTAAGAATTAAGAAATAAGAGGATGAGCCCTGAAAGAGAGAATTAAATATTGACATGACTTCTCTAATGCCAATTAAGTAAAGGGGGTGGGGGGTAAGATAATGTATGGTTCTCATTTTCCGGGTTTTTTTTTTTTTTTTTTCTTCCATTCACCCCGATTCCCCTAATAAACACTGAGTGGTGAGGGTGATGTGGGTAGGTTTTTTTTTTTTTTTTCTGCGCAAATTATACATTTAGGAACTATATTGATTTATGTTATGAGTTAGAAGAAGGGGGAATTCACTTTATAATTTTATTTCATCATGTTTGTATGTTGGGGGGAAGGAGTTGGAGTAAATTAAGACTAAGGATGGGGGGGGGGGGGAGAATGCACAATATATTAATTATGGATTATAGTGATCTATGACACGAATCGAATAAGGGGGAAACTCAGTTCATAATTTTATTCAAGCACGTTTGGAATTGAGGGGGGAGGAGTTGGGTAAATTAATATTAAGGATGGGGGGGAGAATCACAGAAAGGGGGGGGTCACATGCACAAATTATATAATTATGAAGATAGGGATTTATGACACGAATTAGAATAAGGGTGAAAATCACTCTACAATCTAATTTAATTATGTTTGCACATTGGGAGGAGGTGCTGGAGTAAATTAATACTAAGGAGGGGGGGGATATCACAGATAGTGGGAAAAAAAAAATTTCCCTTTTTTTTTTTTTCACTTTATAACCTGGGGAATTCACTTTATAATATTGTTTAATCACGTTTGTATGGTGGGGGGAAGGAGTTGGAGTAAATTAATATTAAGGATAGGGGGGGATGGAAGAACCATAGATTTTAATAAAGAAAAAATGTTTTGTTTTTTTTCTCTCTTTCTCGTATAAACCTAGGTTAATTGGGACAGGTGGGATAATTGTGATAATGGCGGAAGGATGTAATTTGTGTAATTTGTAGTTTTGTTATTGGGTTGAATGTAGGGGTATAGTATGTTGTATAAATGATGTATTACATAAACGAATAAAAATTTTGATTATTAAAAAAACATTTTGTGTGGCCACCATTATTTTCCAGCACTGCCTTAACCCTCTTGGGCATGGAGTTCGCCAGAGCTTCACAGGTTGCCACTGGAGTCCTCTTCCACTCCTCAATGATGACATCATGGAGCTGGTGAATGTTAGAGACCTTGCGCTCCTCCACCTTCTGTTTGAGGATGCCCCACATGTGCTCAATAGGGTTTAGATCTGGAGACATGCTTGGCCAGTCCATCACCTTTATGCTCAGCTTCTTTAGCAAGCTATGTTATATCTCCTCTATATCTAGCTTTTGAATGTGCATTTATAGCGCACGGCCAGCAATACGCTATGCCTGACCGTGTTCTGTCTATGCATATTGATATTATGGTCTCGTTTGGCATATATACACATTTCCTACTATTACATATTGTTTATAGAACCCATTATTTGAATATCTGGGACAACTTGTTTGACCTGCATCTATACACAGTTTCTATGCTGTACTATTTAGAAACCTTTCTTACTTTGTAAGTATCTACTTTTTCGCAGCACAGTATGTAATATCCGATTTGCCATATATACAGTTAGGTCCATAAATATTGGGACATCGACACAATTCTAATCTTTTTGGCTCTATACACCACCACAATGGATTTGAAATGAAATGAACAAGACGTGCTTTAATTGCAGACTTTCAGCTTTAATTTTAGGGTATTTACATCCAAATCAGGTGAACGGTGTAGGAATTACAACAGTTTGTATATGTGCCTCCCACTTTTGAAGGGACCAAAAGTAATGGGACAATTGGCTGCTCAGCTGTTCCATGGCCAGGTGTGTGTTATTCCCTCATTATCCCATTTACAAGGAGCAGATAAAAGGTCCAGAGTTAATTTCAAGTGTGCTATTTGCATTTGGAATCTGTTGCTGTCAACTCTCAATAAGAGATCCAAAGAGCTGTCACTATCAGTGAAGCAACCATCATTAGGTTGAAAAATCAAACCCATTTGAGAGATAGCAAAAACATTAGGTGTGGCCAAATCAACTGTTTGGAACATCCTTAAAAAGAAAGAACACACCGGTGAGCTCAGCAACACCAAAAGACTAGTAAGACCATGGAAAACAACCGTGGTGGATGACCGAAGAATTCTTTCCCTGGTGAGGAAAACACCCTTCACAACAGTTGGCCAGATCAAGAACCATCTCCAGGTGTATGTGTGTCAAAGTCAACAATCAAGAGAAGACTTCACCAGAGTGAATACAGAGGGTTCACCACAAGGTGTAAACCATTGGTGAGCCTCAAAAACAGGAAGGCCAGATTAGAGTTTGCCAAACAACATCTAAAAAAGCCTTCACAGTTCTGGAACAAGATCCTATGGACAGATGAGACCAAGATCAACTTGTACCAGAAGAGAAGAGTATGGAGAAGGAAAGGAACTGCTCATGATCCAAAGCATACCACCTCATCAGTGAAGCATGGAGGTGGTATTATCATGGCGTGGGCATGTATGGCTGCCAATGGAACTGGTTCTCTTGTATTTATTGATGATGTGACTGCTGACAAAAGCAGCAGCATGAATTCTGAAGTGTTTCGGGCAATATTATCTTCTCATATTCAACAAAATGCTTCAGAACGCATTGGACGGCGCTTCACAGTACAGATGGACAATGACCCGAAGCATACTGCAAAAGCAACCAAAGAGTTTTTTAAGGGAAAAAAGCGGAATGTTATGCAATGGCCAAGTCAATCACCTGACCTGAATCCGATTGAGCATTCATTTCACTTGCTGAAGACAAAACTTAAGGGAAAATGCCCCAAGAACAAGCAGGAACTGAAGACAGTTGCAGTAGAGGCCTGGCAGAGCATCACCAGGGATGAAACCCAGCGTCTGGTGATGTCTATGCGTTCCAGAATTCAGGCTGTAATTGACTACAAAGAATTTGCAACCAAGTATTAAAAAATGAAAGTTTGATGGATGATTGTTAATCTGTCCCATTACTTTTGGTCCCTTAAAAAGTGGGAGGCACATATACAAACTGTTGTAATTTCTACACTGTTCACCTGATTTGGATGTAAATGCCCTCAAATTAAAGCTGAAAGTCTGCAGTTAAAGCACATCTTGTTTGTATATATATATACACACACACACACACACATATACATACACACACATTCCTGAGCTTATTTCTATACTAGGTTTTCCTACATATATGGATGTGTCCCCATGGGAGGGTTTCGTTCGTTTTCTGCTCCCTAGTGGTCACTGGATTTGGGCTTTTATTCCGCTGGATTTAATCAAAATGATTATCTCAGTGTTTATACTGTTTTTTTTTTTTTGGATACTACAATATACTTATTTGATGTTTTTCTACACATCTATTAGATCTGCAAGCTCCTGAAGAAGCGCAACTATTCTCTGTGTGACCTAATTCTGTGACTCAACTACTCCACGCATTTTATCACCATTGGATGCTGCTACCGGTTATCCTTAATATTGCACCTATTTGGATTAATATATATTTTGGAGGTGTTATTTGAGTCCTTGGGGTAATATAACATTATAATGTTTTCTTTTTTAATATATATTTGTAAACCATGATTTTAACTTTATCCAATGAAAAATTTCAATGTATTTTTACTAATTTTATGTGTGTGCCTATAAAGTTTATTTTCCAATTATTAATCTTTCTTCTAAACAATATTAGAATGTTGGCACATTATTATATGTGTATCCACAGTGTCACCCTGTGAGGATACACTTTAAACACAAAAAAATGTTGTTCTTTAGCAAGGCAGTGGTCATCTTGGAGGTGTGTTTGGGCTTGTTATCGTGTTGGAATACTGCCCTGTGGCCCAGTCTCCAAGGGAGATGATCACGCTCTGCTTCAGTATGTCACAGTACATCTTGGCATTCATGGTTCCCTCAATGAACTGTAGCTCCCCAGTGCCGGAAGCACTCATACGGCCCCAGACCATGACAATTCTACCACCATGCTTGACTGTAGGCAAGACACACTTGCCTTTGTACTCCTGACCTGGTTACCACCACACACCCTTGACATCATCTGAACCAAATAAGTTTATCTTGGTCTCATCAGACCACAGGACATGGACAATAATCCATGTCCTTAGTCTGCTTGTCTTCAACAAACTGTTTGCGGGCTTTCTTGTGCATCATCTTTAGAAGAGGCTTACTTCTGGGACAACAGCCACGCAGACCAATTTGATGCACTGTGCGGCGTATGGTCTGAGCACAGACAGATTGACACCCCACCCTTTCAACCTCTGCAGCAGTGCTGGCAGCACATATACGTCTATCTCCCAAAGACAACCTCTGGATATGGTGCTAAGCACGTGCACTCAACTTCTTTGGTCGACCATATCAATGCCTGTTCGGAGTGGAACCTGTCCTGTTAAACCCCTGTATGATCTTGGCCACCATGCTGCAGCTCATTTTCAGGTTCTTGGCAATCTTCTTATAGCCTAGGTCATCTTTATGTAGAGCAACAATTCTTTTTTTTAGATCTTCAGAAAATTCTTTGTCATGAGGTGCCATGTTGAATTTCCAGTGACCAGTATGAGAGAGTGAGAGCAATAACACCAAATTTAACACACTTGCTCCCAATTCACACTTGAGACCTTGTAACACTAATGGGTCACATGACACCAGGGAGGAAAAATGGCTAATCGAGCCCAATTCAGACATTTTCACTTAGGGGTGTACTCATTTTGCTGCCATTGGTTTAGACATTAATGGCTGTGTGTTGAGTTATTTTGAGGGAACAGCAAATTTACACTGTTATACAAGCTGTTCACTTTACATTGTAGCAAAGTGTCATTTCTTCAGTGTTGTCACATGAAAAGATATAATAAAATATTTACAAAAATGTGAGGGGTGTATTAACTTTTGTGAGATACTGTATATCACAATTGTCGTTTTCACATGACACATGAGTGTGTGTGTATATATATATATATATATATATATATATATATATATATATATATATATATATATATGTGTGTGTGTGTGTGTGTGTGTGTGTGTGTGTGTGTGTGTGTAACATATGCATGCACGTGAAGGTGGGGGCTTTAAAAAAATGTTTACATTTTTTAAAATGTGTTACTTTTTCTATCCCCTGGCTTTCACTGAAGCTAATAAAACACAGATTATGCTCCATTAGCTGCTTCCCTGGCCACAGCACCCAGCAGTGAAATGACAGCTAAGACAGAGGGTAATATAATACATGTCAGAGGGGGCATCAGAGAATAAATGTTCACTGATCTCCCTTCACCCTACCCAGGGACACCAGCCATGCTGGTCCTGGACTAATAGGTGAGACAGCGGATCCTAGGAGACATCATAGGGGAGACGCATTGTAGGAGTGGTATGTTTCAGCGCCCATAGAAGTGAATCACTTCCACCAAAAAAAATGACAGTCAGCTGAGAAAGCACACACACACACACATACACAATACAGGCTGCTGTAATGCTGCCATTGCCACCGGCATAAGCCTTACACTGGTTGGAGCAAAAGGGTTAAAGAAATTGTGTATTGTTAATGCTGCCCTTTGGATCACATTAAAAGACCCTCTCACCACTAAACAATCAGTTTTTTATTTTTCACATGCAAAATGACCCCCATGGCAATTCCCAGTTGCCCATGTCATTTTTTATCCATAGCTTGCAAATTGGCCTTGAAAAAGACCAGCAAAATTACAGCTCCCAAAGATTTGTAATTTGGGGTCTGTTGATATTTTTCAAATGTTCAGTGAATGTCTGGTGAACCAAACCTTGCTTGGTTTAGTTATAACTAGTTATGAACTGCAATCTATTGAAGTCAATATAGTAAGCTTATTTTTATGAAAGAAGCAATCTTAATGAGCAAACTGTAGTAACCCATAACAATAAAAATAGGTTTGAATTGCTATTATCAAATTAATATTACTTTTAATTTCTGCTCTTTACATGTTATTCTTGATCACACTGAACAAACAATTGTTCATCCTTTCATTCGGATATGCTGAGTATAGAATCTGTAGATAACAGAGTTTAAAGCCAAATTCCAAATTCATTGTGCGCAAACATAAAAAAACAAACAACCAGAAGGGGCAACTGAGAATATGGTTAGTACTATAAGGTTATATAAGATCTTGTTTTACATTTCTCGTATGATAAGTAAACCACTATTAACAATCCTTTTTTTCTGAGTAATACACTCATCTGCTTACATGTAGGTCTAGCATGACACTTGCAATGACTGACAGTTGCTCTAGTTTGATCAGTAGATAGATACATACTTAGATGACAGTACAAACTTTATATCCAAATGTACCACTGACAAACAGATCAATGGAAACATATTACAAACATTGAAAAAGACAGAAATATTTATTGGAATGTACACTGAAATGCTCTATAGCAGTCAAAACCTGTTTTACTTACTGTCTATAGGCCATATCAGAAGTACGTATATATATATATATATATATATATATATATATATATATATATATATATATATATGTTATAATAAAATTTACTGGCTTAAAAACACAAGTAACAATAAAAAGGCATTACTGAGAAATGAAAAGAAATGAAAGCTAGAAGCACAGTTACAACAGGTTTCTAAGATGGTTAGTGTAATACACTATAAGAAGGGTGAAGTTGCCAAAGATGTGGCAGGAACAGAAAAGATATTAATGCATGGCAACAATGAAGGCAATATGAAATTTAGAAAAAAAAAAAAGAAAAGCTTGCAATAAATTCACAACCTTTTTGCAGTTGAAATCTCTGAGATCTGCTTTCAAGAGAATGCAAACTTTATGAATTAATTTCTGCCACTAAATATCACTCTGCACAGTGCCAAGAAAACAGTGCCAAGAAAATCGGGAATTTAAAGTCATGCTCCAGGCAAACAGTTAAATACATGGTTAAAATACATAGTTAACCATTTTGCTTGCTAAAGGATTTCTAATGCTGTCCATCCACTTTTTTCATTTGTAGACTTTTGCACAGTCAGCAAAGTCAAGAGGGTGATACCACTTTCTCTGTTAGGGTTAAGGAATACAGTGGTATAAGTCATCAAGTTCTGTTAGCTTGCTTCCTGTGAAGCACATACAGCCCTCCCCAAGAATTTTGTAGGGGTCTAACATCAAGACAGATTTAGCTGTCTGCATTTATAAATAAATGTAATCATTTTAACCACTTCAGCCCAGGAAGATTTGGCTGCTCAATGACCAGGCCATTTTTTGCGATACGGCACTGCGTCGCTTTAACGGACAATTGCGCGGTCGTGCGACTCTTCGGTTTTTATTTTTTGTGCTATAAACAAAGAAAATTGCATCAATTTTGAAAAAAAACACAATATTTTATACATTTGCTATAATAAATATCCCGAATTTTATTAAAAAAAAAAGCTGATTTTTTCCTCAGTTTAGGCCGATATGTATTCTTCTACATATTTTTGGTAATAAAAAATCACAATAAGATTTTTTGTTGATTGTTTGTGTTCTGGAGTTCTTTTATTTTTTTTTTCCCTCTCCTAGGGTATGTACATTTAAACATTGTTACCCCTTCTGAGAATGAGCTTACTGTTTAGAGATGTTATATTTCTGTTCTGCTGAAATCTACCCATGTAACTATTTTGGGCTCATAGAGTCATTTATGTCTATGCTCTATTCAAATGTTTTCAATAAAATGTTTATGCAAAAAAAAAAAAATAATCGCAATAAGCGTATATTGATATCGATTTTTGGGCAAAAATTATAGCATCTACAAAATAGGGAAAAGATTTATGGCATTTTTATTTTTTATTTTTTTTTTTTTTTACTAATAATGGCGGTGATCAGCAATTTTTATTGGGACTGCGACATTATGGCGGACAGATTGGACACCTTTGACACATTTTTGGGAGCATTGAAAATTATACCACGATCAGTGCTATAAAAATGCACTTACTGTGTAAATGTCACTGGCAGGGAAGGGGTTAAAACTAGGGGGCAATCAAGGGGTTAACTGTGTTTCCTAGGTGTGTTCTAACTGTAGGGGGATGGAACTGACTAGAGGAGATGACAGATCATTGTTCCTAGCTAGTAGGAACACACGATCTGTCTCTCCTCTCCTCACAGAACAGGGATTTGTTTGTTTACACACACACACACACACATGTCCCTGTTCTGGCGCTCGTGCCCGCAATCATGTGTGGCCAGCCATGCGCACCCCCCCCCCTCCCCGCAGTGCAGTGGGCACGCCTGCTATCCCCGCTTTAATTCATTTGTGTGTTTTATGTTTCCAAATTTAATGGAGTTTAAGGTTATTTTTGCCAAAATCCACAGTGATAAAAATTTGAAGGCAGTTAGATATGCAGGCATGACTCAACTATTGTAAGATCTTGCTGTAGATATACAGAGAAAGTCATTCTCATGGCTTATTTGAGGAAAAAAAAATAGCCCTTCCCTTTAAAATCCAATCCATTTTTGTCTTAAAACTGGGCATGCTAACAGGAATAGACTGGAAATGTGCTGAAAGGTATAGGCTGCTTACAGTCACAACTTGTCCTAAATAGACAAATGACTCACATTCAAAGGAACTTTGATTCTTGTAATCATAGCCAACAAAAGCTGATCATTGTGAGCACCCCTGGCAGTGTTAAACGGTTTGTCTTATCTCTGTAACTGATACATTTCGAAAAGCAACAGACTTACTGGCTGGATCACCAGATGAAAATAGAAACTAGAAAGCTTAAAAAAGAAAACAAATGCAGCCATCACATGTAAGAATTAGTAAGCTACGTTAAAATAAATGTTTGCGCTTGGGTTTAACAATGTTTTAAACAATATACCCCCGCATACTACTATGCAAAAATGTCAATGCATTTCTGCGCAAAACTTCACTTCCTTAACTGCAATGAGTGCATATAACAATATTACAAATTCTGAAAAGAAAATTTCCTGTGCTCAATCTTCCACAATCTGTGCCACTCCACCCTATAATCCTTTTTTTTTTTTAACTTCCACTACGTTATCAATTTCAACCAAGGTGTCCTCTCGCCTTATCTTTTAGGCCTATCATCACCGGGTCCAACCCATAGTTTATTCCCCTTCAGGTGTGAAAATGATCTCTCCAGCTCATCTGCTACTTTTCTGTTCACTCCACCACTAACAGAAACAGATCCAGTATTTGCTCCTAATCTCCACCTCTGGAGTCACATCAATCTCTCCAGATTCCTCCACATAGGTTGCTGGTGACAAGAGGCCCGAGAACAGAATCAACACATAGTGCTCTCCATACAAAATACTTATCTAAAAATAATGCAATGGAAAATGTATTTTAAGAATTTGTGTTATTGTTATATACACTCATTCTAGTTAAGGGACTAAAGTATTGCTCAGAAACTCACGGACATTATATTTAAATTCTCTGCATAGTAGTATTATAGGGTATATTGTTTAAAGGAGAGCACTGCACTATTACTTCATATCCAATAATGTGTACATGCATAGTCATCCACCATTAGAAGGATTGGCGAAGGAGAGCTGGTCACCCGAGAGAAATCCATCAAGTGGTAGAGTAAAGAATGGTTGAGAATGAGCGGTGGTGTAAAATTACGAGACCCTTGTCTTTCCTGCTGCAAGTTACTTGCAGCTTAAACTTTTGTTGTGGAATAGATTGTGGCTTTCCTTGTTCTTATTGATGAAAACGTTATACTGTCAAAAACCTGAACAATTCAAGCTAAGCACATAAGGAACTCACCCATATGGAGAGGTTTGTGAAAACAGTGCCAAAACCATCAATAAATCCAAATATTCAGATAGTTGAAAACATATGCACAGCCTTACTTTTTCTGTAAAAGTTGCACTTGGCCGAGCTTCTCCTACCTCTGAGCATGTCTGCTGGTTGTTGAGAAACTGCTAAAGTGGGTGTGTTGAAAGGCAGAACTCATTATTTACAGGAAAATCATGATTTGCTTATCCAATATCTCAGGACCAGTAAAATCCACATGATTTAATCTGTTCATTTGTTGTGGTGTGTGTGTTTGTATCATAAGGACTGAGGGTAAGTTATTTATATTGCCTCAAATCTTATTTAATAGCATACTTTGACAATTAGTTAATTAAATTAATATGCAATGTATTTTGCTAAGCATGACATGACTGTGATTATTTGAATGTCCTCGATACATATTCAGAATGCAGCTACTACATAAACAGAAAAAGGGCAGCTCTTCTTTTAAATACAAGCATAAAAGCCTAAGCATCCTGATACACAGAGATTTGACAATTCATATATATTAAAACATTTGCAGCAGTCCTAATCAATGCAATTTATATTTGTTTTCAAAGGCTTTGAAAAATTATAACATTTTGCCATTGTTAAGCTTTTCTCAATGCTTGCAGTAAAATATAGTTATTCATGATCAGAATAGTAAACAGAGGGTGGAGAGGAAAAGCAAATTCCTAGCGTTACAAAGTGTTTTATGCATATTTATATGTGAACAAGGTAGATGAAGGCACTGTTGCCCTTTACTCTGCTGGAATATTAATTGGGATATTTATAAGCTAGGCATGCATGGAATAAATATGGAATAATGATGGCGGTCCTCATTGGGCAAGAGTTTGTCAGTTCTGCTGCTCTTTGAAAACAAGGCACCTTACAAAATGAAGTGCTTGTCTTGTGCCTCATTTGGAATGCAGAAAGCATCCGAGTCGCTGTGCAGCACTGCAAGAAAACCCTGAGAAGACAAGAAAAATGAAGGCAGCCACAATCTCATTTTCTGAGGGCTGCAAGTCAGCCAGGAAATGGCTATTATTCCATCGACACTGTCGGTATTAAGTTATTTCCTTCACTAAATACGAGAATGTTCATGAATATCTATTGAGTCCCAGATACTGGTGTCTACTGGCAGTATGGCTCACTGATTGTAGCTTTATATTCCTCTGACTACACACCTCAATCTCACATTGAAGTGAAAGACAATAGTATTTTAAATTGGTTAATAAATCTCCAGATTGATGCTCTTAGAAGGTGCATGAACTTAGTCTCCATTACAAGTAAAAAATAAAAAAAAAACATTTAACCATTGAAATTCCAGGATTTTCTTCTAGCCCTTTAAATAAGAAAAAATGAACAATTTTAGGAGTTTCTTTATGGTTTTCTAAATGTATCCTGTCAGAATGACATTAAACCTTATAGCATAAATGTGAAATGTGCACTGGCTTGAAAGATACATTCTAGAGCTTGCTTTAATGTCACCCTTTGTATTATGGGTGCTGTAGAAGAGGGGGCACATCCTGTGCTCTCAGCTCAGATGTGAACACTTTCCTGAGACAAGAAATGGGAAGAGGAATGCACAGAGAGGGGGATGTGTCAACCTCTGCATTTCTCTAGCAGTTGCTTGCTTAGGGAAACTGCTCACAGTCAGGAAACTCAAAGCTCACAGCCGAGACAAGCTGCAGTTATAAATCAGCCATCTCCTTCAAATCTGTTGTCAGATCAGTCAATAGCAGTAGGGGAGGGGGTAGGTCAATATTCATAACTAGGGTTAGAAAGAACATAGGAAAAACTACTAAATGTACTTTGCCCCATAGGGGACAGAACTGTGAAAAATATATATAATGATAGATTTTCTTTAATAACCAAAGGACTGAACAAACGGGATCTGACAAGCAAAATATTATACCCATACTTATTTAAAGCCTGCCTTGTCATTTTTAGAAAGCTAAAGTATCAATGATAACAGAATAGGGGGAATTAATAAAAAGTGTCTGAGACAGGTTCTATTGCAAATAGTGTCTATTCCAATCAGCTTATATCTATATTTTTTCACACAGCTAAGAAAATTAAAGTTTAAAAGTTGATTGGCTGTGCTCCAGTTAAAACAAAGGATTAAAGTTTGTCTCAAAAACTTTTTATTAATTCTCCATAACATGTTTGAGGCTACATAGTTCTTCAGAATGACAAATCTTTTTGCAGGTAAATTAGTCATCATATAGGTATGTTGACTGTGTATTTAGCTGTTTGAGTGCAGTTCCGCTTTAAATAAAGCATAGGCAACAAAGCAGGAGAGATGTGAGGCCAAAACCCCCTCCTGACTTTGTAGGTTCTAGTATCAATTCATCATCAATAGTCTTTGATATTACAAACAAGTCTTAAAATATCTATTTGTTTAAATGAAACACTTTAAAGTAGAACTTTATCCAAAAAAGAAAATTTGTGAGTAGAAAAGACATATTTAAAGGCTGTCATAAAGACCTTTAGAATTCTTTTGGGGCGACGCAACAAAATTATCATTGCTTGTGCACAATTGATGTACCTGTCAGAGACTCTAAGTCTCACAGTTACCCATCAAGCTCCGCCCACTCAGTGACTCAGGTTATTTCCTAAATTGGGCATTGTAATGTGTGGGGGATGACATCACTACTATCTCTGGCAGCTTTGTTAGCCTCTAGATTTCAACCAGGAAATTTCCCAGGTGACAACTGAGTGGGGATGTGGATAGAGTCCTGTGTGGCAAGCTGTCACATATACGAGAGCTTCCCAGCACAGACATACCCCTTTTTGAGCACTGATGTAACTCTGCACAGCAGCTCAGAGCTGGCCCTAATTACCTAATCTGCAAACTGGTGGAAATTGGCAGGCTTATGCATTTTGAGGGTAGTATCCTCTTCTTCCTCAGAGCCAAACCATCTGGACCCCATTAGATAAGCAATTTAAGTACAGCTGGTCATGCAATGACCAGTTGTACTTAAATGCTGTGTCTATCACATGGTTTACAAGTAGAATAGTTTGTGGATTATTAATAAATATGAGATAATACACTAGACTGGTGTGCCCTCTTTTGCTTGTATTTTTGTAGTGTGTTACCGAGGTCTCCCCAGTCCTAAAAGGGCAGCAAGGCTTGGCATGTCCCTGATCCATGCTGAGAAGCATATATGCATGAAGAACTGGCACCAGAGTATCACACTCATACTGTTAGGAGAATACCTGTAATGAGTGGAGACCAATGGCCAACAACTTCAGCAAGTTCAGTTCTCAGGTCTGCAAAAGATAGTGAAGTCTGAATTGCTAGACCAATGATCAGTGTTGGGGTCACAAACTGAGGTCAGTGCAGGAGAGAGTTTCTTAGTCGAGGTCACAAGCCAAGGTTGATGCAGGAGGAGAGTTGCATAGTCAGGATCACAAGCCAAAGTCATTTCTAAACAGTAATAGAAGTAGTATGCAGAATCAGACCACAATAATCTGACGACAGGACGCAAGACTTATATAGGAAGTTCACGGGAGGAGCAAGGAGTTCAAGGTTCAACAGCAATCAAGACACAAGGCAGGGTTGTCTAATTGATCAGGTAGGATTGTCCGCTAGATTAGGCAGGGAGCTGTCGAGCATCCGAGATAGCTCAGCAGGAAGAATCAATGGCAGACACAGAAGAGGTCCAAGGTTCGAGCCCGAGTCCTGACAGTACTTCCCCCTCATAGGACATCTTAGGGCAGGTTTTTGAGAAAATCTCTGGTGAAATTCTCTTATTAATCTAGGGGCATGAACGTGCTCCTCAGGCTCCCAATAATCCTCTTGTAGTCCACAGCCTTTCAATTTTAATAGGTATTCTAGTTTACCACAATGAATACAAGAGTCAAGAATTTTATCCAAAATTAATTTTTCTTCTCCTGGCACCTGGGCAGGGTCTGGTGGGGGGGGGGTGTGTACAACCATAAAAATTAAAAAATTAAAAAGATTACTTCTGAAAAACAGGATGGATCTTCATAGAAGGTGGTAGTTTAAGTTTGTAGGCCACAGGATTAATTTGTGCAATTACTTCAAAGGATCCAGTAAACTTAGGACCAGGTTCCTGAGAAGGAAGTTTAAGTTGTATGTGTTTTGTGTATAGCCAGACCTTGTCACCTAATGCACAGGGTGGAATGGTTTGTCTGTGTCTATTTGCAATTACCTTATAGGATTCTTGAAATTCACATAAGGTCTTTAGTAATTACTGCTTGTTTTGTAAAGCAGACACCCTTGCATTTAGAGTTGGTAAAGATGACTCTGCGGGAATTCCAGGGATAAAAGATGGATGACATCCATAATTGAGGAAAAATGGGCTTTGAGAGGTGGAACTATGGCAGGGGTTATTGTAAGCAAATTCTGCTAATGGTAGACATTCGGTCCAGTCTTCCTGAAGATGGCAGATGAAACAACGAAGATATTGCTCTAAAGTTTGATTTGTTCTCTCAGTCTGCCCATTTGATTGTGGAAGAAAGGCAGTTGATAGGTTAACTTAAATTCCCAGAGTAGAACAGAATGTTTTCCATAGTCGTGATGCGAATTGGACTCCTCGATCTGATATTATTTCATCTGGGAGCCCTGCAGTCTGTAAATTTCTCATATTAATATTTCACCAGTGTCTTCAGCTGTAGGAATGCTAGTGATAGGCACAAAATGAGCCATCTTAGTTAAACAGTCCACCACCACGACAGCTGTAAATCCATTGAAAGGTGGTAGGTCCACAATAAAATCCATGGCAATGGATCCCCGTGGTTGCGATGGCACAGGGAGAGGCTGTAGCAGACCTACTGGAAGGGAACATGGTACTTTGTGTCAGGCACAGGTTTCACATGAGAGAACATACTCCTTTGCATCTTTCCGATAAGAAGGCCACCAAAGGGTACGAGCAAGGAGGTCAACCGTTTTTCTAATTCCAGGGTGACCGACAGATTTTGAATCATGAACCAGCTGAAGGACCTTAAGTCGAGCCTCTTCAGGGACATAAATTCTTTTTTCAAATGTCCAGGTCCCTCATGCAAGTCCATGTGCAAATTTCCTGGTGGATTGTTTAAGAGTGGGTCCCTATCATAAGTTTCTTTAATCTTTGAAAGAAGCTCTGCTGGGTACATTACTCCCAAAAAGTGTCTGTCTTGTAAGATAGTACATACTGATTGTAAGTCGGTAGAAGAATCACCAGACATTCTCGACAAAGCATCTGCTTTTCCACTTTTACATCCTGGTCTGTAAGAAACTACAAAATTGAATCTTGAAAAAAGAGTCCATTGAGCCTCTTTGCAGATTAAATAAATTCAAGAACTTTGTGGTCAGTAAGGACACTTATGGGATGTGTGGTGCCCTCCAGAAGGTGTCTCCATTCAGTGAAGGCTTCCTTTATTTCTAAAAGGGGAAGGAGGAGGGAGGAGGAAGGAGCTGAGCAGTGACATCAACAGCCACAGCTGTGGCTCACGGAAGTGTGGACAGGATACCTGTCAAAGACAGGTATCTGCCCCCCCCGAAAGGTGCCAACTGTGGCACCAGAGGGGGGAGGACAAACGAGCGGAAGTTCCACTTTTGGGTGGAACTCCAGTTTAAGATTAAATTTGGATGATGACAATTTCCTTCTCTCCTGGTGACAAGGGTTGTGTATTGGATCCCACTTGCTCCCTAGATGCGGACAATTCTCTTTGACCAGCTGCTGCAATGTTTTGTCTTGTTCGTCTTGATTTATTTGGACACTTGACAGTGTAGTGATCTGACTGCAATAAAGGCCAGATCTGTGCCTTGCCACAATTCTGTCTCTGAGCTCTTCAGGCAGTTCCTTTGACCTCATGATTCTCATTTGCTCTGACATGCACTGTGAGCTGTAAGGTCTTATATAGACAGTTGTGTGGCTTTCCTAATCAAGTCCAATTAGTATAATCAAACACAACTGGACTCAAATGAAGGTGTACAACCATCTCAAAGATGATCAGAAGAAATGGACAACACCTGAGTTAAATATATGAGTGTCACAGCAAAGGGTCTGAATACTTAGGACCATGTGATATTTCAGTTTTTCTTTTTTAATAAATCTGCAAAAATGTCAACAATTCTGTGTTTTCTGTCAATATGGGGTGCTGTGTGTACATTTATGAGGGAAAAAAAATAACTTAAATGATTTTAGCAAATGGCTGCAATATAACAGAGTGAAAAATTTAAGGGGGTCTGAATACTTTCCATCCCCACTGTATCTTTCCACTCACAAGCTTCTGAATAGCTCAATATACATTCTTAGCATGCCTAATAATAATAATATTAATAATAAGACTTTTTAAGGATTTTTTGTATTATCAATGTTTATTGTTTCAAAGAAGATACAGTAGTACAGAATAGTGCCACATAATCAACAATGTATATAGAATGTTTATAGTGAGACATCATGTATACAGGTCAAGTACAACTCCATGGTGCAGAATACATACAGAGCAATAACGACTCATGAGCAGACATAGACAGTGCTAAAGTACAAAATCTGTCCATTGCATACAGTTTCCAAAAAAACCCAAAACAAGAAGCGATCAGTGGCACACATGAAAAACCACAAAGAAAAGGAGGGAGGAGAACAAAAGCAAGTGAATAGTTAAAGTTTAAATTCTAATAATGAATGCCAGATGTCAATTGTCAAACAGCATAAGCTAAAAACATGTTTAGGTTTGTGCTAAGTTTATATTGTTAAAACTGTCCCACTTCCGGTTCCGGCGCCGCATGGAGTAGCTGCACTCTCTCACAGCTCCCGCTCTGAGGACACCTAAACCTGCTTAAAAATCCGGCCCAGAAGCCAGACACCTCAATTGGCCACCTCGGGCTCCTGTACCCGCTCTATGGACCGTTTTGTGGAGGTCCGCGGCTCCCGCTCCAACACGGCCCTGACGCCGCCGCCCCAGCCGCAAATCGAGGCCCCGGCTTCGGCCTACACGGAGGCCTACACAGGCGCGCACCAGCAGCAGCAACAACAACACACAGCGGAGATGGAAGTAAGTGGAAGCACAGCTCCACACACATCCTTTCAGACATCCTCTGCCCAGCCACCCTCCCAGGCTTCCTCTCCTCCAGCACCCTCTCCTCAGGCCTTCTCCATGCCAGCTACTTCCCCACAGCTCGCCGGGGATCACAAAACCGAGCGCATAGCACAAGCAGTGGCAGCACTTCTGTCCCCCATGATATCTGCTTCAGTAGAAAAGGCTGTAAATGCGGGGATGAAACAGATAAAGGCCCAGCTAGGAGAACATAACACTAGGCTAAACGAGCTAGAACACCGCCTATCAAGCATGGAGGAAGAGATGTACCAAGCCCAAGCCACGGAACAAGCACAAGACAAAACGAACCAATATATAATCCAAAAACTTGACGATTTGGAAAATAGATCCAGAAGGAGCAACCTGCGATTCGTGGGGATTCCGGAATCCCTCCAAGCACCTGCCCTAATGGACTTTTGCTCCCAACGCATTCCCGAGGCGCTAGGCCTAACAGGCCCCTGCACAGTGGAACGCGCTCACAGGATAGGGTCATATAATGAAGAACGCAAGAATCCTCGACCCATCATAGCCAAATACCTAAATTATTCCGACAAGGCTCTCATTCTTCAAAAATTTAGACAATCTCGCTCGCTACAAATTGACGGAGTGAGAGTCCTGATTTTTGCTGACTACTCCATCGAAGTTTCAAAGAAACGCAAGGCCTTCCAACAGATATGCTCTGAACTCTTTAAGCAACAGATCAAGTTCACCCTAGCCTTCCCTGCCACCCTACGCCTCAAGACACCCAACGGGGACCAGCTCTCCTTCCAGGAACCCTCAGAAGCAGAAGCTTACCTGCGATCTTTATCCCCCAATACTCAACAACACACCCCGTCGAAAGGTACTTTAATCAATCGCTCCCTGGATCAACGAAGCCCGCGAAAAGACTCCCCCAAGCGATTTAGATCCTCGATTCCGGACCAGCACCGCTCTACGCACCGCTGAACCAAAACCGGAAACCCACCTCCATCGGTCCCAAAATTTTGGACAGTAAAATTCTCTCTGTCCTCCCTCAGATTCCAAGTACCATCTGTACCTCATCTACACGTAATGTACAATATTTTTCATATACATATGTTTTGCCTTTCTATTGTAATTTTTTTTATTACAGGTCAATTCCCAGCAAGTTATTCCTTTCGTAAATGGCAATGATTTTCTTTTTTTTCTTTACATCCATTTTATATTAGTATGACCGTCTGATTATTCTAGTTTTGCCAGCGCTGGAGGGGTCTGAAAGTATTGGCGGAAGTGCCGTCTGCCCATTTTATTATTATAGGTCACACACTTCCTGCTTTCATGTAGGATGATGCGGTGACGCCATCTGAGCTTCAGAGCGAGGTTTGGTTTCGGTTTCTGGTCTATATATAGCGATGAGTCAGTGCGTCACCCGTTCCCATGACGACGTCCAATAGGACGAAACGTACGTCGGAAGGCTGACGCGCTGACGTCATCGTTTTCGTTTGAACGGGTGCATGCGAGCCGGCCGGCTGTTGTACATCTTATGTGCCTTTTTACCGTGATTTTACATGTAAGTGTGATCATCCTTTTACCTTAATAAATGATATACAGTTTTACACTATGGGGATTTGTTTTATCCTTCTGGGTCCTCCCGTTATGCGGATTGAATCCATCACATTGAGAGATCCTGTCTGCCCCCTTCCCTGTGAGGAGACCTGAGGAGCTGATTTCCCCTAAGTGGATGTTCACTAATAAGCTGATTTACAGCTTACCTCTGGTAAGCGCACATCTTAATAGGTGGAGGATTCCTCACTGGGTGTTATCTACGATCACCGATTGTATCTGCCTTGGTTCCAAGGACTGTCTGTTTTTTTGACTGTTTAGTCACTTTTTTCAACTTTATTTGGGACTTTCATTTTTCAGTCACTTTTATTTTTACTTACTTTCATTAGATTTTTGGTGTTTTATTATTTTTCACACTCGATGAATTGTATTTATTCATATACTCAATCATGTTTGTTTAGTTACATCACATGTCATTGTTTCTAGCGCAGTCTTTTTTAATTATTTTTTCTTTACATCCTCCTGGCCTCACTGTGTGCGGACAACTTAACTCCCTCCCCCCCCTCCCCTCCTATGTGACCCCTTGATGCCCACATAAACGCTTATCTCATGATTAAGGGCTCTCTGGGGCTATATCATCACCGTCCTGAGATGGGAGTTGACCCGCACAGTGACTCCATGCGGAAAAAAGTGAAGTTCTCATGTTCGTATGTTTTACTGGTGACACTTTTCCCTATGATGCTACCCTTACAGGTTAATTCCCTTCCCCCCCCCCTCTCTTTCACACGGCCCTAACCAAATCAAATCCACTCTCGTACTTATACACCTCCCACATAACAACCTCAGACATCCAAACACAACTGACGTACTATCACACCTTCCATATAATATTAAAACACACTTAATAATACACATCCCTTCTCAACCCCCCTAATATGAAAATACTTTCCTGGAATGTAAAGGGTCTCAGATCCCCCCAAAAGAGATTGAAAATCCTTAGGCATCTCAAGCGGCTCAAAGCCGATATAGCACTTCTTCAGGAATCACATTTACCGGCCTCAGACTTTCATCGCATGAAGAAACTCTGGGTTGGCACTGTTCTGGGCTCAGAGGCAACAGGACGTAAAGCTGGCGTTCTTGTACTCATACACAAGAACCTCCCGTGCACAGTCTTGTCCGCAAAAAACGACGACCAGGGCCGTCTACTCACGGTACACATCAAAATAGGCTCCAAAGAACTAGCTATAACAAATGTTTATGCCCCTAATAATCCAAGCAAACAATTTTACACTGAACTATCCAGTTGGCTTCTAAAAATCACACATCTCCCTCATCTAATCGGAGGAGATTTCAATGACACCCTCCATCAGATAGATGACAGGTCTTCACAAAAAAAAACAAAAAAGGACGCTAACCCACTACCCCCTTCCCTCCTGGCCAGCACCATGGAATCCATCCATCTCCAGGATCTATGGCGCCTTTCCCATCCGCCAGACAGGGAATTCACCTTTTACTCTAATCCACACAAAACATTCACCAGAATAGACTACTTCTTTGGCTCTGACAACCTTCTACCCTACCTCCAAAACTCCACCATCCACGACATCACCATTTCAGATCATGCCCCTATAGAGTTGACACTAGATAATCTAGACCTACCTCCCCACCCCAATATATGGCGGTTCCCATCTTTTCTACACAACAACACTGACTTCCAAAATTACATCTCCGACGCTTGGGCTGAATACTCCTCAAACAACGCCCCACACATACACGACCCCAACCTATTTTGGGATGCTGGTAAAGCTTTTCTGAGGGGTCGTATCATTTCCTATGCAACCTCATTCAAACGCAACACCTTAACTAAGTACAAAGAGGCCAGCTCTCGTTTACACCGGGCACAACGAGATATGTACACCAAAGACTCCCCAACAACACGCTCTGAATGGCAGATAGCAAAAAGGGAATTTGACATTTGGGTAAACAATCTAGAAAACACCAAGAAGGCCTACTTAGATGCCTCTTTCCATAAATTTGGGAATAAAGCAGGAAAACTCCTATCCAGACTTTGCAAAGGTCCATTCCGCCCAACCCATATTACATCCCTACGTGATAAAGCGGGTACCCTCCAAGCCACCCCACTCTCAATTAACAAAGTCATGCAAAAATTTTACTCCACTCTTTATGCCCCAGACCCGATAGATCCACAAACAGCACGCGCTTTTCTAGAAAAAATAACCCTTCCCAAAATCTCCCCAACACAACTAGAAATCCTAAACGCACCTATCACTCTCCCCGAAATATCGGCAACAATCCGCAACTTAACCCTGTCTAAAGCCCCAGGCCCAGATGGCCTCACCAGTGAATTCTACAAGACCCTACAACCCCTATTAGAACCTACTCTCCTCCAACTATATCAACATATATGGTCAGGGGGCTCATACCTTCATTCGGGGAACCAAGCCATCATAAAACTACTGGCAAAAAAAGGGTAAAGACCCCCAAGAACCAGGATCATACAGGCCCATATCACTTCTCAACCTAGATGTTAAAATCCTCTCAAAAATCGTTGCCACCAGACTAGCAGACATCATGCCTAATTCACCCTGCACAGTCAGGTTTTATCAAAGGACGTACAGCCACCCTTAACATCCGTAAAGTTATGCTGGCCCTAGAACACGCCCTACATCACCCAAACACGGATCATGCCATCATCACGCTAGACGCGGAAAAAGCCTTCGATAACGTCAGTTTCGACTGGTTATCCATGACAATGAAGGCAATAGGTTTCTCTGGCCCCTTCCACCACCTTATTACCACCATGTACACAGCTCCGACAGCAAGACTAGTGGCGGCAGGTCTCCTGTCAGAAGAATTTCGCCTCCATAAGGGCACACGCCAGGGCTGCCCCCTATCACCACTCCTCTTCAATATAGCACTAGAACCACTTTCCAGATATTTAACATCAGTAGCCCCCTTACATGGATTAAAGATAGGCCCTCACGACTTACGCACCTCACTTTTTGCAGATGACGTCCTTATATTTTCAGCCAACCCCTCATCTGATATGCTAACCATAAAAAACGTATTCGATGAATTTCGCTTGTGCTCGGGCCTCCGTATTAATTACACCAAAAGCGAAATTCTTCCCATCGGTTCCCACTCCGCACCTAAATGGACCCATCAATCAATTTTCCCTGTTGCAAAATCCCACATTACATACCTAGGAATAAAAATAGGAAAACTCCCTTCTTCGCTATATTACCTCAATTACCCTCCTTTGGTGTCAAAAATAACTCAGGAATTAAATACCTGGATGGATCTCCCCCTTTCGCTTCTGGGAAGATGTCATTTAATAAAAATGGTCAGTTTTGCAAGACTACTCTACCCCATGCAAACCATCCCGCTACTTCTCCATCATAAAGATGTGATCTCACTCAATAACGCTATATCTAAATTCTTATGGCAGAACAAACGACCACATATAGCTTTAAAAAAACTCTATCTTCCCAGACGCGAAGGGGGCATCAGCCTCCCGCATATCAGAATGTATAACCTTGCATGTCTGCTAAGAACAAGTCTAGACTGGATAACCCAGTCCTCTCGATACTCAAACTTTTCTTTGGAATCCCACATGGCCCATCCCTAGTCACTTGTAGCCCTCTTACACTGCAGATGGAAGTCAGTCCCCTCTCCCCACCAACATAATCTCCTATTAAGGGACACAGCAGTAGCTTGGAGAGAATCACGGAAAATACTAAAGGTATCCCCTTTTCTGTCGATACACCTCCCGATTCAAGGAAATCTGGCATTTCCGCCGAGTTTAGAGCATAAATCATTCAAAACATGGGAACAGAAAGGCCTAACTAAATTTTCTCATCTCTGCAACATCCAGACGGGTCAACCACTACCCTTCGCACACATCGCAAAAACTTTCTCCCTACCCTCCATCCACAACTTCTTCTATGGGCAATGTATCAGTTTCTTAAGGGAAGCGTGTAATCAAGACGCCAAAAGGTTCCAAACAAATGTCATGGACCAAATGATAATGAGTAACACATACAAAATCTCGGACATATACAAACCACTCCTCAACAAATCCTCTCTACCTCTCTCGTCATCATCTATCAAAAACTGGAATAAAGACTTCCCTGATCCAAACCTAGTAGAGAAAATCCTACAAGGACTTAACGCAGTCCAAAAGATAACACCAAACGAAATATGGAGAGAAACGCAACTGAAAATAGCCCACAGGGCACATATGCCTTTCTTGTCTTCTAAAACGGACAAAAACAAAGCCATCTGCCCACTCTGTAAACACCAGAAACCATCCTTAGCCCATCGCTTCTGGCACTGCTCCTACATATCTACTTTCTGGGACCAAGTTATAGCCTACATATTTAAAGTGACTCTAACTAAACTACCCAAGGATCCTCTGCTTCTTATCTTCGGCTACTGGGACCCAATCCTACTGCCATGGTCCAAAACGGCTCTCACCACGATCGGCTCTACAAAGAACCCGAATGATACCACATCACACAAAGGGTGGTCTTTGACTTGCCTATTAACTGCAAGAAGAACCATCCTGAAAAACTGGATTACACCTGTAAGCCCTAATATCTCTCAAGTCAAACGGGACCTCATGCAACTTCTACTCAAAGACCGCCTAAACACGGACTTCAAACAAAAAAACTCCTCAGATCACTTCTACTCCAAATGGCAAGCCTTTATGCATGCATCTCTTTCAAAAGAAGAAATATCAAACGTCAGCTCATCTTCCTTTTCCTACCATGATTCCTTCCCCCCGATGCCATCTCAAGACCACAATCGGAATCTCATTCCAATCCTTGACACCAGCCAACTTAACGCCAGTGCCAACTTCAACGTCAGTGGGTTTACATAAACAAATATAAATAGCCATATACTTCAAATAGAAACAAATATTAATGCTGGACAATTTTTGAACGACATTATATCCTACCATAATAATTCTCTCAATCTATATAGGGCTCCCCCTCCCCTCCCATATACCCCCCCATCCCCCCCCTCCTGCTTTCGTTATTTTTCTCTTAGAATTATCTTCTTAGTGTTTCTTTCAAGTTCTAAAATGCAATGTATTCAGGGTTACTAACAGATCCATCCAGGTTTCCACTATTTGTTACCATTTATTGCATTGTTATGATCTGGTAAACATGCCACGCAGTAACCTGCATGGGTACATACTCTGGAAATCCTCTCTTATTGTAAAAACCAAGTTGTAAACAAATAATTCTTCTATTATTTGCTTTTGTTTATGCTACAAAACAAGAATGTACACAAGACTGCTTTATTATTGTATTCTCTGAAAATCAAATAAAATCTTTTTGAAAAAAAAAAAAAAAAAACTGTCCCAGGTATCTAACAGAGTCCTCTATCTAAAGTGACAGAAATATTAATATTACAAAAACAACTCATTGTACATGTATCTTATGCAAGGTGTTATGGCCAAATGACAATAAGTCCACCAGCCTATCAGCAGAACATCAGGATTCAACCCAACATCTGGTCACCCAAACCTAACCTCTGTAAAGTATCCTCCAAGAACATTCAATCCACCCTGTCAAAGGTCTTGGAATCTGCAACACAAGACAAGGTAAATTTACTGGGCCACACTGTACCCAAGTTAAGATATTGAGATGAAAAACGACAAAGATCCTGCACTTATGCTACTACTGCGGTGTTTCTACTCCTTGGAGGCTGCTAACACTATGAACCATACACCCCATCTAAGTTGATAACAGTTATTTTCTTATCTCAACATGTTTCAACCAATTGTCATCATCAGGGACGGATGTTCCATCCCTGACAACGACCATTGGTCAAAACATGTTGGGCAGGGGCTATTCGTTGTAAAGTCAGTTCCGTCTACATCACATCTGGTCTGTGGAACACACACAGGTAGCAAACAGGAAGTTAGGTCAGTGGTGGCCACCTTGGATCTATTGGATATAGAACCACATTGAATGTTGGCATCCATATTTTTAATGTGAGTCCGCACTTGGAAGTGTTTTTATTTTAACTATTGCAATAAATATCACTGCACTATGGCTTTCTATTTTACTGTTTACTCATGATGGAAAAACTGCATTTGGAGGATTAAAAGGTGCAAAGATCAGAAGCAACACGAGCGGTGGGCAGATGCTGCGCTATCTGGGGCTGCCAGTTGCCCTGTATGTGGATGGAATGTGACGCACACCCACTGCCCACTGGCCATTGATGAGGCATGTCATCTGTGGCTGCATCCCCCCCCCAGGGCGTGGTGCACCCTGGTCAA
Source organism: Aquarana catesbeiana (assembly GCF_042186555.1). Classification (NCBI taxonomy): domain Eukaryota; kingdom Metazoa; phylum Chordata; class Amphibia; order Anura; family Ranidae; genus Aquarana; species Aquarana catesbeiana. The sequence goes on from NC_133324.1 coordinate 303,469,298, forward strand.
TGTAGTATCATGATGCCAGATCCTGGGGCATGCGCGGTAGCATCTGCATGTCCACACTCGGCCAGTGATGTGAGATGCCAGCCGAATGGAGGGCACATAAAGCCAGCACATCCAGCATACATCTTGCTGGTACTTGCTGGTCAAACACTACCTCATCATCCTACAAGGTAAATATTTCTAATTGAGTGACTAACCCTTTCTCTCTTACCAGCAACTAACCCTTAGTGCTGACTGCATCAATTGCAGCCAATTTAACTCATTAGAACATTGCTATAACATTGACATACCAAGTGTTGACTGCCGCCGCCTGAAAATCCCTGTTTGGAGGGTACAGTTGATATGTAGCAGCCTAGGTCAGTGATTTGTTTAATCACTGATGTATTTTTTCTTTCTCAGTTTTTTATACCAAAACTAAATGTATACATGGTTCTCACAAAGTACCGTTGCATATATATGTATTATGTATCTTATTTATAACTGTTTCTCAGCGTAATTTGTCAATAGCACATATTTTTGCTCTATATCTATCTCTATTTTTATTGTTTATTCATCTATCCAGCCTTTGCTGGTTCACTTTTTTGACAATCAGTGTTTAATTTTGGCACCCTCGGCTATTTGTATAACAACAACCTGTGCCGTGAGAATAGTTTTCTAAAGTTATGTGTTCTTGGTGTGTCACTTTGGTTTATGGTGTCCACCTGTCCTTTTCTATATATATTTTTCTATCACTCTGTTGAGTAATTTACGGATCATTATTCTCCTGTCCTGAGGTACTGGGAGGTTGTTCTGGATAAGCAATGATATCACCACCCTTTCATCACCACCCTTTCCCATATATCCAGATGTTGTACCACACCATATTTTGATTGTGGATTGGTGACATTATCAAATGAATATATTCATAAATTGTATTTTTAGAAATTACTATTGGTTTTGTCTAAATTTGTTATATATATACTTCTTTCTGTATGTTCTGTTTTTGATATATGGGTTTGATCTTTACCAATGCAATGGCAGAATTTTGAGGACAAGCATGGGAGGGCTTAATGAGCAGGATTCAACAGTCCCATCACACATCTGGCATTAAAAAAGCAGATTTAGGAAAGTCTTTTGTCAGGCATCAATGCATTTTAGAGAAAAAGGTACAGATTTTCTGGCATAAGAAGCACTTTGAAAAGTATATAAACAGTAAAACTGAACCTTGGGGGTTAAGAATTCAGATCTTTCCCAATCTGAAAAAGATTGATGACAGTTTGAAACAGACTTGGGAATCTAACATACAAGCATGTTCTTTAGAAATGATTTGTTTACAATATGAAAACGAAATCTCTGCTCTTGATGAGCAGATACAGAGGTGGTGTCATGAGCATATCTCCACCACATCATCTGTGTTCGTTCAAAAAGAAAAAGAGGTCAAGGAACATATTGAAAAATATACTATTGAGGTTGTAAAAGGCAAAGAGACTAAATTTTTACGAGATAAATCATCACATGAAGGAAGAATCAAAATACACATCAGAGACTCTTCATGAAGGAAACAAATTTTGTATCACTTAATAGAGATGAGGATGTTCCCAATATGTCTTCTGCCTCTTCTATTTCTTCCAGCCACCCACCATCTACCATGACCTGTCTGGGGAGTCTATCCAGGGATACCCATTCACGTTTACCTACACCTTCTCATCTTTCTTCTAATCTAACACTCGGCACTATGGCACTTGCTTCGAACTCTGTCACCAACACCTCCTTATCTACGTCTCTTTCCTCGCCCACCTTACCTATTCTTCTAATATCCAAGGTGAGTGATCATAACACTTTGCTTCAACAAATTTTAAACAGCAAGCTGATACTAAGTTAACACCCATTTTTTTTAGTCAAAACTCCAGAATTGAATCAGAGCCCGACTCTGGACAGTCTGCCTCCACAGGGATTAGAACAACTCAACTTGAAATTGTGAATATCTCCTCACATGTTTTGTCCTTTGAGGAAACACAGGTTCTTTAACTGGGGTTGGCTTTTTGTCAAGATGCATGTGTACTTAAACATATAATTTCTTGGCATCATTACATCGACAATGTTCTTTTATTTTGGTCAGGCACGAGAGAGGAATTAAAATTATTTATGACTACTGTTGGTAATAATGATTACAACTTAAAATTCACCATGACTTGTGATCTCTTTAGAAACAGCTTTTTGAATCTGGAGATATTCACCAATAAAGATGGCTCTCTGGGTTCCTCTTTATTCAAAAAGCCCTCTGCGTGCAATACCTTTTAACATAGAATGCATTAAGATAAAAAAAAACTTTTGACTTTACAATCACTTTAAGGTAAATTTTGTTTGCATCATTCATCGCCCTTTATAATATCTTTATATCTATGGACCAATTAATCTTCCTGATTGGATCAGGGGTACTAATCTTCCTAACACCCCATCCTCCACACCTGCCCCTCATCACTATCCTACATATATATTTTTTTTCTCATCGATTGTACAGTCTGTTACCTCATCATTCATTGTGTAATCTCATGTCAGTGTAATTGTATTGTATTATAACACTGCATTTTCAATTATTTTCTATTATTTATTTGTATTTTTATTTTTTTCAAATATTTGTTTATATATTACTGTTGTGTGTAATGAGTGTTTTTTTATGTGGACTCAATTATGCTGAAGAGAAGCCCTTTTGATATTCATGTTTTGCTTGTGCCAAAACTAAGCATTGTTATGTTGGGAAATAAACTGAACATTATGCGAGAGATAGTGATATCCTGCATTTTCTCAGCAAGCAAATTCCATGTGTGTACATGTATGTGTGTGGTGTGTCTGTGTGTATAATATTTGTTTGTGTATGTGTGTATCTTTCAGAGTTTGATAATTGTTGTAATTGCTAGGCAAAAACACAACACCATGTAATAAACAGAAATGTACTATAGATTAAATAAACCCAAAGAATTTATACAATGGTTTTTGCATTTTGAATACAATGTCTCAATTAGTTTATGTAGATCAATATCTTTGTTGAAAACAACATTATTTACAGGGTGTATACAGTATGTGTACTTTCTATATGGTCTTTTTTAACATTGAAAACTCTCTGACAAGCTAGGTGTAATTTAGAACATTAAAGAGATACATTTCTTTGCTCATATAGCCTAGGTTTTTATAAACCAGAATAATTTAATACAAATTATAGTATTTCAAGCACAAAGGAAGATCCTGACAAGATACGGAAGGTTTTCTAGTGATGTTTAGTGTGTGTTTGATACATCTGGGAGCTTACATGTAGAATACTTATGAATTAGGTGCCACTGTTACATTCTCTATTCTCAGAAGATGGAGACCATTTTTTTGATTTATTTTAGAAATACAAGGATAGCATAAAAGTGCTGTGATCCAAAGGAAAACATATGCAAAATTACAACAGTTCCTCAAACAGTAGATTTTACATTAACATCATAGAATTTTAATCTCTTTCTATTTATTTTCTCCTTAACACTTTAAAGTGTTCATAAAAATCCAGGCAACTCAAAATTAAAAGACATTGCAGGAAAATAAAATCCCTAAAAAATCTCTCTTTATCTCTTCCTCTCTCACACTCTCCTTCTCTATATTTATATACAGTATATGCATTATATTATGTATACAATATATGCAGTAGTTGGAAAATAGCTCAAGTGCAGCATTTCCAGGTAAACAGTCCACTCAGAAAATCTTAATTTTTTGGCTTTCTTGACAACTTTTACTTAAAAGAAAGTTTGTATAACACAAATGCAGGCTTCATATATATAGGTGCTATATTTTAGATCACCTTATAGGTGTTCAAAAGTTTTCGCCCAATATCGGGGGTACTCTTGCGTGATCTAACATATAGCAGCTATATATACAAAGCCTCACAACCCCCAAATCACTGCGGTCACAAGACTTAATGCCTAAATATCTACCATAGGTGTGTCTAACACCGGGACTTAATACGATCTTATCCAGGGACTCATTCTGTCGCCCTTTACATTGGCGCTACTGGGAGCTTTCGGAAAAATCGCTCCATACATATAAGATCTGTTTAATATGCTCCCATCAATACATAGCTAAAAACTACCAAAGACACCTTCTTCCGGATGGATAGACATTGATCTATGTCTCCTAATACTATGCACTTTAGGGCACTCCATGCCTCTTTACAGTGATTATCTCCATAGTCAACCTCTTCTCTCCCTTCCCTTCCCCTTTCCCTATTCCCCTTTCTCCCTGGAGCCACACACAGGTTAAGCTGCCACTTTATTTAAGTAACTCAAATTCTTCTCTTTAATGACAGTAAGGATGTATTTCATCTGACACCTTAACCTGTCTGTTGCTATACGGCGTCCGGACGCTTCTTTTTAATTGTATGTTGTGGCTTTTGTTTACATGTCTGTGTGATGCATCAATTTGCAGCAAATTTCTGCTGGCCATTATAGTGAAGCTGTTGTATCTTAATGACCTTTGGTCTATCACTTTACCAATCTGTCTATAATTAATTTAATAAAAATGAATGTTGATACTCTTAAAAGGATTATCTTCTATTGCCAATAATAATACTTTTCTGGTGCTTTACACCTGAACTTCTTGTTTTTTGTTATTGTTCCACAGCTGGACATTGCATGGGCTGGTAACCTTAGATTCCCTGTTACAGGGCACATCTTTCTGCTCATTTACACACCTACAGCAGAATTTTGCCCTCAGTAGATCTGAATTTTACCAATATTTGCACATATGACACTTTTTCTCTACCGCCCTGGCTAATGGGCCTCTAGGGATAGGGGACTATCTCAACACTATACCAATACCTTAATGACCACAATACTACAACTAAATCAGTAGCCATGTTTGGATGGAAGTCAGAGACAGCCCAGGAGTTTTCAGAGGAGGACTGGCAGGATATGATCAATAACATGCACAAATGTACACGCTCTGTATCCATCAAAGAAACGGTACTCAAATTACATACCCACTGGTATTATACCCCCAACAGATTACACAGACTTTACCCACTGGTTCCTGGCACATGTTTTAGAGGATGCCAGGACAGGGTACTACACATATTTTGGAGCTGCAAGGTCCTAGGACCTTTATGGCAAAAAACCTCCTCACTGACACTCCAGTTGACTGGAGCACCTGTGACCTTGACCTACCAAATGTGTATACTATTTGCTGAACTCCCAGGGGTCTCCCCCCTCAACAGAAGCTAGCACACATAATTTTCAGTGCTATTCAGTGGCTGTCGCTCTAAGCTGGTGATGCCCCTTGGTGTCATGGTCACAGGTGCTCCTGCATATGGAATCCATTAGACTGATGGAAAGAGTGCATCACATTCTCCTGGACTCCACGCACATCTTTGACTGCAAATGGGGAAGCTGGACATCCCACCTGTTAACCACTGGACTTGGGGTCCCTTCAGTCCCCGTTCCTGGTGACCAGACAGACTGAGGTCTCTTGAAACAATATACACAGTACTAGTGTGGACTCTACATAAATAAAAAGTGAATAAACTATTTGGCATGAGCACTACCAGCCTTTACCCTACTTGCGCATCTCACTGGTGTAATTGGGTTTGCTTGTATTATAACCCTCACATTTGTCTTTCCTATATATTTCCATTTCTGGATTTTGTTTTTTCTTTCTTTTTTTTCTTATTACTTGGTTCACTGTCTATTCCTTTACTTTGTTAGAAGGTAACACGAGAGATGTACTTATATACTGCTGTACCCTGTCTCATGAATGTACTTGCTGACCTCTTGGTGCCTTTACACTTTGTATTTCCTGATATACCTCAATAAAACGTTTGTAAACAAAGAAAATAAAGTTACACCCAGGCACATAAAATCCGCCCACCCCAAAAAAATGTTTTGAGGCCCCCCTACCCCCACATATACACAGACACAAACGTAAACGCTTGCGTCGGGGCGCTTGCGCGTGAAATCGTCAATTGCAATACACGTGAGAGCAATAATTCAAACACAAGACCTCCTCTGTAACACTAAACTAATACACATAGGGGGCTTTTAAAGCGCCGCCTATAGAAAATACAGGGTACTGAAGTTTGAGGCCATTACACGGGCGCACAAAAATTAAAGGTTTGGCATGTTGGGTATCTTTTTAATCAGTGCAACCTCATATTTTATATTTTACCATTTGTTGGCCCTTAAATTCACGTTAGTGTATTTTTTACTGAAAGTTTGCATTTCCTAGACCTTTGCAGTATTAACGTGTGACATAAAAAATTGGAACTACCACTATTTTATTCTCTAGAGTGTCTGCTTTCAGAAAATATATAATATTTGTCGGTTTTGTGTAATCTTCAGGCCTAACATTTTTTTTTCCATGAAAAATGTGCAAAAAAACGCAAAAACATATCTGGCAGCGAAAGGGTTTAAATACCTCCACCAAATCTGAAACTGGACCCCCAGTTAGCGACATCATCACCAACACTGACACTTTAGAAAAAGTTAAACAGTCAGAAGTCAGACAGCATGAAACAATAGCAACAGACAGAATAATGATGTTACAACAGAACATAGAAATCAATACATTGCTGCATGTTGTACAAAAAATTAAAGAATCACACATATAATGGTGATACACCAGGGAATAATATATTAATACAATGCTAATCTTGAACAAAAAGACATCCCTATATTTGGCAAAGCACCCAATCAAACTGGAAGTGATATCAGAGCATTACAGGAAGAGGAAATCTGACAATTCAATGCCCACAATAGCCAGGGTATACTGCTGTCATGGTGACTAGACACACTACATAAATCCATCATGGCATGTGGTGTTGACAAGAAGCAGCAAAATGCCATTGTAGCAAATAGGGCCAAAAAAAAAAAAAAGAAGTTGATAGAAAACACTATTAACATGATGTACTAAAGCAATGAATACATATAGGAATCATTTAAAAAGAACCAGGAGCTGTCATTGCCAGCAATTTAAAAGCATTTTTTTTATTTGTAAATGTCAGTTTGCTGTAGTAGGATGTATACATCCCAGAGATGATCCATATCATAGACAGGTTAAGGTCACCCTAGAGACCCTAAAGCAGTTTTGCTTTTTTAAAGCATTCTTTATTTTTTTCAATAAATTGGGAAGAACTCAGAATAAATGATACTAAATATACAAACACAGTATAAAAAAGCTAGAAGTGAAACTGCAACAGAGTCTGAACACAACCGTGTATGATAATGACAAGCAGGCAGGTTGCAGTAGGCCTCCAGATACATACAGCTGTAACAACCTTATCCTTTTACATTGCCTTGAAAAAGTATTCATACCCCATGACATTTTCCACATTTTGTCAAGTTACAACCAAAAACGTAAATGTATTTTATTGGTGTAGCGCTGGTAGATTTTTAATCTACTGCTGATAGGTAAATCTTGTGGGTTACTTGTTAGGTGAAGTTAGATTTGCCTCTGTTCCAGCTTGGCTGAGTTGCTTGTAGTTCCACACTGTGCCGGTGGGTGTCGTTGTCACCGTTGGCTGGTGTTGGAAAGGCAACGTGTTGAAGCGTATGAGTGTTCCTCTGTCCTGGGGACAACTCGGTGGAGGTGGTCCTCCGAGTTGCATTCTGGGAGAGGGTATTTATGGGACAGACGTCATGTTTAGGGGTTCGTTTTCAGCCACCTGCTGGCCCTCTTGGCCGACAGGTATGTGTTAAGAGTATCACCTCGTGGTCCTCCGTTCCGGAGGCCCACATTGCTGCAGCATGTGGGTGGGCCCAGAAGCCTGTCTGGGGCCTACCACAGCAGCAGAGGAATGGTCCTGAGCTGTCTGTCCTGAGTGAAGAAGCTGGACAGACGAGGAGATCCCAGGGGAGGACCCGTCATGGAAGGATCATGCATAGTGCTGGTCTGGAGAGGGGCCTGGTGACTCGGTTGGAGGACGTATCCTGAAGTAATCTTACTGCATAGTACTGCCAGGTTGGCTTAAAGGTTCAAGTACTGTGTCTGACATTCACCGCAAATCAATACATCCTGTGGCAGAGGATCGTACGGGTTTTATCCCAAACAAGTCTGTGGCAGAGACTTTTGTTCGTGCTACGTACTGGCTGCTAGGCAAGTGAGAGAGGTCTATCCAGGCGGGCAAAGATTGAATTCCACAAGGGGAGTGCATTCAACTACAAGTGTTCAATTCCAAAGAATGTTCTAAAGAATACTAAGGAAAGGTATTTGAGCTTCCCTGCAACTTTCCTTCTGCCTCTTTCCTGCTACTTCCTTTATAACTGGTTCATTAAAGCATTGGAAAATATACTCAAGTGTTTGGTGCTTATATCGTCCAGAGGTAAACTCAACGGGACCCTAGACCCGGTGCCGGTGAAACAGAGGTATCGAGAGTGAAGGTAACAGGCCCGCTTTAAACCAGCAGTTCCACCGAGAGTTAGTGCTACATTGGGATTTTATGTGATAGACCAACATAAAGTGGCACATAATTGTGAAGTGGAAGGAAAATGATAAAAGGTTTTCCAATTTTTTTTTACAAATAAATATGTGCAACGTGTAGCGTGCATTTATATTCAGCCCTCTTTACTCTGATATCCCTAACTGAAATCTAGTGGTACCAATTGCCTTCAGAAGTCACCTAGTGAGTCCTCCTGTGTGTAATTTAATCTCAGTATAAATACAGCTGTTCTGTGAAGCCCTCAGAGGTTTGTTAGAGAACCTTAGTGAACAAACAGAATCATGAAGGCCAAGGAACACACCAGACAGGTCAAGGACAAAGTTGTAGAGAAGTTTAAAGCTAGGTTAGGTTATAAAAAAAATATCCCAAGCTTTGAACAACTCTGGGAGCACTGTTCAATCCATCATTCAAAAATGGAAAGAGTATGGCACAACTGCAAACCTACCAAGACATGGCCGTCCACCTAAAGTGACAGGCCGGGCAAAGAGAGCGTTAATCAGAGTTGCAGCCAAGAGGACCATGGTAACTCTGGAGGAGCTGCAGAGATCCACAGCTTGGGTGGGAAAATCTGTTTACAGGACAACTGTTAGTTGTGCACTCCACAAATCTGAACTTTATGGAAGAGTGGCAAGAAAAAACATGGTGGTGGTGGCATCATGTTGTGGGTATGCTTTTCTTCAGCAGTGACAGGGAAGCTGGTCAGAGTTGATGGAAAGATGGATGGAGCCAAATACAGGGCAATCTTAGAATAAAACCTGTTATGCCCCGTACACACGATCGGACATTGATCGGACATTCCGACAACAAAATCCATGGATTTTTTCTGACGGATGTTGGCTCAAACTTGTTTTGCGTACACACGGTCGCACAAAGTTGTCGGAATTTCCAATCGCCAAGAATGCAGTGACATATACCATGTACAACGAGACTAGAAAAGGCCAGTTCAGAACCAAGCGCTGCACCCTTTGGGCTCCTTTTGCTAATCTCGTGTTAGTAAAAGTTTGGTGAGAGACGATTCGCGCTTTTTCAGACTCATGGTTTTCAGATCATTTTCTGCTGTTCAGTTTGTGCTTGTGGGTTTGTATCTGCTCTTCAGTGTGTGCAGCGAGTTACACGTGACTCTTGTCATTGTGTTCTTGTTCGTTCGTTACTGTTTTTCAGGTCGCTCTTCACAGGCCTTGCTGTTCTTCAGTGCGTTCTGTTACTTCGTTCTGAGCAGCCGACCGTTTTCTAGCCATGTTGCGTATACGTATTCCTCGTAGAGTTCGTGCTGTGTGGGGGCTTGGTTTTGGGGTCCTGACCTTGACACAAGTCCAGTCCATGAACAGGGTGGGGAGGAGTTCATGGACCAAGAATTGGTTGCTTCAGCGTGACCAGTTCTGTCATATGCCTTTGCTCCGTGAGATCCGTGAGAATAATCTTGATGATTTCAGGAACTTTCTCCGGATGGCGGACCCCATATTTCACTGTTTGTTGGCTTTGCTGACCCCCTATATCAGCAGGCAGGATACCTGCATGAGGCAAGCCATCACTCCGGAGCAGAGGCTCGTCAGCACCCTGCGGTACTTGGCGACAGGGAGAAGCCTGCAGGACTTGAAGTTCTCAACAGGCATCTCCCCCAGGCTCTGGGGATCATTATCCCAGAGACCTGTTCTGCCATCATCCAAGTCCTGCAGAATGAGTATATTAAGATAAGATTTATCCTTTAACATCACATTTTATTGTATTTAATGTTTGATAATATATTGTGTTTCTTTCCTCATTCCCAAATTACCATGATTGGAATATGCTGTGAATGTCCCCTTTGTCCTTATGCATGCTGGATTTTTATGTAATAATTTTTTTCTCCTTCATACATATTTGCTTTCTCTTACCTCCCCAGCATGGTCTCCTGGCCCTATATTCACCTCTTGTATTCACTTAACAATGTATTTTATCAGCTCCATAGTAGTGTTTTACCCCAAACACCCCCTAAAATGATTTTAAAATGTGATTTGTGCTTTAAATTCAGGCAGAGTGCCAGAGGCTTTTTTGGGGGGTCCCCAAATCATTTGGAACCCTCCCTCCCCCCAACTGCTAAGTCAGCTGATACCAATTCTCTATCTATCCTCAATCATCTATCTGCTGACTTTGCCAAACCCATACACACTATACCCTTCTTTTTTGTGGTCAGATGTATGGATGAATTCCCCAAAGCATGTAGCGCAAGGGCCTGCCTGTATACTTTCAAATGGTACTGTTTAAAGTTTTTGTATACTATTATTATCTTGATAGGTAATAGTAGAATTTCCAAATGTGCTCAAATGTGTACAATGTGTATTTATATCTTTGTATTATGACACTTTTTACCTGTCCAGTGGGCTGCCAATAGTGTAACTAAGGAGGGGCTGGCCAAAGTAATACCGATTATTTAGGCATTCATCTCTCAATGAAGTGGAGAGGATTACCTGTCCAAGAGCTCCCCCCCCCTCTAAAATGTCAAAAATGGCCCATGAGAGGGGGGAATCTGATAGGTGTACCTTATACTTTGGTCTTTAAAAACTCCCTCAAATAAGTGTTATCTTGATGTTGGCCAAGAATGTTTGTGTCTAATCTGTTTTCCCTGTTTATGTGCAAAATGTCTAAGTTTTTTTTGTTGTTTGACTCCACAGTTTCCTTCCACGCCACAGGAATGGCAGACTGTGGCCTCCCACTTTGCCCAGCAGTGGGACTTTCCTAACTGCGGAGGGGCAATTGATGGGAAACACGTCCACATCGTCCCACCACCCGACTCGGGGCCATGCTATTATAATTACAAGGGGTTCAATAGTATTGTGATGTTGGCGGTGGTGTTGGCTACTTACGAGTTGCTGGTTGTGGATGTGGGGAAGAATGGCCGGATGTCCAGTGGTGGAGTCATCACCCAGATGGAGTTCTACAGGCATCTCCAAAATGGCAGCTTGGACTTGCCACCTCCAGAAGACAATATGGAAGGACTCCCATTTGTCTTTGTTGCAGATGAAGCGTTTGCACTGGGGAACCATCTTATGCGGCCATTCCCGATGAGAACCCTCACCCCGGACCAGAGGGTTTTTAATTACCGGCTGGCCAGAGCCAGAAGAGTGGTGGAGAACACGTTTGGAATCATGGCCAGCTGGTTCCGCCTATTTCTTACACCCATACACATGGCGGAGTATAAACTGAATTATATTATCCTGGCATGCTGTGTTCTACACAACTTTTTATGGCAACATTCTGCCAACTATGCTGGCTCAGTTGGGCCTGAGGCCGGAATTCTAAATGAAACAACCCTGACCGCGCTTGAAAGTGGCCGTCCTGGCTTGCCTCCAATGAGTGCCCGTGATGTCCGGCTAAGATACATGGAATACTTTGCGGGTAGGGGGGCTATCAATATGCCAGACAATGTCTGTAACCTTTTTTAAATAATACAAAAATAACTACTCAAATCTTTGGTGATATTTACTGATTGTGTTTCTTTTAGCTGACCCTGACAGAAATGTGGTGAGTCCTGAAAATGGTGTGATTGTGTAACCTTACAAAGCACTGTTGGGTGTTATTTACTAAAGGCAAAGACACTGCACTACAAGTGCACTTGAAACTGCACTTGTAGTGCAAAGTGGATTTGCCCTTAGGAAATAACACCCATTGTCACAGAAAACACCAATTAGAGCACCACAAAAGTGTTGGAGCGTTGGGACAATAATCCACACATTCTTGATTAACAATCTTTTTAATACCAGCACAATCACATGTGCATTTAGAAATAGTTTTTAAAACAAACCAACATATATATGTATAACATGTATAACAATTTTTGGGGTTACATTAGAAAAAGTAGAAATGTCCATTTAAGATAAAACCAACAAGAAAGACACAAATTTTGAACTTACAAAGTTCACATTTGGTAGAACTTGAAGGCAATATCAGACATGAGTATTTACAAACTGTGTTTGATATTGCGTTCAGATGGGGTAAAATAACCCCAGGAAAAGCCAAATTTTGAAGATGCACACAAATTGCCGAATGTCAACATGTGCTAGCTGCCATCATGGGGGATCAAGGGACTAGTTTTTGGGGTGCAACCCCTTCCTCACAACTACTTTATTATTGAGGAAGGGGTTGCACCCCCAAAATGTGTCTATTGATCTCCCGTGATGGCAGATAGCACATGTTGACACACTGTGTGCATCTTCAAAATTTTGCTTTTCGCAAATATGTCAAAAAATGGTAAAAAATTTTAGCACACAAAAAACCCAAAGGATTTGGAGGGGTTTTAAACTTTCCCTAAAACATCAATGATGTTCTTCATTTTTTGTTGAACATCATTGATGTTTTTATAAATATGCCGGCATCCATCTCGTACCTGAACCCGTGGTCGCAGGCACTCACCTGTTGTGGTGCCAATTTCCACCACGTCTTCCTCCTCCTGCTCTGCTTGGCTTGGGTGGATTTCCCCTTCTTCCAGAGGTGGGGGGTCTGTGGTCTCCTTGGATGAGGGGTGTCCTCTGAGTCTTTTAACCTGTAAAAAAAAAATAGGTATACTTAGCACACAGATATTTGATGTAACAAATAGGAATATGAAACATTGCTTGGAAGAAGGGTACAATTGTCTATTTTGGCAGAGTTTCAAGATGTAGAATTTTTATTGTCCTTTGTCAAGCTTTAATACTTCACAGATGAAGACACCCCAATAGTATACACTGGAGCACCTGTGTGGGCCCCCTAATAAAAAGGGTGTTCTTGTGTCCCACACTAGTGCTACAGTGTCCAGATGTGTAAACAGCTGCTGAGTGTCCTCTCCTTACACAGAATCTAGTTTGCATTTCATTCTAGTTACAAACCCATGTACAAAACCAAATTATTTTCAGACAAGTAGGCCATAAATAAAATAAATGTGGGCAAATGCATATAGGAATATGCATAAAGACAAGGACTTTATTCCAATCTTCATTGATATGTTCAGGGAGCTGCCCTGTCTGTGGCAGATAAACCACCCTGAATATAAGAACCAAACAAAGAGGAAGACAGAGCTGGATAATTTGTTGGAATTTGTGAAGACGGTGATCCCCACGGCAGACATCACCTATTTGAAGATCCTAATTGGTGGCCTGAGGAGTACTTATCTAAGGGAGCACAAGAAGGTCCAGGATTCCCAGAGATCAGGAGCTGCAGATGACATTTATGTCCCCAGGCTGTGGTACTATGACAGGCTGCATTTTCTGGCAGGCCAGACTGAACCCAGGCCAGCACTCTCCAGTCTTCCTTCCACGCTTCCTTCCCCCCAGCTGAGGCTTCTGATGCCCAACCTGGGCCTTCCAGGCAGCAACATGTGGAGGAGCCCAGCTTGAGCCCAGGTATAGCATTCTTCTAAATATTTCTGGTTGTCCAATCAATGATGTTAAATAGATGTTAGTTTGGATTGCTAATTTATGATTGTGATTGATGAAGCAAAAACTAAAACCATGTCCCTTTTTCATACACAGGGAAGTCTCAGCCAGGAGGTGGCCGGGCCAAGCAGGCTGCCTGATATCCAGGTACCTCCCCTCCACCTTCAAAGAAAAAGTGGCAGGGAGAGGAGTAACCTGGAGGAGGCTGCCATAGGCCTCTTTTGGAAGGCTACTGAGGCCCTCAGAACACCCCACAGTATGGAGGAGGACTTTGCTGGCATACCTGCATGCAAAATGATGCAGATGGAGGAGGGCCAATGACTCCTGTGTGAGTTCTTAATTTTGGAAGCTCTCAATAAGGGGTTGAGGGGCCAAATAACATGTGCTACCCACATTTGTGACCTCACACATAGTCCTCCTCCTTCTCCTCCTCCAGGTCCTACACCTCCTCCTCCTCCTCCAGGTCCTACTCCTCCTCCTGCCACATCTCCAACATCAGAGCCACAGCCGGGAAGGAAGCGTGGAAGGAAGACCAGAGAGTGATGACCCTGGGTTCAGTCTGGTCTGGCAAAATATGCAGGCTCTTGTAGTACCACAGCCTGGGGACACAGATGTCATCTGCTGCTTTCCGGATCTCTGGGACTTCTGGACCAGACTTCACTCCCTTAGATAAGGACTCCTCAGGCCACCAATTTTGCTGGAAAATAATTGATGTCTGCCCTGGGGGTCAAAGGCTTCGCCAATTTATGATGTTTATCCAGCGTTGCCTCCCTCTTTGTTTGGTTCTGAGCCCTTAATAAAGGAATTTTTGGTTCAATTATACTCACCTATGTGTGTTTTCCTTCAAAAAGGACAGTTTGTTTGTGAGGAGACAGGTACATTTGTAAACTACAATGTGAAATTAACAAGGGACACCAACACCAAGCAATCTCCTTGAGATTAAATAATACAAGATACCAATGGTGTTGTGGTAACTTGACACACAAAACACACACAAAAATATTATGGAGTCAAACCAATAAAAAATAAAAAAAAATCAGCCTTGAAAAAAAAATACAAACCCAAAAATAACAAAACAAAACAGCTTCGAAAAAAATACAAAAAAAAAAAAAAACACAGCCTTGAAAAAAATACAAGACAACAATAAAACAACAAAAAACAAATTTGGTCTGATGTGACAAATCAAAATATATTGAGGGAATCACGATAAATAATAAAGAAAGAAGTTTGTGAGAAGTCTGTGTGAATATGAGCAGCAAAACTACTTCATTCTTCTCACATTATAAAGAAGAAGAGAGTGTGCTGTATTAAACAATTTTAAACATTGCAGCGTGACGAAAGTGCTCTATCCATTCCGAATGCTAATTTTACCAGACCGAGCTGTTCCGTCTCAGAATTTCTTCTGAGCATGCATGGCACTTTGTGCGTCGGAATTGTCCACACACGGTCGGAATTGACGCGATCGGATTTTGTTGTCGGAAAATTTTATAGCCTGCTCTCAAACTTTGTGTGTTGGAAAATCTGATGGAAAAAGTCCGAAGGAGCCCACACACGTTCGGAATTTCCGACAACACGCTCCGATCGCATATTTTCCGTCGGAAAATCTGACCGTGTGTACGGGGCATTAGAGTCTGCAAAAGACTTGAGAATGGGGCTAAGGTTCACCTTTCAACAGGACAATGACCCTAAACATACAGCCAGAGCTCCAATGGAATGGTTTAGATCAAAGCATATTTATGTGTTAGAATAGCCCAGTCAAAGTCCAGACCTAAATCCAATTGAGAACCTGCGGCAAGACTTGAAAATTGCTGTTCACAGACACTCTCCATCCAATCAGACAGAGCTTGAGCTATTTCGCAAAGAAGTTTGGGCAAAAATGTCACTCTCTAGATGTGCAAAGCTGGTAGAGACATACCCAAAAAGATTTACAGCTGTAATTGCAGTGAAAGGTGGTTCCACAAAGTATTGACCCAGGGGGGCTGAATACAAACGCACACCACACTTTCCACATATTTATTTGTAAAAAATGTTGAAACCCATTTATCATTTTCCTTCCACTTCACAATTATGTGCCGCTTTGTGTTGGTCGACCACATGAAATCCCAATAAAATAAATTTAGTTTTTGGTTGTAACATGACAAAATGTGTAAAATGTTAAGGGGTATGAATACTTTTTCAAGGCACTGTAGGTACTGAAAGTTCATATGCAGCTATACACCTTAATCTTACATTTTGAAAATATGGAACAAGAGAAAGGGCTGGGGTGAGCTCAACTGCAAGCATGGTAAGGAGATACATTTCAATAAGGTCATGTCAACTGGGCCAAAGGGGTGGGGCTAATACCTCTACAAAGAGTAAAGAAGAAAAAGGAAAAGCAGCTATTTGAATTTGTCTGTACAGGAAAACTCCAACCAGTAATACCAAGTGCTCCTAAATTTCGCATTCAAACTCTTGATTGAGCTGGTCAAATCTTCCATCAGTCTGATGTCCTCAATTTGGTGCACCCATTGCACTATTGTTGGGTGATTGACTTCCATTTCACTGGTATACAAGAGCATACAATGTCAGCTAGGTGGATAATAACTAAGTTATTATAGCATTTTAGGGAAACTGAGTTATGATGCAGGAGGTATGGAATGATCAGTACATTTCTGAACAATTCAGTGCATGTCAGTCCAAATGGGCAGGAGTGCACGGCACGACCAGAAGATATGAAGGAGATCACCCATCCAAGAATTACATTCGCAGCAGATATTGTGCACTGAGGGATAAATGGAGTTTAAGAACAATGGGGTACAATAACAGTGCATCACAGGTTTGTAGCCAAATTCTTGGTATTTGTTACTAATCGATTATCTGTATGAAGGCAAAATAATTGTAGACCAGAGGTCGTTGGAAAAGGGAAGCCAATAGTAACATTCTAAGAAAGTGAGACAATGAGAGAATCCTTAAGGGTCCAAATGTAATAAGGCCTGGGTTTTAGCCAATTAGCTTTTGTGAAGTAGAATGGTGCACACCTTTTGTTTTCAAGGTACAGAGCAGAGGCTGAAAAACTATATTTAAAAAGTTGAGTTCAAACTGGATTTTCCCTAAAATGGGGTATAAAAATGATGGGAATGGAGATACATTACATGTTTCAAATGCACATTTACAGGTATGCCATGTAGGAGAAACAGTCAGGTGTCTATGCAGTTCAGCTGTCGGAAATATAGAACTCTGTAATAAAAGGTTTAAAGATGTTGCTGAGACTGCATGTTCCATACTGGCTGACTGCATCATAGTGACGTGTCTATGCCAGTCTAGGGCTCTGGTCAGATGCTGATATAGCTTAACATCTGGAAGCAACATCTTTCCGCTAACTTTAGATCTATAGAATACCTTGTGCTTAATGCACGCCAGCTTCGATGCTCAGACAAAATTGTTGAAAATGAATTGGACATTTTTAAAATAGGAAGGTGGGATCATCTAAAGTACAGGATATGGGGCATTCGATTTTGCTTGATCAGGGTTACTGAGAAAAAACAGTAGGTCATTCACGTAATCACAGATCTTATGTTGTTGACCCCCCACCTTTATGCCCATCTTGTCTGGATCCACATGAGCGATGCACAAAAAGGTGTCTCTTATGTTGCAAGAAAAATGAGGGAGGAGAGAGGGCATGTCCCATTTTTTATACCAAAAGTGTCTGATAGAACACCTTTAGCCTGCATTTAGGCTGAGGGAGCGGAGTATAAAGAACCTATCCACTGTTGCATAAAGGCAGAGAGTGTCAAATGAAGTTAAATGCCTAAACAAAATGTGATGCCCGTTGATTCTGGAAATGTTTATAGTAAATCAGTGTTTAGCCTTCAGGGTCCAGCACCTTAGCTGGCTTAGTCTGTTTAATAGCCTGTATGAATTCCACAGTTGAAATTTGGTCTTCCAATAGTTTAGACATTTGAGGGTCAAATGTTTGCATATCAATGAGTCAATGATAGCTACATATGTGGTCTTCATGTAATCGCTGTTGATTGGCTGACCGGTGTGGGGTTACATTTTAAAGGGTGGTGTAATAATCCGTAAAAGTATTACCTATATCTTCAGTGATATCATCAGGTAGGGAAGATAAGAAGCCAGAAGAGGTGAGATCGATGAAACAAATGTGTGGGTCCTTTGGTGAGCATTAGCTAATGACCTGCTGCACTGATTTCCATCAATTATTAAAGTTGATAAAAATTACATCTACATTTGGACAACATGTCTTTGGGGTTTCATAAGAGGATTGATCTTAAGCAATGTTAAGTCAGTCAGGGTATAGGGTTGTCTGCATTAATTTGGGAGAGAAGATTAGAATCTTGTGGTTCCTCTGTTTTTTCAGGAGGGAACATGCCTCTAATTAAAGATTTGTGAGCTTCCCACACAACATGGGGTTGGGTTTCTGAAGACAAGTTAGTCACAAAGTACTGTTATATCTCTTTTGATATGCCTGCAGCTACTGCTGTGTAGTGTAAAAGTGTCTCTTGAAGGAAGACCAACTGAGCAATATTATCTGGATTGTGTCGCTGAAGGTTGGATATACTGACCTTGAAGGGATACGTGTTTCTGCTTGTGGTCAAGAGATTCACCACAGAGTTATGCCCCGTACACACGGTCGGATTTTTTGATGGAAAATGTGTGATAGGACCTTGTTGTCGGAAATTCCGACCGTGTGTAGGCTCCATCACACATTTTCCACATTTTCCATCGGATTTTCCGACACACAAAGTTTGAGAGCAGGATATAAAATTTTCCGACAACAAAATCCGTTGTCGGAAATTCCGATCGTGTGTACACAAATCCGACGGACAAAGTGCCACGCATGCTCAGAATAAATAAAAAGATGAAAGCTATTGGCCACTGCCCCGTTTATAGTCCCAATGTACGTGTTTTACGTCACCGCGTTTAGAACGATCGGATTTTCTGACAACTTTGTGTGACCGTGTGTATGCAAGACAAGTTTGAGCCAGCATCCGTCGGAAAAAATCCTAGGATTTTGTTGTCAGAATGCCCGAACAAAGTCCGGCCGTGTGTACAGGGCATAAGAAGGTAGAACTTAGCAATGGTTATTAATAAAGAAAAAAGAGCAAGAGGAGGCCTGTGATAGCCATCTGGCGCTAAGAAGGGGAAGAAGGGTGGTTTGATGTGAAAGGTACAAGAAAGGAGGGTGCTCTATTTCAAGCAAAAACAGGTACTAATCTAAGGACAGAGGATGCAGGAATGGAAACTTGAAATTAGATTGGAGTTGCTAAGGGTGATTACAGGGGAGGGAATGTCACTGTCCCTGGACCATTCTAGATGGTAAGCAGGGTAATCGTAGGTGGGGAATGTGGCAGAGCATGGGGTAGGAAGCTACCAAGCTCATATATTTGAAAAAAGTCCAGGAATGTCCATATCAGGAACATAGCGTAATCCTCAGACACAAAAAACAGTAGCAGAATAAAACAATAACAGAAATTTTTATTTCTTTGCAACAGTGAAGGGACTCATTTTGAGTGTATTGATAAGCAAAAAAAAAACACGAGATCTCAGAACTCAACATACAGCTATTAACCCCAAAAGCATCACAGTAACAAGGGCACGTAGGGCAAAAGGTTCACTGTTGCGATGGCCATGTACCCAAGGAGGCTCCATCCTTCCAAGAGAGCTTCAGATATTAGTTCTCATTATAACAAATTAATATATGGTACCACTTAAAACCTTAGGTGAAACAGGTATGGAAAAGAGGCCCATCTGTTTAGTATATTGTCAGCATGACAGATAAGTTGGGCATCTTGTCATGAGGATTACAAATACTAGAAAAATATGGTACCATGGCACTAGGGATGAGCCGAACACCCCCCCGGTTCGGTTCGCACCAGAACCTGCGAACGGGCCGAAAATTTGCACAAACGTTAGAACCCCATTGACGTCTATGGAACTCGAACGTTCGAAATCAAAAGTGCTAATTTTAAAGGCTAATTTGCATGGTATTGTCCTAAAAAGGGTTTGGGGACCCGGGTCCTGCCCCAGGGGACATATATCAATGCAAAAAGAGTTTTAAAAACAGCCGTTTCTTCAGGAGCAGTGATTTTAATGATGCCCAAAAGTAGAAAAAAAAAAAAGTGAAATATTCCTTAAAATATCATACCTGGGCGGTGTCTATAGTATGCCTGTAAAGTGACGCATGTTTCCCATGCTTAGAACAGTCCCTGCACAAAATGACATTTTTAAAGGAATAAAAGTCATTTAAAACTGCTTGCGGCTTTAATGTAATGTCAGATCCTGGTAATATGAATGAAAATCAGTGAGACAAATGGCATGGGTACCCCCCTAGTCCACTATGAGGCCCTTTGGGTCTTGTATGGATATTAAGGGGAACCCCGCACCCAAATTAAAAAAAGGAAAGGCGCGGGGCAACCAGGCCCTATATACTCTGAACAGCAGTATACAGGCGGTGCAAACAAGACAGGGACTGTAGGTTTGTTGTTAAGTAGAATCTGTTTGTAATTTTGAACTGGTACATTTTTAACGGGTTTAGCTCCAGCCAAAAAATCTATTTTAAGCTTTTTGGAAAACATAGGGAAGGGTTATCACCCCTGTGGCATTTGTTTTGCTGTCTGAGCTCCTCTTCAGAAGATTTCACCTCACTTTCTGTCCCAATGACAAATGTTTTTTGAAAATTTGGGTTTTTTAGTGAAACAAGGATTGGTGATAAAGCATCAGTAGAAAGGAGAAACGTTTTTCCCATATTAACTCTTACAGGAGAGAATTTCCCTTCCTAGGGGTAGATTTTATATCACTTCCTGTTGTCTCCTTCCGTTTGCAAGTAGGAGTCGTTTGTAAGTTGGATGTTTGAAAGTATATACTGCCCTATATACTCTGCAGAAATTTGGGCCTTAGGTGTTGGTGTTGCCACAACACTGTAAGCCCTCACAGGGCCCTGCTGTGAAATATTAGATCAAGATCAAGAATTAGATCAAGAATTGTAATTAAATGCCCCTGTTGAACAGGTGCAGAAAAATTGGGCCTTTGGTGATGGTGGTGGTGCTGGTGCCACAACACTGTAAGTCCTCACAGTTACTCTTGGTGGGCGCTGGAATGGGCCCTGCTGTGAAATATTAGGTCAAGAATTGTAATTACATGTCCCTGTTGAACAGGGGCAGAAAAAGTGAGCCTTAGGGACTGGTGCCACAACACCGCAACCCCTCACAGATACTCTAGTTGCAGCGCAGAAACGAGCCCTGCTGCAAAGTATTGCATAAAAAATTGTAATTACACGCCCCTGTTAAACAGGGGCTGAAAAATTGGGCCTTAGCCACTGGTGGCGGTGCCCAGAACCAAAAGAGGATAATCACTCAACATAACAGGATAGTCACTCAGCATCAGCATAGGCAGTCTTGAAGGGATATGACATTTCAAAAAAAAATATTTGGTTACATCAGCATCAAGTGCTTGGTAGCTGGTGGTGATCCAAGACTGATTCATTTTTATGAAGGTCAGTCGACCGACCGAGTCGGTGGACCGATGCACCCTGTGATCGGTTACAAAGCCTCCAGCAGCACTGAATGTGCGTTCTGAAAGAACGCTGGATGCAGGACAGGCCAGTAGCTCAGTTGCATACTGTGCAAGCTCTGGCCAGTGATCCATCCTCAAGACCCAGTAACCCAGAGGATTTTCGGTGGGAAAGGTGTCCAAGTCAGATCTTGCCCCTAGGTATTCCTGCACCATGTAAAACAGACGCTGGCAATGGTTGCTGGAACCGATCATACCTTGGGGCTGCGGACTAAAAAATTGTCTGAACTGACTGACCGAAGCCTCAGCAACACGTTGTCCAGGAACAGGAGTTTGTAACCTCCCAGTCTCTGGGAATGCGTTGCACAGACCTTTCTGCAAGGCCTCCCGAATATGTTTCATCCTCTGCTCCCTCTGCGATGGCAAGATAAGGTCCACAACCTTACCCTTGTAACGTGGATCAAGGAGGGTTGCCAGCCAGTATTGATCCCTCTCCTTGATACCATGAATACGGGGATTAGGGATGAGCTTCGAGTTTGAGTCGAACTCATGTTCGACTCGAACATCGGCTGTTCGCCAGTTCTCCGAACAGCGAACAATTTGGGGTGTTCGCGGCAAATTCGAAAGCCACGGCACACCCTTTAAAAGTCCATGGGAGAAATCAAAAGTGCTAATTTTAAAGGCTTATATGCATGGTATTGTCATAAAAAGTGTTTGGGGACCTTAAAAATGGCCGTTTTTTGGGAGCAGTGATTTTAATAATGCTTAAGATGAAACAATAAAAGTGTAATATTCCTTTAAATTTAGTACCTGGGGGGTGTCTATAGTATGTCTGTAAAGGGGAGCATGTTTCCCGTGTTTAGAACAGTCTGACAGCAAAATGACATTTCAAAGGAAAAAAGTCATTTAAAACTACTCGTGGCTATTAATGAATTGCCGGTCTGACAATACACATAAAAGTTCATTGATAAAAACGGCATGGGAATTCCCCACAGGGGAACCCCGAACCAAAATTTAAATGACATGGGGGGTCTCCCTAAATTCCATACCAGGCCCTTCAGGTCTGGTATGGATATTAAGGGGAACCCCGACTAAAATTTATAAAAATATGGCGTAGGGTCCCCCTCAAAATCTATACCAGAGCCTTCAGCTTTGGTATGGATTTTAAGGGGAACTCCGTGCCATAATAAAAAAAATGGTGTGGGTCCCCCCCAAAAATCTATACCAGACCCTTATCCGAGCACGCAACCTGGCAGGCCACAGGAAAAGAGGGGGGAGACGAGAGAGCGCCCCCCCTCCTGAACTGTACCAGGCCACATGCCCTCAACATTGGGAGGGTGCTTTGGGGTGGCCCCCCAAAACACCTTGTCCCCATGTTGATGGGGACAAGGGCCTCATCCCCACAACCCTTTCCCGGTGGTTGTGGGGGTCTGCGGGCGGGGGGCTTATCGGAATCTGGAAGCCCTATTTAACAAGGGCCCCCCAGATCCCGGCCCTCCCCCCTGTGTGAAATGGTAAGGGTGTACAAAGTACCCCTACCATTTCACAAAAAAAGTGTCAAAAATGTTAAAAAAGACAAGAGATAGTTTTTGACAATTCCTTTATTTAAATGCTTCTTCTTTCTTCTATCTTCTATCTTCCTTCGGTTTCTTCCTCCATCTTCTTCTTCTTTTGGTTCTTTTGGTTCTTCCTCCGGTGTTCTCGTCCGGCATCTTCCTCCGTGGCGTCTTCTTCCCTTCTTCTTCTCGGGCCGCTCCGCATCCACCATGATGGGAGGCTCCCGCTGTGTGACGCTTCTCCTCTTCTGATGGTTCTTAAATAATGGAGGGGCGGGGCTACCCGGTGACCCCACCCCAATCTAACATCACGGGGAATGCCATAGGGAGGTCCCCGTCAAGTCCCCGTGCGTCAGAGGGGGGTAGGGTCACAGAGTGGCCCCACCCCTCCATTATTTAAGAACCGTCAGAAGAGGAGAAGCATCACACAGCGGGAGCCTCCCATCATGGTGGATGCGGAGCAGCCTGAGAAGAAGACGCCGCGGAGGAAGATGCCGGACGAGAACACCGGAGGAAGAACCAGAAGAACCAGAAGAAGATGGAGGAAGAAACCGAAGGAAGATAGAAGATAGAAGATAGAAAAAAGAAGATAGAAGAAAGAAGAAGCATTTAAATGAAGGAATTGTCAAAAACTGTCATTTTTAACATTTTTGACACTGTTTTGTGAAATGGTAGGGGTACTTACCATTTCACATAGGGGGAGGGCCGGGATCTGGGGGTCCCCTTGTTAAAGGGTGCTTCCAGATTCCGATAAGCCCCCCTCCCGCAGACCCCCACAATCACCGGGCAAGGGTTGTGGGGATGAGGCCCTTGTCCCCATTAACATCGGGACAAAGTGTTTTGGGGGCTACCCCAAAGCACCCTCCCAATGTTGAGGGCATGTGGCCTGGTATGGTTCAGGAGGGGGGGCACTCTCTCGTCCCCCTTCTTTTCCTGCAGCCTGCCAGGTTGCATGCTCAGATAAGGGTCTGGTATGGATTTTTGGGGGGACCCCACGCCATTTAAAAAAAAAAATGGTGCAGGGTTCCCCTTAAAATCCATACCAGACCTGAAGGCTCTGGTATAGATTTTGAGGGGGACCCCATGCCATTTTTTAAAAAAAATTTTGGCCTGGGGTTCCCCTTAATATCCATACCAGACCTGAAGGGCCTGGTATGGAATTTAGGGGGACCCCTCCACGTCATTTTTTTTTTTTTAATTTTGGTTCAGGGTTCGCCTGTGGGGAATTCCCATGCCGTTTTTATCAATGAACTTTTATGTGTATTGTCGGACCGGCAATTCATTAATAGCCGCGAGTAGTTTTAAATGACTTTTTTTCCTTTGAAATGTCATTTTCCTGTCAGACTTTTCTAAACATGGGAAACATGCACCCCTTTACAGGCATACTATAGACACCCCCCAGGTACGAAATTTAAAGGAATATTACACTTTTATTGTTTGACTTTAAGCATTATTAAAATCACTGCTCCCAAAAAAACTGCCATTTTTAAAACTTTTTTTTGCATTGATCCATGTCCCCTGGGGCAGGACCCAAGTCTCCAAAAACTTTTTATGACAATACCATGCATATAAGCCTTTAAAATTAGCACTTTTGATCATTCATGTTTGTGTCCCATAGACTTTAATGGTGTTCGCATGTTCGAACAAATTTTTTGCCTGTTCACGGTGCGAACTGAACAGGGGGGTGTTTGGCTCATCCCTAATGAGGATCCTTCCACAGGCTTTGCAAGATCAGGGAGGCCATGCAGTGTAGGTTTGCTGAGGCATTCGGTCCAAAGTCCTCTTGGTCACTAAGGACGACATAATCCACAGCCACCTCCTCCCAGCCACGTACAAGTCCATGGGTTTCTTGGGACTGTAAACGATTGCTTAAAGATTGCTGCCGATGCTGAGTGCCAGGCTCCACCTGCATGCTGACACAATCCTCCTCCTCCTCTTTGTCCTCTTCCTGTGTGATCGGCGGGCACGCAGGAACACTGTCTGAATAAAGGGGGCCTTGAGAGCTAAGGAAGTCCTCCTCTTCCTGCCACTGTTCTGCCTCAAGTGCCCTGTCCATTATTACACGCAGCGTGTGCTCCAAGAGGTGCACAAGGGGGACAGTGTCACTGATGCATGCACTTTCACTGCTCACCATCCTCGTGGCCTCCTCAAATGGT
This sequence comes from Aquarana catesbeiana, assembly GCF_042186555.1. Classification (NCBI taxonomy): domain Eukaryota; kingdom Metazoa; phylum Chordata; class Amphibia; order Anura; family Ranidae; genus Aquarana; species Aquarana catesbeiana. The sequence continues at coordinate 303,494,343 of NC_133324.1, forward strand.
GACAGGACAGTGCATGCATCTCTGATCATGGCCCACTAGCATGGGGAAAAAAAACAAGCTCCCCTGACCCTGTCCTGGTGCCATAGTCACACAGGTACTCATTGATGGCCCTCTGCTGCATGTGCAGCTGCTACAGCATGGCCAACGTTGAGTTCCACCTGGTGGGCATGTCACAGATTAGGCGGTTCTTGTGCAGGTTAAATTCCTTTTGGAGGTCTGCCAGCCGAGCACTGGCATTATATGACCAGCAGAAATGTACACAGACTTTCCTGGCCCTGCCTCAGGACATCCTGTAAGCCTGGGTACCTGCCCAAGAACTGCTGCACCACCAAGTTAAGGACGTGAGCCAAACAGGGCACATGGGTCATTTGTCCCTGTCGGAGGGTGGAGAGGAGGTTGGTGCCATTGTCAAAAACCACCATTCCTGCCTTAAGTTGGTGTGGCGTCAACCACCTCTGAACCTGCCCCTGCAGAGCTGACAGAATCTCTGCCCCAGTGTGGCTTCTGTCCCCCAAGCACACCAGCTCAAGCACTGCATGGCATCTTTTGGCCTGGGTACTTGCGTAGCCCCTTGAGCGCCTACGGAGCACTGCTGGTTCTGAGGACAAAGCACAGGAAGAGGCCATGGAGGAAGAAGAATAGGGGTGGAGGAGAGAGGTGTGTCAGAATCACCAGTAGTGGCATTTTGGAGGCGTGGTGCAGAACAACCTCCAACATTACTTCACCTTGTCCTGCATCCTTCCCAGCTGCCAGCAGAGTCACCCAATGTGCCGTGAAACTTAGGTAACGTCCCTGTCCATGCCTGCTGGACCATGATTCAGCGGTAATATGCACCTTACCGCTGACCGCCCTGTCCAGTGAGGCCAAGACATTGCCTTCCACATGCTGGTAAAGAGCCGGAATTGCCTTCCGTGAGAAAAAGTGGCGTTTGGGAACCTGCAACTGAGGAACCGCACATTCCACAAACTCACAGAAGGGGGCAGAGTCTAGCAACTGAAAAGGTAGCAGTTGAAGTACTAGCAATTTTGCCAAGCTAGCATTCAACCGCTGGGCATGTGGATGGCTGGGAGCGAACTTCTTTCTGCGGTGCAGCAGCTGGGGCAGGGAAATTTGCCTGGTTCAATCTGACATCGGTGTACCAATAGCAGATTGCCCGCAAGTACTTGGCTGTAACACACCTAATTCTACACCTTCATTCCTCTCAATGCAGGTCTCAGAGAGGACTGAAGGTATAGTGGGGTTGGACATGCCAGCTGATGAGGAGCAAGGAGAGGTCCTCTTTGTTCTTTGGTGTGGGTCTTTTAGGTACGCTTGCCAACGAACTGCATGGCAGGTCAACATATGTCTGGTCAAGCATGTGGTGCCCAAGCGGGAGATGTTTTGGCCACGCGAGATACGCTTGAGACATATGTTGCAGCAGTGCGATCTGATGCACTCGTCTCAAAAAAGGCCCACACCAAAGAACTTTTGGAATAATGCACAGGGACAGCAGCACCCTGCACATGCGGAGCTCTGCGGTGTGATGCAGTCAGTGTGCTGCCCTTAGGCTGGCCCCTGGAAGGCATCCTGCCTCGTTGGGGATGTGCCTCCTCCTCTCTCCTATCAGGCACCCACGTGGAGTCAGTGACCTCATCATCCCCTCCCTCCTCATCACTGGAGCAAACCTGGCAGTATGCTGCAGCAGAGGGAACATGACTGTCAGATTGCTGTCCTTCTTGGGCACCCCCTCTGTCCGGGCTCACGTTACTGCCTTCATCTAGCTGAGTACCATCATCAGAGCCTTCAAAACACTGGGCATCCTCCTGGAGCATATACCCAACTCCTCAGGAGGACATGGTGGGGCTAGGGAATGTTGTGGAAAATTTTATATTAATGTGTTGTCATAAGTCTCCCAGTGTGTCTGATCAACCACAGCCCGTTCTAAAGAACTGACTGGGGCAGATCAATGCTGGCTGAGACCTGTTAGGTAGTGGAAAACTTCCTGGTGTTTGGAGAGAGGTGTTTGCGGAGAGAGGACATGTCCGCCAGCAAAAGGGCCCCTGTGCAATGCACAGAACGATCATCTGGTGGGGATGCGTTCACTCTGCAAAGACATTATCGGTTTAGAGGTGTTTTGCTCTTGTCACCCCTGGTATGCCTGATCAACATGTTTGGGGTGCCATGACCTACACCTGCAGATAATCTCTCATCCATGCACGAGGAACTTTAGTCATCGTCATTTAGTATATTGTATCATGTCCTGTAGTAATTGGTTGTTTTGTGTTCTGCTGTTAAATCCTTATATGGTCACTCACATCCTGTGAGGTCACAAGCTTTGTAAGAGGTGTTTGGCTGTTGGAGGCAGAACCCTCGAGCTTTTGGGACCTCCTATTGATATGCTAATAAAGTGGCTCACGCAGACAGCTAAGGGAGGCTGGCTAGCAGTGTGTTTTTGGAACTTGAACGAGGAGGATGTGATTATTTGTCTAGTTGGTTGGATGGGGCACACACCAGAGGATGGATACGATCAAAAGGTGAGATGGTATTATATCATTTAGACAAAATTGTTATTATGATTAGAAACAGGAGATTTGGCTGTGTGCTTTGTGTACAACCAAATTTCGCTAACAGCATGGCGAGCCAGGTACTTTATGGAGCAGACAGGACCCCGTCCACATCGGTGAGAAAAGGGGGGAGAATGGATCCCAGTCTAGGAGATTTCTTTCCGATGTGTTGGGGAGCCTTTGCTCTGCAAAAGAACAAATTTTTCGTCTTTTGAAATAATGCTGGAAGTTTGATCATATGTCTGGTGTGTGCCTCTGTGTGTGTGTGTGTGTGCCTGCTTGCGTGTGTGTGTGTGCGTGTGTGTGATTTGTATCTCGAATCTTTGTGCAAGGAGACTGTGTGTGTGTGTAAGTGACTGATGCTGTGTAACAAGTTTGTAATGCATGTGAGAAATGGATGAATTGTAATTATTACTTATGTATGAGACAAGTAGATTACATGAGTTTTGTAAAGTGTTTGATTGACTCAAGACACAGATGGTTAGTGGACTTTGATGGTTATGAAAAGAACATACAAGCATTCACTGTCTGTATCTCTCGTTCCTGTGAAAGCTGATGTGAACTGAGTTTGAGTGTATGTTACAGCCGTGTAATTGTGGGTTATGTGGCTTGGTTGTTTCATTGGATAGCATGTGTTCCTAAGTTGTTTTTTTTTGTATGAACACTTTTAAATGTTTGTCTAAGCGTTCATTTAGTATCTCAAATGTGTAAGTTTTTGGGGAGACATTTTTGGTTTTGGCAGGAAAATGTTTTTTGTCCGCTACTTCCTTTTGTTGTTGTCTGCCATGTGACTACGGTCGGCCATTTTCTTTTCCTTTGTGTGTGAACTTTAAAATGTTTATCCATCTTGGTCAGTTTTGGCGGGAAAATGCGCCATTTTGTTGGGGTCTGGCCTTTGTTGTGGTCACCATGTGCATCGGTGGCCATTTTGAAGACCTGTGAGCCTCCTATAGGGGAAGCTGCTACATTGTGTATTCCTTTGTGTGTGCAAAGCCATGTGCTTTAAGCTACAATCTGGCTTCTAGGCACCATTTTGTGAATTCTATTTTTGTACTGTTTACATACTTTTCAAGGAAACTATTGTGTTTTCTGTATTGAAAATTGGTTTTGAGTGAAATCTCTACTTTGCACTGAATTTCAATGGATAACAAGACTGGCTTTAACTGAGTTTTTGGTACACAGCAGTGTGTGTTATTTTAATTTTTTTATGTTTTGGCAGTTTCTCAGAGGCTTCTATCGCTTTAAGCTAAGGTTTGCTAGCCTGCAGTATCCCTCCCCTCTCTTTTCCTGTACATTGATATGTAAATAAACCAGTTTGAGGGGTTTTAGAGCTGGGCATGCAGCATTTTACGTATCAACAGGAAGTTGGTGGGGGGGGGAGCTTGGAGTATCACACAAGCAAATGAGATTTGTGCTTGGAAGGACAATGGGAAAATACTGGCGTTTGAAAGTGTTTTAAATTTAATTCCAATTGTTTTAAAGAAGTTTATGTTTCTAGTGAAGATTTCTAATGTCTTGATAGACAAAATACGAAGCTATTTGGGGCTTCCTATCCCCCTCCCTCTTCCTACTCAGGTGTGCAACAGGAAGTTGGTGGGAGGGGCTTGGGGTCTTTTGACTCGTGTTTGGAAGGACGAAATCATTTTTATTGTTAAATTAAATTAAGGTTTATACTGTAATACAGTTTTGGGTAGAGAGCAAACAGGAGGCATCCAAGTTATTGTTGTAATATCGAGGTACAGAGAGAAGCCGCAGTGTTTTGTAAAAAAAAAAAAAAAAAAAGCAGACAAAAGTGCTCTGTGTATGTTCGTCTGGCAACGCAGTGTACGGTCGTACAGCGCAATGCGCTTGTGTATGCATACACTGTGAGGGGTTGAGACATAATTCGGGGGTTGATCTGTGGTTGCTGGTGAATCATTTGGCATAGTTCTGTGCCAAACGTGTTGGGACAACAAGCCATAGAGTTGATGCCTCGTTTTAGTGTTTCTAGTTGAGTGACTAATTTGTAGTCTGTCAATCCACCGTGTAAGAAGGCACCGGGCGGTGGTCTCCGAAATGGGTGCAAGGGTTTTCCCTGGACGCAGGGGTAAGACGATAAGCCGATTTGAATCGCCATGGGCAATGGCAGTCCATGCAAGGGAAGGAATGCGAGGCTTCCCACAGTCAGACGGATGCACAAGAGCATGGAGTCTAGTTCTGAGGAAAAAGGCCATTAAACCCCAGAAAGATTGACATAGGTGGTCCAAGGATACTATTTTGGGTATCCCTCTGGAGTTGATGTTGCGCGACTGCGGTTTCAGAAATCTGTAATGTTGAGTGAGTTGATGGATGCGTAGTACACATTTGTGTGATTAAAAATACACAGGCCTGTTTTTGAACTTTGTGTGGCTGGTCCATGCAAAGATTTTGAAATGCTCTAGTGCCTTTCAAATTGTATTCTTTTCTATCGCTAAACGAGTGAAGGCAGCATTCCAACTGGTCGTTTTTATGTTTTTCATTTTTTGTTTTTGGGAACTATGAAATATCTCCCCCACATTTGTATCTAAATGTTTGTCTTTGTTTCATTGTTTGTATGTGGTAACAAGATGTTTGAACCTCCCGTGACAGCCCTCTTGCGTGTCGCGGCTGTTGTATTTTAGGAAAAAAAAAAACGTGAAAGTAAGATTTACAGAGGGTTTAGTTATTATCGGTTTTGTGGAATGTCAGTGACAATTTACCAATGTACATGAATATTGTATTGTTTACCATTCTTTGAAGGATAGAGTAATAACCTTTGCTTATAAGTATCTTTTCAGGTCCAGTTTCTGGAAGAGTGTGTACAGGTGTATAAGAAGGTAAAAGTATCATAGGCTATTTCACTGTTTTATTCTGCACCATTCTAAACCCTACATGTCTTCCTCCAGTTTGTAATGAGGAGGGAAGAAAAGGGGGGATGAGAGTGGTGAGAATAACACATTTTCAAACCAACAATACTAACCTTTGTAATTCTAACCAAGTTTGTGCCAAGACTGTCTTTCTTTGATGGAATTTGAATCAGCAAGCAGCAGTCTGGTGAAAGCGGCTCCCATCCCAGATGCTAAGAACCTTTTTGTCACTGGTTCCAGGTATTACACCCCGGATGGTAAGCCACGCACAGGTTATGCAGTGACCACAGTCCCGATGTCTGGGTTATTGTCATATGAGGTTTGTTTGAAGGTCAACCAAAAACAGAATTGTACTTTCCTCATTAGCTGTCACCTACATTCTCAGCTGATGGGGTGGGTGCAATCACTGTAACATGAACTTCAAAAGGTACACCACAGGGTTCACGAGTCCATCCTGGACCCTGACACAATAACCAGTTTACATTCTTTCCAACCAGGTGACTGGGTCATTGTAAAGAAGCTTGAGGGATGAGACCACGCCAGCCACTGCAAGAAGCGGATCAACCACAAAAGAGTAGAGAAGTATCTTCGTTGATTTATATTTTTTGTTTAATAAATTTTGGCAAGGGTAACGATGAAAAGCATCCCAACAGCTAAGAAAGAGAACAGGACACATGGTCGGGTATTAGTGCCCCAGCGATGACGGCGGTACATGCTATATGTGACGTTCATATTGGTGTGAGGAGTTTTGACAAACTAGTAAAATCCAAACAGACACCTGTCAAAAGAACTTAACAACAAAACATTTCTAGAGGGTAAAATTAGTTATAATTTTAACAATAGCTCTGGTTCTTGCCAGCTTTGGTATCGGGATAACGAGGTAGCCCACAAATGTGCTACAACTGTAGTTTGGTATTAATGCGGATCTACAGCTTTATAAGGTAATTTCCCGTAAGGCAAGAGGTTCATGTGTGCTGGTGAAACTCGTCCCAGCATCTTATGTCGCGGCAGATCGCGAGGATCTGATGGCGTGAGAGAAGGTAAGAATGGCAGGGACAGCTGGAAGGGAATTGCTTGTACACGGTGGGGGCTTGAGCTCATGAAACGCTTGAACAATTTCTCATTCATTGAGGATGAGATGTTTTCATGTAACTGTTGAAGCTACAAGGAAGTTCCCACAGTCCAAGGGGGGTTTCTGGGAATTCATAAGTAAAGATTGTTATATCTGGATCGGGGATAGTAGTGACAAAGCTCAGGCCCATATGGATAAGGTTTAGATCCCTACAAGGCAAAGCCAGAGCTATAGATAGTGAAGGTTGGAATCCCTTTTAAGGGTTTGGGAATCGTTGGAGATTTCATTTTTATCTTGCAGCGGATCATAGTGAAGGAAGTAGGGGTATATATACTCATGTTGTTTTTGTTTCTATTCCTTCTATATGCCATGATGAGGTGCTCCTGTTGCCTGATTGGACGCGTGACCAGAGCCTGAGCGGATGACCACATCTTCCCTGATGAGATGCCCCGAAGCCCGACCCACGTACAAGACACAGAGGATCCCAGACCGACCGGCGACTACTACAGCTCACCACGTCATCTCCAACAGAGTCTACATGTCAAGCCGTGTTTTACTTTTTATGGACTAAGAAGAAGATCAGGATTCATCGAGGGACACATGGGATCATATGACAAGAGGAGGGACTGTTGTGGAAAATTTTACATTAATGTGTTGTCATAAGTCTCCCAGTGTGTCTGATCAACCACAGCCCGTTCTAAAGAACTGACTGGGGCAGATTGATGCTGGCTGAGACCTGTTAGGTAGTGGAAAACTTCCTGGTGTTTGGAGAGAGGTGTTTGCGGAGAGAGGACATGTCCGCCAGCAAAAGGGCCCCTGTGCAATGCACAGAACGATCGTCTGGTGGGGATGCGTTCACTCTGCAAAGACATTATCGGTTTAGAGGTGTTTTGCTCTTGTCACCCCTGGTATGCCTAATCAACATGTTTGGGGTGCCATGACCTACACCTGCAGATAATCTCTCATCCATGCACGAGGAACTTTAGTCATCATCATTTAGTATATTGTATCATGTCCTGTAGTAATTGGTTGTTTTGTGTTCTGCTGTTAAATCCTTATATGGTCACTCACATCCTGTGAGGTCACAAGCTTTGTAAGAGGTGTTTGGCTGTTGGAGGCGGAACCCTCGAGCTTTTGGGACCTCCTATTGATATGCTAATAAAGTTGCTCACGCAGACAGCTAAGGGAGGCTGGCTAGCAGTGTGTTTTTGGAACTTGAACGAGGAGGATGTGATTATTTGTCTAGTTGGTTGGATGGGGCACACACCAGAGGATGGATACAATCAAAAGGTGAGATGGTATTATATCATTTAGACGAAATTGTTATTATGATTAGAAACAGGAGATTTGGCTGTGTGCTTTGTGTACAACCAAATTTCGCTAACAGGAAGGAGTCACTGATGCCATTGAGCCAAGGGAAGAGGCCGCGTTGGCAGCTGCTTTGCCAGACAAAGTACCCTGAGCCTCGGTGAGAGAGGATGAGGAGGATGAGGACGGCTTGGTCAACCATTTGACCAAGTCTTCTGCATGTTGCGGCTTAACACGGCCAGCTGCCGAAAAAAAGGCCAAGCGTGTCCCACGGCCACGTGCTGATGAGGATGCACCGTGCCCACTACCAGCACTGTTGCCTCTAGACACAGAGCCTGCTTGCCCTCTTTTATTGGCTTGTGACTGTCTGCCTCTCCTTGTTGGCCTTTCAGACATACTATTGGCCTGCAGTGAGCTGCACAAAACTGGGATGTATATATATATATATATATATATATATATATATACCGATTATACTGCAGCTAGCAGAATCATCAACTGCCTGCCTGTAGTATTATTAGTATGATAACACCTGCACTTGTCTTCAGGTAGCTATACTGTAGGTGCAACTGTGCAGGGTACACAGTACAGTAACTGGAAATACTTCAAAGAGCCTACACAAGCACCTGACTGCAGGTAGCTATACTGTAGGTGCAACTCAACTGTGCGGGGTACACAGTACAGTAACTGGAAATATGTCAAGAGCCTACACAAGGACCTGGCTGCAGGTAACTATACTGTAAGTACAACTGTGTGGAGTACACAGTACAGTAACTGGAAATACTTCAAAGAGCCTACACAAGAATTTGGCTGCAGGTAGCTATACTGTTGGTGATACTGTGCAGGGTAAACAGTACAGTAACTGGAAATACTTCAAAGAGCCTACACAAGCACCTGGCTGCAGGTAGCTATACTGTAGGTGAGACTGTGCGGGGTACACAGTACAGTAACTGGAAATACTTCAAAGAGCCTACACAAGCACCTGGCTGCAGGTAGCTTTACTGTAGGTGAGACTGTGCAGGGTACACAGTACAGTAACTGGAAATACTTCAAAGAGCCTACACAAGCTCCTGGCTCCAGGTAGCTATACTGTAGGTGAGACTGTGCAGGGTACACAGTACAGTAACTGGAAATACTTCAAGAGCCTACATAAGCACCTGGCTGCAGGTAGCTATACTATAGGTGAGACTGTGTGGGGTACACAGTACAGTAACTGGAAATACTTCAAAAAGCCTACACAAGCACCTGGCTGCAGGTAGCTATACTGTAGGTGAGACTTGCAGGGTATATAGTACAGTAACTGGAAATTCTTCAAAGAGCCTACACAAGCACCTGGCTGCATGTAGCTATACTGTAGGCGAGACTTGCGGGGTACACAGTACAGTAACTGGAAATATTTCAAATATATATAAATCAATATATATATATGTGTATATATATATATATATATATATATATATATATATATATATATATATATATATATCACCTGGGATGCATATGTACACAATACACTGTAACTGCAGCTAACTGACTCAACCTGCCTACTCTATCTAACTTAAATCAAGTGACACTGTCTCTCCCTATCTCTGTCTCAACGCCGGAACACACTACACAGGGCCGACGTGCAGGCTGCCTTATATAGTGTGGGGCGTGTACTAAACCCCCTGAGCCATAATTGGCCAAAGCCTCCTTGGCTTTGGCCAATTACGGCTCTCTGTACACACAGCGCTGTGATTGGCCAAGCATGCGGGTCATAGTTCATGCTTGGCCAATCATCAGCCAGCAATGCACTGCGATGCTGCAGTGAATTATGGGCCGTGACACGCCACTCGAATTTGGCACAAACGGCTCATATCGCTCATAATTCGGCGAATGACCGAACACACGATGTTCGAGTCGAACATGGGTTCGACTTGAACATGAAGCTCATCCCTACATGGCACCAATGGACAAATGAGAAGTCCCTAGAAAGCCAAGTGAAGGGTTAGTCCTATAACTAAAAACAATGTACAACAAATACAAGAGTGAAAATAACTTTGCACGTCATCTACTATCTATGGTCAGGCTGCCAGAGGTGAGTTCAACAGCACTGTTAAAAGACAAAATAACAGGTAACAATAGGGAGTTCCTGGTGATAGCAAACCACAATAGAGATGGCAGCATGGTCATATTGCTGTGATCAGAGGTAAGCTGAAAAAATAATTGAGGCTGCTGGCAAAAATATTCAGTAGATGGCACCCAAAATGTTGTAATTGGCCATCTTATAAATTGTTACTAGTGGATAGACATGGGCCGAACACCCCCCTGTACGGTTCACAGCAGAACAGAAATGTTCTAACCCGAATGGCAAATCTCACTGAAGTCTATGGTAGCCACACAATCAAAAGTGCCCATTTTGAAGGCTTATATGCAAGTAATTGGCCATAAAAGGGGTATGAGGGTCTGGGTACGGCCCTGGGGGACATGTACCAATGGAAAAGGTTTTTTTTTTTAAACAATCCTTTCTTCAGGAGCAGTGATTTTAATTACGCTTAAAGTGCAATAAAAATGAAAAATTGGGGGTCCCCTTATTGTGCCTGTAAAGTGGTGCATCTGTAGCAAATATAGAACATGCTGCAGCAAAAATTACATCTATAAAGAAAAAAGAACTTATGTTCGACTCAAACATCGGGCCCATCCCCAGTCTTAACCATAACATGTTAGATACTCACTCACATTGAGGTGATGTTTTACAAACATATCGGTCCCAAAGAGGATAAGTCCAGGTGATGTCATCCCCTGCCTTGCATTCCACGCCTCGTTCTGACCTCCAAGTTCCTCTAAAGCAGCCGGTATCCATCCGTAATGGAGTGATACAGACAGCACCGAAGCGATACAGATTGACGGAGCAGATAGAAAAAGCGGCACCTGGACTTATCCTTGTTGGGACCGATATGTTTGTAAAACATCACCTAAATGTGCGTGCATAAACTGTATGCTTTATTAAAGTGTTAAAAATGTCTACTCTTAGAGGTGCCTCTCTCCTTGTGTGAAAAATACTTTTCGTATAAGATTGAAATCTTCAAAAAAAGCTTCAAAAAATGCAGTTCAAATGGTAGGGGTACATTTGTACCCTGTTACCATGTCACACGGGGGGGCGGGATCTAGGGGTCCCCTTGTTAAAGGGGGCTTCCAGATTCTGATAAGCCCCCGCCCGCAGACCCCTACAACCACCGGGCAAGGGTTTTGTGGATGAGGCCCTTCTCCCCATCAACATGGGGACAAGGTGCTTTGGGGAGCTACCCCAAAGCACCCTCCCAATGTTGAGGGCATGTAGCCTGGTACGGTTCAGGAGGGGGGGTGCTCTCTCATCCCCCACTCTTTTCCTGCAGCCTGACAGGTTGTGTGCTCGAATAAGGGTCTAGTATGGATTTTCGGGGGGACCCCACACCATTTTTTTTTTTATTTTGGTGCGGGGTTCCCCTTAAAATCCATACCAGACCTGAAGGATCTGGTATGGATTTTGAGGGGGACCCCACGCCTTTTTTTTTTTAAATTGTGGCATGGGGTTCCCCTTAATATCCATACCAGACCTGAAGGGCCTGGTATGGAATTTGGGGGGACCTACATGCATTTTTTTTTAATTTTGGTTTGGCGCAATTTAAAAGTTACAAATATTTTTATTTATTAACTCAATACAGGTTAAGCTTTTATATTTAGTAGGGATTTTGTAAAATTTGCTGAGTTTTTATCTGCTAATAATGATTTTAGTGGATTTTTAGCAAAAATATTGTTTTGATAAACATTTGCGCAAATATCGTGGGACCTTAAAAATCAGTGGCACCTTTTTTACAAACTCTGAAAGCTATAAGTGAAAAATAAAAAAGCAAAGGAAAAATTGCAAAAATGGTCGGGCCACCTGAGTGTAAAAATGCAGCACAGGGCCTGGCAGCAAAAGGGTTAAATATGGGACTCAAAAAGCCAAATTTTATCAAAACTGCTTTAAGAAAGTTCCAATCTACCCTATAAAATTCCTTCTTGGGGGAATCCCATGCCGTTTTTATCAATGAACTTTTGTGTGTATTGATGGAAGTCGGGACTGACCTCTTTATAGCCGCAAGTACTTTTAAATTACTTTTTTTGCTTTAGAAATGTAGTTTTGCTCTCAGACTGTTGTAAACAAGGGAAACATGCGCCACTTTACAAGCATACTATAGACTCCTCCCAAGTACGAAATTTAAAGGAATATTACACTTTTATTGTTTCATTTTAAGCATTATTAAAATCACTGCTCCAGAAAAAACTGCCATTTCTAAAACTTTTTTTTGCATTGATACATGTCCCCTGGGGCAGGACCCAGGTCCCCAAACACTTTTTATGACAATACCATGCATATAAGCCTTTAAAATTAGCACTTACGTTCGACTTGAACATCGGGACCATCCCTACTTGCCAACAATGCACAACCCTCACTACATCTAGACAATATACTACACTCAACAAGATGTACACTTAGTGAACACCTCCACAACAATTTTGACCTATCCCTCAAAAGATTTTGTCTACATTTCTACAAACACAACAACAAACTGGGAGCTTGCCTTGCTAGGCAGTTCAAATGACACCTAACCCACTCTAAAATTCCATACCTCCCCCTCAGGTACCTGTCTTACCAACCCTAAGGGTATAGCCAATCAATTTAATGACTTTTATGCCAATCTATACAATCTTTCCACTCTCTGCAATGTCCCAGCCCCTACCCAGAAGACATAGCATGTTTTCTGGACCAGGTACAACTACCATCAGTTTCACAAGAACAACTCCAAATTCTCTCAGCCCCTTTTTCCCACTCAAGATCGAACAAGCAGTTACCTCCCTTCCACTGCTCAAAGCCCCTGGTCCTGACAGGTTCAGCAATGAATACTATAAACAGTTTGCTACTCACTCCACACCTCTGCCATTCCTTTAATCACATTGCCTCCACAGGCTCCTCCCCCAGAATCTCTAGCTGCCACATCACTACAATTCCAAAGCCTGGTAAACCGTATGATGACCTTGACAGCTGCAGACCTATCTCTTTATTGAACATGGACACCAAACTTTATGCTAAATTGCTAGTCACCCACCTGTCTAGTATCATTCCCCACTGGGGTTTGTGGCTGGCAGAAAAGATAACGACGGTAACCGCCGATTACCTGCCTTCTCTGTTCGTCTCACTTGATGCCAAGAAGGAATTTTATAGGGTAGATTGGAACTTTCTTAAAGCAGTTTTGATAAAATTTGGCTTTTTGGGTCCCATATTTAACCCTTTTGCTGCCAGGCCCTGTGCTGCATTTTTACACTCAGGTGGCCCGACCATTTTTGCTATTTTTCCTTTGCTTTTTTATTTTTCACTTATAGCTTTCAGAGTTTGTAAAAAAGGTGCTACTGATTTTTAAGGTCCCACGATATTTGCGCAAATGTTTATCAAAACAATATTTTTGCTAAAAATCCACTAAAATCATTATTAGCAGATAAAAACTCAGCAAATTTTACAAAATCCCTACTAAATATAAAAGCTTAACCTGTATTGAGTTAATAAATAAAAACATTTGTAACTGTTAAATTGCGCCTTTTTGCGAAATGATGAAAACCGAACAGAAGCAAAAGTGTAAATAAGCAAATTTCTCTAAAAATCTGAAGGTTTTCATTGTTCCGTTACAGCTTTAATAATTTGTGAAAGAGGGGGCGCATGCGTGGCGCTGAGTTGGATGGCCACCTGGAGCTGTAGTTCCGCTCGCCTGAGGAACTCCGACGGCTTCCCGGGGGCTATTAACGGCTGGAAACACTTTATATTATCACCCCCTGAGGCACTATAACCCGGTGCATGCCTTCGTCAAAGCGGAAGTCCTGTGGAGCAGCTCCAAAAGTCTTTAACCCACTATCTGCTTGGGGCCAGAGAACAGAACAGCATGTCCCAAAATGGCGCCATGGAGTGGGACGGATCTCTTGCTTTTCCAGGTTCTCCTCTACCACCAGTGCCAGGCTCTCCTCTGGCAGTGGGCTGTTAGTATATCACATCATTATCTAAAGCAGACCTTGATGCTAGCCTGGACACCATGTACTACAAAATAGTTGCAAAGTTCCAATCTGAGCTGCATAAAACTTCCCACACACTCTCTCAAGAGATTTCAGCTCTAGGAACCAGAATAGACAGACTAGAAACTAAACATGATGAACTGGCACTGGCTTACAGTGACCTCAGCAGGGAACATGAATCCTTGTCTGCTGCATTTACCCAAACACAGTCGCAGATAGAGGATTTGGACAACAGGAACAGACGTAATAACCTTTGCCTGCATGGTATCCCAGAGTCAGTTACAGACCTGATTCCTGCAGCCATTAAGCTATTTAAGTCTCTCCTGTCAGACCAGGAATCTGCAGCTATTACCTGCGACAGAATTCATAGAGCCCCGAGGCCTAAGCCTCCTGCAGACAAACCACCACATGACATTGTTCTTTGTTTGAAGGACTTCTTATTCAAAGAGGTGATTTTAAGTGCTTCTAGAAATACGCCTAACATGATCTTGGATGGTTATGCAATGGATATTTTCCTGGATGTCTCCCCTGCAAAGTTAGACAGGCGACGGGGAAGGAGAGAAATTACTGCAGAACTCCAGTCAGCTCACATTCGTTACAGATGGGGGTTTCATTTTAAGCTGGTGATTCCACACAATGGTTCCACTTATCTAGCCACCACAGTTCTAGAAGGTCAAGAAATCCTGGTGAAACTAGGCCTCACGGATGCTACAGAAATACCACGTCCACCTTCTACACCCAGACCATCGGCAATTTGGCACACACCCTCCCAGGGCCAGCCCAAGATATTGTGCTGTCTGGGCCCAAGAATGAAATGCTGCTCCCCTCAAAAAAAAATCACGCCCACCAAAAGGCCTCCATGTTCATTATTTTATATCATGATAACTAAAATTGAATTTATCAGAAAATCTGAATAAAAATGCCATAAATCTATTCCCTATTTTGTAGATGCTATAACATTTGCACAAACCAATAAATATACACTTATTACGTTTTTTGTAACCAAAAATATGTAGCAGAATACATATTGTCCTAAACTGATGAAGACTTTTTTTGTGGGGGATATTTATTATAGCAAAAAGTAAGCATAAAGAAGCAGTTAACCAACCTGATCACAAAGGAAACACAGGTCAACAGCGACATCTTCTTTCTCTCAAGATGCAAAAAGAGGAATCTCATACCACAGGGTCTCCGGATTAAAAATCCTTGTGCAAATACACTGAACTCTCCTTATGCAGAAGGACTCTGCAGACGTACCAGCGAAAGGTTAAGGAACAACCTCATTCATAAACTCTATGGTAAAAGGGAAACAATCCGGAAACAAAAGCAGTTGGTGTTTGAAACCTCAACACCATTGGATCCCACAAGCATCAACCAAATTAAGAATGAAATTGAAACCTTACAAAGACAACTGCAAAAACTTGCCATGAACAGGAAACAAAAAAAACTCCAAAAGCTACACCAAGAGCAGACCTTTTGGATACAACCTAAACAACACAAAACAAACACAACTTCTATAACTCCTGCTATCAGCAACTTGGAAGCCAATCCAGAATCCCAAGGTATCCCTTGTGTAAATACTGACTTTACAGAAAATGTGGATATAACAGAGGAACTCAGAATAATAAATTTGTCAAATCATCAACTTACTACACCAGAAACAACAGTCCTCTCCAAAGGCCTCACATTCTGCCCAACCACCAAATTGGATAAATTACAGGTATGGTCAGATATGGAGGAATTCTTTAGGAGACTAAGGCTCAAAGAATATTTTGACAGTAAGGAAAGGAATCCTAGGACAATAGGAGGTCACAAAAGGAAAAAGAACAGCAACTTCACACCTCCACAAGGACGCAACCCCAAACTGGATACCTATATTGACAGCTTCAGGCTGCGAGTTACATCCCTGATATCCACCCAGCAAAAGAAAATATTATACAACCTTTCACCACTGGAGCGAAGAGCTGTACATGATCTGCGCAATAATCAGGCCATAACCATCAAACCAGCAGATAAAGGGGGAGCAGTCGTTGTGATGGATACAGACAAATATATACAAGAGGGCCAGAGGCAGCTGGCAAATACTACTTACTACAAAAAACTGGATTATAATCCGACCCAGGATTTTACTCAGCAATTAAAAGGTCTCATTGCGACAATGCCAAGCCACCTACATTCAGAACTCATCAATGCAATTCCGGATAATCCAGAAATTGGAGACTTCTACATGCTGGCCAAGATCCATAAGCCAGGAAATCAAGGCAGACCCATTATAACAGGTATGAATACACTTACCGAACATATCTCAGGCCTTGTAGAAAACATGTTAAAACCTTTAGTCATGAACACTGCAAGTTTCCTGCAAGACACCACTGATTTTCTGAACAAGCTTAACAATATACAACAATTACCACCTAATACACTTCTAGTCACTATGGATGTAGAATCTCTGTACAGTAACATCCCTCACAAGGATGGGTTGGCGGCATGTCACAGATTCTTATCATCCTCACCAGACCACAAATACACTGCTGAGGATGTGACATGGCTCATTGAATTCATTCTTACACACAACTACTTTACTTTCAATAATGACATCTATCTCCAGTGTATGGGTACTGCTATGGGAAGCAAAATGGCACCCCAATATGCAAATTTATTTATGGCTGACCTGGAGGACAAATTCCTGAACAGCATACAACAAAAGCCATACAGATATTATCGCTATATTGATGATATATTCATGATATGGACTGAAGGTGAAGAAAATCTAAACCAATTCTTTTCATTGATCAACACTTTTCACCCATCTATCAAACTAAAAATGGACTATTCGAACACACATGTCAACTTCCTGGACACTACAGTATACATCAGGGATGACAAGCTACACACGTCAATATACAGAAAACCGACTGACCGATGCAGCTATCTTCATAGTTCCAGTTTTCACCCCCAACACACCAAACGGGCCATCATACACAGCCAGGCCATCAGATACCACCGAATTTGTTCAGACCCAGAAGACAGAGATAAACATCTCAGAACACTGGCAGACTCCTTCCATAAGAAAGGTTACAAAGACAAAACCATCAACAACAGCATAAACACAGCCTTGAAAACCCGAAGAGAAAATCTCCTCCAATACACAGAGAAAAAAACAAATAACCGAGTACCTCTAGTCACCACATAAAACCCAGCACTTGAAGGGATCAAAAAGATCATCAAAGATTTACAACCCATTATAACAGAGGATGAAACTCTGAAAGGAATATTCCAACAACCCCCATTATTGGCTTTCAGACAACCACCCAACCTCAGACACAAACTAATCAGCAGGAAACTTCACTCTGATTATGAAGTCACAAATAATGGTAGCAAACTCTGCAATAAAAAACGCTGCAAACTATGCAACCAGATAAATCTATCCAAAAGTGTTACACACACAAATGGGACCTTCAATATCATGGGATCTTACAGCTGTACCTCAAGTAATGTTGTGTACCTCATCCAATGCAAAAGGTGCAGCAAAGGATCTTATGTTGGTGAAACAGGACAGAAGTTGCAAGCGAGGATGAATTTGCACAGACATACCATCTAAGAACATAAAGAAGACAGTTTATGCACACCTGTGGGACATCATTTCTCACAATCGGATCACACCATAGAAGACCTCAATGTTTTAGTTCTTAAAGGGAATTTCAGAACTATCCAGGAAAGGAAAACGTTTGAACTAAGAATGATACTTCTTTTTGACACGAAGAATAATGGCCTGAATTTAGATATTGGTTTCCTTACACATTATGCTAAAGTTTTACGACCGCTCTGTGATTAGTATCCCCCCCTCTGCATTCCCCCCTAGCTCTCCCTCTGTCTTATCTCACTAACTCTGCTATCTTTATTACCATTGATTTGTATGTGTTTGGTTTTCTCTCTTTTTTTTCTTCTTCTTTAACATTCTGCTTAAAAATTTGTGAATCAGTACTGCTTGGACCTTGAAGAAGGGGACATACCCCTAAAGCTTGTCCTGAAAAATTGTATGTTAGTGCAAATAAAAAAAGTATCACGGACAGTACTCAATTTTCTCTGTCACAATTGCACTAATACGGCTACAATCAAATCAAGCAAAAAGTAAAAAATATTGTTTTTTTTTTCAAAATTGTCGCTCTTTTTTTGTTTATAGCGCAAAAAATAAATAAAAAACGCAGAGGTGATCATATACCACCAAAAGAAAGCTCTATTTGTGGGGAAAAAAAAGGACATCATTTTTTTTTGGGTACAGCGCCGCACGACCGCACAATTGTCAGTTAAATTAGCAGGGCTGTATCGCAAAAAATGGCCTGGTCATTAAGGGGGCAAATCTTCCGGGGCTGAAGTAGTTAATCAGGGCTGGGCAAGGCAAGTCCCTTTTAGGCTCTCATGTCTCATACAACTTGTGATATGTGACATTGTACTTTCAGTACTCGGATTTGGACTCCTGCAGACAATGCTGCTATGGGGAACTCACTGGTTGCAGAATGGACAGGGTGAGGGTCAATGCCGAGCCTCCAGAACATGGAAATAGTGACAGGCAGGCTGCAACACCTCAGGTAGCAGGAGGTGCTGTGCAGGTTGACTGTGGACAGCTGCTCAGCTCACACTCAGTCTCAGGCACAGGCAGCTCTCTTCAGATGTGCTCCCTTCCCTCAGGCTCTGAGCCACACTGAAGAAGATGGAAGAGGTGAGTGAGTGGAGGCGGAGTGCTCTGAATGCTGAGGTGGCGTGGGCCTCTGACATCACTGGTTGCTATAAGCCGGGCAACAGGTGATTCTAGCAACCAGTGCAGCGTACAGCCAAACAGGATCAGCCGGGCTCCTGCTGACTGATCCAACCTCTTCCTGATAGGTAGGGTACGGCCAGGCGGCTACTAAGGTATGGGCAGAGGCATAGCTTGAAGCTTGTGGGCACTGGTGCAAAAGTTGACCTGGGGCCCCCGACTACCACCTGCCCCTTCCACTGCACACCAATTAACTCCCAACACTTGCCAAGATCTTCCAAGTGGCTAAAAAGTTATTTCAGATCTTTATTTACATGCTGAAAAAGTAATTTAAAAGATTTTGGAGAAATTGTCCACATTTTGTCATACCTCTCAAATTCTTTTGAATACCCTATAACAGGGGTTGGCACCCTTTGAGAGGTGGAAATCTACCTCAACAATATGAAAGAGATCAAAGATCATCGAGGTACAGCACCTTTTTTTAAAGAAATTAACTAGCAAGGCTAACTAAATAGTAAAGAAAACCTGGAGAAGATATAATAAAACAAATGTCACTGCAAAAATATAAACTTAGCCTATCTGAACAATAGACAGTGTCAGTCATGGCGGAGGACGGTGTCAGTAGGGCAGAGGATGAGATCAGTAGAGAAGAGGACGTTGTCAGTAGAACAGAGGACGGTGTCAGTAGAGCAGAGGACGGTGTCAGTAGAGCAGAGATTGGTGTCAGTAGGGCAGTGGATGGTGTCAGTAGAGTAGAGATTGGTGTTAGTAGGGCAGTGGACGGTGTCAGTAGAGCGGTAGATGGTGTCAGTAGGGCAGTGGATGGTGTTAGTAGAGCACAGGATGGTGTCAGTAGGGCAGAGGATGGTGTCAGTAGGGCAGAGGATGGTGTCAGTAGGGCAGTGGATGGTGTCAGTAGGGCAGTGGATGGTGTCAGTAGAGCAGTGGATGGTGTCAGTAGAGCAGTGGACGGTGTCAGTAGGGCAGTGGATGGTGTCAGTAGGGCAGAGGATGGTGTCAGTAGGGCAGAGGATGGTGTCAGTAGAGCGGTGTATGGTGTCAGTAGGTCAGTGGATGGTGTCGGTAGGGCAGAGGGCATCATTTTTTTTTAAATAATTTTATTTTTTCATTAGCCCTGTTGGGGGGCTTTGGTTTGAGGTCTAAACAGACCTCCGATGTCTAACTTATGAGATAGAGATAGGAGATTAAGTACTGCGTCCTCAATCTCCATCTCTGAATAAACACAGGGTCCCCCTACTGCCTGTACACTACAAGACCCAGCATGTTTAGGACTCACCCCTCCCCCATGCTGGCTCCTGTCACTCCCCCAAATACAGGATGTTCCCAGTACAGCGGGAGTCAGGAGAAGTCTCAGTCTCCCTCAGTGTGCAGAAGACCAACCAGCCCTGTGTCCCGCACTGCAGAATGTTCTAACATTCCCGCTTCCGCCCACCTGCTCCACTCTTACCAAGCCCCACTTCTTCAGCTCCAGCTAGAGAGCGTGTTTATCCCCCAGCAGGCTCTGCCATGACTGAGGACAGGTGGTGGGAGGGGAGGTTTAAGCAAGGGAGTTGAAGAGACACCAGCGGTGGCTGACTTGGATGGAGAGGTGAGAGGAGGAGACAGGGGAAGAGACAGGGGGGAGACAAGGGAGGAGGGGTGGGACCAACTCTCAGAGGTGCAGAAACAGGGAGGACATGGAGCTCAGAGGCAGTGGGGAGAAGGCGGCTCTGTGCACCAGGAAGGAAGAACGTTCACTGCAGTACTGCGTATCTTTCCACGCAGTACATGACATGCCTAATCCACTCAGCAGCCCCATCTCGCCTGTGTGAAGGGGAGGGGAGTGGTTTGTCCTGTCAAATACTGGTATATGAGGCGATCTCCGCCACCCACACAGAGACACGCAGAGACACATTGATTGGATCTAATGTGAGAGGGAGGCTGCACTGGGCCCCCCTGGAGCAGGGGCCGGGTTGCTATGGCAACTCCGCGGATGCACCCCATCATGCTACGCCCATGGGTATGCATACAACTAGTCAATGCCAGCTGCCACCCCTCTTAAAATGCTGGGACCATGGGCCCACTGGGTCACATGGTAGGGCCGGCCCTGCACCCTCCCCTAGAAGGGAATGCAGGAGAAATCAACATGATATATGATGAAGATAGAGATTACAGATAGTTACTATATCTTTGAGAAGATAACCTATTGGCTTCTGAGTTGATCCCTGAGTTGATCAAGTTGACATTGTTTTGTCCCCTTCAAAGGCTGCACAGTGTGCACCTAAAGCTACCTGAATAAAATTGGTGGTGTTCTTCTGATCCTATTAATACCACAGGCAGGCAGCTACAGTATTTACAGTTAGTGTAGTGTGTCCTCTGCACAGTGTGCACCTAAAGCTACCTGGAGACAATTGCTGTTGTTCTGCTCCTATTAATACCACAGGCAGGCAGCGTCAGTATTTACAGTTAGTGTACTGTGTCCTCTGCACAGTGTGCACTTAAAGCTACCTGAAGAAAATTAGTGGTGTTCTTCTGATCCTATTAATACAAACAAAGCAAAGGCGCCTCTAAGTGCAGAAGTAAATACATTTTAATATTTCCAATGGGATTAAAAACACTTACAAGATAAAAGGGCAAAAATGGCACATCATGAGGATACGTGGAAGGATGCGTTCTGCAGCATTGGAAAGAGTCACAGCGGAAGAAAATCCCCAGGCTGTAGGTGTGTAATCATAGCACATCCACTCACAGTCAGCAGCAGAGTGTCCAAGACGCTGGGAAGCCGGTGTAACTGACGAAATCCAAGGAAAGGAAGAGGAGACCCGGAAGTGATGTCAGTGCTGAGGGACAGCAAACCAGTCTGGACCGCAGCGCAGAACAGATGAGGTCATAAGAAAGGGACGCGTTTCGGAACTCTCAATGGTTCCTTTATCAACCTATGACCATGGGAATAGCTGTACACAATTTATGTTCTATGGGCTGGCCGTGGGTGAGAACAATAATGAAAAAAGAGGAAATAGGCAATATAAGAAAGCGTTCTTATGCCCCGTACACACGGTCGGATTTTCTGATGGACATTGTCCGATCGGAGCGTGTTGTCGGAAATTCCGACCGTGTGTGGGCTCCATTGGACATTTTCCATCGGATTTTCCAACACAAAGTTGGACAGCAGGAGATAAAATTTTCCGACAACAAAATCCGATCGCGTCAATTCCGACCGTGTGTGGCCTGTTCCGACGCACAAAGTGCCACGCATGCTCAGAAGAAATTCCGACACGGGACAGCTCGTTCTGGTAAATGTAGTGTTCGGAATGGATACAGCACTTTCGTCACGCTGCAATGGTCAAAATGGTTTAATACAGCGCACTCTCTTCTTCTTTATAATGTGACAAGAATTAAGTAGTTTTGATGCTCATATTCACACACACTTCTCACAAACTTATTTCGTTACTATTTATCGGGATTCCCTCAATATATTTAGATTTCTCACATCTGACAACAAATTTTTTTTTTATTTTTGGACTTTAATGTAGATTCTTTTTTTGTGTTTCTCTTTTTTATTTTTTATTTTTTTGGTGATTTTGATTTGTACTCCCGAAAATGTTTGTGTGTGTTTTTGGTGACAAGTTCCCACAACACCACTAATATGTTGTTCTATTTAATCTGTAGGAGATTGTTTGGTGTTGTTGTCCCTTGTTAATTTCACATTGTACTTTAGAAATGTACCTGAATCGTCACCAACAAACTGTCCTTTTTGGATGAAAACACACACAGGAGAGTAGAATTTCCCTAAAAAATTTTTATTAAGGGGTCACAACTATAAACAAAGAGGGAGGCAACGCTGGAGAAACTGCAGAAGTGGGCGAAGCCTTGGACCCCCAGGGCAGACATCAATTATTTAAAAGCAAAATTGGTGGCCTGAGGAGTCCATATCTAAGGGAGGGCAGTCTGGTCCAGAAGTCCCAGAGATCCGGAAAGCAGCAGATGACATCTGTGTCCCCAGGCTGTGGTCATACAAGAGACTGCATCTTCTGTCAGACCAGACTGAACCCAGGGTCATCACTCTTTGGTCTTCTTTCCACGCTTCCTTACAGGCTTTGGCTGTGGTGGTGGAGTTGTGGCAGCAGGAGGAGGAGGAGGAGGAGGATCGTCCCTCTCAATGACATCCGTCTTGTGTGTCAGTTCCCCACTCAACCCCTTACGAAGGACTTTATAAATCAGGTCCTCAGAGATCTTGCGTTGACCCTCCTGCATGCCCTGCAATTTTGTGGCAGCCCTGCAGGCAAAGGCCTCTTCAGGACTGGGGAAGGCTCGGAGGGACGCCGAAGCCTCCTGGATCAGCCTGTACGCTGAATCCTGCACGGGACTCGGAGTGGCCTTCCTGGCTCGTTTATATGGCAGGCGGAGGGGAGGGACCTGAGACTCAGTCAGGCTGCGACTTGTCCCTGGCTTCTCTTGGCTGCCACTTAGCCCCGCCTCCTCCTGGCTGCCACTAATCCCCGCCTCCTCCTGGCTGACACTAATAATCCCCGCCTCCTCCTGACTGCCACATTCCACAGCCTCCTCCTGGCTGAGGTCTTCCTGTGTATGAAAAAGGGACATAGTTTTAGTTTTTTATTCATCAATCACACACAATTTTCACCTCCTGACTGCTGCAAATTCAATGTTAACAAATATAACAGACTTTCCTTCTGAGCCCAGCAGTTTTCATTCTTGTCCCAATTTTGGGTGCCCACTACTGTCTATTGATATGTAAAGCACTTTTTTTAATCAGCAATTAGTGATCAATAATAACATCTAATAAACATCATTTATTTATTGCCCAGAAATCAGTAGAAGAATGCTATACCTGACTCCAGCTGGGCTCCTCCACTTCTTCCTGGCTGGAAGGCCCAGGTTGGACATCGGAAGCCTCAGCTGGGATGGAAGGAAGCGTGGAAGGAAGAGTGGAGAGGGATTCCCTGACTTCAGTGTGGTCTGACAGAAATCGCAGTCTCTCGTAGTACCACAGCCTGGGGACATAAATGTCATCTGCTGCAGCTCCGGACCTCTGGGAATCTGTGACCTTCTTGCGCTCCCTAAGATATGTGCTCCTCAGGCCACCAATTTTAGCTTTCAAATAAGGGATGGTTGCTGTGGGGACCACCGGCTTCACCAACTCCAGCAGTTTCTCCAGCGCTGCCTGCCTCTTCTGTTTGTGATTATAGTGGGGGTGTCTCACTTGCCACAGACAGGGCAGCTCCCTGTACTTGTCTATGAACAGGGGCAGGAAATTGTGGTCGTTGAACCCATCCATTTTCTCTGTAAGACACAACACAAGACAAAGCCTAATGTCAGGCCAAACTCCCCTAATCTGGTTACAATATAGGCTTCCATTTCGAAGCAGTATAGGCCCAAGTTTAGATCCTACCTTCGTTAGCACGATCAGAAAGGCCAAGATCATGGCGAAAGTGGTCAGGAGTCTGCACCGGAAATTCGGGGTACGACGATCGAAAGATCAGCTCAGGAAGCGGTGGTCGGACCTGAAATTACGAGAACATGAGCAGTACAGAAAGATCCGGAGAGTGCTGCAAAAAAGTAAGTAGTTGTGCTGTGTTCCTATTCTTTTTGTGTTTATTACGTTCGTGCTGCTCCATGTGCTTTTAGGAACTGTTGTACAGTTTAAAATGGCAACTTTCATGTTCATGGGCACATTATTCGTTCGGATCACACATTGTTATTTCGGACGATAAAATACCATTGTTTAGGCCATATGCATTTGGCCACCATTTTGACGCCCTATACTTGTCTTCAAAGAATTGGGTTGTGTAGATGGCTTTGTTACTAGAATGAAATGCAAACTAGATTGTGTGTAAGGAGAGGACACTGAGCAGCTGTTTTCACATCTTGACACTGGAGCACTAGTGTGGGACACAAGAACACCATTTTTATTAGGGGGCCACACAGGTGCTCCAGTGTATACTATAGGGGGGGCTACATCTGTGAAGCTTTTACCAAACAGGTAAAGTATTGCAGCTTGACAAAGGGCACTAAAAAAGCTACATCTTGGAACTCGGCTAAAATAGACAATTGTACCCCACTTCCAAGCAATGTTTCATCTTTATAGTTCTGACATCAAATATCTGTGTGCTAATTATACCATTTTTATTTTACATAGGGGAGAAAAAACTCGGAGGACACCCCTCATCCGAGGAGACCAGAGCCCCCCCCCCTCTGGAAGAAGGGGAAATCCCCCCAACACAAAATGAGCAGGAGGAAGAAGACGTGGTGGAACTAGTCACCACAACAGGTGAGTGTCTGCAACCACAGGCTCAGATAAGAGATGGATTGCGGCATTTTTTTGAAAACTAAGTTATTTTGGGTTCCTCTCTTTTTAGGTGATCGTGAGGTTGTGGATCCAGATCCTTTCACATCCGAAAGTGCCCAGATCCTGATCGGGGAGATCATGGGGTGTAATTTACAATTGGAAAACATCAAGCAAAACATCAATGATGTTATTCCAAAATATAAAAACATCATTGATGTTTTGGGGCGAGTTTAAAACCCCTCCAAATCACTTTCTTCTTTTGTCTGCTACAATGTGCGAAATGTTTTTGTGATTTTTCCCAAAGCCAAATTTGGAGGATGCACACAGTGTGTCAACATGTGCTATCTGCCATCACGGGAGATCAATGGACGCGTTTTGGGGGTGCGACCCCTTCCTCAATTATAAAGTAGCGGTGAGGAAGGGCTTTCTCCCCAAAACACATCCCTTGATCCCCCGTGATGGCAGCTAGCACATGTTGACATTGGGAAATTTGTGTGCATCTTCCAAATTTGGCTTTTCCAGGGGTGATTTCCCCCCATCTGAAGGCAATATCAAACACAGTTCCTAAATACTCATGTCTGATATTGCCTTCCAGTTCTACCAAATGTGAACTTTGTAAGATCAAGATTTGTGTCTTTCTTGTGGGTTTTACACAGGCCTGTTTTCTATAAAATGGACATTTTGATTTTGGATAATGACACCACAAAAATTGTTATACAACAAACATGTTGGTTTGTCAGAAAAACCTTTGGTAAATGCACATGTGATTGTGCAGGTATTAAAAAGATTGCTCATCAAGAATGTGTGGATTATTGTCTCAACACTACAACACTTTTGGGGTGATGTAATTGTTGTTTTATGAGAAAATGGGGGTTATTTCCTAAGGGGAAATCCACTTTGCACTACAAGTGCAGTTTCAGTGCAGTTGCAAGTGCACTTGTAGTGAAAAGTGTCTTTGCATTTAGTAAATAACAGCCAACAGTGCTTTGTATAAGGTTACACAATCACGACATTTTCTGCACTCCACACATTTCTGTCAGGGTCAGCTCAAACAAACACAAGCAGTAAATGTCCACAAAGAAGAGCCTGGGGGGAGATGCCTGTCGAGAACTTGAGGTCCTGCAGACTTCTCCCTGTGGCCAAATACCGCAGGGTAGCGACCAACCTCTGCTCCAGAGTGATGGCTTGCCTCATGCAGGTTTCCTGCCTGCTGATATAGGGGGTCAGTGAAGCCAACAAACGGTGAAACACGGGGTCCGTCATCCGGAGAAAGTTCCTGAAATCATCAGGATTATTCTCACGGATCTCACGGAGCAAAGGCATATGACAGAACTGGTCACGCTGAAGCAACCAATTCTTGGTCCATGAACTCCCCCCCCACCCTGTTCATGGACTGGACTTGTGTCAAGGTCAGGACCCCAACACCAAGCCCCCGCACAGCACGAACTGTACGAGGAGTACGCATACGAAACATGGCTAGAAAACGGTCGGCTGCTCAGAACGAAGTAACAGAACGCACTGCAGAACAGCAAGGCCTGTGAAGAGCGACCTGAAAAACAGCAACGAGCAGGCAAGATCACACAGAAAACTCTGATACGAACTGACTGCACGCACTGAAGAGCAGATACAAACCCACAAGCACAAACTGAACGGCAGAAGACGATCTGAAAGCCACGAGTCTGAAAAAGCGCGAATCGTCTCTCACCAAACTTTTACTAACACGAGATTAGCAAAAGGAGCACAAAGGGTGCCACGCTTGGTTCTGAACCGGCCTTTTCTAGTCTCGTCGTACGTGGTGTACGTCACCGCGTTCTTGGCGATCGGAAATTCCGACAACTTTGTGCGACCGTGTGTAGGCAAAACAAGTTTGAGCCAACATCCGTCGGAAAAAATCCTAGGATTTTGTTGTCGGAATGTCTGAACAAAGTCCGACCGTGTGTACGGGGCATTAGAGAGAGAAAATGTGCATAGAAAAAAATATGTATAAAAATATATTTAACACTTTTTAATAAAATAGATACTAAGAAAATTATTTTTAGAAAGGATGAACTTGTTTAAAATGGTTGGAAAATTTGGAAAGCATATAAATGGAGAGAAAACCAACAGTAATCAACGAGATATGAATGTGTATGAGCTGGTGTGCTATGCAAGCTTGTAAATAGTGTATGTTGTGTCCTGAATATAGGCATGTAAGCCTATGCATATACACACACACATACACACATATATGCACATGCATACTAGAATTTTGCACATCATGAGTATGTGTGAACGCTAAAATAAATATAGTTGACATAT
Source organism: Aquarana catesbeiana (assembly GCF_042186555.1). Taxonomy (NCBI): domain Eukaryota; kingdom Metazoa; phylum Chordata; class Amphibia; order Anura; family Ranidae; genus Aquarana; species Aquarana catesbeiana. The sequence continues at coordinate 303,521,551 of NC_133324.1, forward strand.
GACGTGACATATTTGCGGAATCAAAAAAATAACTAATGGGAAAAAAACAAGTGGTAATAAAAGGTCTGAGGTATATAAGATCTAAAGTATAGCACTGACTTCAAAGTCCTCATTTAACCCTCCAGGAGCCAGAACATTTAATAAAAAAATCCAATACATTCCCCTATGACATAGTCTTCTGTAGCGCTCAGCTGGAGGAAGATCCCTAGGCATTGCCTCAATGACCCAAACTCTAAGGCCATCCATGGATTTATCATGATAATGAAGGTAGTGTTTGGGGACACTATGATTATCCAGTCCACCAGTAATAAAGCGGCGATGTTCGCCAAAGCGCTTACGCATTGGCCGAATGGTTCGCCCTACATAAAAAAGGCCACAAGGGCATGTAAAGCAGTAGATGACATGGTCAGAGGGAGAGGTATGGAAACCTTTTATCTGATATGTTTTTCCTTTTACATAAAAATCCTTCTGGCCATGCATCACAAAACGGCAGGTTTTTCAAAGAGCCTTGCGACATTGGTACATCCCAGAAATGGCTAAAAAGGTAGGTATAAACTGACCAGGGTGCGGGGGTTTAACCTTACGTTTGCTAGGTGCTACCTTGCTTTTTATATTAGGCACTTTTTTATAGGCAAATTGGGTTTTTTTGGGCAAGGCAGAAAGAAGGTGCTCATCCTGAAGTAATAGCGGCCAATGTTTCTTCAGAATATTTTCCATCTGTCTATGTCGAGAGTGGAACTAGGTGATAAAACGTAAATTGTTTTTCTGAGTATTGATACGAGGAGAGGGGCCTACTGAAGAAGGTGCATTCTTGTATTGGAGATAAGCCGTTTTATACAATGTTGGCTGGAAAAACTTTATCAAGAAATTTTTCTTTTAGGATTTCACTCTGAATGTCATAATCCTCACTCAAAGAACAGTTCTTTCTCAGTCTACAAAACTGACTTTTGGGCACATTGTTAAGCCATTGAGGGTGGTGAAAGCTGTTATAATGAAGAAACAAATTTCCAGCTGTGGGCTTAGTGTAATTTTTAGCATGTATTTCATTTTCAACCGAAAAAGGTTCAAGGTCAAGAAAAGCCAACCTGTTTTTATCTATGACAGAGGTAAAATTAAGGCCCATGTTATTTTTGTTGCAATATGCAACAAAGTCTGAAACTATGGATGCACTGCCGTCCCAGATGATAATCAAGTCGTCTATATATCGGTCATAAAAGATGACGTGAGATGAAAAGGGGTTATTATGCCATATGTATAGATGTTCCCTGTGCCCCATAGTAAGGTTGGCATATGAGGGTGCAAAGTGTGCTCCCATGGCTGTCCCATTTACTTGTAGGAAAAAATCATTAGCCATCAAAAGAGGGGAGGGGAGAACCCATCAAAATCTGAGGGGGGACCCAGAGATCTATGTATTCTCTCAAATTCCAAAGCCTGGGGGGGAGCAGGGACAGCTAGCTTTTGACATATTGCTAAGACCGTGGTCTGCAATGTGTCACATCCTTTGGCTTCCTGGATCCCCCTGAACCGTAAATTATGACGGCGACTACGGTAGTCAAATTCTTCCAACTGTAATTGCTTAGCGGAAACATGGGAAGTTTGTGCATTCTGTAACTGTTCCAGATGGTGGACTTGATTTTCTAGTGAGGCCCAAAAGATCTCATCATTCTCAAGTCTTTCTGTTAGATGTTGTATCTCTGTTTGAACTAGTCTCAGATCTCTGCGGTGCATTTCCTCCAAACGCGCGACCATCGCTTCAATGTGGTAGGGCCTGCAGAAGTGCTCTCAAGTCCGGGTCTCCAGGCACCAGCATAGTCCCTCCTTGCTGCCCTGGGCAGGCAGGGCACGCTGTACTGGCTCTCTAGTCTCCTCACTGAGCACCATGTGCTCTGCACAGTCCTCTCCGCCGACGTCCGTATCACGCGGCTCTGCTGCTTGTCTCCCGATCACTACAGCTCGCGTGAGGGGGAAGAAGTGCTAGATCTCAGGTTGTGCTTTCTGTTTTTGTGGCGCCTTCTCTCTTTTCTTCATCCCCAGGCTGATCACTGCATTAACGGCTGGGTTTTGCTGGGCGGTAGGGCTACATTAATAGCCGAGTGGCCAGGTCGAAGGTTGGAGCTCTACGAGCACGTGTCTCTCTACTCCTCCATCTCCAGACCCCGCCCCCCATGGTCACAGTTTTTCTACTATAGTGTGGTATCCCCAATACATGAATATAGTGATACATTCATAGGCGTGTGCACAGGGTGTGCCGGGTGTGCCCAGGCACACCCTAATCACCCCATGCGCATTAGTGCTATCGCTCTGTGTAGCAGCAGGAACATGGTAAAGATCTCCCTCTTACCTGCTCTGCCATAAGAAAAGTGTTTATGCTCTTCTCTTTCACTGTGTTGGCAGGGAGATCAATGTGCCGGGTTCATATATATGTAGACACATACACATGAATGTGTGTTTGAGCTTAAGGGTACACACCCTAATGCAATAGGCTGTGCACACCTATGGATACATTATTCAGCCAACATGATGGTTCTAATATAGCATCACTCGCTGCTAATATAGGTATTGTAGTTCTATTCTTATTGCTACAGGGCCTCTTTGGGTCTATACTTACACTCCTTCTGATGTGCTATGAGTTTAGCCTACACCATGGCTATTAAGTATATTTCCCATAATGTACAGTGTTTTAATTCCCCCATTAAGAGATGTAAGGCCTTTTTTTACTACAAAAAGCTAGGTGCTAAAATTCTGCTGATACAGGAAACGCACTTCTTGGCATCCTCTCATCCAAAATTCTTTCACAGAGCATACCCACAATCTTTTAACACTGTACATTCCTCTAAGAGTAGAGGTGCTGCCATATTTGTACATGCATCTTTTCCAGTGGAAGTTAGACAGATTCATAGAGATAAAGATAGCAGATATATTATTATTAAAGGAATCCTACATGGTATATAACTTACAATTGCTAGTATATATACTCCAAATTAAATCTCTGCATCCTTTTTTGCCTGTTTTTGAGCTTCTTACAAAATATCAATCTCCTCATATGATTGCGGGAGGTGACTTTAACATGGTGGCAAATCCAACCCTAGATCTCAGTACTTATACTACACATTCAAAATTCTTTCCTAAATCGGCCTCAACCATAGACTCCAAAATTTTCAATTAATTGACACATGGCAAGCTAATAATGTCGGTGCGATGGAATACACATTCTTTTCCCACCCTCATAATAGTTACACCAGATCGGATTACATCCTTTCAACCCCCATTATACTGGCTAATTGTACTGAAGTCTTTATAATTGTGTATGGTCTGACCATCAAGTCACCTCCTTTGTCACAGAATTTATCAAACTAGCTCCCACTCCATATACATGGAGACTTAATGAGGCTCTCCTTTTGGATGCCGCCATGGAGGCAGAGGCTTCAAAGGCAATAGATGACTAGTTTGAACTGAATGCAGCTCCTGAAATCTCTGTTAATACAGAGTGGGTAGCACCCATGGCGGTTTTGAGGGGTAAACTCATTAGTCTAGCAGTCTCTCACAATAAAGAGAATCAGCACCATATATTGTCCCTTACACAGGAACTAGATCAATTATATAAGAACTCTATGGACCTGGGCCTAGAGTCCCTTAGACTTGATGTAGAGCAGAAATGTTTGGAACTGGACACATTATTCACGGCCAAAGTGGAGGAAGCTCTGAAAGCCCAAGGTCAGGTTTCTATTACATAGCATTTCCACCTCCACTATGTTTGCTAGAAAACGGAACCAGTCTCTTCGTCCTCCACGTATGTACAAATTGAACACCCCTACGGGTCTGACCACGTCTCATCCACAGGAGTTTCTGAAAATCTTTGAAAATGTTTATTTGGCTCTGTTGGCTCCTCCTCAAAATACTTCTTCTGCCCTGATAAAAGCCTGGTTTGATACTACTGATCCCTGCTCTCACCTTATCACAACTTGAATCCCTCAATTCTCTATTTACCCTACCTGAAATTGTGACGGTTATTAAATCTCTGAAAAAAGGCTCTGCCCCTGGACCGGACAGATTTACTTCCCTATATTATAAAAAAGTTTCTTCTCAATGATCTCCTAGACTGGTTTGGCTTTTCAGTCATATCCTTCAAGGTCATAAGTTCCCAGAGGAAATGTTGTTAGCCAACATGTCACTGATTCCGAAGCCGAAAAAGGACCATGCTCTTCCACAGAACTAAAGGGCTATTATCATTTTTATTAGCAATAATCTAAAAATCTTTAGCAGAGTTTTGGCTAATAAACAGGAGATAATCCCCTCTTTAATATCACTGTATCAGTCTGAATTCATTCCTAATCATCTCATTACAGACAATATCTGCCTTGCAGCAAATGTTATTCAAGATGCAAATTTATTCTCTAAAAAACTATTAATGCACAGCCTAGATATACATAAGGCTTTTGACAGTGTATTGTGGAGCTATTTGTCTCTTCTGCTACAGCGTTATGGTTTTCAGGGTGAGTTTTTATGGACATTTCAGGCCCTGTACCACAGCCCCAGGACACAGATTCCCTGGATGCAACTCAAACTTTTTCCAGCTCAGTAGGGGTACCAGACAAGGGTGCCGGTTGTCACCTCTCATATTTTCCCTTGCTATTTGTCACGGAACGTCCCACACTCCGCTTGAGTGCTTCCGTCATATACCACTTCCTCCCAGTCTGTATACAGATATCCCAACCTCTCTGAGCACAAACAAGGCGACACTTGCTTGTTGCTACCAAGAACTGACTTTATTCAGAACCAGAATACAGTCTTATATACACAGGAGAAGATTAATCTAACAATACAAACATAACCTAATTAACATGAGCTAATTATCTAATCCTTTATACAGCCTAGGTGACTGAGACATGACCTTTCGCCCAGACTTGTGGTCACCGAGCTTCACACAGTTATAGCAGTCGTCCCGTCTCCTACATTGTATAGAGGACAATGTCATTAGCTCATTCAATTAACATAAACACAGGTTGATGACACCAGCATCTCCTCACAGGATGTGTCCCAACAGAATGAATCCATTGAAAATCCAGGGCCCATAATCAAAAGGCAACAGGCTTGCATACAGTCCTCTCCAACAGCCTCTGTTCTGGCTAGGTCTGTGACATTTCTCCCCTTTCGGCAGGAGACTAACACAGGAGGAGACCCCAGACGGGTTGACTCCGAAGTTAGTCCATAGTTCCAGTCCTCTACTGCCTGTACCCACACAGTACCCCAAACAAATTGTTCCAAACAGAGTATTACTCACCCAGCCAACCTCTGCCTCTCTCAGAGAACATATCTGCTGCTGGGGAGAGGCCTGGACTGGCTCTTCTCCCTGGAATCCTTTCTGCCGCTGGAGAGAAGACAGGGTGTCTGGGCTCACTCTGTCATGCTGTTGGGGATCGGGGCCCGCTGCCCAGCATCCCTGGGGTATACAGGTGGAGACTGAAGTCCCATCCACCTTCACAGGAAATCCATCCTCTGTTAGTTGAGGGCAGAGTCCAGCAGTCCTCGGCCCTGTTGCCAGCCCTTCTGCTGGAAACCCCACACCATCTGCTCTGGCTACCTGTTGGGGAGGGAGGCCGACTGCCCCACCTCCCTGGAACTCTGTAGTTGTTGCAGGTGATGGCCAGAGGTTGGTAGCACTCTGCCTAGTTGCCGGTGCTTCAACTGGGGAAGTTCCCTGTAACTCCACAGATACTGCTGTTGGTGCAGGGCAGAGCACAGTGAAGTTTGGCCCCAATAGCAGCTCTTCTGCTGGAGGCTCATCAGGTTGTTCTTCCTTAGCAGAAAAGTCTATTAAATCCCCTACCTCTATAACTGGTGTCTGTGGATAGAGGTTCACCATCTCCTGTCCGTGGAACTCAGAAGATGCCATCAGTGCTGAGTAGAGCGCAATGAAGTTTGGCCCTAATCCCAACTCTTCTGCTGGGCGCTCACCCGATGGTTCTTCCTCAGCAGAAAAGTCTATCAAATCCCCTGTCTCTGCAACTGGTGTCTGGGGATGGAGGTTCACCATCTCCTGTCCATGGAACCCAGAAGATGTTATCAGTGCTGGGCAGAGATTAGCAGAGCTCTGCCCTGTTGTCAACACTTCAGCTTTGGAGATGGCAATCTCCAGATTTTCCACTGCAGATTCTCTGGCATGCTGCTGGACAGGCACATTCCTCCATCCAAGATCATCCCATGCAGAAACAGGATCATCAAGGTCAGTCAGCACTTGCTGCATCCGCCATAAGACCTCCGCCTCCATAGCTGTGGGGGCAGGTTGGCAAAGCACACTATTGCTCTGCCACATTGCCGACTCTTCAGCCAGGATTTCAGGGTTGTCAGCTGGTATTTCCTGATAGTCCCAGGCAAAGGGAGCCCAGCCCTGGCACTGAGCAATGTCTAGCAGCCGTCTGTAGGCGATCTCTAGCTCCCATTCCTGAATGGCCAGAAACTCCAAATCTTCCTGTGCCCAGTGCACTTCCGAAATGTTCAGTAGCCCTTCTCTGAAATCCATGATTTCGTCCACCCGCCGCTCCAAATCACTCCCAAAGTTAGGGTCCCCTGTCAGCTTCACAAACAACAGTCCCAAGCCGCCGTAGCTTAAGCCTTCCATTGGGCTGTCATCCGCTATCCAGGGACATGCTTGGGATACATGCCACCGGAGGGCTCTGTAGCTCTCATCCAGCTTTATCTCTGCCCAGACCAGCCTGCTTAATTCAGCTGTCTGCTTCTTGTGTGGTTTTTCTCCCAAAAACCGCACCCGCAGTCCGTACTGCGACCAGTACCTTTCCTCGATGGAGGGGAAAACTTTTCCTTGGTGTCGCTGCTCACGGGCTAGCGCTTCCTTCCTGAGTTTGCAGCGAATAGAATCACACCATCCCAGCAGGACCTGCTCCGATACTGGTCCTCTGTGCTGTATCTGCATCTCTTGCAACCTCCTTCTGAATTCCTCATCCATGGCGGCTGGTATCTGTACCTCTCCTCTCCTGCTATCTGGACCTTGGATCCAGATGGAAGTTTGGATGTCCCAGACTGCAGGAAGCTTTCCCGCTACTTGCCACCAATGTCACGGAATGTCCCACACTCCGCTTGAGTGCTTCCGTCATATACCACTTCCTCCCAGTCTGTATACAGATATCCCAACCTCTCTGAGCACAAACAAGGCGACACTTGCTTGTTGCTACCAAGAACTGACTTTATTCAGAACCAGAATATAGTCTTATATACACAGGAGAAGATTACTCTAACAATACAAACATAACCTAATTAACATGAGCTAATTATCTAATCCTTTATACAGCCTAGGTGACTGAGACATGACCTTTCGCCTAGACTTGTGGTCACCGAGCTTCACACAGTTATAGCAGTCGTCCCATCTCCTACATTGTATAGAGGACAATGTCATTAGCTCATTCAATTAACATAAACACAGGTTGATGGCACCAGCATCTCCTCACAGGATGTGTCCCAACAGAATGAATCCATTGAAAATCCAGGGCCCATAATCAAAAGGCAACAGGCTTGCATACAGTCCTCTCCAACAGCCTCTGTTCTGGCTAGGTCTGTGACACTATTGAACCCCTGGCCACAGCTATTCTCAACCACCCTGATATTTTTATATATATTAAAGAACCCTTAAATTTCAAACTCTGTATGTATGCAGATAATGTTTTATTATTTCTCACAAACACCACAGTCACTTTACCTAATCTACTAAAGATTCTAACACAATTTGCTGAATTATCAGGCCTTTCAGTGAATATATCCAAATCAGTAGCCCTTCCAATTTACTACCCCTGTCGCACTGGAGAATGTAAATTTGTTCCCATTTGTTTTGGCAAACTCGACCTTATTCTACCTTAAAATAGTACTAACTGGAGATTATAAATTATTCTTTGAGTGTAATTTTCCCCTTGCTAATTAAACTTATTAAAATTAGACAATTACTAAAAACCTGGTCGGCGTATCACATTTCATTCATGGGTAGAACAACCGCCATAAAAATGACTATACTCCCTAAACACCTTTATTTATTCCGGGCTTTACCCCTTATGATCTCTAAATCCTATCTTCTTTAAATTCAAGCAGAATTTAACAAATTTATTTGGCAAAATCAACCCCCAAGATTTGCTAGAACAGTGTTATATCGTGCTCATAGGTTGGGAGATCTAGGTGTCCCTCAAGTAGGGCTATATTATGTGGTAGGCAGATTTTCCCAATTTGCCCAATGGAATATTGTGGACTCACAGGTCCCCTGGCTAAGATTTGAACAAGCATCAATCTCTCCCTACTATCTCCCCGGCTTATGGTGGTCCTCTAAACACCCTGTTTTTGACATAGGCGCACATAATACAGTTACCTGTGAGTCCACAATATTCATTGAAATTATGGGACTTATATAAGCTCAGGCTTGTGCTAATTTCTAAGACTTCTCCAGGGCCTTCTTTTCTTGGGGATGCCACATTTTCCACAGCATTTGAGGCCCTGTCGAAATTCCAATGGTGGATAGACCAGAACCTGACAAGACTGAGCGATTTTCAGTATGAATCACAATTCATTTCTTTGTCTCAATTACAAACCCAAAAAAAATACCACCCTGGGGGTTTTATCATTATCTCCAAATTCGTCCTTTTTTTCTGACACATTATTCCTTAACCTCATCAGACTCCCAGACCTCCTTTAAATTCCTTTGTGGAAGTGCCCCTAGACAGAAGGGCTTGATCTCTGGTCTTTATAAATCTATGATGGGAATAGGAGATAATCACAAGTTAAAATACATGTACAGTTGGGAACAGGAGCTAAACTTAGAATTTGACCTACAAGACTGGGAGACTAATTGGCAAAATATGTGTAATTGTACTAAATCCATAATTATACGAGATACGGAGCTTAAAATGTTTACGTGCTGGTATTATACCCCTTCTAGTTTACACACTATTTTTCCACAGGTTTCCCCTCCTGTTTCCGAGGTTGTCTCCTTCCGGGCTCCTTTTTGCATGTGTTCTGGGGCTGGGCTAGAATACCGTTCTCTAAAGTCATTTCTTGTATTGATCAGATTATGATGATAGAGAAAATTTTCCACACATTGCATGATTCCATAACTATCTTTGATGCTGAGTGCGACCCTTGGTTCATTTACAACCATAGAGATTGATCTCACTTGGCATCGATTTTTGTTCTACCAGGATTTCATTTAATGGATTTATGCTGTGTTTAGTTTTGTACTGAATGTTCTTTTTGTTAAGTGCCGGTTCACACTAGACATGGCACGACTTGTAGGTCGCCTCACCGAGGCGACCTGCACACGACTGCCGGGGCGACTTGCAAGACGACTTCTGTATAGAAGTCTATGCAAGTCGCCCCCAAAGTAGTACAGGAACTTTTCTTCTAAGTCGGAGCGACTTGCGTCGCTCCGATTAGAACGGTTCCATTGTACAGAACGGGAGGCGACTTGTCAGGCGGCTAGGTCACCTGACAAGTCGCCCCCGTGTGAACCGAGCCTTAGTCAACATTTATTCCCTAATTTGAGATAAATTTACTACACAGTATTATTTCCTACTCCAACACCTTATGTTACTTGACATTGGACTGCCTATAATTTTGTTGTTAGCTTATGCGACAGTTGTGGGTCTATTATTATATCATTATGTTACAGTTCATTTTATGATGTTGATTTAAAATACAACTGTGTGGATTTGTACTGTAAACTTTTTATCTCAATAAAACTTTTTGTAAACAAACAAAAAAAAATTTGTGAAAGACCCCCAAACCATATATTTTCTGAAAGCATATATGCTACTGATTTTTTAGACCCCGCGGTATTTGCGCAAATGTTTATTAAAATAATAAATAATAAAAATAAAATAAAATAAAAATAAACTAAAAATAAAATAATAAAATAATATTGTCGCTAAGAAAACACTAAAACCATTATTAGCAGAAAAAAACACAGATAATTTGACAAAATTCCTGCTGATTCCATACTTAAAATAAAAGCTTAGAACAAGGTAATGCCGCTCTTCAAGCCCTGCGGACCATAAAGGAAAAACTTCCACCCTTAATGAGAGTCAGGTGCAGACTGTGCGCAAGTCTGTGTCAGCAAGGAAATCCCAGACTGCTGACATCTGAAATGATCATCTTTATTTAATAGATTAAAATCCAACAAGAGTCATCAAATACAAACAAAAGATAGTAATAGCTAACGCGTTTCACATACAAAGATGCTTACCTGTATGGAGTTAATAAATAACAAAAAATTATAATTTTTACTTTTTACAAAATGGTGAAAATCGAATATACGCAAAAATGTAAATATCCACATTTTTCTAAAAATCTGAAGGTTTTCATTTTTCGCTTACAGCTTTCAGAATTTGTGAAAGACCCCCAAAACCATATATTTTCTGAAAGCATATGACCTCTAGAATAAAAAGAAGGTGCTACTAATTTTTTAGGCCCAGCGGTATTTGCGCAAATGTTTATCAAAACAATATACTAAAACTACTATTAACAGAAAAAAACACAATTTCACAAAATTCCTGCTAAATTCCTGCTAAATGTAAAAGCTTATCCTGTGTTGATACATAGCAAATATTTGTAATTTTTTAATTGTGCCTGTTTGCAAAATGGTGAAAATCGAACGTACCCAAAAATGTCTCTAAAAATCTAGAGGTTTTCATTTTTCACTAATGCTGCGTACACACGAGCAGACTTTCCGGCAGACTTGGTCGGCGGATCGGACTCCGTCAGACAAGTCCATCGTGTGTGGGCTCCAGCTGACTTTTTTTTCCCAAAAGTCCGATGGACCTAGGAAACATGTTTCAAATCTTTCCGAAGGACTTGAGTCTGGTCGAAAAATCCGCTCGTCTGTATGCCAGTCCGACGGACTAAAACTGACGCTAGGGCAGCTATTGGCTACTGGCTATGAACTTACTTATTTTAGTCCGGTCGTACGTCATCACGAACGAATCCATCGGACTTTGGTGTGATCGTGTGTGTCCAAGTCCATTTGTCTGAAAGTCCGGCGGACCTATGCTGCAAAGTCCGTCGGAAAGACTGTCGGACCTAGTCCATCGAAAAGTCCGTTTGTGTGTACGTGGCATTACAGCTTCTAGAGTTTGTAAAGAACCCCCCAAACCATATATTTTCTGAAAGCATATGACCCCTGGAATAAAAATAAGGTGCTACTGATTTTTTAGGCCCCACGGTATTTGCTCAAATGTTTATCAAAACAATATTTTTGCTAAAAATACACTAAAACCATTATTAGCAGATAAAAACACAGCTAATTTTACAAAATTCCTGCTAAATTCCAAACTAAATATAAAAGCTTAACCTGTATGTAGTTAATAAATAACAAATATTTGTAATTTTTGCATTGCATATTTTTGCAATATAGTTAAAATCAAACATGCACAAAAATGGAAATATCCCAATTTTTCTAAAAATCTGAAGGTTTTCATGTTTCCCTTACAGCATTTAGAATTTGTGAAAGACCCAACAAACCATATATTTTCTGAAAGCACATGACCAGTAGAATAAAAAGAAGGTGCTATTGATTTTTTACGGCCCCACAAGTTTTGCGCAAATGTCACTAAAATCCTTATTTCCACATATAAACACAATATAACGTACGTAATTCCTGCTAAATTCCTAGTAAGGCCTCGTTCAGTGGAGTGTGCTAAAGCATACGCCCATGGAGGGCTGTGTTTACCTGCATGGGGATGCACATATATTCTGTGCATCCCTGTGCAGGCAGTCCTATTATTGTCAAATGGGACACAGCAGCTGCAAGGACAGACCTAACATCCATGTGGGTATAGGTGCATGGACCCAAATGCAGACAGTGTGAGTTCAGGGACATGCGCCCACACGGATGTCAAGTTGGGAGCAGTAGCTTTGCAGCTGCTGAATCCCAATCGATATGAATGGGAGTGCCTGAACAGGAATGCACAGAACACCTGTGCATCCCTCTGCACCTATACACGGCCCTGTAGTGGTATGCCCTGTGTCAACAAAGCCTTAGGCTTTGTTTAGACTTAGGGTTGGGGGGGCGGCATGCAGTTGTGGTGCATTTGTTGTCAAAAATGGGATTAAAACAGGTGGTGAGGAGGCATCACATCGCTCCCTCACCGCCTGTCAGTAGCCACTAGAGGGTAGCCTTGGGCTTTAGAGGCAAGGGCGACTTACCCTTTGGGCCCTTTCACAGAGGCTGTCTGATCAGGTCCACCTGTCAGTTTTTCAGGCAGACTTGATCAGACCCTCCAGTCTCCCCTATGGCGTGGCAGATGTCAGCGGTGACATGTCCACTGACACCCGTCGCTATCTGATCCTGCCTTTAAAAAACAGATGGATGGAGGTCCTATTTTCCATCTGTCTGATGAATCGGATATGATCGAATGAAAATTGACAGGCGGTCCATTTTTACCCGATCTCCCCATAGAGGAGAGTGGGACTGTGTCCATCTCTGCTCTGCACAGCGGAGCGGAGACGGAACTGTCATCCGTGGGGGATTAGCAGACCAATCCCCTGCTGAACAGATGGATTCCATCCCATGTAGGTGCCTTTGAGTGAAAGGGGCCTTGCTATGATTTTTATTTTATTTTTACATTTTTTTTTAACTTTTTTTTTATGGGTGGGGGTGGGTCTTTGGAAAGACATCAGGGGTCCAAACAAACCTCTAATGTTTCTTTTTTTAGACAGAGAAAGGGACTGAAGAGTTCAGTCCCTTTCTCTGCAGGCTCAGCTGCAATACTTGTGAATGAATGGAAGCCTCTAAATAACAACTCTCATTCATTCATAAATGGGGGCATAGTAAACACTGTTTACCTTGCCACTGTGACAGCTGAACATAGGAGTGATCGGTAACAAACACTCACTATGTTCACCTAGGAAACGAAGGGGGGTAGTAAACATATGCTTACCAGCTACCCCGCTCTCCATCCTGACACACTGCACATGACGATCTCCCAGGCAGCAACTGCCGACAATGTCGGCTTGCAGAGCTGCATGGGGATGGGGGGCCGCCAGAGATCGGTCTGCGGGGGGGACATCATTTAAGAAAAATTGAACTCTGCAATTGCTGGCGGGAGTGGCAGTGGAGGGAGCCAGCGGGAGTGGCAGTGGGGGGGGGCTGAAGCTAGGGGGTAAAATTTGGGGGGACAGATGTAGTGGGCAGAGAACAGTGTGGGGGGATAGAGCAGGCATTTTAGGCAGTGCAGGAGGGGAAGAAGCAGCGGGTGACAGGTAGAGAGGTGGCGGTGGCGGAGGGGGGGGGTCATTTTATCTGAATAACTCTGATCAGAGGCTTTCTACTCACTTCCCAGTTCTAGAGTTGTCACCTCAGGTATTCTGTCTGACCCCTTCTATATAACTAATGGGACACATCTTTCTCTCTTTTACACTAATTATGGAACCATTAGTCTAATCCATACGTACAAACCCTCTGATCTTTGACATCCAGATTGGAGAATCTACTCACAAAATCGGCCTCTATGCTGATGATGTAATTATCTCACTTACTAACCCAGCTGAATCTCTCCCTCACTTTCATCACACGCTAGACCTTTTTAGCAAAGCTGTACAACTACACCAAATTCTGCATGTTAGGAGCTCACATTCACATACTAAACATAACATCACTATCAACACCTCTTTCTTGTGGGCCCCTAATTCTACTCTCAATTACTTACAGTAGGTATTCAACTCTTCTTCTCGATTATTTTCCCTTAACTTCTCACCTCTCATCTCCAAACTCCAAAAAGTCACGCAGGATCTCCAACATTTGCAGGTCTCCTGGGCTTGTCGTATCGCTCTATCCAAAATGTACCTTCTGCCTCACGTGTTGTACATTTTCAGAACTACCCCTTACCCTTTTTTCAATCCCACCTCAACAAAATACAAGCTATTAGAGCCTATTTTATTTGGAATGGGAAAAATCCTAGGATCAAACATGCCACACTAAGCACACCCACATCAGCTGATGGAATGGGAGCCCCAAATATAAAAGCATACTTTAAGGCAATCACACTGGATCAAGCAAAAACCTGGTGGAAATCCACCTCACAACACCTGGCTGCAGATCAAAAGTACAGTCTTATCAGCATGTCCGAAGACCTACTTAGCACCTTGCTTCTTAATCTCCATGGAACACATACAAACCTCAGCACTATCAACGCAACCCTCAAAATGTGGAGAGCAACTCACCAGCATACCAGGGGTATCCCTCATGGATCACTAATCCTCATCCCTATGGCAGAAGTAACAACCTTCATCCCGGACATCTCACTAATGGATTGGATCACTGCTGGTCTTTTCACCACATCCACTAATCTAAGTGAAAATTCCCTTGCAAAGTATAAATTCCCTTCAAAGTGAACAGCCTATTTGCCTCTAATGAATGAATTGCAGTGTCTCCCGAACTGCAAGTTAAAGATGTTAAACATTTACTTTATATAGATATACAAAGTAAACAATTAAATTGTCCTGGTAAAGTCACATTTTAGGCTCCGTTCACATCTCTGTATTCTGAATCGCAGGCAAAATTGCCTGTGCATTGCCCGTCAATTTCAATAGCACCCCAAACGCGGCACGATTGTCATCAATATTCTAGGATTATGTGATTCGATAATGCACTGTACAATAAGGCTCCATTCACATTTTGGCATATGGGGGCGACAATTGCAGTAAAATCGCACGAACAGAGTTGCGCCTGTCACCCAAAAGAAGTACATGAGCTTTTTATTGGGCGACGGGCGCTCCGCAATTTACCACGATTGCCGCCCCCATACGCCAAGATGTGAATGGAGCCTTATTGTACAGTGCATTCAAATCACATAATCATAGAATATTGATGACACAACATAGTTTATTTACTAAAGGATTAGAGCATGTGCACCTAGAAAAGTGACTATTCACTTAACCCTAGTTCACATTGGAGCGATTTGGCATGCGATTTGACATGTCAAGTCGCATGCTAAATTGGCAGCAATTATTGGCAATGGCACCGTCCAAGTCGGTGCGACGCCGCATTTGCTGCACCGCACTGATTCCTAAAAGTAGTTTCTATACTACTTTTGGCGACTTTGGGGTGCGATTTCCATAGACATCTGTGCAGCAACCTGCACAGATGTCTCTGAAATTGCCCCTGAAGTCGGGACTATTGGAATGACATGTGGAATGAAATTGTGCAAGTTCAGCTGAGTGAGCTGAGCGGCTATGTGATTGGGTGTTACTTTCAGTACAATAGTACTATTAATGTCCATACTAGAATTGAGATGAGCGCAGCAGATATTTATTTATTTATTTTGTGTATAGAAACTTATAGTGCTGCTGCTAGTATTATTTTATTTTCAATATGGATATGTTTGATTTTAGGGCTACCCATTTGATTAATGTTGATGGCATATTTAGTGCTGATAGTTCACCATCAGATGATTTGGGTGGTATGTTTGTTAGATTGGAGAATCTGGTTACATCAGAACTACACACTAATTGGGAGATTTCCTTCTTTGAGAGTTATATCTCGGAAGGCATGGTCCCTAGGAACCTGAGATGGGAGGTAGCTCCACAAAGTGATATTCTTGATCAGCTTGAATGGTATCAATATTTTAACAAGGCAGGGATTGCATAATTGGGCTTTATGCTTAATAAAACAAAGACAAAAACTAGTGAAATTAAATGAGGAAATTAGCTCTCTAAAAGAGAAACTCAATCCATATACAGGAAGTGATTAAATTAAAATATCAGAAAACTTAAAAAGACATTTGGAGAAAGAGGAAGCGGAGCAAAACACAAAGAAATATATAAGATATCTTAGAGATATTTCTGATTATAAAAGCAATAAAGTTTTTACATGGCAAACCAAGGAGGGAATGGGGGGTGGAATGCCTGTAGTTCAGGAAAGTGCAGGTGTGGGGCCCCAAGTTCCATCTCAGAGCCAACCTCCATCCACTACGGGGTATTCTCATTCGAACAGAACCCCCATACTATGATTATCCCCATTCTACTGGTCCCCCATTTAGGGGGGTTCCCCGAGGTCAGGGTAGAGGAAGAGGGAGGGGGAGACACCCCTTCCTTCAGTATGAGAACTCCATTAGTACCTCTAATGCCCTGTACACATGGTCAGATTTTCGAACTTTTTACATTGGATTTTCAGGCTATAAAATTTTCTGACAACACGAAGTGCCACGCATGCTCAGAAGAAATTCAGAGACGGAACTGCTCGGTGTGGTAAAATTAGCGTTCGGAATGGATATAGCACTTTCGTCATGGTGCAATGTTTGTAGTTGTTGAATGCAGCACTCTCTGTTCTTCTTTATAATGCTAGAAGAATGAAGTTGTTTTGCTGCTCATATTCACACAAAGTTCTCACAAATTTCTTTCTTTATTATTTATCATGATTTCATCAATATATTTGATTTGTCACAACTAACTTAAAAATTTCAAACTTTTTTCTGGGGGGGGCTTTTTTTTTTCAAGCCTGATCTTTTTTTTTCTATTTTTTTTTTTTTTTTAACTCCAGAATAGTTTTGGGTGTGTTTTGTGTGTCAAGTTACCACAACACCATTATTATCTTGTATTATTTAATCTCAAGGAGATTGTTTGGTGTTGGTGTCCCTTGTTAATTTCACATTGTATTTTTGAAATGTACCTGCCTCCTCACAAACAAACTGTCCTTTTTTAAGGAAAACACACATAGGCGAGTATAATAAATCAAACCAAAAATGTATTAAGGGCTCATAACCAAGGAAAGAGGGAGGCAACACTGGAGAAACAGTAGAAATTGGTGAAGCCTTTGGCCCCCAGGGCACACATCAATTATTTTACAGCAAAATTGGTGGCCTGAGGAGTCCATATATAAGGGAGTTCAATCTGGTCCAGAAGTCCTAGAGATCATGAACAGCAGCAGATGACATGTATGTCCCCAGGCTGTGGTCATACAAGAGCCTGCATCTTTTGTCAGACCAGACTGAACCCAGGTCACCACTCTCTGGTCTTCCTTCCATGCTTCCTTCCACGCTGTGTCTGTGGTGGTGGAGTTGGAGGAGGAGGAGGAGGATGGTCCAACTCACACAGATGGGTATTGGGTGTGATTTCGCCTCTCACCCCCTTAGTTAAGGCTTTATAAAGAATGTCCTCACACATGAGGCATTGACCCTCCTGCATGTTCTTCAGTTTTGTGGCAGCCATGCAGGCAAAGGCCGCTTCACGAGTAGGGATGGCTCTGAGGGACACAGAAGCCTCCTGAATCAGCCTGAGTGCTGAATCCTGCACGTTACTCCCCTTCCTGGGTCTTTTGTTTGGAAGGCGGAGGGGAGGGACCTGCGATTCTGTCAGGCTCCTACTGGGCCCGGCCTTCTCCTGGCTGCCACTTAGCCCCGCCTCCTCCTGGCTGCCACTTACCCCTGCCTTCTCCTGTGTGCCACATTCCGCAGCCTCCTCCTGTGTGCCACATTCCACAGCCTCCTCCTGGCTGAGGTCTTCCTGTGTATGAAAAAGGGACATAGTTTTAGATTTGTCTTCATCAATTACACACAATTCTCATCTCATGACTGTAGCAAATGGAGTGTTAACAAATATAACAGACTATCATTCTGAGCCCAGCATTTTTCATTCTTGTCCCAATTATTTTTGCCCACTACTGTCTATTGATATGTAAACGCCTTGATTTAATCTGCAATTAGTGATCAATAATAACATCTAGTAAACATCATTTATTTATTGACCAGAAATCTGTAGAAGAATGCTATACCTGGCTCCAGCTGGGCTCCTCCACTTCTTCCTGTCTGGAAGTCCCAGGCTGGACATCGGAAGCCTCAGTTGGGGTGGAAGATAGGGTGGAAGGAAGAGTGGAAGGAAGGGTTGAGAGGGATTCCCTGACTTCAGTCTGGTCTGACAGAAATCGCAGCCTCTCATAGTACCACAGCCTGGGGACATAAACGTCATCTGCTGCAGCTTCTGATCTCTGGGAATCCTGGACCTTCTTGCACTCCCTAAGATAAGTGCTCCTCAGGCCACCAATTTTGGCTTTTAAATAGGGGATGGTTGCTGTGGGGACCACCGGCTTCACCAACTCCAGCAGTTTCTCCAGTGCTGCCTGCCTCTTTTGTTTATTGTTGTATTGGGGGTGTTTGATCTGCCACAGACAGGGCAGCTCCCTGTATTTGTCTATGAACAGGGGGAGGAAGTTGTGGTCATTTAAGCCATCCATTTTATCTGCAATACACAAGACAAACCCTAATGTCAGGCTAAACTCTCCTAATCTTGTCCCAATATAGGCCTCAAACTAGAAGCAGTATAGGCCCAATTTTTAATCTTACCTTCGTTATCAGGATCGGTGCCTCCGATACTCCTTCCTCCGCTCACAGATCGTACATACTATGCTTGCGTGTTATGCTTTATATACACTATGCATGTGTGAAACTCCGCCCGCCCCTGACTTTCTTTCTAGTCTATTCCCCGCCCCTTCTCGTTCGGCGCAGTGGGGAAGAGCACATGGCGGAGACAGAACAGGTGTGTGCTAATTACACCAATGAGGAGGAGGAGGAAAGCCCGGAGCCAGAAACGTCCGGATCCCGGAAGAGAGGATTTAAGGCCTCAAATATGTCCTTTGGGGAGATGTTGGAGATGGTGGACATCCTGAAGAGGGCCGACTATGACGGGAGGTATGGACCTTACCCCAACCCCAATGTCAGAAAGGCCAAGATCATGGCGAAAGTTGTCAAGAGTCTGCAGAAGAATTTTGGTGTACGACGATCCAAGGATCAACTAAGGAAGCGGTGGTCGGACCTCAAATTAAGGGAGCACGAGCAGTACAGAAAGATCAGGAGAGTGCTGCAAAAAAGTAAGTAGTTGTGCTGTGTTCCTATTCTTTATTTTTCTAATGTTCGTGCTGCTCCATGTGCTTTTCTTAACTTTTGTACAGTTTAAAATGGCAACTTTCATGTTCATGGGCACATTATTCGTCCGTATGAAACTTTGTTCATTCGGCATAGAAAACACCATGTTTTGGACATATGCATTTGAATACATTTTTGCTAGCCTACTTCTCTTCAAATAATTTTGTTGTCTAGATGGGTTGTTAACTAGAATGAAATGCAAACTAGATTCTGTGTAAGGAGAGGACACTCAGCAGCTGTTTACACATCTGGATGCTGGAGCACTAGTGTGGGACAAAAGAACACCCTTTTTATTAGGGGGCCCACACAGGTGCTCCAGTGTATACTATAGGGGTGTCTCCATCTGTGAAGCTTGGACAAGACAGGTAAGTATTCAAGCTTGACAAAGTAAAAAAATATTTCTTCATCTTGCAACGATGCCAAAAGAGACAATTGTACCCCACTTCCAAGCAATGTTTCATATTCCTATTTCTGTCATAAAATATCTGTGTGCTAAGTATACCTATTTTTTTTTTACATAGGGGAGAAAAGACTCGGAGGACACCACTCATCTGAGGAGACCAGAGACCCCCCACCTCATGAGGAAGTGGAAATCCACTAAAGCCAACAGGAAGAGGAGGAGGAAGGAGACGTGGTGGAAATTGTCACCACAACAGGTGAGTGTCTGCGACAACAGGCTCAGGTAAGAGATGGATGCCGACATATTTATCATACATGTTGTTTTTTTTTTTTTCTATATTTTTAGGTGATCGTGATGTTGTTGATGAAAGACATTTCACCAGTGAGAGTGCCCAGATCCTGATCGAGGAGATCATGGGGTGTAATAGGGATTCGGAAAACATCCAGAAAAACATCAATGATGTTATAAGCAAAATGAAGAACATCATTGATGTTTTAGGGAGAGTTTAAAACCCCCTCGAAATCCCTAATGTAGTTGGCTTTATTTAAAAAAAAAATTGTGGCACCTTTTTTACATAGCATTGAAAAGCCAAATTTTGAAGATGCACACAGTGGGGGTTATTTACGAAAGGCAAATCCACTTTGCACTGCAAGTGCACTTGAAAGTGCACTTGCAGTGCACTTGGAAGTGCAGTTGCTCTAAATCTAAGGGGTAGATTTGAAATGAGTGGAAGCTCTGCTGATTTTATCATCCAATCATGTGCAATCTAAAATGCTGTTTTTTATTTTCCTTGCATGTCTCCCTCGGATCTACAGCGAATTTACTTCCAAGTGCACTTTCAAGTGCACTTGCAGTGCAAAGTAGATTTTCCTTTAGTAAATGAACCCCTATGTTTACTATGGTTCAGTTTATGAATGGGCAGTAGTCTCTGTCTCCTGTTCATTCATTTTCAGTGCAACTGAGGCTGCAAAGAAAGGGACTGGGGAATCTGTGTCCTCAGTACCTGTCTCTGTCTCAAAAGTGATACTTCAGGGGGTCTGTATAGACCCCTGATATCTCACCAAAGACCCTCCCCCCAACAGAGTGTGAAAAAATGTTTTAAAAAATATCAAAATTATTAAATAAAACATTTGATTAAAAAAATTAAACATTGTAAAAAATCTGAGTGGTGTTAAACTCTGTACTACCGCTTGTACCTACAGGTAAGCCTATAATAAGGCTTACCTGTAGGTACTGTGATTATCTCCGAAACTTGCACCGTTTAGAAGATATTCAGAGTGCATGCAGCTGGTGACATCATCAAAGCATACACTCTGAAAGTCCAGCTTACAGTGCCAGACCTTCAGAGCTTGTGCTGTTAAGGTGGCACTGCCCATGTGAGTTTCCCAGTACATTTATTGGGTCACCAGCTTTAAGTTTCCTGCCACTCTTCATGTCTTCAAGCTTGGTGGCCCACCACAAAGACCGTGCCGCATTAATGTTGCATCAGAAAGATGGCTTCTTTGTGGTGGCCATCTTTAAACCTGGGGGCCATGATCCCCTAGTGCCCGGGGGCCCCTGTGAGTTGTCAGTCCACCCCTGTATACACTGCATCCAGTGTAGCCAAGCCTATATCTGACTGCAGGCCATTCCTAGTGTACTTTTTCTAAAATACTTCAGGCAGGCAGGTTATTCGGTTATAAATCAAGATAAAATATGTTGGTGCGCTTATCAAACTATCCCAGGGATAATTTGATAAGCGTTCCAACATATCTTATCTTGATTTATAGCAACAGGTGTCACAGCACTAATTGGTTGGTTGCAGCTTACACATTTCTTTTTGGTGTTTTGCTATTTTATAGAGAATCCACATCAGCGCTATAGTTTTCTTTTTTCACAGGTTATTCAGTTAGCTGCAGTTTATTTAATATATATATATATATATATATATATATATATATATATATATATATATATATATATATATATATATATATATATATATATATATATATATATATATATATATATATATATATATATATATATATACACACAGTCAGTCTTATATATATATATATATATATATATATATATATATATATATATACAGTGGGGACGGAAAGTATTCAGACCCCCTTAAATTTGCCCCCTCTTTGTTATATAATAATGGGGAAGAAAATGAAGGAATTAGTGGGACTTTATATGAGGTATAGGGGTGCCGCTCAGGTCCCCCCCTCCATCCCGGTTGAATGAAAAATGATAAAAAAATAAAAAGGTTGCAGGACTTTTTATATAGACACTCGGGAGCAGGAATAAAATTAATAGCTTTTATTAGAATCAAATGGTTATAGAGTTTCTGTATTCGAGTAATTCAATGCATGATGCTATATATAAAACTATTCGTACAACCACTACAATTCATTGAAAACAGAAGAGATATACATACATACATGTTCCAACAAGGAATCAATACATAATACATAATGTAAAAACATTTAGAGCATGGTTACATGATTAAATGGAGAAATTGGAAAACAAAGAAATGTTTTGACATTTTTAGTTTTGTCCTTCTTTATTTCCTTTTTTTGACTTCTAACTTTGGTTTCATTTCCAATTTCTAGTTAATCACTTTTTATCTTGTTTTTTTCTTACATGCACGCAGTGGCCTCCATAATCCTTAAATGGAAGACGTTTGGGACGACCAGAACCCTTCCTAGACCTGGCCATCCGGCCAAACTGAGCTATCGGGGGAGAAGAGCCTTGGTGAGAGAGGTAAAGAAGAACCCAAAGATCACTGTGGCTGAGCTCCAGAGATGCAGTCAGGAGATGGGAGAAAGTTGTGGAAAGTCAACCATCACTGCAGCCCTCCACCAGTTGGGGCTTTATGGCAGAGTGGCCCGACGGAAGCCTCTCCTCAGTGCAAGACACATGAAAGCCCGCATGGAGTTTGCTAAAAAACACCTGAAGAACTCCAAGATGGTGAGAAATAAGATTCTCCGGTCTGATAAGACCAAGATAGAACTTTTTGGCCTTAACTCTAAGCAGTATGTGTGGAGAAAACCAGACACTGCTCATCACCTGTCCAATACAGTCCCAACAGTGAAGCATGGTGGTGGGAGCATCATGCTGTGGGGGTGTTTTTCAGCTGCAGGAACAGGACGACTGGTTGCAATCGAGGGAAAGATGAATGCAGCCAAGTACAGGGATATCCTGGACTAAAACCTTCTCCACAGTGCTCAGGACCTCAGACTGGGCCGAAGGTTTACCTTCCAACAAGACAATGACCCTAAGCACACAGCTAAAATAATGAAGGAGTGGCTTCACAACAACTCTGTGACTGTTCTTGAATGGCCTAGCCAGAGCCCTGACTTAAACCAAATTGAATATCTCTGGAGAGACCTAAAAATGGCTGTCCACCAACGTTTACCATCCAACCTGACAGAAGTGGAGAGGATCTGCAAGGAGGAATGGCAGAGGATCCCCAAATCCAGGTGTGAAAAACTTGTTGCATCTTTCCCATGACTGTATTAGATCAAAAGGGTGCTTCTACTAAATACTGAGCAAAGGGTCTGAATACTCAGGACCATGTGATATTTCAGTTTTTCTTTTTTAATAAATCTGCAAAAATGTCAACAATTCTGTGTTTTTCTGTCAATATGGGGTGATGTGTGTACATTAATTAATCTAATTAACTTAAATGATTTTAGCAAACGGCTGCAATATAACAAAGAGTGAAAAATGTAAGGGGGTCTGAATACTTTCCGTCCCCACTGTATATACAGTCAGTCTCATATATATATATATATATATATATATATATATATATATATATATATATATATATATATACACTGCATCCAGCCAAGCCTATATCTGACTGCAGGCCATTCCTGGTGTACTTTTTCTAATATACTTCAGGCGGTATACACAGTACCGTGCACCCATAGTGCAGTTGCTACTACTTTTCTGGTGGTGAACACAGTATACAATACAGTGCACCTATAGTTGTTATTACACTTCTGGTGGTGTACACAGTACCGTGCACCCATAGTGCAGTTGCTACTACTTTTCTGGTGGTGTACACAGTCCACAATACAGTGCACCCATAGTTGTTATTACACTTTGGTAGGTGTACACAGTACCGTGCATCCATAGTGCAGTTGATATTACTTTTCTGGAGGTGTGCACAGTACACAATACAGTGCACCCATAGTTGCTAGTACACTTCTGGTGGTGTACACAGTACCGTGCACCCCTAGTGCAGTTGCTACTACTTTTCTGGTGGTGTACACAGTACACAATACCGTGCACCCATAGTTGCTATTATATTTCTGTTGGTGTACACAGTACCGTGCACCCATAGTGCAGTTGCTACTACTTTTCTGGTGGTGTGCACAGTACACAATACAGTGCACCCATAGTTGCTATTACACTTCTGGTGGTGTACACAGTACCGTGCACCCCTAGTGCAGTTGCTACTACTTTTCTGGTGGCGTACACAGTACACAATACCGTGCACCCATAGTTGCTATTATATTTCTGTTGGTGTACACAGTACCATGCACCCATAGTGCAGTTGCTACTACTTTTCTGGTGGTGTACACAGTACACAATACAGTGTAGTGTGGTTTTGATAAGAAAAATTTACAGCATGTCCAGAAGGCCATTAAGGAGAGGCAGATGCCCACAGGCCACTAAAAGAGGGCAAGCAGTCTCTATGTCTACAGTCAACAGTGCTGGTCGTGGACACGGTGCATCCTCAGCACATGGCCGTGGGGCATGCTTGTCCTTTTTTTCTGCAGCTGGCTGTGTTATTGAGCCAAAACATGCAGAAGAGTTGGTGGAATGAATAACAAAGCCGTTCTCATCCTCCTCATCCTCTGTCACGCAGGCTCAGAGTAGTTTGCTGCCAATGCAGCTGCCAAAGTGGTCTATTTGGCTCCATGTCAACAGTCACTCTTTCCCTAGCCCCACCATCATGCACGGAGGAGTCCCCCGAACTATTCGATCCATAGTGTTGGGTACATGCTGCAGGAGGATGCGCAGCAATTTGAAGGCTCAGATGATGGTACCCAGTTTGAGGAAGGGATTAACGTGAGCCTAGAGTAAGGAGGTGCCAAGCAGGATAAGAAACTGGCAGTTCCCCCAGCTGCAGCATACTGCCAAGTTTGCTCCAGTGACGAGGAGGGAGGGGATGATGAGGTCACTGACTCTACTTGGGTGCCTGATAATAGAGAGGAGGAGGAGGCACATCTCCAACGAGGCAGGTTGCCCTCCAGGGGGCAGCTTAAGGGCAGCCACCCTATTGCATTACACCACAGAGCTGAGCATGTTCAGGGTGCTGCTGACTCCCCGCATATTTTGAAAAGTTCTTTGGTGTGGGCCTTTTTTGACACATGTGCAGCAGATCGCACCATTGCTGTTTGCAACATATATCTGAAGCATATCAAGCGTGGCCAAAACAGTAGCCACTTGGGCACCACATGCTTGACCAGACATATGACGACCTCCCATACAGTCCGTTGGCAACAGCACTTAAAAGACCCACATCAAAGAGCAAGGCGGACCTCTCTTTGCTCCTCATCAGCTGGGATCTCCAACCCCACTATACTTCCAGTCCTCTCAGAAACCCACACTGAGAGGAATAAAGGTATAGAAATAGATGTCCCAAGTACTTGCAGCCAATCTGCTAGCGGTATACCAACATCCAATTTTAGCAGGTACATTTCCCTACCCCAGTTGCTAAACCGTAGAAAGAAATTTGGTCCCAGCCATCCACATGCTCAACGTCTGAATGCTAGCTTGGCCAAATTGCTAGCACTGCAACTGCTGCCTTTTCAGCTGGTAGACTCTGCCCCCTTTCGTGAATTTGTGGAATGTGCGGTACCTCAGTGGCAGGTTCCCAAACGCCATTTCTTTTCACAGAAGGTTATTCGTGCTCTCTACCAGCATGTGCAAGGCAATGTCTTGGCCTCGTTGGACAGGGCAGTCAGCAGTAAGGTGCATATTACCGCTGACTAGTGGTCCAGCAAGCATGGACAGGGATGTTACCTTTCTTTCACGGCTCACTGGGTAACTCTGCTGGCAGCTGGGAAGGATGCAGGACAGGGTTTAGTATTGTTGGAGCTTGTTTTGCCACCACGCCTCCAAAATGCTAGTGGTGATTCTGCCACAGCTCTCTCCTCCACCTCCTCCTCTTCTTTTCCCTCTATGGCCTCTTCCTCTGCAGATTTCTCCTCTGAACCAGCGGTGCTCTGTAGGCGTTCAAGGGGCTACGCAAGCACTCAGGCAAAAAGATGCCATGCAGTGCTTGAGTTGGTCTGCTTAGGGGACAGGAGCCACACTTGGGCAGAGATTCTATCAGCTCTACACAGGCAGGCTCAGTTGTGGTTGACGCCACGACAGCTTCAACTGGGCCATCAATGAGTACCTGTGTGAGTATGGCACCAGGGCAGGGTCAGGGAGCTTGGCTTTTTTTCACCACACCAGAGGCTCATGATCAAGGATGCATGCACTGTCCTTTCACCATTTGAGGAGGCCACAAGGATGGTAAGCAGCGACAATGCATGCATCAGTGTCACTGTCCCTCTAGTCTTCCTGCTGGAGCACATGCTTCCTGGAATCATGGACAGGGCACTTGAGGCAGAACAGTGGGAGGAAGAGGAGGACTTCCTTACCTCTCAAGGCCCCCTTTATTCAGATAGTATTCCTGTGGGCCTGCTGATCACACAGGAAGAAGAAGAGGAGGAGGAGGATTGTGTCAGCATGGAGGTGGAGGATAACACTCAGCATCAGCAGCAGTCTTCAAGGGATCGTTTTCAGTCCCCAGAAACCCATGGAATTGTACGTGACTGGGAGGAGGTGGTTGTGGATCATGTGATCCTTAGTGATCCAGAGGACTCAGGATTGAATTCCTCTGCAAACTTACGCTGCATGGCCTCCCTGATCCTGCAAAGCCTGCGAAAGAACCCTAGGATTCGTGGTATCAAGGAGATGGATCATTACTGGCTGGCAACCCTTCTCGATCCACGTTACAAGGGTAAGGTTGAAGAACTTATGCAGCCTTTGCAGAGGGAGCAGAGGATGAAACATCTTCGGGAGGCATTGCAGAAAGGTTTGTGCAATGTGTTTCCAGAGCCTGGGAGCTTGCAATTTGCTGATGCTGGACAACATGTTGCTGAGGCTTTGTTTAGTCACAGAAAGAGTGGTGGAGAAGGTGGCTGGCTGACTCATGCCTCCAGACAATTCTTCAGTCCTCAGTGCCCAGGTCTGATCGGTTCCAGCAACTATCGCCAGCATCTGAATTACATGGTGCAGGAATATCTAGGGGCAAGATCAGACTTGGAGACCTTTCCAACAGAACATCCACTGGGTTACTGGGTCTTGAGGATGGACCATTGGCCAGAGCTTGCTCAATATGCAATTGAGCTACTGGCCTGTCCTGCATCCAGTGTTCTTTCTGAATGCACATTCAGTGCTGCTGGAAGCTTTGTAACCGATCACAGCGTGCGCCTGCCCACAGACTCTGTTGATCGGCTCACATTCATAAAAATGAATCAGTCTTGGATCACCAGCTACCAAGCACCTAATGCTGATGTAACCGATTGATTTTTCTATGGATGTGGGATCCCTTGAAGACTGCCTATGCTAAGTGAATATCCTATTATGCTGAGTGACTATCCTATTCCTCCTCAATCTTCATGATGATAGCTTCTAAGAATATTTTTGGTTCAGGGCACAACCACCACTGCCTAAGGACCAATTTTTCTGCCCCTATTTAACAGGGGCGTGTGATTACAATTTTTTATCAAATATTTCACAGCAGGGCTCGTTCCTGCGCTCATCAAGAGTATCTGTGAGGGGTTGCAGTGCTGTGGCACCACCACCACTGCCTAAGGCCCAATTTTTCTGCCCCTGTTTTACAGGGGCATGTAATTACAATTTTTGATCTAATATTTCAGAGCAGGGCTCGTTCCTGTGCTTAACAAGAGAAGTTGTGAGGGGTTACAGTGTTGTGGCACCACCACCAAAGGCCCAATTTTTCTGCCCCTGTTTAACAGGGGCATGTAATTACAATTCTTGATATAATATTTCACAGCAGGGCCCATTCCAGCGCCCACTAAGAGTAACTGTGAGGGCTTACAGTGTTCTGGTACCACCAACACCTAAGGCCCAATTTTGCGCAGAGTATATAGGGCAGGCTGTATAGTATATACAGGCAGTCCGCTATTTTCAAACATCTGACTTACAAACGACTCCTACTTACAAATGGAGGGAGACAACAGGAAATGAGAGGAAATCTACCCCTAGGAAGGGAAATTCTCTCCTGTAAGAGTTGATATGGGAAAAAGGTGTCTCCACTGATGCTTTATCACCAATCCTTGTTTCCCTAATAACCCAAAATTTTTAAAATCCAATTGTCATTGGGACAGAAATTGAGGTGAAATCTTCTGAACAGGGGCACAGGCAGCAAAACAAATGTTACAGGGGTGATAACCCTTCCCTATGTTATCCAAAAAGCTTAAAAATAGATTTTTTGGCTGGAGCTACACTTAAAAAATGTACCTGTTTCAAATTACAAACAGATTCAACTTAAGAACAAACCTACAGTCCCTATTTTGTGTGTAACCCTGGGACCGCCTGTATACTGCAGTTCAGAGTATATAGGGCCTTGGGGCCCCATGCCTTTTTTTTTTTAAATTTAGGTGCAGGGTTCCCCTTACTAACCATACCAGACCCTAAGGGCCTGGTAATGGGCTGGGGGTCCCGTGACGTTTTTCTCAATGATTTTCATCTATATTGCCGGGACCCAACAATACATTACAGCCGCAAGCAGTTTTAAATGACTTTTATTCCTTTAGAAATATCATTTTGCTGCAGGGACTGTTCTAAACACAGGAAAAATGCGCCACTTTACAGGCATACTATAGTCACCTCCCATGCATGACATTTAAAGGAATATTTCACTTTTATTGTTTCACTTTAAGCATTATTAAAATCACTGCTCCTGAAAAACGGCCTTTTTTAAAACCTTTTTTTTTGCTTTGATACATGTCCCCCGGGGCAGGACCCGGGTCCCCAAACACTTTTAATGACAATAACTTGCATATTAGCCTTTAAAATTAAAACTTTTGATTTTTCACATTCGGGTCCCATAGACTTTGACAGTGTTTGCGTGTTCGCACAAACTTTTTGTCAGTTCACATGTTCTGTCGCAAACCGAACCAGGGGGTGTTCGGCTCATCCCTAGGTACCAGTCATGAAACAGCTTCTAGACAGATCCCCAATGGAGAATACAACAGTGAGAGGCCTTTATAGTGAACTGAAGTGAGTGATACTATTGCTGAGAGGTAAAGGTAAGTTGCAGAAGCCTCTACCAGTATAACATTGAGAATGTTTTATATTGGGCTAACGGTTCAGTGAGGAGTTTGTGGACATGAGAGATCCCTTTGTGCTGAGGTAGAGAATGATCATGGAATTTTAATAGATGCCACATCAGTAGATGGTCAGACCAAGATATACGAGAGAGGGCCTAGCAAAGCTGTAAGAAGAAATATTTAGAGTCTAGGTCATATTGAGTGTGTAGGTGTTGAAACAAAGACAGACATGAATATTTGAATAGGTCCCCAAATTATTTTTTGCCTGCGGAGACCCATGAGGCAAATGAAATATCAGAAATGACATGGGGGTAAAAGGTAAGAGTAAAAGCAGCTTTAAAAAAGCAGTTTCTGAGGTAATGCCACACAGATTTTTGTGGTGGCATTGATTGTGCCTAAATATGGCATGCATGCTTTTGTAAGAGTATTGATTTCAAGAGCAGTTTGACTGATTTGGAGCCAAGTGTTGGATGGGGCTCAACCAGTATCTGGCCTGATCAAGGATAGATGCCTTGTAGTAGGCCTAATGCAGTATTGAACACAGGAGTGCATAGAATGCTGTGCTTGACTCTGGGACATTTTCCATTTCAACTGAATGAGGTCAGGATAGCCTGAAGCTTTTTGAGGTGTGTTTGAGGAAATGGGAGTGGAATTGTTCTGAAGGTGTACAGGATGTGAGGTAGGAGATACATTTTTGCTAGAGTGATGCAGCCCACCCAGGATATCCTGTAAGGTTTTTATTTCTGTCTGTGCCCCCAATTCGGGAGAGTAACTGTCTCAGATTTTCCTATTCACCAATCCAAAATTTTGAGTTCCACCAGAATAGGAATAGATGGGAAACCTTCCGATGAGGACTCATAAAAACTTAAAGGATTTCTCTCACATTGGAAAGAGGACCTCTCATTTCATCTTGAGTCTCTACAGGACAGAAAGTAAGGGGAAATCTCCCTTATCATTTACAATGTAAAAAAAAAAGCCTGATATTTTACCCTTCCCTATTCTATCCATTTTTTTTCGGTATAATTTAAATAATTAAATGAAGCAGTGTTCATTTCGATTGCCCAGTCATGTGGCAATATAAACAATGATTTTTATGTACTGTTTATAGTATGTATTGTTTTTGCAAGTCAGAATTCACATGTTAAATAGAATTTTTTTTTTTTTTTAACACAGTTACACTGCTACATCTACTAACAGCTAGTTTTTAGCTACCATAAGAATAAGTGTTCTCTAAAAATAAACAAAAAAAAATAATAATGCTAATCATAGTGATATCTTTGTATTTATTTTTACAATATTTTATCAAATAAAACTGTAAATTAATCAGATTACTTTCCCCTCGTCATTACAGTCTGAGACATTAAATCACATCAATAATAAAACACCTTTACAGCATTCATATCAAATATTAACACAAAGGGGTACTCCCAAGTTGGACTACATGTCTAGTTAATTTTGTTTTCTGCAAAATAGTGCTAATGATTAAGCAATACTTGCAATGTTGTGTAATTAACTCAACAAAGCTAATAAAACTGTATTCATGCAGTGGCTGAACATCTGGAGCCAGCTGTGTCAAAGGTAAAAGCTAAGGACAAAACCCAGCAAGTGTTTAAAGTTGTAATTATTCATCAGTCACTGCTAGCCAGGAGTTGTGCTTTCTTAAATTTAAATATAGATTTTTAAATGACTTTAATTGCCAGTCTAATGTGTAGAAACACTACCAAGGGAGATTGAAACTTTAGATCTAGAATCCCAAGTAAACAAAAAAAAAAAAAATAATCTCACAGCATGATTAGTTGTGGATCCAAAAATGAAATATCCCTAGTAAAATGTATTGCCAGTATATGGTTGCTCTAGACTTCAGTGTGTAAGAAAAATGAAACAATCTCTCAGTTTTAATAATTATATTTGATAATGGCTAGGCAAAAGCTCAGTTTTTAGCATTTACAGATATATGTTGGCCAGGCTTGGGCTGGCCATAGGGCACAGCAGGTATTTTCCTGGTGCACTGGGGCTGCCAGGCTGCATGTCTTAACCAGGGCCGGCAAAAGGGGCAACTGCCCTGGGCCCACCCATTTTTTGTGGAACCAAAAGCAGCTGTCTCTTGAGCCTGTGCATAGCATACATGGCAACTGTCCTGTCCCGTTTCTGATTTGTCACTGCACCTTCGGCCAGCTGCTCTGTTGCTTCTCTGGTGGTGGCAGGAGAACACTTTGCATTAGGATCACTAGTGCCTCTCTTTCTACACCTCCAGCAGCTTACGTGGAGTAGAGAGGTGCGTTTGTGTTAGGAAACCTGCAGCTTCAGTAAAAAAGCCCAGTAAGTGTACTGAAGCCAGTGTCTTCCGGGCACAGATACCCCTCCAGAATCCCTACTCCACTGTATACTGGAAGCTGCAGGAGGTAAAGAGAGAGAGGCTCAGGGCAGCTCAGCTGCCCATAGTATCAACACTAGCTACCCAGCTACATGAGGTTCTGTGTAGGCTCCACCCTCGGTGTACTTCCGCTGCCAGGAGGGACACCACAGACTAAGAAATGGAATGTAACAGTATGTAGCCATGGAGTATTAAACAGGTTACACAGATGGGACAGGTTACATAGGATGCTGGAAGGTATGGGTGTGTTGACGGGTGCAGGAGGGGGTTGCAAAGATGTGCTGGGGGAGTAAATAGATGTACTGGGGGAAGGGGGTGCAGAGAAATACTGGGGTACAGAGACTTGCAGGGTGTACAGAGGTGTTTTGGAGGCACAGAGATGTGCAGAGCTTATGGAGGGGTACAGGGGGGAGTGCAGAGATTTAGTGGGGGGTGGAGAGACTTGCTGGGGGTAAGGAGGTGTGTTGGGGGTACAAAGGTGTGCTGGGGCTTACAGTGGATGCTGGGAGGTGTGTGCGTGTTTGTGGGAGGGGTGGGGGATGCAGGGGGGGCAGAGATATGCAAGAGTAAACAAAGATGTGCTGATGGATATGGAAGAGTGCTGGGGGTGCTGAGGTGTGCTAGGGGGTGCAGAAGTTTTCTAGAGATACAAAGATGTGCTGGAGGGTAAAGAGTAGGGATGAGCTGAACACCCCCTGGTTCAGTTCGCACCAGAACTTGCGAACAGACCAAAACTTTGCACGAACGTTAGAACCCCATTGAAGTCTATGGGACTTGAACGTTCGAAATCAAAAGTGCTCATTTTAAAGGCTTATATGCATGGTATTGTCATAAAAAGTGTTTTGGGACCTGGGTCCTGCCCCAGGGGACATGTATCAATGCAAAAAAAGTTTTAAAAACGGACGTTTTTTCAGGAGCAGTGATTTTAATAATGCTTAAAGTCAAACAATAAAAGTGTAATATTCCTTTAAATTTCATACCTAGGGGGTGTCTATAGTATGCCTGTAAAGGGGCGCATGTTTCCCGTGTTTAGATCAGTCTGACAGCAAAATGACATTTCAAAGGAAAAAAAGTCATTTAAAACTACTTGCGGCTATTAATAAATTGCCGGTCCGACAATACACATAAAAGTTCATTGATAAAAACTGCATGGGATTTCCCCACAGGGAAACCCCAAACCAAAATTTAAAAAAAAAACTGGCATGGGGGTCCCCCTAAATTCCATACCAGGCCCTTCAGGTCTGGTATGGATATTAAGGGGAACCCTGCGCCAAAATTAAAAAAAAAATGACGTAGGGGTCCCCCTCAAAATTCATACCAGACCCTTCAGGTCTGGTATGGATTTTAAGGGGAACCCCGCACCAACATTTTTTAAAAAATTGGCGTGGGGTCCCCCAAAAATCCATACCAGACCCTTATCCGAGCACGCAACCTGGCAGGCCGCAGGAAAAGAGGGGGGACGAGAGAGCAGCCCCCCTCATGAACCGTACCAGGCCACATGCCCTCAACATTGGGAGGGTGCTTTGGGGTAGCCCACCAAAGCACCTTGTCCCCATGTTGATGAGGACAAGCATTGGCCAATCACATCGCCGTCAGCGAAGAGAGCCATAATTGGCCACAGGCATGGTGCCTGTGGCCAATAATGGCTCAAGGGGTTAAGAACATACCCCACACTATATAAGGCTGCCTGCACGTTGGCCGTGTGTAGTGTGTTGGTGGCGTTTGTTAAAGAGAGAGACAGAGACTGTCAATTCCTTCCTGGTGTTCTGTTGCTAATATACTTCAGGCAGGCAGGCGAGACAGTTAGATAGCTGCAGTGTATTGTGTATATATATGCATCCCAGTTTTGTATATATATATATATATAGTATATATATACACACACTGTATATAGTTTAGCTAGATCCCACTGCAGACTGTTCCTGGTGTACTGTTGCTAATATACAGGCAGGTGGGCGAGACAGCTGCAATGTATTTAGTATATATATATATATACATCCCGTCTTTGTATATATATATATATATATATATATATATATATATATATATATATATATATATTTATATATATACCATATTTATTGGCATATAACACGCACTTTTTTCCCCTGAAAATCAGGGGAAAATCGTGGGTGCGTGTTATAGGCCGATCCCCGCCAATTTTGTGTGATCGGAGCGATCGCGGCTGTTGCCGCCGACATACACAGCCGTGTGTAAATTCAAATATGGCGCCGAGACTGCAGGGACTCGGCGGAGCTGAGATACACATACCCGAGAGTCCTCGGCTTTTCTCGGCGCCGCTTTTCTCGGCGCCGCTTACAGTCCCTTATATTTATTTATATATATATTTATAAATATAAATTTATCGGCTCTCGTTCACTTTCGGCCACTTTCGGCTCCACTCGAAAGTGGCTCCCACCCGGGATGGGCGTGACTGTGAGCGGAGCTAGCCGAACCTAGCCGAGTACACTCGGCTAGGTTCGGGCGGTGCTCGAGTGAAGCCGAAAGTGGCCGAGAAGAGCCGAGGACCGGCTCTGTATATTTCAGCGGCGGCGGCGCCATTTTCAAATCGTGGTCGGCGATCGCTCCGCTAAATCAGCGGGGGATCAGCGTATAACACGCACCTGCGATTTTCCCCGATTTTAAGGGGAAAAAAGTGCGTGTTATACGGTATATATATATATATATATATATATATATATATATATATATATATTTCACAGCAGGGCCCGTATTTTTCAAAATCCAATTGTCAGTGGGACAAAAAGTGAGCTGAAATCTTCTGAACAGGTGCACAGACAGCAAAACAAAGGTTACAAGGGTGATAACCCTTCCCTATGTTTTCCAAAAAGCTTAAAAATAGATTTTTTGCTGGAGCTACACTTTAAAAATGTACCAGTTCAAAATTACAAACAGATTCTACTTAAGAACAAACCTACAGTCCCTGTCTTAGTATATAGGGCCTGGGGGCCCCACGCCTTTCATTTTTTTTAATTTGGGTGCGGGGTTCCCCTTAATATCCATACAAGACCCAAAGGGGCTGGTAATGGGCTGGGGGGGGTACCCATGCCTTTTTTCG
Organism: Aquarana catesbeiana; assembly: GCF_042186555.1. NCBI lineage: Eukaryota > Metazoa > Chordata > Amphibia > Anura > Ranidae > Aquarana > Aquarana catesbeiana. The sequence goes on from NC_133324.1 coordinate 303,555,665, forward strand.
CAATGATTTTCATCCATATTGCCGGGACCAGACATTACATTAAAGCTGCAAGCAGTTTTAAATGACTTGTATTCCTTTACAAATGTCATTTTGTGCAGGGACAGTTCTAAACATGGGAAACACATGCCACTTTACAGGCATACTATAGACACCCCCCAGGCACGATATTTAAAGGAATATTTCACTTTTATTTTTTCACTTAAAGCATCATTAAAATCACTGCTCCTGAAAAAACTACCATTTTTAAAACTTTTTTTTGCATTAATACATGTACCCTGGGGTAGGACCCAGGTCCCCAAACCCTTTTTAGGACAATAACTTGCATATTAGTCTTTAAAATTAGCATTTTTGATTTCTCACGTTCGAGTCCCATAGACTTTAACGGGGTTCAAAAGTTTGTGCGAACTATCGGTCCATTCGCAAGTTCTGGTGCGAACAAAACCGGGAGGTGTTTGGCTCAACCCTAGTGGGCAGTAATGATAAGCAGTAAGCTCTAGCAACCAGTGAGTAGTAATAATGTGCAGTAACCTCTAACAACCAATCAGTGAGCAATAATCCTGTGCAGTAACCTCTAGCAACCAATCAGTGAGCAGTAATAATGTTCAGCAACCTCTAGCAACCAATCAGTGAGTGGGACTGATGTGCAATAACCTCTAACAAGCAATCAGTGAGCAGTAAGGATGTGCAGTAACCTATAGCAACCAACATGTGAGCGGGAATGATGTGCAGTAACTTCTAACAACTAATCGGTGAGTGGCAAGGATGTGTAGTATCCTCTAGCAACCATTTCCAGAGACCACGTTATATACATTATGTACCAGAGAGATCATCAAAGATCTGTGTGTGCTGTATTTATCCTGTGGGTAGAGTATGATCCAGAAATATACAATGTAACACTATGATGGGGCACATTACATGTAGTCATGTTGTCACATGGGGGTTCTAGTAGTCTGTAGGGGTTGAAGTATTGATATGGTGGCCTCCAAATAATGATGTGGTAGGGTGTAATCTAGATGTTGTGTAGTATTGGTGTCATGTGGTGTAATTGGTGGGCTATAGTATTAGTGTGTTGGGTTGTAGTATTGGTGTGGTGTGAGGTGTAGTAGCCATTTAGTGTGTGGTGAAGTATTGGTGGTCCGTAGTACTGGTGTGTTTTTCTGCCATTTTGGTGTGGTGCAGGGTAGTAGCCGTGGACTGCTCAGTCTAAAATGCCTATTTTTTGTCCTAGTCCAAGCCTGATGTTGGCTATTTATTATGATTACAAATTGGCCATAAAACCAGCATACCACAAGTTTTAAGAATATCACTAAATTCTTTATTCAATCTTTGACACTGCAGCCTGGAAATGTCATAGCCCAGAGTTTTAAAAAGCCTTGCGTATTAATACAGCAATACAGGTGCACACAGAAGTATTTATGAACAAGGAGACATGATATCAAAGCTGAATTCCAACTTTTTTTTCACTAGAACTGAATGGAATGATCAATCCCAGAGTAGATCATGCCTCTGTACCATGTTGCTGTATATCCTGCTGATAAACTCTGTCCCTTCCACAGCCACTTGACGTTTGTAACACTCCCCTCTGTAGTCTTTCAGACTTTGCAAATGATGTAACTTACTTCACAGCTCTGATGGTGGGTGAGATTGAATACATCCTAAACAGTATTCAGTTCCGCCCAGTCACACCTACAGGAAGAGTCCAAACCTCCAAGGTTCCGCCTCACAGATCACAGCATTATTCAAGAAGGAACCACTGTCATACACAGCCTGTTCTGAAAGCTAGCTGTGCTGCTGTTGGGCAAGCTTGAATGGATCACAATTACAATTCAATCCTGCCCAGTTAAATATGCCAACCAATGTGAACAGGGAGAGTTCCACCCCTCAGACCCTGACCCCCCCCCCAGAGCCCTGCTCTCTGCGAAATTATTAATTTATATATGAAGGAAACACCTTCATTATAACCTTCCATAGTCAATCATCTGTACATTTGCAGTAAGCCATGATTCTTTGGCATGCTGCAAGACAGGAATGACATAGAAGGAGGTATGACACATTTAGACATTTCACCACCCACATGAAGGCCCAGAAACACCCACAGTAACCTAGGACCCACCCACATTAATTCCCAGAACTGGTACAAGTGACTCCCATAGCCTGTCCTAAAGTTACGGAGGCTCAAAGGGTCATGGGACATGTAGTATCAGGACTGGAAAAGGAAGGAACCCGGAGTCAGAGAACCGTGAAATTCAGCCAGGAGGAGTGACATCACGGACGGAAACCTGCTGTGTACAGCTACAGGAGGTAAGTTACACACAACCTGACAGCAGAGTTGTGATTCATTTACATATACAATTCATCTGTTGTTTTGGGGATGAAAAGCTGGAGTTCTTCTTTAAGCTATAGTACCACCTTTCAGGAAATGTAAATCATAAATACTATTTATAACGTCGCCCCTTTATGTCTTTGTAAGCTTATAATTGATCCTATCATCATATGTCATAAGACTTTGTTTGTATTTGGATTTATACTATGAAGGAGCTGTAATGTCTATGTCTATGGAGAGTTGTTCTTTGTTTTTAAAAGTTGTCTAAAAAGTGAAAGACAAGTTGTAAACTAATCACAACATCCATTTCTTTTTGTGCCTTTCTATGCTGAAACATCCAAAAAACTGACTTTTGCATAGAGACGCTGCTGAATTGAGTAGATAAATAATGGGTTTGGAGTAATATGTTATGCTCGCCCAGGCTAGTGTGATATATCTAATGTGTATGTAACTAGCTAGTAAGGACTGAATATCATAGTTAATTATAAAATACCATTTTTTTTTCAATATCACGTCCTAATGTTTTCTGCAAATGGCATAAACCATTAAACATGGCAGTTGCTTAAATAACATGACACACTTTACTGCTTAGTTTATAAAAAGATAAATGTCTATCTAAAAAGTGAACATGTTTGCATGTAGAATACAAATATAATTGTAAAAGTTTTTTTGTTTGCTACATAATTGTCATGTTTTAAAATGGTATGGTTTTGTGTTTATTGGAACATAATAATGCCATTAGAATTTGCCATTCGTTATTCTTCACTTTTCTCAGAGACAGTCTGTATCTAATTTTAGTGGTCCAAGCTGGTTTAGCCTTAGGCTATCCCCAAAGCTACACAGAGAAGGGATTCAAAGGATAACCTGTTTCCTTTAAAGCAGTTAGTACCACTGAAATTTAACACTACTATTAATGTTGCAGAAAAAAAAAAAAAAAAAAAAAAACATACATTTAATAATGTTCTAATGAAATCACATTATATATAAAAGCATTTTTTTAGTTAAAATAGACATTACTTACAAATTTTATGGGTAGTTAATGTGGTACCAGCTGCAGCACACTAATTAAAATATGGGCTTAAATATATAAAGACATCTCAAATTGTATCTACTATTACTAATTGTGCATTGGTACAGCTAGAACGTATCTGGCTAAATTAGATGTCTTCAGCCTCCGGCATTACCTTAGGCTATTTGAACTTTTATGAATTATAATCACTAATAGGGTCCATAGCATCTCGGTACAAGTGATTTAAAGTCCATGGACTTACAAGTTCAGGATCTTTTCTTCTAAAGCCAGTTTTATTTGTTGCAAAACAAAATACAGTCTAAAACTCTAAATAAAAGAGAAAATAATAAACACATAATTCTTGATAACCTATTTTTTATTGCATCTATTATATATAAAAAAAACTGTAATATCTGCTACACTGTGTAACAGTAAAAAATGACAGAAAAATCATAATGAGCGGATGCTCTATTAAGTCTTTTAAACTCAGTTCCAATCAATTTACATTAAGATCTTTTTCATGATAGCTTTTTGGTTTTGTGTTAATCTTAACTTACTAAAAAGTATGTCCTGTTTGATGACTGGCATACGTCAGATCCCTTCGACAAACATTTTATCTTTTTTTTTACCATCCGCATAAACCGCACTTGCGGATGGACTATTTCTTTGTAAATGCCCACTGCTCTGAGAGCCTGCATTCGATATTCAATCTATCTCCTAGTCTAATCATGCCCCAATTATATTACCCCTGGCCCTCAACCCCAGAGTCCTTAGAAATATTAAGATTTCTTGCATAAACACGACCCGTCCAGAGTAGAAATCCAATAAACAATACTTTGCCAAAAATATTTCCCCTGACATCTCTCCTTCTTCCCTGTGGGAAGCTCACAAGGCAGTTATCTGTGATCAATGCATAGCCATCTCAACTGCACTTAAACAAAACTTTAATGCAACCCACCTGTTACTCAAACACAAGCTTAAATGCTTGGAATCCCAACTTATGGCCTCCCCTTCGCTTTCTCAGAGAAATAGTAAGCACTAGAGCTGGCTTGAAAGACATTGCAATAGGTAAAATTAAGAAAGCCCTCCAACGTGGCTACACCTCAAACAAACGTACTATAAAAAGCTAACAAGCCCCACACACTCCAAGCGAGGCAACTTAATGAAAGAACGACAAATGACGAACCTCACTTCATCAAAGACAAAACAACCCCTTCCGCATAGTCCAATTTTTACACATATTTTACTCGGACATTTATATTGATCTGGCCATTCCTCACAACCCCCTGCTCCTGACCTCCTGCAGAAAATACAGACATTTCATAATAGAGCCTTTAAGATATCCCTCTTTGCAGATGATATCCTCCTGGCACTCACTCAACCACTTATATTCCTTCCTAACCTCCACAAAGAAATGGACTTGACAGCTTTCTCTCCGATTGTAACATTAACACCATGAAAATGGAAGCCCTCTGGAAACAGGATAAGGCTCCAAATGTAACAGAAGTAATACTAATGCCCCATACACACGGTCGGACATTGATCGGACATTCCGACAACAAAATCCTAGGATTTTTTCCGATGGATGTTGGCTCAAACTTGTCTTGCATACACACGGTCACACAAAGTTGTCGGAAAATCCAATCATTCTGAACTCGGTGACGTAAAACACGTACGTCGGGACTATAAACAGGGCAGTAGCCAATAGCTTTCATCTCTTTATTTATTCTGAGCATGCATGGCACTTTGTGCGTCGGATTTGTGTACACACGATTGGAAGTTCCGACAACGGATTTTGTTGTCGGAAAATTTTATAGCCTGCTCTCAAACTTTGTGTGTCGGAAAATCCGATGGAAAATGTGTGATGGAGCCTACACACGGTTGGAATTTCCGACAACAAGGTCCTATCACACATTTTCTGTCAGAAAATCCGACCGTGTGTACAGGGCATAAGGGTCAAAGCTGCTTATCAATATGAGGTAACCTTTGCATTTGCTGCAGGTAAAATAGAAGCCCATGACACTGCATGGAATTGTTGGACTGGAGCATTCCCTTAAATTTAAAACTAACCTTAAAATGTTGAATGTACAGGGGCCTTAAGAAAAAGTGCAACTTCATTTATTTTATTTTGTGGTGTTAGTTTAAATATTTTCTTTTCGTTTACTTTAGATTTTATGTTCTTTCTTGATTTATTGAATATTTGTTGTCTTTACGTGCAATTCTGTACCTATTGCACAGCTACAGGAGAGTTCAGCATCAATTGGAAGGTGCTGTGCCCTCTTAAGCATATGTGAATGATTATAGTACCCTATATGACAGTTCTGAGTTTTGCTAAATCATAAATTTTATGTACTTTCACCCACATCCTTTGTTGGGCTACGCAATACCACTTTTTGACTATTTCACTTGCATAAATATTGTTATGTACTGTGTGCATTTAAGCTTTAATAAAGAACGATTTGAAAGAAAATGGAGACCCTCCCCCTCAACATGCCTCCTCACATGTTGCAGAATTTATCTTTTTTGGTACCCTATTGGTGGAAATCCTCTACTTTAAAATATTTGGGCATCAACCTAACCCTTACCTATAACAGGGAAAAAGTTACCGTCTTTATACCATAATGTCAATGCCCTTCTGTCCCGATAGAAAACCCAAATGCTTTCTTTCTTTGGCAGCATTACAATCATTAAAATGGAATCCTGCCCAAATTCCTTTTCTGTTTGAGACCCTGCCTGTACCTGTTCCATCCTTCCCCCTAAAACACTCCAAACTAACCTGCTTAATTTCCTATGGAACTGCGAAAAACACAGGACTGCTAAATCTGTTTTATTCGCCACCCTTGACCAAGGAGGTCTTGCCTTGCTGAATGTTGCTAAATACTACCTAGCTGCTCAGCTACATTTACTTGCTTCCTGGTAACCCTCCATGCTTATAATCCCTGGACAAAGTTTGAGAAGCTATGGTTGGTTCCTATTCACCCAAAAGCCATGCTGTGGAGTAAAGATGTTACCTTCGATTTCGCTCATCTGTTGGGGCCTATGTCTCTCCTGCAAACCTTGTGAAAATGTGCTAAGCAGGCATACCCTCTTACCTCTGAAGCCCCTTTTGTAAAATTCCTTCTTATTTATGTCTTGTCCAGGAAATGTTAAGCTTCTCCCTATAAGCAAATAATTTCTTTGCACTTAAAAGCACAAAAACAGCTCTCTTGTATAATGCCGGGAAAGTGCGCTTGTATATCTCCAAGTAACATAGACACAAATGCTGGTATCACTTTGGGGTTAGCAGAATCCTCCATAGAAATAGGCAGCTCCCTTTATTTATACTGTAAACATGAATAAGAAAGGAAGGTGGTGGCTTCAGAATCAGCCAGACACTTGCATTCTTTCAAAAGAACCAATCACACACATGTATATATTTAAATAGAAATACAGTAGTGATGTGTGCAGATAGTCATGTGCAGAGCTATGCAGCAAGCGTCTTGTGAGACACAAAGTGTCTCACAATGTGAACACTAACTTCATGGCTCTGAACACGATCGTGTGCACATTCCCACTGCTACCAATGACGCGAGCCATACTCTATCGTGGCTCAGTGGGCCATAATTTTGTATGGTTATGCTATGGTTCCCATGTACGCAGATCTGCTTACTTAGGAGTGTAGATGCAGTCACCATGAAGTGGCCAGTCCCTTGGTGAGGCATAAACAAACATCCTTAAAAGAGCAAACAGATCTGCCATGTCCACGGGAAGGTTTCTGCAGCCAATGGTCTTCCACCAACGTCTGTAGGTGCGAATGCGCTCGCATGAGCGTATTACAGCAAAACAGACACTGGGGGACATATGACAACATACATTAATAAAAAATTCCACAACAGTCTGAAATACTGGACAGTTTAAAGGGTTTATAAACCCTCGTCATTTTTTTTTTATTTTTAAATAACAAACATGTCATACTTACCTCCACTGTGCAATTAGTTTTGCACACTGTGGCCCCTATCATTGTCTTCTGGGGTCCCCCGATGGCTCTCATGGCTCCTCCTCGCATTGATAAACCCCCTGGGAGAAGCGCTCTCCCGGGGGGTTACCTTGCGGGTGCACTCCCGATTTCAACATTTGCGCCTATAGACAAAGAATCCCGGAATCGGCCCCGCCCCCTGCACCCGCGTCATTGGATTTGATTGACAGTAGCGGGAGCCAATGGCTGCGCTGCTATCAGTTTATCCAATCAAGAGCCGAGAGACCCGGGCAGAGAGGTACAGCGTGTCTCCACCAAGGGAATGAAGAGCTTAGGTGAGTAAAGCGGGGGGGCTGGGGGGGCGGTAAGTGTCAGAAGTTTTTTCACCCTAATGCATAGGATGCATTAAGGTGAAAAAACACAAGGGTTTACAACACTTTTAACCTCGCAGATGTCCCACTTTTGAGAAGATAACCCTTTGTTTCACTTTGGTTAATTGGTAGAACCAGAATATTGCATATTTCTAAGAACCTGCAAGAATTCTATGACCTCCCCAGACAGGCTTTTTTCAGTTACTTACAAATTCGTCACTATGCACAATCTTTCACACGTTCCCTACAATTTTCAAAATGCCTGGCAGGCCCATTCTCTGAAAGACTAATTTCCCAGATCTATGAAATTCTCATCTCCATGCCTGCCCGAGCTCCACCTCAGCACCCATATATGAAAAAGTCAGAGCAGATTCTAGGGGAAGAGCTGCCCTTTACTATAAGCAAATGATATGGCCACAGGCTCCTAAGATCTCAATTTGCACATTATACAAGGAAAACCAGTAAGAAAATCCTCAATCATTGATATCTAACCTCAGAACTGCTCTACTCCATATATCCCTCTGTTGACAATCGCTGCTGGTGCTGCAAGAAGGAGCTAGGAACATTGCACCATATCTACTGGTCTTGCCTTATAATCATACTCTATTGGCAGACTGTACACACTCTGATCCATTCTCTCTTTGGGTCCTGGAGCCCCTTTAACTTTCCTTTTGGGATTTCCCCCACCCAAACATTTTGAAAGCTCATGTGTTAAGTGCAGGAAGGTGCTTAATGGAACTTAAGTGGAAAAAAAGGGGGGCCTCCCTCCTTGGTCAAGCTACAATTGAGGATCAGAGATGTAAAGAGGTTGGAAAATCTAACAGTCTCTGAATAACTGCTTAGACACTTACAATCAAATCTGGGAACTATGGAATCTTTTGGAAACCCCACTCACTTGATCTTCTCCCCACAGACTCAGAACTGAACCTGATGTGGGGCACATGAGGCATGCAGTTGCACCTGGCCCAAGGTTTGGTCGAGAGCCATGGCAGTTTGGCATCCCTCTCCTTTCTCTCCCCAATATCCCAATTTCTTATCAGTCCTTTTGAACTCTTCTGTTTTATTTTTAAAACCAGCGCAGGGTCTACCTATATGGAGCTGAGTACCAGTTGATGGCTTATAGCTGCATTTACATGGTTCCTAGTGAATCCTTCTCATCAGAGACTAGACCCAATGCTCTCCTTCCCTACAGTTTATTCATGTAACACTAAATTAAATAACTTATGTTCTGTCATGCCCCTTACTGGTACCATATATATCTTGTACTTTTTGTATAAAACCTAAAAAGAAACTGTCAATTTTCAGGAAAAAAAAAAAAGGCACTGAGGAAAAAAAAAATCATTGTCATGATCTATTATCAATCTCATCTATTTCTATGTAAAGGTCCGTATAGTAACTACAGTCATTGCAGGACAATGTAAAGGATTCACTGTAATGATGACCTATACAGTGTGGCAATTCAAGGCACTGCCACTGTAAAAATGTAGGAGAAAACGATACAGGATTCATGTTAAAGTGATTGTAACCCTAAAAAAATATGCTCCTGTATCTTTAAGGGAGACTAAGGTGCATAGTTGTCTTGCATTGTTATTTAGTTCATGCAATATTTTACAATACCTGGCTGATCCTGCCGCTTTCATTTGTTCCCCTCTCCAAACTGACCACGCTTATCATTGCCCACAGAAGGACCTTCCGGGGTACCCCTTTATTAGGAATGCATAAATCGACCCATTAAAGAGCTTTACACTCAGAGCGCACTCAAGAACCTTATTATTGTAATAACTGATTCTAATTCTGCTTATTACTAGTTACCTCAGTTAAAACATTTTAATTTAACATTGCCACAATTCAATTAAATGACCCTGTTAAAAAACAGTGTTCACTTTACCTAGTTCTACAATTTTGAAATTCTTCTGCCCTGAGTGGTCAAAGCACAGGTTTGCTTTAGGGTGGTCATATGTGGATGGGCAGAAGCAAAGTAATGCCGGTCTTTCTTTAACATGTTGAGAAACTGTACCCTGATTATTCTCTTTTCTGAATAGAACAAGAAATAAAACTGTCAGCAAGGTTCTTTAACATTAATATCTGTCATCTGAGTTAGGACTGAGCAACAGGTTCTGACAGCACATGAGTCAATAAGCTCTGGGGACAGATGTCTTGCTATTATTCTCAAAGAAACATCTACCTATGGTGGGTGGAGTCTATGCTAATTCTCACCACGCAAGTTCCTATGTGATCTGCAGACCATTTTTACCTTGGAAACTGTTCTATCCTTGTCTGTTTGAACTTATGCTACCTCAATAAACCATCACGGTTTTATGCTATGTTGGCGTTCTTCTTCTCCTTTCTTTTATTGTACTTGGGAGCGAGAAACCGAGAGAGCAGCCACTTGTGTTGATACTTCCATCATCCTGTTTATATCCAAAGGACGGATCGTATGTATTACACTCATCCATGCTTTAGTAGTCTCCTATAACATGAAGTCTAGTCATCCTGTAAGAGTTTTTCACAGTGGAAGGTGCACTTTTGGTGTTTAATCGTTTATCATTACTGAGACACAAATATTTAAGTTTAAAATATTAATGTTCAAATCCGTGAGGATTTCCTCACGGATTTGAACATTAATATTTTAAACTTATCACTGTTTATTTAATTTGCATTTTGGTTTTATCACTTCCTATTTTAGTGCTGCAATTTTGAGTTATATACCTATGTATGTTCACCCTTAACATCTTTAGTGTTTCTTGAACAAACATAATAATATTAATTGCTTGTGTCTCGTGTCATATTTAACATACATTTATTGTAGAAATAAATCTATGATGCTACTACTTCATAGTTCAAAGGCTGAATTTGTTATAAGCAGCCAGGTTAAATAAATGTATTCTTTACAACAAAGTGTATTCTTTTTGTAAGACGGGTTCAATGCACTATTTCCCATCTTTCTAGGCTGGTTTATAAATTGTCAGCAAAATGTGAAGTTTGTGCCCCTTGTCTTTTCATGCAGAACTGCCCATCAAACAGATAAAACATAACAGGTTATCTGATCTAAAACATATATTTTTTAACTCCGTTTTTTTGCTCTCAAACAAAAATTACAAATGCTTTCAATATAGTTTGTGAATATACAGAAAACAATTGATGAAGCAGTGGATGATAACAGAAAATAAAGTGTAAACTTTAACAGTCTTTATATGTTATTATAACATATCCAGTAGTTGGTCAGATATATTTTTTTACTTTCGTTTTTTAACTTTCGTTTTCCTAGGTTTCATTAAAAAATACAAGGTTACAATTCAAAGTAAGTGCATATTCACACCATGACTCTTGTGAGGGCAATTTCTTTTTCAGTTACATACCTTTCTCATAAGGAATAATCTGGTTTATTTTTTTTTTTAGATGGACCTGTATATATATTATACTGTATATGTACACAAATAGAGTATGTTCATTATTTAGCATCCTTAAATGTTAACAAATGGTTCTGTGCATTCTGGATATATTTTCCTGTTTTTATTTTTTGGGGTATTTTGAGTTTTACTATTACATATTAATAACTTAAAAAAAAACCTTAAAAAAGATGCATGAATGTTTATCCAGAAAGCTAAAATTCACTTGCTTAAAAAAATTGCTTGGTATTTAATGACTTGAAAGCTATTTGTCAAAAGTGTAGAAATTCTAAACGTGGAACATTTATTTGATGATTGCCCATTTGGGATCTATGATGGCAATGAAATCATGAAATACACAGCATTTCCTTATCTGTGACTTCTACTGAAGGGCATATAAAGTTATCTTGTTCTACAGCTTCATAATCACAGGGAAACTGTTTAGTTTATTGTGCTATAATATTCAAAAAGATACATTACAATTGTGATAAGGTTAGCACTTCTGCTTACATCGATAAAAACTTACTAAAAAACATGAGGATAAAGATAAGCAATGTTTATTTATTTTATTAGTATAACTAGTTAGAGGAAACATTAAACTATTAAAGAAGAAATCTCAACATCTCATTTCAGGGATTAATTGTTAATGGGGAGATAAAATGACTCTGTTGCCATTTAAAGCCCAATCTGCAAAGTAAAGCATTAATACTCATTAACACCTATTTCTTCTACTATCCACACCACACACTCTGCTGTTTTCAAGAGTTGAGCTGTTCTGCATTTGGCACATTTCTGGGAGTGTGGGAAACCTGGACCACCTTTAATGTTAAGGGCTTTTCTCAGAGGTTTATGAATTGGGCTGATATTCATGGAAGGTATCTTTTGGCTGTGACTTATCCCAATGCAGGATGAACCTTGAACCCCATGGGCTTTAATCGTCTCTGCTTTTGATGATATGGTGCATATTCATTAGAAAACACACACAACTTTCAAATTCTACCAATTTATACAGTATTATACATTCCTAAAAGCACATGAATTACAGACTATAGACAAAAAGAAATATAAAGACATAAAATAAACACAAGCCTTCCCATATTAGTGTAGCACCTGCTTGTGTACATAATTGGGTAGTATAGATAGAGGCTTGTTAGAAGCCTGCGTGTAAGTCAGATGGTTTACTTTAGGTCAGGTTGGAGGGCTCTGCAGGCCAGGCATCTAGTACCTCCCCCTGATTCTAGAAGCTTGGAGAAGTTTCTAGAAGCTAGTGGGCAGAGGCCAGAAGATGCTGATCTGAATATTTATGGGAATCTGGTCAATCAGCAAGCAGGAGGCCTGGCAAGGAGGCTGAACCAGCTCATAAATAATGAGGAGCTTGGCCAGCCTGGGGAGTTGGGTGGAAAATGGATGTTTGAGGTGCTGCTGTGTAGCCTGGTATGGGGGGCCCCAGAGAAAGAGGGTTCTGTCTCCAGGCTGGAGGTTGGAGGAAGGAGAAAAAGCTGAAAGAGGGAGCTTCACTGCCCTGCAGTCAACCAGGGGAGGACAGCCTGCTTAGCCTGGAAAGGAACCAGCCCAGTGGAAGGCCTGAAAGCAGTTCTATCTATAGCTGCAGGACAAAGACAGCATGAGTGCCTCTACACCCCCAGAGCCTATAAGGGAAAAGTCTGATAGATGAAAGTTCTTGGTAAGTCTTTAGGGAACAGTTTATTGCTCACCCAACCCCTTGCTTTGGGACCTGATACCATAGCCAGATGGGTTGGTATTTTTCATTAAGGGGACCGAGAGCTCCTACATGTTGGAACTTTGCTAAAAATCCACTCGGGGACAGCAAACTCCTAGGAGGGGATTACTTTACTGAAGACTGTTGCTGTTTCTGAGGCAACCAAGTCAAATATATGTTGCTTGCAGTGTGCCAGAGGAGTTGTTCTCATTTTGTTGTTCTTTGAGTCAAGTCATGCATCCCATAACCCATTTTTTCCCTATCAAAGTCCCTAATAAATCGAAAAAACAAGCCCATGGGCTGTTTCTTGTGTCTGGATGCAAGTTATAAAATGCATGTTGCCTGGCTGGGCAGACTATAGGGGGACCCAAAAACTTAGCGGGTCCTTAGGGGGTAGCCCTACATTAGCTTAGAATCCAGGTTAAAATAATAGAAACTATTGATTTGGAGTTAGATATGGAGATGGCAGTTGCTGTATATGGTGAAAGTTGGCTGTTTAGTGCTGAATTGTTGAGATAGAGAAAAAGATGTGAAGACACTTTTAAAGATATTTGTTTTAAGGAACTGTTTACAGTCTTTGGATATTGAGGTTAGTTGAACAGGAATAGAAATAGAAATTTGGTGACTGGAAGGGGGGTGCTCTACATAAACCTTAAAGTGGTTGTATCTGAGGAATGTGAGTCCCTCCCACCCTCTGCATCCCTCTGCATTGGAAGTAAGACCTGAGAAAACCATGTGACAGCACAGAAGCACTGTTGTGAAAATGTATTTAGAGATTATTTTGCTGAAAAAAAAACACATTGCCATTACTATTGCTAGAACCTATCATAGGAGTTTATTGTGGAGACTTTACAACCACTTTAATAGTGCATACATTAAAGATATGAGCAAATAAAGCATTAGTAAGTCAGTGAAATGTAGGGTGGTGGTTGAATGTAGAGTGTGGATTGGGTATAATTTGCACTGATAGGCAGTAGGTCACAGATTAGAAAAAGGTAATAATACTGCGCTATCCAAGTAAAACTTAAAAAAATAAATAAAAAGAACCAAGCTGCAACTACAATGTCAGACACACACACTAAATACAATATATACGAAAAAAGCTGCACTATAGATTAATAATCAAAAAAATGTGACCTAAAAGATATTCATAAAATAAACATGAACAACTCATAATGTCACACCAAAAGATGAATAATCACAGGTAAATTGTGCTGAACAAACATAAAAGTGAATATATTGAATACAAAAATATATTGAATACAAAAATATATGAATAATAAATATATGATAGAATCCCGTCCAATGGGTTATTTAGAAAGAAATCCCACTGAAAGTGCAGTTCTTAGTGATTGTCCCAGTGATGATATCTTAGCCTTTCAAACGTTAGTGGCATACGTTCACAGCATCATAGGAGATGTGGTAAAGTGCAATAGAAAAGTTCCTCCACCAGTGATCTCAATGCCGCTTACCAGCTTTTTAGATCTCTTTTTTAAGGAGATCGTGAGTGCCTGGATAAGTTTCTTTTCTCGGAGAGTATAGAGCGGAGACAAGAGGGAAGTTGTTGGAGCGTGTACCTGCTACCACAGAATTTTGGTTTTGTCCGAAAAATACATTTCTGAAATTTTTTTTTTATTATTTTGTTTCGTTAAAAAGTGCATTTGTCCAAAAATCTGAATTAATTAAGGTTGAACCTGTTAATTGAAGGCTTATGGTGTCTGTCGGATGTTCTAAGAAGATTCGACAAAGCAGCTAAAGTAAACTGTATGACGCCACAATCATACATTTGTGGTCGAATGCTCCGCCCACAAGCTATAGTAGAATTCTAATGTTGTTTGACTAGTAACCACTTCCAGACCGGCTCACGACAATATACGTCGGCTCTTTGAAGAGGGATATCGTTGTTATGGCAGCAGCTAGCTGCCATAACCCCATATCCTCTTCTTAATGAGCAGTCCGGTTTCAGATAAAAGTGGTCTTTGCGGTGGATTTGCTGTGAGATCACTTTTATTCCGCCGCTCTCCGGTGCCCTCCACCGTCCTCCACCGCTTACCTGAGCCACCGGCAGTGGCGGAGGCGATTGGACCCTTCTCCCTGTTAGGTATGGAGCTGAGTGAGGGGAAGATGGCCCCCACCCGTCTCCATACCATTGCAGGGCGGAAGTGATGTCAAAATGTCACTTCTGCCCATAGCTCTTAAATGGACATTTTTTTATTTTTATTTTTTCAAATGACATTTTCATTTTTTTAATTGCATTTTAGTGTAAATATGAGATCTGAGGTCTTTTTAGCCCCAGATCTCATATTTAAGAGGTCCTGTCATGCTTTTTTCTATTGCACAGGATGTTTACATTCCTTGTAATAGGAATAAAAGTGACACCATTTTTTTTTTTTTTTTAAAAGAAGAACAGTGTAAAGATAAAAAATAAAAAGTAAAATAAATAAGAAAAAAAAACACAAAAATTTTAACACGCCCCCTCCTGCCGAGCTCGCGTGCAGAAGCAAACGCATACATGAGTAGCATCCGCATATGAAAACAGTGTTCAAACCACACATGTGAGGTATCACACGATCGTTAGAGTGAGAGCAATAATTCTAGCCCTAGACCTTCTCTGTAACTCAAAACATGCAACCTGTAGAATTTTTTAAAAGTCGCCTATGGAGATTTTTAAATGTAAAAGTTTGCCACATTCCACGAACGGGCGCAATTTTGAAACATGACATGTTGGGTATCAATTTACTTGGCATAACATTATCTTTCACAATATAAAAAAAATTGGGCTAACTTTACTGATATCTAATTTTTTATTGCAAAAGAGTATATTTTTTTCAAAAAAGTGTGCTTGTAAGACCGCTGCGCAAAACACGGTGTGACAGAAAGTATTGCAACGAACATCATTTTATTCTCTAGGGTGTTAGAAAAATATATATATAATGTTTGGGGGTTCTAAGTTATTTTCTAGCAAAAAAATGTATTTACTTGTAAACACCAAATCTCAGAAAGAGGCTTGGTCCTTAAGTGGGTAATTATTAATTATTATTACTAGTCAAACAACATTAGAATTCTTCTATAGCCTATGGGCGGAGCATTTGACTGTAAATGTCCGCTCGCGGCGATCGTATGTTTTTAGCTGCTTCGCCGAATCTTCATGTTGAACGGTACTATACATATTTTTGATCGTATCGAATGATATGATACCTGTTTGTTTCTGTTCATGTCGAATGGTCTACCCCAACAGTCAGCCAATGGCATTGCGTTGTATTGAAATTCAAGGATATAACTTCCTTCCTGTTCGCTCTGCGCTCCTAAAGGTTCTGGTTCAAGTGCGATGGCAGCATCCGACTGTGGCTCTAAGCAGTTCGACCCCATGGAGGTTCCTGGCCCTTCTATGGAACACGCAAACACCATTAAAGTCTATGGGACACGAACATAAATAATCAAAAGTGCTAATTTTAAAGGCTTATATGCAAGTTATTGTCATAAAAAGTGTTTGGGGACCTGGGTCCTGCCCCAGGGGACATGGATCAATGCAAACAAAAGTTTTAAAAACGGCTGTTTTTTCAGGAGCAGTGATTTTAATAATGCTTAAAGTCAAACAATAAAAGTGTAATATCCCTTTAAATTTTGTAGCTGGGGGGTGTCTATAGTATGCCTGTAAAGAGACGCATGTTTCCCGTGTTTAGAACAGTCTGACAGCAAAATGACATTTCAAAGGAAAAAAGTAATTTAAAACTACTCGCGGCTATTGCATTGCCGGTCCGACAAAGGAAAAAAGAATTTTCAAATCATCCTCCCTCCTGTGAAAAACCTAATTTGCGCATAGGTGTGCCTAGACTACACATGAAAGCATAGTTTGCACATGTTACATATTATTGCCACGATCATTGTAAGAGGAATATTTCCATGGCCGTTATTTGTTCTTATCACTAAACTGATGAGCAGTAAGCTCTTTTAACCACTTGGCCACTGGGCACTTAAACCCCCTTAATAACCAGACCAATTTTCAGCTTTTGGCGCTCTCACATTTTGAATGACAATTACTCAGTCATGCAACACTGTATCTATATGAAATTGTTGTCCTTTTTTTCACACAAACAGAGCTTTTTTTGGTGGTATTTAATCACCGCTGGGTTCTTTATTTTTTGCGCTATAAAAGAAAAAAGACCGAAAAATCTGTAAAAAAATGCACTTTCCTTCGTTTCTGTTATAAAATTTTGCAAATTAGTAATTTTTCTTCATATATTTTGGCCAAAATTTATACTGCTACATATCTTTGGTAAAAATAACCCAAATTGGTGGATATTATTTGGTCCTTGTGAAAGTTATAGAGTCCAAAAGCTATGGTGCCAATATCTGAAAATTGATCACACCTGAAGTACTGACGGCCTATCTAATTTCTTGAGACCCTAACATGCCAGAAAAGTACAAATACTGTATCCCCCAAATTACCCCTTTTTGGAAAGAAGACATTCCAAGGTATTTAGAAAGATGCATGGTGAGTTTTTTGAAGTTGTCATTTTTTCCCACAATTCTTTGCAAAATCAAGTTTTTTTTTTTGTTTTTGTTTTTTTTCACAAAATTGTCATATTAGCAGGTTATATCTCACACACATCATATGCATACCACAAATTACACTCCAAAACACATTCTGCTATTACTCCCGAGTATGGCGATACAACATGTGTGAGACTTTTACACAGCGTGGCCACATACAGAGACCCAACATGCAGGTAGCACCTTTAGGCGTTCTGGAGCACCCAGGCCAATTCTGACATTTCTCTCCTACATTAATTTGCTAGAAAATTACATAAAACATTATATATGTTTTTTTAGCAAAGACCCTAGAGAATACAATGGCGGTCATTGCAAAGCTTTTTTTGGAAAAAAAACAGTTTTGTGCTTTAAAAAAAAAAACAAAACAGTAAAGTTAGCCCATTGTTTTTGCATAATGTGAAAGGTTATGCCAAGTAAATAGATACCCAACATGTCACCTTTCAAAATTGCACACACTTGTGGAATGGCACCAAACTTTGCTACTTAAAAATCCCCATAGGCGACGCTTTAACATTTTTTACTGGTTACATGTTTTGAGTTACAGAGGGGGTCTAGGGCCAAAATTATTGCTCTCGCTCTACCGATCGCAGCAATATCTCACATGTGTGGTTTGAACACCGTTTTCATATGTGGGCAGGACTTCTGTATGCGTTCACTTCTGCATGCGAGCACACGGGGACAGGGGTGCTTTAAATTTTTTTTTTTTTATTGTTCATTTTACTTTATTTATTTTAGTTTGACACTTTTTTCCGCAAAAAAATTTTTTTGATTACTTTTAATCCTATTACAAGGAATGTAAACATCCCTTGTAATAGGAATATGGCATGACAGGTCCTCTTTACAGTGAGATATGGGGTCAATGAGACCCCACATCTCACCTCTAGGCTGGGAAGCCTGAAATAAAAAAAAGTTCCTGACTTCGATCGTAGCGGTGAGTCGGTAGAAGCACCGGAGGGCGGCGGGAGGGGGGGCGTCCCCTCTCGCCTCCCGTAAGAATGATCAAGCAGTGGAACAGCCGCTATGATCATTCTTATGGTGTAGGGAATCGCTGGCTGAAAAAGCTGATATCTGAATGATGCCTGTAGCTGCACCCATCATTCAGATATCCCCGCACAAAGTCAAGGATGTCATATGACGGCCGGCGGGCGGGAAGTGGTTAAAACGCATTTTTTTTAACACAAAGTTGTCCATTTATACAATATTTCTAACACATAGCATGTACATACCAAAAATGACCCCCCAAAATAGATTCTCCTACTCCTCTTGAGTACGGCGATACCACATATGTGAGACTTCATACAGAGGCCAAGTACAGCTGAGTATGGCCGAGTATGGCTGAGCATGGCTGGGTATGGCTGGGTATGGCTGAGAATGGAAGGGTATGGCTGAGTATGGCAGGGTATGGCTGAGTATGGCAGGGTATTGCAGGGTATTGCTGAGTATGACTGGGTATGGCAGAGTATGGCTGGGTATCACCGATGTATTGCAGAGTATGGCTGGGTATTGCAAAGTATGGCTGGGTATGGCAGAGTATGGCAGAGTATTGCGGGGTATGGCAGAGTATTGCAGAGTATTGTGGGGTATTGCAGAGTAGGGTGGGGTATTGCACAGTATGGCAGGGTATTGCCGAGTATGGCTGAGCATGGCTGGGTATGGCTGGGTATGGCAGAGTATGGCTGGGTATCACCGAGTATTGCAGAGTATGTCTGGATATGGCTGGGTATGTTAGGGTATGGCAGAGTATTGCGGGGTATGGCAGAGTATTGCGGGGTATGGCAGAGTATTTCAGGGTATTGCAGAGTATTGCAGGGTATTGCAGAGCATTTAGGCATGGCTGAGCATGAATGGATGAATGGCAGTTGTCACAGAGCAGCGCTGTGGGCACTACAGATCCACAGTGCTGCTGCCATCCGATCTCTCCTCCTCTCCACTCACAGTGTACCAATTGGTACACAGAGGGTAAGAGAGGAACTGGCGTCATGAGATGATGCAAGTTTGTTTACATGAACCCGATGTTCTCGGTTGCGTGCCCCAGGGGGCGCGTGAGAGCGGAATTTTGGGAGGACGTCACTGTACGCCCTCCCGGAGTTAAGCAACCACCCTGTAGCCTTCATTTGGCTATGGGCCGGTTGTTAAGTGGTTAAGTTCCACTTGACCACCTGTAGGCTACACCCTCTTTCTGACCAGGCCATATTTTGCTATTTAGTGTGCTGCAGCTTTACCTGGCAATTGTGTACTCCTGCGATGTACTATCCAAATGAAATTTACGCCATTTTCCCGCCACATATAGAGCTTTTTTTTGGTGGTATTAGATCACTGCTGGGTTTTAAATTTTTTGTTACTGAAACGTTAAATGTAAAAAAATAAAATAAAAAAATTGTTGTGTTATGGGGGCTGGACTTAACCAGCTTGCGGACCCGCCGTATGCTTACTATGAGTGGGTCCGCAAGTGGTAATACTTTGCAAAGGAAAAAAGAAAGGAAATTTACACCATACACAGTTCACACAAGCGCGTAATTAAAAAGGAAGACTGGACATCTATTTACTCGGCACAATCCTGTCGTTTATATTTTATTGTGCACCAAAAAGCATACATTTTTCCTTTTTCCAAAAATAAATTTGGTTAATAAAAAAATGTGCAAATCTTGTGCTACATGAAAAAAATGTGCCTAATCCAAAAATTACATTTGCATTGTTTCATTCTACGGGTTCATTCTACATTTGTTTCATGTGTTGATGTCATTTTCAGATTACAATTTTAGTTTAATTATGGAGCCTGTTTCTCTTCTCTTTTTGTTTTGCAGCACCATAGCGCGTAAACGCAGGCAGACGGGGCGCAGATGGAAGCAGGTGCCTATCCTTCCCCATGAGGCGGAGCTCCTAGCGGGTGTAGGGGAGGACGAGATCACCCAGCTCCTGACTCATCAAGGTTGGTGTCAGCATTGCATTGTGCAGGACATTTTTTCTGTTTGTTTGTCAAGCATGTCATTTACCATGTTGTGTTTGATTTTATTTAAAAATAGTATCCAAGCCCAGTGCCGTCGGAGGCGGAGGGCAGAGGAGCAGGAGTCCTCCACTTCATCAGTGGAGGACTCCTGCTCATGCAGTAAGTACTGTAGTAGTGACACCAATACAGTGGGTCCTTTTCCATTTGTCCAGCCTTCCATTGTCGATTCTAGCATGAAGCAGTGACAGATAGAGCCTCGGCGACGCTCTGTCAGGTAACGCAAGCGCTTATGTAACTTGCGTAATCTGACAGAATGCTGCCACTCTACCTGTTCTGAGGCGCCGGATCAGTGGCGGCGTGCCTAGCACTCGCCGCTGGAACCAAGACAGGTAAGTGCATTGTTCTTCCTATTTTTACTGATTTATTTATTTTTTCTTCCTAAATGGCAGGTAAGGCTTTGCCTCACCTGCCTCTAATGAATGCACGTCCCTGCCTTGTAGATAAACGTTAGTGACCTGCCCTGTATTGCCATGTTAATGGATAATTGATTGTATCTATATACAGTATTTATTTATAGTAATTTGAAGCTTGAACACTATAACGTTCATCATTTCTCCTCTATATTAAATAGGTGTCATCCAGTCAGAGGGGGAGACTCAGGAGGAGGCGGCTGAGGCGGCACATCCCACATGTAAGTTAGTATAATCTTGCTTGTATCCGCTGATCATACATGTTTCAATGTTCTTGTACTAATGTGTGAGATTGTTGTACACTGCAGAATGTAATGTTCTTTTCTAGATTAATCAACATCTGCGGAGGCTGAGCAGGAGGTGGAGGAGACTTGCCCTGTAGAGGCTGCTGGGGATGCGGAAGATAGTGAGCAACAGCCAGATGTGGCAGATCCAGGGAATAATTACAACTTTTTTTGTATTTTCCATGCAAAAATTGTATTTTAAATATGAAACGATGATCGCATTCCTTGTCTAGAAATGGTTGTGATTCATTCTGCAAGGCTTTGGTTTAGCTGGAATTATTAGTCCCCTGCTGCAGCTGATTTCAGTCTCCTGCCTCTGTCTTCCTGTTAGCGTGACCTGTGCTTGTTATTTCCTCAATGTCACTTACCTGGTCACGCCATCTTCTTGCTGCAGTTCAGATTCCCAGTCTGAGCCAATCACTGTTAATCATTGTGAATAACAACTTTCCTCATGATGTCTGGTGCCTCCTCTTGGGCATCATCTAAAGCAAAAAATTCTAAAGGACCTTGTGACTAGGGATGAGTTTGCCGAATTACGAATGATATGGGTCGTTCACGCCAAATTCGAGTGTAGTGTGTTCCGGCTTGAAAGAGAGATAGACAGAGAGAGAGAGACAGTGTCATTTGATTTAAGTTAGATAGAGTAGGCAGGTCGAGTCAGTTAGCTGCACTTACAGTGTATTGTGCATATATATGCATCCCAGATGTTGTATGTGTGTATATATATATATATATATATATATATATATATATATATATATATATACACTGTATTCAGTTTAGCTAGATCCTGTTCTTCTCTTCCTATTATACTGACAGGCAGGCAGGTGTTTTTACAGTATTTCCAGTTACTGTACTGTGTACCACGCACAGTTGCACCTACAGTATAGATACCTGCAGCCAGGTGCTTGTGTAGGCTCTTTGAAGTATTTCCAGTTACTGTACTGTGTACCCTGCACAGTTGCACCTACAGTATAGCTACCTGCAGCCAGGTGCTTGTGTAGGCTCTTGAAGTATTTCCAGTTACTGTACTGTGCAGCACGCACAGTTGCACCTACAGTATAGATACCTGCAGCCAGGTGCTTGTGTAGGCTCTTTGAAGTATTTCCAGTTACTGTACTGTGTACCCTGCACAGTTGCACCTACAGTATAACTACCTGCAGCCAGGTGCTTGTGTAGGCTCTTTGAAGTATTTATAGTTACTGTACTGTGTACCACGCACAGTTGCACCTACAGTATAGCTACCTGCAGCCAGGTGCTTGTGTAGGCTCTTTGAAGTATTTCCAGTTACTGTACTGTGTACCCCGCACAGTTGCACCTACAGTATAGCTACCTGCAGCCAGGTGTTTATATAGGCTCTTTGAAGTATTTCCAGTTACTGTACTGTGTACCATGCACAGTTGCACCTACAGTATAGCTACCTGCAGCCAGGTGCTTGTGTAGGCTCTTTGAAGTATTTCCAGTTACTGTACTGTGTACCCTGCACAGTTGTACCTACAGTATAGCTACCTGAAGCCAGGTGCTTGTGTAGGCTCTTGAAGTATTTCCAGTTACCGTACTGTGTACCCCGCACAGTTGCACCTACAGTATAGCTACCTGCAGCCAGGTGCTTGTGTAGGCTCTTTGAAGTATTTCCAGTTACTGTACTGTTACTGTACTGTGTAACACGCACAGTTGCACCTACAGTATAGCTATCTGCAGCTTACCTGTCTCCATGTGTTCATCTCTAAAGATCAGTTGCCTCTCACCTGACTGGTTTTATAACCTCTCCTCTAAGCATGGCCCCACCCCAGGCCCTATCAGGGAACCCTATATTAACCTGTGCACTGCAAGCCAGCAGTGCTGATCAACCATTGTGTGTTAGCCTCCGTGTGTACTTGCTGTGATTCCTACGTCTGATTCCTGTTACCGACTTTGGCCTGTTCCATAGTTGCCAACATTGCAAAAAAAATATGTGGGGCACTTTTTTGGCTGTAGGCGGAGCCGTACAATAATTAGGGGCGGGGGCATTCGTTTGTAGGTGTGGCTTAACAAAAAATTACAAGTGCGGCACGCTTCACGTGCCGTGGCAAAAATGGGCGTGGCTTACGTGAAAGTGGGCGCTGCTTAAATGGCCGTGGCTCAAGAGGGTGTGGTTAGAGTCTGAGATGAATGAGGGATGGAGAGGGAAAGGGGGAGAAGGAAAGGGGGAGAGGGGAATGACGGGACAGCAGCCCCAGATCCTACACAATAGAAATATGTGTATTCTAGAAAGTTTAACAATTAACAAAGCAGATAAAGATACTCCAAACACCTGGTGTTAACGCTTCAATCATCCCGGCACCATGGTTGTTATGGTGTCAGGATGATTGAAGCGCATTATTTCTATTATTACATTGTAATATAAAATTAAATCATTCAACTCACCATAATGCCGAATTAGTGGGATCCCTGAGCGTGTCACTAGCCACATCGCCTGCCACCAGCAGAGTCTTTCCTTGCATCAGGTGCCCCCGGCAGAGTCTGTCCTTACATCAGGTGCCCCCGGCAGAGTCTGTCCTTGCATCAGGTGCCCCTGGCAGAGTCTGTATAGACCCCCTCAGTGCAGACCCCCCTCCATCAGTGCAGACCCCCTCAGTGCAGACCCCCTCCATCAGTGCAGACCCCCTCCATCAGTGCAGACCCCCTCAGTGCAGACCCCCTCCATCAGTGCAGATCCCCTCCATCAGTGCAGACCCCCTCCATCAGTGCAAACCCCCTACATCAGTGCAGACCCCCTCTATTAGTGCAGACCCCCCCTCAGTTCAGACCCCCCTCTATTAGTGCAGACCCCCTCTATTAGTGCAGACCCCCCTATTAGTGCAGACCCCCCTCAGTGCAGCCCCCCTCTATTAGTGCAGACCCCCCTCAATTAGTGCAGCCCCCCTCTACTAGTGCAGACCCCCCTCTATTAGTGCAGACCCTCCTCAATTAGTGCAGCCCCCCCACAGTGCAGCCCCCCTCTATTAGTGCAGACCCCTCCTCAGTGCAGCCCCCCTCTAATAGTGCAGACCCCCCATCAATTAGTGCAGCCCCCTCTATTAGTGCAGACCCCCCTCTATAAGTGCAGACCCCCCTCAATGCAGCCCCCCCACAGTGCAGCCCCCCGCTCAGTGCAGGAGCGGCCGGTGTTCTGCCAAGAAAGTTCCTCTCTGCAAGGAACTTGCTTGCGCAGTACGAGCTGGGGAACTCTTCGGCAAGACACAGCGCCGGCGGCGCCGTGTCTTCTGCTGCAGTGGAGAGGGGAGGGGCCGTGCAGCTAAAGAAGCCGATTCATTGGCTGCACGAATCGAGCCCCCTTCCTCTCTCCATTTACTCAACACTAGGGGGAAGATCGAGCGGCGGCACCGGCCACCATTTTGCTGGAGCCAGCTGCTCCAAAAATTAAAAAAAACAAAATTCCCGATTTTCCTTATGGAAAATCCCGATTTGGGACAGCCTCCAATCGGGACGAGGGTCCCAAAATCGGGATCGTCCCGGGAAAATCGGGACTGTTGCCAACTATGCTGTTCTCGACTCTACCCTGTCTGCTTGTTACCCTGACCTTTGGCGTGTTATGTTTATCCTTGTCTGCTAGTCGCCCTGACCTTTGGCTTACCCCTTACTTCCCTGTCATTCCAGCCTGCTGCCTCCTTCCTCTTCTCCTGTAGTCTACGGTGATCGTGAGCTGTGAGACCCTGGGGGCCGTGACCTGGAGCCAGACTGCAGCGCAGTCCATCCTCACCACTGGAGGCTCTGGTGAACACCCGCTGGCTCTTAGACTCCGCGCCCTGGGGAATCTATGCTCTAGCTCCCACTGGGATCCATGTTAGTCTTCCTGTAGACCTGGTTCCTGAACCTTCCTGGGTTCAATCCGCAGCAGTCAGTCCTAGGGTCCACTACCTTAGTGGTGCACTTCCGATTCCTACAGAGTGCATCTGTCACCTGGTCCCAGGTGACCTGACAGTTTGATCAGCCATGGACCAGGCTGATGTGCCACTACTCGCAGATGATCCGTTGCAGGGCTTAGTTCGCAGACTTGAGACCCAGGAATCGCATCAGACCCAAGTGATGCGATTCCTTCAGGATTTGGCATCCCGTTTTGAACCGGTTCAGACCTCGTTAGGACCCCCCGGTTCAACAACCTCAACCACTATCTGCTGCTGCACCTATTGCACCAGTCGCAGCCACACATTCATTACAACTGCCAGCTCCGGCCCGTTTCTCTGGGGACTTCCTTAGCCAGTGCACGATTCATTTTGAACTTCAGCCCCAAAACTTCCTGTCTGATCGGCAAAAGAAGCCTATATTATATCCCTCCTGTCCGGCGAGGCGCTAGCTTGGGCTGCCCCTCTGTGGGAACTGAATGATCCAGTGGATTCTAGCCTGTCTGATTTCTTGAAACTTTTTTGGAATATCTTCGAGGAACTGGGTCGTGTCTCCTCAGCGACTAGCGCTCTTTTACGTCTCCGTCAAGAGTCCGCTTCTGTGGGACAGTATTCTCTTCAGTTCCGTATCCTCACAGCTGAATTGAGCTGGAATAATGAGGCCCTAGTTGCAACCTTTTAACATGGCCTCTCTGATAGAGTGAAGGATGAATTAGCAGGAAGATCCCTTCCTGCTGATCTGGACGGTGTCATCACCTTGTGTAACCAGATCGATATTCACTTTCAGGAGAGGGCCCTGGAACTATATAAGCACCAAACACGTGAGTAGGTTTTCCAATGCTTTAATGAACAAATAAAGGAAGTAGCAGGAAAGAGGCAGAAGGAAAGCTGCAGGGAAGCTCAAATATCTTTCCTTAGTATTCTTCAGAACATTCTTAGTAATTAAACACTTGTAGTTGAATGCGCTCCCCTTGTGGGATTCAATCTTTGCCCGCCTGGATAGACCTCTCTCACTTGTCTAGCAGCCAGTACGTAGCACGAACACAAGTCTCTGCCACAGACTTGTTTGAAATAAAACCCGTCCGATCCTCTGCCACAGGATGTATTGGTTTGCGATGAATATTAGACACAGTACTTGAACCTTTAAGCCAACCCGGCAGTGCTATGCAGTAAGATTACTTCAGGATACATCCTCCAACCGAATCACCAGGCCCCTCTCCAGACCAGCACTCTGCATGATCCTTCCATGATGGGTCCTCTCCTGGGATCTCCTCGGTTGTCCAGCTTCTTCTCTCAGGATAGACAGCTCAGGACCATTCCTCTGCTGCTGTGGTAGGCCCCAGAAAGGCTTCCGGGCCCCCCCACACGCCGCAGGGACGTGGGCCTCTGGAACGGAGGACCACGAGGTGGTACTCTTAACGCATACCTGTCGGTCAGGAGGGCCAGCAGGTGGCTGAAAACGAACCCCGAGTTGTCTCCGGGACAGAGGAGCACTCATACGCTTCAACACGTTGCTTTTCCAACACCAGCCGATGGTGACAACGACACCCACCGGCACAGTGTGGAACTACATGCAACGTCAGCCAAGCTGGAACAGAGGCAAATATAACTTCCTATAATAAGTGACCCACTAGATTTACCTATCAGCGGTAGATTAAAAAAATCTACCAGCGCTACATATATATATATATATATATATATATATATATATATATATATATATATATATATATACACATCCCAGTTTTGTACAGCTCACTGCAAGCCAATAGTATGTCTGGAAGGCCAACAAGGAGAGGCAGACAGTCACAAGCCAATAAAAGAGAGGGCAAGCAGGCTCTGTGTCTAGGGGCAACAATGCTGGTCGTGGGCACGGTGCATCCTCATCAGCACGTGGCCGTGGGACATGCTTGGCCTTTTTTTCGGCAGCTGGCCGTGTTGAGCCGCAACATGCGGAAGACTTGGTCGAGTGGATGACCAAGTCGTCTTCATCGTCCTCATCCTCTCTCATCTAGACTCAGGGTACTTTGTCTGGCAAAGCAGCTGCCAACGGGGCCTCTTCCCTCGGCTCAATGGCATCAGTGACTCCTTCCCTAGCACCACCATGTACTCCTGAGGAGTCCCTCGAACTGTTTGACCACAGTGTTGGGTACATGCTCCAGGAGGATGCCCAGCGTTTTGAAGGCTCCGATGATGGTACTCAGCTAGAGGAACGCAGTAAGGTGAGCCCAGACAGAGGGGGTGCCCAAGAAAGACAGCAAACTGGCAGTCATGTTCCCCCTGCTGCAGCATACTGCCAGGTTTTCTCCAGTGATGAGGAGGGAGGGGATGATGAGGTCACTGACTCCACGTGGGTGCCTGATAGGAGAGAGGAGGAGGAGGAGGAGGCACACCAACAAGGCAGGATGCCCTCCAGGGGCCAGCCTAAGGGCAGCACACTGTCTGCATCACACCGCAGAGCTCCACATGTGCAGGGCGCTCTGCTGTCTCTGCGCGTTATTCCAAAAGTTCTTTCGTGTGGGCCTTTTTTGAGACGAGTGCATCAGATCCCACCGCTGCTATTTGCAACATATGTCTCAAGCGTATCTCGCGTGGCCAAAATATCTCCCGCTTGGTGTCACAGCCAAGTACTTGCAGGCAATCTACTATCGGTACACCGACATCAGATTGTACCAGGTAAATTTCCCTGCCCCAGCTGCCACACCGCCGAAAGAAGTTCGCTCCCAGCCATCCACATGCCCAGCAGTTGAATGCTAGCTTGGCAAAATTGCTAGCACTTCAACTGCTACCTTTTCAGTTGGTAGACTCTGCCCCCTTCAGTGAGTTTGTGGAATGTGCGGTTCCTCAATAGCAGGTTCCCAAATGCCACTTTTTCTCGTGGGAGGCGATTCCGGCTCTCTACCGGCATGTGGAAGGCAATGTCTTGGCCTCGCTGGACAAGGCGGTCAGCGGAAAGGTGCATAGTACCACTGACTCATGGTCCAGTATGCATGGACAGGAACGTTACCTAAGTTTCACGGCGCATTGGGTGACTCTGCTGGCAGCTGGGAAGGATGCAGGGCAAGGTGCAGTAGTGTTGGAGGTTGTTCCGCCACCACGCCTCCAAAATGCCAGTACTGGTAAATCTGACACACCTCTCTCCTCCACCCCCTCCTCTTCTTCTTCCTCCATTTCCTCTTCCTGTGCTTTGTCCTCAGAACCAGCGGTGCTCCGTAGGCATTCAAGGGGCTACGCAAGTACACAGGCCAAAAGATGCCCTGTGGTGCTTGAGCTGGTGTGCTTGGGGGACAGGAGCCACACTGGGGCAGAGATTCTGTCAGCTCTGCAGGGGCAGGTTCAGAGGTGGTTGACGCCATTCCAGCTTAAGGCAGGAATGGTGGTTTGCGACAATGGCACCAACCTCCTCTCCGCCCTCCTCTCCGCCCTCACGTCCTTAACTTGGTGGCAGCGGTTCTTGGGCAGGTACCCGGGCTTACAGGATGTCCTGAGGCAGGCCAGGAAAGTCTGTGTGCATTTCCGCCGGTCATATAATGCCAGTGCTCGGCCAGCAGACCTCCAAAAGGAATTTAACCTGCCCAAGAACCGCTTAATCTGTGACATGCCCACCAGGTGGAACTCAACATTGGCCATGCTGCAGCGGCTGCACACGCAGCAGAGGGCCATCAATGAGTACCTGTGCGACTATGGCACCAGGACAGGATCAGGGGAGCTTTTTTCCCCACGCCAGTGGGCCATGATCAGAGATGCATGCACTGTCCTGTCACCATTTGAGGAGGCCACGAGGATGGTGAGCAGTGACAGTGCATGCATCAGTGACACTGTCCCCCTTGTCCACCTGTTGGAGTACATGCTGCATGGAATAATGGACAGGGCACTTGAGGCAGAACAGAGGCAGGAAGAGGAGGACTTTCTTAGCTCTCAAGGCCCCCTTTATCCAGACAGTGTTCCTGCGTACCCGCCGATCACACAGGAAGAGGAGGAGGAGGAGGAGGATTGTGTCAGCATGGAGGTGGAGCCTAGCACTCAGCATCAGCAGCAGTCTTTAAGGGATCATTTACAGTCCCAAGAAACCCATAGACTTGTACGTGGCTGGGAGGAGGTGGCTGCGGATCATGTCATCCTTGTTGACCCAGAGGACTCCGGACCGAATGCCTCAGCAAACTTACGCTGCATGGCCTCCCTGATCCTGCAAAGCCTGTGGAAGGATCCTCCTATTTGTGGTATCAAGGAGAGGGATCAATACTGGCTGGCAACCCTCCTGATCCACGTTACAAGGGTAAGTTTGCGGACCTTATCTTGCCGTCGCAGAGGGAGCAGAGGATGAAACATCTTCGGGAGGCCTTGCAGAAAGGTCTGTGCGACGCGTTCCCAGAGACTGGGAGGTTACAAACTCCTGTTCCTGGACAACGTGTTGCTGAGGCTTCGGTCATTCAAAGAAGGAGCAGTGGAGAAGGTGGCTGTCTGACCAATGCGTTCAGACACTTTTTTAGTCTGCAGCCCCAAGGTATGATTGGTTAGAGCAAATATCGCCAGCGTCTGTTTTACATGGTGCAGGAATATCTAGGGGAAAGATTTGACTTGGACACCTTTCCCACCGAAAATCCTCTGGGTTACTGGGTCTTGAGGATGGATCACTGGCCAGAGCTTGCACAATATGCAATTGAGCTACTGGCCTGTCCTGAATCCAGCGTTCTTTCGGAATGCACATTCAGTGCTGCTAGAGGCTTTGTAACCAATCACGTCTGCGTCTGTCCACTGACTCGGTCGATCGACTGAACTTCATAAAAATTAATCAGTCTTGGATCACCACCAGCTACCAAGCACCTGATGCTGATGTAACCGAATATTTTTTTTTGAAATGTCAGATCCCTTCAAGACTGCCTATGCTGATGCTGAGTGACTATCCTGTTATCCTGAGTGATTATCCTCTTCCTCCTCAATGATCATGCTGATAGCTTGTAAGAACATTTTTAGTATATAATGAAATGAACCACTGAAGGCTAATTATATTGCCCTCAAACGGTTGCCAACATCCCGGATTGGTGCAGAAAAATAAGACCCTTTGATTAGGGAACTTGTATACCCCCAGTATAGTGGGACTTTGTAGACGAACCATACGATTACTTTTAGATAAAAAATATTTCATTTATTTGAAAAAGCATAAAAACAAGATACATTGGACATAAATCTCAGCAGTATTGTTTGTACAGTAGAATTTGCTATGGTGACCATACAGGCTACTAAGCGCTTTGTGCTTCAGCTGTATCACCTCTGCTTCCAAAAAGTCAATCTGGGACTCTCCCTGGCTGTCCTTTTCATTTGGGGGCCTTTGCGAGGTAATTCCTGAAGCCAAGGGATAACCATTATCTTACACTGGTTGGTCAGCCGACAGCCAGTGTCTTTTATCTAAAAGATATAATTTGTTGCCCCATCCAAAATTGGATGCCTGTGCATACTTGTGCATATATCTTTCACCTTTGAACAACTTCTCACTGAATGTATCTCCTACCCATAAGATTTTTCTCTCTGCAATACACCTCTGAAGAAGGGACATCGTCCTGAAACATGTCAGAGAAAATATCCTATCATAAATGGAAGTATACAAAAGTGTTATATGAAAGCAAATTCTACTGTACAAACTGCTGAGATTTATGTCCAATGTATCTTGTTTTTATGCTTTTTCAAATAAATAAAATATTTTTTATCTACAATTAATTGTATGGTTCGCCTACAAAGTCCCACTATACTGGGGGTATACAAGTTCCCTAATCAAAGGGTCTTATTTTTCTGTGTAAGAACATTTTTGGTTCTGGGCGCCGCCACCAGTGGCTAAGGCCCAATTTTTCAGCCCCTGTTTAACAGGGGCGTGTAATTACAATTTTTTCACTACTGAAATATTACTGTGTCCTTCAGTTATTTGAGAGATCAAAATGAAATTGCTGATCCAAACACCCAAATATTTATAAATGACAATCATGGAAATTGTTAGGGGTTCCTAAACTTTTGCATACAACTGTATATATATATATATATATATATATATAATATATACTCTGCATTTAGTGTAGACTAGATATTCAGTGTAGACTCTATATTCAGTCATTTCAGGCAGTGTATTGTAGTGTATTAAAGTGGTTAAGGGGAACCCCGCGCCAAAATAAAAAAAATGGCGTGGGGTCCCCCCCAAAATCCATACCAGGTTCTTCAGATCTGGTGTGGATTTTAAGGGGAACCTTGTGCCAAAATTTTAAAAAATGGCATAGGGTCCCCCCCAAAATCCATACCAGACCCTTATCCGAGCAAGGTCAGGATAGGGGGGATGAGCGAGCACCCCCCCTCCTCAACCATACCAAGCTGCTTGCCCTCAACATGGGGAGGGTGCTTTGGGTCCCCCCCAAAGCGCCTTGTCCCCATGTTGATGGTGACAAGGGCCTCATCCCCACAACCCTTGCCTGGTGGTTGTGAGGGTCTGCGGGTGGGGGGATTATCAGAATCTGGAAGCTCCCCCATGTGAATGGGTAGGGGTACATTTTACCCCTACCCATTCACCAAAAAAAGTGTCAAAAAGTAAAAACCACAAAAGACAGTTTTTGACAATACCTTTATTAAAAAAAAAGTTCCACCTCGATGGGAGGCTTCCCGCCAACTGCAACGTCAGCGAATAGTCCCGCCCTTGCCTGTCACTGTGAAAAGACGGCGGGATGCCTCCAATCGATGGGATCGAATGGACCCCCATAACTACTGGGCAAGGGTTGTGGGCATGAGCACCCTCCCCATGTTGGGGGCATGTAGCCTGGTATGGTATGCTACAGGCTGCATGCTCAGATAAGGGTATGGTATGGATTTTGGGGGACCCCACACCAATTTTTGTTTTATTTTGATGTGGAGTTCCCCTTAAAATCCATACCAGACCCGAAGGGCCTGACATAGATTTTGAAGGGGACCCCACACTGTTTTTTTTTTAATTTTGGTATGGAGCTACCCTTAATATCCTTAGCAGACCCAAAGGACCTGGAGTGGACTGGGGGGGACCCATGCTAATATTTTCCTTGATTTTTATCTATATTACCGGGAACCGGCAATACATGACAGCCGTGAGCAAGTTTAAATTACAATTTTTCCTTTAGAAATGTCATTTTGCTGCGGGACTGTAAAACTCATCACACAAAAAAATCAACACAAAACTTTACAAGAGGATCAAGAGGACCCCCCAGGCACGATATTTAAAGGAATATCTATTTTTTTGTTTCACTTTAAGCATGCTTAAAATCACTGCTCCTGAAAAAAACAGTCTGTTTTAAAACTTTTTTTTGCATTGATATATGTACCCTGGGGAAGTACCCAGGTCTCCATACACTTTTTAAAGCAATAACTTGCATATAAGCCTTTAAAATGATCAGTTTTGATTTTTCATGTTCATGTCCCATAGACTTTAATGGTGTTTGCATGTTTGCACACATTTTTTGCCTGTTCGCATGTTCTGGTGCGAACCAGACCGGGGGGTGTTCGGCTCATCCCTACTATGGATCACCAAATGTCACCTTTCCTTTACATGCATTGATGGAAATGAGCAGACAAGCTATTCACTTTCCCCTTTGTCCCATTCTGGATAGCCCATGTGACTATACAGTCAAATTTATGGGCATATACACAATGCTGAGTGACCTCTCCCTCCATCTAAATGCCAATGTGTTCCTAGCCAAATGGGACCGGAACAAACAGGCATTGTACCCCTCCCTCCTTCCTCCTTCCTGCCTTTTCCTCTATGCCGACAGGGACCATAGCTACTAGGGGGGTTGAACTGCTTGAGGCTTTTCCCACAGATCTTTCCCTGCAAGCTGGAACCAGCAGGGAAAGATCATGTGACCTCTTCACAGCACAACTAAAACAGGGTAGGTTTTTTTTTTTTTTTTTTATGAAAACCGGAGGCATCATGTATATACATTTTTATAACCATCAACTACACTTAAATGATCTGTATTTAATATTGCAATTGATTTATGGCAAAATTAATAAACTCTATTAAGAAATCACATCTTTATACTCTAGCACAGGGATCTCCAAACTACGGCCCTCCAGCTGTTGCAGAACTACACGTCCCATGAGGCATTGTAAAACTCTGGCATTCACAGACATTACTAGGCATGATGGGAATAGTAGCTCCTGAACAACTGGAAGACCAAAGTTTGGAGACCTCTGCTCTAGCATAATCAAAAGGCGGTGTCTGAGGAAAATCATTTGTTATTTTTGGGAGCTTTTATGTAATTCCCTGTAATAGTAGTCCAAATTTATGTTCAGTCCCCTTGTAAAAAATCTTTTTTTTTAATATAAAAAGGTTGTTTTAATTAGAGTTTTATGACAACATTTTTTTTATTTTTTTTTTTTTTTTTTTACAAAATACAATCGTGCTTGAAGTAGAAACTCAAAATTCCCCTTGTTTAGACCTCACACATGGCATGGCTGGCGCTTGCCCAAAATGGAGTTGAGAAGGGGACAAGCATAGTAGTGGGTAAGTTTAAAGTGGAAATGCTACATTATGACATAATAGAGGATATTTACTGCCTAGATGCGTGATGCGAGTCAGCTGAACCAGGAGGACTGTTTGTTGGTTCCAAAGCTTTTTGTATTCTTTAAATATTGCATTGAAATTTTTTTGCAACTGTCTTGCAGCCTGTTGGCTAATGCAAACCAATTTTTATTGATGTCAATTGTTAAATAAAAAGCATTTTTATGCTATAAGGAGTGTTATTCCCTTTTTCCACGGTTCATTGTGTCACATGTGAGACATTGCTTGTGGCATTACATTTTGGTCAGGCAAAGACAATGCGGTTCTTTGGAGGAGGATCAGCATCTGGTCATGGTGACCCCACAAGCCAGATTTAGCTCGGTTCCCTTCTGTGCAGGAGGAAGGAGGAGCGCTGGTGGAAGCCCATACCTGAACCATCTGTCGTGCAGGGAGGATGAGGTATCCCCAGTATATAGAGAATAGATTGGAGGTCCTAATCACTGCATTGGCATCCAATATAGTGTATAAAAATTGAAGACACCAGTGTAGTTAAGCCACAACCGAGGTAGATGTAAGCTTACCAGATGGTTTGAACTCAGAAGAACATACGTTCTTCTGAGTTCAAACCATTAATCAACTGGTTATACAGTAAAATACATGTTGTGGATTACATTCGAATACCATCCCGTAACACGTGCTGTTAGCATTTGTTTTTTTTGGTCCTTTTATTGTATAGGTTTACATTATGTCTTACAAGCATATTTTCCCATATATAGTTTAAAAACAATATTTAGTTATCTTTTTTTGATAGATTTTAGCTTTATCCTCAATATACTGAGACTTTCCATGCCGAGGCTTGATGCGCAGTGTGGTTTCACTTGTATGTGACCTCACTGCTAAGCCTGACATGCGCTTTACATCTTCTTTAGCTACTCTTTGTCCACTTCATGAATTGAGCTGAGGGGATGTGCGATGACGATGGATCACGCCCACATGTTCATCACTATGTTTACTGGATGCTCGCATGTTGATCCGTGTGTGCGTCGAGTCTATTTACACTTTGACGTAACGTCACGCCCATATGTTCGTCATTGTGTCTATTTGACCTGACACTCACACGTTGTTCTATGCGAGCGTCCAGTTTATTAGCTTAACAGCCTTTGGTACACACGCCCATCTACGATACCAAGTCGTGGAACGCACGCCGGTCCTCCATATTGAATGACCCGGCAGTGTGCACTAAAATCAATGGCGACACAGCATGAGCTGGATTCTTGATATTGGGGTCACATTTCTTTTATAAGTGAGTCTGGCTGCAGTGGAGGGACAACCCAGACGAAGTCTAATGAGACGAAACGCGTCGGGAAGGACTCCACTGCCACCATTATGTTATACAAGTGCTTGAAATCACTTTCTAAATGTAAGTGTTTTACTTTTAATAAATTTTAATAGTTCATACGGAATTATGTTATGTGGCCATCTTTTTCCATTTCCCCTATCCAATGACCAATATCCACATCTTCTGACGTACAACCACCTTGCATGGAGACTGATTTCCCATGAGGTTCCGGGATGTTCTGGGTTCCAACCACAGAGGATTCCTAAGACTCCATCCTGGTTGTCCGCTGACAACATAAGCCTGTTTGACTCACAGAACGTATGTTCTTTTGAGTTCAAACCATCCGGTAAGCTTACATCTACCTCGGTGGTGGCTTAACCACACTGGTGTCTTCAGTTTTTATCCACTATATTGGATGCCAATGCGGTGATTAGGACCTCCAATCTATTCACTATACACTGTGGACCTTTAATCACCCATTACACACTGTGGATTTCAAAGAACTTCATGGACTTATTTACTTTCTTGCAAAATTTTTTTGTATCTAGTCACTTATATGGTACATATCACATGTGGTATTTTTATAATTTTTGTACATTTTATCAGTCATTATGGTTTGCAGATTTACCTAATTTGATTTACTAAGATTTTGTGATTCACTTTTTTATGATAATGGTTGGGTTGTGTTAATCAACCCAAACACTTGAGCGCTACACCTATACACCTCTGTGATTTTAAACAAAAATATCTGTTTGTTGTGTTAGCTGCTACCACTAGTTTAGGCAGCACGGGGTACCTCTTTACACCACACAGGATGAGATATCCCGGCTGAAGATCTGCAGTTGGGTACAGTGATCATACAAGCCCAATTTGACCCCTCTTGTCGTAAGGCAGAGAGGGTCAATAGGATCTGGTGAGTAGAAACCCAGATCCTATATATTTTTTGCCTTTTCTGGAAGTTATGCACAACAAAAATGTGTGAATAGTAAGGGTATGTGCGGTCAGGACTCCTGTTACACCTGTTGGAATCATCTACATGGGAACAAAGGCAGTTTGATCAACCAACCCCCATCTTACATTGTTTATCATTGTTATCTTATCACACTAGATCCCATCAGTGTTGGTTACAATGTCCCCACGCAGAGTTTGGGAAATTCCTTCGTACCCTTCTCCCGACTGATACCTTTCAACAATGAGATCCTTCTGATGCTTTGGAAGCTCTCTGTGGACCATGACTTTTGCTGTAGGATGCGACTAAGAAAATGTCAGGAAAGACCTACTAGAACAGCTGAACTTTATTTGGTGTTAATCAGAGGCACTTTACATTATGGCAGGTGTGTACTGACTCCTATTTAACATGAGTTTGAATGTGTTTGCTTGATTATGAACATGGCTACATCCCCAGTTAAAATAGGATGTGCACACTTATGCAACCACATTATTTTTGTTTTTTTATTTTTACTCCCCCCCTAACAGATTTCAGTTTGTTTTTTAATTGAGTTGTACAGTCACATTAAAGGTGGAAAATGTTCTGAAATTAATTATCTTTGTTTCATTTTTTTAATCACAGAAACCTGACATTTTAACAGGGGAGTGTAGACTTTTTATATCTAATATATTAATATATCTATATATTTTATAACTGTATACAAATCTCTATATTTATTACAATGGAAGAGTGAGCTTGTAAAAATGTGAAAATCATACCAAAATGTCTTTAAAAGAAGAAGTATAGCCAAAGCTCATTTGGCTGTACTTCTCCTCTGGATCACAGGAGGGCAGTTCATTCTGCCCTCCTGTGACCCATTTTCAGCTGACAGCAGGCTGAAGGCTGCAGTCGGCTGACATCAGAGAGTCAGTCAAGGCTCGGGCAAGATCATGACAATGAAGTCAGGATTCACCCACATGCCTGGACCGGCACCCAGCTCACCCTCTCAGTGAGCTGCTGAGAGCCTGAGCTGGCTGCTCCTGCCCCCTCCACAGCCCAGTGCTCCAGTGAGTGAGGGGAGGGCAGAGCAGAGAGCAGTGACTGTCACCGATCCAACATAAATATACTGCGGCACGGTGGCAATTTAGTGCAAAATCATGTACCTGTACGTGATTCTCGTCTTCGGTGACACAAGCACGCTGCCAGAGCCCCCCTCCCACAGTGATTGGACACAGTGGGAGCCAATAAGTGGGTTCTGCGGCAATCGCTTGTAGAGTAAGTATGTAAACAAGGCAGACCGCTGTTATGTCAGAGAGGAAAATGGAGATCTCATGTTTCTGCTAAAAGTTTTCCTTTTGTCAAAGCACATCCCCCACATTTAGCCCTTTGATTGCCCCTGATGTTAACCCCTATTTTGCCAGTGTCATTTATACAGTGCCAGTGCATTTTTTTAGCACTGATCACTGTATTGGTGTCACTGGTCCCCAAAAAGTGTCACTTTGTGTCAGATTTGTCCACCACAATGTCGCTGTCCCGCTAAAAATCACTGCTTGCTGCCATTACTAGTAAAAACCATAAAAAAAAAAAAAAAAAAGTAAAAAGTCCCTAAATCTATCATCTATCACATAGTTTGTAGATGCTATAACATTTGCTCAAACCAATCAATATACGCTTATTGGGATTTTTTTTACCAAAAACATGTAGCAGAATACATATTGGACTAAATTGATGAAGAAATTAGATTTTTACATTTTTTATTGGAAATTTTTTATAGCAGAAAGTAAAAAAATATTTTTTTTTGTTTATAGCGCAAACACCCCCCCCCCCCCCCAGAGGTGAGCAAATACCACCAAAAGAAAAGGACATAGTTTTATTTGGGTGCAATGTCCAGTGGGTACAGTGGGTAAAACCTTCCGGGGCTGAAGTGGGTAACCCACTCTCTGCTCACGGAACCCTGAGAACTAAGTGATCAGCTGTGTTTTATCGCTCAGTTATCAGTGTTCGAGCCGGCGGGGGACAGATGCAACATCGGACCGATTCTGCATCCACATAGGTAAGTACGATTCTGCAAATAAAATAAAAATCCATACTTCTCTTTTAAGGTATGTGCTGCATTAATAATTTTAAATACTGTATGTGTATTACACTTTAAATAAACACTACATTTAGTGCAGAATGTGCCTATCCTACAATTAGCATGCATGTTCTTGTGCATTCATTTTCACGTTCATTTTCAAACTATAGATATAGACATACCACCATTTTTTCATCTACAATCTTAGTAACCCAGGAGCAATTTTTTTTTTTTTTTTTTTATTACACACCAAAAATACCATATTTGTAAATCTTGTGCTTTGTGAACCAGTATTGTTATACTGTGAATCCTGTCAGAAGATTTTGAATTCAGCTAAAAGGATATGTGATGTTTTATTTTCATCATTTACTATTAGATGGCACTATGCTAGGTCAAAAAGGGCACAAGTGGTCGATACTCCTTTTAAATTGCTCAAGCTTACCTGATTGATTTTATTCTGTACACACTTCTGTTTTCTTGTATACACGGTGTCAGTGCAGGCTCTTCAGAAGATCTTGAAGGAGTAGTATAGGTTTTAAATCAAAGGTAAAGTAGTAAATTTTGGCTGTTTGAACAACATAGGTGAAGATAACACATGACCCACACTAAAATGATTGTATAGCCATATGCAATACCTGTTTAAACTCATCTCAGCTCTCTCTATTATTTGTACTGTTTATTGCTGTATTTACTGGTGCCTAGGGTGACCACATTTCCATTCAGGGACACCCTCCCCCCTTTCCTGAGGGATTGGTTTAGTGGAACAAACTTTTGACAATGACTGGGGGGCGGGGGGGGGGGGGGTGTAGTCTCAGGGTTGATGGGGAGTTTGGCAGCAGGTGATTTGTTGGGTGTCAGGATGATCAAATCACATTATTTCTATTACTACATTGTAATATATAATGAAATAGTTTAATTCACCATAATGTAGAATCAGTGGGAACCCTGAGCTTGTTATCTGCCACCAGATGCAGTGTGTCCAATTTGTCCACTGCAACATTGTCCCGCTATAAGTCGCTGATCGCCACCATTATGAATAGAAAAAAAAAATATTCCATAAAAATATCTCAGAGTTTGTAGACGCTATAACCATACCAATCAACATACACTTATTGGAATTTTTTTTTAATCAAAAACATGTAGCAGAATATATATTGGACTAAATTGATGAATACATTAGATTTTTTCTATTTTGTTAATGGATATGTTTTATAGCAGAAAGTAAAAATAATATATATTTTTTTCAAAATGCTCAGTCTTTTTTTGTTTATAGTGCAAAAAAATAAAAACCTGCAGAGCTGATTAAATACCACCAAAAGAAAGCTCTATTTGTGGGAAAAAAGGACATAAACTTTATATTTGGGTACAGCGTTGCATGACCGCACAATTGTCTGTTAAAGTAACACAGTACCATATTGCAAAAAATGGCCTGGTCATGAAGGGGGGTAAATCTTCCAGAGGGCAAGTGGATAACAAGGACCGTTTCTTTAATGGACTGTCTATAACATGGACTTTCTCTGTACATCAGGGACTGTCCTTACCAAACAGGGATAGTTACACTTGGTAGAGGGTCAGAAGACAATAAAAGAAGGACAGAGGGTTTTGTTTATAAATCAGGGACTGTCCCTATTAATCAGGGAGAGATGCCATCCACAGTAGTGGGTGAAGGAGAGGGGCTGGTCTCCAGGTCAGGGATTGCCTCTCTGTGTACTGTGATATGCTGTGTATACAGTGGGGGAGGGGTCTCTCAGCACAAAGCCAGTGTTGTCCCATGTCTCAGTGTAGCACACACACAGGCAATAGACATGTAAAAACACACTAACAGCTGTACATCCCCCCTCCCTCCCGAGCACTCGTTCATGGTCCACTGATTTTTGATTCTTCTAGCATGGCCACCGTGGAGCATTCCAAGCGGGCAGGTTAGGGAGGTGGGAGGTGAAGAAAGTGACCGACAAGGAGGTACAGGCTCATCCATCCAACAGGCAGCTCTATAGAACTCCTACAACTCCCTCTGACAATCCAGTGTGTCCCCTTATGGTGTGGACAGAGGCTGGTGGATCCCCCCTACTCGATTAACACTCACTGTGCGATCACACTGATTGGGAACATCGCTGGTGCTGGTTGCTCTGTGCTTTGAAGAGTCAGATGCATGTTAGAGATCCCCGTGGAGACTGGAAGTGAAGTAGCAGAGACTCCAGTCCGGTTCTTTGGGATGCCGTGAGTGGGGCCCCCCACTGACACCTGGTCCAGATGCGGTGTCACTTGCCAGAAGATAGAGGAGTTGGGTGGTCATCCAGCGTGGCGGAAAGCACTAGGCGTGGAAGAGGAGGAAGTTAACCCATCCTCCGCTTTGACAGCTGAGCAGGGAGTCGCAGCCATGTTGTCACTGGTTGTTAAGACGCCAGGCGGCTCTAGCAACCAGTGGCCAGTAAAATATCAGGTGGAGGCGGAGTGAGCACCAGCACTACAGAGGGGTTTGCCCACTCTGTCAATATCATTCCGGGACACTGTATTGTCCTGGAATGAAAGTGCCCGGAACCCAGGACAGACTTGCTAATTGCGGGACTATCCCAGGCAATCCGGGACACGTGAGCACCCTACTGGTGCCTGAAAATGGTAATCAATAGCCATCTGTGAACATCTAAAGTGGATGTAAACCTTCACATATACCCAGTAAAGTGAACAGACTCAGATGATACACAGAGATGAAACAAATCTCCATACATAAGTTTTACATGTATATCTGCTGTCTTCAGCTTGCTATATTATTTAGAAAGTGCACATTGTGTTAAAATTTTTTCTTTCTGTTCCAGCAGGGGGAGTCTTGGCATACACTGTGTGGCAACTGGAGGAAAGACACACACCCCTCTCCACATAAGCAGAAGAACGAAGATACTTGCAGAGATGTGCTATGAATGGACCACCTCTCTGCTAATCTAATTATAGCACACAAATTTCCAGATGCTTTTATCTCCTGTGTCTGAGAACTTGTCAGAAGCACGGGACTTAGGGGTTTGGAGAGAGATAGGAAAGCACTATAGATATATGTGCCCAGATCAAATTTCATTATTTGGGTTTACATCCACTTTAAGGGTATATTTATAAAGCAGTGAATGTGGCTTTCACCAGATATTCACAGTTGGTGTCATGTCCCTCTGTCCCTTTTTCTTCCTCATTTGTCCCTCATTTTGTTCTGATCTATATATAGTTGTATATAAAATGTACGTTTTATCTTTCAAAAAGTGTTTCCCTGTGCTAAACCTTTCATCCAAATTCTAAATTGCTGCATTTGTAAATTTTAAAAGCCAATATAAATTAATAGTAGTGATAAAAAAAAAGCCATTGAGGATTTAATTAACCTTTTTTTTCAGTTGTCTCCTGTAAGGGGGTGTAACAGGGGACGTGTCCTATGCCTACATACGTTTGCTAGTAGGTGTCCTTCACGCTCATCTCAAAATGTTGGGAGGTATGCTTTTAGTTATTTGTTTGATGTTTTTCCATATAATTTCATATATTTAAAACAAAAAGTAAAGACTTACATAACAGTTACCCATGCAGAGGTATCAGCTTTACATAGCAGAACAGTCAACCAAAAATGCTAAGCCACCTGGCTCTCAGCAGCACCACTGCCTTTGTTACAGCCCACTCCTGGCCTCTAGATAGGGTTCTCCTAGCACCAGTGGTGGTCGGTGCTCAATATTTGGGGGGGGGGTGCAAAACTGGGAAATAAATTTAAAAGAGAGAACAAAAGTCCTGGGTGGCTTAACTCCAATGTAAAAATACATATAAAAGCAAAGGCGAAGGCCTTTAAAAAATACAAGGCGGAGGGATTATCATCAGCATTCAGACTTTACAAAGACTGCAACAAGAAATGTAAGGATGCAATTAGGGCGGCTAAGATAGAACATGAAAGACACATAGCGGAGGAAAGCAAAAAAAATCCCAAGAAATTCTTTAAATATATCAAAACAGTAAAAAAGGGAGGACAGACCATGTTGGCTCCATAAAGAATGAGGAAGGAAATCTGGTTACAAAGGATGGGGAGATGGTGAAGGTATTGCATTTATTCTTCTCCTCAGTTTTAACGAGGGAATCGGGGGGCTTTAGCCAAAACTGCAGCGTTTATCCTCATGACGCATCACAGGAAGCACCCTCATGGCTAAAAGAAGACAGAATTAGGCCCCTTTCACACTGGGGCGGTAGGGGGCGTCGGCGGTAAAACAGCGCTATTTTAAGCGCTGTTTTACCGCGATATTCGGCCGCTAGCGGTGCGGTTTTAACCCCCCACTGGCGGACGAAAAAGGGTTAAATCCACTTGTATAGTGCGGCTAAAGCCGCGGTATTGCCGCAGTATAGCCGCGCTGTCCCATTGATTTCAATGGGCAGGAGCGGTTTAGGAGCGGTGAATACACCGCTCCTTCACCACTACAAAGATGCGGCTGACAGGAGATTTTTTCTTCTCCTGCCAGCGCACCACTTCAGTGTGAAAGCCCTCGGGCTTTCACACTGAACAAACAGCGGAGGCTGTTTTGGGGAGGTTTGCAGGCGGTATTTTTAGCGCAATAATGCCTGCAAACCGCCCCAGTGTGAAAGGGGCCTTAGAAATAGACTTGAAAACTTAACATTTATAAGTCACCGGGACCAGATGGCTTGCACCCAAGGGTCCTTAGGGAATTCAGTTAAGTAATTGCCAGACCATTGTTCCTCATTTTTACTGACAGTCTACTAACTGGAATGGTACCAGCTGATTAGAGAAAAGCCAATGTAACACCAATATTTAAAAAAGGGCCAAAATACATTCCTGGAAATTACAGACCAGTTAGCTTAACATCAATAGTATGCAAGCTCTTGGAGGGGATGATAAGGGACTATATACACGATTTTAGTAATAATAATGGTATCATTAGCAGTAAGCAGCATGGATTAGTTCTTGCCAAACCAATCTATTAACCTTCTATGAGGAGGTGAGCTGCCAGATAAATAAAGGAAGGCCCGTAGACATGGTGTATCTGGATTTTGCAAAGGCATTTGACACATTTCCCCAGAAACGTTTACTGTACAAAATAAGGTCCGTTGGCATGGGCCATAGAGTGAGTACATGGCTTGATAACTGGCTACAGGGGTGAGTTCAGAGGGTGGAGATGAATGGGGAGTACTCAGAATGGCCAGGGGTGGAAATTGGGGTCTCCCAGGGTTCTGTGCTGGGACCAATCCTATTTAATTTGTTCATAAACAACTTGGAGGATGGAGTAAACAGTTCAATCCCTGTATTTGCGGATGATACTAAACTATGCAGGGCAATAACTTCTCTGCAGGATGTGGAAACCTTGCAAGAAGATCTGAACAAATCAATTGGGTGGGCAACTACACGGCAAATGAGGTTTAATGTAGAA
This sequence comes from Aquarana catesbeiana, assembly GCF_042186555.1. NCBI lineage: Eukaryota > Metazoa > Chordata > Amphibia > Anura > Ranidae > Aquarana > Aquarana catesbeiana. Next base: position 303,598,811 of record NC_133324.1, read on the forward strand.
AAATTTAAAATAATGCATGTGGGTGGCAAAAATATGAATGCAATCTACTCACTGGGGGGGGGGGGGGAGAACCTCTGGGGGAATCATAGATGGAAAAGGACCTGGGGGTCCTAGTAGATGATAGGCTCAGCAATGGCATGCAATGCCAAGCTTCTGCTAACAAAGCAAACAGAATATTGGCATGCATTAAAAATGGGGATTAACTCAAGAGATAAAGTGATAATTCCCCACTCTACAAGACTCTGGTCCGGCCTCACCTAGAGTATGCTGTCCAGTTCTTTGCACCAGTCCTCAGGAAGGATGCACTGGAAATGGAGCGAGTACATAGTAGGGCAACAAAGCTAATAAAGGGACTGGAGGATATTATTTATGAAGAAAGGTTGCGACCACTGAACATATTCTCTATGGAGAAGAGACGCTTGAGAGGGGATATGATATCAATTTACAAATACCATACTGGTGACCCCACAATAGAGATAAAACTTTTCTGTGGAAGAGAGTTAAATAATACACATGGTCACTCATTAAAATTAAAAGAAGAGAGGTTTAACCTTAAACTGCGTAGAGGGTTCTTTACTGTAAGAGCGGCAAGGATGTGGAATTCCCTTCCACAGGTGGTGGTTTCAATGGGAATCATCAATAGTTTCAAAAAATAACAATTAGATAAGCACCTGAACAACCACAACATACAGGGATATACAATGTAATACTGACATATAAGCACACACATAAGTTCGACTTGATGGACTTGTGTCTTTTTTTAACCTTATCTACTATGTAACTATCTAACTATGAGTTGGCCCACCCTTGGCAGCTACACCAGCTTTAATTCTTCTGGAAAGGCTGTCTACAAGGTTTAGAAGTGTATCTATGGCAATGTTTGACCATTCTTCCAGAAGCGCATTTGTAAAGTTAGGCACTGATGTTGGATGAGAAGGCCTGGCTCGCTGTCTCCACTCTAAAAGGTGTTCTATCGGGTTGAGTTCAGGACTCTGTGCAGGCCAGTAAAGTTTCTCCACCCCAAATTCACTCACCCATGTCTTTCTGGACCTTGCTTTGTGCACTGATCCAAATCATTTGGTAGAGGGGGGATTATGGTGTGGGGTTATTTTGCAGGGGTTGGGCTTGGCCACTTAGTTCCATTGAAGGGGACGCTTAAGGTGTCAGCATACCAAAACATTCTGGACAATTTCATACACCCAACTTGTTTGGGGATGGACCCTTCATATATATATATATATATATATATATATATATATATATATATATATATATATATATATATATATATATATATATATATATATATATATATATATATATATATATATATATATATATATATATGTATATATATTGTGACAGTTATGCTCTTTGTTACAATGTCAGAAGGGTTACATTTCACCCAGGGTGTCTAAGTTATGTTATGTAGGTTGAAGGGCTCTGGGATTTCTGTTTTGAGTGAGAAAAACTGGCTTTGCAGTTTTCTCCAGGACTTGTGTGCATGTATGCACAGATCTTGCTTACCAAGGGTCGTGACATGTTTAAAGCTAGAAAGCTTTGTGAAGATAGGATTCAGCATCTCTTTGTTAGTCAGCAAGCTTCAGCTGGGAGGATGCTGTCTCCCATAGCAACCAAAGAGAGTGTATCACCAGGAAGGAGAAACTGCAGTGGAGAGGTGACTCAGCATTTTTGTAGGAAAGCGTAATGCCCCGTACACATGGTCGGACTGTTCGTTCATTCCGACAACAAAATCCTAGGATTTTTTCAGACGGATGTTGGCTCAAACTTGTCTTGCATACACACGGTCACACAAAGTTGTCGGAAAATCCGATCGTTCTGAACGCGGTGACGTAAAACACGTACGTCGGGACTATAAACGGGGCAGTGGCCAATAGCTTTCATCTCTTTATTTATTCTGAGCATGCGTGGCACTTTGTCCGTCGGATTTGTGTACACACGATCGGAATTTCCGACAACGGATTTTGTTGTCGGAAAATTTTATAGCCTGCTCTCAAACTTTGTGTGTCGGAAAATCCGATGGAAAATGTGTGATGGAGCCTACACTCGGTCGGAATTTCCGACAACAAGGTCCTATCACACATTTTCTGTCGGAAAATCCGACCGTGTGTACGGGGCATATGAGTTGCTGTCTGCTGAGAGTTACCAGGAGGGAAGTTCCTTGATAAAAAGTCATTCAGTCCCATGCTTTGTATGTGGCCAGCAGGAGAGTAGCATGGTAAGTTGTCCTGTTGTGTGGAATACCACAGAAGATGTCATTGGGTGTGAGGCTTTATCTACAGGCTCAGTTTCATGTGAAAAAGGTGTCTGCTTTCACCCCTGGAAACAGTGAGGAGAATCCTGTTAAGTCTGCAGGGTGTGCAAGAAAGCCCTGTACAGTGAGAAAGCAAGATTTAAAGCTGAACTTAAAAATGATGCAATGTTTAATGGTGTGCCATTTCCCTTACCTACGACCTCAGGTGAAACAGGGGTGTCCCCAGAATCCTTTCAGTGACCCAGAATGTCCCTAGCTAGAGGCTTCTCAGGACAACTGTGACCCTGGGAGGCAAGGGTGTTCCCTCAAAGCCGGGAATTATTTTGCATGTGTTAACCACTTCAGCCCTGGCAGAACTGACCCCCTTCCTGACCAGAGCACTTTTTGCGATACGGCACTGCATCGCTTTAACTGACAATTGCGCGGTTGTGCGACGTTGCGCCCAAACAAAATTGACGTCCCTTTTTTTCCACAAATAGAGCTTTCTTTTGGTGGTATTTGATCACATCTGTGGTTTTTATTTTTTGCTCTATAAACAAAAAAAGAGCGACAATTTTGAAAAAAAAAAGCAATATTTTTTACTTTTTGCTATAATACCCCCCAAAAATATATAAAAAAACAAATTTCTTTCTTAGTTTAGGCCGATACGTATTCTTTTACTTATTTTTGGTAAAAAATAATAAGTAATAAGCCTGCACAGTCACAGAACCCTTTCAGGGTTTAAGGAAGGGTGCCACTAAAGACCTGCCTTGGGAATCCACAGGCAGATCCTGTCTGCTGGAATCAGAGAGACAACCCTAACTAACAACCCTTCTAGACTGTGATTTTTGGATGCAAACGTGTGAAGTTGCTGTTTTCCTGTCTGCTGCACTAGCAGGAATATAGCCTTGGACTTTAAATTGGCAGCCCTAAAAAAGGGTAGTGCTACATAATAAAAAAGTTTTGGACTATCAGTGCTCTCTTCTGAATGCCATAATGCTAATGAATGTTCATGATTAGGGATGAAGTCAGGTTTACAGCACAGTGGGTTTGCAGCAAATCAAGTGTGTTGGAGCAGTTTAGGGAGCGTTGACAGTTGGGAACATTAGGGAGTATACTTTACTATATGATGGTATGTTGTGAAAAATTACTGTGGATTGCAATGCAGTGTGATATGCTACATATTCTTGAACACCCACACTGTGTCACAGTTCAGAGACCCAACAGTCATTTTTAGTATTCCTTTATGTGTGTGTTGTTTGAGCCCGGGTTCACACCTATGCGTATTAGATGTGCGTTTCCGCACATCTAATTTGCATAGCAGGAGAATGTGACCGGCACCCTATGGAGCCGGTTCACATATCTCCGGGGCGGCTGCGGTGCGCACTGCACAAAACCGCTGTGCGTCTTTGGCTGCGTTTCAGGGCCGAAATCAGGCATAGAATCGGCCCTGATTCATCCCTGAAACGGCGAACAGGGACGCACAGCGCTCCTGTGCAGTCCGCAGCGCATTATGGTGTGAACCCGGGCTTAATGGTTTTTTTTGTTCTTTTATTTAGTGTTTATACTTTTTTTTAATTTTCTGCTAGGGTGAAAAGGTGTACCAGGGTTTATTTTTTAGTGTTAAAGGTCCTTTTTTAAATTTTGGGGTGCACAGTCTACACTTTGTAGCATATCACTGCATACTTTTGCATAAAGTAGTGTGCATCAAAGCACCACATATTTATCACTCCTATTGCCATGCAGTAACTGCTATTACATTTAGGCAATCTCCTTTATTTAAAAAAGAAGACAGGAATGCCTAAAGTAAGAGAAAGATTTTCTGCAACCAGAGATAGTAGGGGCAAGCAGGTTCTGCAGAACAATGCAGTGGTCAGGATGCATTTCATAGAGGCCTGCTCCAGGTGCAGAGCACCCAGTGCCGATTGTGCACCCACTTCTTCCTCCTTCTCTACTGCCAATCCCAACCAGACCTCACAAATAAGCTATTGGCTATAAAATGACTTGCTTCAGGAGGATTATATGCATCATGTGCAAACATTCTTCCTTTAAATATTGGGGATGAGAAAGATAGAGCCATGACTATAAAGGGAGAGGAGGATCCAGCCATACAGCAGTCAGGGGGACATCAGGCAGGGAGCCGGAAGAGGCAGGGATGCTCTAGCAGCTGTCAACTGTACATTTTTTTCTAAAGGTACTGCCCCACGGATATAGGCCCTTGCTATCTCCTGGGCCAATCCACAGAGCTCTGCCGTGTGGTCTTTTTTAATAAATCTATATTATGTATCTACTGCTGTCAGCATCACTTTGGTCTGCAGCCTTTGCCTGTAGTGTATCAATTGTGTTAAATGTTGCAGCCATTTGGGTACTACATGCAGAAGGAAGCAAATTACTCTGCACCATGGAGCTCAGTGAGAGTAGTACCTTAGTGAAAAAATGGGGAGAGCAAAAGGCACAAACTTCTCCATCTTATTTCTTACTTTCTTCATCCCCCCTCCTCCTTCACAACATTTTCCTGCTGCATCTGCATCTATGTCCTTTAGTGAAAGGGAGGGAAGTCCCACAAGAGGTTTCAGAGACTTAGAATACACCACATTAGGGATGAACCGAACACCCCCCGGTTCAGTTTGGTTTGCGGAAGAACATGCGAACAGACCAAAAATTTGTGCGAACACGAGGATCCCGTTAAAGTCTAACATGAAAAATATAAAGTGCTAATTTTAAAGGCTAATATGCAAGTTATTGTCATAAAAAGTGTTTGGGGACCCAGGTCCTGCCCCAGGGGACATGTATTAATGCAAAAAAAAAGTTTTAAAACCGGCCATTTTTTCGAGAGCAGTGATTTTAATAATGCTTAAAGTGAAACAATAAAAGTGTAATATTCCTTTTAATATCATGCCTGGGGGGTGTCTATAGTATGCCTGTAAAGTGGCACATTTTTCCCGTGTTTAGAACAGTCCCTGCACAAAATGACATTTCTAAAAGTAAAAAAAGTCATTTAAAACTGCTTGCGCTGTAATGTAATGTTGCCCCCCCAGCCCATTACCAGGCTCTTTGGATCTGGTATGGATATTAAGGTGAACCCCAAACCCAAATAAAAAAAAAAAAAAAAAGGCATAGGGCCCTCGGGCCCTATATACTCTGAACAGCAGCAGTATACAGGCGGTCCCTGGGTTACAAACAAGATAGGGACTGTAGGTTTGTTCTTAAGTTGAATCTGTTTGTAATTTAGATCAGGTAAGTGTAGCTCCAGCCAAAAAATACATTTTTAAGCTTTTTGGATAACAGAGGGAAGGGTTATCACCCCTCTGAAATTTGTTTTGCTGTCTGTGCCCCTGTTCAGAAGATTTCACCTCACTTTCTGTCCCAATGACAATTGGATTTTGAAAATTTTGGGTTATTAGGGAAACAAGGATTGGTGATAAAGCATCAGTGGAGACAACTTTGTCCCATATTAACTCTTACAGGAGAGAATTTCCCTTTCTAGGGGTAGATTTCCTCTCACTTCCTGTTGTCTCCCTCCGTTTGTAAGTAGGATGTTTGAAAATAGGGGACCGCCTGTATATACTATATGGCCTGCCCTATACACTCTGTGGAAAATTGGCCTTAGGTGTTGGTGGTACCAGAACACTGTAAGCCCACACAGTTACTCTTGGTGGGCCCTGCTGTGAAATATTATATCAAGAATTGTAATTACATGCCTCTGTTAAACAGGGGCAGAAAAATTTGGCCTTAGGCGGTGGTGGTGGCACAACACTGTAAAGCCTCACAGATACTTTTGTTGAGCGCAGGAACAGGCCCTGCTGTGAAATATTAGATCAAAAATTGTAATTACGCTCCCCTGTTAAGCAGGGGCAGAACAATTGGACCTTAGGTAGTGGTGGTGGTGCCCTGAACTGAAAATATTCTTAGAAGCTATCATTATGAAAATTGCGGAGGAATAGGATAGTCACTCAGCATAATAGGATAGTCACTCAACATATGCAGTCTTCAAGGGATTCCACATCCATAGAAACATCATTCAGTTACATCAGCATCAGGTGCTTGGTAGCTGTTGATCCAAGACTGATTCATTTTTATGAATGTGAGCAGATCAACAGAGTCTGTGGACAGGCGCACTCTGTGATCGGTTACAAAGCCTCCAGCAGCACTGAATGTGTGTTCAGAAAGAACGCTGGATGCAGGACAGGCCAGTAGCTCAATTGCATATTGAGCAAGCTCTGGCCAGTGGTTCATCCTCAAGACCCAGTAACCCAGTGGATGTTCTAGTGGAAAGGTCTCCAAGTCTGATCTTGCCCCTAGATATTCCTGCACCATGTAATTCAGATGCTGGCGATGGTTGCTGGAACCGATCAGACCTGGGCGCTGAGGACTGAAGAATTGCCTGAAGGCATCGGTCAGCCGGCCACCTTCTCCAGTGCTCTTTCTGTGACTGAACAAATCCTCAGCAACACGTTGTCCAGCACCAGGAAATTGTAACCTCCCAGGCTCTGGAAACGCATTGCACAAACCTTTCTGCAAGGCCTCCCAAAGATGTTTCATCCTCTGCGAAGGCTGGATAAGTTCTGCAACCTTACCCTTGTAACGTGGATCAAGAAGGGTTGCCAGCCAGTAATGATCCCTCTCCTTGATACCACGAATCCTAGGGTCCCTTTGCAGGCTTTGCAGGATCAGGGAGGCCATGCAGCGTAGGTTTGCAGAGGCATTCGAACCTGAGTCCTCTGGGTCACTAAGGATCACATAATCCTCAACCACCTCCTCCCAGCCACGTACAACTCCATAGGTTTCTGAGGACTGAAAACGATCTCTTGAAGACTGCTGCTGATGCTGAGTGTTATCCTCCACCTCCATGCTGACACAATCCTCCTCCTCTTCTTCTTCCTGTGTGATAGACGGGCCTGCAGGAATACTAGTATCTGGATAAAGGGGGCCATGAGAGGTAAGGAAGTCCTCCTCTTCCTCCCGCTGTTCTGCCTCAAGTGCCCTGTCCATTATTCCACAAAGCGTGTGCTCCAACAGGAAGACAAGAGGGACAGTATGCACTGTCACTGCTCATCATCCTTATGGCCTCCTCAAATGGTGACAGGACAGTGCATGCATCCTTAATCAGTAGTTATTGGTGTGGTCGAAAAAAGCCAAGCTCCCCTGACCCTGTCCTGGTGCCATACTCACACAGGTACTCATTGATGGCCCTCTGCTGCATGTGCAGCCGCTTCAGCATTGCCAACGTTGAATTCCACCTGGTGAGCATGCAACAAATGAGGCGGTTCTTGGGCAGGTTGCATTCTCTTTGAATGTCAGCAAGCCGAGCACTGGCATTATATGACCAGCAGAAATGACCACAGACTTTCCTGGCCTGCCTCAGGAGATTCTGTAAGCCCGGGCACCTGCTCAAGAACTGCTGCACCACCAAATTCAGGACGTGTGCCAAACAGGGAACATGGGTCAAGTGTCCCTGTCGGAGGGCGGAGAGGAGGTTGGTGCCATTGTCGCATACAACCATTCCTGGCTGTAGCTGGTATGGCATCAACCACCTCTGAGCCTGCCCCTGCAGAGCTGACAGAATCTCTGCCCCAGTGTGGCTCCTGTCCCCTAAGCAGACCAACTCAAGCACCGCATGGCATCTTTTTTCTTGAGTGCTTCAGTAGCCCCTTGAATGCCTTCAGAGCACTGCTGGTTCAGAGGAGAAATCTGCAGAGGAAGAGGCCATAGAGGAAGAAGAAGAGAAGGGGGTGGAGGAGAGAGCTGTGGCAGAATCACCACTAGCATTTTGGAGGCGTGGTAGCAGAACAAGCTCCAACAATACTGAACCTTATACTGCATACTTCCCAGCTGCCAGCAGAGTTACCCAGTGCGCCGTGAAAGAAAGGTAACGTCCCTGTCCATGCCTGCTGGACCATGAATCAGCAGTAATATGCACCTTACTGCTGACCGCCCTGTCCAACGAGGCCAAGACATTTCCTTCCATATGCTGGTAGAGAGCTGGAATGGCCTTCCATTAAAAGAAATGGCATTTGGGAACCTGCCACTGAGGTACCGCACATCCCACAAATTCTCGAAAGGGGGTTGAGTCTACCAGCTGAAAAGGCAGCAGTTGCAGTGCTAGCAATTTGGCCAAGCTAGCATTCAGACGGTGAGCATGTGGATGGCGGGGACCGAATTTCTTTCAACGGTTTAGCAACTGGGGTAGGGAAATTTGCCTGCTAAAATCAGATGGAGATGTACTGATAGCAGATTGGTTGCAAGTACTTGGGACACCTATTGCTATACCGTCATTCCTCTCAGTGCCGATTTCTGAGAGGACTGGAGGTATAGCGGGGTTGGATAACCCAGCTGATGAGGAGCAAGGAGAGGTCCACCTTGTTCTTTGATGTGGGTCTTTTAAATGCTGTTGCCAACAGACTGCATGGGGGGTCATCATATGTCTGGTCAAGCATGTGGTGCCCAAGCGGCTGCTGTTTTGACCACAATTGATACGCTTCAGACATATGTTGCAAACAGCAACGGTGCGATCTGTTGCACACATGTCAAAAAAGGCCCACACCAAAGAACTTTTCAAAATATGTGGGGAGTCAGCAGCACCCTGCACCTGCTTAGCTCTGTGGTGTGATGCAATAGGGTGGTGGCTGCCCTTAAGCTGCCCCCTGGAGGGCATTCTACCTCGTTGGAGATGTGCCTTCACTTCCTCCTCATTCTCTCTTCTATCAGGCACCCAAGTTGAGTCAGTGACCTCATCATCCCCTCCCTCCTCATCGCTGGAGCAAACTTGGCAGTATTCTGCAGCTGGGGTTGCATGACTGCCAGTTTCTTGACCTTCTTGGGCACCCCCTCTCTCTAGGCTGATGTTACTCCCTTCCTCAACCTAGGTACCATCATCGGAGCCTTCAAATTGCTGCGCATCCTCCTGCAGCATGTACCCGACACTGTGGTCAAATAGTTTGGGGGGACTCCTCCATGCGGCTAGGGAAGGAGCGACTGTTGACATGGAGCCGATGGAATAGGCCACTTTGGCAGCTGCATTGGCAGGCAAACTACTCCGAGCCTGGGTGACAGAGGATGAGGACAGCTTTGTAATCCATTCCACCAACTCTTCTGCATGTTGTGGCTCAATAACACAACCAGCTACAGGAAAAAAGGACAAGCGTGCCCCACGGCCATGTGCTGAGGATGCACCGTGTCCATGACCAGCACTGTCGACTGTAGATACAGAGCCCTTGCACTCTTTTAGTGGCCTGTGAGCGTCTGCCTCTCCTTGGTGGCCTTCTGGACATGCTGTAAATTTTGTTTAGCAAAAAAACACTACACTGTCTTGTGTAAACCACCAGGAAAGTAGTAGCAACTGCACTAGGGGTGCATGGTACTGTGTACACCAATAGAAGTGTAATAACAACAATAACAACAACTATGGGTGTACTGTATTGACCACCAGAAAAGTATGAGAAACTGCACTATGGGTGCACAGCACTGTATACTGTGTACACCGCCTGAAGTATATTAGAAACAGTACACCAGGCATAGATTACATATGAGGATTGGCATGTATAGTAACCCGGTATGGGGATATTGAAACCCCTATGTGGATGTGTAAAGTATTTACCTTTAATCATAGAGTTATATTGTATGCATGACAAGCAGGGATACAATCCCAGATTTTTTGGTCCCAGAAAGGTTGGTTTGGCTGCTGCAGCCACAGGTTGATCAGATTTAATCAATCGATCTCGTATCATTCTACCTTTTCTATAGGAGGACATGGGTGGATTCCAGAATTCCTGTACCATGGGATAACTGGATCTTAAAAGATTCCAATGTCTTTTGACAATTTGGTTGATTTTGTTGGAGAAGGGATGATACTGCATAATATAGGGGATTCTCTTGTTTTCCGTTAGGAGTGATCTATTGTAATCTGTATTAGAGTAATCAATATTAACTAAAGCTTGTGGGTATCTTCTACTAGTAAGTTTGTTTTTTATTTCATTAAGTCTCTGATCACGGCACAGCGGGTCGCTCACGATCCGCTGTACCCTCATCATCTGACTTTTTTGGGATGGATGAAAAAACGTTTGGGGGATGAAAGCTATTAAAATGTAGTAATTGGTTACAGTCCGTGGGTTTCACATATAAGTAGGTAGTAATCTGCCCATTGTTCAATTTAAGTAGAGTATCAAGAAAAGAGATCTCATTTTTACCAATTTCAATGTTAAACTTTAATCCAGATACTAAATGGTTAATGTATTTATCAAATAAGTATAGGCTTTCCATGTTACCATCCCATATAGCAAAAATATCATCCACAAATCTGTACCAACAGTTTTAAAAATAAATCATTGACATAAATAAAGGATGTCTCATATCATATTCATAAATGCGTTCGCATATGGGGGTGCAACATTTGAACCCATCGCTGCTCCGTTCAGTTGCAAGAAATGAGTATCCCTGAAAAGAAAATAGTTCTCCTCAAGCGTAATTTTCAAAAGGTGAAGCAGAAATGAAATTTGTTCGGTTTTGTAGATGCCTGATTGAATTAACAATCGCTGACATGCCTCTATTCCTAAATCATGTGGAATAATAGTAAATAAACTAGAGACGTCCCATGATATCGGGATGGAATCTGATGACAAGTTTATATCTTGAATTTTTGACAAAAAATCAGTAGTATCTCCTATAAATGATTTAGTGTTTAATAGCAATGGTGTCAAACATTTATCCAGGTATTGTGCTAGATGTGTTGTCACAGATTCCATCCCTGATACAATGGGATGTCCCGGGGGATTTTTGGGGTCTTTGTGGATTTTTGGTAACATATACAGTAACGGTGTAACCGGATGTTCACATGTCAAAAACTCCATAGTTTCATCATCAATGATTTTTTGTTTAACTCCCTTAGTTAAGGTTGTTTTTATCCTTTTTTGTACTTTAAAAACAGGACAGCAATCAAGTCTTTTATAAGTAAGAGTATCACTAAGATGTTTCATAACTTCATTTTCATACATGGATGTGTCCATTACCACAATAGCTCCCCCCTTGTCAGCCGGCTTGATAGTGATATCACGCCGGACTGACAAGGAGTTTAACGCTACAATCTCGTCTCTATTTAGATTGTGAGGTATATGGTCTCTCTTATCTCTATCACACAAACATTTTTTTATGTCATTTTCCACTTTCTCTATATATACCTCTACAGCAGCACATGAAGTGGGTGGTACTTTTGTGCTTTTTGGTTTTAAATCCATGTTTTTGATTGATAATATTGATAATTCTTTAGTTGTGGCAGTGGACACACCAAAATAGTACGCTTTAAATCTTAACTGTCTAAAAAATCTATATAAATCCTGTTTTGGAACAAAATCATTCATTTTCTCTTTAGGGCAAAAGCCCAAACGCTTATTCAAAACACTTAGTTCAGTTTTAGATAAAACAATAGAAGAAATGTTATGTACCAGGTTTTCATCTAATGTCTCTTGCGGTTCTGGCGTCTGGTGGTTACACCCCCTGCTGTGTCTTTTCTTTGTTCGTCGACCGCCCCTCCTGGTCCGGATTCGGTCAGGTTCCCTGGTAAAAAAGGAGTAGTTGATACACTGGTGGATGATCCAGTAGATGTCATAGAGGAATTTGAGCTAGCCAGATTTTTACGTTGTATTTTTCTGTAGCCCTTTGGATGGTAATATGTAGGATCAGTCCAATTGTAGACACGATCATTTTTATAATCTTCACGATCTCGTTCAAGTTTTGTACGCTTACGGAATTGAATATTGGTGCAAAATCTTTCTAATTTATCATTATTCATTTTCTTGAATTCCTGTAGTTCCTCTTGATTAGAACATTGTTGTAACTGCCTTTCAAGTTCAGCAATCTCCTGCTGCACGAGAGTCCTCTCTTGTTGCAAAAATTGCACAGTTAATGTCATGATATCAAAGGAACATTTATTGAGGATCTGGGCAAATTTGGTTTTAAAATCCTTGTTCTGTGAAAAGAGGGTTGGAGTCAAGCGAACCCTCAGCCCTCTAGGTATCATTTGTAACTTATAGTATTCGGCTAACGTTACCTCGTGAAGTTCCATAGTGATGGCTCTTTGCATTAGTTATATAACAGTGAAGAAATGACACACTGCTACAATGTAAAGTAGTGAGTTTACAGCTTGTATAACAGTGTAAATTTGCTGTACACTCAAAATAACTCAACACACAGCCATTAACCACTTCCATACAGGGCATTATCACCCCCTTCCTGCCCAGGCCAATTTTCAGCTTTCAGCGCTGTCGCACTTTGAATAACAATTGCGCGGTCATACTACACTGTACCCAAATGAAATTTTTATCATTTTTTCCCCACTAATAGAGATTTCTTTTGGTGGTATTTGATCACCCCTGCGTTTTTTATTTCTTGTGCTATAAACAAAAGAAGAGTGACAAGTTTGAAAAAAACACAATATTTTTTAATTTTTGCTATAATAAGTATCCAAATTTTTTTTTTTTTAAAACAAATTTTTTTCTCAGTTTAGGCCGATACGTATTCTTCTACATATTTTTGGTAAAAAATATCGCAATAAGCGTATATTTATTGTTTTGCGCAAAAGTTATAGCGTCTACAAAATAAGGGGATAGATTTATAGCATTTTTATTATTATTTTTTTTTACTAGTAATGGCGGCGATCTGTGATTTTTAACGTGACTGCGATATTGCAGAGGACACATCGGACAATTTTGACACATTTTTGGGACCATTCACATTTATACAGCGATCCGTGCTATAAAAATGCATTGATTACTGTATAAATGTGACTGGCAATGAAGGGGTTAACCAGGAGGGGGCGCTGTAGGGGTTAATGTGTTGCTAGGGAGTGATTCTAACTGTGGGGGGAGGGGATTCACAAGGGGAGGAGACCGATCGGTGTTCCTCTGTACAAGGAACATACAGATCCACGGTCCTGCTCTGTTACCGGGCAATCACGGGTGCCTGGCGGACATCACGGCCGCTGGGCATGCGCACCGAGACCCGAGCGATGCGGTGGGCACGCGCCCCCTGGGCTGCCTGGAAGGCTGCGCCGTCATATGACGGCGGCCCAGGATAACAGCTGCACCATCCCGCCGTCATATGACGGCGGGCGGGCAGCAAGTGGTTAATGTCTAAACCGCTGGCAACAAAAGTGAGTACACCCCTATGTAAAAATGTCCAAATTGGGCCCAATTAGCCATTTCCCCTACCTGGTGTCATGTGACTCATTAGTGTTACAAGGTCTCAGGTGTGAATGGGGAGCAGGTGTGTTAAATTTGGTGTTATTGCTCTCACTCTCTCATACTGGTCATTGGAAATTCAACATGGCACCTCATGGCACCTCATGGCAAAGAACTCTCTGAGGATCTGAAAAAAAAAAGAATTGTTGTACTACATAAAGATGGCCTAAGCTTTAAGAAGATTGCTAAGACCCTAAAACTGACCTGCAGCACGGTGGTCAAGACCAAACAGAGGTTTAACAGGACAGGTTCCACTCAGAACAGGCCTCACGATGGTCAACCGAAGAAGTTGAGTGCACACGCTCAGCATCATATCCAGAGGTTGTCTTTGGGAAATAGACGTATGAGTTCTACCAGCATTGCTGCAGATGTTGAAGGGGTGGGGGGTCAGCCTGTCAGTGCTCAGACCATAAGCCGCACACTGCATCAAATTGGTCTGCATAGCTGTCATCCCAGAAGAAGCTTCTTATAAAGATGATGTACAAGAAAGCCTGCAAACAGTTTGCTGAAGACAAGCAGACTAAGGAAATGGATTACTGGAACCATGTCCCGTGGTCTGATGAGACCACGATAAACTTATTTGGTTCAGATGGTGTCAAGCGTGTGTGGCGCAAACCAGGTGAGGAGTACAAAGACAAGTATGTCTTGCCTACACTCAAGCATGGTGGTGAGAGTGTCATGATCTGGGGCTGCATGAGTACTGACGGCTCTGGGGAGCTACAGTTCATTGAGAAACCCATGAATGCCAACATGTACTGTGACATATTGAAGCAGAGCGCGACCCCCTCCCTTCGGAGACTGGGCCGCAGGGCAGTATTCCAACATAATAACGACCCCAAACACACCTCCAAGACAACCACTGACTTGCTAAGGGTAAAGGTGATGGACTGGCCAAGCAAGGTGGAGGAGCGCAAGGTCTCTAACATCCACTAGCTCTGTGATGTCGTCATGGAGGAGTGGAAGAGGACTCCAGTGGCAACCTGTGAAGCTCTGGTGAACTCCATGTCCAAGGGGGTTAATGCAGTGCTGAAAAATAATGGTGGCCACAAAATATTGACACTTTGGGCCCAACTCGGATATTCTCACTTAGGGGTGTACTCACTTTTGTTGCCAGCGGTTTAGACATTAATGGCTGTGTGTTGAGTTATTTTGAGGTGACAGCAAATTTACACTGTTATTTACACTGTTATACAAGCTGTACACTCACTACTTTACATTGTAGCAAAGTGTCATTTCTTCAGTGTTGTCACATGAAAAGATATAATAAAATATTTACAAAAACGTGAGGGGTGTACTTACTTTTGTGAGATTATATATATATATATATATATATATATATATATATATATATATATATATTATATATATATATATATATACTGTACACACACACACACTTTAAATACACTACAGCTAACTGAATAATCTGCCTGCCTGTAAAAGGCACCCTGCCTTTGGCCAATTATGGCTCTCTTAGCTGAGGGCGCTGTGACTGGCCAAAGCATGCAGGTCATGGTGCTTGCTCTGGCCAATCATCATACAGCAATGCACTGTGCTCCTGCAGTGCATTATGGGCTGTTATGCGCTGCTCAAAATCTGGCCCAAAACGGCCCATATTGTTCAGTTTTCGACGAACGGCCGAACAGCCAATCTTCGAGTCGAACTCATGTTCGACCCGAACAGAAAGCTCATCCCTACACCACATCAGGAGGCAGGTATGCAGACACCAAATGTTTACTCAAAGGTCAATCTATGCCCTTCACCAACAGATGGAAAGTAATATATTTGTGTCACTGGATTGTGCTGTTACTGGCAAGGTACACATATCAGGGTAAGCATGGGCAGGGTGGGGAACACCACAGGAGCTGGTGATGCCACTACATGTTTTTTTTTCAGATGGGGCAACACAATCACCTGTAGCCCTTCTACTTCTTTGACCTCATCCATTTGACTTATTAAAACTAGCAATCCCTCAAGTGCCCTAAAGCAAAAGCTGTATTACAGGCTAAATTCTGCCATGCTGTGTTGCAACCTATATATCTTGGGACAGGAATCACACTGAGCCAGAGTTGCTAGCAGCTCTGAAGGAACAGGCTGAGAGGTGGCAGATACCATGCCATCTTTAGCCATGCAAGGTTTTTTATAGTGACACTTATCTACTGGCCACCCTCTGTAAGGTAAAATTCATAAACCCCTTTGAAATAGTCCTAAGTGACTAATTGTGTGTCAGCAGAAAGAGGTCTTAGCACACATTTGGACAAATCTCTGTGGGCTGCGTAACACCCTGGTGATTTATACAACTATACATCTGGGTCAGGAGAGGTGAGTGAGGACAGCTTTGTGTGCACAGCAGTATTCTCATGATTTTATACTTTTTTTAACTGGTGCGGCTTTGAGCACCATCTAATGTGAGTGCAATATGCTTGGTTTTATAATAATTTTAATATTCTATTGGTTTCACACTTTGTTTGAAAGCTTTGTCTGATTGCTTTTATTTTGCCTGACTGGAGGGGATCAGAGGAAATTTGAACCTGTGACTCTGAGGATTTATCAAGCTATGTGCTTTTTATCTGAAAACTCAGTAGGGTAATTTACTTCTAGTGAGTGTATCTGTGAGCACAGGTGTGGGACAGCACTATTTTTGGCATGATTTTATAAAGAGGTGCTTCTGAAGATAGAATGATAAAAAGAAAAGAAGATGCATCTTTTGAAGTGACTTATGTGATGGACCCCGTACTCAAGAGGAGTAAGTCTGCCATATAAGCTTCCCTTGCCAGATACTAGCACAATCCAAGGTCCCTTAGCCCACTCAGTCACTTGTCGAGACATCAGTGTAGGGTGAAGAGAAGCAAAAGATTGTTTATTCAAACACAGGTACAAAGAGATATACACTCAGGGGACAATCCCCCCTTTTTTGCATAATGACACAGGGTGGGGTAAACTTTACCACTCCATGATACACAGGTGTATTCAACAGTAGACCGTCTTTAAGAGGGGCTGCAGGAGAAACCCCCCCTCCCCTCTAGCATCTAATCCACATATACTGTACATCCCATAATACTTTGCTCCCAAGGCAGAAGGAAACAATAGAACAATGGGATACAGGGACTTAAATATATAACAATCCCCACCCCACTTCAAACTATTTAGCAGTCTGAAAGGTGAAATCATTTATCTTCATATATTTATTGAGGAATATTGTTCAGAAATATTACTGTCATGAATGAAAGAGCCCCTTCATTCTTTCAACACATATAAGACCCATGATAACAGGGGTAAAAGGAAATGCTGAGTCCGGTGTGGTTTTACGGTGAGTCTGGTTAGTGAAGACCCGACTGGGGTTCTCGGTCACCCTGTGCCCCTGATAGACACAGGTGACTTACACATAGGTTTTTGGACTTTATTAGTGCACATTTGTTACCCTACCTTTCTTCAATTGAATGGTTAAAGATATGTCATTTGAGAATGTGGGGAGGGTTTAGTAAGTGCACTTGAATTTTACCTTGATGGTAATTTATTCTCTGGCATGTGTCCTTAACCATGTACTGGAGTGATTAATAACAAAATACGCCAGATTCCAGGAGGCCCTTGGTCAGACCAGGAGGGTTTGTGGGCATTTAAGTGGCTGGACCTTAATGATGGCTATGCTGCAGTGACTGCACTAGCAACATCTTGTCATCAACCAGTACATCTGTAATTATTGCATAAGGATGTGCTCTAGGGACCTTTTCCTCACATTATTGACTGATCATTCAGTATGTGTTCAGCATTTTGGCAGCAGGTTTGAGTAAGCACTGTATTTGGTGTGAAACGTGTTACCATCGACTGTTCCTGCAGTGCTTGTGCTTTTATGAGATGGAAATAAAGTAATCAGGGAGTGCAGTGAATTCTGGAGTTTTTTTCTCTTGAATGTACTTACAGATGGGCTGTGCGGGCACCCTAGAGTCATACTCGCAGGGATTAGGGACACAAACTTTCTTCACCTTGTGATGTCATGGACCAGGCTTTGAAGAGGACTTGCTGCTGCCCCAGTGCTAACTAGAATATTTGCACTTTACCTTCATCCCTGCGAGGCAGAGTTAGCATAAGGTTGAGTGGTTATACAAGAATGATGGAGAGGGCTGGTGTGCTGGATGAGATGTGTGAGAAGATAAGACAGGCTTCAAGAGGGACGTATCACCCCTCCCAAAATATGGATGTTGTAAGTGGATGGGGTGAGATTGTTGCGGATAGTGCTGTCCCCTGCAACTCCAAGGACTTGAGGACTTCTACTAAAGGCAGTATGTGGCGAATGAGGTCTTTTATGCTTAAATCCCTGTACAAGGATGCCCGAATTTCAGTAATCATAGAGAGGGATCACAATTTGGATGGCTCCCTTATTCTATCCCCAATAGAAAGGTAAAATGGCCAATCTCCTGCCACCACCACAGAGGGAGCCCAAATATGGCACTTTGGGTAGGTGCTGCATAAGAGCCTTTTTGTTGCATTTCCTATAAGAGCCACTCTGATAAACATTAAGCCTCCAATCCTATGGTTACTGAAAGAGAGAGCAGTGGTGGTTGTGGCTGCCTTAGCCCCACTTTTCAGTGGTCATACACCAAACATGTAATTGGTATTTTTTCATTTCGACCTCAAGGCCACATTAATAAGTTGCCTTTGCACAGCATTTATTTTTTGTTTTTTTAATTTTTTTTAGAACAAAGAATTGTCAGTATTTGAGGCCTAACTACAACACCAACAATAAAACTAAACATATATATTTTACCTCTCAGAATTAAACAGTGGTAAATTTGTATCTGAAAATAGCATGCTGTCTAAAGATACATGGGTAAAAGCAGAGGAAATGAGTTAGTGACCAACCCTCAAGTGGCATAAAAGTGGTTATAGACATGGTTTAACAGTTGCCGTTTGTTCTAATTCTATAGAGCAAATTTTGAGGATTCTGTTTATTGCAAAAGTTTTCATTCCATTTTCAATTGGCAGGATAGCTGTACGATTGACATAAAACAAAGACCACTAGAGACTGTTCACATATTACAAAAGACTGTCATAAACAGCTCATATGAAGCAAAAGTCTATCAGACTCTCCACACTATTATTCTCAATTTGACTGTTCTTCCAATGAAGCCATTCTGTAGGCTGTCTAAGCCAAAATAATTTCTCTTAATCAATACAATAATTAATTGCACTATTCTAACATAACAGTTTATTAATTAAAACTATATGCCTCAATTACTGTGTCACAAGGGAGTGATTTACACATATGAACCTCAGATCAAAGTATCTTGAGGTATTGACCCCATATTAATTTTCATGAACTACATAGGCCAAAGACAACCAGGCAGCTAGCATTTTCAGAAGAAGTTACACACGTTCAGGCTCCACATTTTCGCCAGTATGGATTTTGGTCAAAAGCCATGTAGATGGTCATCCCTTTTTGCAATCATAATGATTTTGCTAGTCTATGAATTCATTTCCCCAGTTCACAATCTTTTAAATAAAAAAAAAAAAAAAACTTTCTACCTACCCTACCACCTATATTCTCTTATGTAGAAAATAAGCAGTTAACCTGTTGCTGCCCATGTAGCACATCTGTGGTTGCAAAAGGGTGGTTTTAACATCCATATGCTGCACATATGAGTCACTGGATGGCTGAGTGCACTCACTGCATGCTTCTATCACAGAGATTGAGCTGTCAAAGAGAGCTCTCTGTCCTACTAATGATAGGTATAACAGTAATCACATGATCGCCAATCCTTCCTGCCCCTAGGCATCAAGGCCATATTAATTGGACAGTAGGGCTGGACGGGAAAGGGTTAAAAAAAACCCTGTCAATTTTCCCACTCAGAGCAACAAATCATTTTAAATACCTCCATTCTCCTCTTCCCTGACTTACTGATGTGTTTCCTTGTCACCTTGTTCCTTTGCTGTCCTAATCTTGACTCTATTAACATAGCTTGAAGTGTTACTAAACCCACAACAGTAAAATCAGTCTGTATATGCAGTAAAGTATGCTTGTTATACTCACTGTGGAACATAAGGGGGTCAATCCTATACAGATGAAGATCAGAGAAGACAGTTCTCTGATCTTCACCTTCTTCCAGTGTCTCCAACTCCTCCCCGAATATTATAAATGGAAGGAGTCAGGCAGCACATGCTCAGTTTGGTGTGTATTGCTAGGGGTTTTTTTTGTTCTTGGGAGAGAGCATGTGATCAGCACAGGGCCAATCAGCACTGTCCAGACAGTAAGTCAGAGGTCCTGAAGTGTTATAGGACAGTGAGAGCAGAATAAAAACGCCTCCTACAAGCTTTACCACACATTGATAGAAATCACAAGACTGCTATATACTGCTGATGAGAAAAGGTATTTAGCAGTTTATATTTACTAAAATAATTGCATTTCCATGTTCTGTGGGAGACCAGATATAGTGAATTCAGGGTTCAGGGTTTAGTAACACTTTAATATATTCAAGTCTTACCTTACTGCTTACTTATAGATCCTAATGCCTCATATACCTTCATTAGCCACCCTAGCAAGCCCTGGCAGCACAAGTTGGAAAAAGATTGTTGTTTTAAAGACTATGGTAAAATCCACTAGATAATTCTCTAGTTATCAACAGTAAAAGTATGTGTAATTGTGTTGGTGCTTGGAGTAGAATGGCATGTCCTTGATCCTGCAGCCTTCTGGAATATCATGTCACATCTCCTAGAGGCTGCAGGCCAGGTGCCCTGGACAGGTAAGTGTCCTTATTTTAAAAGTCAGCAGCTGCAGGATTTGTACCTGCTGACTTTTAAAAAAAATGGTGGAACTCCTCTTTAAGTTCCTTTTTAATGCAATTTAAAATGTAGCTTTGTAAATGTTAGTTTACTTTTAATTATTTTCTATGTTTAGTATGTCTACTGCCCATTGTTAGCAAGCTGCATAGTTCACACACAAACAATACAGTCAATGTTTTCTTCACACATACAAACAATATATCTTTCTCATACATACAAACATTTCAAAATAACTACCTCAGCTCTCCTGAAGATTGTGGCAGTTGCATGGGGGAGTGGCCACATGCTGTGCAGGAACAGGAAGTGTCCTAGTAAAGGACTCCTGTTCCATGCCAGGTGGAATTGCAGGCTGTGGGCAACTCAATGAAATCTAGCTGGGGTAGCACTATAGAGGCAGCCAGCAAGCTAGCGAGGATGACCACACAATGCTCCACCACATGAAAATACTGCACTCAGGGCAGCTGCCCCTCCTGCCCATCCTGGTCTCAGCCCTGACAGGAAGAACAAAGTTCCTTCAGTCTTATTGTAACTGATTTGCTTGTTTATATTTGAATCCGCCCTATATTTTCTAATATATAGAATTAAACACTACCCAATCTTAAGGAGAGTTCCCCGGAAATATCAAATGAGAATATTTTTATAAGACATCATTTGTTAAAAAATTATTAATATGTTTTGGGAGAATAAGATTAAATGCATTGTAATTGAATTGCCATTCAGAGCACTAAAGTGGTGCTCAAGCAAACATTGATCCAAAATCAAAAAAAGCAATACCAAATTTAAAATCTTTACATTTAGATGTATTGATTGTTAAATTACATAGCGGCTTAATAAATTCATTGCAAGGTGAAGTAAATGTTAAACTTTGGAATAAATGCAGTAAAATCAACTTGATACCCTCATGGAATCAATCAAGCCCACACAATAGAGAACTATTAAAAAATTAACAAAGGTATATTATAAAAATGAATTTAGACCATCTTAAGTACATAGGCACCAATTAAGGTACCACTATCCATAATATAATTACAATGCAAGTGAATCAAACTGGTGTATATCAATGGTGGTGACACCCTCTGCTGAGCAGTGTGTATCTAAACACCTCTCAATCCAATATTGCAACAAAGAGTGTTATGCCTCTTAAAACACCTATTTTAAATACGCAGTGCAAAATTGCAGTGAACTTGGGTCCTTATTGTGTACTAGTTTAAAATGTTTCGGGACACTTTGGGTGGTTATACCTTTTTTAATATTGGTAATATGCTCTCCTACTCTAATCTGCAAAGTTCTTGATGTGCGGCCAATGTACTGCAACCCGCATCCACATTGCAGCATGTAAATGACACCTGTGGATGCACAGGTTACAAAATCTCGAATTTCGTACCTTTTGCCTGTACTGGTAGAACAGAATTCCTTTCTCTTTTTAATATTCTTCTTTGCGTGTCGACAAGCCCTACACCTGCCACACGCAAAGAAACCAGTGAAAAACGCCAAAACACGATGCAGATGGTCCCTTCTGCTTTTTTGGGGATCTATCACTCCTGGTGCTAAATAAATCCTTCAAGGTAGGTGCTTTTTTGTAAATAAACCCTGGAAGGGCTGGTAATTTGGGTCCTAACAGCCTGTCTTTCCTTAGGATACCCAAATGTTTTTTTATTATTTTTTCCACCTGTCTAAATTGCACATTAAAATTGAGAATGAGATTAAACTCACAACACAAGGGCTCATGTGATTTCTTATCTAATAGTAGTTGGTCCCTATCCATGTTTAGTACCTTCATTTTATCTTCCTCAACTTTCTCAAGGTCATATCCTTTTTCCTTAAACCTACTGGTCAGTATTTCAGATTGACTCAAAAAGTCTTCCTTTTTGGTACAATATCTAGGAATCCTCATGTACTGGCCCTTTGGTATATTCACCAACCAGGGCTTATGATGACAACTGTCCACCAGCAGATAGGAATTTCTGTTGGTGGGCTTAAAATGGTTCCTTGTCAGCAGTCTACCCTCCTCCTTGAAGATCTCTAAATCAAGGAAGGTGATACACTCATTGCTGACAGTCCAGGTGAGCTGAATATTTTTGTCATTCCATTCCATAGATCTTTTAAATGCTTCAAAGGGTGTCACACCCCCCTTCCAGATGATTACAAGATCATCTATGAATCTTTTGTATAAAATAAGTTCTTTAGGTCTGGGGTTGAGTACATCCACGTCCTCCCAATCGGCCATAATGAGGTTCTCAACACTCGGTGCAAACCTCGCACCCATAACTATACCCCTTATTTGCAAATAATAATCACCAGCATACCAAAAATAATTATGTATTAAACAGAATTGTAAACATTTAACTTCTTCTTTTGTTTACTGGGGAGGTTGGAGCTCTCCAATGCCCATTTTACAGATACCACAGCCTCATAATGTCCGATAATGGTATATAAAGAACCTACACCTGCAGTGGCCAATATACACTGATACAAATTATCAAGGGACTCCAGAAACTGAATCACATGCTTGGTGTCCCTGACATACGTATCAGTTTTAACCACCAGCGGCCTGCAAGAAGGTATCTATATATTGCCAGAGGCGAACAAACTGAGTCAATACCATTAATGATCAGCCTCCCTGCTGGTTCTGTAGTGCTTTTATGAATTTTCGGCTGAAAATAAATAAAAGGCATGCAACAAGATAAGGGGTTCAAATATCGTGCTTCCTTGACAAGATATCTTTGGATTTCCCTTTTTCCACCACCTCCCCAAGTTTGTTCTTAAATGCCAGCAAAGGGTAACCAGTAAGCTTGAGGTAAGTATCTGTATCCCCTAACTGACTTTCCATTTCTGTTTGGTAGTACTGTTTGGTCATAATGACAACCCCCCTTTATCAGCAGGTCGTATGACCACGTCCTTACGCTGCTCAATGTCTCCTACTCCCTTTTTTAATCCAATGAGGATAATGAACCTTTCTTATTTTTAGTTGTTCTAAATCCTCAACTACCATATTTTTTTAAGTCATCTAAAAATTTATTGTCAACATTTTGGGGGTTAAAAACAGATTTGTTTTTTAGGGATGAGTGGTGAAAACTACTAGCATGGAGTGGGGGTCTCTGATCGGGTTTTGACAAAAAATATTTCTTCAAATTTAATGTGCGTACATACTTCTGAATTTGGACATAGGTGTCAAACTTATTTACATTTTTAATCAGTGCAAATTTGAGTCCCTTGTCCAAAAGAGTAATCTCTTCTTTAGTGAGATCTACATCACTCAGATTATAGATCCCAGTCCCTACTGGTGTTTGCTTTTTTTGGGTCCTTCTTCCTCCTCTCCTCCCCCTCTTTCTCCTCTTCCCCCCCCGTTCCATTTCCATTCGGGGTGGGATCGTCCACCTGAGATGGGGGTCTCACTAAAAAAAACCCTGAAAACCCTCTGGTGGATTGGATAGGGTGGAGTAGCAATTATCCACCGGTACATTATACATGTAATCATTGGTGCCAGAAGCTCCTTGAACCTGTGGATAATGTCTTTGTGTGAAATTTCTCTGATCCCAATGTTCATTTGGGGGTTGGTAATAACCCAAATAATAATTCAGATTATAATTGGGGTTAGAGTGGGAATAAGAATTAGTATTGGGGTTAAAATTCCCCCTCCCCCTCTTAGGTGTCCCTCTCACATTCCCTCTTCCCCTTCAGTTACCTCTGGAGGGTGTACGCTGTGGCTGGGGCTGGTTGGTATTGCTCTGTGTACCTCCCCCATAATTTTGGGGGCCCACTGATAAGGTTGGGATACCACTTTCAACTCCCCTTTATTACCACTTTTTATAGGCTGAGCAATTCCCTGGGTAGGTCCCTGGATTCCTTCATTACTACTACTTTGCCATTTAAAAACTTCTTTATTCTTAAAATCCCCTGTATCCCTGATATACTCCTTTCTTTCTTTCTTTCTTGCGTTTCTTTGTCAAGTTTCTCTAGCTTTTTTATTAGCTCTCCTGATAGTTTAACAAACTCTGAGTCATTTTTAAAATGCTCCAGTTTTTCGTTGATTTCCAATATCTGGCTTTCAAGTGCTCGCATTCGTAATTGTTTCTGTTTTAATAAAAACTCTAATAATTCAGTCCCCTTAGTATTAAAAAACAAATACGAATCATTCAGGGAATCTTCCTCCTTCAAACCATCGTTCGGAGGAAGATCCCATCTTAAACGTCTGGGTACTAAACCATTGGCAATATACTGCTCAAATAATACTAGATCCCACCATGAACTGATTTTTTTTTTAGTGTCAGAATAAATGCACATATGGCAGTAGAATTGCATGAGTACCATCAAGCACTGCTAGCAATGAATAGTGATGAGTGAATATGCCTCGATTTGATTTCCCAAGAGCTCTGCAAATCTTGTTGTTCAAAATTCCATTAACCCAAACTTAGAGGCCAATCCCACACATCCAGTTCAACTTAGGTGTGTATGTGTGTGTGTTTTTTATTCTCTAACAATTCCCAGAGCCCTGTATTTCTGGGGAAGACATCTAAAAAATACCCTCTTTAGTGCCTCCTCTAGTGAATAATTGTAATCTATATAATTGATTCTCATAGCTGAGGTTCTCCAGACCCATTAATAATTTTATTGTCCTTCACAGAACTCTAATTTAACACTGTCTTTCCTGGAGAGTGGCGACCAAAACTGAATTGCATATTCATAAAGTGGCCAAACCAGTGTTTTGTAGTCATTTAAGTGATTCACAAGAACATATATGTAAATTGCCACCATCCCTTGGTAATGTATGAAATAACCTCAAAAAGTAGAACTTTATGGGCAATAAAAAATGTATGTAGAAAAGTCACATATAGAAAATGTAATTTATTATAGAAAAAATTGTATTAAAAATCTCATGGTGATAATACAAAGCATCATAAGAATAGCATTGTAAAAGTTGCACACTATATGAATAAAATTTGCACGCTATATGAATAAAATTTGCAAACATTGCACATTGGCTGTTTGAACCATGAAGTGGCAATCCCAGTCTACTTGCTGTTCCCTTAAATTGTGGTTTCTAACAAGGAATGCCGCAGAGAGGGATATCCAACGCATTTCAAAATTATTGTTATGAATCTTCTTCAGGGAATAATACCACTTCTGAAAAAACAGCTTTGTACTAGGAATGCAAATTCATACCTAACAGTATGCATCAAATTAATATTTAAACATACACTTACAAAAAATGTGCATATTTGGCAGAGGCATTCCTCTAAAAAAAATGGATGTCCTATTATGGACATTGAAGGCCTACCCAAAGTGGACAGCAGGAGTTCACATCCAGAAAATGCCAAAAGTGGATTGCCTAAGGGTAATAGAATAAGGGTACTCTGGTCTGAAAGGAAGCAGAAAAAAGTATGATAAATCCCCAGGAAGAAAATCAGTCTCAATTCCATGAGAAAAGGGGTCAGCCTGGATTGTTATTTCCCCTAGGCGGCCCCATGCCTAATAAAAAAATGCTTACTTGAAATGTCTTATATATCAAAGACCAACAGTTCCAAAGGTCCCATATTCTAATGTTGAAATAGCCCAAAGGGGATTCCACAGAAATGGCAGTCCGGAGAACAGGAGACAACGGGGCTCCACCGTGAACAAACCAGGGAGGAATGGCGCTAAAGGACACAATGGCGTCCCTGATATAGTGCGCATGCACGGAAGGAAGTGATAAGCATGCGTTCGTGGAAGGAAGTGTCATAACACGCAGCCGCGTCACTTCCGCTTCCATGCAGATGGTAATACCAATGCGGAGGTGACGCAGCACACGTCAATAGACGTGGCCACGCATCCTCCACACAAGCCAGCCCACACAACATCCGGCCCCACGAAACCAAACATCCGGGGATCAGAACGAAGGCTGAATGAGCAATTTTGACAAGTAACCAATTGGAGAAGGAGAATATCCATGTTTGTGGAGAAAAATGCCTGTGTCACTATAAATTATATTGGATGCATAAATGGAATATAAATTACATAGAGCCATAGAACATGTCTAGGGAGTCCAAATACAAAAAAGGATAGGAGGAAGAAAATGAGCTACCATAGTCCATAGATTACCAAATCATTTATACACAAATGACATTTGTGATTGAACATAAAGCATAAAATAACAAAAGAAGGAAAAGAAGAAGAAAGAATAAGAAAAGAAAAAAAAATATCCATCTTGAAAGGTGGAGTTTAAGAGATAGGGAGGCAAAAGAGACCCAGAGAGATGTGCTTTCCCTATTAATTAATCCATTTTTTCAGAAGAGAAACCGTCCAAAAACAATCTATATTTTTCACATTCATTGAGACCCGGAGGTGTGGTTGTCCTGAGAGACCTGATCCAACGCATTTCTCCCTGGAGCAGTACCTTGTTCCTAACACCACCACGTTTTGAAATGTGTATTCTATCAAGAACAGTAAGATTAACTTTCGGCATCCTGTAATTGTATCCTTTGGCCACATGTTGGCCAAGTGGCAAATGAAGGTTGCCAATACTCATACTATGCATATGTTTGGCAACTCATTGACGTAATTCTTGTTTGGTTTTACCTACATAAAAAGCCCCACACTGACACTGCATAAGGTACACCACCCCTTGCGTCCTGTAGTTGGCAAAATGTTTCACCTGGAAGAGATCACCATTGGGCAGAGAAAATTGGGTCCTTCCTCCAATTGTTGGGCACTGAGAACATGACCCACATGGAAAGGTTCCCCAGGTCTTGCAGGGGTCCCCCCTCAAATCCCCTTTATATTCACTCTGAACAAGTTTTCCACCAATTGAACCTGCCTTTTTAACCACTTCCGGACCAGCCACCACAGTTTTACTGCGGCAGGCTGGCTCCCCTTCGCAAAATCACGTTACTGTACTTGATCTCGCGGGGTCTGGATAGCAGGCGCGCGCTGCACAGCCGGGGTGCCGATGCTCGTGGCTTACGGTCACGATGACTGCTGGCCACGAGCGATCGTGACCAGGAGACACAGAACAGGGACGAGTGTGTGTAAACACATACTTCCCTGTTCTGTTCTGACGGGAGTGACAGATCGTGTGTTCCTATTAGTTAGGAACCACGATCTGTCACTTCCTGTAGTTAGTCCCTCCCCCTTAAGTTAGAATCACCTCCCAGGGAACACAGTTAACCCCTTCACCACCCCCTAGTGTTAACCCCTTCACTGCCAGTGACATTTTTACAGTAATCAATGCATTTTTAATCGCACTGATTGCTGTATTAATTCCAATGGTTTCAAAAATGTGTCAAAATTGTCCGATGTGTCCGCCATAATGTCGCAGTCATGATAAAAATCGCAGATCGCCGCCATTACTAGTAAAAAAAATAATAATAAAAATGCTATAAATCTATCCCCTATTTTGTAGACGCACAAACCAATCAATATATGCTTATTGCGATTTTTTTTTTACTAAAAATATGTAGAAGAATACATATCGGCCTAAACTGAGGAAAAAAAATAGCTTTTTTTATACATTTTTGGGGGATATTTATTATAGCAAAATTTAAAAAAAAATGTGTTTTTTTCAAAATTGTCGCTCTTTTTTTGTTTATAGAGCAAAAAATAAAAACTGCAGAGGCAATCAAATACCACCAAAAGAAAGCTCTATTTATGGGAAAAAAGGGACGTCAATTTTGTTTGGGTACAACATTGCACGACTGTGCAATTGTCAGTTAAAGTGACGCAGTGCCAAATTGCAAAAAGTGCTCTGGTCAGGAAGGAGGTAAATTTTTCCGGGGCTGAAGTGGTTAAAGGTGATTTGTGGATTTTTAGTAACTAAACTTCCCAGTATAGGGTCCTCAGTTAAAATTGGCCTGTATTTAGTAAGAATTTTCCTGATTTTTTCATGTTCATTTGAATATCGTAGAATTATCCTGGTTGTATTTGTCTCTTCCATACTATTATTTTTACTACTTTTGGTCTTTTTGTTGAAAATAATATCATGTCTTTCAATCTTTGTGACACAATTGAAAGCTTTTTTTAGGCTGTTTTTTGTATATCCTCTAGCTAGTAGTCTGGTGGTGAGAGCATCGCCCTCCATTTGAAAGTCAATATCTATAGTACAATTACATTTGATACGTAAGTACTGACTAAATGGTATGGATTTTTTCAAAACCATAGGATGGAAACTGTCGTCATGCAACAATGTGTTGCCGGCAGTGTCCTTGCTAAATAATTTGCTGGTAATTTTGCCCTCTTTGTTCTTAATAATACTGATATCTAGAAAATCAACCTTCTCCGAATCATAATTCATTGTAAAAAAAGGTTTAGATTATTTGTATTCATATGGTTGAGGCAATTTACCAGTTTACTTTCAGGGTCATCCCATATCAACAGCAGATCATCAATATATCTTTGCCACATGACGATATGCTGTGTATATGCGGAATTCTCATCACTGGCCAGAAACTCCCTCTATCACTCCCCCAGTTACAGATGTGTGAATCATGTGGAATCCTGTTGTAGAGAGATTCAACATCGATCTTGACCAACAGGGCTGAGCTGGGAATCTCTAGATTTTCTAAAATCTGTAACAAATGAATTGTATCCTTGGTGTAGGAGGTTAAATTCATAACATGCGGTCTCAGATGGTCGTCAATTACCTGACTAATGGCATCAGAGACACAACCTTATCAACAGCAGATCAACAATATATCTTTGCCACATGACGATATGCTGTGTATATGCGGAATTCTTCTCACTGGCCAGAAACTCCCTCTCCCACTCCCCCAGGTACAGATTGGCATACATGGAGGCACAACATGTCACAATAGCCACACCCCATACCTGGAAGTAGTGGGAGCCTTTGTAGAGAAAAAATTATCTTTCAGGATAAATTCCAACATGGTAAGTATGAATTTCTTGTATTTCCATTCATATGTTGATCTTTGCTGAAGAACTCTCCTAACAGCAGACATACCCAAATCATGTTGAATCCTGTTGTAAAGAGATTCAACATCAATCTTGACCAACAGAGCTGAGCTGGGAATCTCTAAATTTTCTAAAATCTGTAACAAATGAATTGTATGCTTGGTGTAGGAGGTTAAATTCATAACATGCGGTCTCAGAAGGTCGTCAGTTACCTGACTCATGGCTTCAGAGACACAGCCATTGCCCAAGATGATGGGTCTCCCAGCTGGGTTGTGTAGATCTTTGTGTACCTTTGGAAGTGCATACATAGTAGGTATATGGGGGTATTTTGTGCGCAAAAAATCCCATAAGTCTCTTGAGATAATGGCCTCAGAATGTGCTTCATCAACCAGCCGATTAAACCTGTCCTGATTAAACCAATCCTGATTAAACCGATCAACTAGGGATGAAGAAATTTTACGATAAAATTTTTTGTCTTTTAGAATCTTAAAACACATATCCTCATACATCTAATTGTCCATTAGGACAACATTTCCTCCCCTATCAGATGCCTTTATTGTTATTCCAAAATTATTTTTCAAAGATTTGAGTGCCAAATTTTGTTTGGGACTCAAAATTTGGTAACATCATTCTTCATATTTTCTATCTCTCTCGTTGTCTGCCTCACAAACAGTGCCAGTGTGGGATTTTGGCTCAAAGGTGGAAACTTATTGGATTTCCTTTTAAATTTTTTTAAATGTTGTTGTTCAACCGCATCAGAACATTCCTCATTTTGTATCTCGTCATCCATGTCCATCTCCCAGGAAGTATCATTTTCCTGTAACAGCAGATTCAGGTCTCAAATAGCTCTGAATTCAGCTGCTGTGAGATTTGGCACAACTTCTACCTCTTTCTTTGTTTTTTGTCTTAAATACATACTTTTGAATAATATTTTCCTGGCAAAAAGATTTATATCCTTGTCTCAAATCTATCAGTACTTTTATTTGGACAACAGGACAGGCCCAATACCTGCTTCTCTATTGATGTGAGTGAATGTGATTGAAAGATTGATGATATTCAATCTTCCTTGTGCATAATTGGTGTTATCGGGGAGTCTATTTCCTTCTGTGATATTTGTGAGTTGAGTGATTTGGCTTTCTCTAAAAAATCATCTAGTTGAGTTTTAGGAATCTTAGGGATAGCTCCCTGATCTTTGCCTACTTTGTTTGATTTGCTATGAATTGTATTAGAATTCTTAGTGCCACTCGTTGATGTGTTGTTGTGTCTCATAGTGTTGTGCCCATTACTCTTATCCCCCCGTGAAGATTCTATTGACTGTGCTTCTGTGGTGCATTTTTTATTTACTTGTTGTACATGACCTTCTATCTCATTTTGTTTACAGAATGGTTCTTTTCTCTTTTGGAATTGGCGATCCGTAAAGGATGAGACAGAGGATGACAAATTTGAGGGTGTATCTGACAAATAATCCCTATTCTTATTAAAGTTCATTTTTGGAATCTTTTTTTCTTGGTTCCATCTATATGCCCTACCTTTACCAAAAGCATTTTGTCATTCCAATATTTCTTTTCTTTTTTCAACAATATTGATTTCCCATATTCCTCCAGATGTTCCTTCAATTTCTCTTCAAATTTTACATATTTATCATGTGTTTTTAATGGTGTCAGTCAGTTTTCCTGACAGATTCCATGGCAAACTACATGTGGGAAATAACTAGCCAAACCACACGGGTGGATATGCTGAACAAAAAGAATTTAAATTTTCCCCATCAACCAACAGGATTTTTAAACCAAAGTTCACAGAGGATAAAGAATCAGGTTCTATGCAATAGTGTGACATAAAGGTATTAATGGAGGCCCACAAGGCTGCTTTGCAAATGACATTAGGAGCCACATGCCAGGCTGCTGCCCACGGAGCCGCCATATCCCTGGTAGAGTGAGCTGTCACCACTTCTGGAGGAGCCAAGCCCTTAGCCCTATAAGCCTGCTGGATAGACTGGAAGATCCAAGTCGCAATCATTCTGGGGGAAGCTTGCTTCCCCTTGTTGCTGGCAGAGTGAAAAACAAAGAGGTAGTCAGAGCGTCTAAAGGAGGAAGTAACTCTCAGGTATTCTTTCAGCATTTCGCTTACGTCTAGAGGATGAACTTCAGTGGATCCTGGGGTCCTGAATGTAGGTAGGACGATTTCTTGGTTCTCATGGAACACTGAGGAGACTTTCGGGTTTGTGCATGGTTCTTCATGACCCAAGGACCCAATTTCAGAAACTCTTTTAGCCGAGGTGATGGCTACTAAAGAAGACACTCTAACAGAAAGGTCTTTAATAGAAAGTGGGGAAGATCCCACTTGGGGAATCTTGGTCTTCTTTGGGGCCTGAGTCTTGTTGCCCCATGAAAATACTGCAGTTAGAGGTTCAATAGCCCATGATGTACCAGAGAAGGCCAACAAGGCAGAGACTTGGACCCTGAGAGAGCTGATGGACAGAGACAGATCTAGGATTGAAGAAAACTGAAGATATCCTGAATTCCTGGATCCCTAAATGATCTGCCTGTAGAGGATGAGAATTCAACAAACTTGGCCCAAATTCTTCCATAGACTTTATCCGTGCTCGCCCTTCTTGAACCCATGAGGGTAGAAATTACTCCTGAGGTGCACCCGGTAGATTCCAACCTTTCCCTCTCAAGAACCAGACCATCAGTCTCAGTAAAGCCGGACAAGGGTGCAGGACTGGCCCCTGAGAAAGAAGGTCTGGTCTGAGAGGAAGAGGCACCGGATCCCGGAAGCTAAGCTGGGTCAGGAGGGGAAACCATGGCCTGTATGGCCAATAAGACGCTAACACCACCACCTCGACGGCTTCCGCTTGAAGCCTCCGCAAGAACCTGAGGATGATCGGGAGTGGGGGAAAGGGGTACGCCTTGTTGAAGTTCCACTGATCTGTCAGGGCATCAATAATATCCTTTACTTAAGAAAGGAGTGGAAAATTGGCACGTTCTTTCCCCAGATGCTTAAAGCCGGAGGAGTAGAAGAATCTTCCCACTTATGGGCCTCTTTAACCGCTTTAATTAGTGGGGAAACCAGGGTGAAGTCGAAGCCTCCGATGAATTCATCTCCCTCCATCTCTCTGTGCGAGCAATCAGGGGAGGAATCATAAGGCTGGGATGGGCCGAGATCCTCCTGGGCTTCATCAGCCAGGGAATCAGATAGCATGGTGGACTGGCTCTGCGTGTGAGATGTACCCCACTCTTTGAGGGATTGTTGCACCACCCATTTGACTAGCGACTCCATTTGCTGGTTTTCGGCTTCCTTTTCCCCAACCGCCTTGGCACAACAAGGGTCACATGCCTTCCAGGACTCAGGTCCCACAACCCCAGCAGGATCTGCAATCAGAGCGGCTGTCGTGGTGGTGGGTGTGGTGTTTAGAGGAGAAATGGGAACCTCTCCTCTGTTGGGAGGAGGAATGGGAACATCTCCTCTGCTGTTGGGTCCTAAACGGAGAGTCACATCTGGACCTGGACGAGGAAGGTGGGCGTTGCAGCCTGGCAAGGTCCCTGTCGTTTCGGACAATAAGCTGATGGTCTGACCTGAAAGGCATGGACCTGGCCCCCTCTTCTCACACCCCACATACTTAGAGCGTGAGGGCTGGCTGCACAAAGGCGGTGATCTGTCCATGGCACCCTGGCGGATGATTAGGTGATGACCCTGCAGCCTCTAGGAGCACTCCCACGTCCTGGAACAAAGGGATACATAGCAGTGCAGCTTCCCCTTTAAGAGGTATCTCAGCCCCCCTGTCCCATAGCTCCAGGCCAAAGCTTACTCTGACCTGGGAGCCTGGCGCCTGGAGGAGCTGACACAAAGCTGCCCACATCGAACCTTGGTTTACCAGGGATGTCAGGGATTCAAACTTACCCACTGAAATGACGTCACTGCCGTGCCTGGGCGAGCACAGGCGAGCCGTCGTAAAGCACCTGCCTGGCCGCCGGATCCCCGGCCGCACTGCACATGGCCAAACCAAGCCTTGGCTTTGCCTGAGGTTCGCGCATGCTCAGTTGTGATCCGGAAAGAGGGAGCCACATCCGGGGACGCTCCTGAGTTCCAGGCACTGTAGGCCACAAAAAAAGGAAAGTAAAGTGGGAAAAAGATAAAAGCACAAGAGGGGAGACAAACAGGGGCAAAGTAACAAAAACTGCTGCCATGAAGGGAATCCAGACCTTCCAGCCGATCCACCATGCCTGGGCATACAAAGGCTGTCCCCACCACAGGACACAGGGGCCTAGAGCCACACACCGGCCCATGGCTGGGCCCTGGGCTACTTTGATCCTTTGAGGAGGACAAAAAAGGAACGCAGTCCCTTATGGTGAGCTCAAATTTATTGGAGTGGGGTCCTATAGCGTTGGAGAGGAGGTGGGGTTAACCCACACGTAGTCTGCCATGGAGTCTGTCAGGAAAAATATTTTTCCTAATCTGAAACAAAAGGAACCTGTTTCCTAGAGAAAGGAAAAACAAGGTTCCACATTAGTTTATCAATTCAGAAAAAACATCCATTTGGGCCATCTGTGGCCATGTGGATCAAATTGAGGAGTGGGTGTACTATCCACCCTTGTATATAGTAATTTAAGTGATCCACAAGAACACATATGTAAATTGCCACCATCACTTGGTAATGTATGAAATAACCTCAAAAAGTGGGATTTTATGGGCAATAAAAAATGTATATAGAAAACTTCACATATAGAAAATGTAATTTTCTTTTCTCTTCCATTTCTTAAATATATTTAGAGGAAAAGATGATAAATGAGCCAAATAAAAAAAAATACTGTTATTGATGCTGAGTTACCTGCTTAAAAGAAAAGGAAGAAGGAAAGAAAAGAAATTGTTAATTGCTTGGATTTTTTGTTGGGGTCTTTTTTGTGTTATTGTTATTGTTGTTGTTTTGTCTTTGTTTTGTTTGTATGTTGCTATAAAATTTTCAAAAATAAAATCTGATTTAAAAAAAAGATAGGGAGGGTTCTGCGTGCACCACCAGGAACTGGGCATCTGTGTTTACAAGTAACAGCAGTCAGCGGCAAGCACAGGGTCGGCACCGGAGGTGGCGGAACTCAGTTTCACAAAGTTCTGGCTTAAAAAAAGCCCTGACTATGACCAACAGGTTTTGAAGAGCCAATAAGGGGACTTTTGACTTAGCCTGGCGAAGTGGTCCTGCAATCTTGCACTATATCCACTGTGGTGTGATCATTCTTTATTAAAGGTTTCGGGTGGTACTTGATGATCTGTGGTGTGCTGGTGAATATGTGCATTGAATTTTGATTTAAGCAGCCCTCTCACCATAAAAAGGGGGCAAAAAGCAACACTAGTGTCAGCGAGTTAAAGCTGCACAGGGGAGATTACATTCAGGTAGGAAACTATAAAAAAAAGTCTAAAACTTTAATTTTGGCTTATAGCTCCTTGGGAAATGACCCCCTTTGCAGTCTTTTTTGTTCCTTTTATTTAAGTCTTTTTAATTTGTGGTTGGTTTGAGGTCAGCAGTAACTTTTAGCTCCTATTCCATTTATAGCAAACTTTTTTTTTTTTTGCTGCAAAACTTCCTTTAAAAAAATTAGCTTTTATTTCAGGGTGGTAATTTGGGAAATGTCGTATATAGAATTGATCGTATAATCACCTCTTGCCAATACCGGTGCAGTTTTGGGCATCTCCAAAACAGGTATATAAAAGAACCAGGAGATTTCACACATCTTAGACAATTCAAATTTTAACTCCTGCCTACCCTATGCAACAGCTCCAGGGTAAGGTAGGCCCCGTACAAAAAAAAAAGTTTGCTTATTCTGCACATTGGAGATATCGGGACCAGCTGAACTTTCCTTATTATTTAGTCCAATTTATTCGCTAGGTCCACATCAATGTCCATCTCCCATTTTTGTCTACATGGATTTGGGAATTTAAGGAGCAGTTCAGATAGTAATTTCATATACAGTATATGTTAATCCCTTTGTATTATTTGCTTGGACTATGCTATCCAAAATAGGGATTTTATGGAAAAGAACGGTCGGGGTCATAACTTGTTTTTTCAGAGCACGTCTTAATTGTAAGTATTGAAAAAAAACACCTTTTATTCAAACCATATTCCATGCAGAGCTGCTGATAAGTTGCAGCAAGGTATTAATCCCCACACGTTCCCATCTCAAAAATCCTTCCAACCTGGAAATTTCTGAAAATGCCCTATTCTACCACATCGAATATTTTTTTAGTGGACTGCCATACATTGTACATCAAATGAAATGTAGGGTGAGTATGTTGATTAAAGAATGAAATAGGGGAGTCGAGAGACAATGGTGGATTACCATTCTTAAATAGCAAGCTAAGTATGTCAAAGGAAGGTGTATTTAAGCCTCCACTTTCCCAACCCATGAGATGTTGAAGTTTGGCTGCCAAGAAATATATCCAGGGATTTGGAGCTGAGAGCCCACCTTGAGCAATGGAGCATTGTAGGTATTCACATTTAACTCTGGCTGGCTTATTCCACCATATCAGGCTCCAAAAAATCGTACCAAATCTCCTGAAATATTTCTGGGGAATCCAGCAGGGCGAATTATGTAGGTAATAAAATAAATGTGGCATCCATATCATTTTCAAGAAAATTGTACGGCCAGCCACAGAGAATGGCAGCTTACACCAAACTTCTTTTTAAAATCTAAATTTCTGGAGTAATGGTAGCAAGTTTTGGGAGACATATTTCTTAGGATAGGCAGAGATAGTTACCCCTAAATATTTAATCTTTACATCCACCCTGAGTTGTGCTGCTATGGGGGGAGAGGATCTAATGGGAGTAATACTGACTTATTCCAGTTTATTCTGTGACAGAAAAAGCTCCAAACTTTTCTATAGCAGATATTGCAGCAGCCAATGATTCCTGAGTTGTAGCTAAATATAGCAAAATATCAGCAAACAGAGCTATTTTGTCCTCATATTTACCTCTGCAAAAGCCTCCCACCGTTTGCCTCAACATAGCTGCAAGGGGTTCTATCACTATCGAAAACAGAAGGGGTGATAGCGGACACCCTTGTCTAGTACCTCAAAAAAGAGTAAAGGAGTCTGACATTTTCCCATTAACTCTTATAAAGGCCTTAGGTGTTGTGAATAGGTGCTTAACCCAATCACAGAAAATGTCGCCAAAGCCAAAACGTTTAAGTACTTCCCATGTATATCACCATTCTATGCTGTCAAATGCCTTAGCGGCATCTAGAGACAGCAAAGCTCTACTAGTTGAGTTATCTACAGGAGTTTGTATATTTAGAAAAGTGTGCCTTATATGTACAGCAGTTGAAGAGTTGGGCATAAAACCTGTTTGATCTGGATAAATAATCAATTTGATAACTCTCTTTAGGCTATTTGCCATGATTTTAGCTAATAGTTTAATGTCGGTATCAAGCAACGATATTGGCCTGTAGAAGTCAGGAAGTAACATATCTTTCCCTTTCTTAGGTATAACCACGATTATAGCCTCAGTCATAGATGGAGAGAGACAACCTTTCCTTAAAGCAGCATTAAAAATATTTAGCAAAAAAGGTAGACGTATTTTGCCATATTGGCTATTCCTTCAATTCACACTTCATTGGAGATGCCATCTGCTCTGGGCGCTTTTCTTTTAGGAAGAGACTTCACTGCAGCTTCCAATTCCTCCATAGCAATTGGAGCATTCAACAGGCATTTATCAGCGTAGGACAGAGTGGGAAGACTAATATCGTCTAAAAGGTGAGAAAGTTCAAAGTTTGCACAAATAGCTTTTGAGCTATATAGCTCCTGATAAAAGGAATGAAAAACCTCCAATATATCTTATGTTTGAGTACAGAGCGTTCCGTCTTTTGATTTTATAGCGTTTATAAAAGAGGTTTTATTTTGTGAATGGGCAATTGCAGTTGTCTCCCATCTTTTTCCCCCTCTACCCATACCAAGCATTTTTGGAATTTTTTTTATACTGCTCTTTTTCCATGAGCAGTTTAAGTTGAGATTGTGCTTCTAACCATAAGGAACAGTTTTCAGGAGTTGAATTATGAACATATGCAGTTTCCAGATAAATCGTTTTACTCTAATAGTATTGCCCTCAAGAGTGACAAGCAAGGGGGAAGATCAGACACGCCTCTAGGCAAGATGTCAATGGAAATAATATTTCTAAATACCTCATAAGATCCCAACATCATATTGATGCGGGACAGAGTTTTATGAGTCTTTGAGTAACAAGTATATTGCGCTTTTCCAGGATATAACTTGTGCCAGAGGTCCCACAATGGGGTTAAGCATTCTGCATTAGTATTCCTGGGGGAGGGAAACCTGTCCTGTTTGATCTTAAAACGTTGTTGAAGTCGCCCATAATTAAGACTGGGAGCGGAAGTATATCAGCCAAAAACTTTATAAATAGCTGTATTACCTCACATGAATATGGAGGTGGGATATACACATTAGAAATCACAAAGTGCCTATCGAAGAGTCTGCAAAATAGATCTTCCATACTTATCCACCTCCGTCCGTTTACAGGGGAAACCGCCACTGCCATAAACCAGTATTGACACACCTCAAGCATATGAGGAATATGTAAAGTGATATGCTATATTTATACCACGGCGTGTCAGAACTGTTTCTGGGGTGGCGTGCGTCTCCTGTAGACAGACAATATCTGGTTTAAGATCTACAAAAGTTTCCTTGCATTTCAGGGAACTATTGGCTCCTCTGACATTTCATGAAACAACTTTCAGCATCTGAGCGAACCGGGATTGCTCTGGGATATCTGCCCCACATACCCTTCCAAAGAAATAGAACTTGAAATTTAATTTTAAATTTATGAAGGTCAGAAGATCTGTTAAGCTTTAAGGAAGCTCTACAAGAAGAAAAAAATACAAAAAGGAGAGAAAAAAAAGATTATCTACTAGTGCCCAGACCAAATACCAAACAAAAATAGGAAAAATATAAATAAATAAGACTAGTATTTACATTTATAGCAAAAAACAACTTGCGATTATAAAAATCATAATCAGGCCCAAGTCGCAGGTAAATTCAAAAATGGTTCTTTCCCCCTCCTCCTTCCATATTCTATTCAAGGGAGCCTAGTTGAGCTTATTTTTAGTTATTTGTAGTGCCTGTTCATCCACTCTGTGGTGGCTTGCGAAGTTTAAAAAAAATAAACAGAGTCATTTGTCACAACTCTAAGCTTTGAAGGAAACAGCATTGAAAATTGTAGATGTAATCTTTATAGTCTTTTCTTGACATCCTGAAACCTACTTTGCTGCTTTTGTACTTCTGCAGAGAAATCCGGGAAGAACATGACTTTTACTCCGTTGAAGAAAACATTCTTTCAGGGTTCTTACTCTTTTTAGGATAAGTTTTCTGTCTCGATAATTAAGAAGCCATTTCAAAAATGGACGTGGAGGACTCCCAGAAGGCAAGGGTCTGGTAGGAACATGGTGAGCTCTTTCCACCGAAAAAGTTATGGAAAGATGTTCCTTCCCTAAAATTTCCCATAGCCAAATTTCAGCAAATTCTGTGGGATTAGCGCCTTCACCTTGTTCTGGAAGACCCAGCATCCTAAGATTGTTACATTGTAGACAATTCTCTAGGTCCTTCAATTTGCGGGTATTAATGTAAATTTTTTTCATCGCATTTTTCACATCCATAGATATTGGCTGAATTTTATCTTCTAGATCACACAATGGTCCCTCCAATGCAGTTGTGCATTCGCGTACTTTCTGTACATCTTGATGGAGAAGAATAAAGTCCTCTCTGAAACCTTGCACTTGACCAGTTAGGGCTCCAAGAGAGACATGGCATTGTTGTACTGCTTTAAGTACATCCATCAGTGTTGGTTCTTCATATTCTGATAGTGCTGAATTTTCATTGGATTTGACAGCTGGCATTTCTGTATTTGTACTTAGTGTCCTTCAGTTTTCCACTCCCAAAGTCACCACGAGTACGGGACGCATGGGGAAGGCTTAACTCAGCGAAAGCTGGCAAGCATAGGCATAGGAGGGATAGGTTACAGCCGCTGTGGATGCTGATGCTGAATGTTAGGCATCTGATCTTCAAAGCACAGATCGGTAATCAAGCAGGAATAGAAGAGCCAGAGCGTGTCCTACACACATCCACTCACATCAGAGCACCACACTCTCCCTATCTTATACATCCCTATAACAACAGAGGACTGGGTGGACACTGCTGTGTGTAGGAAGGTGGTGGTACCTCAATCCAGGAGGGGTCAGCATGACCAGTATTGCTTTCTTTTGACTGCCTAGTGTCGCTAAGTGTGGCCTGCAAAGTGGCAGGCAGGAGCAGGAGGTACAGAGTGATCTGACATCACCCTCCCAGTGCTGAAGTTCCTCCCACCAATAGAAAGCAGGCGGTAACAGGCTGCCATTCTGTAGACGCCTTCCTCTCTTTTCCCCCTACCTAAGTTGGCACAGCTACAATCTGTGACACTGGTGCCTAAGAATAATGAGTGCAACATTACCCCTATTATGGAGCAAGATACAGATTTATTTACAGTAAGACTTTGCAGTGTGACCTAATGCATGTGGCTTAGCTGTTTCTTCTAGAAATAATTAGCTAGGTGAAAAACTTTATTTCACAAGAGGCTGGGAGGGAATAATTTCTATGGAGAGGTGGACAGGGAGACATCTGTATCTGATTCAGGACTGTGTTTTACTGATGCTCCATGCATCCCTGTGCCAGCAGTCCCATTGTTATCTATTGAGACCCAGAGGCTGCACAGACACAGCTGCTGCTCTTAATGTGACATTAGTGTTGGTTTACAGCCTCCAAGCACCCAGGTTAATTTCAAGGACGTGCACCCACACCCACATGGATGTCATATTGAGACACAATGGCTGTGTCATTGTAGACAATGGGACTGCCTACATGAAAATGCATTTTTGTCTGTATTCTGTATTGTAGCCTGTGCAGTACCTAACCTTACCCCCGCTTTTTGTGCATTATGCAAATCTGACTCTTGCAATCTCTACGTTGTCCACTCTGAATCCCTAAACTCTGTGCATTACTTTAAGACCCCCCCACTTATCCATTTGCCCACACCCACCATTTGATGTGGAGCACTTTTTCCTCTCGGGGGTGAGAGTTTGGGTGGTGGGGGAGGGCTGTGGTTGACTTCCTGCACCTATTCTCTAAAAAAAAGCCCTGGCCATAGCAAATCTTCAGTAAATCTCAAACCAACATGATTCACTTTGAACCCATTGTAGAGGCTATTTACATAGGGCTTTTTATACTGCAATAAAGATGAGTGTGCAATGCTAAAAAGTAAAAATTCTCATTTAAAATAAAACCCCAAATAAAGTACACAAGATAGTGACCATAACAATCACTCTATAAGTGGCAAGTGAAAAAAGGCACATATACAGTATAACAGTCCATTTGTAGTTCCACTGCTTTGCCAAGTAATGCCTTAAATATTAAAATACGTAAACACTTTAAACTTAAGTGCTGGTAACCAAGGATCTTCTGTGCAAGAAAGAATCACCAATACTCCCACATCTGCACTAAGAACAGGACAAGCAACACAAACTGCCTACTAAACTGAATTTACCCCTAATACATGGGTCGAATTTCAAAAGAATTTTCTTTCGAAAATCTTATCTAAGAATTTTTGTTTGAAATTTGCACCATTAGTAAGCTGCAGCAACAGCTGATTTTCGTGCGGCCATGGAATTTGAGTAATCCAGCATGTTGGAAATTTTTTGAAAAACTAACCATTTTCTAATTAATGATGGGAGAATCATGTGTGAAATGTAATCGAAAAAGAAATGCCTATGTGCAAGAAAAGACAATTCCCAGAAAAAAAAAGAAGATTCCCAGCCACAAAAATTCTTTTCTGTAGCAACAGGAGGTGAAATTGAAGGCTTGGTTGGTCGAATTTCTAAATCAAAGGTAGCACCATCGGATCACAAAAAACAGTTTGTGTTGCTTATCCTGTTCTTGGCAGAGACACAAAGAAACATGCAAAGGTTCAAGTATAATGACAAGGCAACCGCTCAAAGTGGAGGAACAGAACTATAACACAACAGAAAAAAAACAAAGAATTATCAATACTTCTGAGGTAATACAGCTTATGGTGAAACATTACCAGTAGATCAATTATTAGGTCAATTATTAGACCAGTCTATCCAAGGTTTCCAGGACTTCTCAAATACAGTATACAAGTTGAATCTGAGAGAAAGCAATTTTTCATACAAATAATGAGTCCTCAGGTAAAACTAAAAGGCAAAACCTTTTTTTTTAGTTTTGGATAGAAAGGAGATGGATTAGAAAGGATTAGAATGTGACATGCAGGGCCCGCCGTGGGTGGATGTGCCACCTGGGCATGCACCGCCAATGATGAGCAAAGCCTCTCTTACACCTCTGACTTGAGGCCCCTGATAGTGTAGACAGGAGGCACAGGAGTGCACAGGAGTGCCTGGAAGTCTTCCTAGCAGCAGGGCAGGTGTCCTCGCTGGGCAGGAGAAGTCGTCAGATGGCTTCAGCAAGTAGGCAAGTAGGCAGGCAGCTGGTGCTGGCGACAGCAGGCAGGATAGCAAAGTCAGGCAGGCTGGGTCATACACAGATGGGATGGATCAGTTACAGGGCACAGACAGGAACTTGGTCAGGAGACAAGCCGGGTCTGGAACCGATCAGTGGAACAGGAGCCAAAGGAGCAGACAGAAGAGTGGTCAGGGGACTAGCTGAGGTCAATGCAGGTGGAGTTCAGAGAATGGTCAAGACAAGCCAGGTTGGTAACTGAAAGCAGGATGCAGGTTCACAGATTACATATACACAGGAGGCTGAAGACAAAGCAACACTGATCCTGAGCACCGGCTGAGTTTAAATATTCTGTTTGGCACCAGTATCTGTCACAGGTGCACGCAAGCCAGACCTAGCCCGTGGCTGCCCTTGGGATGGCACGTAAGAGCGATCCTGGAAAAGAAGTGGGTGGCAAGAGAGGTGGGTGTAAACCAGCTGCATTGCTTTCTCTATATGTGGCCCCAGCACCTTGCTGGCTTTCATATGCGGGAGGCGAGTCTCAGACCAGTCTCCCGCACATGAAAGCCAGTGAGATGCTGCAGCCGCATATAGGAAAAGCAGTGGGGCTGGTGTACGTCAACCTCTCTTCTCACCCATTTCTTTTCCCACAAGAGTCGTTTGAGCACTTCTGTGCAGTGAAGGGGTTAGATCTGATGCTCCAGGGCCAGAGAGTGCTCCTTTTGTTAATGATGCACTTTTTTCTCCTCTGTGCCTGCAGTCTTATAATCAGCCATCTCATGGCTAGGCTTTTCTAATGAGTGTGCACCTGCTGTCTCTGGGCACTCCTCTCCCTCAGCAGCCTTGTGCCTGGTTCAAGTTAATGAGGAGACCTTTCTACCCAGAAAAGTTGACTGTGGATGATGTTTTTAACAGGCTTTGTAAGCACTACTAAAAGTAATACTCCTTTATAACTGGCTCTGTGAACGATGCTTTATAACTGACTTTGCAGTACTAACAAGGCCAGTTGTAAAGCATTACTCACAGAGCCAGCTATAAAGGAGTTTTGCTTAATAACTGGCTTTGTGAGTAATGCTTAATAACTGGCTTTATGAGTAAACTAGATTTTCAGTAGTCATAGCCAGTTATTAAAGTGTTACTAAAACCAGGACCCTGCATTCACTATATCTGGTCTCGCACAGTACACAGAACATGGAAATGCAATTATTTTAGTAAACACCGTATTTATCGGCGTATAACACGCATTTATTTCCCCTTAAAATCAGGGGAAAATCGTGGGTGCGTGTTATATGCCGATCCCCCGCCGATTGTGAGCCTTTTGGCCGTTCTCGCCGGCTTTCGGTGGCTTTCCGCCATTCTCGGCAGCTCTTGGCTGATTTCGCCCATTCTCTGCGGCTCTCGGCCATTTTTGTCGGCTTTCGGCGGCTCTCGCAGTCCCGCTGCATCCAAAAGCCACCGAGAACGGCCGAGTGCATCCGAAAGCCCAGCCGAGAGCGGCCGAGGGCCGCTGAGAATGGCCGAGTGCATCCGAAAGCCGCCAAGAGGATATTGAAACCACTTTGCCGCAGTAATTTTGCTATATGGCCGGCGACAAGTGGTTAAGCATTACTCACAAAGCCAGTTATTAACCAAAACTCCTTTATATATGGCTTTGTGAGTAATTCTTTAGAACTGGCTTTCCAGTACTCACAAATAGGGATGAGCTTCGTGTTCGAGTCGAACCCATGTTCGACTCGAACATCGGCTGTTCGCCCGTTCGCCGAATTGCGAACGATATGGGCCGTTCGCGCCAAATTCGTGTGGCGCGTCACGGCCCATAATTCACTGCGGCATGGCAGTGTATTGCTTGCTGATGATTGGCCAAGCATGCACTATGACCCGCATGCTTGGCCAATCACAGCGCCGCCTGAACAAAGAGCCATAATTGGCCAAAGCCAAGGAGGCTTTGGCCAATTATGGCTCAGGGGATTTAGTACACGCCCCACACTATATAAGGCCGCCTGCACGGCGGCCCTGTGTAGTGTGTGTTCCGGCGTTCATTGAGAGAGAGAGAGAGACAGACAGTGTCATTTGATTTGAGTTAGATAGATTAGGCAGAACAGTCAGTCAGTTAGCTGCACTTACAGTGTATTGTGTATATATATGCATCCCAGGTGTTGCATATATATATATACACTGTATTCAGTTTAGCTAGATCCATTCCTGTTATCTTCTAGACTATTTACATTAAGTGCAGTGCGTCCTGCTCACAGTGTTCAGCTAGATCCGTTCCTGT
This sequence comes from Aquarana catesbeiana, assembly GCF_042186555.1. Classification (NCBI taxonomy): domain Eukaryota; kingdom Metazoa; phylum Chordata; class Amphibia; order Anura; family Ranidae; genus Aquarana; species Aquarana catesbeiana. The sequence goes on from NC_133324.1 coordinate 303,642,732, forward strand.
TATCTTCCTACTGACAGGCAGGCTTGTCTGGTTACAGTATATAAAGCTACCTGAAGAAAATTATTGGTGTTCTATTTGATCCTATTAGTACCACGGTCAGGCAGCTAGACTATTTACATTTAGTACAGTGCATCCTGCTCACAGTGTTCAGCTAGATCCGTTCCTGTTATCTTCCTACTGACAGGCAGGCTTGTCTGGTTACAGTATATAAAGCTACCTGAAGAAAATTACTGGTGTTCTATTTGATCCTATTAGTACCACGGTCAGGCAGCTAGACTATTTACATTTAGTACAGTGCGCCCTGCTCACAGTGTTCAGCTAGATCCGTTCCTGTTATCTTCCTACTGACAGGCATTCTTGTCTGGTTACAGTATATAAAGCTACCTGAAGAAAATTACTGGTGTTCTATTTGATCCTATTAGTACCACGGTCAGGCAGCTAGACTATTTACATTTAGTACAGTGCGTCCTGCTCACAGTGTTCAGCTAGATCCGTTCCTGTTATCTTCCTACTGACAGGCAGGCTTGTCTGGTTACAGTATATAAAGCTACCTGAAGAAAATTACTGGTGTTCTATTTGATCCTATTAGTACCACGGTCAGGCAGCTAGACTATTTACATTTAGTACAGTGCGTCCTGCTCACAGTGTTCAGCTAGATCCGTTCCTGTTATCTTCCTACTGACAGGCAGGCTTGTCTGGTTACAGTATATAAAGCTACCTGAAGAAAATTACTGGTGTTCTATTTGATCCTATTAGTACCACGGTCAGGCAGCTAGACTATTTACATTTAGTACAGTGCGTCCTGCTCACAGTGTTCAGCTAGATCCGTTCCTGTTATCTTCCTACTGACAGGCAGGCTTGTCTGGTTACAGTATATAAAGCTACCTGAAGAAAATTATTGGTGTTCTATTTGATCCTATTAGTACCACGGTCAGGCAGCTAGACTATTTACATTTAGTACAGTGCGTCCTGCTCACAGTGTTCAGCTAGATCCGTTCCTGTTATCTTCCTACTGACAGGCAGGCTTGTCTGGTTACAGTATATAAAGCTACCTGAAGAAAATTACTGGTGTTCTATTTGATCCTATTAGTACCACGGTCAGGCAGCTAGACTATTTACATTTAGTACAGTGCGTCCTGCTCACAGTGTTCAGCTAGATCCGTTCCTGTTATCTTCCTACTGACAGGCAGGCTTGTCTGGTTACAGTATATAAAGCTACCTGAAGAAAATTACTGGTGTTCTATTTGATCCTATTAGTACCACGGTCAGGCAGCTAGACTATTTACATTTAGTACAGTGCGTCCTGCTCACAGTGTTCAGCTAGATCCGTTCCTGTTATCTTCCTACTGACAGGCAGGCTTGTCTGGTTACAGTATATAAAGCTACCTGAAGAAAATTACTGGTGTTCTATCCCAGCTTAGTGCAGCTACAGGCCATTAGTATGTCTGGAAGGCCAAGAAGGAGAGGCAGACAGTCACAAGCCAATAAGAGAGGGCAAGCAGGCTCTGTGTCTAGTGCTGGTCATGGAGACGGTGCATCCTCATCAGCACGTGGCCATGGGACACGCTGGGCCTTTTTTTCGGCAGCTGGCCGTGTTGAGCCGCAACATGCGGAAGACTTGGTCGAGTGGATGACCAAGCCGTCCTCATCCTCCTCATCCTCTCTCACCCATGCCCAGGGTGCTTTGTCTGGCAAAGCAGCAGCTTCTTCCCTCAGCTCAATGTCATCAGTGACTCCTTCCCTAGCTCCACCATGTCCTCATGAGGATTCCCTCGAACTGTTTGACCACAGTGTTGGGTACATGCTCCAGGAGGATGCCCAGCGTTTGGAAGGCTCTGATGATGATACTGAGCTCGATGAAGGCAGTAACATGAGCACGGACAGAGGGGGTGCCCAAGAAGGACAGCAATCTGGCAGTCATGCTCCCCCTGCTGCAGCATACTGCCAGGTTTGCTCCAGTGATGAGGAGGGAAGGGATGATGAGGTCACTGACTCAATGTGGGTGCCTGATAGGAGAGAGGAGGAGGAGGAGGAGGCGGCACATCACCAACGAGGCAGGATGCCCTCCAGGGGCCAGCCTAAGGGCAGCACATTGACTGCATCACACCCCAAAGCTCCACATGTGCAGGGCGCTGCAGTCTCTGCACGTTATTCAAAAAGTTCTTTGGTGTGGGCCTTTTTTGAGACGAGTGCATCAGATCGCACCGCTGCTATTTGCAACATATGTCTCAAGCGTATCTCACGTGGCCAAAACATCTCCCGCTTGGGTACCACATGCTTGACCAGACATATGTTGACCTGCCATGCAGTTCGTTGGCAAGCGTATCTAAAAGACCCACACCAAAGAACAAAGAGGATCTCTCCTTGCTCCTCATCAGCTGAGATTTCCAACCCCACTAGACCTCCAGTCCTCTCTGAGACCTGCAGTGAGAGGAATGAAGGTGTAGAATTAGGTGTGTCACAGCCAAGTACTTGTGGGCAATCTGCTTTTGGTACACCGACGTCAGATTGTACCAGGCAAATTTCCCTGCCCCAGCTGCTGCACCGCCGAAAGAAGTTTGCTCCCAGCCATCCACATGCCCAGCGGTTGAATGCTAGCTTGGCAAAATTGCTAGCACTTCAACTGCTGCCTTTTCAGTTGGTAGACTCTGCCCCCTTCCGTGAGTTTGTGGAATGTGCGGTTCCTCAGTGGCAGGTACCCAAACGCCACTTTTTCTCACGGAAGGCGATTCCGGCTCTCTACCGGCATGTGGAAGGCAATGTCCATGCCTCGCTGGACAGGGCGGTCAGCGGTAAGGTGCATATTACCGCTGACTCATGGTCCAGCAGGCATGGACAGGGACGTTACCTAAGTTTCACGGCACATTGGGTGACTCTGCTGGCAGCTGGGAAGGATGCAGGACAAGGTGCAGTAGTGTTGGAGGTTGTTCTGCCACCACGCCTCCAAAATGCTGATTGTGACACACCTCTCTCCTCCACCCCCTCCTCTTCTTCTTCCTCCATGGCCTCTTCCTCGGAACCAGCGGTGCTCCGTAGTCGTTCAAGGGGCTACGCAAGTACGCAGGCCAAAAGATGCCATGCGGTGCTTGAGCTGGTGTGCTTGGGGGACAGGAGCCACACTGGGGCAGAGGTTCTGTCAGCTCTGCAGGGGCAGGTTCAGAGGTGGTTGACGCCACGCCAACTTAAGGCAGGAATGGTGGTTTGCGACAATGGCACCAACCTCCTCTCTGCCCTCCGACAGGGACAAATGACCCATGTGCCCTGTTTGGCTCACATCCTTAACTTGGTGGTGCAGCGGTTCTTGGGCAGGTACCCGGGCTTACAGGATGTCCTGAGGCAGGCCAGGAAAGTCTGTGTGCATTTCCGCCGGTCATATAATGCCAGTGCTCGGCTGACGGACCTCCAAAAGGAGTTTAACCTGCCCAAGAACCGCCGAATCTGTGACATGCCCACCAGGTGGAACTCAACGTTGGCCATGTTGCAGCGGCTGCACACGCAGCAGAGGGCCATCAATGAGTACCTGTGCGACTATGGCACCAGGACAGGGTCAGGGGAGCTTGGTTTTTTTTCCCCACGCCAGTGGGCCATGATCAGGGATGCATGCACTGTCCTGTCACCATTCGAGGAGGCCACGAGGATGGTGAGCAGTGACAGTGCATGCATCAGTGACACTGTCCCCCTTGTCCACCTGTTGGAGCACACGCTGCGTGGAATAATGGACAAGGCACTTGAGGCAGAACAGAGGCAGGAAGAGGAGGACTTCCTTAGCTCTCAAGGCCCCCTTTATCCAGACAGTGTTCCTGCGTGCCCGCCGATCACACAGGAAGAGGACGAGGAGGAGGAGGAGGAGGAGGAAGATTGTGTCAGTATGGAGGTGGAGCCTGGCACTCAGCATCAGCAGCAGTCTTTAAGGGATCAGTCCCAAGAAACACATGGACTTGTACGTGGCTGGGAGGAGGTGGCTGCGGACGTTGTCGTCCTTAGTGACCCAGAGGACTCCGGACCGAATGCCTCAGCAAACCTACGCTGCATGGCCTCCCTGATCCTGCAAAGCCTGCGTAAGGATCCTCGTATTCGTGGTATCAAGGAGAAGGACCAATACTGGATGGCAACCCTCCTTGATCCACGTTACAAGGGTAAGGTTGCGGACCTTATCTTGCCATCGCAGAGGGAGCAGAGGATGAAACATCTTCGGGAGGCCTTGCAGAAAGGTCTGTGCAACGCGTTCCCAGAGACTGGGAGGTTACAAACTCCTGTTTCTGGACAACGTGTTGCTGAGGCTTCGGTCAGTCAAAGAAGGAGCGGTGGAGAAGGTGGCCGTCTGACCGATGCGTTCAGACAATTTTTTGGTCCGCAGCCCCAAGGTATGATCGGTTCCAGCAACCATCGCCAGCGTCTGTTTTACATGGTGCAGGAATACCTAGGGGCAAGATCAGACTTGGACACCTTTCCCACCGAAAATCCTCTGGGTTACTGGGTCTTGAGGATGGATCACTGGCCAGAGCTTGCACAGTATGCAATTGAGCTACTGGCCTGTCCTGCATCCAGCGTTCTTTCGGAACGCACATTCAGTGCTGCTGGAGGCGTGGTAACCGATCACAGGGTGCGTCTGTCCACCGACTCGGTCGATCGGCTGACCTTCATAAAAATGAATGAGTCTTGGATCACCACCAGCTACCAAGCACCTGATGCTGATGTAACCGAATAATTTTTTTTGAAATCTCAGATCCCTTCAAAGACTGCCTATGCTGATGCTGAGTGACTATCCCTTAGTAATTATCCTCTTCCTCCTCAATCATCACGCTGATAGCTTGTAAGAACATTTTTGGTTCTGGGCGCCACCACCAGTGCCTAAGGCACAATTTTTCAGCCCCTGTTTAACAGGGGCGTGTTAATTACAATTTTTGATGTAATACTTTGCAGCAGGGCTCGTTCCTGCATTCCAACTAGAGTGTCTGTGAGGGGTTGCAGTGTTGTGGCACCAGCACCAGTGCCTAAGGCCCAATTTTTCTGCCCCTGTCTAACAGGGGCGTGTAATTACAATTTTTGATGCAATACTTTGCAGCAAGGCTCGTTCCTGCGTTCCAACTAGAGTGTCTGTGAGGGGTTGCAGTGTTGTGGCACCAGCACCAGTGCCTAAGGCCCAATTTTTCTGCCCCTGTCTAACAGGGGCGTGTAATTACAATTTTTGATGCAATACTTTGCAGCAGGGCTCGTTCCTGCGTTCCAACTAGAGTGTCTGTGAGGGGTTGCAGTGTTGTGGCACCAGCACCAGTGCCTAAGGCCCAATTTTTCTGCCCCTGTCTAACAGGGGCGTGTAATTACAATTTTTGATGCAATACTTTGCAGCAGGGCTCGTTCCTGCATTCCAACTAGAGTGTCTGTAAGGGGTTGCAGTGTTGTGGCACCAGCACCAGTGCCTAAGGCCTAATTTTTCAGCTCCTGTTCAACAGGGGCATGTAATTACAATTCTTGATCTAATATTTCACAGCAGGGCCCTGTGAGGGCTTACAGTGTTGTGGCCACAGCAACACCTAAGGCCCAAATTTCTGCTGAGTATATAGGGCAGGACCCTACTTTCAAACATCTAACTTACAAACGACTCCTACTTGCAAACGGAAGGAGACAACAGGAAGTGAGATGAAATCTACCCCTAGGAAGGGAAATTCTCTCCTGTAAGAGTTAATATGGGAAAACAATTTCTCCTTTCCACTGATGCTTTCCAATCCTTGTTCCACAAAAAACCCAAATTTTCAAAAAACATTTTTCATTGGGACAAAAAGTGAGGTGAAATCTTCTGAAGAGGAGGAAAGACAGCAAAACAAATGTCACAGGGGTGATAACCCTTCCCTATGTTTTCCAAAAAGCTTAAAAAAGATTTTTTGGCTGGAGCTAAACGCTTTAAAAATTTACCCGTTCAAAATTACAAAGAGATTCTACTTAACAACAAACCTACAGTCCCTGTCTTGTTTGCACCTCCTGTATACTGCTGTTCAGAGTATATAGGGCCTTTCCTTATTTTAATTTGGGTGCGGGGTTCCCCTTAATATCCATACAAGACCCAAAGGGCCTGGTAATGGACTGGGGGGTACCCATGCCGTTTGTCTCACTGATTTTCATCCATATTGCCATGACCCGACATGACATTAAACCCGCAAGCAGTTTTAAATGAGATTTTTTCCTTTAAAAATGACATTTGGTGCAGGGACTGTTCTAAACACGGGAAACACGAGCCACTTTACAGGCCTACTATAGACACACCCCAGGTACGATATTTAAAGGAATATTTCACTTTTTTTTTTTTACTTTAAGCATCATTAAAATCACTGCTCCCGAAAAAACGGCCGTTTTTAAAAGTTTTTTTTGCATTGATACATGTCCCCTGGGGTAGGACCCGGGTCCCCAAAACCTTTTTAGGACAATACCATGCAAATTAGCCTTTAAAATGAGCACTTTTGATTTCGAACGTTCGAGTCCCATAGACGTCAATGGGGTTCTAACGTTCGTGCGAACTTCCGGTCCGTTCGCAGGTTCTGGTGCGAACCGAACCGGGGGGTGTTCGGCTCATCCCTACTCACAAAGCCTATTACTAAGCATTACTCACAGAGCCAGTAATAAAGGAGTTTTGCTTAACCACTTGACGACCGCCTCACGCTGATATACGTCGGCAGAATGGCACGGGCAGGCAGAATCACATATATATACGTGATCTGCCTCCTGTGGGCGGGGGGTCCAATCGGACCCCCCCCGGTGCCTGAGGCGGTTGCCTTGTGACTGGGAGCGATGAGAGGTGAGGGGGAGACCATCCGTTCGTGGCCCCCCCTCGCGATCGCTCCCAGCCAATCACGTTCTTCCTCTGCTGCTGTATGCTAAACTTATGTCATCTCTCCACGTCTCGGTATTTTCCGTTCCGGCGCCGAGGAGAGAAGACATCACTGTGAGTGCACAACACAACACACACACAGTAGAACATGCCAGGCACATGATTACACCCCCGATCCCCCCCGATCGCCCCCCGATCACCCCCAATCACCCCCCCCCCGTTACACTGACACCAAGTAGTTTTTTTTTTCTGATTACTGCATGGTGTCAGTTTGTGACAGTTAGTGTGGTAGGGCAGTTATTGTTAGCCCCCTTTAGGTTTAGGGTACCCCCCTAACCCCCCCTAATAAAGTTTTAACCCCTTGATCACCCCCCGTCGCCAGTGTCACTAAGCGATCATTTTTCTGATCGCTGTATTAGTGTCGCTGGTGACGCTAGTTAGGGAGCTAAATATTTAGGTTCGCCGTCAGCGTTTTATAGCGACAGGGACCCCCATATACTATCTAATAAATGTTTTAACCCTTTGATTGCCCCCTAGTCAACCCTTTCACCACTGATCACCGTATAACTGTTACGGGTGACGCTGGTTAGTTCGTTTATTTTTTATAGTGTCAGGGCACCCGTCGTTTATTACCGAATAAAGGTTTAGCCCCCTGATCACCCGGCGGTGATATGCGTCGCCCCAGGCAGCGTCAGATTAGCGCCAGTACCGCTAACACCCACGCACACACCGTACACCTCCCTTAGTGGTATAGTATCTAAACGGATCAATATCTGATCCGATCAGATCTATACTAGCGTCCCCAGCAGTTTAGGGTTCCCAAAAAGCAGTGTTAGCGGGATCAGCCCAGATACCTGCTAGCACCTGCGTTTTGCCCCTCCACCCGGCCCAGCCCAACCCACCCAAGTGCAGTATCGATCGATCACTGTCACTTACAAAACTCTAAACGCATAACTGCAGCGTTCGCAGAGTCAGTCCTGATCCCTGCGATCGCTAACAGTTTTTTTGGTAGCGTTTTGGTGAACTGGCAAGCACCAGTGGCCTAGTACACCCCGGTCGTAGTCAAACCAGCACTGCAGTAACACTTGGTGAGGTGGCGAGTCTCATAAGTGCAGTTCAAGCTGGTGAGGTGGCAAGCACAAGTAATGTCCCGCTGCCACCAAGAAGAAGACAAACACAGGCCCGTTGTGCCCATAATGCTGCATTCGCCAATCCTAATTGGGAACCCACCACTTCTGCAGCACCCGTACTTCCCCCATTCACATCCCCAACCAAATGCAGTCGGCTGCATGAGAGGCATTTTTATGTCCTCCCGAGTACCCCTACCCAACGAATCCCTCCAAAAAAGATGTCGTGTCTGCAGCAAGCGCTGATATTGGCGTGACACCCGCTATTATTGTCTCTCCTGTCCTGACAATCCTGGTCTTTACATTGGTAAATGTTTTGAACGCTACCATTCACTAGTTGAGTATTAGCGTAGGGGAACAGCACTGCACAGACTAGGCACACTTTCACAGGGTCTCCCAAGATGCCATCGCATTTTGAGAGACCCGAACCTGGAACCGGTTACAGTTATCAAAGATAGTTACAAAAAAAAGTGTAAAAAAAAAAAAAACACAAACAAAAATATAAAATAAAAAAAAATAGTTGTCGTTTTATTGTTCTCTCTCTCTCTATTCTCTCTCTATTGTTCTGCTCTTTTTTACTGTATTCTATTCTGCAATGTTTTATTGTTATTATGTTTTATCATGTTTGCTTTTCAGGTATGCAATTTTTTATACTTTACCATTTACTGTGCTTTATTGTTAACCATTTTTTTGTCTTCAGGTACGCCATTCACGACTTTGAGTGATTATACCAGAATGATGCCTGCAGGTTTAGGTATCATCTTGGTATCATTCTTTTCAGCCAGCGGTCGGCTTTCATGTAAAAGCAATCCTAGTGGCTAATTAGCCTCTAGACCGCTTTTACAAGCAGTGGGAGGGAATGCCCCCCCCACCGTCTTCTGTGTTTTTCTCTGGCTCTCCTATCTCAACAGGGAACCTGAGAATGCAGCCAGTGATTCAGCCAGCTGACCATAAAGCTGATCAGAGACCAGAGTGGCTCCAAACATCTCTATGGCCTAAGAAACCGGAAGCTATGAGCATTTTATGACTTAGATTTCGCCGGATGTAAACAGCGCCATTGGGAAATTGGGGAAGCATTTTATCACACCGATCTTGGTGTGGTCAGATGCTTTGAGGGCAGAGGAGAAATCTAGGGTCTAATAGACCCCAATTTTTTCAAAAAAGAGTACCTGTCACTACCTATTGCTATCATAGGGGATATTTACATTCCCTGAGATAACAATAAAAATGATTTTTAAAAAAAAATGAAAGGAACAGTTTAAAAATAAGATAAAAAAGCAAAAAAAAAAAATAAAAAAAAAAAAAAAAAGCACCCCTGTCCCCCCCTGCTCTCGCGCAAAGGCGAACGCAAGCATCGGTCTGGCGTCGAATGTAAACAGCAATTGCACCATGCATGTGAGGTATCACCGCAAAGGTCAGATCGAGGGCAGTAACCTCCTCTGTAAATCTAAAGTGGTAACCTGTAAAGGCTTTTAAAGTCTTTTAAAAATGTATTTATTTTGTTGCCACTGCACGTTTGTGCGCAATTTTAAAGCATGTCATGTTTGGTATCCATGTACTCGGCCTGAGATCATTTTTTTTATTTCATCAAACATTTGGGCAATATAGTGTGTTTTAGTGCATTAAAATTTAAAAAAGTGTGTTTTTTCCCCAAAAAATGCGTTTGAAAAATCGCTGCGCAAATACTGTTTGAAAAAAAAAAATGAAACACCCACCATTTTAATCTGTAGGGCATTTGCTTTAAAAAAAATATAATGTTTGGGGGTTCAAAGTAATTTTCTTGCAAAAAAAAAATTTTTTCATGTAAACAAAAAGTGTCAGAAAGGGCTTTGTCTTCAAGTGGTTAGAAGAGTGGGTGATGTGTGACATAAGCTTCTAAATGTTGTGCATAAAATGCCAGGACAGTTCAAAACACCCCCAAATGACCCCATTTTGGAAAGTAGACACCCCAAGCTATTTGCTGAGAGGCATGTCGAGTCCATGGAATATTTTATATTGTGACACAAGTTGCGGGAAAGAGACACATTTTTTTTTTTTTGCACAAAGTTGTCACTAAATGATATATTGCTCAAACATGCCATGGGAATATGTGAAATTACACCCCAAAATATATTTTGTTGCTTCTCCTGAGTACGGGCATGCAGGGCCCGTCGTGGGTGGATGTGCCACCTGGGCATGCACCGCCAATGATGAGCAAAGCCTCTCTTACACCTCTGACTTGAGGCCCCTGATAGTGTAGACAGGAGGCACAGGAGTGCACAGGAGTGCCTGGAAGTCTTCCTAGCAGCAGGGCAGGTGTCCTCGCTGGGCAGGAGAAGTCGTCAGATGGCTTCAGCAAGTAGGCAAGTAGGCAGGCAGCTGGTGCTGGCGACAGCAGGCAGGATAGCAAAGTCAGGCAGGCTGGGTCATACACAGATGGGATGGATCAGTTACAGGGCACAGACAGGAACTTGGTCAGGAGACAAGCCGGGTCTGGAACCGATCAGTGGAACAGGAGCCAAAGGAGCAGACAGAAGAGTGGTCAGGGGACTAGCTGAGGTCAATGCAGGTGGAGTTCAGAGAATGGTCAAGACAAGCCAGGTTGGTAACTGAAAGCAGGATGCAGGTTCACAGATTACATATACACAGGAGGCTGAAGACAAAGCAACACTGATCCTGAGCACCGGCTGAGTTTAAATATTCTGTTTGGCACCAGTATCTGTCACAGGTGCACGCAAGCCAGACCTAGCCCGTGGCTGCCCTTGGGATGGCACGTAAGAGCGATCCTGGAAAAGAAGTGGGTGGCAAGAGAGGTGGGTGTAAACCAGCTGCATTGCTTTCTCTATATGTGGCCCCAGCACCTTGCTGGCTTTCATATGCGGGAGGCGAGTCTCAGACCAGTCTCCCGCACATGAAAGCCAGTGAGATGCTGCAGCCGCATATAGGAAAAGCAGTGGGGCTGGTGTACGTCCACCTCTCTTCTCACCCATTTCTTTTCCCGCAAGAGTCGTTTGAGCACTTCTGTGCAGTGAAGGGGTTAGATCTGATGCTCCAGGGCCAGAGAGTGCTCCTTTTGTTAATGATGCACTTTTTTCTCCTCTGTGCCTGCAGTCTTATAATCAGCCATCTCATGGCTAGGCTTTTCTAATGAGTGTGCACCTGCTGTCTCTGGGCACTCCTCTCCCTCAGCAGCCTTGTGCCTGGTTCAAGTTAAAGAGGAGACCTTTCTACCCAGAAAAGTTGACTGTGGATGATGTTTTTAACAGGCTTTGTAAGCACTACTAAAAGTAATACTCCTTTATAACTGGCTCTGTGAACGATGCTTTATAACTGACTTTGCAGTACTAACAAGGCCAGTTGTAAAGCATTACTCACAGAGCCAGCTATAAAGGAGTTTTGCTTAATAACAAGCTTTGTGAGTAATGCTTAATAACTGGCTTTATGAGTAAACTAGATTTTCAGTAGTCAAAGCCAGTTATTAAAGTGTTACTAAAACCAGGACCCTGCATTCACTATATCTGGTCTCGCACAGTACACAGAACATGGAAATGCAATTATTTTAGTAAACACCGTATTTATCGGCGTATAACACGCATTTATTTCCCCTTAAAATCAGGGGAAAATCGTGGGTGCGTGTTATATGCCGATCCCCCGCCGATTGTGAGCCTTTTGGCCGTTCTCGCCGGCTTTCGGTGGCTTTCCGCCATTCTCGCCGGCTCTTGGCTGATTTCGCCCATTCTCTGCGGCTCTCGGCCATTTTTGTCGGCTTTCGGCGGCTCTCGCAGTCCCGCTGCGTCCAAAAGCCACCGAGAACGGCCGAGTGCATCCGAAAGCCCAGCCGAGAGCGGCCGAGGTCCGCCGAGAATGGCCGAGTGCATCCGAAAGCCGCCAAGAGGATATTGAAACCACTTTGCCGCAGTAATTTTGCTATATGGCCGGCGGCAAGTGGTTAAGCATTACTCACAAAGCCAGTTATTAACCAAAACTCCTTTATATATGGCTTTGTGAGTAATTCTTTAGAACTGGCTTTCCAGTACTCACAAAGCCTATTACTAAGCATTACTCACAGAGCCAGTAATAAAGGAGTTTTGCTTAACCACTTGACGACCGCCTCACGCTGATATACGTCGGCAGAATGGCACGGCCAGGCAGAATCACATATATATACGTGATCTGCCTCCTGTGGGCGGGGGGTCCAATCGGACCCCCCCCGGTTCCTGAGGCGGTTGCCTTGTGACTGGGAGCGATGAGAGGTGAGTGGGAGACCATCTGTTCGTGGCCCCCCCCTCGCGATCGCTCCCAGCCAATCACGTTCTTCCTCTGCTGCTGTATGCTAAACTTATGTCATCTCTCCACGTCTCGGTATTTTCCGTTCCGGCGCCGAGGAGAGAAGACATCACTGTGAGTGCACAACACAACACACACACACAGTAGAACATGCCAGGCACACATTACACCCCCGATCGCCCCCCGATCACCCCCAATCACCCCCCCCCGTCACACTGACACCAAGTAGTTTTTTTTTTCTGATTACTGCATGGTGTCAGTTTGTGACAGTTAGTGTGGTAGGACAGTTATTGTTAGCCCCCTTTAGGTCTAGGGTACCCCCCAACCCCCCCTAATAAAGTTTTAACCCCTTGATCACCCCCCGTCGCCAGTGTCACTAAGCGATCATTTTTCTGATCACTGTATTAGTGTCGCTGGTGACGCTAGTTAGGGAGCTAAATATTTAGGTTCGCCGTCAGCGTTTTATAGCGACAGGGACCCCCATATACTATCTAATAAATGTTTTAACCCTTTGATTGCCCCCTAGTTAACCCTTTCACCACTGATCACCGTATAACTGTTACGGGTGACGCTGGTTAGTTCGTTTATTTTTTATAGTGTCAGGGCACCCGTCGTTTATTACCGAATAAAGGTTTAGCCCCCTGATCACCCGGCGGTGATATGCGTCGCCCCAGGCAGCGTCAGATTAGCGCCAGTACCGCTAACACCCACGCACGCACCGTACATCTCCCTTAGTGGTATAGTATCTAAACGGATCAATATCTGATCCGATCAGATCTATACTAGCGTCCCCAGCAGTTTAGGGTTCCCAAAAACGCAATGTTAGCGGGATCAGCCCAGATACCTGCTAGCACCTGCGTTTTGCCCCTCCACCCGGCCCAGCCCAACCCACCCAAGTGCAGTATCGATCGATCACTGTCACTTACAAAACTCTAAACGCATAACTGCAGCGTTCGCAGAGTCAGTCCTAATCCCTGCGATTGCTAACAGTTTTTTTGGTAGCGTTTTGGTGAACTGGCAAGCACCAGTGGCCTAGTACACCCCGGTCGTAGTCAAACCAGCACTGCAGTAACACTTGGTGACGTGGCGAGTCCCATAAGTGCAGTTCAAGCTGGTGAGGTGGCAAGCACAAGTAATGTCCCGCTGCCACCAAGAAGAAAACAAACACAGGCCCGTTGTGCCCATAATGCTGCATTCGCCAATCCTAATTGGGAACCCACCACTTCTGCAGCACCCGTACTTCCCCCATTCACATCCCCAACCAAATGCAGTCGGCTGCATGAGAGGCATTTTTATGTCCTCCCGAGTACCCCTACCCAACGAATCCCTCCAAAAAAGATGTTGTGTCTGCAGCAAGCGCTGATATTGGCGTGACACCCGCTATTATTGTCTCTCCTGTCCTGACAATCCTGGTCTTTGCATTGGTAAATGTTTTGAACGCTACCATTCACTAGTTGAGTATTAGCGTAGGGTACAGCACTGCACAGACTAGGCACACTTTCACAGGGTCTCCCAAGATGCCATCGCATTTTGAGAGACCCGAACCTGGAACCGGTTACAGTTATCAAAGATAGTTACAAAAAAAAGTGTAAAAAAAAAAAAAAAACACAAACAAAAATATAAAATAAAAAAAAATAGTTGTCGTTTTATTGTTCTCTCTCTCTCTATTCTCTCTCTATTGTTCTGCTCTTTTTTACTGTATTCTATTCTGCAATGTTTTATTGTTATTATGTTTTATCATGTTTGCTTTTCAGGTATGCAATTTTTTATACTTTACCATTTACTGTGCTTTATTGTTAACCATTTTTTTGTCTTCAGGTACACCATTCACGAGTTTGAGTGATTATACCAGAATGATGCCTGCAGGTTTAGGTATCATCTTGGTATCATTCTTTTCAGCCAGCGGTCGGCTTTCATGTAAAAGCAATCCTAGTGGCTAATTAGCCTCTAGACTGATTTTACAAGCAGTGGGAGGGAATGCCCCCCCCCCACCGTCTTCTGTGTTTTTCTCTGTCTGGCTCTCCTATCTCAACAGGGAACCTGAGAATGCAGCCAGTGATTCAGCCAGCTGACCATAGAGCTGATCAGAGACCAGAGTGGCTCCAAACATCTCTATGGCCTAAGAAACCGGAAGCTATGAGCATTTTATGACTTAGATTTCGCCGGATGTAAACAGCGCCATTGGGAAATTGGGGAAGCATTTTATCACACCGATCTTGGTGTGGTCAGATGCTTTGAGGGCAGAGGAGAAATCTAGGGTCTAATAGACCCCAATTTTTTCAAAAAAGAGTACCTGTCACTACCTATTGCTATCATAGGGGATATTTACATTCCCTGAGATAACAATAAAAATGATTTAAAAAAAAAAAATGAAAGGAACAGTTTAAAAATAAGATAAAAAAGCAAAAAAAATAAATAAAAAAAAAAAAAAAAAAAAAAAAAGCACCCCTGTCCCCCCCTGCTCTCGCGCAAAGGCGAACGCAAGCATCGGTCTGGCGTCAAATGTAAACAGCAATTGCACCATGCATGTGAGGTATCACTGCAAAAGTCAGATCGAGGGCAGTAACCTCCTCTGTAAATCTAAAGTGGTAACCTGTAAAGGCTTTTAAAGGCTTTTAAAAATGTATTTATTTTGTTGCCACTGCACGTTTGTGCGCAATTTTAAAGCATGTCATGTTTGGTATCCATGTACTCGGCCTAAGATCATCTTTTTTATTTCATCAAACATTTGGGCAATATAGTGTGTTTTAGTGCATTAAAATTTAAAAAAGTGTGTTTTTTCCCAAAAAAATGCGTTTGAAAAATCGCTGCGCAAATACTGTTTGAAAAAAAAAAAATGAAACACCCACCATTTTAATCTGTAGGGCATTTGCTTTAAAAAAATATATAATGTTTGGGGGTTCAAAGTAATTTTCTTGCAAAAAAAAAAATTTTTTTCATGTAAACAAAAAGTGTCAGAAAGGGCTTTGTCTTCAAGTGGTTAGAAGAGTGGGTGATGTGTGACATAAGCTTCTAAATGTTGTGCATAAAATGCCAGGACAGTTCAAAACACCCCCAAATGACCCCATTTTGGAAAGTAGACACCCCAAGCTATTTGCTGAGAGGCATGTCGAGTCCATGGAATATTTTATATTGTGACACAAGTTGCGGGAAAGAGACAAATTTTTTTTTTTTTTTTGCAGAAAGTTATCACTAAATGATATATTGCTCAAACATGCCATGGGAATATGTGAAATTACACCCCAAAATATATTTTGATGCTTCTCCTGAGTACGGGCATACCACATGTGTGAGACTTTTTTGAGCCTAGCCTCGTACGGGACCCTGAAAACCAAGCACCGCCTTCAGGCTTTCTAAGGGCGTAAATTTTTGATTTCACTCTTCACTGCCTATCACAGTTTCGGAGGCCATGGAATGCCCAGGTGGCACAAGCCCCCCCCCCAAATGACCCCATTTTGGAAAGTAGACACTCCAAGCTATTTGCTGAGAGGTATAGTGAGTATTTTGCAGACCTCACTTTTTGTCACAAAGTTTTGAAAATTGAAAAAAGAAAAAAAAAATGTTTTTCTTGTCTTTCTTCATTTTCAAAAACAAATGAGAGCTGCAAAATACTCACCATGCCTCTCAGCAAATAGCTTGGGGTGTCTACTTTCCAAAATGGGGTCATTTGTAGGGGGTTTGTGCCACCTGGGCATTCCATGGCCTCCGAAACTGTGAAAGGCAGTGAAGAGTGAAATCAAAAATTTACACCCTTAGAAATCCTGAAGGCGGTGATTGGTTTTCGGGGCCCCGTACGTGCAATTCCCCATATGCCCATGGCCTGTGTGAGCAATATATCATTTAGTGACAACTTTGTGCAAAAAAAAAAAAAAATGTGTCACGTTCCCGCATTTTGTGTCAAAATATAAAATATTCCATGGACTCAACATGCCTCAAAGCAAATAGCTTGGGGTGTCTACTTTCCAAAATGGGGTCATTTGGGGGGGTTTTATGCCATCTGGGCATTTTATGGCCTTCAAAACTGTGATAGGTAGTGAGGAGTAAAATCAAAAATTTACGCCCTTAGAAATCCTGAAGGCAGTGATTGGTTTTCGGGGCCCCGTACGCGTCTAGGCTCCCAAAAAGTCCCACACATGTGGTATCCCCGTACTCAGGAGAAGCAGCTGAATATATTTTGGGGTGCAATTCCACATATGCCCATGGCCTGTGTGAGCAATATATCATTTAGTGACAACTTTTTGTAATTGTTTTTTTTTTTTGTCATTATTCAATCACTTGGGACAAAAAAATTAATATTCAATGGGCTCAACATGCCTCTCAGCAATTTCCTTGGGGTGTCTACTTTCCAAAATGGGGTCATTTGTGGGGGTTTTGTACTGCCCAGCCATTTTAGCACCTCAAGAAATGACATAGGCAGTCATAAATTAACCACTTGCTTACTGGGCACTTAAACCCCCCTCCTGTCCAGACCAATTTTCAGCTTTTAGTGCTGTCGCACTTTGAATGACAATTGCGCGGTCATACAACACGGTACCCAAATGAAATTTTTATCATTTTTTTCCCACAAATAGAGCTTTTTTTTGATGGTATTTGATCACCTCTACGGTTTTTATTTTTTGTTAAAAAAATTTAAAAAGACAGAATTTTTTTAAAAAAATTATATTTTTTTAATATTTTGTTATCAATTTTTGCAAACAGTTAATTTTTCTCCTTCGTTTATGTACGCCGATGAGGCGGCACTGATGGGCACTGATGGGTGGCGGTTATGGGCACTGATGGGTGGCAGTGTTGGGCACTGATTGGGCACTGACTGATGGCAGCACTGCTAGGTGGCACTAATAAGTGGCACTTGTGGGCATTGATAGGTGGCACTTGTGGGCATTGATAGGTGGCACTTGTGGGCTTTAATAGGTGGCACTTGTGGGCACTGTGGGCACTGGCAGATGGCACTTGGAGGCACAGATGAGGCATCTGTGCCTCCTTCCTCTTCGGGACCGATGTCCCTTTGACATGAGCCGGTGATCGGCTTTTTTTTCCTCCTCACGCTGTCAGCGTGAGGAGAAAACGAAACCGATCACCGAGCTTTTGTTTACATCATGTGACCAGCTGTCATTGGCTGACAGCTGATCACATGGTAAGGGGCCGGGACCGGCCCCTTACTCGGATCTGTGATCACCCGAGTCTCCGTGACTCGGTGATCACAGCGCGCACACTGCGCGCCCTGCAGGGTGCGCGCGGTGCGCGTGCATAGGGGAGGACGTCATATGACGTCCTCCCGGAGATTGAGGTCCGCGCTGTAGCCGTCATTCGGCTATGGCCCGGACCTCAAGTGGTTAAAGGCTGTGTAAATTCCAGAAAATGTACCCTAGTTTGTAGGCGCTATAACTTTTGCGCAAACCAATAAATATACACTTTTTGACATTTTTTTTACCAAAGACATGTGGCCGAATACATTTTGGCCTAAATGTTTGACTAAAATTGAGTTTATTGGATTTTTTTTACAACAAAAAGTAGAAAATATCATTTTTTTTCAAAATTTTCGTTTTTTTCCGTTTATAGCACAAAAACTAAAAACCGCAGAGGTGATCAAATACCATCAAAAGAAAGCTCTATTTGTGGGAAGAAAAGGATGCAAATTTCGTTTGGGTACAGCATTGCATGACCGCACAATTAGCAGTTAAAGCGACACAGTGCCAAATTGGAAATAGTCCTCTGGTCTTTAGTTGACAGTTTTTTATGTATATCTGGTACTCTCAATTTGTTTGAAAAAATTTTTAGGCACACTATACCTCTGGATTACAGCAACCCACTTCTTGTGCTGCTTAATTCTATTTCAAGACTCCACCATCAAAACTGGAGTTAAAAGTAAGACAAAAGACAGCATCATATGGCAGCCCTGACCGAACCTGGCCCCAATCTGTTACATTAAACTAAAAAAAAGTACCATAATCAAATCCACACATCATGGATCCTAGGCATGGACTGGCCATCGGGTCTACCAGTGGGCGGATGGCTCAGTGGGCCGGTTTCAGTGGCCGCCTAATTTGCCTGTTGTATTGGAGGTCCACGGCGATCTACCCGTCAATCGCTGACAGCTGGTGCCTGATGGGTAGATTGAGATGCATGCAGATTAGCGCAGGAAGCGTGTGTAATAAGTTCTGTCTCCGCTGCTCCCCAGCGGCCCCTCCTCTCTTCTCGTCTATCCCCATTTGCTTAAGACATCATCTGGGATGGACGAGAAGATAGGAGGGGCCTCCGGGGAGCAGTGTGACATGAGAGAGAACATATTACAGATGTTTCCTGCGCTACGCTGCATGCTGGCTGGTAAACGCTGTGCCCTGATGTTCCCGAATATGCCCTGATGTTCCCCAATGTGCCCTGATGTGCCCCAATGTGCTCCAATATGCCCTGATGTGATCCAATGTGCTTTAATGTGCCCCAATGTGCTTTAATGTGCCCTGATGTGCCCCAATATGCCCTGATGTGCGATGTGCCCTGATGTGCCCCAATGTACCCTGGTGTGCTTTAATGTGCCCTGATGTGCCCCAAAATGCCCTGATGTGCTATGTGCCCTGATGTGCCCCAATATGCCCTGACATGCTATGTGCCCTGATGTGCCCCAATGTGCCCTGATGTGCTTTAATGTGCCCCAAAATGCCCTGATGTGCTCCAATATGCCCCAATGTGCCATGTGCCCCGATGTGCTATGTGCCCTGATGTGCCCTGTGTCCTGATGTGCCCCATGCTCTGATGTGCCCTGATGTGCCCCATGCCCTGATGTGCTATGTGCCCCATGCTCTGATGTGCCCCGTGTCCTGATGTGTCATGTGCCCCAATGTGCTATGTGCCCTGATGTGCCCCATGCCCTGATGTGCCTTGTGCCCTGATGTCCCGTGCCCTGATGTCCTGTGCCCTGATTGACCTAATGTCCTGTTCCCCGGTGTGCTGTGCCTCAATGTCATGTGCCCTGCTGTGCCCTGTACCCTGATGTGCTGTGCCCTGTACGCTGATGTGCTGGGCTCTGTACCCTGATGTGCTGTGCCCTGATGTGTACTGTACCCTGATGTGCTGTGACCTGTACCCTGATGTGCTGTGCCCTGATGTGCCCTGCCCTGATATGCTGTGCCCTGTGCCCTGATGTGCCGTGCCCTGGTGTGCTGTGCCCTGTGCGCTGATGTACCATGCCCTGTGCCCTGATGTGCCATGCTCTGTACCCTGTCCTGATGTGCTGTGCCCTGATGTGCTGTGCCCTGTGCCCTGATGTGCCGTGCCCTGATGTGCTGTGCCCTGTGCCCTGATGTGCCGTGCTCTGTGCCCTGATGTGCTGGGCTCTGTACCGTGCCCTAATGTGCTGGGCTCTGTACCGTGCCCTGATGTACACTGTACCCTGATGTGTTGTGCCCTGGGCCGGTCTGGATGAAGTCCAGGGCCACATTTTTGTCCCAGTCCAGCCCTGCTGGATCCCCAAATCCCATCAACTGCCCCATGAACACACAGTACATATTTAGGATATCAAGGATTGCCAAAGCCGGATCAGGAGTCGTTAATACACCTGTGATCTCAGAGATAAGCTGGAGAATCTTTCACCAGAAGTTTGTCAAGTTTTTACACATCCAGAAGATGTGCAGCATATTTCCTATGTGGCAGCACCCTTGCCAGCAAAGAGAAGAATTTGAAGAGGAAAATTAGTCTAATCTATAAGGTGTCTAATACCAACGATTCTTTATTTTGCCAGTGGTTTATGTAATGGGTTATACTGTAGGCAAAAGAGAGAGCCATTGAGATGAAGTGAAGGATTATGGGAAGTCCCTCTCCCATTTTAAAAGAGGGTCTGTTTTGGTAAATCACAGTTTAGGTTATATAATAGGGATATACCCTTGCTATTTTGCTGAAAGAAAGTATAAAACTGAGCAGTGAGAATTTTTTGAGATTAGGCAGGAAGTAAGAGATAAGCTCACCAGTGGGGTCACAGACAGAAATAGTAATATTTTCACAGTCTATTAAAAAAATGTCTGGAGTTACTGTAGGTTTAAACTTTTATAAAGCTGAGCACTTGAAGCAAACACAAATCTGAACAGTATGTCTGGCATAAAGCTTAGCCCCTTTATCAATTCAATTAAGACAAAAATCAATGTGCCTGATCAATGTATGTTTAATGTGATAATCAAAAACTGAATTGCCAGTATGGTTGTGTCATTTTAAAAAATATTTTAAACTCTCTAAGTCAGAGCTCACGTCAATATAAAATCATTCAAAATTAATTGTAAAAGAAAAACAGGACAGTTCATTCAGCTGTTTATTTATTTTATTTTTTATTTTAAATGAGAAAAAAAATTGTGATAAGATGTCTGCTTATTAAAGTCTTTAGAAACAGGAAAATTATGTACCTTATGGACTTTGGAAAGATTTAATCTTAGTATGCCTGCTAGATTACATTATAAATGCATAATTATAATCATTGCTTTTACAGTTTAATGATAATCAGTCAATTACAGTGATTGCTTTATCCTTGCCAAACCATTCCCCTTCTGACCCCACCACAATTTTATATGATTACAGGGGACAACAAAGTTAGCATTTAATAGCAGTTATACTTTTATTTTTAACCCTTGCCAATAAGCTGTTCTCAAAAACTAGGACATTAAATTCTATCTCAGTCTATAAAAATATATGTTGAAAATACAAATTGTGCAATGGCATATCTGCCTCATGCTAATTAATGTAATATTTTTAGTAGCTATCCAGTACTTAGCAAAAACTATATTTTATAATACAATTGTTTCTAATTAAAAAAGACTTCCAGTTCTAAGATGGCAAAGAGAATTATGAATCATATAAACATTAAAAATGATTGCATACTGTATATTCTTAAAAAAAATAAAGGATATGATTTTTCAGTTTTTGTGGTTTGGAAATCGTGAAAAGATCCCCCTGCGGAGGTGACAATTAGGGATGGGCGAACGGTTCAGCCCGAGCATACAGCTGTACAGTGCATTGCAAGCCCTGATTGGCTAAAGCAGTGAAAGCTTAAGCCAATCAGGGCACAGAGCACTGTCAGAGTCATGATTGGACACTGTCATTATGACTTTATCCAATCATGGCTCATTCCCGCCCCACAGTATAAAAGTATTCTTTCAATGCCAGCCATTTTCAGTGTGATTTTGGCGTGGAGAGAGATAGAACATGGCTCTGTTTAGTGCTATCAGTTAGTTAGTGTGCTATACTGTGCTATTTTGCTTCAATTGTCAGACTGCATCAGTAATCTTTACATTAGTGTATAGGTAGAGTAGGGACAGTTCAGCATTAGTGTAGTGGCGGTTGAACACTGTCTATTTGATTGCGTTACTGCCAGTTTAATGCCATTTACTTCTGTGTGTGTTACTGCCAGTTTAACTCCACATCGTTTTGTGTGCGTTACTGCCAGTCTAATGCCATATAGTTTTGCGTGCGTTACTGCCAGTTTAATGCCATATCGCTTTGCGTGCGTTACTGCCAGTTTAACGCCATATAGTTCTGTGTGCATTACTGCCAGTTTAGCGTCATATAGTTCTCTGCATCACTGCACGTTTGGCGCATTATATTGCAGTATATTATAGTGTATCCGTGGAGTGTGTCTGTGTAGTGTGAGTACTCAAATTAAAGTGCACCAAACACCTCTTTACATTGATTAAAGTGCACCTATGTACACATTTCAACTTCTTCTTTACATTTGCTTATAAGCACCGCCCCCTCCTGCCCAATAATGTCTGAGAGGACAACAAGGAGAGGCAGGCATTCCCTTGGCACTGTAAGGGGGGCCAGCAACAAATGTGTCCACAGGCAAAGGTGGACATGGTGGTCAGTCCTCAGGCAGGGCATCATTTCCTCTTTAGTGAGTTTGCCCATGCTATCCAGCCACAGCATGCAGAGGAGGTGGTGGACTGGCTTACTAAACCATCATCATTCTCCTCATCCTCTGTCACACAAGTAGAGACAAGTGTGAAGTCCCCTGCAGTTGCCAGAGTGGATAAACCTGCCTCCTTGTCCACATCTATTCCTGCCATAGCCCCAACATCAGCCATTGAGGAGTCAGCTGAGTTATTTGACCACAGCATCAGCCACTTGCTCCCTGATGATGCCCAGCCATTACTGGATTCAGATGTTGGTTCTGAGGTTGAGGATGACAGGAACATGGGCCTAGAGAGGGGGAGGAATACTGGTAGACAAATTAGCATTCATGTTCCCCAAGCCGCAGTGTATTGCCAAGTTGTCTCCAGTGGTAATGATGAAGATGGAGGAGATGGAGATAATGATGGAGATGATGATGATGATGATGATGATGATGAGGTCACTGATGCGACTTGGGTGCCAGATAGAGCAGAGGAGGAAACTAAAGGTGAGGTGGCACAATCCCAAGGAGGCCGACATCAAGATAGAGTAAAGAGCAGCCACCCTATCCCATTACATTCTGCAGCTGTTATCTCCCGACCCACTCCTCAAAGCTCAGCTGTCTGGGCCTTTTTTAGCACATCTGCAGCAGATCGCACTATTGCCATCTGCAAACTGTGTCTCAGGCACATCAAACATGGCAAAAACACCAACTATTTGGGTACCATATGCCTGACAAGGCATTTAATGTCCAACCACTCAGCCCGTTGGCAAGAGCACCTAAAAGCCACAAAAAGGGGCACAAATCTGTCCCTACTCCTCCTCCTCCTTACCCACTTCAGTCTGCCCCTGCGATACTGAGTCATTACCTTTCAGCAGCCTCCAGTGACAGGGATGATGGTATAGCACAGGGTGTCCCAGGTCCTAGCAGCACATCTGCCAGCAGCACACCACCAGCTGTAGACTGTAGTCGGCAAATTTCTCTGCCCCATCTGCTGCAGCGAAAAAAAAAATACAGTCCTTGTTACCCACATGCCCAGCATCTGAATGCAAGCTTGTCAAAGCTGTTGGCTCTCTAACTTCTGCCTTTCAGCCTGGTGGATTCTGCCCCCTTCCGTGAATTTGCACAATGTGCTGTACCACAATGGCAGGTTCTCAGTCGCAACTACTTTTCACGTAAGTTCATTCCATCCCTTTACCATCACATGGAAGGGAATGTTCTGGCATCATCGGGCAAGGCAGAAAACAAAAAGGATGGAGTAGGGTAACACCTATAATTAAATGATTCTAGGATGGGTAATGTGTCTGTGTGTATAATACACCCTTAACCCATTACTGGAACCAAAGCCAAATACCTGCTGATAGTAGTACAAGATGAAAAATAAACAGGTATGTTCCTCTAGATCATAGCATACATGTCAGAGAGCTCACCTTGCTGGTCATGGGATTGGCCACCAGAGGGAGTGCCTGTGAGCAAGCCGGCCTATTTAAGTTTGTCAGGCACTCTGTTCAGTGCTGCCTGATCATCAGCTTCCTGTGCCGTAGTTCCTGTTTCCTGTCTTGTCTTCCTGTTTACCTGATCTCCTGACGACCCGGATTGCCCTTGGATTCTCCTGTTTGCTGCCTGTACCTGACCTTGGCCTGTTTGACTCCGCTTCTGCCTGCTCCTATTGTACCTTGCTGCCAGTCTGTTGCCGAACCCAGCCTGTCTCCTGACCATCCTGCTCAGTCTCATCGCCTGTGTTCCAGCCTGCACCTGCTGTTCATAGACTGCTATTCCACCAGCGTCTGGACTCTTTCACAGGCTCTCATACCACTCCGCACTCCTGTGCTTCCTGTTACCTTACCAGGGGCCGCGAGTCGGACACGTAAGGGAGCCTACTCTCTGCCCAAGCGGACTCACCGGTCTGGTAAGTAGGAGTCTGATAGTATCAGGCAGCCATGACCGAGTCCGGGCGGGGGCCTCCCCTATGGACGAACTTTGCAGACACTTGGCAGGATTAACCCAAGCAGTCAAAAGTTTACAGGATGGCTATACCTGACTAGAGGAACGTGTTCAGGCCCTGTCTGCACCTACCAATCCTCAGGGGACTTCGTCTGCAACCGGGGCACCCTCCGTAGTCATGCTCCCTCCAGAGCCCAAAGTACCTATACCAGAGCGATTTTTTGGAGACCGTAGTAAATACCGTGCATTCCGGAATGCATGTAGTCTCTATTTTGCTCTGCAGCCTCGGACCTTCTCCCTAGAAGCCACCAAGGTGGGCTTTGTTATTTCCCTGTTGTCCGGTGAGCCTCAAACCTGGGCCCATCACCTTCTGGAACAAAAGTCAGATGCCCTGGAAAGTCTGGACGCCTTCTTCTTGGCGATGTCTCAACTTTATGAGGATCCTCAACTAACCGCTTCTGCTGAAGCTTCCCTGCACTCCCTTCGGCAAGGCCGCAGGGCAGCGGAGGACTATGCTGTTGAATTTAGGCGCTGGAGTTCCGATACGGCATGGAATGACGCGGCTCTGCGTCATCAGTTTAGAATGGGTTTGTCCGATCCACTCAAGGACGAGTTAGCACGGGTTGGGATACCTCAGACCCTGGAAGAATTAATTAACCTCTCAATCCAAATTGACCGTCGTCTGAGAGAACGAAGCACCGAAAGATCTACTAGTGCCTATCGACCCACTTGGATGCTTCCCAGTCCTCCTAGTAGGCCTTTGGCTCCTCCAACCTTTCCAGTTTTCGACACATCAGAGCCTATGCAGCTTGGTCTGCTCCGTCCTTCCTTGACTCCTGAAGAGAAGTTACGAAGACGTAACCTTAACCTATGCCTCTACTGTGGGGAACCTGGGCACTACACCAGCGTCTGCCCCAACAAGACGCGTAAGTGTCGTTCTTATGCTCGTATATGTGCTACTATCATGCCAAAACCTAGTACTCACCTTACCATCTCTGTCACTTTGCAGCTTCCCGGAAAGGCTATCCAAGTTCCAGTCATCGTTGATTCCGGAGCATGCAGCTGCTTCATGGACCAGGCCTTTGCAGCTCAGCATGATATCCCACTCCGACTCAAGACCCAGAGCCTGGCTGTCCACCTTGCAGACGGTTCCGCCCTCCGTTCCGGTCCTGTCATTCAAGAGACTATCCCTATAATAGCTACTATAAACTCTCAACACCAGGAATTCCTCCGTCTAGATGTCATTTCCTCTCCCCTGTTCCCTGTCATCCTGGGCATGCCGTGGTTGCTGGGCCATAACCCCCATATCAACTGGGTTTCTGGGAAAGTGGAGTTTCTCTCTGATTATTGCCAACAACATTGCCTGCCAAGAATGGCCCATGAGATACCTCAACTCCTCGGCCTACACCCTGAAACCAACTCACACCAAGCCATCCCAGAACCCTACCGAGATTTCTCTGATGTATTCAGCAAGAAAGGTGCTGAGACTCTACCGCCACACAGGCCCTATGATTGCCCTATAGAGCTGCTACCTGGGACCGAAGTACCCTTCGGTAGGATCTTTCCATTGACTGAGCAGGAATTGGATACACTAAAACAATACCTTGATGAGAATTTAAAGAAAAAGTTAATCCGCCCGTCCACATCTCCGGCCGGCGCAGGCATATTCTTTGTGGAAAAAAAAGATCATTCCCTTCGGCCATGTATCGACTACCGGGAATTAAATGGGATAACGATCAAGAATCGCTACCCCTTACCCCTGGTGCCTGAATTATTCCAGAGGCTAGGAACGGCAACTGTCTTCACAAAACTGGATCTTCGCGGAGCCTATAATTTAATCCGTATCTGCGAGGGGGACGAGTGGAAAACCGCTTTTCGCACTCGTTTTGGGCATTTCGAGTATTGCGTTATGCCCTTCAGTCTATGCAATGCCCCAGCCACATTCCAACATTTTGTGAACGACATCTTCTGGGAATTTTTGGATCTCTACGTCACCGTCTACCTCGATGACATTCTCATTTTCTCATCATCACTGACTGATCATCGCAGGCACGTCCGGAATGTCCTGGGCACTTCGGGGCTCAGAAGACAACCGAACTGGTGCAGCGCACCTTTTGGTGGCCACAGTTGGCCGAGGACTGTAGGAATTACGTCAGTTCCTGCCACACATGTGCCCGAAGCAAGAATATTCGGACGAAGGCCTGGGGCTTACTGAAACCTTTGCCCATCCCTGACAGACCTTGGAAAATGATTGCGATGGATTTCATTGTGGAACTGCCCCCATCCGAAGGCTTCTCCACCATCTTTGTCATAATTGATAGATTGTCAAAAATGGCTCACTTCTTGCCTATGAAAGGCACACCCTCAGCCGTGGAAACGGCGAAGATTTTCATTAAAGAAATTGTGAGATTACATGGGGTTCCCTCTAATATCGTCTCGGACCGGTGTGTCCAATTCACCTCCAGGTTCTGGAAGGCATTGTGTGGTTCCCTCGAAATTGAGTTAGCGTTCTCTTCAGCCTATCACCCTCAGACAAACGGCCAGACGGAGAGAACCAACCAAACCTTGGAGCAGTACCTCCGTTGTTTCTCGGCCTTTTCCCAGGATGACTGGGTTTCTCTGCTACCAGTTGCGGAGTTTTCATACAATAACTCCCTGCACTCAGCCATCAACCAGACGCCATTTTTTGCTAATTATGGATTTCATCCCTCCTTTCTACCCAGCTCAATACCTGAATGCTCCCTCCCGGCAGTGACCGAGACATTGGAATTCTTCTCTACCAACAACAAACTTCTGCAGGAAACAATGGCCCAATCCCAGGCTTCTTATAAAAAAACGTTCAACAAGAAGAGGCGCGGGGAGCTTATCCTGGAACCTGGCAATCAAGTATGGCTGTCCACAACTAACTTAAAAATGGCTTGCCCTTCTAGGAAACTAGGGCCTAAATTCATGGGACCCTTCTCGGTGAGAAGAAAAATAAACAACGTAGCGTACGAGCTCAGTCTGCCGGACTTCTTCAAAATACACCCGGTTTTCCATGTCTCCTTACTGAAACCGGTCGCTCCTGATCCTTTCCCCAACCGTAGTACCAGTCCTCCTGAGCCTGTTATGATCAATAACGAGGAGGAGTTTGAAATCGAGGCTATCCTGGACTGTAGGAAAAGGCGCAATCAAATACAGTATCTTATTAAATGGAAGGGGTATGGTCCGGAGCAGAGCTGGACTGGGACCAAAATTTGGCCCTGGACTTCATCCAGACTGGCCCACTTTGACAGGTCTCTCCCATGCCGGCTTGCCACCCAAGCCCCCCCCCGCCCACTAGCCATTAGCCGTTCTACATTATTTCTCTTATAGGCAGTACCAGTGGGGAAGCTAGACATTATTTCACCTGGGGCAAAGAATCAGTTTGGCGCCCTCCCCCCCCAATGGGACAAGATTAGGCAGGAAAGTGAGGCCGCCCTCCTTCCAGATCGTATGATGAGCTTCTCAGTGTTGACTCCTGAGCATCATGTCTGCATAACTAGCCAGGGAGAGGAGGTGAGCACTGCGGGGGGGGGGGACAGAGGACCGGAGGGAGGCAGCGGTCCACTGTCACTGAAATCGGCCCACTGAGCCATCGGCCCACCGGGAAACTCCCTGTAGTCCCAATGGCCAGTACATGCCTGGTCCGGAGGACAATTCCTGGGAACCAGAAAACAATTTACATGCCCCGGAACTTTTACAGACTTTCAGAAATGTTCATGCCTCCAAGTTGGCCCGGCTGGGCATCCGGAGGCTGCCCTTAGGGAGGGGGCACTGTCAGAGAGCTCACCTTGCTGGTCATGGGATTGGCCACCAGAGGGAGTGCCTGTGAGCAAGCCGGCCTATTTAAGTTTGTCAGGCACTCTGTTCAGTGCTGCCTGATCATCAGCTTCCTGTGCCGTAGTTCCTGTTTCCTGTCTTGTCTTCCTGTTTACCTGATCTCCTGACGACCCGGATTGCCCTTGGATTCCCCTGTTTGCTGCCTGTACCTGACCTTGGCCTGTTTGACTCCGCTTCTGCCTGCTCCTATTTTACCTTGCTGCCAGTCTGTTGCCGAACCCAGCCTGTCTCCTGACCATCCTGCTCAGTCTCATCGCCTGTGTTCCAGCCTGCACCTGCTGTTCATAGACTGCTATTCCACCAGCATCTGGACTCTTTCACAGGCTCTCATGCCACTCCGCACTCCTGTGCTTCCTGTTACCTTACCAGGGGCCGCGAGTCGGACGCGTAAGGGAGCCTACTCTCTGCCCAAGCGGACTCACCGGTCTGGTAAGTAGGAGTCTGATAATACATAAAAGAAAAGGGCCAAAAGGTCAAGGGACAGGATCAATTAAGGAGGAACACACTGGCTGTGAGCCGTCAGAGCTCAGTCCTTCTTCCTACGCTGTACGGCTGTGGTGCCTGGCATCTACGAGAAAGTACTTTGAGAACAAACAGTGGGAGTCCAGCAGTGTATTGGCTTCCAAGCGCTGAACTGCCTAGGACCCTTGGATCTGGACGTGGCAGCCCCTACACATGCGGGTAATATCTGGTCGCCATACACCATCTGATTTGCTCTCTCATTTGCAACCTGACCACTCCTGTTTGTTTCCTGAGAACAGCTGCTCTCCCTCCCCCCTTTCACACACAGCAGTGGACGGAAGGTATGTGCCTGGCTACTCTTCATTAGGTTTGTGCAGACTGCTTACTACTAGACTATTCTACTTTCATAACTATATTTTCATGCATGTGTAGCAGGACACAGGACTGTCATAATTTATACCGTTTTTATAGGACTTTTTGATTTTCCAGTTTTCAGTGTTTTTCCATCCTAGTTACCTGGATTGGCAGGATCTAAACAGGTTTTCCTCCAGATGCTATTCCTTTTTTCTATACAGCATTGTTTTTGTAGACTGCCTATTTTGACAATATTGTCCCACATATATTGCTCCAATATTCCCAGCAGTGGGTATATAAGGCGGTTACATACAATTTACTTATGAGGATATTGGCATGTATGTTGAGGGCACCAGGTGGTGAATCTGTCACTTTGCACTGTCACGTTGTTAGTGGTGGAGGTTAGTTTAATCGCTTAATGTGTGACTGGAATTCAATTTTATTATCTATTCATGTAATAAATTGTTCCAGTTTATATTCATAGCCAGTGTGTTCCTCCTTAATTGATCCTGTCCCTTGACCTTCTGGTCCTTTTCTTTTATCATTGGGCAAGGCAGTCAGCTGTAAACTCCACCTTACTGCTGACACATGGTTATGCAAGCATGGGCAGGGATGATATATTTTGTTCACACCACACTGGGTAAAGCTGCTTGCAACTCGAAAGGATGCAGGACAGGGCTTGGTGCTGCAGCTTGTTGTGCCCCCATGATGATACCAGACCTGTGAGCTCTACCCCCTCCTCCTCCTCCTCTGCCACCTCCATGCCCTCCTCTGCAGAATTGTCCTATGAACATTAGGTACCCCCCCTAAGCGTTCAAAGGGCTATTCCTAGAGCCAGGCTAAAAGGTGCCATGCAGTGATTCAGCTGGTGTGTTTAGGGGACAGGAACCACACTGGAGCAGAGATTCTTGCAGCTCTGCAGAGACAGACCCAGAGGTGGTTCACACCACACCAGCTGGAGCCAGGAATGGTGGTGTCCGATAATGGCTCAAACCTTCTGTTCTCCCTTAGGGTAAGTTGACACATGTGCCACGCCTGGCACATGTCCTCAATTTGGTGGTGCAGCGTTTCCTAAGTGCATACCCAGGATTGCAAGATGTACTAAAACAGGCCAGAAGAGTCTGTAGCCATTTCAGGTGGTCACACACAGCCAGTGCTCGGTTGGCTGAAATTCAGCGGGAATTCCACCTGCTCATAAATTGCCTGATTTTGACCCACCAGGTGGAACTCAACTTTGGGAATGCTGCAGTGGCTATACATGCAGCAGAGGGCCATCAATGAGTATCTGTGCCAGTACGGCATGACGACAGGCTCAGGCCGCCTCGGCTTCTTCCCCCCACGCCAATGGCTGATCATTAACCACTTGACGACCGCCCCACGCCGATTTACGTGGGCAAGGTGGCACGGACAGGCAAAATCACGTACATATACGTGATTTGCCTTCCGCGGGTGGGGGGTCCGATCGGACCCCCCCCGGTGCCCGAGGCGGTCGTCTTTTGTCCCACGGCAATCGGAGATGAGGGGGAGGCCATCCGTACGTGGCCCCCCCCTCGCGATCGCCGCCGGCCAATCACATCATTCCTTTGCTGCTGTATGCTAAACAGCAGCAAAGGAAATGATGTCATCTCTCCTCGGCTCGGTAATTTCCGTTCCGGCCCGAGGAGAGAAGACAGGTATGTGAGTGCACCAACACTACACAACACAGTAGAACATGCCAGGCACACTAAACACCCCGATCCCCCCCCCCGATCGCCCCCCGATCCCCCCCCCGATCACCCCCCCCCCGTCACAAACTGACACCAGCAGTTTTTTTTTTTTTTTCTGATTACTGCATTGATGTCAGTTTGTTACAGTGTTGGGACAGTTAGTATTACCCCCCTGTAGGTCTAGGATACCCCCCTAAGCCCCCCTAATAAAGTTTTAACCCCTTGATCACCCCCTGTCACCAGTGTCGCTATGCGATCATTTTTCTGATCGCTGTATTAGTGTCGCTGGTGACGCTAGTTAGGGACCTAAATATTTAGGTTCGCCGTCAGCGTTTTATAGCGACAGGGACCCCCATATACTACCGAATAAATGTTTTAACCCCTTGATGGCCCCCTAGTTAACCCTTTCACCACTGATCACCGTATAACTGTTACGGGTGACGCTGGTTAGTTTGTTTATTTTTTATAGTGTCAGGGCACCCGCCGTTTATTACCGAATAAAGGTTTAGCCCCCTGATCGCCCGGCGGTGATATGCATCGCCCCAGGCAGCGTCATATTAGCGCCAGTACCGCTAACACCCACGCACGCAGCATACGCCTCCCTTAGTGGTATAGTATCTAATCGGATCAATATCTGATCCGATCAGATCTATACTAGCGTCCCCAGCAGTTTAGGGTTCCCAAAAACACAGTGTTAGCGGGATCAGCCCAGATACCTGCTAGCACCTGCGTTTTGCCCCTCCGCCCGGCCCAGCCCAAGTGCAGTATCGATCGATCACTGTCACTTACAAAACACTAAACGCATAACTGCAGCGTTCGCAGAGTCAGGCCTGATCCCTGCGATCGCTAACAGTTTTTTTGGTAGCATTTTGGTGAACTGGCAAGCACCAGCCCCAGGCAGCGTCAGGTTAGCGCCAGTAGCGCTAACACCCACGCATGCACCGTACAGCTCCCTTAGTGGTATAGTATCTGATCGGATCAATATCTGATCCAATCAGATCTATACTAGCGTCCCCAGCAGTTTAGGGTTCCCAAAAACGCAGTGTTAGCGGGATTAGCCCAGATACCTGCTAGCACCTGCATTTTGCCCCCTCCGCCCGACCCAGCCCAGCCCACCCAAGTGCAGTATCGATCGATCACTGACACTTACAAAACACTAAATGCATAACTGCAGCGTTCGCAGAGTCAGGCCTGATCCCTGCGATCGCTAACAGTTTTTTTGGTAGTATTTTGGTGAACTGGCAAGCACCAGCCCCAAGCAGCGTCAGATTAGCGCCAGTACAGCTAACACCCACGCATGCACCGTACACCTCCCTTAGTGGTATAGTATCTGAACGGATCAATATCTGATCCGATCAGATCTATACTGGCGTCCCCAGCAGTTTAGGGTTCCCAAAAACGCAGTGTTAGCGGGATCAGCCCAGATACCTGCTAGCACCTGCGTTTTGCCCCTCCGCCCGGCCCAGCCCAGCCCACCCAAGTGCAGTATCGATCGATCACTGTCACTTACAAAACACTTAACGCATAACTGCAGCGTTCGCAGAGTCAGGCCTGATCCCTGCGATCGCTAACAGTTTTTTTGGTAGCTTTTTATTGAACTGGCAAGCGCCAGCGGCCTAGTACACCCCGGTCGTAGTCAAACCAGCACTGCAGTAACACTTGGTGACGTGGCGAGTCCCATAAGTGCAGTTCAAGCTGGTGAGGTGGCAAGCACAAGTAGTGTCCCGCTGCCACCAAGAAGACAAACACAGGCCCGTCGTGCCCATAGTGCCCTTCCTGCTGCATTCGTCAATCCTAATTGGGAACCCACCGCTTCTGCAGCACCCGTACTTCCCCCATTCACATCCCCAACCAAATGCAGTCGGCTGCATGAGAGGCATTTTCTTTATGTCCTCCCGAGTACCCCTACCCAACGAACCCCCAAAAAAGATGTCGTGTCTGCAGCAAGCGCGAATATAGGCGTGACACCCTCTATTATTGTCCCTCCTGTCCTGACAATCCTGGTCTTTGCATTGGTGAATGTTTTGAACGCTACCATTCATTAGTTGAGTATTAGCGTAGGGTACAGCATTGCACAGACTAGGCACACTTTCACAGGGTCTCCCAAGATGCCATCGCATTTTGAGAGACCCGAACCTGGAACCGGTTACAGTTATAAAAGTTAGTTACAAAAAAAGTGTAAAAAAAAAAAAAAAAATATATATAAAATAAAAAAAAATAGTTGTCGTTTTATTGTTCTCTCTCTCTCTCTATTCTCTCTCTCTTGTTCTGCTCTTTTTTACTGTATTCTATTCTGCAATGTTTTATTGTTATTATGTTTTATCATGTTTGCTTTTCAGGTATGCAATTTTTTATACTGTACCGTTTACTGTGCTTTATTGTTAACCATTTTTTTGTCTTCAGGTACGCCATTCACGACTTTGAATGGTTATACCAGAATGATGCCTGCAGGTTTAGGTATCATCTTGGTATCATTCTTTTCAGCCAGCGGTCGGCTTTCATGTAAAAGCAATCCTAGTGGCTAATTAGCCTCTAGACTGCTTTTACAAGCCGTGGGAGGGAATGCCCGCCCCCACCGTCTTCCGTGTTTTTCTCTGGCTCTCCTGTCTCAACAGGAAACCTGAGAATGCAGCCGGTGATTCAGCCAGCTGACCATAGAGCTGATCAGAGACCAGAGTGGCTCCAAACATCTCTATGGCCTAAGAAATCGGAAGCTATGAGCATTTTATGACTTAAATTTCGCCGGATGTAAATAGCGCCATTGGGAAATTGGGGAAGCATTTTATCACACCGATCTTGGTGTCATCAGATGCTTTGAGGGCAGAGGAGAGATTTAGGGTCTAATAGACCCCAATTTTTTCAAAAAAGAGTACCTGTCACTACCTATTGCTATCACAGGGAATATTTACATTCCCCGAGATAACAATAAAATGATTAAAAAAACAAAAAAACAAAAAGAAAGGAACAGTTTGTCGTCAAACGTAAACAGCAATTGCACCATGCATGTGAGGTATCGCCACGAAGGTCAGATCGAGGGCAGTAATTTTTGCAGTAGACCTCCTCTGTAAATCTAAAGTGGTAACCTGTAAAGGCTTTTAAAGGCTTTTAAAAATGTATTTATTTTGTTGCCACTGCACGTTTGTGCGCAATTTTAAAGCATGTCATGTTTGGTATCCATGTACTCGGCCTAAGATCATCTTTTTTATTCCATCAAACATTTGGGCAATATAGTGTGTTTTAGTGCATTCAAATTTAAAAAAGTGTGTTTTTTCCCCAAAAAATGCGTTTGAAAAATCGCTGCACAAATACTGTGTGAAAAAAAAAAAATGAAACACCCACCATTTTAATCTGTAGGGCATTTGCTTTAAAAAAATATATAATGTTTGGAGGTTCAAAGTAATTTTTTTGCAAAAAAAAATAACTTTTTCATGTAAACAATGAGTGTCAGAAAGGGCTTTGTCTTCAAGTGGTTAGAAGAGTTGGTGATGTGTGACATAAGCTTCTAAATGTTGTGCATAAAATGCCAGGACAGTTCAAAACCCCCCCCAAATGACCCCATTTTGGAAAGTAGACACCCCAAGCTATTTGCTGAGAGGCATGTCGAGTCCATGGAATATTTTATATTGCGACACAAGTTGCAGGAAAGAGACACATTTTTTTTTTTTTTTTTTTTTTTGCACAAAGTTGTCACTAAATTATATATTGCTCAAACATGCCATGGGAATTTGTGAAATTACACCCCAAAATACATTCTGCTGCTTCTCCTGAGTACGGGGATACCACATGTGTGAGACTTTTTGGGAGCCTAGCCGCGTACGGGACCACCATGCCTCTCAGCAAATAGCTTGGGGTGTCTACTTTCCAAAATGGGGTCATTTGGGGGGGTTTTGTGCCACCTGGGCTTTCCATGGCCTCCGAAACTGTGATAGGCAGTGAAGAGTGAAATCAAAAATTTACACCCTTAGAAATCCTGAAGGCGGTGCTTGGTTTTCGGGGCCCCGTACGCGGCTAAGCTCCCAAAAAGTCCCACACATGTGGTATCCCCATACTCAGGAGAAGCAGCTGAATGTATTTTGGGGTGCAATTTCACATAGGCCCATGGCCTGTGTGAGCAATATATCATTTAGTGACAACTTTTTGTAAATATTTTTTTTTTTTTTTTTTTTGTCATTATTTAATCACTTGGGACAAAAAAAATAAATATTCAATGGGTTCAACATGCCTCTCAGCAATTTCCTTGGGGTGTCTACTTTCCAAAATGGGGTCATTTGGGGGGGGGTTGTACTGCCCTGCCATTTTAGCACCTCAAGAAATGACATAGGCAGTCATAAACTAAAAGCTGTGTAAATTACAGAAAATGTACCCTAGTTTGTAGACGCTATAACTTTTGTGCAAACCAATAAATATATGCTTATTGACATTTTTTTTACCAAAGACATGTGGCCGAATACATTTTGGCCTAAATGTATGACTAAAATTTAGTTTATTGGATTTTTTTTATAACAAAAAGTAGAAAATATCATTTTTTTTTCAAAATTTTCGGTCTTTTTCCGTTTATAGCGCAAAAAATAAAAACTGCAGAGGTGATCAAATACCATCAAAAGAAAGCTCTATTTGTGGGAAGAAAAGGACGCAAATTTCGTTTGGGTACAGCATTGCATGACCGCGCAATTAGCAGTTAAAGCGACGCAGTGCCAAATTGGAAAAAGACCTCTTGTCCTTAGGCAGCATAATGGTCCGGGGCTCAAGTGGTTAAGGATGCATGCACTGTATTGTCACCATTTGAGGAGGCCACAAGGATAATGAGCAGTGACAGTGCATGGATCAGTGACACAATCCCTGTTGTGTTTATGCTGGAGCAGACTCTGTTATGAACAGAGCACTGGAGGCAGAGCAGCAGGAGGAAGAGGAGGACTTCCTTTCCTCTCAAGGCCCACTTAATCCAGACACCATCATTCCTATGTCACAGAACACACAGGAGGAGAGAGGGGAGGAGGATTAGGAGGAGGATTCTGGCACTTTCATAGGCTTCGAAGAAGAGGAAGACATGCGTAAATCTGTAAGCGATTGCTTTCCAACCCCAGGACCCTTGGGAGTAGTATATGGCTGGGAGGAGGAAGTTCCAGATGCTGTCATCCTGAGTGACCCCGAGAAGTCTGTTTCTCAAGCCTCTGCAGATTTGAGGCGCATGGGCAACCTCATGCTTCAAAGCCTGTGAAAGGACCCAAGAATATGTGGCATAGAGGAGAAAGATGATTACTGGTTGGCAACACTCCTTGACCACCATTATAAGGGGAAGGTCTCAGAACTCATCCCGTCTCCACAGAGAGTGCAGAAGAAAAAATCTCTTGAGGACACTTTAAAGAGGATTTTATTGAATATTTTTCCTGACTTCAGTAGGCTACAGTGTGGTAGAAAACGTTGTTTTGAGTCTTCTGTTTGTCAAGAGAGGAGCGTTGGAGAAGGCGTCCGCCTAAGTGAGGCATTTTGGAATTTTTTTAGTCCTCGCTGCCCAGGGCTGTCAGCTTCCACATCCCATCGGCAGCGTCTGCATCACATGGTGGACGATTATCTTGGGGCCGAAACAGAGATGGAGAGCTTTCCAGCTGACGATCCACTGACTTACTGGGTCATGAGAATAGACCACTGGCTAGAACTTGCCCAGTATGCTATGGAGTTGTTGGGCTGCCCTGCATCCAGCGTGCTTTCAGAATGGGCATTCAGTGCTGCAGGAGGTTTCATTACTGATAATGCAAAAAAGGGAATTTGGGACTTTATATGAAGCGCTTAAGTAGTGGAGATGAATGGTACCATATTAAATTGCATTGTAAAGTGTTTATTGGTTATAATAAATAATAAACAATAAAGAGAGTATTCGTTTCATATACAGTAACAAATGTTTTCATTTTATATAAGTATGAGAATTATACACATAATATGGTAGAAAATATATATGCACGTATGCAGCACATGGTTTAATGTTGAAAATAAGGAAGGTGTAAATGGGTAGAATTCCATATAAAATGTAGCTGGGGCATCAAAAACAGAGCTCGACGCTTTTCGTGGGCATTCCCACTCATCAGGAGCTGATGTACCCCAAAATTCCTAAAAAATACATATGAAGATAATAAGCCATGGTGTCCATATATAAAAGTAAAAATTATATTAAGTATATAAATGAATAAATGTTGGTATATCCAAATAGTTGGATCGAATGCACTCACCAACCCGGACAGCAAGTGCGGTGTGCGGCGATGGGCGCAGGGTGGGCCAGAAGCATAGCCTCCCCACGGGAGCCGAGGCGGCATAGATATAGATGCAACAACGGGCAGGGTGAAGAAGGACAAGATGAAGCAGAAAGTGTTCAAGGTCAGGAATGTATGGTGATGGGATTGGAGCAAACATATCTGAAAACAAAATATTATGTATATATATAAATAAAATAATAATAATCAATCCGAATGGTGGATTCAGTGAACTAAAAGGAAGAAATGATGGCGTGTGTGATGAAAAAGTGGGTGAATATTGAAAATCTATATATTACACATAAGTGACAGTGGATATGAATATGTAGGGTGACCAAATTGGGATGAGAAATGGTGGCGATTGGTGCAAAGAAAAAGGTTGACAGTGAAAAAAGAAGGGGTGACACAAGGAGGTGAAATCACCGAAGGGAGGACATCTGAACCCAGGTGGAACAGCCAATAGGTTGGAAAAAAAAAAACAAAAAAAAAAAACACACAAATAAAACAACCTACCCCATTGTGGCATGTAGGAGCATCACCAGCCAAATGTGGACCGCAAGGCTGGTGTGCAGTCATCCCAGGAAGAGACCAGCCGTGTCAGCAGCCAGCTCCAAGTGGGGAATATAAATATGCCGCCAACGCCACGTGGGTGAGGAGGAGCCGCCGCACTTGAGCTGAGTATACACTCAGCTGTCGGTGCGGAGGAAATCCTACCCTGATGACCCCGGGTGGACACGCTGTACGTCAGCGCGGTGACGTCAGAATGTGACGTCACACGCCCGACGTAAGATACGTGGCGCCGATGCGCAGAGGGGCATCCGCCCAAAGTCTCCCGTCACATAGTGAATGGGAAGAAAGGGAGGACCCACTGGCGCATCGCAGCTCCCACAGAGAGGAAGACCAGCAACGCCCAAACGTCCAATGCACCGCACACAAGCACAAAAACTGGCCAGGTGGGGGGCGTGCTCGGGATCGCTAGAAGGAAAAAGCCATGTATGGCAAAAGATCGGTAACCAAGGTGCTGCCTAAGAAAATTAGAGAATAGCATATAATTAAGTAAACAGTTATAAACAATAATATGTCCATGACTGAATTCAGTATAAATATTGTATAAACCATAAAGGGGCAATATCTTATATATGATGATACCCTGTAATTAAGGGCAAAACTCACACCGGGACGGTAGGGGAACACTACCAATCCCATGTACCTAATTGCTTCCATCCCGATAATTTATGAAAAAAGGAGGGGGGTGTGGGACTTTAAATGAGGCGCAATTAAGTGCCTCCATCCCGATATTTGGTAAATATTAAGAACATTACGCTTCCTTATTCTCAACATTATTCTCAACATTAAACCTTGTGCTGCATACGTGCATATATATTTTCTACCATATTATGTGTATAATTCTCATACTTATATGAAATGAAAACATTTGTTACTGTATATGAAACGAATACTCTCTTTATTGTTTGTTATTTATTATAACCAATAAACACTTTACAATGCAATTTAATATGGTACCATTCATCTCCACTACCTAAGCGCTTCATATAAAGTCCCAAATTCCCTTTTTTGCATATACCAAATATCGGGATGGAGGCACTTAATTGCGCCTCATTTAAAGTCCCACACCCCCCTCCTTTTTTCATCATTACTGATCATAGAACGCATCTGTCCACAGACTCTGTGGACCGTTTGACTTTTATAAAAATGAATCAGTCCTGGATTACCAGCTATGAAGCCCCTGATGCCGATGTCACTGATTAAGTCTTTTTGGGATGCGGAATCTCTGCAGGACTTCGAGGCTGCCTAGCTTTGAGGGTGTTCAATTATTTAATCTGGAAGAATGTTTTTGGTATAGGTTTCATGGGCATGATTAACACCAAAAGACCAATTTTTCAGCACCTGTTTCACAGGTGCATATCATTGCAATTTTTTACAGCAATGCCAATTCTTGCTTTCATCAAGATTACCTCTATAGGGTTATGGTGGGAAGGTGCCACCGACACCCAAAGACCAATTTTTACGCACCTGTTACTTCTATCCAAAGTCAAAGTGACACCAGAATGTATCCAAAAAATCTCTAATCTTGTTCCCAGTGCACTACATTGTGGCCTCATCATACACACTGGCTCCCCAGCTGTTGCTGAGCAAAATAAAGGCAGCTTGCAGGGAAAATGTTTTTTTTTTTTGGCTTTATAAAATGCAATTATTGCTTCAGCAGATTCTAGACATGGTACAGATCTGCCACTTTACAGGTAGACTAAGGGGATCCCCAGGCATTATATTGGAAGCAATTTTTCATTTTTATGCTTTCACTTAAAAAAAAAAAATCACTGCTCATTAAAAAATTATGTTTTTCAAGCTTTTTTTATTGATACATGTCCCCCAGGGCAGGACCCGGACCCCTATAACCATTGTGTGTCCAATTACTTGCATATAAGCCTTCAAAATGGCCACTTTTGATTTTTGATGTTCGTGTCCCATTGACTTTAATGGGGTTCGGTATTCGGGTCCAAACTTTTGCGGTGTTCGAAAGTTCTGGTGCGAACCGAACAGGGGTCCGTTCGGCCCATTCCTAGTGACAATCATTGTAAACTTTTTGAGAGAGAGGTATGGTGGATTTTGACCCTCTAGACTAGAATGCCTATTGGTTTGAATTCCCAATATGATGTGGATCTCTTTCTAAAATAATTGCAGATATTGATTTATTTTCATGCCTAATTTTCTCTACCTGTAAAATTCATTCATAATTTAATTCATTTATCTTATGCTTGTTCAACCTTTAATATTTGCATCCATCTAATAGCTGTTCCATTACTGCTTTTTTATTGTTACGCCTGTTATTGATATATTGAGTGATGAAGAGATGGAGCTTGTGTATTATACTATATATACTTTGTGTCTTAATTTATCATGTGCTGTGATCAAAAGGCTTTCTGATGAAACACGCACGTCCCTGTTTTATACTCACTGTCATGTACTAATACAGTAATTTGCGTGGACTCAGGAGTTGCCGGCTCTATTTTTTCATTCAAGTAGCACTTGTGTTTGATGGACAGATGACATTAGAGCCAGAGCACCCATTTTGTGGATTCCAGTATAGGCTTGCACGTAGACTCCACTGTTCTGAGCGCTGCACCTGCCTGACATTTCCTATTGGATTACCTCTGTTTGTAGCCTGCTCTGTGGATTTGAGCAGTACACAGATATTACGTGTATGGAATCTATTTGTCCACATATGATACGTTTGACAGTTACATAAGTGAATATTTGACTATGTACACTTTACAATGAGATTGCAATTCTTTTGGGTCAATATGCATTGAATAACCAAGATA
The DNA here is from genome assembly GCF_042186555.1 of Aquarana catesbeiana. Lineage (NCBI taxonomy): Eukaryota > Metazoa > Chordata > Amphibia > Anura > Ranidae > Aquarana > Aquarana catesbeiana. Next base: position 303,682,732 of record NC_133324.1, read on the forward strand.
TCTCAGGTATACACCAAATATCCTGTACCAATATCAGAGGACATTGCTTGTACCACCATTTTTGGCAATTTGAAAATGTCTTTATACAAAGAAACCTGAGTTTGGTGGGATCTTACTAGATTAAGACAATATGTTGGTGAATCCATGATTCCTAGAGGGTTAAGGATAAAAAAAAGATTCCTTCCATTATATTCTTGGATGAATTTTTGGTTGAACGGAATAATATTCTTTGCTCAATGGATCTGATGAGGCTAATAATTACAAAGGAGGAGAACCAGGCGCATGCGCGGCAGCTCGGTGGATGGCAGCCTGATCCCTGAGCTCTGCACCGGTCCGGCCGCTTAACGGACACAGCGCCACACAAAGCCCCGATCCCCGGCCCCAAACAGCCAGCGAGGGCAGGGGAAGTGATAAAGAACCTCTGGATGGCGGGTGGTCCGGCAAGGAGAGACCTGTCCTGAGTTCTGGACACCGGACCGGGACCCGCGGCCTCAGCCAAGATGGCGCCGAACGCTGCAATACACGGAGGCACACAGGAGATAGAGGACTCTATAGCTGATCAGGATGTTTGCTCAGCAGGGCCAGCAGGCCCCACAGTGAGTACTTACTCCCTGGGATGCTTGTCTCTCACCTCCACAGAATCTCTAATCGGCAGGACCCTAGAGGATATGCCTCTCTCCCCATGGGAGATCCCACAGCCAGCCCTGGAGGTAGTGAGGCCTACCTACGAGGCATCCCCTCCTCCCCTCAGGACTTTTCCTCCATGATATCCATATTTGCCACTATGTTATCCAGAGGTCTTTCACAGACTGCCACTCAAATTACCTCTGCCATCCAGGCTGACCTACAGCATTTAGGGACTAGAACTGAAATAATTGAAAACAAATCTGACCAAATAATTACCAGAGTGAACCAGAACACTGCCCGTATCCAAGACTTGCAGGAACAGCTCGAGACTGCCCTTTCTAAAATTGACGATCTCGAAAATCGTTCGAGGAGATATAATTTCCGCTTCAGAGGGGTATCGGAATCATTCAAGGACACTGATCACATCGTTAAAACATTTATTAAGGAACTAATCCCCAACATCCCAGCTCACCGCCTAGAGATGGACCACGCTCACAGAGCACTACAGCCTCCCCACCAAGATGGCCTACCATGGGACATTATTGTCAAACCGCACTTCTACAAAGTTAAGGAGGAAGTGATGCAGCGGTCACGCACAGAAGGACCACTAATGTTCCAAGGCCACCCCATACAAGTCTGCTGATCTGTCCCTGTTCACAATACAAAAAAGGAGAGCTCTGAAACCGCTCTTACAGGTGCTACAGATGGTCCTTCCCTTTTCGACTATCCTTTTTCTTCAACAACAAACCATACGGTTTCTCTTCACACATGGAAGGGGAAAAGCTCCTCCTTCGACTGGGCCTCATCTCCCAAGATTCAGAGTCAAAAACGCCTGGCAAGGCCCCCAGCTTGTCAGCCAAGAGGCCTCCACCCCCCAGCCCCATTGCCCCAGCGTGGCAGAAGCATATGTCTAAAAAATCCAAGGAATCCAGGCCTCCCTAGCCACAGCAGAAGTCCCGAGTACCATGTAGACTTGCCCTGATCCTCGTCGGTCCTATTGGATCCTCAGCTGAACATTTGTTCAATTTTCCCTGATGGCAACGCCAGACTTGGCACTCCTTACCCCAGCCCTTCGGTTGGGAAATGCCGAACGATTCCATATCTATCTTTTCCCCTTTTTTTTTTTTTTACTTTTGTCTCTCCTCGCTCCAAAAGTTTTAAGTCCGAGGACTTGTTATTTTTTTTGTTTTTTCTGGTTCTTATAACTAAGACTTCAGTAGTTCGAAAATTTTTTGTTTTACTGTTGCACTACATTTGGTCATATGTTCTGACCATGGTTTGGTTAAAACTAAGATGCCCCTATACATAACTAGCTAATTTTAGAGTGTAGGAACATAACTTATGGGAGTCGTTGCTCCCTTCAGACTTTGTATTTACTCTGCTTTACTGACTTCCATGGGTGGGGGGGGTGCTTCCCTCTGACCTCGGAGCTGCCTCATTCTGGCCTCCTATCAAGGGGGCCTTGGCCGACTCAGTGGTCCGGGGAAACTGCTCCCACCAGGAACTCTACACATTTACAGGGGCTTGGCCTTAACACACTGTTACGTTTTGGTCGCTGGTGTCGGTCGGAGCGGCTGTCTTGCTGCTCCTCCTGTCTCTGATTGGAAAAGGCGGGTATTTCCCCTTTTTTCACTTAGAGACTACTGACTCCTCCGAATCTCGGAGGTGTCTCCTTCAATATTGTCTTGGGGAACGGAAGGATGGTGGGGGGGATTTGGATCTCTCACACCATCAGGAATGGGGAAAATTGTGTTCCTCTTGGTTTTACTTATTAACTAGATTGCCTACCTATACCCTCTACAGTCTCCACTTCTTCTCCTCCTCTCCTTCGAAGGTCACCTAGATTTCTACGTCCATCCGAATCAGGGATCCCTCACAGCTTTGCACAAGGTAAGTCCCACTCATCTCAGGCAGACACCATATTTCTGATCTATGTCCGTAACTAATGTACCACCACCACAACTCCATATAGTATCACATAATGTGCAGGGTCTTAACTCCCCTGTTAAATGCAGAAAATTGTTCAAACTCTATCAATCTCAAAAGTTTGAGGTTCTCCTGCTTCAGGAGACCCATTTCCCCAAGTCCTACAATCCATCATTTATCCATCAACACTTCCCCCAATTCTATCTCTCCAACGCAGAGAATAAAACAAAAGGTGTAGCCGTCTGTTTTTCCAAACACTTAAATGTCACTATGTCACATATCACCAAAGACCCCATGGGTAGATATATCCTGGTCAAGGGCACCATAGATGGAATGCTATATTTGTTTGTCTCTTACTATGCCCCAAACAAGGGCCAAGACAAATTTTTTACCTCAATGATGCACTCCCTTGCACCCCGATTGGAAGGTATCATTATTTTAGGGGGAGACTCGAATATAGCGTTTGATCTAACTCTAGACAAGTCGGGTTCAGGCCATTAACGCTCCAGACGACCCCCCAAAAGAAGTATAAAAATTGCCAAGCTCCTATATGACGCTGGACTGGTAGACATTTGGAGGGAACTGAAGCCCCACTCTAAAGACCACACACATTACTCCGCTCCCCACCAGACTTGTGCCAGGATAGATCATGTTTTACTACAAACGAAATATATACCCCTTGCGATAAAGTCGACTATCAGAGATTCCCCTCTATCTGATCATTCTATGGTCACGCTCTCTATCCGCCTCACAGATTATACCAAAAAAGAATTTAAGTGGCGACTCAATGAATCACTCCTAAGTAACCCGGTCCACTATACTTTACTTGAGAGGGAACTCAAAGATTACTTTCATACCAATGACACAGGGGCAATCTCCCCGCCCACACTATGGGCAGCCCACAAAGCTGTAATCTCACTAAAGAATACCTGGTAGCCTGTAAGCATAATAAACGAGAACACACCCAATCTTCTTTACAAAAACTAGAAACCGCCAGATTAAAACTCAACCCGGCCCTCACTACTGAAGCCGAGAGACACCTTCATTGGTCAGGGGCGAGGTTTTACTCCCAAAAAGATAAAATAGGGACCAAACTAGCCTCCAAACTTTCTCCCAAACCACGTCTGTTGGTATTCCCCAAAATCCGTTTGCAATCTGGCACATTTACACAGAATCCACAACGTATTATGGAATGCTTCCAAGACTGCTACGCTTACCTTTACAAAAATAGCTCTTCCCCCAATCTCACCTAGTTCCTCGACTCAATTCAATTACCCAAACTTTCCACGGACCACACTGAACTTCTTGACCCTCCCATTGCCTCCTCGGAGGTGAAAAAAATACCCCCGATCTCAGGGAGATCGGCTGATAATTTTCAATCGCTAAGGGGTCTTTTCCTGGTTTGGGAATGACAGAGATGTATGCTAAGTTTGAGGGATTATCCAAGGGAGATCCTAATTGTAGGGAGTTAAAAAATCTGACCAGGTAAGGTGTAAGGATATCGGCAAATTTTTATAGTAGGTCACAGAGAAACCATCAGGGCCGGGGGCAGAGCCCTGTTTGAGGCTCTTGATGGTCTCCTTGGTCTCCGAGGAGGTAATACTAATAGAAAAAGGTTACCATCCAGCTAGATCATGTATGTTGCCAACATCCCTAGATTGATAGGTGAAAAAAATACCCCCAAATAAGGTTGTGGGATTTTAACGGCAACAGCGTAATGTAAAAACAAGTTTATTCCATAGAAAAATGTATATGTATACAAAACATTAGCATAGTTAATAAACATAACACAGTGAACACAATAAAAAGCTGAAACACAGCTGTACTGATGTGCATTGGATAAAGATGCTTGTAATGTCTTCCACGAAGGCCTACGCGTTTTGGGACTGAAACTGACCGTCCCTTCGTCAAGAGCGACTCGTGGGACAAGCTCTTACTGTATGGTGAAATACAAGATTAGAAAAAATATAAATAAATACAACATTTTCTACCGCATAATATTGTCATAGCATTGCATAGAGAACATGAAGTCTATGAAACCAAAACAAGAGAAACAGCCTACCCAAACATGACAGTGTTGGAGCACCCATTGCCCAAATCATGGTGGCGGATATGTCAAAACCACCCACAGATCCAAAAACCGGAGCCTGGGTGTGTATGGCTGGCCCCACTCTGCCCACACTGATCCACCCCCAAAAAAAGAGACACCGAATCACGGAGCCTGTCCAAGAGGGTATTGTGTCAGGAAGGCACAGACCCAAGTGGATGTCTGAAAAGGATAATAAAAAATATGGTATTCAATTAAAGATTATCTAAGTCAAAAATATCAGTCCAAGGGTCATAGTTGGCTCAGTAAATAGTATCGTACTTGAGTGCAAGAGAATATACAGTGGTGAATCTAGGGCGAGTAGAAAAAAGGGCTATATGAAGGGAGTGTGGGGTACCAATTGAATGGTCATTGATTAGCTCGCATGAACATATTGATCTTCACACCAGCAGAGTCTGCAAACAAACAGAGAGAGTGCTGTGTGAGAGAAGGTAAATCAATGTAAAGTAAGTAAAGTGCCTGGACTTATATAAAGCGACAAGGCAAAAGCTTACATACCGGTATAAAGCTCTTTAGTTAGTGGGCGTCAGATCTTGCAGCATCTATGTCCAAACGGGTCACCTCCGTTCAGGGCAATGACAGACTGACACTGATCACTGCAGCATTTAAAAGACTAAAAGGGGAGGGTCGGGCGTGACACTGATCTGTCAATTAGCATGGATCACGTTAGCATGGAAGAGGGCAAAGAAAAAGGAACCTCCAAGTGAGAGTGATTTTGCGGCAACACCGCACTCTCATGGGCATCCCCACATTCTCACTCCAGTCAGGATTAGCCCAGAACTCCTCCCACTCTTCTGTGAGAGGAGACAGAGCGCAGCCAACTGTATCTTAGCAACCAGGAGCATCGTAACAATATAATAGCCGGCTACATAGTAAGACCACAGGATAGGAGGATCTTGTCAAGCACAGATGCATCCATGGTTCTCCATGTTTATTATGTGAACATATTAAACAAAAAAGGGGACCTACTGTATATTCAGAGCTTTTGGAAGTAGGGGGCAACATGTAGAAGGTGTCAAACAGGACAGGGGGGACCCCGAGCCATCACTGCACAGGATATCCCACAGGCGTAAGCCTGAGAGGTGGGTCATGCAGCGGCGACCCACCGACGCAGAGAGGGCGGCCGAGCCAGGCAACTAGATGCCCGCAAGGACGCCACATGAAAAAGGCCCCCCAAGAGGGACACAAAGTCCCTCCATATGGATCCGTATGGACTTCGTATCCAGATTTTTCCTCTGATTGACCAGGTTAACCCTGAGTTTAAAAAGAAATGGGAGGACAATTTACAGACATGTACACATAACATGATGAAAATGCTCATTGAAGAGTATAGGATTCGGATTTTGGGGCTTGAGAAGGAGATAGATTTAGTATACACTAAACTGCAAACGTTTAAAAGCCTCCCCACCCTGAAAGAACATGAAAAGAGGATTAAGACCCATTTAGACCAAGTAACTGTTGAAATTTTGAGAAAGAAGGACAAAAAATTTTGGCGTGACAAAATGTCATTCCAAGAAGGAAAGGCCTATAAATGGCTTCAGAACAATTATGCATCAAACTCTAGAAATAGAAATCTAACCAAAGCTACTATGGACTAGGGATGAGCCGAACACCCCCCGGTTCGGTTCGCACCAGAACCTGGGAACGGACCGAAAATTCGCACGAACGTTAGAACCCCATTGACATCTATGGGACTCGAACGTTCGAAATCAAAAGTGCTCATTTTAAAGGCTAATTTGCATGGTATTGTCCTAAAAAGGATTTGGGGACCCGGGTCCTACCCCAGGGGACATGCATCATTGCAAAAAAAACTTTTAAAAACGGCCGTTTTTTCGGGAGCAGTGATTTTAATGATGGTTAAAGTAAAAAAAAAAAAAAGGTGAAATATTCCTTTAAATATCGTACCTGGTGGGTGTATATAGTATGCCTGTAAAGTGGCGCGTGTTTCCCGTGTTTAGAACAGTCCCTGCACCAAATGTCATTTTTAAAGGAAAAAATCTCATTTAAAACTGCTTGCGGGTTTAATGTAATGTCGGGTCCTGGCAATATGGATGAAAATCAGTGAGACAAACGGCATGGGTACCCCCCAATCCATTACCAGGCCCTTTGGGTCTTGTATGGATATTAAGGGGAACCCCGCACCCAAATTAAAATAAGGAAAGGTGTGGGGCCACAAGGCTCTATATACTCCGAACAGCAGTATACAGGCGGTGCAAACAAGACAGGGACTGTAGGTTTGTTGTTAAGTAGAATCTGTTTGTCATTTTGAACGGGTACATTTTTAACGTGTTTACCTACAGCCAAAAAATCTTTTTTAAGCTTTTTGGAAAACATAGGGAAGGGTTATCACCCCTGTGACATTTGTTTTGCTGTCTTTCCTCCTCTTTAGAAGATTTAACCTCACTTTTTGTCCCAATGACAAATGTTTTTTGAAAATTTGGGTTTTTTTGTGGAACAAGGATTGGAAAGCATCAGTGGAAAGGAGAAATATTTTTCCCATATTAACACTTACAGGAGAGAATTTCCCTTCCTAGGGGTAGATTTCATCTCACTTCCTGTTGTCTCCTTCCGTTTGCAAGTAGGAGTCGTTTGTAAGTTAGATGTTTGAAAGTAGGGGCCTGCCCTATATACTCAGCATAAATTTGGGCCTTAGGTGTTGTTGTGGCCACAACAACGTAAGCCCTCACAGGGCCCTGCTGTGAAATATTAGATCAAGAATTGTAATTACATGCCCCTGTTGAACAGGGGCAGAAAAACTGGGCCTTTGGTGGTGGTGGTGGTGGTGCTGGTGCCACAACACTGTAAGTCCTCACTCGCTCTTGGTGGGTGCAGAAATGGGCCCTGCTGTGAAATATTAGATCAAGAATTGTAATTACATGCCCCTGTTGAACAGGGGCAGAAAAATTGGGCCTTTGGTGGTGGTGGTGGTGGTGGTGCTGGTGCCACAACACTGCAACCCCTCACAGACACTCTAGTTGGAACGCAGGAACGAGCCCTGCTGCAAAGTATTGCATCAAAAATTGTAATTACACGCCCCTGTTAAACAGGAGCAGAAAAATTGGGCCTTAGGCACTGGTGCTACAACACTGCAACCCCTCACAGACACTCTAGTTGGAACGCAGGAACGAGCCCTGCTGCAAAGTATTGCATCAAAAATTGTAATTACACGCCCCTGTTAAACAGGGGCAGAAAAATTGGGCCTTAGGCACTGGTGCTACAACACTGCAACCCCTCACAGACACTCTAGTTGGAACGCAGGAACGAGCCCTGCTGCAAAGTATTGCATCAAAAATTGTAATTACACGCCCCTGTTAAACAGAGGCAGAAAAATTGGGCCTTAGGCACTGGTGCTGGTGCTACAACACTGCAACCCCTCACAGACACTCTAGTTGGAACGCAGGAACGAGCCCTGCTGCAAAGTATTGCATCAAAAATTGTAATCACACGCCCCTGTTAAACAGGGGCTGAAAAATTGTGCCTTAGGCATTGGTGGTGGCGCCCAGAACCAAAAATGTTCTTTCAAGATATCAGCGTGATGATTGAGGAGGAAGAGGATAATTACTCAGGGATAGACACTCAGCATCAGCATAGGCAGTCTTTGAAGGGATCTGAGATTTAAAAAAAAATTATTCGGTTACATCAGCATCAGGTGCTTGGTAGCTGGTGGTGATCCAAGACTGATTCATTTTTATGAAGGTCAGTCGATCGACCGAACGCACCCTGTGATCGGTTACAAAGCCTCCAGCAGCACTGAATGTGCGTTCCGAAAGAACGCTGGATGCAGGACAGGCCAGTAGCTCAATTGCATACTGTGCAAGCTCTGGCCAGTGATCCATCCTCAAGACCCAGTAACCCAGAGGATTTTCGGTGGGAAAGGTGTCCAAGTCTGATCTTGCCCCTAGGTATTCCTGCACCATGTAAAACAGACGCTGGCGATGGTTGCTGGAACCGATCATACCTTGGGGCTGCGGACCAAAAAATTGTCTGAACGCATCGGTCAGACGGCCACCTTCTCCACCGCTCCTTCTTTGACTAACCGAAGCCTCAGCAACACGTTGTCCAGAAACAGGAGTTTGTAACCTCCCAGTCTCTGGGAACGCGTTGCACAGACCTTTCTGCAAGGCCTCCCGAAGATGTTTCATCCTCTGCTCCCTCTGCGATGGCAAGATAAGGTCCGCAACCTTACCCTTGTAACGTGGATCAAGGAGGGTTGCCATCCAGTATTGGTCCTTCTCCTTGATACCACGAATACGAGGATCCTTACGCAGGCTTTGCAGGATCAGGGAGGCCATGCAGCGTAGGTTTGCTGAGGCATTCAGTCTGGAGTCCTCTGGGTCACTAAGGACGACATGGTCTGCAGCCACCTCCTCCCAGCCATGTACAAGTCCATGTTTTTCTTGGGACTGATCCCTTAAAGACTGCTGCTGATGCTGAGTGCCAGGCTCCACCTCCATACTGACACAATCTTCCTCCTCCTCCTCCTCCTCCTCCTCTTCCTGTGTGATCGGCGGGCATGCAGAAACACTGTCTGGATAAAGGGGGCCTTGAGAGCTAAGGAAGTCCTCCTCTTCCTGCCTCTGTTCTGCCTCAAGTGCCCTGTCCATTATTCCACGCAGCGTGTGCTCCAACAGGTGGACAAGGGGGACAGTGTCACTGATGCATGCACTGTCACTGCTCACCATCCTCGTAGCCTCCTCAAATGGTGACAGGACAGTGCATGCATCCCTGATCATGGCACACTGGCGTGAGGAAAAAAAAACAAGCTCCCCTGACCCTGTCCTGGTGCCATAGTCGCACAGGTACTCATTGATGGCCCTCTGCTGTGTGTGCAGCCGCTGCAGCATGGCCAACGTTGAGTTCCACCTGGTGGGCATGTCACAGATTAGGCGGTTCTTGGGCAGGTTAAACTCCTTTTGGAGGTCCGTCAGCCGAGCACTGGCATTATATGACCGGCGGAAATGCACACAGACTTTCCTGGCTTGCCTCAGGACATCCTGTAAGCCCGGGTACCTGCCCAAGAACCGCTGCACCACCAAGTTAAGGACGTGAGCCAAACAGGGCACATGGGTCATTTGTCCCTGTCGGAGGGCAGAGAGGAGGTTGGTGCCATTGTCGCAAACCACCATTCCTGCCTTAATTTGGCGTGGCGTCAACCACCTCTGAACCTGCCCCTGCAGAGCTGACAGAACCTCTGCCCCAGTGTGGCTGCTGTCCCCCAAGCACACCAGCTCAAGCACCGCATGGCATGTTTTGGCCTGCGTACTTGCGTAGCCCCTTGAATGGCTACAGAGCACCGCTGGTTCCGAGGACAAAGCACAGGAAGAGGCCATGGAGGAAGAAGAAGAGGAGGGGGTGGAGGAGGGAGGTGTGTCACAATCATTAGCATTTTGGAGGCGTGGTGGCGGAACAACCTCCAACACTACTGCACCTTGTCCTGCATCCTTCCCAGCTGCCAGCAGAGTCACGCAATGTGCCGTGAAACTTAAGTAACGTCCCTGTCCATGCCTGCTGGACCATGAGTCAGCGGTAATATGCACCTTACCGCTGACCGCCCTGTCCAGCGAGGCATGGACATTGCCTTCCACATGCCGGTAGAGAGCCGGAATCGCCTTCCGTGAGAAAAAATGGCGTTTAGGTACCTGCCACTGAGGAACCGCACATTCCACAAACTCACGGAAGGGGGCAGAGTCTACCAACTGAAAAGGCAGCAGTTGAAGTGCTAGCAATTTTGCCAAGCTAGCATTCAACCGCTGCGCATGTGGATGGCTGGGAGCAAACTTCTTTCGGTGGTGCAGCAGCTGGGGCAGGGAAATTTGCCTGGTATAATCTGACGTCGGTGTACCAAAAGCAGATTGCCCACAAGTACTTGGCTGTGACACACCTAATTCTACACCTTCATTCCTCTCAGTGCAGGTCTCAGAGAGGACTGAAGGTATAGTGGGGTTGGAGATCTCAGCTGATGAGGAGCAAGGAGAGGTCCTCTTTGTTCTTTGGTGTGGGTCTTTTAGATACGCTTGCCAACGAACTGCATGGCAGGTCAACATATGTCTGGTCAAGCATGTGGTACCCAAGCGGGAGATGTTTTGGCCACGCGAGATACGCTTGAGACATATGTTGCAAATAGCAGCGGTGCGATCTGATGCACTCATCTCAAAAAAGGCCCACACCAAAGAACTTTTTGAATAACGCGCAGAGACTGCAGCGCCCTGCACATGTGGAGCTTTGGGGTGTGATGCAGTCAATGTGCTGCCCTTAGGCTGGCCCCTGGAGGGCATCCTGCCTCGTTGGTGATGTGCCGCCTCCTCCTCCTCTCTCCTATCAGGCACCCACGTTGAGTCAGTGACCTCATCATCCCCTCTCTCCTCATCACTGGAGCAAACCTGGCAGTATGCTGCAGCAGGGGGAGCATGACTGCCAGATTGCTGTCCTTCTTTGGCACCCCCTCTGTCTGCGCTCATGTTACTGCCTTCATCGAGCTCAGTATCATCATCAGAGCCTTCCAAACGCTGGGCATCCTCCTGGAGCATGTGCCCAACACTGTGGTCAAACAGTTCGAGGGACTCCTCAGGAGGACATGGTGGGGCTAGGGAAGGAGTCACTGATGACATTGAGCCGAGGGAAGAGGCCGCTGCTTTGCCAGACAAAGTACCCTGGGCATGGGTGAGAGAGGATGAGGAGGATGAGGACGGCTTGGTCATCCACTCGACCAAGTCTTCCGCATGTTGTGGCTCAACACGGCCAGCTGCCGAAAAAAAGCCCAAGCGTGTCCCACGGCCACATGCTGATGAGGATGCACCGTCTCCATGACCAGCACTAGACACAGAGCCTGCTTGCCCTCTCTTATTGGCTTGTGACTGTCTGCCTCTCCTTCTTGGCCTTCCAGACATACTAATGGCCTGTAGCTGCACTAAGCTGGGATATGTATATATATATATATATATATATATGTACTGATACTGCAGCTAGCAAAATCAACTGCCTGCCTGTAGTATGAGAACACCACCAACCTTCTACAGGTAGCTTTAGCTGAACACTGTGAGGTGGACGCACCCCACTAACTTGTAGGTTTAGCTGAACACTGTGAGCAGGACGCACCCCACTAACTTGTAGGTTTAGCTGAACACTGTGAGGTGGACGCACCACACTAACTTGTAGGTTTAGCTGAACACTGTGAGCAGGACGCACCCCAATAACTTGTAGGTTTAGCTGAACACTGTGAGCAGGACGCACTGCACTAACTGTAAATAGTCTAGCTGCCTGACTGTGGTACTAATAGGATCAAAAGAACACCAGTAATTTTCTTCAGGTAGCTGTATATACTGTAACAAGACAAGCCTGCCTGTCAGTAAGAAGATAACAGGAACGGATCTAGCTGAACACTGTGAGGTGGACGCACCACACTAACTTGTAGGTTTAGCTGAACACTGTGAGCAGGACGCACTGCACTAACTGTAAATAGTCTATCTGCCTGACTGTGGTACTAATAGGATCAAAAGAACACCAGTAATTTTCTTCAGGTAGCTGTATATACTGTAACAAGACAAGCCTGCCTGTCAGTAAGAAGATAACAGGAACGGATCTAGCTGAACACTGTGAGGTGGATGCACCACACTAACTTGTAGGTTTAGCTGAACACTGTGAACAGGACGCACCCCACTAACTTGTAGGTTTAGCTGAACACTGTGAGCAGGATGCACTGCACTTACTGTAAATAGTCTAGCTGCCTGACTGTGGCACTAATAGGATCAAAAGAACACCAGTAATTTTCTTCAGGTAGCTGTATATACTGTAACAAGACAAGCCTGCCTGTCAGTAAGAAGATAACAGGAACGGATCTAGCTGAACACTGTGAGCAGGACGCACTGCACTAACCTGTAGGTTTAGCTGAACACTGTGAGGTGGACGCACCACACTAACTTGTAGGTTTAGCTGAATACTGTGAGCAGGATGCACCCCACTAACTTGTAGGTTTAGCTGAACACTGTGAGCAGGACGCACCGCACTAACTTGAAGGTTTAGCTGAACACTGAGCAGGATGCACCCCACTAACTTTTGTAGGTTTAGCTGAACACTGTGAGCAGGACGCACTGCACTAACTGTAAATAGTCTAGCTGCCTGACTGTGGTACTAATAGGATCAAAAGAACACCAGTAATTTTCTTCAGGTAGCTGTATATACTGTAACAAGACAAGCCTGCCTGTCATTAAGAAGATAACAGGAACGGATCTAGCTGAACACTGTGAGCAGGATGCACCGCACTAACTTGAAGGTTTAGCTGAACACTGAGCAGGATGCACCCCACTAACTTTTGTAGGTTTAGCTGAACACTGTGAGCAGGACACACTGCACTAACTGTAAATAGTCTAGCTGCCTGACTGTGGTACTAATAGGATCAAAAGAACACCAGTAATTTTCTTCAGGTAGCTGTATATACTGTAACAAGACAAGCCTGCCTGTCAGTAGGAAGATAACAGGAACGGATCTAGCTGAACACTATGAGCAGGACACACCACACTAACTTGTAGGTTTAGCTGAACACTGTGAGCAGGACGCACCCCACTAACTTGTAGGTTTAGCTGAACACTGTGAGCAGGACGCACTGCATTAACTGTAAATAGTCTAGCTGCCTGACTGTGGTACTAATAGGATCAAAAGAACACCAGTAATTTTCTTCAGGTAGCTGTATATACTGTAACAAGACAAGCCTGCCTGTCAGTAAGAAGATAACAGGAACGGATCTAGCTGAACACTGTGAGCAGGACGCACTGCACTAACTGTAAATAGTCTAGCTGCCTGACTGTGGTACTAATAGGATCAAAGGAACACCAGTAATTTTCTTCAGGTAGCTGTAAATACTGTAACAAGACAAGCCTGCCTGTCAGTAGGAAGATAACAAGAACGGATCTAGCTAAACTGAATACAGTGTATATATATATATATATATATGCAACACCTGGGATGCATATATATATACACAATACACTGTAAGTGCAGCTAACTGACTGACTGTTCTGCCTAATCTATCTAACTCAAATCAAATGTCACTGTCTGTCTCTCTCTCTCTCTCAATGAACACCGGAACACACACTACACAGGGCCGCCGTGCAGGCGGCCTTATATAGTGTGGGGCGTGTACTAAATCCCCTGAGCCATAATTGGCCAAAGCCTCCTTGGCTTTGGCCAATTACGGCTCTCTGTTCAGGCGGCGCTGTGATTGGCCAAGCATGCGGGTCATAGTGCATGCTTGGCCAATCATCAGCCAGCAATGCACTGCGATGCCGCAGTGAATTATGGGCCATGACGCGCCAAACGAATTTGGCGCGAACGGCCCATATCGTTCGCAATTCGACGAACGATCGAACAGCCGATGTTCGAGTCGAACATGGGTTCGACTCGAACACGAAGCTCATCCCTACTATGGACAGAGGGTCAGATTCCTCAATTAACTCTTCTGTCTCTGCTTCTTCTCCTTCCCGGAATCGCAACAGGAATAGACAGAAGAAACCTAAACGTCCTCTGTCGGGTGGGGACTCTAACACGCAGAAGAAATGAATTACAGATCATCCACCTTCTCTTGCTCAGCCTGTTTCTGGAATCATTGGTAACTATAACACACGTGGTGATACTCTTACTAACTCCTCTGGTATTTCGGGTGGTAATTCTATGCTATCTCATCACATGGGTGTACAATCGGTCCAACCGAGCGCGGGCTCGGCTATGGTGTCCAAGGATGACGTATGTAAAAGTAGGTTTTTTCCACAGGGATTGACACTTCTCCCCAACACATGAGGGTTGGACAATTTGGAGAAATAGAAACGAAAGATATGAATATTATCAACCTGTCCAGTTATAGCTTGTCTGTTGAGGAAAGAATGCTGCTATCTAAGGGACTAAGTTTTTGCCCAAAATCTAACCTCGATACATTCGAGGTTATTAAAGATTTGAATCTCTTTGCGAGAAAATTACTGCTCAAGACTATGTACTTAAAGAACAAAGATAAATTTGAAACTCCTAATATCCAGCACGAAAAAGATCTCGATGTGCTGTTGTCCCTGCTTGATGAGCAGGACCCAACAGACCTAATCAATTCTATCGATCTAGAATCCTTACTTCAGGAGCAACTGACGGTTGAACCATCCCCCCCTCGGTCTATAAAGTTGAAAAACAAATCAGATAAATATCCCTCTATCAGCTCAAATCCGAACCTGATGTCCTTTGTCTCTTCGGTGACGTCTGAAATCAGGAAATTGAAAATACACAAAGAGGCGGACAACCTATCACCCCCAGAATGACTAGCGCTTGAAAATTTAAAAAAATGCCACTCTCTAACAATCAAGCCCTCCGATAAGGGGGGCAACATAGTCATTATGTCCAATGACCAATATAGAACAATGTGCAAAAAAGTCTTGGCAAATTGAGACTGGTATAAATCCATCCCTAGAGCGAGTATCATCAGATTTGAAACTCAGTTTTATGCTCTTGTGGATGGAGCCTTCTCTCAGGGAATCATAGATTAAGACACCTGGGAATTCTTGCGCATAAAACACCCTAAGATTCCAACATTCTACTGCCTACACAAGGTCCACAAGAATCCCTTGGTCCCACCAGGAAGACCCATCGTATCGGGGAATGGGGCCATTACTGAACACCTTAGCTTGTATGTCGACTCGTACCTCAAACCCTTTGTTGAGAATTTACCCTCCTTTGTACGGGATACTATGCATCTCCTACAAAGTCTAGATGGGCTTCATGTTCCACAGCGCTCCTTGTTGGTGGCGATCGACATAGAAGCTCTATACAGTTCCATTCCTCACCAGTTAGGCCTGGCCGTTATTAGACGCGTCATTGCGCAGACACACAGAGACGATAAAAAACTATGTGAGTTCATTATCATGGTATTGGAGTTCATTCTCCGCCACAACGTTTTTTCCTTCGACGGCTCCCATTTCCTCCAGGTACAGGGCGTTGCGATGGGGACCTCGTGTGCCCTATCGTACGCCAATCTGTACCTGGGGGAATGGGAAAAGTCGTTTCTTGCTGATGAGTCTCTCAGACCGCATACACAACATGTACTGGCTTGGTTCCGATATATTGACGACATCTTGATGCTGTGGGATGGCTTGGAGAAGGAGCTGGAGGAATGTATTTGCTCCATGCAACAGAATACTCTCAATTTGAAGTTCACTTTCACCTATAGCGAGACCAGTGTCACCTTTTTAGACACTACCATTACAAAAAATGAGGATGGCAGCCTATCAAGTGGGCTGTTTCGAAAGCCCACGGCTGGCAACACTATCTTGCATGCCTCGAGCGCCCATCCTCGGCCCCTTCTCCGTGCCATCCCCTACAGCCTGTATCTAAGGTTAAGGCGGAATTGCTCCGATCAGGAATCATACCTACGTGAGACTTCCGCACTGAGAGGCAGACTTCTTCGTAGAGGTTACTCTCTTTCCACTCTGAAAAAGGCATTCAAGCGAGCCAATGGACATACCAGACGCGAGCTACTGTTTAGCCATCGAAGGAAGTCCGATGACTACCCTACAGTTAGGCTCATTACGAGGTTTAGCAATCAACACGAATCCATAAAATTAATTCTTAAGTTTTGGCATACCTTATATGATGACCCCATGCTACGCCCACATTTAACTGCACGACCGGCCATTACATATCGACGCACCAGCTCACTAAGAGACCAATTGGTCCAGAGTGAATTTGTAGGCGACTTCCGAAACGATCCATGTAAAAGGTTTGGGACCTTCACCTGCGGTGGTTGCTCTATATGCAGATACATGAACACCAGTAAAAATATAATTCTCCCCAATGGCCGACCGTACCAACCACATAACTTTTTCAACTGCAAGACCGAGGGGGTGATATACCTTCTTACCTGTCAGTGTCAACGCTTCTACGTTGGGAAGACCAAACTGAAGTTCTCCCTGCGAGCCTCCAGGCATATCACTTCCATGATAAAGGCAAACCCAGATCTCCCTCTGGGAAGGCACGTAATTCATGAACATCATGGGATCTTTCCAAGAATTCAATTTTTGATCCTGGATAGAATCCATCCCAACCCCAGGGGCGGGGACTAGAACAAGGTCCTCTTACAACGGGAAGTCCGTTGGATTGTTGCCACCTCGCCCCCGGGCTTAAATGAACAGCTTAGTTATAGGCCATTTTTAGAGGGGTTTACATCAGGAGAATGTGAGAAAGATCTATAGTCTCCTATATCGTGGTTTCTCCTCCTCTCCCCCCCTCCTTTGATCTAACATACTGTCCAATCGTCCAATCTAGGTTGGTCACCTGTGTAATGTTATGTTTAAATCATCTACTTAGATTTGTCTACCCCTTACCTGCTCATCGTGTTTTAGTTCCTTGATGATGTACATTTGACCTGTTTTCATGCCCTACAGTTGTTGGATTTCTCATTGCCATGTCCGGTTATGGCGCACTATATGTGCGGGTACATCTGTTGGCCCCTCTTTGCCCCGCCCAGCGCAGGGGGGCCTCCCAGGGACTTTGTGTCCCTCTTGGGGGCCCTTTTTATGTGGCGTCCTTGCGGGCATCTAGATGCCTGGCTCGGCCGCCCTCTCTGCGTCGGTGGGTCGCCGCTGCATGACCCACCTCTCAGGCCTACGCCTGTGGGATGCGCCGTGCAGTGATGGCTCGGGGTCCCCCCGTCCTGTTTGACACCTTTTACATGTTTTCCCCTACCTCCAAAAGCTCTGAATATACAGTAGGTCCCCTTTTTTGTTTAATATGATCACATAACAAACATGGAGAACCATGGATGCATCTGTGCTTCACATGATCCTCCTATCCTGTGGTCTTACTATGTAGCCGGCTATTATATTGTTACGACGCTCCTGGCTGCTAAGATACAGTTGGCTGCACTCTGTCTCCTCTCACAGAAGAGTGGGAGGAGTTCTGGGCTAATCCTGACTGGAGTGAGAATGTGGGGATGCCGCAGAGAGTGCGGTGTTGCCGCAAAATCACTCTCACCTGGAGGTTCCTTTTTCTTTGCCCTCTTCCATGCTAATTGACGTGATCCATGCTAATTGACAGATCAGTGTCACGCCCGACCCCTCCCCTTTCAGTCTTTTAAATGCTGCAGTGATCAGTGTCAGTCTGTCATTGCCCTGAATGGAGGCGACCCATTTGGACATAGATGCTGCAAGATCTGACGCCCACTAACTAAAGAGCCTTATACCGGTATGTAAGCTTTTGCCTTGTCGCTTTATATAAGTCCAGGCACTTTACTTACTTTACATTGATTTACCTTCTCTCACACAGCACTCTCTCTGTTTGTTTGCAGACTCTTCTGGTGTGAAGATCAATATGTTCATGCGAGCTAATCAATGACCATTCAATTGGTACCCCACACTCCCTTCATATAGCCCTTTTTTCTACTCGCCCTAGATTCACCACTGTATATTTTCTTGCACTCAGGTACGATACTATTTACTGAGCCGACTATGACCCTTGGACTGATATTTTTGACTTAGATAATCTTTAATTGAATACCATATTCTTTATTATCCTTTTCAGACATCCACTTGGGTCTGTGCCTTCCTGACACAATACCCTCTTGGACGGGCTCCGTGATTCAGTGTCTCTTTTTTTGGGGGTGGATCAGTGTGGGCAGAGTGGGGCCAGCCACACACACCCAGGCTCCGGTTTTTGGAACCGTGGGTGGTTTTGACATATCCGCCACCGTGATTTGGGCAATGAGTGCTCCAACACTGTCATGTTTGGGTAGGATATCCCCCTGATGAAGACACGTGACTCCCTGTGTCGAAGACGCGTAGGGGAGGGGCCAGGACGGAGCGATCAGCACAGAGCTGGGTTGTGGAGCTCTCACACCCCGCAGCACGCCGCACAGCCGTTTTTTCCTATGTTATGTTTGGTGCACATGAGCACCTTATAAATGTGAGTACCCCATGTGGGGATTGGATGTGATTTTAATAAAAGTATCCTACGGTATTATACTATATTAGCCTTTTTCTTTTATATGGTCTGATGTGAGTGGAGCCATAAAGAATCTAGTGTGGGAATCAGCTGTACCTAATACTGAGCCCAGGGGTGTCTCCAAAAGCGTGTATTGACACAATTAAAACCTGTGTCACACGCTCCAAGGTGAGCGCAATCACATTGGGGGTCACCAAGGCACTTCACAGCATGTTTTTCTTTGGGCACGTTTGATTCAAAACCGGAACTTTTTCTTTGAACCATCACCATTACACTGACTTTTATTTGAACTTGGTCACTTTATGTTACTGGATTGGAAGATTCTTTCACGGATGTGATTTGAACACTTTTATTAAGGCGATTATAGTTTCAATTCGCCCATGCATGTGATTGATTTACTCTGTTTGTGTTTTACGAATATATATATTGTTTTATTTAATTTTTTTTCTTTTTCATTTTAATCACAGTGGATCTACATATGTGTAACATTTTTTAGCATATACACCTTATTAGGAATGATTATATTTTAATCACTGTGGATTGTATATTTATCTTATTACGTTTTTCTATGCACATTGCACTTTGTGTTTTATTGCACTAGTTATTTTTTAGTGTGTTTGGTCATAGGATTCACACAGCAGGTGATCTTAGTAAGTGATCAGAGCTTTAGGACTCACACAGCAGGTGATCTTAGTAAGTGATCAGAGCTTTAGGCTCTATTTGATTTGCACGCTTTATTATCTATGATTTGTACTTAGATTTACAGTTATTCAGTTACACCCCTGGGCGCGGCGCATTTTTTTCATATATCATTTATCGCACGGTCATGAATACGTGATCTGCGCCTGCAGCCGGGTAGCTGTTTGGTTGAATTTCCATTAAGGCACTGGATAATTGTGGCTCGCAGGATTTTTTTCCATAATTATGTTTGGGTAGGCTGTTTCTCTTGTTTTGGTTTCATAGACTTCATGTTCTCTATGCAATGCTATGACAATATTATGCGGTAGAAAATGTTGTATTTATTTATATTTTTTCTAATCTTGTATTTCACCATACAGTAAGAGCTTGTCCCACGAGTCGCCCTTGACGAAGGGACGGTCAGTTTCAGTCCCAAAACGCGTAGGCCTTCGTGGAAGACATTACAAGCATCTTTATCCAATGCACATCAGTACAGCAGTGTTTCAGCTTTTTATTGTGTTCACTGTGTTATGTTTATTAACTATGCTAATGTTTTGTATACATATATAAATTTTTCTATGGAAGAAAATTGTTTTTACATTACGCTGTTGCCGTCAAAGTCCCACAACCTTATTTGGGGGTATTTTTTTCACCTATCAATCTAGGGATGTTGGCAACATACATGATCTAGCTGGATGGTAACCTTTTTCTATTAGTATTACCTCCTCGGAGATCAAGGAGACCATCAAGAGCCTCAAACAGGGCTCTGCCCCCGGCCCTGATGGTTTCTCTGTGACCTTGTCACGGAACGCCCCACACTCCGCTTGAGTGCTTCCGTCATATACCGCTTCCTAAGTTCTGGAACACGAGTCCAATGGATCTGGCCATAGGAACCCCCAAGAACTAGACAACACCAGTCTTGGAGTACATCAGAACTGTTTTTATTTGAGATCTCACAGACCTTTATACAGCAGGGATGACTCAAAGCTAACCTAATTAACATGAGCTAATTTACTACAAAATGCACCCAGACCAGATGACAGTCTTGTGGGCACCGAGCTTC
This sequence comes from Aquarana catesbeiana, assembly GCF_042186555.1. Lineage (NCBI taxonomy): Eukaryota > Metazoa > Chordata > Amphibia > Anura > Ranidae > Aquarana > Aquarana catesbeiana. Next base: position 303,703,098 of record NC_133324.1, read on the forward strand.
ACACATTAATATAAACACAATAGCTGGAGCTAATTACAATTAACAATACAAACAACAATCTCCCCCCTCCTCAGCCTAGACCATTCGTCTATTAGCCAGTGCTGGTGGCTAATGTGATCAGCTCTCTCAATTAACATAAACACAGGTTGATAACACCAGCATCTCCTCACAGGATGTGTCCCAACAGAATGAATCAGTCTTATCAGCAGGGGGCTGCTGGAGGAATCCCCCCTCCCTCTTCAGGGACACAAATCTACAGTAAGGAGTCCCCATACAATATATACATATATACACGACTGAGTCCGATTAATACAGTTCAGACTGGATTTCTCATTCACCTCACAAAGAGTATTGTTCCATTGAAAATCCAGGGCCCATAATCAAAAGGCAACAGGCTTGCATACAGTCCTCTCCAACAGCCTCTGTTCTGGCTAGGTCTGTCACAGACCTACTATAAAAATTTGCCGATATCCTTACACCACCATAATCCCTCAAACTTAGCATACATCTCTGTCATTCCCAAACCAGGAAAAGACCCCTTAGCGATTGAAAATTATCGGCCGATCTCCCTGATCAACAATGATCTTAAACTTCTAACAAAAATTCTGGCGAACTGTTTATCCTCTTTCATAGCCCAGTATATCCACAAAGATCAGGCAGGATTTATCCCAGGGAGACCGGGTCCTGACCAGGTGAGAAGGGCTATAGACATAGTGACCCTCCTAGGCTCTCAATGGGACGGGGGACCCTGTCAGGAGGGATTCCTACTTTCCATTGACCTTCGCAAAGCATTTGATACGGTCACTTGGCCGTATATTTTCAAAGTCCTAGAAAGATGGGGACTGGGCCCCAAATTCCTAAACACTCTACATTCCCTTTATTCCAATCCTAGTGCCCAAGTAAGAATGCAGGGGAGATATTCAGACATGTTTAAAATAGAGAAAGGAACCAGACAAGGATGCCCGTTGTCGCCCTTAATTTTTGCAATCGCCATTGAATCCCTAGCAATTGCCATTCCCAGCCACTCCGACATTAAAGGAGTCACATGCGGCCCACACGAACACAAATGTGCTCTTTTTGCGGATGACCTTCTCCTCTTTGTAACATCGCCCCTCATCTCAACCCCTAACATTATGAAGCTACTTGAGCGGTTTGGGGAAATCTCAGGTCTCCATGTCAATGTTTCCAAATCCGCAGCACTGAATGTTTCAGTCTCGCCTGACCTCCTTAAGCGCCTGCAAACGTCCTTCCCTTTCACATGGAGCACGAAATATATCCCCTATTTAGGAATCAACCTTACCCCTAGATTTGACCTGCTTTTCTCCAACAACTACCCCCCTCTTTTCAAAAAACTTGAAGCCGATATGTCCGCTTGGTCTAAACATGATCTGTCCTGGCTAGGCAGGGTTAATTCCATTAAAATGGCCCTCCTTCCCCGCCTCCTGTACCTCTTTAGATCCCTACCAATCCCAATTAAGAAAGCACAACTACTCAGTTTCCAATCCTCTATCCTGAAATTTATGTGGGGCTCCAGAGGCAGACGATGCTCCAAAGAAACACTTTACAGATTAAAAACACAGGGAGGTCTAGCTCTACCCAATATTTGGTGGTATTACCAATCGGCTCAGTTGGCACAGATCTCCATTGCCTACTCTAGGGGCCCTAAACCCGACTGGCTACTGATGGAGAGACAAGCGACACCACATCACACGATAGACTACTTGCTCTGGGCTGTTCCACGCCTCATACCAGCGATACTGGCCCCGACCTTCTCTCATTCGATGTCCCTCTGGGATAAATCCTGCTATAACTTCCCCCATTCGCCCACTTTCCCACTTATTCCACAACTCAGAATTTCCACCTGGTCAAAACATATTAGCATTCAAATGGTGGCTAAACAAGGGCCTATACAGGATTGGACTTCCTTAACTCCACGGGTCTCCTCTCTGTCGGGTACTGTGTCAGTAAACTGGATATGCCCGACTCCGAAAGATACAGACTTTACTAAATTACTCACTTCCTGAGATCAGAATGGTTGGAGGATTCAGGTCTCACTACACTAACAGCATATGAGTTGTGGTGCTCCAACGCAAAGGATCAGAAGGGGGGTATCTCCATTATTTATAATTCCCTAGCCGGCTCCTCTTCCAAACCGCTTTATGCCCGACTTTGGGAACGGGACTTGGCAGATGAGTGGGACTTGAATAAATAGTGCAGATGCTTTCACAGATCTTTCAAAGGAATTATGAACACCTCTTTAATGGAGGCTAGCATTAAAATCATCACACTTTGGTATCGAGTTCCGGTCACCCTAGCCAAAATTTTCCCAGACTCATCCCCTCTGTGCTTCAGGGGATGTGGCCATCTTGGATCTATACTCCATATATGGTGGACATGTCCTCGGATCCGGAAATTCTGGAACAGCTTTTAACACTTATTGCGAAAGATCACAGCCATTCCACAGGTCCCAGAATTCTACCTGGACTCCTTCTCAAAGTCCAGGTAGAAAATATTCCCAGACACACAAAATCCCTGATCTTTTATATGCTCTTGGGAGCCAGAATCACCATTTCCAGAAACTGGAAGTGCCATACGGTACCGTTAGCTGGAATGAAACGTAAAATCTCCTGGATCATGGCCCAGGAGAAAATGGTCAGCAAGTTGCTGGACAAAACCCACAAATTCGAGTCCATTTGGGAACCTTGGGTGAAATACATGGGTATACCACTGATTCCAGAGACAGAAAACTCTGATTGCTTTATCTTCCTCTAGGTGGCATTCTTTGCTTTACTCTTCTTTGCTTTACTCTTCTTCTCTTCTCTCCTCTTCTCTCTATTTCTACCCATCTCCTTCTCATCTTCTGATGCTTATACTCGACTTTCTTTCCCCCCATTTCCCATACTTCTCTTTCTTCCAGTGGAGAAAGAGCATATCTCTCACCTGATTTCCAGCTGGAGGCGGTGGGCTGCTGCAGTCCAATCACGCTCTTACTTTACATTAAGTTAGGTTACTGCTTAAGACAGCTTGAATCAAACACACAACAGCAAATAGTGGGTATGTGGCCCGGACCACGGTACTCAATATATTACCTATGAAAGCAACATTTTGAGCTGGCCTGAGCAAGTATGCTTCCATCTTCAGACCGGCCATGTAATTTTATTAGATGGGGTTGCCCCAGTCAGCCATCTCCACAGTATGATCCCCTTGGGGTGGAGGGACTGACCGGCGAGATCAGTCACCTTACCAGCTTGTAATAGGCCGCAAACTGGATAGGAAGAATGGTGTCTTCGGCACACTGTACTTAGACAACTTGACTGAGTAAAATAGTTGCCTGAGTCCTGTAATTACACCAAGCAAAACCCTCTCCAGAGAAGGTAACCTTACCTCTACTATATCTAATGATCTGCTATTGTTGAATACTGTGATAATGTACCTGGTGTAGCTCTGTGCGCCCATCCATCTAGCATCTTTGGCTTTTTATTGTACCATGTATCTATGTATCATTGCTTGTTATACTTTCAATAATTTAATAAAAATATTGAAAAGAAAAAGGAGGAGAACCTGCTTCTTACTATCAATTCGGAGACAGAGTCCATCAGAGACTAAAAGGCTTATCAGGCTTTAGAAGTGTATACTATGCTCAATGAAGATCTTACTAAATCCCTGGACAAGGTGGAACAGGATATTATGAATACTAAGAGACAAAAGTATTTAAGGGATGTACAAGGTTATCAGCAAGGCAATGTATACACTTGTAACAGATATGATAGACCCCATTCAATCCTTAGGAATAGAAGGAGATACAAACTGAAAACCCAGAGGCATGTCAACTTTAGCCCTACGGACTTATAAGATACACAGTCGGAATACTCGGATACCACTGATGGGAGGTCTTCCCTGACATCTAGGAGCTCAGCCTCTTCAGTTTTTGTAAAGAGCATACTTGCAAGGCCCCCTCCAAAAAACGAGCTGGTGACCCTGGAAACTAAATCCAAACAAGAAAAAGAAAAACGAAACACAAGAAGAGGACAACGTTACACCAAAATGACCCAATTATCCCTAGGTAACGAAGGAACAAGAAAGACTGACACAGGTGACTACCAATATTTTGCATGTAAAAAATGTCAACCTGTCACATATTCCTTTGTCTGCTTCTGAGGTTACACTTTTATCTAAAGGTCTTTCCTTTGCCCTTCTTTTCATTTTGATGTATTAAAAACCATTATTGGATGTTAAAAGATATGTTCGCAACATTTTGTTGAGAAAACATTTTTCTATTCCTTCCAATTCACCTATGGTCTCTCATAGAAGAAGAGATTAGAACGGTAATGCTATGCAATTATGGTGCCACATCCAGTATTAGAAACAAAAGAAAATCCCCTATGGTGGACTTTAAAGGCACGCTAAATTAAAATTGGAGAGTATTGAAAGTATTATAGTACAAAAATTATTTATTCACAGTTAAACATAGTAGCTAAAATATGCGCATGAATATAGAATGTGTAAACAGTTCATAACATTGTCACCATATTCTGAAAAGACACATATGAGATCCTCTTGCACCCAACGTGTTTCAGAGTACAGTTTTCTCCTTCTTTAGGGGTGTATATTGAAGAGGAAACTATATCTATAACATAGTTGAAAAACAATGTGTCTGACAGTATAAAATTGCAATGAAAAATAACAGTTGTGAAGTAATTAGGGAGTACACTTACATATGTTTTTTGGTGACAGGGTAGATTTAACATTCGATCATATTGCGTTTTAAAAACAGGAAAGATACATATATCAATGAGAACTGCGTTTGTTGACTCTCTACTTCAATAGCATAGGCATCAGAAGAGGTTTTTTTAAGACTATATGGTATTTCAAATCACCCAGGGAGCCGACTCACCACCCCCTCCACATCCCACAGAGGGGGAGTGGCCAGAAGGACTCGTTGGGGCCGGAGGTGGAGAGATCCTGCAATGATAGGCATAAATCATTCTGGGGTATAATACTGGTCAGGGACAAAAGATATATTTGTGTAGTTGTTTGTAAACTTATCCCCTATAAATATTCAAACAACTACACAAATAGAGCTTTAGTCACTAAGGGGTACTCCAGGCCCCGGCCTACAAAGGGTCATCAAGTAAAGACACTAGGACTTATTCAGAGTGAGGCCTAGTCATGTTCTGATGGTGTGATAGGATTACTAAAATTGGACAGTGAAGTAGCGTGCTGGAGGAAGTGAGCTGGAAGAAGTGTTCTGAGGTAAAATTCTGTCAAGTTTAGGGTCTGCCATCTTGTTCTGCTGAGAAGTGTGACACAGTTACTTTTATTCTACAAAGTATTAATTCATCCTATGGGCATCCCATGTTCCTTTTCCACAACCAAGTTCAATCCCCTAATAAAAACAACAAAAACAAGCAAGAGACTGTTCATTGACTGAGAAGTGTGTCTAATGGATGTCTGGCAGCAGGGTGAAATGTGTGGATGCTGTAACACGTAGCAACACCGCAGGGTCATCGATACACAGATAAAGGTGGATCAGTTGTTGTTCTCACTGCTGAAGATTACAGAAGTGAAGCTTTATGTTAATTAAATAACACTTCCACACCATGTATTAAAAGTGGATAATATATATATATATATATATATATATATATATATATATATATATATATATATAAAATAGTAGTTGAAGTGACTTCAAGGGTCAATTTATGTACTAAGCAAATGTTAGCGTGAGAAAATGGTCAGGTTCATTATAAAAAGCAGTGATAATAAGCATTTATCACTATTGGAAGTGCTTGTTATTGAAAACAGTGCTTTTTAAATGACATCCTGTAAAGAAAAGGTATAAAACAGAAAGGTGATGAGGGCGCTCTGGTGGAGGTGGGTAGCTGGTCAGAGGGATGATAGTGATGAGATGGCACTTCTGGCAGCACTTTGGTTAGAGGAGAAGCAACTCTGAAGCTATAAAAAAGGAAAAGAAAGGCGCCTCTAAGTGCAGTATGTAAAATTTAATAGAGTGCACAAAGGGTTAAAAGCACTTACAAGATTGTTGAGTGTTAAAAGACATGATAAAATCAGGAGTCCTCATCTGTGGCATGTGTCCATCCTCAGCACGGTGGTAGAGAGCAGGGTAGAGCCATCCAGCAGCTATAAAGCGTTCTCATGCGTGTTGGAAAGAGGAGGCAGCAGGGAAGCCTGTATTCACTGCGGGACACACAAGGCTGATGGTGTCAGTGTAGAGAAGGGGGTGGTAACGAAGGAGCCGCACATGCTCCGAAATGCGTTACCACCCCCTTCTCTACACTGACACCATCAGCCTTGTGTGTCCTGCAGTGAATACAGGCTTCCCTGCTGCCTCCTCTTTCCAACACGCATGAGAACGCTTTATAGCTGCTGGACGGCTCTACACTGCTCTCTACCACCGTGCTGAGGATGGACACATGCCACAGATGAGGACTCCTGATTTTATCATGTCTTTTAACACTCAACAATCTTGTAAGTGCTTTTATCCCTTTGTGCACTCTATTAAATTTTACATACTGCACTTAGAGGCGCCTTTCTTTTCCTTCTGTAAAGAAAAGGGACTGGAACATGACTATCAATGCTGCTGATTTTATCTGTCCAGGTCATAAAACACTTAACAGGAGGTCCTATTCTGTTTAAGGACAAGCAGAGGTATATTTGACACCTTAAATACAATTCTTTGATAGTAAGCTATAACAAAATGCTAAAAATAAATATGATACAAACATGTATAAAGAAATTAAAGGGGCCCATTTATAAGATATCAAAATAGAACATTTACTTGATTTTTTATTGGAAATATTAATCTTGACTTTTTGTCTATGGTCAACAACAGACAGATCTTGATAGTGTAAAGGCTCTTCACACTTTTCTCCCTCACAATTTAAAAGAAAATATGCACCCCACAGATACAGGAAAAATGTATTATTTCTCCTTATTACGATTTTTTGACAGTTTTTCAATATCTCTTACACTTTGAAATCACATCTTGCCTTATTGAAATTCTATAAAATAGGGTAAGGTATTGAAAAAAAAATCTTTTAATGATCTTTATAAATAGATCCTGATATTTTTACACTTCAGTGACAAAAAATAAAAATAAAAAGCATTTTATACTCAGCTACATCTGCCATTCTAATTGTGTTATAGAAAAAGAGAGAAAGTTTTTGGGTTAACAATGTACTGTGATTAGTAAGTGTCCTGCATACATCTCTGGAAGTCATTACCTGGTTATGCAGCACTTGTCAAAGTTTCCCTCTAGGGACAAGTAGGTAGGAATGTCATTTTGGATACATTATTAAAAGCTCAGAGGTGCTTACAAATTATCAGCATAGCATCCCAATGCTCTAGTGATGTCCTCTACAGTAACAATATAAGAAAATCAACACTATCCCTTGCTCAGAGAAAAAAGTACAAAAAAAGGAGTCTGGTGCATACCTGCACATAAAAGTAGTATATGGGGAAAGATATGTAGCATTTTTCATTGCTGCTGCACATTTGAATAATTCAGTGTAGCCTGGTCTCCAGGGCACCATTGTCTTCAGTAAAGGCAAATCAGCAGCCTGGACAGCCTGTTAAGAGGACTCCAGCCTGCTGACTTTTTTCTGTAAATCAGGATTAATGAGGAGGTAGAGGAAACCCAAAGCCCAATGCAGCAAATGCTGGCAGCTAACTCGTCTCAGTAGCCTGGCTCTGAAGTGGTTTCTGCCTTGATATCCTCAGGCGTTCTCCTGTACAAGCCATCAACTTGTTGCTAACTAGCTATCACCTGGTTTTCACTAAAGATACTGTTCCTTTCCCATATTTTCTACTGTTATTTCACATAATACATTGTTTTATTAATTTTATTTCAAACATGAAGAATGTAATGTCTATAAAAATTATAATGGTATTCAAAATTGTAGGCTTTATGTACAAGCAAATTAAAACCTACAATTTCTAAATGGCATTGTGTTTGTTTGTTTGTTTGTTTGTTTGTTTGTTTGTTTGTTTGTTTTTTATTACATTTTACTGCTGAAATAAAAAATAAAATAAAAAAAAAGATCAATTGATTACATGAATTGACAGTAGAAAATACAAGAAAGGTATCTTTAGTGAACTCCAGATGAAAAAATAGGGTATAAAAGGGGTAGGTGATACAACCAACAGCCTATACCTAAGTATAGGGTGTATATCCTTAATGATCACTATAGAAGAAATTACATGATCAGATGTACCTGAAGAAGTTCTTTATATTAGAGTTGGCTACCCCAGCAGTTAACTGACAAATGATCCCTCTACAAAAAATAATAAACTGACTTCTTCTCAGCAGTGGTGTCACCAGGGTTGGTGTCACCTGGTGCAGTAAAACATAGCGTCACCCCCCCCCCCAATAATTTTGATTCGATTTTGGAACTGACCTGCTGACATGGTGTCTTGCTAACTGGACGGGATCTGATGGCCGTAGGGAAGATGGCATGGTGCTGTGACCTACCGACAACAAGGAGCGTTGCTACAAGGCCCTGTAGTCAGCAAGCAGAAGACAGTAGCTAAAAAGAGAAGCACTCTGCAGGGGACGAGCACATATGACGTAATTGGTTGCTAGGATGCTGGCGGTCCTAGCAATCAATGACAGCTCTCAGCAGAGATGTGGCTTGCCTGGATCAAGGAAAATTGGGCACTGCATATTGGAAGGCTGACGGACCAATGGACTATATATTTTATATATATATATATATATATATATATATATATATATATATATATATATATATTGTGGTTTAAGACTGTAGATCGGGAGGTGCAGGATAGTTAGGTCAGTGCGGTGGGACTATATTGTAATGGATATGGTACATGGGACACTTGGTATGTATGCTACCGCTGGGATTAGTCCTCCTGCTGTTCCCTGTTAGCCACCCCACATCAGTCTCAGCACCTGCCTATGCCTGCTGCACTGATGTTATTGATAGCTGTCAGCCAGCTCTGAGCCTGCCACTGATTTGCAAAGCCGGAAGCCGGAGTCTGCCCTGTGGTCAGCCGGAGTCTGTCCTGTCCTCAGCACTTACTTGCTGAAGGAGGCAGGCAGTGAGAAAGCTGAATATATCACTCTGCCAGCAGCAGGAACTGTGAGCCAGGATTTTATGCAAGTGCGGCACTGGTTGTTGTGTAAGTCTGCCTGTGCTGAAAAGGAAAAAAAAAGTCTCCTCTATCCTGCAGTCTCCCGGGCCCCTCTGGATGAAGTGAATGCCCCCCTCCCCACCCATGGAATGTGATTTACCACCAGTGGGCCACGGGGGAACATTATTTGTTCACAGTATGTATGCCCATGTATACTACATTATGACATTTGAAGCTGCTGGCCCCCCTGTTAAAGTGACGGGACCAGGCCCCCTACAAGAGGCCCCTGGCTGCAGACACCCCACTGGTCTGATGGGGGGGGAAGTATTCAGACCCCCTTAAATTTTTCACTCTTTGTTATATTGCAGCCATTTGCTAAAATCATTTAAGTTCATTTTTTTCCCTCATTAATGTACACACAGCACCCCATATTGACAGAAAAACACAGAATTGTTGACATTTTTGCAGATTTATTAAAAAAGAAAAACTGAAATATCACATGGTCCTAAGTATTCAGACCCTTTGCTGTGACACTCATATATTTAACTCAGGTGCTGTTCATTTCTTCTGATCATCCTTGAGATGTTTCTACACCTTCATTTGAGTCCAGCTGTGTTTGATTATACCAATTGGACTTGATTAAGAAAGCCACACACCTGTATACATATAAGACCTTACAGCTCACAGTGCATGTCAGAGCAAATGAGAATCATGAGGTCAAAGGAAACGCCTGAAGAGCTCAGAGACAGAATTGTGGCAAGGCACAGATCTGGCCAAGGTTTCTGCTGCACTTAAGGTTCCTAAGAGCACAGTGGCCTCCATAATCCTTAAATGGAAGACGTTTGGGACGACCAGAACCCTTCCTTGAGCTGGCCATCCAGCCAAACTGAGCTATCAGGGGAGAAGAGCCTTGGTGAGAGAGGTAAAGAAGAACCCAAGGAACACTGTGGCTGAGCTCTAGAGATGCAGTCGGGAGATGGGAGAAAGTTGTGGAAAGTCAACCATCAATTGCAGCACTCCACCATTCTGGCAGAGTGGCCCTACGGAAGCCTCTCCTCAGTAAAGGGGCACATGTTTCCCGTGTCTAGAACAGTCTGACAGCAAAATGACATTTAAAAGAAAAAAAAGTCATTTAAAACTACTCGTGGCTTTTAATGAATTGCCAGTCCGGCAATACACATAAAAGTTCATTGATAAAAACGGCATGGGAATTCCCCACAGAGGAACCCCGAACCAATATTAAAAAAAAAAATGATGTGGGGGTCCCCCTAAATTCCATACCAGGCACATTCCACAGGGACTGGACAGGTATAACACATGCATACTTACATTGGTCCAAGCTGGACCAATGTATATATACAAAAAAGCCATACCTAAATTTTAGCTTTAAAGCCCAGCTTAGCGTGTAGCAAGTGGGAATACAATCTGTTCTTCAGTCTCTTTGAAAAAAATGAAAAGTCAGCCTTACAAATAATGTAGCTGCTGACTTTTAGTAAAAGGATTAAAAGATCCAAAGATCCAGTTCCATCCTCTTCCTGATCTGTTCCTTACTGGTCTTCAGGTTCCCGGAGCTGGCAAGTTAACTGTGGGAATCCAGGTGTGACTCCTTGACTCCACTTCACAGCTGGCTTTCCACTCCACATGTGTGAGCCTTGCTGTTAATGATCCTGCAGCCTTTTGGGACCTTTCATGTGTCCCAGGACATTATGGACGGGGGTAGAACTTCTGATTGGCATCGCCTAGGTGATTCCAGGGGATTTGGGTGTGGGTATATCACGTACCTGGTGATGACTGGAATGTTGTGGATGCTTCTCTTGAATATCTTGAAGGTGGCAACAGAGAATGTGAGGGCACAGAGTGGCACAATTGCCAGAGTAGCTGACTGATGAAGTCCGCTCTTAGGTTGATAAAGCTGGCGGTCGCAGTCCTAAGAAGAGGATACTGAAGCAGCTTGGTACCAGAGCAGGAGAAGGTAGCAGAGCTGGTATCCAGGCAGTGACCAGTTTGACCAGTTGCAGCTAGGCAACAAAGGATGAAGTCAGCAGGCAGAGCAAGTCCAGGAAGCAGGCCAAGGTCAATAACAGCTGGGCAGCACAGTACTGATTCAGCAGGCAAAGGGGGTCCAGTAAACCAGCTGAGGTTAGAGAGTACAAATGAACAAGGTTAATGCAGGAGCAAAAGAAAAGCCCAGGAAAAAGCTGGGTCATACAAGGGTAATAGGGATGAGCTTCGAGTTCGAGTCGAACTCATGTTCGACTCGAACATTGGCTGTTCGCCGAACAGCGAACAATTTGGGGTGTTCGCGGCAAATTCGAAAGCAGCGGAACACCCTTTAAAAGTCTATGGAAGGAATCAAAAGTGCTAATTTTAAAGGCTTATACGGAAGTTATTTTTATAAAAAGTGTTTGGGGACCTGGGTCCTGCCCCAGGGGACAAGGATCAATGCAAAAAAAAGTTTTAAAAATGGCCGTTTTTTCGGGAGCAGTGATTTTAATAATGCTTAAAGTGAAACAATAAAAGTGCAATATTCCTTTAAATTTCGTACCTTTTCGTGTCCATAGTATGCCTGTAAAGGGGCGCATGTTTCCCGTGTTTAGAACAGTCTGACAGCAAAATGACATTTAAAAGAAAAAAAAGTCATTTAAAACTACTCGTGGCTTTTAATGAATTGCCAGTCCGACAATACACATAAAAGTTCATTGATAAAAACGGCATGGGAATTCCCCACAGGGGAACCCCGAACCAATATTAAAAAAAAAAAATGATGTGGGGGTCCCCCTAAATTCCATACCAGGCCCTTCAGGTCTGGTATGGATATTAAGAGGAACCCTGGCCAAAATTAAAAAAAAAAAAATGGCGTGGGGTCCCCCTCAAAATCTATACCAGACCCTTCATCTCTGGTATGGATTTTAAGGGGAACCCTGCGCCAATTTTTTTTTAAAAAATGGCATGGGGTCCCCCCAAAAATCCATACCAGACCCTTATCTGAGCACGCAGCCTGGCAGGCCGCAGGAAAAGAGGGGGACAAGAGAGCGCCCCCCCCTCCTGGTCCGTACCAGGCCACATGCCCTCAACATTAGGAGGGTGCTTTGGGGTAGCCCCGCCCCCTTCTGACATAACGGGGAATCTTCTATCTTCTAGCCCCCCAAAATACCTTGTCCCCAAGTAAGAAGAAAGAAGAAGCATTTAAATAAAGGAATTGTCAAAAACTGTCTCTTGTCATTTTTAACATTTTTGACAGTTTTTATGTGAAATGGTAGGGGTACTTTTGTACCCCCTTACCATTTCACACAGGGGGGAGGGCCGGGATCTGGGGGTCCCCTTGTTAAAGGGGGCTTCCAGATTCCGATAAGCCCCCCGCCCGCAGACCTCCACAACCACCGGGGAAGGGTTGTGGGGATGAGGCCCTTGTCCCCATCAATATGGGGACAAGGTGTTTTGGGGGCTACCCCAAAGCACCCTCCCAATGTTGAGGGAATGTGGCCTGGTACGGTTCAGGAGGGGGGGCGCTCTCTCATCCCCCCTCTTTTCCTGCAGCCTGCTAGGCTGTGTGCTTGGATAAGGGTCTGGTATGGATTTTTGGGGGGACCCCACGCCATTTTAAAAAAAAAAATTTGGCGCGGGGTTCCCCTTAAAATCCATACCAGACCTGAAGTGTCTGGTATAGATTTTGAGGGGGACCCCACGCCATTTTTAAAAAAAAAATTTGGCCGGGGTTCCCCTTAATATCCATACCAGACCTGAAGGGCCTGGTATGGAATTTAGGGGGACCCCCACGTCATTTTTTTTTTTTTTATTTGGTTCGGGGTTGCCCTGTGGGGAATTCCCATGCCGTTTTTATCAATGAATTTTTTTGTGTATTGTCGGACCGGCGATTCATTAATAGCCGCGACTAGTTTTAAATGACTTTTTTTCCTTTAAAATGTCATTTTGCTGTCAGACTGTTCTAAACACGGGAAACATGCGCCCCTTTACATACTATAGACACCCCCCCAGGTACGAAATTTAAAGGGATGTTACACTTTTATTGTTTCACTTTAAGCATTATTAAGCATTATTAAATCACTGCTCCTGAAAAAACGGCCGTTTTTAAAACTTTTTTTTGCATTGATCCTTGTTCCCTGGGGCAGGACCCAGGTCCCCAAACACTTTTTATGACAATAACTTGCATATAAGCCTTTAAAATTAGCACTTTCGATTATTCATGTTCATGTCCCATAGACTTTAACGGTGTTCACGTGTTCTAACAAATTTTTTGCCCGTTCGCAAGTTCTGGTGCAAACTGAACAGGGGGGTGTTCGGCTCGTCCCTAAAGGGTAAGCAGGTTCAATGGTTAAGGTCACAGGAATACAGGGGTACAAGCTGAAGACCATTCAGCAACTGCTTAGTCCCGGTTCACACAGGGGCGACTTGTCAGGTGACCTAGCCGCCTGACAAGTTGCCTCCCCTTCTGTACCACGGAACCGTTCTAATAGGAGTGACGCAAGTCGCTCCGACTTAGAAAAAGGTTCCTGTACAACTTTGGGGGCGACTTGAGGCGACTTGAATAGACTTCTATACAGAAGTCATTTTGCAAGTCGCCGTGGAAGTCGTCTGCAGGTCGCCTCGGTGAGGCGACCTGCAAGTCGTGCCGCCCCTGTGTGAAACGGGGCTTATGGTTACAGGCCAGTTTAAATAGGCCACTGGACACCAAGTTTGCAGGCTAAATTGTATGCCCATGTGTGCGAGCACAATGAACTGGAATAGTACATCTTTTGCCTGTTTGCCTAGAAGTATTAGCATGTGAGAAATGCACACACGCCCACAAATGTAAGCCCAAGCCTGCACTAGTTTTCTGGTGCTGGGAATCTGGTTTACCTTACAGGGTACCTGAGAAAACTAGATACCTACCGCCCCCAAAAAACAAACAAACAAATGTGTTAAACGAGGAGGGAGGATCGCTTTATCCTGGTCATTAAATAGTGCCACCATAACATGGCATGGTTGTAGGAAGATACTGTAGAAAATAAACTATGGGGTTAATTATGTCTCTCCAGTAATTACATGAACAAGTACATCTTTCTGTACTGGTAAATGTCTGCAGTTATAATACCATAGTATTTCTATAATACTATGTCTGAAATTGCATCAGGTTGTGCTAAAATAGGGTTGTCCCATATGGATAAGTTAGCATAGTTAGGTAATTTTTATGGTTTAGCTGCCCTGTCAAGTAATATAATACAGCTGTGCCATGCGTGCTTCATCTTTAGGCCTTTGTAGTGTTGCTATTTTCAATTTTGGTCTAATGATAGGATTAAAATAGAAAGGTAAGTTCCTTGAAGAAGAATTGTGTTACAATTGTGGGCATATGTGTAAGTATACAGTAAAACCTTGGTTTGAGAGCAACTTGGTTTGAGAGCATTTTGCAAGACAAGCTAAATTTTTAAATAAATTTTGACTTGATATACAAGCGATGTCTTGATATCGTGTCACCTCACAACTAAGTATAACAGAAGAGAGGAGCCACATGGTTACACTTAATTAGGGATGAGCCCGATGTTCGTGTTGAACATCAGGTGTTCGCCTGTTCGCTGAATAGCAAACAATTTGGGGTGTTCGCGGCAAATTCGAAAGCCGCGGAACACCCTTTAAAAGTCTATGGGAGAAATCAAAAGTGCTAATTTTAAAGGCTTATATGCATGGTATTGTCATAAAAAGTGTTTGGGGACCTGGGTCCTGCCCCAGGGGACATGGATCAATGCAAAAAAAAGTTTCAAAAATGGCAGTTTTTTCGGGAGCAGTGATTTTTATAATGCTTAAAGTGAAACAAAAAAAATGAAATATAAATAGGATAAAATAGATCTGTCACATAGCATACTCAAATGTAAACACTCTATCCAAGCGGCTCTTCTGTCAAAATGATAAAAAATTGACACATATGCATGCAAATGGATACAATGCAAACATATTAGCTAAGCAGTGAAATGTAGATCTAACAAGTGAATGGAGATAAAGGTAAAGTCCATGGTTGGCTTCATGTATGGATAAGAAGGGAAGATAGTTATATAGTGCACCGATCACCCTATTTCACACCCCGTGCTTCACACGCCCCCCTGGGGTTCAAACTCACCAGAGAAATGCAGATAATAAGCATTCACAATCTCCCACAGGTTAACTGCTTGGCCACCAGAGAATTGCAGATATTAAGCATTCACAATCTCCAACTGGTTAACTGCTCGGTCAACTCGTAAGTCCACAGCGTCAACGAATATAGTGAAAATAAACTTCACATAGAGTAGTTCTATTTTCCAAACGTTTTAGCAAAAGCTGTTCATCCAAGATATAAAACTTTTCTACTTCATACAGCTGCCGTCAATACTCATTCATCCAGGGGCCTGTTGTCAAGTTCAAACAAAAGACAGAGTTCCGCCAAAGGGCCGGAAATGTCAGAGAGCACTGCGGGGGACACTGAAAGTCAATCTACCGCTCGGCGCTGATCTTTTTCGGGGACTGAACTGGACATTGGAGTGCAGTATCTAAACGAAGTGTTCAGTATGCCGTAGAATCACTCCCTGATCGATTTCGTCTTCCCGACTTTCTCTATATTCGTTGACTTCTGAGTTGGCCGAGCAGTTAACCAGTTGGAGATCGTGAATGCTTATTATCTGCAATTCTCTGGTGGCCGAGCAGTTAACCTGTGGGAGATCGTGAATGCTTATTATCTGCATTTCTCTGGTGAGTTTGAACCCCAGAGGGGCATGTGAAGCACGGGGTGTGGAATAGGGTGATCGGTGCACTATATGACTATCTTCCCTTCTTATCCATACACAAAGCCAACCTTTACCTTTATCGCCATTCACTTGTTAGATCTACATTTCACTGCTTAGCTAATATGTTTGCATTGTATCCATTTGCATGCAGATGTGTACATTTTTTATCATTTTGACAGAAGCGCCGCTTTGATAGAGTGTATCTCTTTACGTTTGAGTATTCTATGTGACAGATCTATTTTATCCTATTTATATTTATGTATTTTCTTGTAAGTGGCAGCTATATTTCATTCTATTATTATTGTGATTAATTTTACTTGAGATCTTTTGTTGAATATTTTTGGAATACATTGCGCTGAGTGGGAAGGAGATAAGGGAGCCGACATTCTCTTCCCTTTTGTTTTAATAAAAGTGAAATATTCAGGTAACAGCTCTTTTATAACTGAGGGTGGGGCCACCTGGTGACGTCGGCCGGGTGACCCCGCCCCCCTCTGACACACGGGGAATCCCTATGGCTTCCCCATAGCATCAGAGGGGGGCGGGACCACCCAGTTACCCCCCCAAAAGGGCCTGGTAATGGACTGTGGGGGAATCCCATGCTGTTTTTTTCAATGACTTTTACGTGTAAATTACTTTTTTCCTTTAGAAATATTATTTTGTGCAGGGACTGTTGTAAACATGGGAAACATGCGGCACTTTATAGGCATACTATAGACACCCCCCAGGTACGAAATTTAAAGGAATATTTCACTTTTATTGTTTCACTTCAAGCATTATTAAAATCACTGCTCCCGAAAAAAACAACCGTTTTTAAAACTTTTTTTGCATTGATACATGTCCCCTGGGGCAGGACCCAGGTCCCCAAACACTTTTTATGACAATAACTTGCATATAAGCCTTTAAAATTAGCACTTTTGACTTTTCATGTTCTTGTCCCATAGACTTTAACGGTGTTTGCATGTTCAAACAAATTTTTTGCCTGTTCGCATGTTCTGCTGTGAACCGAACCAGGGGGTGTTCAGCTCATCCGTACATTTAATGAAGGTACAACATTTATCAACTCACATGGTTGATGACTGAAAGAGGCACATCTATGTATGCAGGCATCTGGGGTAAAGCTGTCCACATAGACCATCCACCATACCACCATCGAGGTCATCCCTTCCACGCTGCACTCCACAAGCGTCTCAAGCCTCGCTCTCAGATCGCTCTACTGCAGGGTAGTCTTCCCGGTCACGATTACAGACTGACAGTGGTGAGAGCCAGAGGTGAGGAGGGCGGTCTATGTGGACAGCTTTACTCCGGATACCTGCATACTTAGATATGCCTCTTTTAATCATCAACCATGTGAGTTGCTAAATGTTGTACCTTTATTAAATGAAACCACATTGCTACACTTAGAGACAACCCTCTTCTCTTTTTTACTCTGCAGCTCCTGCTGGATTTTGCTTCTAATCACCTTGTGGAGGCTGCCATTTGTGGATGGACATTTTATGGTAACACAAATATATCACATGGCTATAATCTTTTTATATGGACTATAGACTGAAGGACTTATGAATAAATGGTTGTGGAATGAATAATCTGAGTTTCCATTATTTCTTATGGGAAAATTTGCTTTGATATATGAGTGCTTTGGATTACAAGCATGTTTCTGGAACGAATTATGCTCGCAATCCAAGGTTTTACTGTATGTACATTTTGGAAAAAGGATTATTTTAAAGTTGTCTTGGCCTCTGATGGACAGGGGCAGCTTAGACCACAGTTTACCATTAATAGTTTGCATTAGTTGATCAATATTTTCTAAGATGGTCTTTGAGGGGTCCTTTATAATCATAATCCCCAAATAATTAAAGTAGAGTACAATGCTGGAGAGGACTGAGGTGATGTTAAAGATATGTTTCTGGATGCCAATAGCATCATGACAGAGTTTTACCAGTAATTTTTTTTTTTTGTTTTTACCAGTTAATATTAAGGTCTCAATATTCACCAAATTATTCAATAGTTTGAATAACTGAGGATAAGGAAGGGCCTGCATCATGGAGATATAATATAAAATCATTTGCATATTGGCCTATTCATTCACTTATTTTCCCAGGGGTAATCCCTCTAAAGGGCTCTATTTGCCAGATTTTAAAGGCAAAAGTCTCTTTTGCTATAGAATCCTGTCTCATTCTTCCTAAACAAGGAAATGATAGGGAATTTAGGCTATCAGCAGGGATGGGAGAACGGTTCAGGCCGAGCATAAGTTCGGCCTGAGCATCGCCGTTCGGGTGTTCACCGAACACCCAAATTTTCTGTGCACTCAGGGGGATGTTATGAAATAAAAAATTTTTAAAATGTCCCCGATGTAGATCCATCATCAATCATGACACCCACTGCACCTCCAGACTTGAAAAAAGGAAAAAAAAACACTACACCTGTAACAAAGGTCAACCGCCGAATGCCTGCTCCACCGTGTGACAGTTTTTAAATAGGTAAGGGGCGGTGCCACCTGTTAATATCACCTGGTGGCACCACGCCTTGTGATGTCACCTACCCAGCATGCACCAGTCGGTGATATCGCAAGGGGCGGTGCCCCATGGTGACATCACCAGGTGTCCCTGCCCCGTACCTATTTAAAAACTGTCAGATGGAGAAGCATTTGGTGGTTAGCGTTCATCCTGGGTAGAGCGGTTTCTCTTTTTGGGTCTGGCGGTGCAGCGGGTGTGGTGATTGACGATGGATTTACATCAGGGGACATTGTTTTTTTTTATTTTTCTAATTAAGGAATTGCCAAAAACTGCCTCCTGTCTTTATTTTTTTTTTACACTTTTTTTGGTAAATGAGTAGGGGTACAATGTACCCCATACTCATTCACATAGGGGGGTGGGATCTGGGTGCCCCCTTGTTAAAGGGTAAACAAAGACTTTGGGGGCACACCCTAAAATGCATTACATTAAAGATGGTGCTGCTACTATAAGACCATACAAGCAGAACAAAAGATTACAGCGCACACATACAAAAATTTCATTTAAATACTGCAAGGCTATTTAAAACAGTTGAACATAACCAGCAAAAAATATGGGGATTTGGTCAGCTTAAGCTTAAGCATTATAGTGCTTAAGCTCACTACTGTGTCAAAGTACCCCATTATCAGTGGGTCCTACACTATTCATAGAATGAAAGATCCTTCTTCTTATAACCATGGGAGAAATACATTCCTCTATATGCGATAACTAAAGGACTCCTCCTATAACACAGGTGGACACTAATAGGAGGTATTGGCGGGGAGATGGGGTGCTCCAGCCCAAGGGATCTGGTCAGGACCCATACAATAGACAAACAAAGATTTGAGGGGCGCACCCTAAAAATGCATTTCATTAAAGATGGTGCTGCTATAAGACCATTCAAACAGAACAGTATTTAAGTGACATTTTGTATATGTGCGCTGTAATCTTTTGTTCCCCTTGTTAAATGGGCTTCCAGATTGTGATTAGCCCCCTGCCTGCAGACCCCCAAAACCACAGCCCAGGGAAGAGGCCCTTGTCCCCATTTCACACCAGATCCACAGAGCCTGGTATGCATGGGGAGGACCCCATGCCGTTTTTTTCATTTTTTTGTTGTATTGCCGGCAACAGCTTGCAGCCTCGAGTCAGTTTAAATGTCTTTTTTTTTTTCTTTAGAAATGTCAGTTTTGCTGCAGCAGGTTTTATACACAGTACAGATACACCACTTTACAGGCAGACTAAGGGGACCCCCAGGCACTATATTTAAATGAATTTTTAATTTTTATTGTTTCTTTTTTGCATTGATACATGTCCCACAATTTTTAAGGACAATAACTTGCATATAGGCCTTCAAAATGGGTATTTTTGGTGCAAACCGAACCGGGGGTTGTCCGACCCATCACTATTTATCAGTATATTTGAGGGGGTAATCAGAAATAATGATTCATTATTGGTATTTTGGGCCAGGGCCAAAGCCAAAGCCTTTAAAACAAGCATGTAAAAATGGACATTGATTGTTGGGATTTAGGGTAGTCTAGAAGCAAGTGAACCCTCGTTTGGTATTCTGCCTAGAGTGTCCTTCAAACCCACAGGCCTGGAGACCACTCTGATAGGAAGTTATGACACGCACTCAATACATGCAGTTCTTAGAGCGATCTGCCGATTTATTTCCGGACTTCAGCTTTTATAAGCAAAATGACATCACAACAAAGGTCCAACTCTTCTTACATTAATATATGGTAAAGATACAGACATACAGGATGTTCTAAAACAAGCAAAAATAGAACATTACTGAGTACATGCAGAAAACAATATAACGCCCTAATAACTTATATAGAAACTAATAACAGGAAAAGGCTAACAGGAAAAGGCTAGCACATCATTTCAGGTAAATCAAATGTTTTACAGAAACATGAAACTTAACTTCTCATAAACATCACGTATACATATTTATTCTAAGATGGATACACAGTTTTACATGGGTGTATAGCTAAAATGGTGGACAGCAAGCTAAAATATCTCTTCATAAAAATTATTGCGGCGCTGAAAAGTTCAAAATGAAATTGAAGAGTGGGAGGAATTCAATCACCAAATATATTGTGCAGATGTAGAAAGAGTCACTCGTCACCACGTGGTAATGTAGTCTGCTTACCAGAAGGTGTTAAGGATTAGGCATAGATGATAAATTCTCAATAGCATCCAGCAAATAAAGCCCACTGGAACCCCTCATCAGACCACAACATCCGTGGGATTTCCTTCACATATAAACATCTCCCAATGGTCACTTCAGAATTAGGCATTCAGGCATCTAGTCATCATATATCCGAGAAAAGAAAATCAAGGACCCATAGTGAAGCCAGTAATGATAGATAAAAAAACTTTTATTGTAGTAACTTACAGTTGAAGCTTAAAACAGCATGCATCAATGATAGGAACAAACGGCTGCAGCAATCAGCGTACGGATGTCAGCCTGCCTGACATGTTTCATCATAACAGATGTTTTCGGAGGCATGGCTACAGCTACAACCGCACGCTATATATATATATATGGTATGGTTAGTGGATAGATCAGAGGAGATATAATCAAACTCATCACTAACAGCTGGGTAAGATGTGTGTCTTGTGCAGCGCGCCCTGGTGCTGACAGGATAAACCTGGTTAGCAACTGATGACGCGACAGCGCACGGCCAATCAGAAAAAAGAGAGGATAGGGACAAAAAAAGGGTGGCAACAGATGACTCAGTGCCACCTCATTGGTTAACCTATCTCTCAGTGAACAGAAAAATTGAAAAATACCAGATAAGCATGAACAGGCGATGAGGAAGAACGCCGGCTGTGCGGTCCGGCTCAGGGACATGAAAAAGGCTAAAAATGTATTTTTAATTGATCAGACAAAAACCTGATATCATATAACTCAATATACAAAATAAAAAAATGGAAAAGAATTAACACCCGCACAGGTAAGCTATGAAATTAACGCCTGTCATGCAGTATAGATCAAAGGCATAGAAAAAAACGCTAGACTTTGTATAACAAATCAGTGCCTGCCTATGAAAAAACACTAACCTATGTATAACAAACCAGAGCCTCACATGCAACTCGATCGATGGCGGTAATCAGAGTCCCGATGGCGGTAATCAGAGTCCCTACTGGATTTCTGTTATGACATTCTAAATAGTGACGTGAGACCGTGTGCTTAGGAAAACCTTTCTTTATGTTTTTTATATGTTCCTTTATTCGCACATTCATGGCTCTCATAGTGCGGCCTACATACTGTAGACCGCATGGACAAGTCAATAAATACACAACATTTTTTGAGGTACAGGTGATGAAAGTATCTATATCATAGACCTTTGTGGTGGAGTTAGATTTAAATTGACAAATTTTCCTATTTTTTTCGCCATTTATGCGACACACTTTACATTTGCGACATGGGAAAAAACCTTTTGAGTTCTGAAAAAAGGGGACCCTATTGGGGACATCAAGAACATTAGGGGCAACCTGCAGCCTTAGGGGGGGTACTCTCCTATAGATAACTTGTGGGCGTTCAGGTAAGGATGGGCCCAACACTTTATCGTTTTTTAACACGGCCCAATGTTTTCTAAGAATTTTCTTTATGTCGTAATGTTGTCGAGAGTAGGTGGTCACTAAAGAAAACTCATGAATGTTATTATTCTTAGTGATTCTATCTGTGCCCTTTATCATATTGGCCCTATCCAAGCAGGCAACCTCATTTATGGTCTTGTCCAAGTCTGCACCAGAGTACCCCTTCTCCACAAATTTGGTTTTTAAGTCAGAGGCCTGCATCAAAAAGTCGTGTTTAAAGGTACAATTACGCCTTAGGCGAATAAACTGGCTTTTAGGAACTGCTTTTAACCAGGAGGGATGGCGACAACTCCCCTGATTAATATAGCCGTTACGATCTGTCTCCTTGAAAAAAGTGGTGGTTGTAAATTTATTGTCACAGATCCGTATATTCAAATCCAAAAAATGGATAGCAACCTTGCTCATTTCGAATTGCAGAGAGATACCAAGGGTGTTCTGATTCAGCTCCTGCATGTGATTGGTCAATGATGTTTCATCTCCATCCCATAGGAGGAGGATGTCATCTATATACCTGCCCCAGTACACCAATTCTGGCCGTCTGTCAGCATAGACGACATCCTCCTCCCACTTGGCCATGAACAAATTAGCCATACTGGGCACGAATTTTGCGCCCATGGCTACACCTCTGGTTTGGAGGTAGCAGGAACTCCCAAACCAGAAGTAGTTATGTATCATAGCAAACCTTAGCAGGAGTAAGATGAACTCCCTCTGTGGGGGGGGCCAGTTGGTCATCTCTACCAAGGAAGGTCTCAACTGCGTGAGAAGAAGATGCCGCGGATGAAGATGCAGGACGAGAACACCAGAGGAAGAACCAGAAGAAGAAGAAGATAGAGGAAGAAACTGAAGGAAGATAGAAGATAGAAGAAAGAAGAAGCATTTAAATAGAAGGAATTGTCAAAAACTGTCTCTTGTCATTTTTAACATTTTTGACAGTTTTTTTGTGAAATGGTAGGGGCACTTTTGTACCCCCTTTCCATTTCACACAGGGGGAGGGCCAGGATCTGGGGGTCCCCTTGTTAAAGGGGGCTTCCAGATTCTGATAAGCCCCCCGCCCGCAGACCCCACAACCAACAGGCAAGTGTTGTGGGGATGAGGCCCTTGTCCCCCTCAACATGGGGACAAGGTGTTTTGGGAGGCTACCCCAAAGCACCCTTCCAATGTTGAGGGCATGTGGTATGGTTCAGGAGGAGGGGGCGCTCTCTCGTCCCCCCTTCTTTTCCTGCTGCCTGTCAGGTTGCGTGCTCAGATAAGGGTCTGGTATGGATTTTTGGGGGGACCCCACGCCATTTTTTTTTAAATTTTGGCCGGGGTTCCCCTTAATATCCATACCAGACCTGAAGGGCCTGGTATGAAATTTAGGGGGACCCCCATATCATTTTTTTTTAAATTTTGGTTCGGGGTTCCCCTGTGGGGAATTCCCATGCCGTTTTTATCAATGAACTTTTATGTGTATTGTCGGACCGGCAATTCCTTAATAGCCGCGAGTAGTTTTAAATGACTTTTTTTCCTTTGAAATGTCATTTTGCTGTCAGACTGTTCTAAACACGGGAAACATGCGCTCCTTTACAGGAATACTATAGACACCCCCCAGGTATGAAATTTAAAGGAATATTACACTTTTATTGTTTCACTTTAAGCATTATTAAAATCACTGCTCCCGAAAAAACGGCCATTTTTTTTTTTTTTAAATCAAACAAGGTTTTATTGATTAACAGGTGCATACATAATATGTTTGCTTTAACACATGAACTTGGTAACTAGTATATCAGTTATTGTAAATCCAATACAGATGATATTAAGTACAATATATTTGTTGTGCAAAGATATTCAGAGTCTATACATTTAACACTTAAACACTACACATCCAGACGCACATCCAAGAAATCGTTCTATATCAATTTAGTTGCGTTATGTACAGGTATCAGATTCTTGAAGCCATCGATCCCATATCTTATTGTACTTGGCAGGGCAACCTTTATTAATATATATGCATTTCTTATATGGCAAGGTATGGTTCACCTCCACCTTCCATTCCACTATTTTAGGAGGTGCTTGTCTCATCCACTTTTTGGCTATAACCTTTCTTGCAGCAAAAAGTGTTTCATGTAGAAATGTTTTGGTGTATTTGTCTATTGTGTCTGAAATTATACCCAAAAGGCATTGTTTTGGGTCTAGAGCTAGGGGTGAGCCCATTGTGTCGTGCAGAAAGGCCACAACTTGTTCCCAGAAGCCTTGAATCCTAGGACATGTCCATATCAAGTGGAAAAAAGTGCCTGCCTCCTTCCCACACATCTGGCATGTAGTAGATTGTGTTCATTTATATCTTGCTACTCTAAGGGGTGTAAGATATGCCCTGTGAATAATGCAAGGCTGCGACAGACGATCTGATAATTTGGGGGATACAGCTTTGCAAGACTCCAGTGCCTCCCCCCCACTCCTCATCCTCTATTGGTCCCACCTCTCTTTCCCATCTTGGTTTGAGATCATATGCTATTTTAGTAGATACAGGGGTTGAGAGCATGTTATAGAAAGCTGAAATCAATTTATGGGGGTCTGTGCTCTTAATTACTGCTATAAGAACATTAGGTGTGGGGTTTGGAAGGGAGTCAGGAAATTGCGCTTGTGTCGCATGACGGACTTGTAGAAATCTGAAGAACATCTGGTTCTGAATTGTAAATTCTTCTTTAAGTGAATCAAAGGTTTTGAGATGTCCATCTTTTAATAAGTGGTGAAGGTAAAATACTCCCTGCATGGACCATACAAATGTGTCATGAATTTTGTTAAACTCAGGAAGGTTCTTGTTATGCCATATTGGCGTGTAGTCATTGAACTGTGGAATTTCAAGTTTAGAGGCGGCCAAGTCCCATATCCTCCTGTAGTGGTACATCATGGTATGTCTATTTTCTCCTAGCTCCATCCCCCCCGAACCCGATGTTATTACATATATTGAGTCCTTGGTATGTTGTGCCCACTTTGGACATAGGAGCGTAAGAAATCTCTCGCTGTCCGTTGTATCTAAGTGGAAAAGCTGTGACAATTGCGATGCAATGTAGTATAGGTTAAAGTCAGGGAGAGCTGTGCCTCCTAGGTCAGTCCGATTCTTGAGAGTTTGCCATGCTAATTTATGTCTGTTAGTACCCCACACAAATGGATTAAGGAGGGACTCTAGGGATTTGAAATGTTTCAGGGGTAAATAAACTGGAATATGCCAGAGGACATACAGTACTTTAGGGAGTAAAATCATTTTGATTAAGTTTATGCGACCCCAGATTCCCAATGGTAGTTTGGACCAAGCCCGTACTTTATTTTTAACCGTGGAAATGAGAGGATCTATATTGAGGGATACATAGTCTGCAGGGGATCTAGATATATGGATCCCTAAATATTTAATAACATCAACTCTCTGTAGCGGAAGCCTGGCTTGGGACTCTGGGGGTGGGAAGCTATCAATTGGTAAAATCTGGGACTTGTCCCAATTGATTTTCAGGCCTGAAAATGTTCCGAATTGTTTGATCGTGCGGAGTGCAGAACACAATGATGGGCCCGAATCCGCTAAATATAGTAGCGTGTCATCTGCATACATACTAATTTTTTCAATTAAAGAGCCCAGTTTTAGTCCTCTGATCTCAGGGTTCGCTCGGATGGATATCGCGAGGGGTTCTGCTGCAAGGGCATACAATAATGGGGATAAGGGGCAGCCCTGTCTCGTGCCTCTGCTGAGGTCAAACATCTGAGACGACCACCCATTAGCTACCACTCTGGCCCTAGGTGCCTGGTATAGTAATTGAACCCACTTAATAAATTTCGGGCCAAAGCCATAACCCTGCAAGCATCTCCAGAGATACCTCCACTCCACCGAGTCGAAGGCTTTTGCTGTGTCTAGAGTCACCACTACTCGTGAGCCAACCTCCTCATGTGTAGCCTGTATGTTAATATATAGTTTCCTGAGGTTAAACGAGGTGTTGCGGCCAGGCATGAAACCTGCCTGGTCTACATGTATTAATGATAAAATGACTTGATTAAGCCTAATGGATAATACTTTGGCTAATATTTTAATATCGACCTGTAAAAGGGATATTGTACGATAGGATTCTGGGTATCCCGGATCCTTTCCTGGTTTGGGGATAAGGACTATTGTTGCCTCCGTCATAGATGGGGGTAAAGTCCTGGTTTCAAAAAGATGATTATATAACTTTAGTAGTTTAGGAGTTAGTAGTTCGCTAAATTGGGAATAAAACTCAATTGGTAATTCGTCTGATCCTGGGGATTTAGATCTAGCGAAACTGGCTATGGCTGTTGTAATTTCGTCTGTAGTGAGGGGTGCCTCTAGTAGGTCTACCTGTTCTTCTGTCAGTTGTGGGAAAATCACCTTCTCCAGAAAGATAGACATGGATTGTGTCTCAGTGGGAGCTGTCGTTTTGTATAAGTCAGCAAAGAAATCTCTGAACATAGAAGTTACACTGGGTGGGTCTGTTATTTGTTGTCCTTCGGGGCCATGTAGTGTGATAACCACTGGGGGCCTATCTTCGCTGTGTACCAAGTATGCCAGTAACTTGCCTGCTTTTTCCCTATGCTCAAACATTTTTTTTCTGGAGAAAAATAGTTTTTGTCTAGCTTTCTGGTATTGTAGCTGGGTAACTACTCTAGTTTGCCGTTAAAGGAGGTCTGCATTTGCGGAGGTCGGGGTGGTGGCAAAGTCTCTTTCAGCAGAGGATAAATCCTCCAGCGCCTTACCGAGGGCACTGGAGGAATTTGTCTTAATTTTATTTATAGCGGTAATTAATGTGGAGCGAGCGAATAGCTTAAAGGAGTCCCATACTGCGGAGGGCGATGCTGACTTGTCGTTCTCCACAAAGTACGTTCTCCATTTATCCATAAGCTCATCATCCTCAGGTAGAAGAGAGAGCCAAAATGGGTTCAGACGCCATGACCTTGGTGGTTTTGCTATAGGGATATTTAGTGTTATCCAGTAGGGGCTATGATCCGAGAGTATTCTGGGGCAAAATGCAGACTCTAATAGTCTTGGTGTCAATCTGTGGGATATGAGTATAAAGTCTATACGGGACATGGATCCATGAGAAGACGAGAAACATGAGTATGATTTGGCTTGTGGGAACTTGTGGCGCCACGTGTCTATTAAGTGGAAGGTAGAAATGAGTTTAGAGAACCTAGTCTCGTTGGGAGTATTAAGGGTAGGCGGAGTAGGTTGCAGCTTGTCTAAAGTCAGATTTAGGGTGGTATTGAAGTCGCCTAGCCAAACTGCAGAAATGGCCGAATGACTTGCCATGAACGATAGTCCCTCTTTAATTATGGAGATGTTAAATGGGGGTGGTACATAAAAAGCCATTATAAGTAGGGGTTCTCCATATACTTTAGCAAGGATGAAGACATAACGGCCCAGTGGGTCAGTGGACAACTCACACAACTCAAAATATACCGATTTAGCTATTAATACTGAGACTCCCCTGGAATGGGATGTGTGGGTAGAATGATACGCCCACTCAACCCATGGCCGGCGAAGTGCCATCTGGATGCTCCCCTCAACATGTGTCTCAACTAGTGCTATTATATCAGCACGTTGTTTCTTGAGGAATGTGAAGACTGCTGCACGCTTAATTTTCTCGCGCATGCCCCTCACATTCCACGTGAGAAACTTCAGAGATGCCATATACAAAACTTTTTAATATCTATTAAGACAATTATTTTAAGCAGTTTGCTCTATGTGTAAGGTACACATTTTCCTGGTGCAAAAATATAACTGTATCAATCCTGTGTCGCACAACATATATGAACATTCACATGGACATAGCATTCTGGATGTTACCTGTTTTCTATGATTAATATGCCTAATCAAGTTTAACCAAA
The DNA here is from genome assembly GCF_042186555.1 of Aquarana catesbeiana. Lineage (NCBI taxonomy): Eukaryota > Metazoa > Chordata > Amphibia > Anura > Ranidae > Aquarana > Aquarana catesbeiana. The sequence continues at coordinate 303,730,924 of NC_133324.1, forward strand.
TTACAAACAAATAAACTCCCACCCCCCTCCCTGCCCTGCACTGTCCCAAACTGGTGCGGGCATATTCCCTTAACTTGTGTTTAACTGGGAAACACTCCATCTTCCTGGTTGTAGGCAAAATGCAAAACATCCTGAGAAGATCCCGGGGATTGAGTAGAACTAAAGGTATCAGCCATATCAGTTGTACAAGGTATGGCAAGGTCTCCCGATCTCCTTGCTTCCAATTAACTGCAACAAACAAGTGCCATAGAAAATTCCAGTACTCATGGTACTGCTTCCCAGTGTTGTGTGGGGTAAAGTCTCGCTGCACGATGCATGTTGTCGGTAGGACTTCTGCCCCTCCGGAGCCCCGGAAAGTAAGTGGACTTTTATACTGTGAATGGCAAGAATTTTTACTTTGTATTTGCGCTGGTTCGTGTACGGTTCCATGTCATAGTTGCACAGTTGTTGTGTATAGTAATAAACAGTTCACATCATAGAGTGCACGGTTTTCAAAAATATATAAGGAAAAATAGAAGAAAATGGGAAGAAAAAAGGAAGAGATAATAAAAAAAAAGGGGGGTGAGTTCCATGTAACTCCAGGGAACGTTATAGTTGTGCGACTCTGGAGAAAAATTGCGCTGTAGATGATTGTGGACATTCTGAGTAGACCTTTATATGTACTTATCTGGAGCTTGATCAGTCTGCTCTTTCGGGAACAGCACAGCATTCCAACCAGGAGATCACTTCCTCAGGATCTTCAAAGAAGACTGCACAACCGTCATGTTCTATTCTGAGGCGGGCAGGAAAGAGCATGGAATATTTATATTGTAAGTTCCTTAGCCTACGCTTGGCCTCTGTAAAGCTCTGTCGACGGCGCTGTACCTCCGCTGAAAAGTCTGGGAAAATAGCTACTTTAACATTCCCCACTGGGATGTTGCCTTTCTCCCTTGCCATCCTCAGAGCTGTATCTCGATCTTTATAATTGAGGAGTTTAGCTATAAACGTGCAAGGAGGGGCTCCCTGCGGGGGGGGGGGGGGTCTTGCTGGCATGCGATGTGCCCGCTCCACCGCAAACATAGGGGAAAAGGCTTCTCTTCCGTATGTGTTGATCAAAAGATGTTCCAAGAACATGGTAGTGTCCTTGCCCTCAGTCCCCTCTGGTAGGCCGATCAGGCGTATATTACATCTTCTCAGCCTATTCTCCATATCATCCTGTTTAGTAAGAAGTTGATGTATTTGCCGTTGTACGCGATCTGATGTTTGTAGGGGCGAAATGGCATCCTCCACCATGCTCAGCCTGGTCTCAGCTTCCTTCACTCTGTCCCTGAGCTTTTGAAAGTCTTGCCTAATAAGGGAAATGTCCATCTTGACTTCCTCAATTTGTGCTGTGAGGGAAGTTCTGCAAAAGGTGATTGCTTCAAGAAGTTTATCTGTATCACTCGCTGTTCGTTCTCCCCCCCCAGCTTTCTCAGAGGCTCCATCTTCCTCCATGTCCTCTTTGTCATGTCGGCGGTACTGATCCAGTTTTGCCACTGCTGCCTTCTGTGACTTGGTTGGTGACATACTGTAAGGACTCAGGGTATCACCCAGCAGGTCCCTAAACTTACGTTGGCGAAGTCAGCAGACTGTGGGACAGGAGAGTGTGCAGACTAGGGCCTCAAAATCACCAATATGGCCGGGGGTGAGGACTGTTCTTATGTAGCAAATGCTTGATAGCTTGCTGCTCTGTTTGGGGTGCTGGTGATCTGAGGCTGCAGTGGGGAGTGTGGAAGGACCCCAACAGAAGTTGTGCACAGGAGATCAAAAAAAAAAAATGCAGCAAGATGGAAATGTAGCACAGGTCGGATCTGCTGGTGTGCCAAGATGGCCGCTGGCCTCCACATGCAGGCCTAAGCCACAGCCCAGCCTAAATGCGGCTGTTGCTCCCTCCGGGGCACTGGGGATCAAGAAAGACTATGTAGATGGGGATGAGAGTGATTCAAAGCTCCCAGGGGGTTTCCCAATGCCTGAGCAGCAGCAGGGCACAGTCACTCTAGAGCAGGCCTGAGGCAGAGGAGTACCAAGATGGCCGCGGACTTCCAGGACTAGGCCGAAGCCGCGGACTTGCCTGAATCCGGCCGCCGTATGGAGGAGGTATAGTAGATTGGTGCTAGGTATAGTAGATGTCTCAGGGGAGTTGATCCAGCATTTAGGGCAGTATATAAAGGCAAGGATTAATTACAGCAGGAGTAATGGACGGAGCTCAGGGAATACACGTCCTACTCCATGCTGTGTCAGGCCACGCCCCCCCCAAAAACGGCCATTTTTAAAACTTTTTTTTGCATTGATCCTTGTCCCCTGGGGCAGGACCCAGGTCCCCAAACACTTTTTAAGACAATAACTTCCATATAAGCCTTTAAAATTAGCACTTTTGATTTCTCCTATAGACTTTTAAAGGGTGTTCCGCGGCTTTCGAATTTGCCACGAACACCCCAAATTGTTCGCTGTTCGGCGAATGGACGAACAGCCAATGTTTGAGTCGAACCCGAAGCTCATTCCTATTAGGGAGGCCAAGTCCTGGGGCTGTTACCATAGCATTTTTCAAATACACAAAAGAATTACACTTTTCATCTGTCCATTTAACACAGTCTGGCATATCTGAACCTGTGGCCTGTCTCAGGAGATTGTCATAGTAAGAGCAGTCAGGTATCCATTGGCGGCAGTAACCAATCATACCTAGGAAGGTGAGCATGTCCTTCCTGTTGAGTGGGCGGGGCAGACCCATCAGAGCCGCAGATCTTTTGTGACTGACTCTTCTTTCTGCTTTTGTGAGCACAAACCCTAAATATTCAACTGTTTTTCTGACACCATTGCAACTTTTTCTTTGACACTTTATGACCACTTTCAAAAAGACATTTCAAAAGATCCCCCCCATCCTCCAGGGCAGCCTCTCTTGTGAAACTGCAGAGGAGATCATCCGCGTACTGCAGTAGGACTGAACGATGTCTGGGTGGCCAAGCTCTGAGAGTTGTTTGGAGGACAATAGAATAGACCATAGGTGAGTCTATATAGCCCTGGGGAAATCTACACCAGGTCAACTGCCATTTTTTAAAGCAAAATGCAAAGGGTGGCTGTGTCTCTTCGTCCACAGGTACGCTAAAAAATACATTTGACTCAAAGTGATGACCAGGTGGTATCTCACTCCTTCTAAATTAGCCCACATGTTTCCCTCTGTCAGCCCCAGGTGTTTCAGAGGTTGTGAACTGACTGGATCTATGGCCCACATATGTCCCAAAATTAGGTAATTCTGGAGGAGGATATTTGCTTTAATCCACAAGGTGACGGGACAACAGATTCCTAGAACTAGAACTCCCGCTGTGGCCCTCTTGAACGCAAATATCCCTGGCGCTTCTAAATGGACTCGCAAATTAATCCACTTTATCCTCCTTAGTGCCAAACTACCAATTGCAAAGGCCTGGAAACAGCCTAAAGTGTTGTTTTTGGCGGCCAAGTGAAAAATTTCCTGGTTGATGTCCCAGGAGAAATTGACCAGAATCTTACTAAATTCTAGGGCGCAGTTCGAATCCACCTGGGAACCCTGGGCTACACACATAGGTATCTCCCTCATTCCCGGAATGCAAACATATCAAGTGGACGCCACCACCCTGGCTCCCTCGTGATGCTTGCTGAGTGGCTCTTTGACCCCTTCCTTCTTTTCTTTTCCCCCTCTGATCTTTAATTTACGTACTTTATTATTTGATGGATATTACTAGCTCACATTAGCTGCGAACTGATTTTATGCTCCGTATTTCAAGGCAGTCCGATTGATCCCATTATACAGTGTCTCAACCTTCCAAAGGAACTAATAAGAGATAGGCTCCTATACTCTTCTACACTGAGACATGATGTGTTGGATAGTATTCTGGGTTGCGCTCTGGGGGTCTGGGGGGGCCTGACTCGGCACAGTTAGTTCCCATTAGGAGTGCCGGGCGGGCCTCTCGTGACAACTGGAGCTAGGCTTGAGTATAGTAAAGAGTAACACGTGGCATCCTGTGGAATCCAGTTATTTTTTGGTGGGGGTTTTGTCATTTTCTGATCATATTTTGTCTCGAAGATTCATGCTCATCAGTCTCTTCCAGGACCCCTTCTATATCTACTAGAGGCTTTCTTGATCGGATAATATTTGTAACATTATGTATTGTCTTTTTGCAGTTTCTGTCCTTGTATTTTGTTTTTTATTATTTGTATTTTGTTGTTGAAATTCCAATAAAATCTTTGAAAGAAAAAATGCTTTTGACAAATCAATAACAGAAAAATATTCATCATCGGATGGTATGGAGGTGAGCAAAGATGGCACATCATACACTATTGGAGCAATTGGTACCACTAAATTGTTTATGGCCCTAAGGTCCTGTACAAACCTGTAACTGTCATCCGACTTTTTAACAGGGTTGATAGGAGTGTTGTAAGGGGAGATGATTTCTTTTAAAATACCTTTCTTTAGGAAGGGCTCTATACCCACTTCTTTTTCTCTGGCTATGGGGTACTGTTTATGATACACAGGTAGAGCTCCTGGTTTCAAAGTGGCTTTATAGGGCGTACAGGAAATGAGCCCTACATCAAGAGGATTCACTGCCCATACTCTCTCCTCACTCAATTTGACATCTTCCTCTTCTGGGCATGAGAGCAATGTAAAAAGGTGAACCTTGTCAGATTTTACATATAACCCTACTTTTGTGGTAATTTTCATTGTAATGCCTAATTTTCCCAGCAAATCCCTTCCCAAGAGACTCACGGGACAATCAGGAATAATTCTGAAACAATGTTGCAGATCACAATCAGCACCAGTACGGGTGCTTAGTGAAAGTGGGGGTGTTTTAAAAGTTTTGGTGAGTATCCCATTTATTCTCAGTGAAGGCTCAGCATCCACAACCTCTCCCCTATAAAAATCCTTGCTAATGGTACTACACATTGCTCCGTAGTCGGGCAAGAATGGTACCTCATGCCCGTCTACAAGCAATGAAATTATAGGCTGTTCATGATAAGAATTAGAGACAAGTGGAAATGCCGGGATACTACCTTCCGGGCAGCTTCATTGTGACTGCTGTTGTTTCCAAGTAATGGGGTACTTAACACCATGTTGCTGCTGTACTGGGGTTTGTGCCTGGGGGGGAGTGGGGGCAGCAGGTGGCCCTGAATTTGTGCACTCCTGGTCATACCAGGGGCATTGGGCTTTCCAGTGTCCGGGGTCTCCGCAGTTAAAACACCCTGTCTTAGGTTGCCTTTGCTGGAAATACCCTCTTTGTGGCTGTCCTCTTCCCCTATATCCACCTCCATAACCCCCTCTGTTCTGTCCCCTTTTCTTGTAAAAGTTTCCCCTTTGATTTCCTGCGATATTATCCTGGTAATGTGTCAGTACTGGTGTTTGTTTGGGGATGTCAAAACATCCCGCTGTGTCTTTTTCAGTCAATGTTTTTTGAAACTCAGTCATACTCTTTGTAGCCCAGTCTGATATCTGCTGTCTCACAGTGAGTGCATATTTAGGGGTCAGGTTGCTAAGATAAGTCTGTATTAGAAGACTGTGCATTTCATCTTGAGTGTTAAGTCTGGCATCTTGTGTCCAGACTTCTTGAAATCTTTTCCAAAATTCCAACACTGACTCTGATGATTTTTGTTTGCAGGTTACTGCAGTAGGGAGTGATAACTTGTTAATGAAAACTATTTTCATTTCCCTTCTCTAGCTCTTCCCACATAAGGTTCCTTCCTTCAACAGTGTTTAGTGAATAAGCCTCTGCCTTGGTGATGGTTGCCTCTAGGACATTTATGGTGGTCCAATCCCAAGGGGAGGTAGTTCCCACCAAACTGTCTATAATGAGCCTTATATCTTCTTGTGTATAATTTCTACTCTTACAAGCTTTCTTTAAATAAGCTATCGCCCCCAAAGCTGATGTGGAGGATTTGGGGCAATGTTTGATAATACGATTAATATCCTCAATATCAATAGACTTCATTACCAAAACGTCACCCACAGTCACGAAAGGAAAATTCTGCATAACTAACTGCGTAGTTACTTCCTCTTCTTCTTCATGCTTCTCTCTGTCAGCTGCCTGTTTTAAAACTGCATGTTTTGTACTCTGACCCTCTGCAGCGTGTGCAGCCTCTGCAGCCTGTTTTAACTTCTGCGTTACACTCCTAGTTTGGGCAGGATCTTCTCTATGGGGTACGCGGGGCATCTTTGGTTTATGTTCCTCCGCAGGTGTCTTTTCAAATTTGGGTAATTCCTCATCCATAATGGAGGAGGCAGCACTGGTCAGCTGTTGTATTTGTGAAGTGATAGGCAGTGGCTGATCTGTTAAGGCAGCAACCTGTGGTTCTTGTAGGACCACAGGCAGTGCCTGATCCACCACTGCAGCCTGCTGTTGAACGGGGGGCAGGGAGGGCAGGTGCCTCTGCAGGTGGCACTGTATTCTAAAATGGGCGGGCTGCTGCAACTGCAGCCAAAAACTCCATATCCTCTTTTGAGAATGAGGGGTATATTTGTTTAGGTGATCCCCTGTTCGGCTGCTGTACATAAGGTGGAGGTGGCGGGGCACAGGGAGCTAGGAATGGGAAACCTGATTTAAGTCTTTTCTCACAAGCGTGTAACCCTGGGGCTTCCTTGTCCCTTGGATCTGGACTTTTCTTTCTTATTTTCTTATCCGCTCTCTCATACCAATAGGGGGCATACAAAAACCAGTTTTCTCCGCCTTTCCTCATATAGTCCTTGTCCCACTGGGGGTCTCCCGTGTAATATGGGAAGGCTTCCCTATTTCCCAAACAAAGACCCTTGATCATATCCATATGGAATGTATCGTTAGCACCCTGTCGGGGAAACAGGTTACTACTCCTCATGGTTTCAGTCCATCCTGCCAGATTATCTACCCAAGGGTTAATATACACATAATCAGTTCCACATATTCGGGCTACATAACATTTACATGTCTCTCCTACATCTGGAGGAGGAATCTTCTTCCCCAAAAGCTGACCCATAATAACACTGTGGTGGACGCTACCTCACCTTGCGGCGTCCAACAAAATCCACACAAGACACGTACAGATTATTTTATTTACTTCTATGCGACAGGAAAGACAAGCAAAGAGGTTGGGTTTTTCTGGCACACTCTATCAGATATCTTTATCAAACTTCTTACAGTACTGTACTATATTAGGTATAATAAAGAATATTGCGCTAAAGAAAAATTAAATAAAAAATTTAATTAAGTTGCAACTACAGAGTGTTATACGACACCAATCAGATATACAAAGCAAAAAAGTCGCGCTAGTGGGAGAGATGATAATAACTATGGCTTCCAATGATAGGTGCCAGAAATCACAATACGTGACACTACATAAAAATAAAAAAAACAGTCTAAAATGCAAACTATAGTGCTAGCAACTAAACGTAAACCTAATTAAGATACATCAAAAAACAAATGCAATTAGGAATAATGTGCAAATGTGAAAGGGAAATCCAATCAAAGAATGTCCATAGACTTATTGAGTGAAAAAAATAATAAAAATCAATCCAAAAAGAATGAAAATGAGTCCACAATAGAAAATATAAATGAATGAAAAGTCCAATAATAGGGCGTACACACGGTCGGACTTTGTTCGGACATTCCGACAACAAAATCCTAGGATTTTTTCCGACGGATGTTGGCTCAAACTTTTTTTGTCTACACACGGTCGCACAAAGTTGTCGGAATTTCCGACACGCGGTCACGTACACCACGTACGACGAGACTAGAAAAGGCCGGTTCAGAACCAAGCGCGGCACCCTTTGGGCTCCTTTTGCTAATCTCGTGTTAGTAAAAGTTTGGTGAGAGACGATTCGCGCTTTTTCAGACTCGTGGCTTTCAGATCGTTTTCTGCCGTTCAGTTTGTGCTTGTGGGTTTGTATCTGCTCTTCAGTGCGTGCAGCATGTTCCGCGTGACTTTAAGTAGTCATTGTATTCTTGTTCGTTCGTTCCTGTTTTTCAGTTCGCTCTTCACAGGCTTTGCTGTTCTTCAGTGCGTTCTGTTACTTCGTTCTGAGCAGCCGACCGTTTTCTAGCCATGTTTCGTATGCGTACTCCTCGTAGAGTTCGTGCTGTGCGGGGGCTTGGTGTTGGCGTCCTGACCTTGACCCAAGTCCAGTCCATGAACAGGGTGGGGAGGAGTTCATGGACCAAGAATTGGTTGCTTCAGCGTGACCAGTTCTCTCATATGCCTTTGCTCCGTGAGATCCGTGAGAATAATCCTGATGATTTCAGGAACTTTCTCAGGATGACGGACCCCGTGTTTCACCATTTGTTGGCTTCGCTGACCCCCTATATCAGCAGGCAGGATACCTGCAGGAGGCAAGCCATCACTCCGGAGCAGAGGTTGGTCGCTACCCTGCGGTATTTGGCCACAGGGAGAAGCCTGCAGGACTTGAAGTTCTCGACAGGCATCTCCCCCCAGGCTCTGGGGATCATTATCCCAGAGACCTGTTCTGCCATCATCCAGGTCCAGCAGAAGGAGTATATGAAGGTAAGATTTTTATCCTTTTATATCACATTTTATTGTATTGAGTGTTTGCTAATATATTGTATTTCTTTCCTCATTCCCTAATTACCATGATTGGAATATGCTGTGAATGTCCCCTTTGTTCTCATGCATGCTGGATTTTTATGTAATTATTATTTTAGGTCCTTCATACATATTTGCCCTTCACTAACCTCCCCAGCATGGTGTCTCCTGCCCTATATTCACCTCATGTAGTCACTTAACAATGTATTTTATCAGCTCCATAGTAGTGCTTTACCCCAAACACCCCCTAAAATGTTTGGAAATTTTATTTTTGATTTAAATTCAGGCAGAGTGCCAGAGGCTTTTTTTTTGTGGTGTCCCCAAATAATTTTTAGTAACCCTCCCTCCTCCAACTGCTGATCCCAATTCTCTATCCTCAATCATCTATCTGCTGACTTTGCCAAACCCATACACACTATACCCACCTCTTTAGTGCTCAGATTTATGGATGAATTCCCCAAAGCATGTAGTGCAAGGGCCTGCCTGTATACTTTCAAATGGTACAGTTTAAATTTTGTGGATCCTATTATTATCTTGATAGGTAATAGCAGAATGTCCAAATGTCCTCAAATGTGTATAATGTGTATTTATATCTTTGTATTATGACACTTCTTACTTGTCCAGTGGGCTGCCAATAGTGTAACTAAGGAGGGGCTGTTCCGAATAATACCCATTATTTAGGCATTCATCTCTCAATGAAGTGAAGAGGGTTACCTGTCCAAGATTTCCACACACCCCCTATAATGTTAGAAATGGCCCATGAGAGGGGGGAGGGGGAATATGATAGGTGTACCTTATACTTTGGCCTTGTTAAATTCCCCTTACTAAATGCTATCTGGAGGTTACCCCATAATGTTTGTGTTTAATCTGCTTGCCATGTTTCAGAGTAAAAATAGTAATGTTTATTGTTTTTTCCTCAACAGTTTCCTTCCACGCCACAGGAATGGCAGACTGTGGCCTCCCACTTTGCCGAGCGGTGGGACTTTCCTAACTGCGGAGGGGCAATTGATGGGAAACACGTCCACATCGTCCCACCACCCAACTCGGGGTCGTACTATTATAATTACAAGTGGTTTAATAGTATAGTGATGTTGGCGGCGGTGTCGGCTAATTACGACTTCTTGTATGTGGACGTGGGGAAGAATGGCCGGATTTCCGATGGTGGAGTCATCGCCCAGACGGAGTTCTACAGGCGTCTCCAGAATGGCAGCTTGGACTTGCCAGCTCCAGAGGACAATGTGGAAGGACTCCCATTTGTGTTCGTTGCTGATGAAGCGTTTGCACTGGGGGACCACCTGATGCGGCCATTCCCAATGAGGATCCTCACCCCGGAACAGAGGGTATTTAATTACCGGCTGGCCAGAGCCCAAAGAGTGGTGGAGAACACATTTGGAATCCTGGCCAGCCGGTTCCGACTATTTCTGACACCCATCCATATGGCGGAGTATAAACTGAACCATATTATACTGGCGTGCTGTGCTCTCCATAACTTTTTAAGGAAACATTCGGCCAACTATGCTGGCTCAGTTGGGCCTGAGGCCGGAATCATACATCAAACCACACTGACAGCGCTTGAAAGTGGCCGTCCTGGCTTGCCCTCCCTGAGTGCCCGTGATGTCCGGTTACGGTACCTGAAGTTCTTTGCGGGTAGGGGGGCTATCAATATGCCAGACAATCTGTGAAGCCTTTTTATAATAAAAAAAAAAAAGAAATTCTTTGTGGACATTTACTGCTTGTTTTTGTTTTAGCTGACCCTGACAGAAATGTGTTGAGTCCAGAAAATGTCGTGATTGTGTAACCTTATTATACAAAGCACTGTTGGCTGCTATTTCCTAAATGCAAAAACACATTTCACTACAAGTGCACTTGCAACTGCACTGAAACTGCACTTGTAGTGCAAAGAGGATTTGCCCTTAGGAAATAACCCCCATTTTTGCTGAAAACAGCAATTACATCACCCCAAAAGTGTTGTAGTGTTGAGACAATAATCCACACATTCTTGAGTAACCAACTTTTTTTATACCTGCACAATCACATGTGCATTTACCAAAGGTTTTTAAAACAAACCAACATGTTTGTTGTATAACAATTTTTGCAGTAGCATTATCAAAAATCGAAATGTCCATTTCAGATAAAACAGGCCTGTGTAAAACCAACAAGAAAGCCAAAAAACTTGAACTTACAAAGTTCACATAAGGTAAAACCTGAAGGCTATATCAGACATCAGTATTTAGGAACTGGGTTTGATATAGCATTCAGATGGGGGGAAATCACCCCTGGAAAAGCCAAATTTGGAAGATGCACACCAATTTACGAATGTCAACATGTGCTATCTGCCATCAGGGGGGATCAAGGGACGTGTTTTGGGGGAGCAAGCCCTTCCTCAACGCTACTTTATAATTGAGGAAGGGGTTGCACCCCCAAAACGCGTCCATTGATCTCCCGTGATGGCAGATAGCACATGTTGACACACTGTGTGCATCCTCCAAATTTGGCTTTTCAAAACATTGCAAAAAGTTTTAAAAGATTGGACCACAATCCAAAAAGTGATTTTGTGGGGTTTTAAATTCACCCCAAAACATCAATGATGTTATTATTTTTTTTAATCACGTCATTGATTTTTTGCTGTATGTTTTGCAGTTCTACATTACACCCCATGATCTCCCCGATCAGGATCTGGGCACTTTCTGATGTGAAACGTTCTGGATCCCTCACATCACGATCACCTAAAAAGAGAGAAAGAAAACAAAAACAGGTATCAAAAATCTGCCACCATCCATCTCTTTTACCTGAGCCTGTGGTCGCAGACACTCACCTGTTGTGGTGCCAATCTCCACCACATCTTCTTCTTCCTCCTGCTCTTCTTGGGTTGGTGTTAGTTCCCCTTCTTCCAGAGGTGGGGGGTCTGTGGTCTCCTCGGATGAGGGGTGTCCTCCGAGTCTTTTCTCCCCTATGTAAAACAAAAATGGTATAATTAGCACACAGATATTTGATGGCAGAACTAAAAATAGGAAACATTGCTTGGAAGTGGGGTACAATTGTCTATTTTGGCAGAGTTATAAGATGTATTTTTTTTATTGGCGTTTGTCAAGCTGCAATACTTTACCTGTTTGGTACAAGCTTCACAGATGTAGCCCCCCCTATAGTATACACTGGAGCACCTGTGTGGCCCCCTAATAAAAATGGTGTTCTTGTGTCCCACACTAGTGCTCCAGTGTCCAGATGTGAAAACAGCTGCTCAGTGTCCTCTCCTTACACAGAATCTAGTTTGCATTTCATTCTAGTAACAAACCTATCTACACAAACAAATATTTGGCATCCAAGTAGGCCCAAAAAAAATGTGGGAAAATGCATATGGCCTAAACAATGGTGTTTTAGAGGCCGAAAGAAAAATGTTTGATACGAACGAATAATGGGCCCATGAACATTAAAGTTGCCCTTTTAAACGTTACAATTAATAAAAGCATATGGAGCAGCACGAACGGAATAAAGACAGAAAGAATAGGAACACAGCACAACTACTTACTTTTTTGCAGCACTCTCCGGATCTTTCGGTACTGCTCTGGCTCTCTCAATTTCAGGTCCGACCACCACTTCCTGAGCTGATCTTTCGATCATCGTACCCCGAAATTCTTGTGCAGACTTTTGATCACTTTCGCCATGATCTTGGCCTTTCTGATATTGGGGTTGGGGTAAGGCCCATACTTTCCGTCATAGTCGGACTTCTTCATGATGTCGACCATCTCCAACATCTCCCCAAAGGACATATTTGTGACCTTAAAACGTCTCCTTCTGGATTGGGACGTGTCCGGATCCGGGCTTTCCTCCTCCTCCTCCTCGTTCCTGCAATTATCACGCACCTGCTGTGACTCCGCCATGTGCTCTTCCCCCACTGCGCCGAACGAAAAGGGGCGGGGAATAGACTAGAAAGAACGTCAGGGGCGGGCGGAGTTACACGCATGCACAGTGTGTATAAAGCGTAACACGCGTGCGTATTACGTACGATCTGTGAGCGGAGGAAGGAGCATTGGATGCGCTGATCGTAAGAACGAAGGTAAGAGACAAACTTGTGCCTATACTGCTTCTACATTGAGGCCTATATTGTAACAAGATTAGGAGAGTTTTGTCTGACATTAGGCTTTGTCTTGTGTTGTTTCTTGCAGTGAATATGGATATGCTACTGAAAGACAATGACTTCATGTCAGTATTTGTAGATATGTTAAGGGAGCTGCCCTGTCTGTGGGAGATTAAACACCCCCATTTCAAGAACCAAGCAAAGAGGAAGGCAGCACTGGTGCAATTGTGTGAAATTGTGAAGCAGGTGATCCCCACGGCAGACATCACCTATTTAAAGATCTTAATTGGTGGCCTGAGGAGCACATATCTAAGGGAGCACAAGAAAGTCCTGGATTCACAGAGATCCGGAGCAGCAGATGACATCTATGTCCCCAGGATGTTGTACTACAACAGGCTGCATTTTCTGGCAGGCCAGACTGAACCCAGGCCATCCCTCTCCAGTCTTCCTTCCATGCTTCCTTCCCCCCTGGCTGAGGCTTCTGACGCCCAACCTGGGCCTTCCAGGCCGCATGTGGAGGAGCCCAGATTGAGCCAGGTATAGCATTCCTCTAAATATTTCTGCTTGTCCAATCAATGATGTTAACTAGATGTTAGTTGGGAGTACTAATTTAGGATTGTGATTGATGAAGCAAAAACTAAAACCATGTCCCTTTTTCATACACAGGGAAGTCTCAGCCAGGAGGTGGCCGGGCCGAGCCGGCTGGCTTATCTGCAGGTCCCTCCACACCCCCTGGAAAGAGAAAGTGGCAGGAGGAGGAGCGCCCTAGAGGAGGCTGCCAGAGGACTCTTTTGGACGGCTACAAAGGTCCTGGGAGCACCACAGACCGTGGAGGAGGACATTGCTGCCGTCATTGCATATAAAATGCAGAGGATGGAGGAGGGCCAACAAGCCATGTGTGAGGCGCTCATATTGGAGGCTCTTAACAAAGGTATGAGGGGCCAAATGACAGCTCAGACACACCTTTGCGATGGTCCTCCTCCTCCTCCTGCAGGTCCTCCTCCTCCTTCTCCTCCAGGTCCTCCCAGTCCTCCTCCAGGTCCTACTCCTCCTCCTGCCATATCTCCAACAGCACAGCCACAGCCGGGAAGGAAGCGTGAAAGGAAGACCAGAAAGTGAGGACCCTGGATCCAGTCTGGTCGGCCAAAAAATGCAGCCTCTTGTGGTACCACAGCCTGGGGACACACATGTCATCTGCTGCTATCCGGATCTCTGGGACTTCTGGACCAGACTGCCCTCCCTTACATATGGACTCCTCAGGCCACCAATTTTGATGTTCAAGAATTGATGTCTGCCGTGGGGGTCCCAGGCTTTGCTAATTTCTCTTGTTGATCCAGTGTTGCCTTCCTCTTTGTTTGGTTCTGAGCCCTTAATAAAGGATTTTTGTTTGGAATTATACTCTCCTATGTGTTTTACTTCAAAAAGAACAGTTTGTTTGTGAGGATTCAGGTACATTTCAAATATACAATGTGAACTGAACAAGGGACACCAACACCAAACAATCTCCTTAAGATTAAATAATAAAAAATATCAATGGTGTTGGGGTAACTTGACACACAAAACACACACAAAAATATTCTGGAGTAAAAATAAAAATAACATTGAACAAAGATCAGCCTTGGAAAAAATACAAACATTAAATTAAAAAAAAATGCTTAAAATCCCCAAAAAAATTAAATAAAAAAAAAAAATTCTGTCAGATGTGACAACTAATAACAATATATTCAGGGAATCCCAATAAAAAAACAAAAATAAAACTTTGTGAGAAGTGTGTGTGAATATGAGCAGCAAAACTACTTAATTCTTGTCACATTATAAAGAAGAAGAGAGTGCGCTGTATTAAACCATTTTTAACATTGCAGCGTGACGAAAGTGCTGTATCCATTGCGAACGCTAAGTTTACCAGAACGAGCTGTTCCGTCTTGGAATTTCTTCTGAGCATGCGTGGCACTTTGTGCATCGGAACAGGCCACACACGGTCGGAATTGACGCGATCGGATTTTGTTGACGGAAAATTTTATCTCCTGCTCTCCAACTTTGTGTGTCGGAAAATCCGATGGAAAATGTCCGATGGAGCCCACGCACGGTCGGAATTTCCGACAACACGCTCCGATCGGACATTTTCCATCAGAAAATCCGACCGTGTGTACGGGGCATTAGAGTGTAAATCCCAAGGTGATGCGTAGTGAAATTCCACACTGTAGTGACAAGTGCAAAAATATAGCCTCCACCGTGGAAAAATGCTGCCGCTTACCAGAAATTGTTGGTCCCTTATTACAGGGGACCACACTGAGAAGGTGGCTGTAACCCCAGCCCGGGATCTCACAGGCAGGCACTGGACTCCTCAGCGTCAATGGGGATCGTCAGCAGAAAACTCAGCAGGGCAGTGCTATTACCAAAAAAACAACAAAGAGCTCCACATAGCGTAAAATCCTTTACATTTATTGAAATATAAAAAGGACAAATGGACATTTACAGATTGGCGAAATTATATAGGCAGGGAACAACAAGAATAAGCCGTCCGGCTTCCAAACAGCCCATAGCTTCCGGGACTGAACGCACAGTGGTGACGTCAGGACGTGGCTCCTCCTCCCTACGTTGTTTCCCGGGGTATCCCGTGACCACGTCCACTAGTGACGAAACGACGTAGGGAGGAGGAGCCATGTCCTGACGTCACCGCTGTGCGTTCAGTCCCAGAAGCTATGGGCTGTTTGGAAGCCGGCCGGCTTATTCTTGTTGTTCCTTGCCTATATAATTTTGCCAATCTGTAAGTGTCCATTTGTCCTTTTTATATTTCAATAAATGTAAAGAATTTTAAGCTATGTGGAGCTCTTTGTTGTTTTTTTGGTAATATCACTGCCCTGCTGAGTTTTCTGCTGACGATCCCCATTGACGCTGAGGAGTCCAGTGCCTGCCTGTGAGATCCTGGGCTGGGGTTACAGCCACCTGCTCAGTGTGGTCCCCTGTAATAAGGGACCAACAATTTCTGGTAAGCGGCAGCATTTTTCCATGGTGGAGGCTATATTTTTGCACTTGTCACTACAGTGTGGAATTTCACTACACATCACCTTGGGATTTACACTCTTATTGGACTTTTCATTCATTTATATTTTCTATTATGGACTCATTTTCATTCTTTTTGGATTGGTTTTTATTATTTTTTTCACTCAATAAGTCTATGGACATTCTTTGATTGGATTTCTCTTTCACATTTGCACATTATTCCTAATTGCATTTGTTTTTTGATGTATCTTAATTAGGTTTACGTTTAGTTGCTAGCACTATAGTTTGCACTTTAGACTATTTTTTTTTATTTTTATATAGTGTCACGTACTGTACTATATTACTTTGGGGCTTCTCAGAACCCCAAAACTATCTCAGAGTTCCTTATGCTGCCGTCACCCGAACGGACTTCTACCGAGGTTCATACATTTACATGAATGCTTCTAACACTACACCTTCTGCTAGTCCCATGTAGGGATCGGTATTTTACCTAGAGGTCACGGTAAGAGAAATAATAATCATTAGATCAGACTTACCGGACTTAGATGACCCTCCCACCGCTGCCACCAAAATCTGTTGGGATTTAGGGTAGTCTAGAAGCAAGTGAACCCTCGTTTGGTATTCTACCTAGAGTGTCCTTCAAACCCACAGGCCTGGAGACCACTCTGATAAGAAGTTATGACACGCACTCAATACATGCAGTTCTCAGAGTGATCTGCCAATTTATTTCCGGACGTCAGCTTTTATAAGCAAAATGACATCACAACGAAGATCCAACCCTTCTTACATTAATATATGGTAAAGATACAGACATACAGGATGTTCTAAAACAAGCAAAAATAGAACATTACTGAGTACATGCAGAAAACAATATAACGCCCTAATAACTCATATAGAAACGAATAACAGGAAAAGGCTAACAGGAAAAGGCTAGCACATAATTTCAGGGAAATCAAACGTTTTACAGAAACATGAAACGTAACTTCTTATAAACATGACGTATACATATTTATTGTAAAATGGATACACAGTTTTACAAGGGTGTATAGCTAAAATGGTGGACAGCAAGCTAAAATATCCCTTCAATGATAGAGTTAAAAACCTTGACAGTGTTGAAAGATGGCAAGGCACATGTTTTTGGAATGCATCCTGATAGTTGGGTAATGCGTATATTAATTGTGGTTGACTTTTCAGGCATAAGCTTTGTTTGATCATTATAAATAATATGTTCTAGAAAGTATGATAGTATTCAGCCTTGCAGCCAATATTTTTGTTAATATTTTGTAATCAAGATTCAATTCAAGTACAATGGTCACATCATACTTATTGGTAATATCCCATGTGTAAAAGCTTCCCAATAAACGAATTAAAGTGAGAAGTAATGATTTACAAATACCCTTTATAGACTTCCATCGACATCTGATGCTTTACAAGCTGAAAAAATCAAGAGCGCCTTTTTAATCTCATCTTCCATGATTTTTATTGTCTAACATTTGCATATGGACTGTGGACAATGGAGGGATCTCTGGTTCCTTCTAGTTACCCAAGTAAGATTACATATGATCTTGGTTTTCAGCAGAGAGGTATACATTTGCCTATAGAATTCATAGAATGTATTCTATACCATCAGCATTAGTGGGAATTTAACCATCTGCACATGAATTTTAAAGGTAAAAGTTTGTTGATGCACAGCAATATAGGCTAATCATTTTCTGGAGTGGTTGGCATACTCAAAATACTTCTGTTTAACTAAGAACGGTTTTGCTTCTCTGACAAATTGAAACACATAAAGGATCTGGGAATGAGTGTCTCCAAAGATCAATATAGCCCAGCTCTATAATTATTTGTTGCAAAGTAGTAGGACAAAGTACAAAGTAAGGTTAGAACTGCTATGTCTGTTCAACACTGAATTTAAAAACATGTTGAAATCCCTCACTGGTACTATGCAGTATAAAGCATAAAGGAGAATATCCAATGAGGCAGTTGCAGTAAAATTTAACCCCACATTATTGTCAGTAAAAAATTGAACTTCATAATTAGTAGTGAAATTCAACCCTCACATTGGTGTCAGTGACAGTGGCATTTTTAACCCCACATTTGTATCAGTGGCAGTGAAACTGTTACCCCCCAGCACGTAAATGATCACATGCCACTGCAATGCTCACTCACTTTCCAGGTCATCACTTGTGTTGGTTTCTGATTTCCGTGGATGGTGTTAGCAAGAAACCCAAACACAGCCAGGGCCCAATGCAGGCACATCCCTCTCCTGCTTCCTCCTCAAGGCACAGACATAGATAATTTTTGTTAGGTAGATTTCATCTGCAGCCCTGGTCATTTGTACTAATAGGGATGAATACCTTCAACATGGTGAACAGCAGGGTGCTTTGCTAGGGGGGACTCCCTGACATGGTATACTACCCATGCTGAGGGCATGTGACCCAGCATGGTTTAGGAGAAACAGCTGAAAGCTCCTTGCTTCCTCTCCGTGCTGGCTAGCCAGGCTACATGCTCAGATAAGGGTCTGGCCTGGAGTTTGGGGGACCTCTTGATTCTTCTTGGAGTTTTTTTTTGGGGTCCCCCTTACAATTCATACCAGACCCTCATCTAGAACAAGGTACTGACACAGATGTCGAGGAGAATTCTGATCTCTTTTTCTTTTTACAAAGAAAATGAAGCAGCCGAGAAATGTCATTTAGCACAATTTACAGGTGTGCCACTTTAGGTGCAGGTTTAAGGCTGCCACGTACCTGGTTGGAGACTGAAATGACAAGGTCGGCCTCTCTTGTATCTCCAGTCCAGGTCCCGCTGGGAGTGGAACAGCGGGAGCCGAGGAACAGGAGGAACACGAGTGCCTGCAGCTGCGGACCTGGATACTTGTGGCGGAGGATGCGATCTTGGATGAGCAGAGAAACCGTCAGATCAGGATAAGCGTTGCTGCGCCAAGGATCAGTTGGGCTTAAGGAGGCACTGATGTAAAGTCCAAGGAATACTTGCAGCAGGAAGTCGCAGCAGGTTGCAGGACTGTGATTGCAGGCACTTGCAGGATGACGAGGAGAAAGGCCAGAGGCAGGAGCAGAGTCTCAAGGCTAGCCAGGTTCGGTAACAGGCGGGCAGCGGGGTACAAGGCAGCAGGCAGAAGCGAAGTCACATGGATAGCCGGGTCTGGTAACAGGCGAGCAGTGCAGTGCAAAGCAGCAGGCATAAACAGAGTCCAATGGGAAGCCAGGATCAGAAACAGGTAGTCAGAGCAGAAACAGGATCCAGAAGCAGGGTCAAGGCAAGCCAGGTTCATCAACAGGTAACAGGCAGGTAGAAGCAGGGTTCAGATATCAGGGTACAGCTGAAGACCAGTCAGCACTGGTCTGAGGGCAGAGCACTGTGCGTGCACGCCGTCCATTGCGCATGCGCATTGATGCGCACAGGCATCTGCAGCCATCCGTGTGCACGCGCATGTGTGCAAGTGTGCACCGAATGGGAACTAATAGTTCTCTTACATTGCCCCCCCTTACGGGCAGCCTCCGGATATCCACTAGGGATCTCTTTTCCGGGTGAAGCTGAAGATCAGGAGGACCATAGCCCTTCCATTTAATTAAAAACTGGGTCTGGCCCCTTCTCTTCCTGCAGTCCATAACAGCCTCAACCTCAAACTCTTCGTTACCTTCAACAAGCAAGGGTGGAGGAATCTCAGGTTCTCGATCAGGGAAGTGATCAGCCACAGATTGTTTTAAGAGAGATACGTGAAATACCGGGTGAATCTTCGGCAGGTTGAGCTCGAAGGCCACAGCATTAATCCTCTTCTTTACTGAGAATGGGCCAATATACCTTGGTCCAAGTTTTTTAGAGGGACAGGCCAACTTTAGGTTTGTGGTGGAAAGCCATACCTTATCTCCTGGTTTAAGGTCCATGTTACCCCTTCTCTTCCTGTCATAGAACCTCTTATTTTTTTCCTGGGACTTGGTGATGGTTTCTTGTAGGAGTTGGTTGTTGGACCTCCAGAACCCTAAACGATCTTGTACTGCCGGAACTGAAGATTCCTGGGGAACATCAGGCAAAAAAGATGGGTGAAACCCATAGTTTGCAAAAAAGGGAGTTTGTTTGATTGCAGAGTGTATAGAGTTATTGAATGCAAACTCCGCTAATGGCAACAGAGAGACCCAGTCGTCTTGTGCAAATGAAGAAAAGCAACTGCTCCAGGGTCTGGTTTGTCCTCTCTGTTTTACCGTTAGTCTGTGGATGATATGCAGATGACAAACAGTGTTTAACGCCCAAAGCTTCACATAAGGATTTCCAAAATCGGGAAGTGAATTGTACCCCACGGTCAGAGGTAATGTTACCAGGAATACCGTGATGGCGTACAATTTCCTTGATAAAAGAAGAGGCAGTCTCTGCAGCAGAAGGGGTGCCTTTCAGGGGCACAAAGTGGGCCATTTTGGACAATCGATCCACAATCACAAAAATGGTGGTGAAGCCTTCTGATGGGGGTAGTTCAACAATAAAGTCCATGGCAATCATGGTCCATAATTTATCAGGGACAGGAAGGGGTTCCAATAGACCCCAATTCTTGGATCTATCAGTCTTGTTCCGAAGGCACGTTGTGCAGGACTTAATATAGTCCCTGCAATCTTGCACCAGGTTTGGCCACCAGGAGGAGCGAAGGATCAGATTTGATGTCTTATGTGCTCCAAAATTACCTGCCAAGGGATGGTCGTGACACATGTAAAGCACTGCTGACCGTAACTGCTCAGGAACAAAGATCTGTTTGCATGAAAGTAGAGACCTTCTTTCAGCTGAAGGTGGAATTCTTGAGGTGGAGAGTGGTTCTGAACTGCTGACTTAATTTGAGGAATGAGGTCCATTTGTAACAGAAGAAAATTTTTAGCTGGTAGAATGGTATCGGCTCAGAGGGAACCTCAGTGTCTTGGAACATACGAGAAAGGGCGTCAGGATTCCCATTCTTGGATCCAGGCCGATAGGTAATATGGAAGCAGAACCTTGCAAAAAAGAGGGCCCATCTGGCCTGGCGAGGTCTTAATCTCTTGGCTGCTTTTAAATATTCAAGGTTCTTGTGGTCGGTGAACACAAGAATGGGATGTGCTGCTCCTTCAAGAAGATAGCGCCATTCTTCCAAGGCAGATGTGATAGCCAGTAACTCCCGATCACCCACTTCATAGTTCCTTTCTGAGGCACTTAGTTTTCTGGAAAAGAAGGCGACAGGGTGGAGTAAAGAATTTATCCCTTGTCGCTGAGACAGTATGGCTCCCACAGCAATCTCAGAGGCATCAACCTCGAGAACATAAGGCAAAGTAGGGTCAGGGTGTCTCAAAATGGGTGCAGATGTGAAAAGGCCCTTTAATCACTCAAAAGCAGCTTGAGCTTCTACAGTCCATGTGAAAGTTGTGCATGATCTGGTTAATTGTGTAATAGGGGATATGATACCTGAGAAGTTCTTGATAAACTTCCTGTAAAAATTATAAAATCCCACAAATTGCTGCACAGACTTTTTATCAGTGGGAGCCGGCCAGTCGAGTACTGCAGATACTTTCTGTGGGTCCATGGCAATCCCATCTGCGGAAATAATGAGGCCCAGGAACTGGATAGTAAGTCTCTCGAACTCACACTTTTCAGCTTTGGCATGAAGGTGATGTTTCCTCAGTCTGTCTAATACCTTTTTAACATGGACTCGATGTGATTCAAGGGAGGAGGAGAAGATTAGTATGTCATACAGGTAGACAATAGTAAATACATCAAAGAAGTCCCGAAAAACATCATTCACAAAATGCTGGAAGGTAGCTGGTGCGTTACAGAGTCCGAAGGGCATCACTAAATACCCAAAGTGCCCAAAACGAGACCTAAAGGCCGTCTTCCATTCATGTCCTTCCTTAATTCTGATCAGGTTATATGTTCCTCTTAAATACAATTTAGAGAAAACACGTGCTTCTTGCAGTCTCTGAAACAGTTCAGGGATGAGTGACAGGGGGTATCGGTTTTTAATCGTTACTTTATTTAAGTCCCGGTAATCAACACAAGACCTGAGTGTGTGATCCTTTTTTTCAACAAAGAAAATTCCCGCTCCAGCGGGGGAAGAGGAAGGCTGGATAAAGCCCTTATCAAGGTTTTCCTTAATGTACTTTCGAAGTTCTTCCAGTTCAAGCTCAGAGAGAGGAAAGATTCTGCCAAAGGGAATTTCAGCGCCTGGCAAAAGTTCAATAGGGCAGTCATACGGTCTGTGAGGGGGGAGAGTGTCAGCATTCTTCTTGTTGAAAACATCCAGGTATTCATGATAAATGGATGGCACAAGTTTAACAGTCTTAGAATCTGCACTGATGTAGGGGAGTGGCTCTCCGGAACTGGGTATAAGAGGGAAGCAGTACTTCTTGCAATAGTCCGAGGGAAAAGACACTTCTCCAGATGACCAATTGATGAGAGGATTATGCGCCCTCAGCCAGAGTTGCCCAAGAATAACAGGAAAAAGTGGGGATGTGATGACATCAAGACGAAGGAGCTCCCGATGTCCAGAAATGGTAGAACAGGGAATAGGTACAGTCTCTAGCATAACAGGTCCAGATTTAATGCCCGTACCATCAGCTAGGTGAACCGAGAAGCTGTTTTTCTTGTTACATAAAGGTAGTTCGTGCATAGAAGAGTCCACAAAACAGCTACAGGCCCCTGAGTCCAAGATGGCAGAAACTGTCAGAGTCTTTCCTGCATACTGGAGAGAGATTGGCAGCAAGGTGTGGTTCTGCCCAAGGTTTAGGGAAGCAACCATATGAGGTGGAGAAGATGATCTCCTAAGGTGTCTTCGGGGACAACATTGCAAAAAATGTCCTTCATCGCCACAGTAAAGGCAGAGTCTGAACTGGTGACGATGAGATCGCTGCTGTTTGGACAGAGGAGGCCTCGGGAAGCTGGTGTGTGCGACCCTCTTAACATTGGCGGTGTCTTTAGGCATAGTTGCAGATGAAGGAGGTAACTGGGCCTTGGGCTGTGCAGGTAACAAATGAAGGTTTCCGGTTTTCTCGGACTGTCTTTCACGCAGTCAGTGATCAATCAGAATGCAGAGATGAATCAAGTCATCCAAGGAGGTGGGTGCATCCACCCTGGCCAGTTCATCCTTGATAGCCTCTGACAGGCCGAGACGAAACTGGAAACGTAGTGCAGCACTATTCCATTTGGTATCAGTGCTCCATAATCGGAAGTCCAAAACATAATCCTCCACAGGCCTGGGGCCCTGTTGCAGATGGCTTAAGGTGGTTTCGGCAGTCTGTTGACGGAAAGGATCAGCATACAGTTGGGCCATAGCGGCAAAAAAGGAACTTGCAGAAGCCAAGACAGGATCATGTTGCTCCCGGAGTTGGTGAGCCCAGGCCTGGAGTTCTCCCAGCAGCAAGGAGATGAGGAAGCCTACCTTCACTTCTTTGGTAGAAAAGGTGCGGGGTAGTAGAGAAAAATAAAGTTCATAGGCATTCTGAAAAGTTCTGAATCCTTTACGGTCGCCAGAGAAGAACTCGGGTAAAGGTACTCTAGGCTCAGGAGGGTAAGATAATCCCACATGGTTACAAGTTGTGATTCATGCAGCAGAATCCATGACTCTTGTAGACTTGGAGGTGGAGACTGGACTGGATGTGGAGTTGAACAAAGTCCTTATGCAACCCTTGTACTGCATGAGAAAGTACGGTAACAGTCCGGCAGAGGGTTGACAGAAGAGAGACCTCCCTTTCAGACTCCATTATGGGCTGACTGGTACTGTCACGTACCTGGTTGGAGACTGAAATGACGAGGTCTGCCTCTCTTGTATCTCCAGTACAGGTCCCACTGGGAGTGGAACAGTGGGAACCGAGGACCAGGAGGAATACGAGTGCCTGCAGCTGCGGACCCGGAGATTTGTGCCAGAGGATGTGATCTTGGATGAGCAGAGAAACCGTCAGATCAGGATAAGCGGTGCTGTGCCAAGGATCAGCTGGGCTTAAGGAGGCACTCCGCAGAAACTGTGGTGCTGGAATGTTAGGTGATGTAAAGTCCCTGGAATACTTGCAGCAGGAAGTCGCAGCAGGTTGCAGGACTGTGATTGCAGGCACTTGCAGGATGACGAGGAGAAACGCCAGAGGCAGGAGCAGAGTCTGAAGGGTAGCCAGGTTCGGTAACAGGCGGGCAGCGGGGTACAAGGCAGCAGGCAGAAGCGAAGTCACATGGATAGCCGGGTCTGGTAACAGGCAAGCAGTGCAGTGCAAGGCAGCAGGCATAAACAGAGTCCAATGGGAAGCCAGGATCAGAAACCGATAGTCAAAGCAGAAACAGGATCCAGAAGCAGGGTCAAGGCAAGCCAGGTTCATCAACAGGTAACAGCCAGGTGGAATCAGGGTTCAGATCTCAGGGTACAGCTGAAGACCAGTCAGCACCTGTCTGAGGGCAGAGCACTTAAATAGGCAGGCTGGCACCAACTGGTGCTATGGGCGCACTCCTGCGCGTGCACGCCGTTCGTTGCGCACGCGCATGCGCATTGATGAGCACAGGCATCTGCAGCCGTCCATGTGCGCACGCATGCGTGCGAGTGTGCACCGAACGGGAACTAATAGTTCTCTTACATTGACATCCCCCAAGCATGTTAGTTAAAAAAAAACAACATTTTTTGCATTGATACATTACCTACTAGCTTTGAAAATGAAGAGACCTGATTTCAAGATTCAATGAACTTCACATTAAAGTGGTTGTGATCCCACAAACAAAACAAACAAAGAAAAAAAACCTGCAAAACAAAGGCATAATGAGCTAATATTCATAGCATACTAGCTCATTATGTATTACTTACCTTAGATCGAAGCCCCTGCAGCGGTCCTCGTTCACCGCGACATTGCTCCCGGAGTTACTTCTGGGTATCGCAGGCTCCGGCACTGTTATTGGCCGAAGCCACAAGGACGTCAATCCCGCGCATGTGTACGTGCCGTTGCTTCAGTGCGCATGTGCCGATGACGTTGGCAGATGCAGATACAGGGGATATTCTAAACCGTGCAGGTTTAGTAGATATCCAGGGTAGCTACAGGTAAGCCTTATTATAGGCTTACCTATAGCAGAAAGTGGTTGTAAAGAGTTTACAACCACTTTAAAGCCTGGTTTACACTATTAGCTTTTTTTCATTCAACCCAGCAAATTGAACAAAAAAAAACCTGTCAGTTCTGGTTGCAGCCACTATACTCAGTATGCAAAGTTAGAATAGTAATCTCCCTGTTGAGCTATTGTATTCTGACTAGGGGACAGGCCCCCTTCCAGAACACTCCGATCAGCACTCTCTACCATTGGCTGAGAATGCTGATCGGGAGTCGGTTGCTGCTGGTAGGGATGAACTTCAAGTTCGAGTCGAACTCATGTTCGAATCAAACTTCAGCTGTTCGCCAGTTAGCCGAACAGCGAACAATTTGGGGTGTTCGCGGCAAATTCGAAAGCCGTGGAACACCCTTTAAAAGTCTATGGGAGAAATCAAAATAGCTAATTTTAAAGGCTTATATGCAAGGTAAAAATTGTACTAAAGCGCTGATATGAACTAGTAAATAAATAAATAAGTGACAAATACTAGAAAATGACCAAATAATATAGCTGCAATTATTGTGTATGTGAACTGATATCACACAAAAAGTGTTGTATATATTCAAAATGTATAATGCGCTAATATTAACCTCCCAATATAACACGGTGTGATCTCTTAATGATTAATCAGTGAATCATGTGCAAAATAATCAAATAGAGCCTATTATAAATAACATAATATCCTTCACCATAACAAAATCCTACAACTAAATATCAATGTGATAATAAATTATTGAACACAATTAAAAAGAGAAAATTAAGATAAGATATATTAATGTGAAGAACTACAGTGCACAGTATCTCAATAGGACAGCATGCTGTGAAAAAATATATTGTCTTTGGTGATTTGATGAATATAGACAGGTTTCAATGAGTAATCCCCAGTGATAGCTGGCTTGCTCATATATTCAGCTGCTCATTAGCATGGGCTGGCTTCTGGCTTTCAAAGAATTTCTGCAGTATGAAACAACAAAGAAAAAAAGACCATTGCGCAGGCAGTGTGATATGTAATCCCTATATAATAAGGGTAAAAGATTTCACTCACACTTTTCAGCAGAATAAATCGCATATGATAAGGTCAGTTGCATACAGCTAACACCTGGGATCTCCTCACATGCCAACAGTGTACACACAGCACTGCTCGTCACTGGCTCCTCCCGACCAGTTTCATCACTAGACACGTGATTTTTTCAAAGGTGACAATGTGATGACCTTGCTTAGTATTTATAGTGTGCATGCCCCTTGCCATAGTGACCAGGGAGTGTAATGCATCATCATGCCGCTATATGCATTCTGCACTTCAAAACATAATATTCATACAAAGTAACAATTTAATACATATAGATACATCATTTTTACAATAAAACATATATTTAAAAACATAGTTGCAACTCTACCCTAAGACCCATTTAAATACATGAAGTGAGCAGATATAACCTAGGAACTCCATCCAGTGGTGAACCAATGGAATTACATCTCTACATAATCATCCTCTAATGAGCTAAGGGTAAATGGATGTGTATGACATAGAAAGATGCTAGAAAGACACTAAAAAAAATCACTAAAAATTTTTTTTGACAAAAATATTTAAAAATGATATATTAAAATTATTAAAAATATTTTAAAATATTAGAATTTGTTTTGGAGGAGCAGATGTCAAGAGGTATATTAAAATTCCAAAATAAAACAATTTATATCAAAATCTATATTTAAGCCAAAAGGTGCAAGAGTACCATTTCAAAAATGCATTTTGATTTGTTTTTACTTAATTCTCTCACTTTATTACTACCCCGCCAGTGCGGTTTATATTTTTCAATGGCCCAAAATTTCAATAACGCAGGGTCTTTGTCATGATATAGAGCAAAATGGCGTGACACACGTGTGTGGCGTGTGTTTTGGAAAACCTTTTTCAATATTCTGTATGTGCTCCCGAATATGTTTCCAGGGCATTCGTTTTTCCCACATACTGTAGGGAGCACGGACATTGTAATACATACACCACCCCCTCAGGTCTACATGACACAAAATCTTTGATTTCAAAATCTTTGTTTTTACTGGTAGATGTGAAATTGATGCATTTTTGACCATTTTGCTTTGTATTCCTACAAGCATAGCATCTTTTACATGGAAAGAAACCCTTTCCTTGAAAAAATTTTCGCTATTAAATCCCTAAAAGTTGGTGCCTTTCTATAAACAAATTTTGGTTTCTTTAGTAAGATACTACGTAATCGATGATCCGCTAAGAGTAGTGACCAATGCTTTTTAAATATATGCTCGATTTGCCTATGCTGAATATTATAATCCAGAATCATAGGAATCTCTTGGTACTGTGTGGTTTTCTTTTGTTTGTCTCTAATTAATTCTTCCCTTGAGAGCTCCGATACCTCCTTGATTTTATCTTCTATAAAATCATTATTATACCCCTTTTGAACAAATCTCCTTCCAATAATATTAGCTTGTTCCAAAAAAGTGCTTTTATCAGTGCAATTTCTTCTTAAATGTATTAGTTGCCCCTTCGGAATGTTAATCAGCCAGGGATCAAAGTGACAGCTGTCCACAGGAATATAACTATTCCTCTCGACTGGTTTAAAAAAAAGTTTTTGTTAGGAATCCATTCTTAGTTAATTGTATATCCAGATCCAGGAAATGTATAGATGTGTTACTGATTACAAAGGTAAGCTTATTTTTTTGATTCAGTTTTTCCAAAAATTCCATTAGAGTATTTTCATCCCCATTCCATAATATTATGGGGCATATTTAGCACCCATTGCAATACCATTAAGTTGCCTATAAAATTCTGAGTTATACCAAAAATAATTATGTTGTAAACCAAATGCCAAACATCTTAAAATAAATCTTTTCTGTGTAGAAATGATATTACTATATCTATCCATGGCCCATCTTGAGGCTTGTATGGCCTCCTGATGGCCTATGCTTATATACAAAGACAAAACGTCTGCTGTGGCTAACAAATATTTTTGATCTGGCCTGATTTCCATGTTATTCAATTCCTGAATCAAGTGCTTGGTGTCCCTTAGATAAGCTGGTGTTGATGGGACAAACTTATTTAGATTGCGTTTTGGTGCATAT
This sequence comes from Aquarana catesbeiana, assembly GCF_042186555.1. Lineage (NCBI taxonomy): Eukaryota > Metazoa > Chordata > Amphibia > Anura > Ranidae > Aquarana > Aquarana catesbeiana. The sequence goes on from NC_133324.1 coordinate 303,758,720, forward strand.
TTCAATCCTTTAGCCAATACTAGTAATTCAGTTCTACTTAGATCAATTCCACTTAGATTGTATATGCCTTCACCCACTACTCTTGTGGTTTTACCAAAAGAATACTACAACAATGAACTTCAAGGACAACTGAATGATCAGAATACGTATATAAAACTGAGAGGAGTTCCCACTAGAGAATATAAAAGTGAATTACAGGAGTTGATGCTAAAAGGAAGCAAAAAGAATATATTAACCAAAAAGGAGGAAAAATATCTCATACCAGATACATGCAGGGTGCCTATTATTTACACAATACCAAAGCTCCATAAGGATCAGAAGAATCCGCTGGGACGGCCAATAATAAATGGTATACATTCCATAAATGCAAGGCTAGGGGAATATGTGGACAATTTTTTTCTACCATTAGTCCCATCAACACCAGCTTATCTAAGGGACACCAAGCACTTGATTCAGGAATTGAATAACATTGAAATCAGGCCAGATCAAAAATATTTGTTAGCCACAGCAGATGTTTTGTCTTTGTATATAAGCATAGGCCATCAGGAGGCCATACAAGCCTCAAGATGGGCCATGGATAGATATAGTAATATCATTTCTAAACAGAAAAGATTTATTTTAAGATGTTTGGCATTTGGTTTACAACATAATTATTTTTGGTATAAATCAGAATTTTATAGGCAACTTAATGGTATTGCAATGGGTGCTAAATATGCCCCAAGCGTGGTTAATATTTTTATGGCCGAATGGAAGGAATATGCAGTGCACTCAAATACCCCCCCCCCACAATTGATAATGTATCGAAGGTTTATAGATGATTGTATAATATTATGGAATGGGGATGAAAATACTCTAACAGGATTTTTGGAAAAAATGAATGACAATCAAAAAAATAAGTTTACCTATGTAATCAGTAACACATCTATACATTTCCTGGATCTGGATATACAATTAACTAAGAATGGATTCCTAACAAAAACTTTTTTTAAACCAGTCAAGAGGAATAGTTATATCCCTGTGGACAGCTGTCACTACGATCCCTGGCTGATTAACATTCTGAAGGGGCAACTAATACATCTAAGAAGAAATTGCACTGATAAAAGCACTTTTTTGGAACAAGCTAATATTATTGGAAGGAGATTTGTTCAAAAGGGTTATAATTATGATTTTATAGAAGATAAATACAAGGAGGTATCGGAGCTCTCAAGAGAAGAAATAATTAGAGACAAACAAAAGAAAACCACACAGTACCAAGAGATTCCTATGATTCTGGATTATAATATTCAGCATAGGCAAATCGAGTATATATTTAAAAAGCATTGGTCACTACTCTTAGCGGATCATCAATTACGTAGTATCTTACCAAAGAAACCAAAATTTGTTTATAGAAAGGCACCAACTTTAAGGGATTTAACAGCGAAAAATGTTTTGGACCCTCCAAAAATCTCACATGGGTTCACATTTTTTCAAGGAAAGGGTTTCTTTCCATGTAAAAGATGCTATGCTTGTAGGAATACAAAGCAAAATGGTCAAAAATGCATCAATTTCACATCTACCAGTAAAAACAAAGATTTTGAAATCAAAGATTTTGTGTCATGTAGAACTGAGGGGGTGGTTTATGTATTACAATGTCCGTGCTCCCTACAGTATGTGGGAAAAACGAAACGCCCTATGTGGAAACGCATTCGGGAGCACATACAGAATATTGAAAAAGGTTTTCCAAAACACAGTGTGTCACGCCATTTTGCTCTATATCATGACAAAGACCCTGCGTTATTGAAATTTTGGGCCATTGAAAAATATAACCCGCACTGGGTAGTAATAAAGTGAGAGAATTAAGTAAAAACAAATCAAAATGGATTTTTGAAATGGTACTCTTGCACCTTTTGGCTTAAATATAGATTTTGATATAAATTGTTTTATTTCAGATTTTTAATATATCTCTTGACATCTGCTTCCCCAAAACAAGTTATAATTTTTTAAAATATTTTTAATAATTTTATTATATCATTTTTAAATATTTTTGTCAAAAAAAATTTTAGCGATTTTTTTTAGCATCTTTCTAGCATCGTTCTATCTCATACACATCCATTTACCCTTAGCTCATTAGAGGATGATTATGTAGAGATGTAATTCCATTGGTTCACCACTGGAAGGAGTTCCTAGGTTATATCTGCTCACTTCATGTATTTAAATGGGTTTTAGGGTAGAGTTGCAACTGTGTTTTTAAATATATGTTTTATTGTAAAAATGATGTATCTATATGTATTAAATTGTTACTTTGTATGAATATTATGTTTTGAAGTGCAGAAGCATATAGCGGCATGATGATGCATTACACTCCCTGGTCACTATGGCAACCGGCATGCACACTATAAATACTAAGCAAGGTCGTCACATGGTCACCTTTGAAAAAGTCACGTGTCTAGTGATGAAACCGGTCGGGAGGAGCCAGTGACGAGCAGTGCTGTGTGTACACTGTTGGCGTGTGAGGAGATCCCAGCTGTTAGCTGTATGCAACTGACCTTATCATATGTGATTTATTCTGCTGAAAAGTGTGAGTGAAATTTTTTACCCCTATTATATAGGGATTACATATCACACTGCCTACACAATGATCTTTTTTTCTTTGTTGTTTCATACTGCAGAAGTTTTTGAAAGCCAGAAGCCAGTCCATGCTAATGAGCAGCTGAATATATGAGCAAGCCAGCTATCACTGGGGATTACTCATTGAAATCTGTCTATATTCATCAAATCATCAAAGACATTATATTTTTTCACAGCATGCTGTCCTATTGAGATAATGTGCACTGTAGTTCTTCACATTAATATATCTTATCTTAATTTTCTCTTTTTAATTGTGTTCAATAATTTATTATCACATTGATATTTAGTTATAGGATTTTGTTATGGTGAAGGATGTTATGTTATTTATAATAGGCTCTATTTAATAACATTGCACATAATTCACTGATTAATCATTAAGAGATCACACCGTGTTATATTGGGAGGCTTATATGCATGGTATTGTCATAAAAAGTGTTTGGGGACCTGGGTCCTGCCCCAGGGGACATGTATCAATGCAAAAAAAAGTTTTAAAAACGTCCGTTTTTTCGGGAGCAGTGATTTTAATAATGCTTAAAGTGAAACAATAAAAGTGTAATATTCCTTTAAATTTTGTACCTGGGGGGGTGTCTATAGTATGCCTGTAAAGGAGAGCATGTTTCCCGTGTTTAGAACAGTCTGACAGCAAAATGACATTTCAAAGGAAAAAAAGTCATTTAAAACTACTTGCGGCTATTAATAGGTTACGTAACGGGTGATCCTGCCCCCCTCTGACGTCATGGAGAAAACCACAGGGAAGTCCCCGTCAAGTCCCCGTGTGTCAGAGGGGGGCGGGGTCACCGGGTGGCCCCACCCTCCATTATTTAAGAAGTGTCAGAAGAAGAGAAGCGTCACACAGCAGGAGACTACCATGGATGTGGAGCGGCCCGAGAACAAACCAGAGAAGAGGACGCCACAGAGGAAGATGCTGGACGAGAACACTGAAGCATGAAGCAGAGGATCGGAGGAAGAACCAAAGGAAGAAGAAGATGGAGGAAGAAACCGAAGGAAGAAGGAAGGAAGAAGGAAGAAAACCCAAAGAAGATGGAAAGAAGAAGACTTTAAATAAAGGAATTGTCCAAAACTGTCTCTTATCATTTTTAACATTTTTGACACTTTTTTTGTGAAATGGTAGGGGTACTTTTGTGCCCCATTACCATTTCACACAGGGGGGGCGGGATCTGGGGGTCCCCTTGTTAAAGGGGGCTTCCAGATTCCGATAAGCCCCCGCCCGCAGACCCCCACATCCACCAGCTAAGGGTTGTGGGGATGAGGCCCTTGTCCTCATCAACATGGGGACAAGGTTCTTTGAGAGGCCGCTACCCCAAAGCACCCTCCCAATGTTGAGGACATGTACCTGGTATGGTTCAGGAGGGGGGGCACTCTCTCATCCCCCCTCTTTTCCTGCGGCCTGCCAGGTTGTGTGCTCAGATAAGGGTCTGGTATGGATTTTTTGGGGGACCCCCACGCCATTTTTTTTTTAATTTTGGCACGGGGTGATTTTGAGGGGGACCCCCGCGCAATTTTTTTTTTTTATTTTGGTTCGGGGTTCCCCTGTGAGGAAATCCCATGCCGTTTTTATCAATGAACTTTTATGTGTATTGTCGGACCGACAATTCATTAATAGCCACGAGTAGTTTTAAATGTCTTTTTTCCATTGAAATGTCATTTTGCTATCAGACTGTTCTAAACACGGGAAACATGCGCCCCTTTACAGGCATACTATAGACACCCCCCAGGTATGAAAATTAAAGGAATATTATACTTTTATTGTTTCACTTTAAGCATTATTAAAATCACTGCTCCCGAAAAAAACGTCAGTTTTTAAAACTTTTTTTGTATTGATACATGGCTCCTGGGGCAGGACCCAGGTCCCCAAACACTTTTTATGACAATACCATGCATATAAGCCCTTAAAATTAGCATTTTTGATTATTCATGTTCGAGTCCCATAGACTTTAACGGTGTTCGCGTGTTCAAACAAATTTTTTGCCTGTTCGCATGTTCTGGTGCGAACCGAACAGGGGGGTGTTCAGCTCATCCCTAGCTGCTGGTTTTCCAGCATGCACATCCGATAGAAGCCAGCTTTTGTCGGACAGACTGATATACACACGGCTGAATGTCAGGTGGTTTTTTTTTGGAACCGACAAATGTCTCCCGACATTTGGCCACTGTGTACCCAGCTTAAAGTGGATGTAAACCCGATTCATGAAATGTATCTGTAATTTATCTATATATCTGTAGTGTTAACTTATCTCTCTCCAAAGCCCTACGTTCTGTGTCTTTCTGTTGCTTCGTTCTTCTGTTATCAGCATGATAATTTCTGACAAGCTCTCCGACATGACAGATGAAAAGCAGCTGAAATTTTGTGTCGGGGTGGTTGCTATAAATAGATTAGCAGAGAGTTTGTCTATTCACAACACAGCTCTGAAAATTTCTTTCTACCTCTGCCTATGTGGAGGGGGGGTGTATGCCTTTCCTCCAATCAGCTTTCACACAGTGTATGCCCAGACTCCCCTCCCACTGCTGAAAGAGAAAGTAAAAATTCTAACATGATGTTCACTTTCTAAAGAATACAGAAAGATAAAGACAGCAGATATACATATAAAACTTATGTAGGGAGATTTGTTTCATTCCTGTGTATCATCTGAGGCTATTCACTTCACTGGGTATAGGAGACGGTTTACATCCTCTTTAAGGTTCACAAATTGCAGATTTTTGGACGTGTGCACCGAACATACCCACAAAATTAACCCACGCAGATACACTTATCATCAATGTTGAAAATACACTGTCACAATGCACCTCTGAAAACTATTTTTTTTAACTATGGGACATACAGTATATTGTAATGTACAAACTGAGAGCTGGTTTACCCGGAGGCAGCCACCTTCTCTTTAAAGCTACAGCAATACACATTTCTCTAGAAACAAAAAAAAAATGGTTTGCACTCTTCCATGTTTCAATTGGAAATTAGTTGAGTGTTCAGGAAAGGCTGTAACATAGTATGAGGTGAAGGAGGTAGTAGCTGTACTACTAAATACACGAAAAACTGTCTGCACCACTGTGTATGTTATCCTAACTTTCTACATAGTATGAGGTGAAGGAGGTAGTAGCTGTACTACTAAATATATGAAAAACTGTCTGCACCACTGTGTATGTTATCCTAACTTTCTACCAGCCAGCACTTGATATAGTGTTTCACACCAATTCAAAACATGACATACAATTAAGTGCAGCTCTTCACAAAACAATAATGATTAACTTTATTTTATTAAGCATTGTACTTAATTTTAAGTCAAGTAGCTGTACTATTGCATCTGCTTCTACAACTGGCTGTAGCCATTATCAAACAAAACACAAGATTGCACATAGTCTGTTAATTACCAAATTATTGATATAATCAACATTTTGCTGATTTTAACCAAATCCTACCATGAATTGTAAATTGTAATTATGTCCTAATGTTACTACAATAAAATGTGTTAATGTTGCATAATATAAAGTGAATAAAAACAAAACACACTATAATCTAAAAAATAAACAACTAGTAGAAGATTATACACTACAAAATCAAGTTCATAGCATATTATAATCAAATAGCTCTCTACCGGACTGCATATCAAATAAATGTCTTTTTAAAACTTGTAGTTTTAAAATGAATCTCATCTTGACTTTATCCTGTGCTAGAGTCAAAATCATAAGGTACTAAAAACATAACAGACATTGAGTACCTTATAAAACAGATAATATGACTGATTTACAACTTTCTCAAAGTTAAACCAAAGTTATTTAAGTAATGTAAAATTTACCAATTCTTGATGTTATTACACTTATTATTGCTTTCTAAGGTTAAACAGCATTACAAAATGTGCCATTAATGATTATACTTTTGTGTATTTGATTTAGATATTTGCACTTAGATGGCTCCTCCTTGGCCATGTCCAGGTAAGCAACACAATTTTAACTGCTTAGAAGGTTTTGTGATTACTACCATCTAATATACTGTATCCCTCTTAACTTATGTTATGCTTATGCTAATTGAAAATACAAAAAAGTGCTGTAACATAATATAAACTTTATTATAACAGAATAATAACGGAAACTATTTGGATGATTCAGAAGGCTTTCGGGGATGATGCAATGAGTGCAGTGCAAATAAAAGTGTGGCACAAATGCTTCAAAGATGGTCGGGAATCTGTTGAAAGTGATTTACGGTCTGGAAGGCCTGCCACAAACAGAACACCTGAGAATATTGAACTTGTATGGACTGTAAACAATGAAGATTGGCGACTGACAGTGAGAAAACTAGAAGCTGGCAAGGCATCTGATGGCAATTCCAACAAAGGATTTTGCAGAGTGCCTTTGTACAGTGGAAAAGACACAGGGAGAACTGTGTGAAGTCCCTAGGCGCCTACTGTGAAAGGGACTGAGGTGTCATTGTTTTTTGTATTGTATCTTCTTCAATAAACGTTTTTATTTTTTATATTACATGGCATATCTGAATTGCAGTGTCTAGAGTTGCTAGAGCTTCTATGAAACAAACACTATCTATAAAGGGGGTGGCCGTATCAATCATCTGCTTCCTGGGTCGTGGGTTTCCCAAATACAGTAGGTAAAAACTGAATGTTTTGCTGCCCCTTCCATACACAGAGATGCCATATAAGTACACCTTAGTCACTTGATGGGGACATGGCTAGGCCTAGAAGGGTGTGTGTTCTAGCTGTCAATGGCTGAAAACTGCCATGTCAGTTTCTTGCCATCTCATTGAATTTAGTGTGGTTCAGAAGTGGCAGGCACCCATTTCAGCACTATTTCAGTAGTGAGAATTATATATTTAAAGTTTTATAGTCTACCCTACCCTAAAGTGTAATGTATAGCTTTTTTTTCAGGACAAATGGGGCTTTAATGTTGTAACAAATTTGGATACATATGTTTTTATTTCCTTATTATTTATTTCAAACAAACAATAAAAAAATTAGAAAAAAAATGCTGTTACCTTCAATTTTTCCTATAGCACTGTTTATGAAATTTGTGCAACCTTAATTTACCTCCAAATATAATGAACAAAGTCTGCTAATTAAAAAAGTATCACAAATAGAATGCATGTGTTTTACTTTAGGCAAGCTTTGTTCCCCTTTCATTTTTTTTTCCATCTCTTTATTAAGATTTTTTTTGAGACATAAGAAAAACATTCATACAAAACCAGTTCAGCCTGCACCGGGTTGTGACCCCGGCCCTGCTATACATATAAAATTAGTCTCAACATTACAGCCCCCCCCCCCACTATCTACCCCCCAGATCTCTCCAAGTATCTGTCTGTATATATCTGTAGTCCGGCCCTCTCATCTTTACTCACACTGCCTTCCCTCTACCATCCTTTCGGCATTATTTGTAGAATGCTTATACTTTTCCCAATCTTTCCATCTCCTTTTGAACCCTTCTTCCCCTATTTCGCCACTAAACCTTAGAAACTCCATATTATAAATTTTGCTAATTTTACCAAGCCAAAGCTTCAATGAAGGGCTCTCGGGATCCTACCACTGTTGGGGATTACACTTTTAGCTTTTGTAACAAATTTGGATACATATGTTTTTATTTCCTTATTATTTATTTCAAACAAACAATAAAAAAATTAGAAAAAAATGCTGTTACCTTTAATTTTTCCTATAGCACTGTTTATGAAATTTGTGCAACCTTAATTTACCTCCAAATATAATGAACAAAGTCTGCTAATTAAAAAAGTATCACAAATAGAATGCATGTGTTTTACTTTAGGCAAGCTTTGTTCCCCTTTCAAGGCTACATTGTGATGCATGCAAGAAAAAAAAAAAGCTTGCATAAATTGTTAGTGTAAATTTAGGATGACATTAGGTTGGGTTGATGAGGGCACAAATTAAAGTGGTTTTAACCACTTTGGCACTGGACACTTTCACCCACTTCTCCCTTAAAGGCTGTAGGTGGCTGTATATGAATTTACGGCTTTAATCTTGTAAACAAGTATATACCTGTAGTGCAAATAAATGTGTACATGTTTACATGAGTACCGGTGTATTGTTTGTGAATCTGTGCCCAGACATTCACTCTTATGGGTGACTGTGTGCAGCATCTATGCTCCCTGTGCACATAATTTGCATTGTGTATACACAGTATATATATATATATATATATATATATATACAGTATACAACACTGAAGAAATTACACTTTGCTACAATGTAAAGTAGTGAGTGTACAGCTTGTATAACAGTGTAAATGTGCTGTCCCCTCAAAATAACTCAACACACAGCCATTAATGTCTAAACCGCTGACAACAAAAGTGAGTATACCCCTAAATGAAAATGTCCAAATTGGGCCCAATTAGCCATTTTCCCTCCCCGGTGACATGTGACTCATGGTGTTACAAGGTCTCAGGTGTGAATGGGGAGCAAGCAGGTGTGGTAAATTTGGTGTTATCACTCTCACTCTCTCATACTGGTCACTGGAAGTTCAACATGGCACCTCATGGCAAAGAACTCTATGAGGATCTGATAAAAAGAATTGTTGCTCTACATGAAGATGGCCCAGGCTATAAGAAGATTGCCAAGACTCTGACACTGAGCTGCAGCATGGTGACCAAGACCATACAGTGGTTTAACAGGACAGATTCCACTCTGAACAGGCCATGCCATGGTCGACTAAAGAAGTTGAGTGCACAAGCTTAGCATCATATAGAGAGGTTGTCTTTGGGAAGTAGACGTATGAGTGCTGCCAGCATTGCTGCAGAGGTTGAAGGGGTGGGAGGTCAGCCTGCCAGTGCTCAGACCATACACCACACACTGCATCAAATTGGTCTGCTTTGTGGTTGTCCCAGAAGAAAGCCTCTTCTAAAGATGATGCACAAGAAAGCCTGCAAACAGTTTGCTGAAGAAAAGCAGACTAAGGACATGGATTACTGGAACCATGTCCTGTGGTCTGATGAGACCAAGATAAACTTATTTGGTTCAGATGGTGTCAAGCAAGTGTGGCAGCAACCAGGTGAGGAGCACAGAGACAAGTATGTCTTGCCTAAAGTCAAGCATGGTGGTGGGAGTATCATGTTCTGGGGCTGCATGAGTTCTGCCAGCACTGGGGCAACAGTTCTTTCAGGGAACCATGTATGGCAACATGTACTGTGACATACTAAAGCCGAGCATGATCCCCTCCCTTCGGAGCCTGGGCTGCAGGTCAGTGATCCAACAAGATAACGACCCCAAACACACCTCCAAGATGACCACTGCCTTGCTAAAGAAGCTGAGAGCAAAGGTGATGAACTGGCCAAGCATGTCTCCAGACCTACTGAGCATCTGTGGGGCATCCTCAAATGGAAGGCGGAGGAGCACAAGGTCTCTAACATCCATGTCTAACATGTCATCATGGAGGAGTGAAAGAGTGAAGCTCTGGTGAACTCCATGCCCAAGAGGGTTAAGGCAGTGCTGGAAAATAATGGTGGCCACATAAAATATTGACACTTTGGGCCCAATTTGGACATTTTTACTTAGGGGTGTACTCACTTTTGTAGCCAGCGGTTTAGACATTAATGGCTGTGTGTTGAGTTATTTTGAGGGGACAGCAAATTTACACTGTTATACAAGCTGTACACTCACTACTTTACATTGTAGCTAAGTGTAATTTCTTCAGTGTTGTCACATGAAAAGATATAATAAAATATTTACAAAAATGTGAGGGGTGTAGTCACTTTTGTGAGATACTGTATATATATATATATATATATATATATATATATATATATATATATATATATATATATATATATAAAACAATGTTAGTGCAGCGCAATAATATGAGGAAAAAAGTCTATTTCAAAATATAGGGACTCAGGTGTCCAAAATGAAGAATGGCATGTTCCCTCATGATGGAAAAGGAAATAATTTCTCCAGTGGTAATATCCTCCACCACAGACACCCTCGCTGACGAAGTCCTATGGGACGTAACGCCGCATACGGGGAAGGAGCTTATACTATGCACGTCACCCACTGCCATCTCTCAGCTGTTTACATGAGAACATGCCTTTTTATCCATTGAAACTTTTCATTGATATTGTTATTGTGTGCGCTTGTTAGTGCCACATTTTATGCTTTTTACTTACTTGAATAAACCTACAGAGTACACTTAGTGCATAATTTTCTTTTTTTTGGGACCGTTGTGTCTCCACATTATTATTGCCACTTTGGGAACCAATACTGCTGCATCTCACTGCTGGATCGGTGTTTCATGGTGTTGGATTGGGGAGTTGCATTGGAGTGTGCCTTCATCTATCAATGGATATATGCGTTTCTGACTTCCTATAATAAGAGGTCCACCTGATCCGGTAAGAGCATCTGTTTGTCTGTGGTGGAGGATATTGTCACTGACTTACAGTACCACTGTATATATATATGTTAAATTTTTATATTTATGTAGCCAGGAGCAGGCTGTTCCATGAAACTGCTTAACTGCTTGCTTGCTTCTTCCCCCTCCCCCCACTGTTACAGGTAATAAGTGACCCAGGGAGAGCTGTGGGCTGTCAGACCCCCCTCCACTAACACTGCTGCTTTTGTTCGAGCAGTGCACTGTGGGTTTGTTTCTTCCCCCACCACTCTGGTGCTCTCTCTCTGTGGCCACTGCTCAGCTAATAGGCAACCACTATGGATACTGAGGCATGTAGATTGGAAGAAGACCGTTGCCATGCACAAGAAAACTACAAATCCCAAGGGACTTTAGAACACGAGGAGTGGAGAAAGTTTTTTTTTCTGTTCTGCCAGAAAAATGTTGGGACTCCTCTATCAGAAAGCTCCTGAACCCTGGGGAGTCTGCCTGAAGGTAACTGGACCCTTTAACTGAGAGCAAGGACACCGGTTACAGGGCAGCATCTTCTGCATCACCAATGCAAGTATGTGATCTGCGCATGAGTGTTCCGTATTGTCCTATATGGCCAGACTACTTAATATTCAAAACAATTAATAGGGAGGAGATGAAATGATCTATCATGTTTGGTATATTATAGAAAATCCTTAATGGAACTTTTTGATGTATCTCTTTAGGATTTAAAAACCCCCCAAAGAAGACCGGAAGAGGAAAAATGGTCGAAATGCATTGGGGTATTCATGGGGATTCATATGGATAGTATTGATACAATGTAACTGTTCAATTAGAACTTTTTTAATGAATTGATTGCCATGGGAGATGGTTGCTTGTGTTGACTACTGGAAATTTCATGTGATATTGATTGTAGCTATGTAACGCATTCTATGTCTGAATTAAATAATATTTTTACTAACATGGTTTCAGAAATATTTTGCTGCTTAAAAGCCCCCTGGGGAAACTTTTCCACTAATTTTGCAATGCTTTTTGGGGTGTGCAGCTGTGTCAACTCTTGCATGTGTTACTTCACTTTGTTGTTCTTCTTTTGGGTGGCAATAGGCAGAATTAGCCTAAATTTAAGGGAACTGTTAATCGGTCAAAATAGACAGAGCTAGGTAGCCAAGTCTAGGAGGAATAAACTCCACGGGTGAAATAGACAATATTTGGATTGGTGGGATCTAATATACCTTTAGCTCTTCAAATTAGATAATAAAATCTCATCAATATACTCTTCAAATTAGATAACAAAATCGCATCAATATACTACACGCACCAACTAATACAATTTTAATAACCATGGTTGCCTTTCGGTACACACATTATTTATGATGTGCGTCCCGCATGGAGCACATCTTTCTTGTCATCCTTTGGGCTGGTCCCTCTTTTCCACTTGGCTTCCCAGCACGGTGGAGAGACGCATTTACCCGGCATCTCCCCACACATGTGCTTCCACGGTGGGACCCACTCTTGTTTGGGCCACTGGAGGGAGCTCCTCTCCGTGCTGGCGGCGTTCCTGAATCACCACCGGACGTTTAGGGGTTCTGCGCGTGCGAGGTTTGACCTGTGCATGCGTGAAACGTCATGCATATTGCGTCGGGGCTGACGGCTGTTGCCGGGGCATCGCCTCCAGGAAAGCCGAGGGGGCCATGTCAACACCGCTAATTTTGCGGTCAGGTCTCCAGTTGCAGGGGGAGGATGTGGGGTGGAGATGAGCACCTGTGTCTAATAGGTATTTAACTCTATTAAATAAAGGTGCAGCTTCCTTGAGGATCTTTAGGTGATCTCTAGATTGCTGCCAACACATGAAGGTAGGGTCGGAACCAACAAGTAAGTGCTAGTACTGGATATGTCCTGCCAGCTGCAGCTCATAGCATAGAATATATTCGTATACTCTTCATGATTTAGGTTTCTCAATATATTTATCATATTGACATCTCATACACATAGTTTGATAACAAGTAACAATAATATCATTTTCACCACTTGTTTATAACCTTAGACATTCCTTTGTTGGGCACTTCACACTATTTCACCTTGTATAGGATTTTCTTTTTTCCATCACACATCACTAGCCTTCTTAGTTTTTTTTTTTTTTTTTCCCCTATTCACATGTTTGGCACCTTTTTACACGTTTTTTGTTTTGTTTTTGGCACATATCAATAACACTTGATTTATGCTACATTTCAACACATAGATCCCATATTTCTGGCACATATCAATAACATTTTATTTATGGCATATTTTCTTACATAGATACCATCACCTAGTTTTTTTCACACACTACCTCACCACTCAGTATCATCACCTTTGCAAGGTGATATATGAGGATATAGAGTTTGTTTAAAGTGATTTTTCTCATTTAGTACTCTATACACTTAGTCCAACCTATCATATATTCACATATTACAATTTGAATCTGAAAATTACCAAAATATGAGCAAAGGGACAATATTAGTTGAGACCTCCCTATTAATTGTTTCGAATATTAAGCAGTCTGGCCATATAGGACAATACAGAACACTCACCCAACATCTGCTGATCACATACTAATTTTTATAAATATCAAATTACAGGTGCCTCGCCCTACACCTTCCCCACTGGGTCCAAATGTGTGGCTCCTTGCAAGCCCCGTGGGCTATAGACACGCCCAGAGGGGACAGAGGGAATGAGCAAACATTGTGGGACCACCGCACGCAACGGTTTTTATTAATTCAAATTATGCGACACAGGCCCACCTTCCCATCCCCAAATGGTATTATATGTATGGAGATGTACTTTCAAAACCTTTAAAATATCATGAAATGATCTATCATGTTTGGTATATTATAGAAAATCCTTAATGGAACTTTTTGATGTATCTCTTTAGAATTTAAAAACCCCCCGAAGAAGACCGGAAGAGGAAAAATGGTCGAAATGCATTGGGGTATTCATGGGGATTCATATGGATAGTATTGATACAATGTAACTGTTCAATTAGAACTTTCAATTAAACTTAAACAGGTATACAGTTGGTTCTCTTAAAAAGTTTTCCTATGAGGTAAGAATGACAAGGCATAATCAACATATATAATCAATGTGAGCTAATCCAGATGCTAAACGTAAAGTATGGTGCATTGTCAAACATCCCCAGCCACCCCGTCTGGCAGTAGAGTGGGCTCCGTCCTTGTCCTTTCCACATAGCGGAGCAGACAGGACCTGTCATCTGCCTGTCAGCAGAGAGATCCCCAGCTGAGCAGGCGGATTCCACTCGGACAGATCCACCCTGTGTGAAAGGGGCCTAAAGGAGAAAAATGGCAGTTTACATATTCTTGCCAACAATTTTGCACTTCAGCTTTTGTTTTACAAATGCTACTTTTACAGTTAATTTTTTAGCCTTAATTTAAATATTTGTAAACTGCTTTTTATATATAGCACTGACTTTCTTGCATTTATAAAGTAGTGAAATCAAATTTTGCAAAAAAAAATTCTACACACTATTATACATTGATGCATTTGTATATGTACATAAGTACACCTACACAGATTGGACTGGATGGACTATTGTCTTTATTAGACCTTACCTACTGTGTAACTATATGTAACTCTATTCTAGACTAGAGAAGTTGGATGCCTTCTCGATCTCAGAAATCCAACCTCTGTGTCATGTACCTGGTAGGAAGAGCCTGGTATGCAGAGGAAGGCTTCTCTTACTCCTCTGACTCTGGGCCCCTGGTAGAGCAAACAGGTGGCGCAGGAGTGCAGAGTTGCACGAGGGCCGGTAGTCGTGCTAGCTGCTGGGCTTCCAGTTGAGTGGTGTGCCAGATGACAGCGGATGCAGGTATGCTGTGGATGCAGGACAGAGGATGCAGGTAAGCTGTAGATCCAGGGCAGCGGATTCAGGTATGCTGTGGATGCAGGACAGTGGATGCAGGCAAGCTGTAGATACAGGGCAGCGGATGCAGGTATGCTGTGGATGCAGGTCAGCAGTACCAGAGCTACACAGGCTGGAAGCAGAAGACTGCAGCAGGGTCGGACAAGCTGGGTCATACACAGTGCAGTCAGATAAGGTACAGATGCAGAGACTGAAGAGTGGTCAAAAGTCAAGCCGGGGTCAATGCAGGTGGAGAGCAAGAAAGGTCAAAGCAAGCCGGGTAGGTAACTGGAATCAGATGCAGATAAGCATGAAAAAAGGGCACTCACTGGAATGCTGTAGACAAGACAGCACTGGATCTGTGTACTGATCTTTTTTAAATAGCCCATTTGGTGCCCTCACATGTCACAGGATGCACTGTGCAAACGTACGTTAGCACGCGCTAACGCAGCTTCCCCAAGACAAGTTCGGGGAACAGGAGTTAGCCCGTTGGAAACATTTCTTCCTCTGGTAAGCCTTTCCTGACATTGCCCCCTTCCAATGAGCAGCCTCTGGATGTCCAACTGGGCCAACTTTCCTGGATGAGAATGGTTGAATGCTTGGACAAGTCTCTTAGCGTGAATATTATTTTCAGGTTCCCAAGAATTTTCCTCAGGTCCATAACCTTTCCATTTAATCAGATACTGGGTTTGGTTTCTCCTTTTTCTGCAATCTAGAATTGCCCCAACTTCATACTCCTCCTCCCAGTCAACCATCATCAGCTCAGGTGGACCTGGATTCCTTTCAGGTAAAGGATCAGGAGTTGAATTCTGAAGGAGCCTAGTAACTTTAGCTCATAGGCAGGGTAGGACTTAGGGTGGTGGGGGCCCTTGGGCTTGAGTCACTTTCGGGACCTACCTTCTATACATTACTTTAAACCTTTAGTTTTCTTTTAAGCGCGCCACTCTGATACTGTTTGTCCGCCATTACATCACTGTCTAATGCAGACAGGTATGTAACTGCCAATAACCAATCAGCAAACCTCAAGATAAGAGTTTAAGGAATTTTAAGAAAAAAAACTATTTAAGGAAAAAAACTTACATTTAAATGCTCATCAATGCAGCCTTAAACAGCGTCCATCTGCATGCTTGCCCAGTGTCATTTGCAGCCTTGTCAGTGTCATTTACAGCCTTGCCCAGTGACATTGCAGCCTTGTCAGTGTCATTTGCAGCCTTGCAGCCTTGTCAGTGTCATTTGCAGCCTTGTCAGTGTCATTTGCAGCCTTGCAGCCTTGTCAGTGTCATTTGCAGCCTTGCAGCCTCCATCTGCAGCCTTGTCCGTATCATTTGCAGCCTTGCCCAGGCTGCAGTTAAACTGCAGTGACTTGTCAGTGTTACTGCAGTTTAAATATGGCGCCGCCGAGATCCTGTGTATCTCGGCTCCTGTTGGATTTTCTCGGCTCCTCTCACAGTCCCGCCAAGTCCGGCCCTATGATGGACATAACACAGGTCCAATGGCGGGACTGGGCGTGACTGTGAGCGGAGCCGAGCGCCGACATACATAGCCGAGTGTACTCGGCTAGCTCCGCTCACAGTCACGCCCAGTCCCTGTGTTATGTCCATCATAGGGCGGGACTAGGCGTGACTGTGAGTGGAACTAGCCAAGTATAGCCGAGTACACTCGGCTGGGGCCCACGGGGCCCCCTATTGGGCGGAGCCCATGGGCTTGAGCCCTGTCAAGCCCAATGATAAGTCCGGCCCTGCTCATAGGTGAGGTCATTGATTTTTCTCTTCACTGGAAATGGCCTCACAAACATAGTTCCTAGGTTCTTTGATGGACAAGCCTGTTTTAAAAGTTGTAGTGAACAGCCATACCTGATCGCTAGGTTCCAAGATTAACTCCCCCATCTCTTCCTGTCAAAGACTTTTTTACTGTATTCCTGCGCTTTTGTTATTGCTTCTTGTAATGCCCCGTACACATGGTCGGACTTTGTTCCGACATTCCGACAACAAAATCCTAGGATTTTTTCCGACGGATGTTGGCTCAAACTTGTCTTGCATACACACGGTCACACAAAGTTGACGGAAAATCCGATCGTTCTGAACGTGGTGACGTAAAACACGTACGTCGGGACTATAAACAGGGCAGTGGCCAATAGCTTTCATCTCTTTATTTATTCTGAGCATGCATGGCACTTTGTCCGTCGGATTTGTGTACACACGATCGGAATTTCCGACAACGGATTTTGTTGTCGGAAAATTTTATATCCTGCTCTCAAACTTTGTGTGTCGGAAAATCCGATGGAAAATGTGTGACGGAGCCTACACACGGTCAGAATTTCCGACAACAAGGTCTTATCACACATTTTCCATCAGAAAATTTGACCGTGTGTACGGGGCATAGGAGTTTGTTATTGGATTCGAAAAAGGTTACTGTTTCTAAAACAGCTGGTACAGGAAATTCCAGAATTTCACTGGGCAGGAATGATGGGTGAAAGACGTAATTGGCGAAGAATGGAGATTGTCTGGTAGCAGAGTGCCGGGAATTTTTGTAAGCAAATTCAGCTAAGAGTAACAATGATACCCAGTCATTCTGAGAAAATGAAGAAAAGCAGCGTAAGTACTGCTGCAGGGTCTGGTTGGTCCTTTCTGTCTGACCATTAGTTTAAGGGTGATAGGCTGAGGAAAAGGACAACTCGATCTTCAGAGTTTCAGCAAGAGATTTCCAAAATCTTGAGGTAACTCCCCCGGTCAGACACAATGTTAGCTGGGATTCCATGCAGCCTTACTATTTCCTTAATGAAAATCTGTGCTGTTTCAGGGGCAGATGGTGTGCCTGTTAAGGGTAGGAAATGTGCCATCTTAGACAATCGATATACCACCACATAGATGGCCGTATAACCTTCTGATGGGAAAAGCTCAACAATAAAATCCATTGAAATCATCTTCCAGGTTCTATCTGGAATTGGTAATGGTTTAACCACTTCAGCCCCGGAAGATTTAGCTGCTGAATGACCAGGCCATTTTTTGCAATTAGCCACTGCGTCGCTTTAACTGACAATTGCGCGGTAGTGTGATGCTACACCCAAACAAAATTGACATCCATTTTCTTCCCACAAATAGAGCATTCTTTTGGTGGTATTTGATCGCCACTGCTGTTTTTTTTTTTTTTGCGCTATAAACAATATAATATCGTCAATTTTGAAAAAAAACACAATATTTTGTATTTTTTCCTATAATAAATATCCCAATTTTTTTTAAAAAAAGCTAATTTTTTTCTAAATATTTTTGGTAAAAAAAATCGCAATAAGCGTATATTGATTGGTTTGTGCAAAAGTTATAGCGTCTACAAAATAGGGTTTGATTTATAGCTTTTTTATTATTATTATTTTTTTTACTAGTAATGGCGACTATCTCCGATTTTTATCAGGACTACGACATTATGGCGGACACATCAGACACATTTGACACATTTTTGGGACCATTGGCATTTATACAGAGATCAGTGCTATAAAAATGCACCGATTACTGTAAAAATGTCACTGGCAGGGAAGGGGTTAACACTAGGGGTTAACTGTGTTCCCTCTTTGTGTTTCCAATTGTAGGGGGAGGGGACTGACCTAGAGGAAGTGACGGATCCTGGTTCTTAGCTAATAGGAACTCACTATTTGTCACGCCTCACAGAACAGAACAGGGATTTGTGTGTTTGCACACAATCGTCCCTGTTCTGCCTCTCGTGCCCACAATTGCTCATGGTCAGTGGTCAACGTGACCATCAGTCACGAGCATCGGCACCCCCGCTGTGCAGCGGGCGCATGCCTCCGCCTGTTATCGCGATCCTGCGAGCCGACGTATAGCTACAACAGCTAGTGGGATCGTGCTGACCTGCCACAGTAAAATGACAGCGGCTGGTAGGCAAGCGGTTAAGCAGACCCCATGCTTTGGTCCTGTTGCTTTTATTCATACATTTAGTACATGATTCCACATACTTCCTGCAGTCCTTTTCTAAAGCCTCGTACACGCAATCAGATTTTCCTCAGACAAAACCTCAGACTTTTGTCCGAAGGCGTGTGCCTGGATTTTGTCTTGCATGCAAATGGCAAGGAATTGTCGGCCAACAAACACGAACGTATTGACGTACTACATGGTTTTTCAGCTCTTTAGCGCCACCCTGTGGGCTCCTTCTGCTAATTTTGTGTTAGTAGAAGTTTGGTGAGTGTTGATTCGCGCTTTTCATTTTGCGCGTTTTATTTAGCACTTTACAGTTCGCGCTTTTCATTTCATGCTTTTCAGTTAGTTTCTGAACGGCCGTTCGTCAACCAGACATGTTGCAGAATCGTAGGAGATAACGTGTTATTTATTATTAGCCTTGGAGTTATTGCTTTGACCCAAGTCCAGTCCAGGAACAGGAGGAGGAGGAGTTCTTGGACCATAAATTGTTATTTATTATTAGCCCTGGAGTTATTGCTTTGACCCAAGTCCAGTCCAGGAACAGGAGGAGGAGGAGTTCTTGGACCAAAAATTGGTTGCTTTATTAATCGTGACCAATTATATCATATGCCGTTGCTGCGGAAACTCCAGGAGAATAATCCAGATGATTTTCGGAATTATCTCCGGATGACGGACCCCTGCTTTCACCAACTCTTGGCATTGTTGACCCCCTATATTAAGAAGCAGGACACATGCATGAGGCTTTTATTTTATTTTTTTGGTTGAATAATAATGATTTGATTTGGTATATTTATTTTCTATATTTTTGGATGCATAGAATCCACTTTTTGGTTAAGTTCTATTGGCAGATAGCATATCTAATTTTATTTGTTTTCTTTTTTATTGCACAATAAAATTGTGTAGAATAATACTTGGCTATGTGTTTTACTTCAAATGACAGTTTGAGAGTAGACAGTTACATTTAAAAAAAATACAATGTAAAATTGACAAAGGACACCAATTTAGTTGTATCTTTGATCTTAAAAACTATGGGATAATGGTGTTGTGATAACTTGCCCAAATAAAAAAAAAAAAACCCATAATAATATTATTCTTGATATCACTAGAAAAAAAAGCCTTTGAAAATGTGTTTGAAATAACTCCATCAGTATCACCAGCAAAGCAGCTTCATTATTATCCCATTAAAGAAGAAGAGAATGTGCGCTGCATTTCGAGATTTCATAATTTGCCACGTCACGAATGTTAATTCTCCATTACGAACGCTAGTGTACAAGACCGACCGCATCTGGCTCATCCTTGCTTCCAAGCTTGCGCGTTTGTACTTTGGACTTTTGTCCGACAGACTTGTGTACACACGCTTGGAAAATCCGACAACAGACATGGAACATGGAAACATGGAAAATTTTAAAACCTGCTATCCAACATTTGTCTGTGGAAAATCCGACAACAATTGTCCGATAGAGCATACAAATGGTGGGATTTTCCGCCAACAGCCTGTCATCACACAATTCCTGTCGGAAAATCCGATTGTGTGTACGAGGCTTAAGTGAGGCCACCAAAAGGTACGTTGTACTAGTTCAGAAAGTTTACTGGATCCAAAATGTCCTGCTAATGCATGATCATGGCACCAGCCTAGAACAGAGACACACACATCTTCTGGCAAAAAAGATCCTGTCTTAGTACCATAATAGACCATCCCTTACTTGTAAAGACGTCTCAGGGGCGAGGGAACTCCCACAGAGGCCTGCTTAGTTTGGGACAACAGATTTTCTTGTAATAGAAGGAAATTCCCTGAAGACAGGATGGTGTCGGGAAGCATAGATTCTTCAACCAAACATACGGTATAGAGCATCTGGCTTAGTATTACTTGACCCAGGCCTGAAAGTTATGTGAAAGGCAAACCGAGAAAAAAACTGTGCCCACCTGGCTTGACAGGGCTTCAAGGGTCTTGTCGTTCTTAAGTATTCTAGGTTCTTGTGGTCGGTAAAAATTAGTATTGGGTGAGATGCCCCTTCCAAGAGATATCTCCACTCCTCCAGCGCAGCCTTAATTGCAAGAAGTTCACGGTCCCCCACATCGTAATTCTTTTCTGCTGATGATAGTTTACAGGAAAAGAATGCCACCGGGTGTAGAAGAGCCTTGGCCCCCTGGTGTTGGGAGAGTACTGCCCCACTGCTGATTCTCATGCGTCAACCTCCAGGATGTATGGTAGGGCTGGATCCAAATGCTTTAGAATTGAGGCAGAGGTGAAAAATCCGTTAAAGGGTCTCAAAAGCAGACCGAGCTTCAGGAGTTCAGAACTGGTTGTTGTGCTTAGTTTTTTTTTAATTGGTGAAATGATGGCGGAGAATCCTTTAATGAATTTCTGATAAAAATTTGTGAATCCCATAAAACGTTGTATTCCTTTCTTGTTTGTGGGAGCTGGCCAATCCAGGATGACGGTGACCTTCTGGGGATCCATCTTTATACCTTCTGTGGAGATTATCAAACCCAGGAACTGGATGCTCTGGCATTCAAACTCGTACTTCTCAAGTTTGACATAGAAACCATGTTGACGGAGTCAAGTCAGCACCTTTTTCACATGTCCCTGGTGAACCTCTAGAGAAGAGGAAAAAAATCAGAATATCATCTAAATAGACAATAAGAAAAAGATCCAGAAAGTCCGGAAAAATGTAATTGACAAAATGCTGGATTGTAGCAGGGGCATTGCACAGTCTGAAGGGCATCACTAGGTACTCGAAGTGCCCAAATTGGGTACGGAGTGTGGTCTTTCATTCATGCACGGTCCGTATGTGAACCAGATTGTATGCCCCTCGAAGATCCAACTTCTTGAAGATAGTTGCCGATCTCAGGTACCAGGAAATAGTTCAGGTACCAGGGATAGGGGGTACCGGTTCTTGACTGTTATTTTATTGAGCTCACGGTAGTCAACACAAGGTCAAAGTGAATGGTCCTTCTTTTCCACAAAGAAAATGCTTGCCTCAGCTGAAGAGGTGGATGGACGAATGAATCCTTTCCTTAAACTTTCATCAATTTACTCTTTTAGTGCCACCAGTTCTAGTTTATTGAAGGGAAAAATTCTTCCAAAAGGTACCTCGGCCCCTGGGAGCAACTCAATTGGGCAGTCGTAAGACCTATGAGGAGGAAGAGTTTCTGCCCCCTTTTTATTGAAGATGTCCAGAAAGTCCAGGTATGCAACAGGAATGAATGTACATGCTTCAGGGTCAGAGTCCATAGACAGCAGAGATGGTGGTTGACATGAAGGTACTGACAAGCAATGTTGTTGGCAGTAGTGTGAGTGAAACTGAATCTCTTGTGTGGCCCAATTGATGTACGGGTTGTGTGCCCTTAGCCATGGCATGCCTAATATGATGGGAAACAGGGGTTAGGCAATGGCATCTAAGTGCAGCAGTTCTTTCTGACTGGTGGCAATGGTGGTAGACAGTGGAACAATCTCTTGGCTGACAAGCCCGGACTTGATGACAGACTTATCTGCAAGATAAACAAATAATTAAAAAAATAATAATATAATAATAATAAAATAAATTTCCCCACAATTTACTATCGCTCAATTCTACAAGTGTTCTAATTTACTATCGCTGTTTTCTAGCTGATCTAAAGCCACTTTTGACATAAAGGGACACTTTTTGGTTGCTATGGACAATCTCCAGTTTCCAGGCAGAAAGAACAGTATATATCATATAAAACTGCATGCAGGGCATTGGACAAAGCACTGGGGACAAAAGGGATGTGAAATAATTTCATACAGTACTGTAATCTGTAAGATTACAGTACTGTATGTGTTATGATTTTTACATTTTTTGAATTTGCCGCCAGGCTCCGCCCCGTGCGTCACGCCGCTCACAGGGAACGGAGCCTGGCACAGAAAGGCTTCGGAGGAGACACAGCCCACAGACACTGCGGGGGACATCGCAGGATCCTGGAGACAAAGCAAGCTGCACCAGGATCTTGCAATGTAATCCCAAGTGTGGCTCGGGGTTACCGCTAATGGGACTGAAATTTAACCCTGAGCCACACTCGGGATTACCGTCAGGGAGGTTAAGAAGGGATAACCACTCCACTTGTATCCATCCTCATAAAAAACAGACAGCGATCATTGTTCAGTATATTTGCACTGTTTATTTTAAAATTAGTTAAAAAAGAGACTGTGAACTCACATTTTGTGGTGCCCATAAGCCTGCACCAAGCTATTCCAGCAGTTAGAATGGGTGTAAAGATGTCACCGTATGCTTCCTATGCCGGCCTGCGGTGCAAGCCTCATTTTCACCCGGTTTGCGGTTCAGACCTAGTTTTCACCCAGCCGGAAGTGACGTAGTGACGTTGTGTGTATTTCCCAGCAGCTGCTGGGAAAATGTTATGATATTGGGGTAGCGCAGTCAACACTATATTCACTTTATTTTTTATTTCACCCACTGGAGGAATTTATCTTTGACTGCAGCAACTAGTTTTTATGGTTTTTTTTTACACAATTAATAATTATTTTGCGCCTGTGACCTACATATATCAATCTGAATAGATAATTTTATAAGATCTTCAAGAGACGATGGAACATCAACCCGGGCTAGTTTATCTTTCAGGGCCTCTGACAGACTCATACGGAACTGATAGTGGGGGCCGCATCATTCCGATATGTATCGGAGCTCCAGCGCCTGAAATCTGAAACATAGTCCTTGTCCGCTCTGCAACCCTGCTGGAGTGTATGGAGCAGTGTTAATTTTAGTCTTAGGACTAAAATGGCATTTTAGTTTTAGTCCCATTTTAATCTTCTGCAATTGTTTTAGTTTTAGTCATATTTAGTCGACTAAATCTCCAGTACATTTTAGTCAACTAAAATGTCCTACGTTTTAGTCCACTAAAATCTCCTGTATATTTCAGTAATTGCAATTTAGTTTTAGTCATAGTCTTTTGACTAAAATGGCATTTTAGTTTTAGTCTCATTTTACTCTTCTGACTAAAATGGCATTTTAGTTTTATGCTCTGTACACACGGTCGGATTTTCTGACGGAAAATGTGTGATCGGAGCTTGTTGTCAAAAATTCCGACCCTGTGTGGGCTCCATCTGACTTTTTCCTTGTCAAAAGAAGTTTATTGAGTATACAATGTTATAAAGATACATAAAGATACATAAAGTAAGTTTACAAGGATCTATAAAGTAAGCTCATTGTTTTACAGTAGGGTTTATATAGGTAAATATCATGAAATTTCAAATATTAAACATTGGGTTCACGTAAACCTAAATTAAAGATATATATCATTTCCTTAGTTACTTTGGTAGGTATTTAAATGATTTATACCTACTATACATATTGTTTTCAAGTAGAGTGTATATAGGTCAAATAAATTCTGATAATGAGCTTTAATCGTAAGGTGGAGAAAAGGAAAGAGAAAGAAGAAAAAGGGTTGAAAGGTAGAGGTATGGTCCACAAGGTTGTCCCGCTCGTCAGTTTATTATTCTTTTTAGTTCTCTTTGAAGCCTTAGAATGGGTGTCTCTGTAAGTCATTTAATCTGTTACCATGGCAACAGGACAGAGTCATTGAAATTTGACAGGAACTGTTGTTTTATCCAAGGATGCCAAAGTTTTTCAAATTTTGGAATTTGATTTTGATCGATGGCTACCATCTTAGCATGGGACATTGTATTATTCATTCTGTGAATTGTTTCTGCTAGTACCAATGTAGGAGATTTCCATGCCTTGGCCACTGTTTGTTTTGCAGCCGTTATTAGTTGGATCATAAGTTTGAATTGAGAGAGTGTTAACCATTCCGGTTTTAGATTAAGTAAAGTTAAATATGGATCTGGTTGTATTATTTTTTTAAATATTTTAGATGCAATCACGAAGACTTCCTTCCAGAAGGTTTGGATTACTGGGCACGTCCACCATATGTGTAAATATGTGCCTATTTCTGGGCATCCTCGAAAACAAAGAGTTGAGGTATTAGGTGAATATTTTGCCACTCTAGCGGGTACAAGGTACCAGTGAGTTAGGACTTTATAATTTGTCTCCAGTGCTAAGATGTTGGGTGAAGATGACTTAGATGTGAGCCATATATTAGACCAGTCCGTGTCTTCTAAAGTTCGTCCCAGGTCCTCCTCCCACCTCTGAACGTAAGAGGGTCTATTAAGATTTGGTACTCCATATAATTGATTATAAAGTGATGAAATTGTACCTTTAGCAAATGGATCTTTTGTACAGATTGATTCAAAAATGGATAATTGGGATAATGGTGTATCCCCCTTTAGGAATGGTGTATAGAAATTTTTGATTTGGAGATATCTAAAAATCTCAGAGTTTGGTAGATCATATTTTTCTCTAAGCGATGGGAATGAAAGGAATGATTTAGATGCTATGAAGTCATTTAGTGTTTGAATGCCTGATGTTGTCCAAGCTTTAAAAGAATTTGGGTAGATCCATGCCGGATAAAAGGCCGGATTTCTGATAAAAGAAAGGAGAGGATTGTGTGGAGATTGTAACTGATATTTGGTTTTTAGTTTATCCCAGAGAGATAAGAAGTGTTTAGTTATGGGATTATGAATTTTAAAGCGGTCTTTAGGATCAAGCCATAATAAATTTGATATTAATAGAGGGTCATTTTCTGAAGCCTCTATAAATACCCATAATGGGATTTCCTGTTTTGCATGGTATTTGGACAGACTGGCCAAATGTGCTGCTCTGTAGTAGTTAGTAAAATTAGGGTATCCCAGGCCTCCTTTATTTTTGGGAAGATGTAGTGTGTGTATAGGTATACGTGGTTTAGAAGAGCCCCATATAAACGAAGTTGCTCTTTTTTGTACTATTCTCAAAAAATAGGAAGGAATTGGAATAGGGAGGACTCTGAATAGATAAAGCAATTTGGGTAGAATAGTCATTTTGATTGCATTAATCTTCCCTATCCAGGATAAAGGAAGTTGCGACCATTGTTTTATTAGATTTGTGATCTGTCTTAATACAGGAGGATAATTGGTTGAGAATAAGTCAGAATGAGATGCTGTTAAATGAATTCCAAGATATGGGATTGATTTTTCTGCCCATGTGAATGGGAGTGCAGCCCTAGCCGGGATCAATTCCATGTTTGTGAGTGAAATATTAAGCACTAGGCATTTCTTAGGATTAATCATAAGGCCGGATAGGGCTGCAAATCCATCAAGAGCTGGTATTAAGTTAGGACCAGAGACCTGTGGTGATGATAGAAAAAGTAATATATCGTCTGCAAATATACATAATTTGTGTGTAATACCTCCTACTTCAATGCCAGTTATAGTTTGGTTTGTTCTGATGTATTGGGCCATGGGTTCGAGTATAAGGGCAAATAATAAGGGAGATAATGGGCAACCCTGTCGGGTACCTCTTTCGATATTAAAGGCTTCAGATTTGTATCCAGCATATTTTATATAGGCTTTGGGTTTATTATATAATGCTTTGATCCATGTTAAAAAGTGGGGTCCAAAACCCCATTTTTGTAATGAATATTGCATATATTGCCAGGATACTGTGTCAAATGCCCTCTTAATATCGAGAGATAGAAAACATAAAGGGATTTTCCGTTTTTTAGCAATATGTGCCAATAACACTGCCCTGCGTATATTATCGCCTGCTTGTCTATTTGGCATGAAGCCTACTTGATCTCTATGTATTAATTTTCCTATAATGCTATTGAGGCGTTTTGCTATTATTTTTGCTAATAATTTAATATCGAGGTTTAACAGAGAGATAGGCCGATAATTCACACAGGAAGTATCATCAGAAAGGGGTTTTGGGATCATACAAACAATTGCCATTAGTGTTTCTTGCCGAAAAGAATGTCCATCTAGAAGTTTGTTAAAAGTTTCAGTGAGAATGGGAGAGAGTATTTCTGGGAATGTTTTATAGTATAAAGCCGAGTAGCCGTCTGGGCCTGGTCTTTTGTTAAGTTTTAGGTCTTTTATGGCGTTAGCAACTTCATCTATAGTTATAGGCTCATCCAAACTGCTTTTTTGATTCTGAGATAACTCAGGTAAGGTTATTTTTGAGAAGAAGGATTCAGCTTCTGTAGGATTAAATTCATTGTTTGTCTTGTATAAAGTTGCGAGATGTGAGTGAAATTTATGGACTATTTTTACTGGATTACAAGTGTAAACATTTTTTGATAATTTCAAACGTATTGGTTTGAAAGATTTGTTAGTTGAATTTAATGCCCGAGCCAAATATGTACCTGGTTTGTTTGTATTCATGTAGAAATTATGTTTGGAGCGTTTGAGGGATTTATCAACTGACTCAGTGAGAAATAGATCGTATTCCAATCTAGATTTTTCCAGATGAGATTTTGTACTCTGAGATGGATTATCTTGAAATGATATGTAGGCTGCATTAAAATTGAGTTCTAGTTTTTTTGCTAGATTTTTGCGTTCCCGTTTAAATAGTGCCATTTGTCTTTGTATTGTACCACGCAAGACAGGCTTATGAGCTTCCCACAGTGTTATTGGGGAGATGTCTGTTGTATTATTAATTGATATGTATTCCTTTAAAGCTTGTTCAATGGCCATCTGATGTAGTGGGTGCTTGAGCATTATGTCCGGTAAGTACCACGTTTTGTCATGCGCTTTTGGTATGGCTGAGGCTATAGTAGTGTATACTGCATTATGGTCAGACCACGGAATCGGAATTATATCTGATGCAATCATTTCTGATATCATTCCTATTGTTAGAAAGATATGATCTATTCTGGTGAAGGTTTGATGAGGATGCGAGAAATAAGTGAATTTCTTTTTCATTGGGTTACTTTCTCTCCATGAATCTACCAGATTGTATTTGGAAAGAAGTTGAGAAAAAGGTAATCTAGAGGTTATTTTGGATGGTGTAAAAGGTGATTTATCTAGAAATGGGAGGAGGACCTGGTTCGAATCACCACACATTATCACTGTTCCTATTTTGTGTGTATTAATCACTTGTAATATATGTGAGAGGAATGGTGTAGGTTGTTTGTTAGGAGCGTAGTAGGAAATCACCGTGATTGCTGTATCCATTATATAACCCATGAGTATCAGGTATCTACCTTCTGGGTCTTTATTTCTGATGATAAGGTGAATGGTGTGGATCGGTGAAATGCAATTAGAGTTCCCCTTTGCTTGGTACAGGCAGAAGCCGTGTAAATTTGTTGATAAAAAGGAGAAATATATTTTGGAGTAGAATCTTTGGTGAAGTGTGTTTCTTGGAGGCATACTATGTGAGCCTTCTTGTTATGGAAAGTACGGAAGGCTTTGGTCCTTTTTTGAGGGACATTTATTCCCTGAACATTCAGGGAACGTATATTCAGTGGTGCCATGGCAATAGATCAAATAGTTTTGACTTACTTTTTGTTATGCAGAGCTGACTGCGCAGATCAACCTGTGTGGACTGAAGAGATGAATAGATAGAAAAGAAACCAGTGAATTCTGGAGTAAAGAGTAAACAAAAAACATATGAGATTAGATGATACATTGTATAAATTATTTTTTGCAAGTAATCACAATTTACCCGTGAAAGAGAATAAATATCTCTCTCAGGGGAATAAGTGCCTTCGTCACACTCCCACATAATATGGTTGGGAGAATGAGGAGGGCTAATGGGGGTACACAGATCTTCCGCTTACAGGAGAGAAGTGCTATGTCAAAAGACATCAAAATGATGTTTCATTAATTGGAGTGCAGAATATAGTTTTTGTTGAAATTATTTATTCCAGGGTGGTTGTATATGGTTAGTCTTGCCCTAGGCTAAATAATTCAGTTAGAAAGGTACTGTTAATAACTTTGGTATTGATGAAGATAGTTTGAATTATTTTGGGATTTTAACCCTTTTAGAGTAAACAATTACATATTTTATTCATATGCAACTGTTTAGATATGTTAACTCATAAAATTGAGGTTGTATTACTTCAGATTAGAATAAACAAAAACATAATTCTAGGAACTAGTTAGGTAATAATATATTTGTTTTAAGAAAATAAAGAAAAAGCTTCCATTACTTCTGGATTATTGAACATATTTGTCCTAAAAAGTAATAAATCTATTGTTATTACCTGATAATATATAACTGAACAAGAATTTCCTTATTTCACTTATATATTCTAAGGCTATATGAATCAGAAGCAATAAGAAATATAACTGGAATGTAACATGATCCCACACAGTGTGTGACTATCAGAATGCAGTTACATTCAGTTATAAATATAGGTTTTTTATAGAGAACCATCTCTTAGTATAATAAATGAAGAGATATCAGGAATTAGGATGTCAGTCCATTGAATCTTCTTGGTCCATGGATGATGTGGCATAACGTCCTCTTTTGTGAGAATGATGATTCCCATTTTGTTCTGAAATTTTCTGGGTGCTGCCTGAAGGTGAAGATGACGCCATTCTTCTGCGTGTGGGAGTGTTGCTGCTTGTGGGTTCTGTCAGATTTAATTTTAAAAGGGTTTGTTGTAGTTCATCTGCTGATCTGCTTCTGTAAATTGTACCTTGGTAGTTAAATCTGACTGAAAAGGGGAAGCCCCATTGATACATAATGTTGTGGCGTTGCAGTTCCATTAGTTGGGGTTTCATGGATCGTCTTTTAGTAATAGTAAGTTGGGATAGGTCAGCAAAAATTTGATAATTGTGTCCTTGAAAATTAAGTTCCTTTTTTTCTCTTGCAGCAATTAGTATTTGTTCTTTCGTTCTGTAATAATGAAATTTTGTGATTATATCACGTGGGGGTCCATCTTTCTTTTTGGCTGTGAGGGCTCTGTGTACTCTGTCCAGTTCTAAACGTTCAATAGGGATATCTGGCTTTAGTTCTTGTAATAGAGCAGTAATAGTAGATTGCAGGTCTGTCACAGTTTCAGGTATTCCCCTTATGCGCAAGTTTGAACGTCTGGCTCTATTTTCGTAATCTTCGAGCTTAGTTTGAAGTATTAAATTCTCTTTTTTTAATTGTTCCAATTCTGTTATATTTTCTTGGGTTGTAATTTCAATTTCATCCATTTTTATTTCTAAGGCTGCGGTGCAGTTTCCCAGCTCTCTTATTTCTTTGGTTAGGCTTTTTGTTATTTGGTCTGAAGTTTGTTTTAAAGGCTTATGAAGCATCTTTTCAAATTGTAATAATATTACTGGGGATACTGAGGAGGCTTGTGGAGAAGTTTGTGAGAGGATTTGTTCTGTATCTGACTCAAATGGAGAGTCTTGCTGTGACATTTTCTGTCTGTGAGAGCGCCCTGATGCTGTATCTTGTGAGGTGACTGGAGCTGCTTCAGCTGCAGTGAGTGCCTGTGAGCTCTTTGTGAGGTGATTTTTATTTCTGCCACGGTTTCCTCCCAGTACCATATTTCCTGCCCAAACTTTCACAGTTTGTTCCCTGGGGCAAAAATGTTCAAATGGATACCTTTTGAGCCTGCAGGCTCCGCTTTGTCCTTCTCTTCTCTCCTCAGCGGTGTGGAGCTCTAACAATGCATGTCTGCTCTGCTAGGCTCCGCCTCCTGCCCCCCCATCTGACTTTTTCCATCGGAATTTCCGAGACACAAAGTTTGAGAGCAGGTTATAAAATTTTCCGACAGCAAAATCCGTTCTCGTAAATTCTGACCGTGTGTGGACAATTCCGACGCACAAAGTGCCACGCATGCTCAGAATAAATTCCGAGACGGAACTGCTCGGTCTGGTAAAATTAGCGTTCGTAATGGATATAGCACTTTCATCACGCTGCAATGTTTTAAATTGTTTAATGCAGCGCACTCTCTTCTTCTTTATAATATTATATTCACACAGACTTCTCACAAACTTCTTTCTTTATTATTTATCGTGATTTCATGAATATAATATTTTGATTAGTCACATCTCCCGAAAAGATTTTTTGGTTTTTGGTTTTAGATTTTGTATTATTTGTTTTAGTTTGTTAAATCCTGATCTCCTGTTTTTTTTTTTTTTATTATTTTTTTTTTTTTTACCCCAGAATAGTTTTGGGTGTGTTTTGTGTGTCAAGTTACCACAACACCATTATTATCTTGTATTATTTCATCTCAAGGAGATTGCTTGGTGTTGGTTTCTTTTGTTAATTTCACATTGTATTTTTGAAATGTTAAAAAAATGAATAAAAACCAAGCGCTGATGTGGATAGATATGTGTGATATAAATAAATTGTGCTTAAAAATATATATATACCAATATAGTTAGTGCTATAAAAAAATCAGTAAATTAAAGCTGCTATCAATATAGGGTGATCAGATAACCAAACAAATAGTACTAAGTATAAAATTGATGCGCTTTAAATAAATAGTGCACAATAAGCTGCTGCGACTAAGCTTAAATCCAGGAATAAAAAATGCATACATGTGAATAAAATAAATACATAATTATGGTGCTAATACATGTGTTAAAATTGCCAAAAAAAAAAAAAAAAATTGCCAAAAAAAAAAAAAAATGCCAAAAAAAATCTTCAAATTGGTGATGTGACGGTTAGTATAAATAAAATAATAATGACACTCTGAGTACAATGTCCAGGCAGAGATAAATAGTGGGAGAAAGTAAAAATAATTAAACAGTTCCTTCCCTTAATCCAGATTGATTGACTCACTGGGTTAGATCGTTTGTATCAGGATATTTAGTTTTTCTTGCATCCCACTTCAACAATTATACTGCTGGTGATTCGGCTCTCAGGATAAAGGTTTTATGCAAAGCAAGCAAAGAAAAAATAGATCATTGTGCAGTGAACTTACTAGATAGTACATAAGCAAAACAGAGACAAGAGATACACTCACAAACTCCCGGTCTATTAGAAGCATTCAAATAAGCAGATTGCAGTCAGCCGCAGTCAGGATCCTTGAAAAAGTCACGTGTCAGTGATGTAACGCGTGGGAGGAGCTTAGGACATTCAGTGCTGCAATACACCTGAAGGTTAACAGCAGCTGTTTCTCTATGGGAAACCTCGTCCACAGCGGCTGACTGCAATCTGCTTATTTGAATGCTTCTAATAGACCGGGAGTTTGTGAGTGTATCTCTTGTCTCTGTTTTGCTTATGTACTATCTAGTAAGTTCACTGCACAATGATCTATTTTTTCTTTGCTTGCTTTGCATAAAACCTTTATCCTGAGAGCCGAATCACCAGCAGTATAATTGTTGAAGTGGGATGCAAGAAAAACTAAATATCCTGATACAAACGATCTAACCCAGTGAGTCAATCAATCTGGATTAAGGGAAGGAACTGTTTAATTATTTTTACTTTCTCCCACTATTTATCTCTGCCTGGACATTGTACTCAGAGTGTCATTATTATTTTATTTATACTAACCGTCACATCACCAATTTGAAGATTTTTTTTGGCATTTTTTTTTTGGCAATTTTTTTTTTTTGGCAATTTTAACACATGTATTAGCACCATAATTATGTATTTATTTTATTCACATGTATGCATTTTTGAAATGTACCTTCCTCCTCACAAACAAACTGTCCTTTTTGAAGGAAAACACACATAGGTGAGTATAATAGAAAAAAAACCTTTATTAAGGGGTCACAACCAAAGAAAGAGGGAGGCAATGCTGGAGAAAATGCAGAAATTGGTGAAGCCTTTGGCCCCCAGGGCACACATCAGCTATTTTAATGCAAAATTGGTGGCCTGAGAAGTTCATATAGAAGAGAGTATAATCTGGTCCAGAAGTCCAAGAGATCATGAACAGCAGCAGATGACATGTATGTCCCCAGGCTGTGGTTATACAAGAGCCTGCACCTTTTGTCAGACCAGACTGAACCCAGGTCATCACTCTCTGTCTTCCTTAGATGCTTCCTTCCAGGCTGTGGCTCTGGTGTTGGAGGTGTGGCAGGAGGAGGAGGAGGACCTGGAGGAGGACCATGGTTCAACTCAAAACGTGGCTTTGACTTGTGAGTTGGCCCCTCAACCCCTTATTTAGGGCTTGGAAGATGATATACTCACATATTAGGCATTGGCCCTCCTCCATTTCCAGCATTTTGCAGGCTGTTATGTATGCAAAGTCCTCTTGAACACTGTGGGGGGTTCTGAGGGCCGCAGTAGCCTTCCAAAATAGGCCAATTGCTGCCTCCTTCATGTTACTCCTCTTCCTGCCACTTTTTTATTGAAGGCGGAGGGGAGGGACCTGGGTATCTGGCAGGCTACTGGCCCCAGCCACCTCCTGGCTGAGACTTTCCTGTGTATGAAAAAGGGACATCGTTTTAGTTTTTGGTTAAAAATCACAATCAGAATTTAGGAATCCAAACTAACCTAGATTTAACATCATTAATTTGACCATCAGAAATATTTAGAAGAATGCTATACCTCAGTTCAGTCTGGCCTGGCAGAAAATGCAGTCTGTCATAGTACCACAGCCTGGGGACATAAGTGGCATCTGCAGCTCCTGATCTCAGGAAATCCTGGACCTTCTTGTGCTCCCTTAGATAAGTGCTCCTCAGGCCACCAATTATGGCCTTCAAATAGGGGATGTCTGCCGTGGGGATCACCGGCTTCACAAATTCCAGCAATTGATCCAGCGCTGCCTTCCTCTTTGTTTTATTGTTATAATGTGGGTGGTTTACCTGCCACAGACAGGGCAGCTCCCTGAACATATCAATGAATATTGGCATAAAGTCATGATCATTGACTAGATCCATTTTCTCTGCAAGACACAACACAAGACAAACCCTATTGTCAGGCTAAAGTCATCTAATCTTGTCCCAATATAGGCCTCAATCTATAAGTAGTATAGGCCCAATTTTAAATATTACCTTCATTATCACGATCGGCGCTTCTTATACTCCTTCCTCCGCTCACAGACGTGTTACGCTTTATATACACTGCACATGCGTGAAACTCTGCCCGCCATTGACGTTCTTTCTAATCTATTCCCCGCCCCTTCTCTTTTGGCGCAGTGGGGGAGAGCACATGGCAGAGAAAAAGCAGGTGTGTGATAATTACAGCAATGAGGAGGAGGAGGAAAGCCCGGAGCCAGAAATGTCACAATCCTGAAGGAGATGATTTAAGGCCTCAAATATGTCCTTTGTAGAGATGGTGGAGATGGTGGACATATTGAAGAGGGCCGACTATGACGGGAAGTATGGCCCTTACCCCAACCCAAATGTCAGAAAGGCCAAGATCATGGCGAAAGTTGTGAAGAGTCTGCACAGGAATTTTGGGGTATGGCGATGCAAGGATCAACTGAGGAAATGGTGGTCGGACCTCAAAATCAGGGAGCACGATCAGTATAGAAGGATCAGGAGAGTGCTGCAAAAAAGTAAGTAGTTGTCCTGTGTTCCTATTCTTTCTTTTTCTAACGTTCGTGCTGCTTCATGTGCTTTTCTTTACCATTGTATATTTTAAAATGGCAACTTTCATGTTCATGGACACATTATTCGTTCGCAGGAAACATTGTTCGTTCGGCCAATAAAACACCATGTTTTGTCCAGATGCAGTTCAATACATTTTTTCTGGCCTACTTCTCTTAAAATAATTTTGATGTCTAGATGCCTTAGTAACTAGAATGAAATGCAAACTAGATTCTGTGTAAGGAGAGGACACTCAGCAGCTGCTTACACATCTGGATGCTGGAGCACTAGTGTGGGACACAAGAACACCCTTTTTATTAGGGGGCCCACACAGGTGCTCCAGTGTATACTATAGGGGTGTCTCCAACTGTGAAGCTTGTACAAAACAGCTAAGTATTCAAGCTTGACAAAGGAAAAAAATATTTCTTCATCTTGCAAGTCTGCCAAAAGAGACAATTGTACCCCACTTCCAAGCAATGTTTTACATTCCTATTTCTGCCATCAAATATCTGTGTGCTAAGTATACCTATTTTTTTTCACATAGGAAAGAAAAGACTCGGAGGACACCACTCATCAGAGGAGACAACGGACCCCCCCACCTCATGAAGAAGGGGAAATCCCCAAAACCCGAACAGAGGAGGAGGAGGGAGATGGAAAGAGTGGAAATAGTAACCACAACAGGTGAGTGTCTGCGACCACAGCCTCAGGTAAGAGATGGAGGCCTGCATATTTATAATACATGGTGTGGGTTTTTTTTATATATTTTAGGTGATCGTGATGTTGTGGAAGAGGAATGTCACTTCACCAGTGAAAGTGCCCAGATCCTCATCGGGGAGATAATGGGGTGTAATAGGGATTTGGAAAACATCAAGCAAAACATCAATGATGTTCAAAACGAAATTAAGAACATCATTGATGTTTTAGGGAGAATTTAAAACCCCTAGAAATCCCTAACTTATTTCTGATATATTATTGTTTTTTTTCTGACAATTTTTTGACATATAAAAGCCAAATTTTGAAGATGCACACAGTGTGTCAACACGTGCTATCTGCCATCATGGGAGATCAATGTACGAGTTTTGGGGGTGCAACCCCTTCCTCAATAATAAAGTAGCTGAGAGGAAGGGGTTTCACCCACAAAACACGTCCATTGATCCCCCATGATGGCAGCTAGCACATGTTGACATTCGGCAATTTGTGTGCATCTTCAAAATTTGGCTTTTCCGGGGGTGACTTCACCCCATCTGCTGAACGCAATATCAAACATTGTTTATAAGTACTCATGTCTGATATTGCCTTCACTTTCTATAAAAGTTGAACTTTGTAAGTTCCAGAGTTGTGTATTTTTTTATGGTTTTAAACATGCCTGTTTTTCTACTTTTAATGCGACTTAAAAAAATGTTATACAACAAACATGTTGGTTTGTTCTAAAAACCTTTTAGAAACGCATATGTGATTGTGCTTTGATTAAAAAGATTGAGAATCAACAATGTGTGGCTTCTTCTTTCAATGCTCAAAAGCATTTTTTGTAGTAAAGTTGGTATTTTCAGTGACAATGGGTGTTATTTACTAAAGGCAAATCCACCTTGCACTACAAGTGCAGTTTCAGTGCAGTCTCAAGTGCACTTGTAGTGCAAAGTGTATTTTCCTTTAGTAAATAACAAACAAACAGAGCTTTCTAATTTTACACAATTACGCCATTTTCTGGATTCCCCAAATTTCGGTCATGGTCAGCTAAAAGAAAGCCAAGCAGTAAATCAAAGCAAATATTTGTTCAGTTTAAAATATATTTTTATTTAAAAAAATGTCTCAGACATTGTCTGGCATATCGATGGCCCCCCTACTCGCAAAGTATTCCATGTATCGTATACGGACCTTGCGGACACTCTAGGGGGGCAAGCCAGGATGGCCAGTTTCAAGCTCCATCAGGGTTGGTTCATTAATATAAATTCCGGCCTCAGGCCCAACTGAGCCAGCATAGTTCCAAGAATTTCTTCTTAAAAAGTTGTGGAGAACACAGCAAGCCAGGATGATGTGATTGAGTTTATATTCCGCCATGTGTATCGGTGTAAGAAATAGGCGGAACTGGCTGGCCATGATTCCAAACATGTTCTCCACCACTCTTCTGGCTCTGGCCAGCCGGTAATTAAAAACCCTCTAGTCCTGGGTGAGGGTCTTAATAGGGAATGGCCGCATAAGATGGTCCCCCAGCGCAAACACTTCATCCGCAACAAAGATGAATGGGAGTCCTTCCGCATTGTCTTCTGGAGGTGGCAAGTCCAAGCTGCCATTCTGGAGACGCCTGTAGAACTCTGTGTGGGCGATGACCATCTGACATCCAGCCATTCTTCCCCACGTCCACACACAGGAACTCGTAGGTAGCCGACACCACTGCCAACATCACAATACTATTGAACCCCTTGTAGTTGTAATAGTATGACCCCAAGTTGGGGGGTGCGATGATGTGGACGTGTTTCCCATCAATTGCCCTGATGCAGTTAAGAAAGTCCCACTGCTGGGCAATGTGGGAGGCCACAGTCTGCCATTCCTGTGGGTTGGAAAGAAACTGTGGAGTCAAACAAGAAAAATAAATTAATCATTTTGCACATAAACATGGAAAGCAGATTAGTCACAAACATTCTTGGCCAACATCAGTATAACATTTATTTTAGGTAGTATTTAAAGACAAAGGTATAAGGTTTACCTATCAGATTCCTCCCCCCACCCTCTCATGGGCCATTTTAAAAATTTTAAGGGGGGGTGTTTTGGCCAGGTAACCTTCTCCACTTCATTGATAGATGAATGCTTAAATAATGTGTATTACACTGTACACATTTTAGCACATTTTTACATTCTGCTATTGCCTATCAAGATAATAATAGGATACAAAAACTTTAAACATTACCATTTGAAAGTATTCAGGCAGGCCCTTGCACTACATGCTTTGGTGAATTCATCCATAAATATGACCACAAAAGAGGTGGTTATAGTGTGTATGGGTTTGGCAAAGTCAGCAGATAGCGGATTGGTATCAGCTGAGTTAGCAGTTGGGGGGGAGAGAGGGTTCCAAATGATTTTGGGACCCAAAACAAAAAGCCTCTGGCACTCTGCCTGAATTTAAAGCACAAATCACAATTTTAAACATTTTAAGGGGTATTTAGGGAAAAGCACTACTATGAAGCTGACAAAATACATTGTTAATTGAGTAGACAAGGTGGATATAGGCCCAGGAGAGCATGCTGGGGAGGTAAGTGAAGGCAAATATGTATGAAGGACAACATTTTTTTTAATAAAAATCCAGCATGCATGAGGACAAAGGGGACATTCACAGCATACTACAATCATGGTAATTAGGGAATGAGGAATGAGGAAACAAATACAATATATTAACAAACATTAAAAATACAATAAAATGTGATGTTAAAGGATAAAAATCTTACCTAAATATAGTCCTTCTGCAGGACCTGGATGATGACAGAGCAGGTCTCTGGGATAATGATCCCCAGAGCCTGGGGGGAGATGCCTGTCTAGAACTTGAGGTCCTGCAGGCTTCTCCACGTCGCCAAGTACCGCAGGGTGGCGACTAGCCTCTGCTCCGGAGTGATGGCTTGCCTCATGCAGGTATCCTGCCTGCTGATATAAGGGGTCAGCAAAGCCAACAAACGGTGAAAAACGGGGTCCATCATCCGGAGAAAGTTCCTAAAATCGTCAGGATTATTCTCACGGATCTCACGGAGCAAAGGCATGTGACAGAATTGGTCAAGCTGGAGCAACCAATTCTTGGCCCATGAACTCCTCCTCGCCCTGTTCATGGACTGGGCTTGTGTCAAAGTAAGAACTCCAACACCAAGCCCCCACACAGCACGAACTCTACGATGAGTACTTACACGCAACATGGCTAGAAAATGGTCGGCTGGTCAGAAGGAAGTAAGAGAACGCACTGAAGAACAGTAAGGCCTGTGAATAGCGACCTGAAAATCAGTAACGAACGGACAAGAACACAATGACAAATTAATGGGAACTTGCTGCACAAACTGAAGACCAGATACAAACCCATAAGCACTAGGGATGAGCTTCGAGTTCGAGTCGAACTCATGTTCGACTCGAACATCAGCTGCTCGCAAGTTCACCGAACAGCGAACAATTTGGGGTGTTCGCGGCAAATTCGAATGCCGCGGAACACCCTTTAAAAGTCTATGGGAGGAATCAAAAGTGCTAATTTTAAAGGCTTTTATGCAAGTTATTGTCATAAAAAGTGTTTGGGGACCTGGGTCCTACCCCAGGGGACATGGATCAATGCAAAAAAAAGTTTTAAAAACAGCTGTTTTTTCAGGAGCCGTGATTTTAATAATGCTTAAAGTCAAACAATAAAAGTGTAATATCCCTTTGAATTTCGTACCTGGGGGGTGTCTATAGTATGCCTGTAAAGGGGCGCATGTTTCCCATGTTTAGAACAGTCTGACAGGAAAATGACATTTCAAAGGAAAAAAAGTCATTTAAAACTACTCGCGGCTATTGCATTGCCGGTCCGACAATACACATAGAAGTTCATTGATAAAAACGGC
Organism: Aquarana catesbeiana; assembly: GCF_042186555.1. Lineage (NCBI taxonomy): Eukaryota > Metazoa > Chordata > Amphibia > Anura > Ranidae > Aquarana > Aquarana catesbeiana. The sequence goes on from NC_133324.1 coordinate 303,797,324, forward strand.
ATGGGAATTCCCCACAGGGGAACCCCGAACCAAAATTAAAGAAAAAAAAAATGACGTGGGGGTCCAACTAAATTCCATACCAGGCCCTTCAGGTCTGGTATGGATATTAAGGGGAACCCCGGCCAAAATTTAAAAAAAAAATGACGTGGGGGTCCCCCTAAATTCCATACCAGACCCTTCAGGTCGGGTATGGATTTTAAGGGGAACCCCGTGCCAAATTTTTTTTTTAAAAATGGCGTGGGGTCCCCCCAAAAATCCATACCAGACCCTTATCCGAGCACGCAAGGAATTGTCAAAAACTGTCTCTTGTCATTTTTAACATCTTTGACAGTTTTTTGGTGAAATGGTAGGGGTAGTTTTGTACCCCCTTACCATTTCACACGGGGGGGGCGGGATCTGGGGGTCCCCTTGTTAAAGGGGGCTTCCATATTCCGATAAGCCCCCACCCGCAGACCCCCACAACCACTGGCCAGGGTTGTGGGGATGAGGCCCTTGTCCTCATCAACATGGGGACAAGGTGTTTTGGGGGCTACCCGAAAGCTCCCTCCCAATGTTGAGGGCATGTGGCCTGGTAGGGTTCGGGGGGGCGCTCTCTCGTCAATCCCTCTTTTCCTGCTGCCTGCCAGGTTGTGTGCTCGGATAAGGGTCTGGTATGGATTTTTGGGGGGACCCCACAACGTTTTTTTTTTTAATTTTGGCCGGGGTTCCCCTTAATATTCATACCAGACCTGAAGGGCCTGGTATGGAATTTAGGGGGAACCCCACATCATTTTTTTTTTTAAATCTTGGTTCGGGGTTCCCCTGTGGGGAATTCCCATGCCGTTTTTATCAATGAACTTTTATGTGTATTGTCGGACCGGCAATGCAATAGCCGTGAGTAGTTTTAAATGACTTTTTTCCTTTGAAATGTCATTTTGCTGTCAGACTGTTCTAAACATGGGAAACATGCGCCCCTTTACAGGCATACTATAGACACCCCCCAGGTACGAAATTTAAAGGGATATTACACTTTTATTGTTTGACTTTAAGCATTATTAAAATCACTTCTCCTGAAAAAACTGACGTTTTTAAAACTTTTTTTGCATTGATCCATGTCCCCTGGGGCAGGACCCAGGTCCCCAAACACTTTTTATGACAATTACTTGCATATAAGCCTTTAAAATTAGCACTTTTGATTATTCATGTTCGTGTCCCATAGACTTTAACGGTGTTCGCGTGTTCGAACGAACTTTTTTCCTGTTCGCATGTTCTGGTGCGAACCGAACAGGGGGGTGTTCGACTCATCCCTAATAAGCACAAACTGAACAGTAGAAATACGATCTGAAAACCACAAGTCTGAAAAACACGAGATTAGCAAAAGGAGCCCAAAGGGTGGCGCACTTGGTATTATACTGCCCTTTTATAGTCTTGTCGTACGTGGTGTACGTCACCGCATTCTTGACGTTCAGAAATTCTGACAACTTTGTGTGACCATGTGTATGCAAGACAAGCTTGAGCCAACATACTTCGGAAAAAATCCATGGATTTTGTTGTCGGAATGTCTGATCAATGTCCGACCATGTGTACAGGGCATAAGTCTCATTTTAGTCTTTTGACTAAAATGGCTTTTAGTTTTGGTCGTATTTTAGTCATCTCAATTGTTTTAGTTTTAGTCGTATTTTAGTCGACTAAAATAGTATTCATTTACTCGACTAAAATGTTTTAGTCATTTTAGTCGACCAAATTAACACTGGTATGGAGGACTACCTCTGCAGTGGCGCTTCACTGGGGGTCAACATAGATTTGGGCCATGTCTTCAAAGAAGGTGGTCAAGGAAGATAAAGGAAGCAGACTTCCTTTCCAGTAGTCGAAGAGCCCATGACTGCGGCTCACCCTGCAGCAAGGAGATAACAAATCCTACTTTAGTAGTCTCCAGAGAGAAGGTGTGGGGCTGTAGGGCAAAGTACAGTTTTCAGGCCGTGCAAAAAGTCCTGAACTTGCTGCAGTCCCCGGAGAACCTTTCAGGAGTAGGAACTTTGGGCTCTGGTGGTAACATCACAACTGCAGGAGCAGCAGGACTTCCAGTGGAAGAGGAAGAAGCAGCACTGTAAACAGCGGAGGGTGATGACAAAGTCTGGACCCGTTCCTCCAGCCGGGTATAACCTGCCTGTAAATCCTTTACAGCTTGTGTGAGGCCAGCCAGGTTTTGCCATAGTTCATCAAAGAGAGAAGTTCCTCGCTCAGGCTCAGACATGGCTGTCTTGTACTGTCATATACCTGGTAGGAAGAGTCTGGTATGCAGAGGAAGGCTTCTCTTACTCCTCTGACTTGGGGCCCCTGGTAGAACAGACAGGTGATGCAGGAGTGCAGAGTCGCATAAGGGCCGGTAGTCCTGCTAGCTGCTGGACTTTTCGGTTGAGCGGTGTGTCAGATGACAGCGGATGCAGGTATGCTGTGGATGCAGAGCAGATGCAGGTAAGTTGTAGATTCAGGGCAGCAGATTCAGGTATGCTGTGGATGCAGGACAGCGGATGCAAGCAAGCTGCAGATACAGGACAGCGGATGCAGGTATGCTGTGGATGCAGGACAGCAGATGTAGGCAAGCTATAGATACAAGACAGCGGATGCAGGTATGCTGTGGATGCAGGTCAGCGGTACTGGAGCTACACAGGCTGGAAGCAGAAGACTGGAGCAGGGTCGGACAAGCTGGGTCATATACAGTGCAGTCAGTTAAGGTACAGATGCAGAGACTGGAAAGTGGTAAAAGTTCAAGCCAGGGTCAGTGCAGGTGGAGAGCAGGAATAGTCAAAGCAAGCTGGGTAGGTAACTGGAATCAGATGCAGATAAGCATGAAAAAAGGGCACTCACTGGAAAGCTGTGGACAAGACAGAACGCATTAACGTGCACACGCATAACTGTTTGCATTCTGACACATCTTCGTGCGCATGTGCTAATGCAGCTTCCCCAAAACAAGTTTGTGAAACAGGAGTTAGCCTGCGGGAAACATTTCTTCCTCTGGTAAGCCTTTTCTGACACTCTGGCTCACATTTTCCATAACCCACAATTTAGCCCAGGCATGGACATGAATTCCTTTAAATAGTGGCTCGACAAGGGTATGTACCATATTGGACACAACTTTTACAGCACAAGTCCACTTTCAAATAAAAATTGTATTAACAAATTACTACCTGACTCCAAAAAATTTAGGTTTCACCAAATTTCCCACTTTCAATTTTCAATTTGGAAAAAATAAACCTAATCCTCCGAACCTCACGGATTATGAGCGTTGGTGTGGCCAGGCGACATGGCAAAGAGGAGGCATATCCTTAATCTACTCATCACTTACTAGTCACACCACTACATTTCTATACATGGAAGCATGGGAAAGAGATCTGCAAGAAGGTTGGGATCTGGAGGCATAGCATAAATCCTTCTCTAGATACTTCAAAGGCGTATTTAATACCTAGCTGATCGAGGCCAACCTAAAGGTTATCCCTAGATGGTACCTGGTCCCTACCAGACTAGCTGCCATCTTCCCTGCTTCCTCCCCATTATGCTTCAGGGACTGTCACATGATTCATGTATGGTGGGAATGGCCAAAAATTAGGGGCTTTTGGAATAAAATGTTTAATCTCATTCGCAAAGTAACTGGTCACTCGGTCCCTCATACCCCATCTATAGCTTTACTAAATGGCGCCATACAAAAAACCCTCAAACATACCCAAAAACAAATCTTCTTTCTACTGCTATGAGCAAAGATCACTATAGCTAAGGCCTGGAAGCAGCCCAAGGTCTGTATTATTGCAACCAAAAGAAAGATCTCTTGGATAATGGCCCAGGAAAAATTGACAGCTCTTTTCTGGACATAACAATATAATCACACACATAGGTTGGACTTGATGGACTTGTGTCTTTTTTCAACCTCACCTTCTATGTAACTATATGTAACAACCACAAAATGCAAAGCGATATCGGAACCTTGGGCCCAACACGTAGGAATTTCCTTACTTCCCTGTACCAATTCTACATTAACTGGGGGTGGATGCCCCGGATTCTGGCAAATTCACATCTATTCTCTACTATTCTCTCTCATTTCTTTTTCTTCCTCCTTTAGCTGTTTCTATCTTAATCATCAAGTACTCAAGTATTATTGATGTTGTTTTAATAGTTCAGAGCCTTTTTTATTTAGACTAAACCAGAACCCACTGGTTATAGGCAGGTCTAAGCAAGTACTTCAATGTAGATTTCTGTTGCCTACCCACAGACAGGCTTATTGCCTTGGGACCATCCTAATGTTCTGAACACCAGGAACGTTCCCAGGCGACTGGTATCTTTTGCCATTTTGAGTTGGGTGTGTGGGTGGACTCGTCGGTTGTCCCTTGACACAGTGTGTTCCCAATGGGGGTGTCGGGGGAGACGGGTGGTCTCATCTACTCTCCACTTCTAGGTTATAGCTCATGGGGTTGTTGATGGCTCCTTCTTGTTACACATAGGACAACAACTATTTAACAATTCTATGTTTAAAGTGTAAGTAAACCCCCCATCGTTTTCAGCCAAGGAAGCTGCCATCTTTGCCTCTGTTTAATCTACAACTACAATGATGTTGCACATGTGATCAGGTATGACGCCAGCCATTGGATGGTTTGGTTGAGAGCACAACCAATGGGAGTGTTACATTTCCGGCATGTGCCTGAAATGAAACTGTTTTATGGATGAGTTTACTTCTGCTTTAAGTATATGTGTTGATCCCGAAATGGTCTATGTCATTATACTCTTTTTTTGTATACCTTGTTTTTCAGAAAATCAATAAACATTTTGAAGGAAATATATCACAATTATATTTGAGTCTTCCCATGAGTGCAGTCATACTATCCAAAGGTATAGCTATGGGGTTTCTGAACATATTATTATTTTATTCACATTTCCTATGTCATAGTTTTTCACACTGAATATTTTTGGCACCATCTATATCCAGTAAGCACTAAATAAGCCCTACTAGCAATCATTTGGATAAAATGAGTTCACTGTTGTGTGGCTGTTTCTATGTTCCAATATTTATTAATTAATGTGCTGCCACAATACATTGCAGAGGGCTCACAACATAGTGTTGATAACAGTTGGTGATAAAATGATTGATTGTTTCTAATTATATTATAACATACATCAAGAGTTCAGCCTGATGTTTATATTATTTACATTTAACAATGCAAGGTAGGCTATATCCAATTTATCTTCAATTCTATTCATGTATACTGCAAAGCAGTGACATTAACAGTCAGACTGATATACATTTTAAAACAAGCTGCACTGTATTTTAATGAAATTGTTTATGTTCTTGATTGTTACCTTTTGAAGTGTGTCTGAAACTCCTGTACAAGTTGTAACCATTTGGTTCATATATTTACAAGCAGCCAGCACCATTTTTATCAGCGAGTCATCTCTTTTTGACATGAGTTCCATCAGCATTGCATTAGTGGCTCTAATCTATGCTGTCTGCATAATAAGTAGAAAGCCTTATGTGTAGCCTTCAAACATCCGTGGCAACCTTTGCATATAATCCCTTTATAGTTGTATCACAGCTTGTTCTGTGTTCTTTTTAATTACTGTTAGGACAATATTTCTCAGTAATGTACACTCTGAATGCCCCCTTCTTTCAATTGTCAGTGGAATATATGCTTTGCATAGGTTTCCTACATGGCACATTTTTGCAAGGTGTGAAAGGACAGCATTTCTTAGAAACTGACACTGCAGATATGTTGTAACTCTGAAATCTTGGTATCATTCCAAAGCTGAGAAAAAAGTGTCTTTCCTTAGCATAAGTTATTGTTCCATGCTTTTATTGAATGGTAGACTACGAAGAAGTAGTTTTATTCTAATACTCTTCAGAGCTCTTTGTGTGCTGCAAAAAAAAATCACAAAAAGATACATGTACAATTGTTTGCTTCCTTGTATAAAACCTATGTATGGACAAATGCATTTGGCATAAAGGAAGTTTTTTTTTTTTTTTTTTTTTATGTGTTTTAACTCTGAGAGCCTGATTAACGAAAATGTGGAATGTGGTGAAGGTCGGTTTTGTAAAGTGATCTTTACCCTGATGCACTAAAATGGAAAGTGAAAAGAAAGCTCAATGAAATGCACTAAAATAAATATGCATTTTGATAGATATTGTATTAGAATGTTTCAATATCATAATTTTTGGTCCACTTGCCAATTGCAGTAGTTGTGAAGGGTGTGTAAATATGGTGATGAAATACAATAGGTACCAGAGTTAGAATAATTGTACTCTGTAACCAGCTCTAAGTAACAGACCTAGTCAGAAACCCCCTTACCCTCCATGCAATGGAAGTGTGAGTAAGCTGGGTATACACTAGCAGAATTTTAAATGAAAATTTGTATGAATATTCTCATTAAAAAAAGTTCAAAATTTTCTTTGCTTTTAACAATCGATTTTGGAATGAATAGACACTGTTATAAATTCATACACTTCCATACGGCCATAGTGAAATGACGCCGGCAGGAACACTCTGTCCCTCTGGGGGGGACGTCATATGACAGCCACCTGTTCTTGCCGCTCTCGTGCGCCCCCCTCGGGATACAGCCCATCTCCGATCAGTGTAAAAAGCCAATAAAAATGACACTTTACCACATGACCACAAGCACTGTCCTCGTACATGTCGCTCGTGCGCATCCCCAGGGGCGCACAGAGCGGCGATCGGGGATGAGGCGTTTCACTGTCACCAGCCCATCAGAGTACCTGTCACAGCCCCTCAGAGTACCCAGAGTACCCAAGGACCTGTCACAGCCCCTCAGAGTACCTGAGTACCTGTCACAGCCCCTCAGAGTACCCAGGTATCTGTCACCAGCTCAGAGTACCTATCTGCAGACCATCAGAGTACCTGAGTACAATCTGCAGTCCATGCCTCATAGAATATACGTTGGGGTGTTTGCTTTCCAAAATGGGGTCATTTTGTGGGTAATTCCACTATCCTGGTGCTCCATGACCTTCAAAATTGTGGTCGGTCGTCCTGAAATTAGATCTGTGATTTATGCTCCTAGAACACCTGATGGTACCCCCTGCATGTTGGGCCTCTGTATGTGGCTTTGTGTAAAACAAAATATGTTTTCATTTTCTTTCCACATTTTCAAAAAACTTGTGAAAAAAAAATACATTTTCTAAAGACTCATTATGCCTCATATAATATACGTTGGGGTATTTGCTTTTCAAAATTGGGTCATTTTGTGGGTAATTCCACTGTCCGGGAGCTCAAGGGCCTTCAAAATTGTGATAGGTCTTTAGGAAATTATATCACTGGATTAAGATGGGGCTCAGGTAAGTATTAGGGGGGGCTGGGGGGGGCTGCTGCACACAAAAGGTGTTTTTTCTTAATACATAGAATGCATTAAGATAAAGAACCTTCTGACTTTAGAATCACTTTAAAGCTACTGTCTCTAACCAGAAAACAGTTACCCATAGAAACCTTTTGCACTTCAACCCTTCACATATCTATTCTGTTACTGACAACCTCCATAGCAAAATCGTATTCATGCTGCGCTGACCTGGTCTCTTGTACCTACAATAACTCACTCTCTTTATTCTGGACACTTTCTTCCCCCACTACACACAGAATTAGGCCTTGTTTTTTCTTCTTTTTTTTTTTTGAAAGATTTTATTAACCTTTTACAAAGTTACAGTAATCAAAACCTCAGTATACATTGCGGAGACATTTTAACATACATCAATGGTAAACAAATCTTTAAAACAGCAATAATTGGAGCACAAGTAGTCGACGTATTATCAGGAGTATAAGACATGCATTGGAAGTGACCTGTCGTAGTCAGATTCGTCTACTTCCCTATGTGGGTAAAGTGAACCATAGGTATGTGGATAGGAGGTTCTACATGTATGTTTATATAAGGGGTTAGTGGTGTTCGTCTGTGCTGGGCCCTGGTCAACGGGGAAGCGTGCACTGACAACAGCTACCCCCACTCCCAATCACCCCTAAAGGCATCTAACTGTGATTGAGGGAGGGGTTCGTATGTATGCTTTAATGTAGTTGGAGCAGGGTCGGTGCACCTTTTGTATGTGTGAGCCCATTCATCTGACTTTTGGATCCTAGGCTCGGAAATGTAAGTTGTACCAGATTGAGTTAATTTCTAAGAATCCTACTGGGGGGTTCTCCTATCTTAAGATGTCAGATAGATAGGAGTGCACATAAGTAAGCAAAATAATCATTTAACGAAGTGGTTAACTGGGAGGTAGAATTGGGGGGGGGGTGGCGGAGGTGTACAGAGGGTTTATTCAGTACAGAGAGAGATTGCACTAGCTTGTGGAAGGTGAGTTAGTTTGAGGACTGTTATCCTGTGTGGATTCTCGAACGTGTGTCCAGCATGCCTAGGTTTCCCTGAATTTTGTCGGGTTGTCTCTAGCCTGGTGTATGAGATTTTCCATCTCCGCTGTTCTATCTACTCGATTGAGCCTATCTGTAACGGAGGGAGGAGAAGAGGTTCTCCAGTGGAGCGGGATATATTGAGTTGCCGCATTTATGAGGTGTAGAACAAGAGATTTTTTATAGGATGATAGAGGGATGGAAGTGTGGTGCAGTAGGAATTGTGCGGGCGTGAGGTCTGGGGTGTATGTGATGATTTGCATGATTAGGCCATGAATTTCTGCCCAAAATGATTTGATGAGTAAACAGTCCCACCAGATGTGGTATGTGGTAAGATGTGACTTGCTCTGTGTTACATCTCCAACATAGTGGAGGAAGACTGGGATGAAATTTATGTATCTTGTCAGGTGTTCTGTACCATCTAGAGAGAAGCTTGTACCTGTTTTCTTGGGTAGAGACATTGATTCATCCCTTGTGAACGTGGCTATATATGCGCTCCCACTCTTCATTGGTTAGGTTTATATTGAGGTCTGTTTCCCATTGTCTGACAATTTTGTCTTTTTTGATATTGTGGGTCAAGAAAAGGACCGCATAGATAGTCGAAATTAGGTGTCTGTGGGGTTCAACGCTGGTACATAGGAGTTCAAAAGGTGCGTACTCTCTATTCCACTTAGTGGTATGTTTTGCATCTTAGAAAAAATGCCGGAGTTGTCAAAATTTAAAGAAGGGAATGTTATATTCTGGAAATTTAGAGGACATATCTTGGTGTGACAGAAGTTTGTTGTTTTTGAAGAATTGCTGAGCTCTTACTTGAATTTTGGGAGGTGTCTTAGTCGGGATTAGTAGAGATAGGCCTGGCGGAAATTCTGGGTTATTGTCCAGGGGAGTCATGGGTCGGGGTGTAGGTTGTAAGTTCAATTTTTTTCAGGCAGCCCCAAATTGTACCAGGGTAGCATTAATGAGGGGATGTAAGGTAAGATCTTTAGGGACATGAATGCGATTGATCCATGGAAAGTGGTGTAGTGGAGTCTGGGTGAAAAATTTTTCAAGTTGGACCCAGTCTTTACTTTGTTCATGGACGTGCCAGTCAACTATTCTAGTCAGCAGACATGCCCAGTGGTATTTTTGGAGGTCAGGAAGGCCTAGACCCCCTCGTAGTTTGGGTAGCGTCAGTCTTTCCCAACATATTCTGGGTGTTTTGGAGGACCAAACGAGGTTTCTGCACATTCATTTGTAGGACGAAAAGAAGGAAGGGGGGAATGTAATGGGGATAGCTTGAAAGAGGTAGAGAAGCCTGGGTAACACATTCATTTTTAAGATAGCTGTTCTGCCAAACCACGAGAGAGGTCCGGTTTGCCACTTGTGAAGGTCACCTTGGATGGCTTGGAGTAAAGGGATTCTGATACCAAGGTAGTAGATAGTACTGGGTTCCCAGCAAAAAGGAAAATTACTTTTGCAGTGTGTTACAAGTGTAAACGGGAGGGTGATGTTCAGGGCTTTTGATTTTGAAAAGTTTATTTGTAGGTTAGAGAGTTTTTTAAACAGCGAGAAGTCTTTGAGTAGGTTAGGGATGGTGGTTACAGGGTCCGTTAGAAAAAGTAGGATATCGTCCGCGTAGGCGGCTATTTTGTATTGTTTATTTTTGATCTCGACACCTTTGATATCTGGATTATCTCTAAGCTTGCGGAAAGGGGTTTCATGGTGAGTATGAAAATTAAGGGGGTTAGGGGGCATCCCTGGCGGGTGCCATTTGAGATTGAGAAGGCGTTCGACAAGCAGCCATTAGCCACTTGCCTACAGGGCATTTTCACCCCCTTTCTGCCCAAGCCAATTTTCAGCTTTCAGCACTGTCGCATTTTGAATAACAATTGCGCAGTCATACAACACTGTACACATATGAAATTTTTATCATTTTTTCCCCACTAATAGAGCTTTCTTTTGGTGGTATTTGATCACCTCTGTGGTTTTTATTTCTTGCGCTATAAACAAAAAAATGACAAGTTTGAAAAAAACACAATTTCTTTTCCTTTTTCCTATAATAAATATCCAAAATCTACAAAATAAGGGGATAGATTTATAGCATTTTTATTATTATTTTTTTTTTACCAGTAATGGCAGCGATCTACGATTTTTATCATGACTGCGATATTGCGGCAGACATATCGGACACTTTTGACACATTTTTGGGACCATTCACATTTATACAGCGATCCGTGCTATAAAAATGCATTGATTACTGTATAAATGTGACTGGCAATGAAGGGGTTAACCAGGAGGGGGTGCTGTAGGGTTAATCATGTTGCTAGGGAGTGATTCTAACTGTGGGGGGAGGGGACTCACAAGGGGAGGAGACCGATCGGTGTTCCTCTGTACAAGGAACACACCATCGGTCTCCTCCCATTTGACAGGACGTGGATCTGTGTGTGTGTTTACACACACACAGATCCACGGTCCTGCTCGTTTACCGGGCAATCGCGGGTGCCCGGCAGACATCGTGGCCGCTCGGCACGAGCACCGGGACCCGAGTGACGCGGCAGGCGCCCCCTGGGGGACCTGAAAGGGCCGCCGTCGTATGACGGCGGCCCAGGATAACAGCTGCACCGTCCCGCCGTCATATGATGGTGGGCGGGCAGCAAGTGGTTAACCCTGATTCTGGCAGTGGGGGATGAGTAAAGAATCAGGATCATCTGAACTAGGCGATGTGGAAAACCCAGAGCTTGTAGTGTCACCTCCATATAATCCCATGCCACCCTGTTGAACGCCTTCTCTGCATCAAACGACAGGAAAAAGCCCTGAGTGGAATTAGCGGATAGCCAGTGATGAATGTTTAGAGCTTTAGTGGTGTTGTCTCTGGCCTCCCTACCAGGGACAAAACCAACTTGATCCGGAGAAATTAGTCTAGGGAGTAAGGGAAGAATGCGATTGGCCAAAGATTTGGCATATAGTTTCATGTCCACATTGAGGAGTGATATGGCGCGATAGTTAGAAACCATTGTGATGTCTTTGTCTGGTTTAGGGATGAGGGTGATGTGGGCTTCTAGGAAATCTTTGTTGGTTGTATTGGAAGGAGACAGGTTATTGAAGGCTTGAACGAGCCATGGGATGAGAGTGTCAGGAAAGGACTTATAATAACGGATGATCAAACCGTCCGGGCCCGGGCTCTTTCCCATCTTTAATTGTTTCAGTGCTAACAAGGTCTCTGCTATGGATAGTGGTGTATCCAGACCAGTTGATTCTGCAGCAGTGAGGGGGGTTGGGGTAAATTGGTGTAGGAATTCCTGAATCGCTGCCTTCCTGTCTTGTGTGGAGGTTGTCAGGTGTGAGGTAGGGAGATTGTATAAGTTGGAGAATAATTTTACAAATTGGTCTGCAATGTATTCTGGTTTAGCGAAAGTGTTGCCTGCAGGGTCATTAATTCTGTGGATAGTGTGTGCCGCTTTCTTGGCCTGTAGAGCTCTGGCTAACAGTCTCCCAGATTTGTTGCCGAATTTGTAGAACATTCTATGGGTGAGGGTATATTTACGTTTTAATGTTTTGTGTAGCTCTCCCAGGAGCTCTTCCCTGGTTTGTATCAGTTCAGTCAAGGCTTTGGTAGCTAGGGAAGATTTGTGTTTTTGTTCTAGTGTGTAAATTTGTTTGGTCAACTCATCGATATGTGCTTTCCTTAGTTTGTTCCGTTTGGCTGCTTGGGAGATGAATTCACCCCGAATTACACACTTGTATGCTGACCAGATGGTGTCCAGGGCAGAATCACCTGATGTGTTGTCTATAAAGTAGTAGGAGAGGCTCTTCGAAATTGTCAGAGCTATCTCCGGGTCTGTGAGAAGGGAGTTATCAAGGCGCCAAATGTTGGATCTATCCTGTGTTGTAGGGAGAGTTAGAGTCATGGTTACTGGGTTATGGTCTGACAGTGCCATAGGCTCAATTGTGGCTCTGGTGAGTGAAGACATATCATTTTGGGAGAGGAAGAAATGGTCAAGTCTTGAGTATTTATTATGAGGGGGGGGGGGGAAAGGTAAAATCCTTTTCGTAGGGATGTAGCGTGAGCCAGGTATCATGAAGCAGAAAATCGCTAAATTGTGACTTTATCGCGCGGAGGGCTCTGTATGTAAGTGATGATGAACCGTTAGACGTGTCAAGGGAGGGGTTCATGGCTATATTAAAGTCACTGCCGACGATCAGAGTGCCAGACTGGAATGTGAGCAGTTTCTTGAATATTTGTCTGAAGAAGGCTACTTGTTGTGTGTTTGGTGCATAGACATTCACAATCGTGATGGGTCGTTGGTGGAGTGTGCCTTTGAGAAAGAGGAATCTCCCCTGTGGGTCCCTGTGGACCTCTGATACGTGTATGGGACACTGTTTAGGAATTAAAATGGTTACCCCTATAGATTTGGCTTTGGGGTTGGACACATGGTAGACTGTTGGGAAGTGTTTGCTGTGAAGTTTGGGGATGTCATTTGTTTTGAAGTGGGTTTCTTGAATAAGGGTGATGTGGGCCTTCAACTTCTGGAGAGTGTAAAGTATTTGTGATCTTTTCTCTGGGATGTTGAGTCCACGTATGCTTATAGAACAGAGCTTAAGTTGTACATGGGGTTGAGTCACGCAGGGTGGCGTAGTCAGGGCCGGATTAGCCACAAGGCCACAGAGGCCAGGCCTCGGGGCGGCAGTGGTGTAGGGGCAGCGCCGCTCCTGCAGCGACTTCGCGGCCGCCCCCCCTTTCGTGCTGTCCATTAAAGTCTATTATGGGCATCAGTGCCCATAGAAAAAATGGCCGCGAGCCGACCACGCAACTGCGCATGCGCCGTTCCGAAGCCGGCCGGGCTCGGGAAAGCTCGTAAGCGCTCGGCCGGGTGGCGCATGCGCAGTAGCGTGATTGCGCCGCTCGGCGCCATTTTAAAAAAAAATTGAGATTAGCTAGTAGTGTCAGCGGTGCGGCGGCGTGGGAGAAAGATGACATCTCCTATTGCCCGCACCACTGTTTCGCCCTCCTCCTGATGGCAGGCAGCATGGCAACATTGGCAAGGGACATCCCCATCTGGTGGCAAGGGACATCCCCATCTGGTGGCAAGTGACATCCCCATGTGGTGGCAGGCATGGTGGCAAGTGACATCCCCATCTGGTGGCAGGCAGCGTGGCAAGTGACATCTCCATCTGGTGGCAGGCATAGTGGCAAGTGACATCCCCATCTGGTGGCAGGCAGCGTGGCAAGTGACATCTCCATCTGGTGGCAGGCAGCGTGGCAAGTGACATCCCCATCTGGTGGCAGGCATGGTGGCAAGTGACATCCCCATCTGGTGGCAGGCATAGTGGCAAGTGACATCCCCATCTGGTGGCAGGCAGCGTGGCAAGTGGCATCCCCATCTGGTGGCAGGCAGCGTGGCAAGTGACATCCCCATCTGGTGGCAGGCAGCATGGCAAGTGACATCCCCATCTGGTGGCAGGCATGGTGGCAAGTGACATCCCCATCTGGTGGCAGGCATAGTGGCAAGTGACATCCCCATCTGGTGGCAGGCAGCGTGGCAAGTGACATCCCCATCTGGTGGCAGGCAGCGTGGCAAGTGACATGCCCATCTGGTGGCAGGCATGGTGGCAAGTGACATCCCCATCTGGTGGCAGGCAGCGTGGCAAGTGACATCTCCATCTGGTGGCAGGCAGCGTGGCAAGTGACATCTCCATCTGGTGGCAGGCAGCGTGGCAAGTGACATCTCCATCTGGTGGCAGGCAGCGTGGCAAGTGACATCTCCATCTGGTGGCAGGCAGCGTGGCAAGTGACATCCCCATCTGGTGGCAGGCAGTGTAGCAAGTGACATCCCCATCTGGTGGCAGGCAGTGTAACAAGTGGCATCTCCATCTGGTGGCAGGCATGGTGGCAAGTGACATCCCCATCTGGTGGCAGGCAGTGTAGCAAGTGACATCCCCATCTGGTGGCAGGCAGTGTAGCAAGTGACATCTCCATCTGGTGGCAGGCAGCGTGGCAAGTGACATCCCCATCTGGTGGCAGGCAGCGTGGCAAGTGACATCCCCATCTGGTGGCAGGCATGGTGGCAAGTGACATCCCCATCTGGTGGCAGGCATGGTGGCAAGTGACATCCCCATCTGGTGGCAGGCAGCGTGGCAAGTGACATCCCCATCTGGTGGCAGGCATAGTGACAAGTGACATCCCCATCTGGTGGCAGGCATGGTGGCAAGGGACATCCCCATCTGGTGGCAGGCAGCGTGGCAAGTGACATCCCCATCTGGTGGCAGGCATAGTGGCAAGTGACATCCCCATCTGGTGGCAGGCATGGTGGCAAGGGACATCCCCATCTGGTGGCAGGCAGCGTGGCAAGTGACATCTCCATCTGGTGGCAGGCAGCGTGGCAAGTGACATCTCCATCTGGTGGCAGGCAGTGTGGCAAGTGACATCCCCATCTGGTGGCAGGCAGTGTAGCAAGTGACATCCCCATCTGGTGGCAGGCAGTGTAGCAAGTGACATCCCCATCTGGTGGCAGGCAGTGTAGCAAGTGACATCTCCATCTGGTGGCAGGCATGGTGGCAAGTGACATCCCCATCTGGTGGCAGGCAGTGTAGCAAGTGACATCCCCATCTGGTGGCAGGCAGTGTAGCAAGTGACATCTCCATCTGGTGGCAGGCAGCGTGGCAAGTGACATCCCCATCTGGTGGCAGGCAGCGTGGCAAGTGACATCCCCATCTGGTGGCAGGCATGGTGGCAAGTCACATCCCCATCTGGTGGCAGGCAGCGTGGCAAGTGACATCCCCATCTGGTGGCAGGCATAGTGGCAAGTGACATCCCCATCTGGTGGCAGGCATGGTGGCAAGGGACATCCCCATCTGGTGGCAGGCAGCGTGGCAAGTGACATCCCCATCTGGTGGTAGGCATAGTGGCAAGTGACATCCCCATCTGGTGGCAGGCATGGTGGCAAGGGACATCCCCATCTGGTGGCAGGCAGCATGGCAACTGACATCCCCATCTGGTGGCAGGCATAGTGGCAACTGACATCCCCATCTGGTGGCAGGCATAGTGGCAAGTGACAAGAGATGGTGGCAAGTGACACGCTCGGGGCTCCCAATGATTCTGCATTCTGGTGAGTTGAACTATTTCAGTTTATATTACAATGTAATGATAGAAGTAATATGTTTCAATCATCCTGACACCATAACAACCATGGTGTCGGGGATGATTGAAGCACTAACACCAGCCATTGCCTTGAAAAATTGCCTGCGAAAAATCCTTACCCCTCGTGCGCTTACCCTGAAGTATTTTTAGTCTGTACAATTAAAGCCAGTTATTTTCAGTGTTTTCGTGTATGGAGATATGTTTTTAATTGCTCTATTGTAGAAGTCATCGATAAAGGACATGGTGTGTGTATGTATGTGTGTGTGTGTGTGGGGGGGGGGCGGCATTGAAGGACCCGGCCTTGGGGCGGCAAAGGGAGTAAATCCGGGCCTGGGCGTAGTGTGTGTGTCAATGTCCTCCGCCCTGAGGAAATAGGTGTGAAAGGAGGGGGGTCAGGTAAGGAGGGTGAGGGTCTGTTGTATTGGATGTAGTATGAGGTTTGGCATAGTAAAAACCACGGAAACACCAATGAGGTGGTGGGGATTCTGGTCACCTGCCTCAAAATCAGAGAGAATCGGTAAAAATCATAAATGGTGTTATTGCACCCTGCTTTGTTGCTGTGTGGGGGTCAGCTAGAACCTAGAAGTTGGAAGAGGAGAGTATCTATAGGTCACGGGTGTCCCGCCACCACAAGGTATGGAGTGAGTGTGAAGGAGGATTTATACACTTTCTTGAGGGAGTGCGTAATATGGGGTATCGATCAAACACTGGTGGAGTGTAACGACAGAAGGACATGAGAGGAGGGTGTGGTGATGTAATTTGAGGATACACATCTAATACCTGTCTGCATGTCACCCCTGCTTCCTGGGTAGGCGAGCAGCTATAGGAGTTGCCCCCGGGCCTCCAATGAGGTCAGCAGTGTAAAGTCCAATGATTAATTCAGGTAGTGATGATAGCATATTCTGTAAGTGAGTGTAATCAAAATTAGTGTGATAGTAACCCATACAACATGCAAAGAAACAGTGTTAACGAAATCTGAGTCAGTATAAGACCAAGAACATAGCATAAGAGCAATACCCAGATATTATACCTTATGGTACCAATTAAGTTGTTGACATTCTGTGCCAAGAGTGGTAGGTACCAGCCAATGAACTAAAAAAAGTCAAAATAGCAGGTGGAGTGGGGTCTATAAATGGGTAGTTCTTTGTCTCGTAGAGTCTGAGATAAAGATGCAGTCTAAGAAAGATAGGATGAAGAGCCGTTGGGGTCAATTCATGCCTGCATTGTAGTCCAGTCATGAGGGAGTGTACTCCAAGATAGGGAGGAAATACAAGGGTGCACAAGGGAGTCCAAGAGTGTCTCGGTGCTTGTCATTGGTGAGGTATAAGGTTCCATGCATAGTACCAAGAGAGACTTGAGACGCCCCAGTGGTGGCGATAGTGTAATAACGTAGTCACATGGAGGGGGACCTACCAGGGTGCTAATGTAGTCAAGCCTCTCCTAGGGCCATGGATTTGAGTTGTTGTTATTATTTGACATTGAAAATCTTAGGTATCCTGATGTGTTACAGTTACCTTCAATGCTGGCTAAGTCATCCATGAACCCTAGGGGTGTAGGATCAGTGGGTCATACTGCCTGTAGAAGAGGTGTTACCTCCGTTGTACCTTGTAAAGAGGTGACTTCCATCTAGTCCGTAGGCATAGCGGGGATAGAAATGCGGGTCGCTCTTTCTGCAGATTCCTTGAGATAGAAGGGTCAGAAGTGAGTAATAAAATGGAACACGTGGTATCCTGTATGTGTCAGGAGGCAGGCCGTGGGGAGTTGTGGTGGTTGTAGTTTCCAGTGTTGATTGCGCGATCTCCATGGGGTGCACCGGCATGTAGGAGCTGCCATAGCGTGGAGAGGAGTTAAGTTGGGGCGAGGACACTCTCATGAATGGGTACCTTAGTCAGAAATTCATGGCCATGGAGGCAACAGAATACAGTCAATGTAAACAGCAGTCAACACAAACACAAAGAAGCCGAATGTGGCTAAACTTTAACTGTGGGTCACGGAGTACCTGTGGAAGGGATTAACGGTCCCTCCGAGCTCTCCTTGAGCTAGGAGAGGTAGTGAGGCTGAAATCCTGTCCTGTGCCAAGGGGGGTAGTGCGATGAGAAGAGGCTGAAGGGGATCTTCTCCTCCGGTATCTGGTGTCTTGTGCCTCCATAGGCTCTTCAGGTGGTTGTTCCTTTCTGACAGGGAAGTGGTGGAAGCCCGCATACCAATTAGGTATCTCTACCAGCGGTATGTTCAGTAGGTCGCAGAAGTGGGGTAAATCTTCTGGCACTTTTAGGAGTGGTGTGCAGCATTGGGAGGTGGCCGAGAGGCAAAAAGGAAATTTCCATTTTTATGGTATCCCTTTAGTGCAGACGGCATCCAGCAAAGGTCTCAGGTCTCTGCGATGTTGTAGCGTGATGCCTGAGAGGTCCTGGTATATTTGGATCATCTTCCCTGCGTGTACTATCTGGGACCAGCCTCTCGCCTGTCTAAGAATTTCTTCCTTAATTTTGAAGTCCACTATACAGCAAATGATGTCCCTTGGGGGCTCATCAGCTCTGCCTTTGGGTCTCAAGGTTCTGTGGATCCTCTCCATGTCAATGGGGGTCTGGGGTGGCCTGTTTAATAGGTTGTTGAATAGACCTGTGATAGAGGGAGATATTTGGTCCCCCTTGATCATTTCAGGCACACCCCTGACTCTCAAATGATGGCGTCTGCCCCTATTGTCGAGGTCTTCTATATGCCTTTGCATATCCCTCATTTGGAGGGTGTGGGAATCAATGTGGCATGTGGTCCGCTTAAGCAGAGTGTCATGTCATTCTGTCACATTTTCATTTTTATGCACCCTGTCAGTAAGAGCATGAATGTCCAGCCTGAGGTCCGCAACGGCAGCGGATAGGGAGTCTTTTATGTCCGCCGTGATCGTCCGCAGATCGTGGATGTTCAAATGAGAGTATGCGGGACCCTCAGCTCCCTCCCTGTTTGAGGGATTTATTGACGGGTTTGCGGGTGGCGTCCCTGTCAGTGAGGGAGCCGATGCCCGTGTAAGGCTGTGGCAGGAAGAAGCCATGTTGCCTCTGCTTGAGCAGAACATATCAGGGATGTTGTGGCCCGAACCCCCTAATATTTCACGGGGGGAGCGGGATTGTGAGGCGGATGAGTTCCGCGAAGCAGTCCCCATCAGAAGGATGGATTTTGGGGTGAATGTACCTCCGTTAGGCGGAAAATGCAGCTTGTGGTAGCGGGAGCTTCAGACTCAAGCATCTTTCCTCATGCCAGTTCAGGCCACGCCCCCAGAATTAGGCCTTGTTAACTACAACCCTGGCAATCAGAAGGCACCAGAAGTCTCATAGCTGTACTCTAGTATGCTGTACTCTAGAAAGTATGGCGTAAAACTAAACTAAACGTTGCCCTGTAAAAAACTGCTCTCCTAACATATATTTCCTCTCTCTATGTTGCCAAATAGACTCTCAATAACACCAACATCCCATCCAGTCCTCATCAATTTTTTACTTTTAACTTTTTACTTCTTCCCTGCACTGTGGACATAAATTAACTCACTCACTGCCTAGTACATTGCCAGTCATTTAAAAATTAAAATAGATGTAACTTATGAGGTTTCCACTGTCCAGTTATCTCCATCAAATAATATATTATCTCTACTACCATATCCAACATTTGAGCCTGTCCCTAAAGAGGAGGTTGCCAAATGTTTCTCTGATGCCCACTTCACCACCTGCCTCCAGAACCCTGTTCCCTCACAACTACCCTTACTCTGCTCTGTTCTATCCTCCCTTACTTCCATATTCAAAATCTCCCTCCACTGGCATCTCCCCCTCCCCTCTAAAACATGTATTGGTCACCCACATACTTAAAAAGCCCTCACTGGAATTTTTAAGTCTGAACAACCTAAGACTCATCTCCTTGCTCCCATTTACCTCTAAACTACTAGAATGCCTAGTCTACAATCATCTGAGCTGCTACCTCACTGATATTCTTGACACCTTACAGTCTGGCTTTTGTCTGAATTACAGAAGCTGTCCTTCTAAAACACACTAATGATTTACTAATTGGTAAAACCAATGGCCACTATTCAGTGTCTAAAAATAGCGCCTGTGTAGCGCTTGTAAAGAGCATCTTCTGTGTCTCCAGTGTGAAAGCCCTTGAAAACAATGGGTCAGCACCGCTAAACTGCCGGCAAAGCGCCGCTGCAGCGGCGCTATGCCGGTGGGTTTAACCCTTTTTCCCCTGCCTTTTTCGCCCCCTTTTTCGCCCACTTTTAACAGTGCCGGTAAAACAGCGGTAAAGCAATGCTAAATATAGCGCCGCTTTACCGCCGATGCCCACAATGCCCCAGTCTGAAATTAGCCTTACTGTTATGCCCTGTACACACGGTCAGATTTTCCGACGGAAAATATGCGATCGGAGCGTGTTGTCGGAAATTCCGACCGTGTGTGGGCTCCATCGGACTTTTTCCCATCGGATTTTCCGACACACAAAGTTTGAGAGCAGGCTATAAAATTTTCCGACAACATTATCCGATCGCGTCAATTCCGACCGTGTGTGGCCAATTCCGACGCACAAAGTGCCACGCATGCTCAGAAGAAATTCCGAGACGGAACAGCTTGGTCTGGTAAAATTATCGTTCGGAATGGATAGAGCACTTTCGTCAGGCTGCAATGTTTCAAATAGTTCAATACAGCGCACTCTCTTCTTCTTTATAATGCTAGAAAAATTAAGTAGTTTTGCTGTTGATATTCACACAGACTTCTCACAAACTTCTTTCTTTGGTATTTATCATGATTCCCTCAATATATTTTGATTTGTCACATCTGACAAAAAAGATATATGTTTTTTTTTTTTTTTGGTTTGTATTGTTTTCAAGCCTGATCGTGTTGTTAATTTTTTTTTATTTTTTGATTTTACATCCAGAATATTTTTGGGTGTGTTTTGTGTGTCAAGTTACCACAACACCATTATTATCTTGTATTATTTAATCTCAAGGAGATTGTTTGGTGTTGGTGTCTCTTGTTAATTTCACATAGTATTTTTGAAATGTACCTGCCTCCTCACAAGCAAACTGTCCTTTTTGAAGGAAAACACACATAGGCGAGTATAATTGAAACAAAAATTCCTTTATTAAGGGCTCAGAACCAAACAAAGAGGGAGGCAACGCTGGAGAAACAGCTGAAATTGGTGAAGCCTTTGACCCCCAGGGCACACATCAATTATTTTACTGCAAAATTGGTGGCCTGAGGAGTCCATATCTAAGGGAGTGCAGTCTGGTCCAGAAGTCCAAGAGATCCTGAACAGCAGTAGATGACATGTATGTCCCCAGGCTGTGGTCATACAAGAGCCTGCATCTTTTGTCAGACCAGACTGAACCCAGGCCATCACTCTCTGGTCTTCCTTCCACGCTTCCTTCCATGCTGTGGCTCTGGTGCTCCTTTGCCTGCATGCCCTGCAGTTTGGTGGCAGCCATGCAGGCAAAGGCCTCTTCAGGAGTGGGTAAGGCTCTGAGGGACGCAGAAGCCTCCTGAATGAGCCTGAGCGCTGAATCCTGCACGTTACTCCCCTTCCTGGGTCTTTTGTTTGGAAGGTGGAGGGGAGGAACCTGCGATTCGGTCAGGCTCCTACTGGACCCAGCCTTCTCCTGGCTGCCACTTAGCCCCGCCTCCTCCTGGCTGCCACATTCTACAGCCTCCTCCTGGCTGCCACATTCTACAGCCTCCTCCTTCTGGCTGAGGTCTTCCTGTGTATGAAAAAGGGACATAGTTTTAGTTTCTTCTTCATCAATCACACACAATTTTTATCTCATGACAATTGAATGTTATCAAATATAACAGACTATCATTCTGAGTCTAGCATTTTTCATTCTTGTCCCAATTATTTTTGCCCACTACTGTCTATTGATATCTAAAACAATTTCTTAAATCAGCAATTAGTGATCAATAATAACATCTAGTAAACATAATTTATTGCTTGCCCAGAAATCTGTAGAAGAATTCTATACCTGGCTCCAGCTGGGCTCTTCCACTTCTTCCTGGCTGGAAGTCCCAGGTTGGACATCGGAAGCCTCAGCTGGGGTGGAAGATAGGGTGGAAGGAAGAGTGGAGAGGGATTCCCTGACTTCAGTCTGGTCTGACAGAAAATGAAGTCTACAAAACCGAAAAAACTCTCCTGCGCTCGGGTATCTAGAACCTCAATATGTGGTATGGCCGAAATGCTTCAGTGGTATCTGCTGTCTTGCAGCCCTCCTCAGAATAATGGGTATTCATGAACTACAAAAAGAAAAGAAAGAAAGTAGGGCGCACCGACCTAGTACATTACCACTGGTAGCGTTTATTAAAAAAGGTAAACTAGCAAATGAATACTCACAAACGAGCATGAATGACAGGCATGAACAATAGCTGCAGGTGAGCAGTGACAAACATCAGAAAGAAACCGGGACCGGACATCAGGTGGATGAGGCAATGGCTGATGCGTTTCGGGGGAGAACCCCTTTCTTCAGAGCCTAAGCGGGTAGTGACTGCTCACAAGTGAGAGCTCCTCTATATATGTGTATGTGTGTAATTATGCATCCCAATCACCACCAGCACCAGCCCACAAAGGCCACACCCACCTACACAGGAAGCACAACCCCCTAAGATGGTAAAGCCCTCCCTAGTGTCACTCAGTCACCATAGTGACACCATGGCGATTTTCTGCCGGAATCCCCACACATCCATGGCTAAATTATACCAATCAAAATCAATAATTCAATAGATACGGTTAATGGAGGACCATAACCTAATGTACAGGTACAGACTACATAGGTGGTCTAACAGGAGCACTATCCTGGCCATATCCTATGTGCAAGTGTAAACTACATAAGCTGACTACCGGAGGTGGTCAGGCAAAAGTGCTATCTGTACCACCTCTATGGATGCTGCGTATTAGGAGATGCTGTGGGGATAGCACATACCAGTTAAAACATCGGGGGGCCTTCGCTGCCATCTGTCACCTTTCGCTGCCATCTGTTGCCGGTGGAATGCACGCCGCCTCGATATCCAGGGATTGCGGGTGCGTTTGCGCTCCTCCGGCGAATTCCGGCTGGCCCAGACGTCACCTCCGCCCGCGCGTGCGCAGAAGACGCGGCCCAGAAGTGCGGGTGGATATGCGTTCCACACGCTACCTCCGACCGCTGTAGCCCTAGAGTTCGCTGTGAGCAGTGGTGTGTGGATGCGCACACATCCACAATAGGCAGGCACGTCCAGGACAGTGTATATTACATGCGAATCACCCCCCCTAGATGGACCCAATCTAAATGTAATTGAAAGATAGATGAACTGGAATGAGGGAGGGAACCCAAAAAAGGAAGGGAGGTGGAGGGCCAAAGTGGGGAGGCTGATGCTGGAAGGTGACAAGGACGCACAGAAGCCACAAGACACAACAGACAGAGAAGACCAGCCTCATAAAGTTGGTCATTAGAAAGTCCCCAGTATAGAATAGGTGGTGCAAATTAATAAGAAGGGTGTAATCATTGTAATCCATATAGATGTATTGGATTGTATTATGGATAATGGATCTTTAACCAAACCCCATCCGGAGAATATACATATGTATATATGTACACGCCTTCTCAAGAGGATATGTACATATAGGAACCTAATCTACATACATACATAACTAAATCCACAAAGTTGTATATACATGAAATCACGTACATACATCTGGAGGTATAGGCCTGGATACATAAAGGTTTCTTTCTGATGTTTGTCACTGCTCACCTGCAGCTATTGTTCATGCCTGTCATTCATGCTCGTTTGTGAGTATTCATTTGCTATTTTACCTTTTTTAATAAACGCTACCAGTGGTAATGCACTAGGTCCGTGCGCCCTCCTTTCTTTCTTTTCTTTTTGTAGAAAACGAAGTCTCTCATAGTACCACAGCCTGGGGACATAAATGTCATCTGCTGCAGCTCCGGATCTCTGGGAATCCGTGACCTTCTTGCGCTCCCTAAGATAAGTGCTCCTAAGGCCACCAATTTTGGCTTTTAAATAGGGGATGGTTGCTGTGGGGACCACCGGCTTCACCAACCCCAGCAGTTTCTCCAGCGCTGCCTGCCTCTTTTGTTTATGATTATAATGAGGATGTTTCACCTGCCACAGACAGGGCAGCTCCCTGTATTTGTCTATGAACAGGGGGAGGAAGTTGTGGTCATTGAAGCCATCCATTTTATCTGCAATACACAAGACAAGACAAACCCTAATGTCAGGCTAAAGTCTCCTAATCTTGTCCCAATATAGGCCTCAATCTATAAGCAGTATAGGCCCAATTTTAAATCTTACCTTCGTTATCACTATCGGCACCTCTGATACGCCTTCCTCCGCTCACAGGTCGTACGTAAGACGCACGCATGTTACGCTTTATATACACTGCGCATGCATGAAACTCCGTCTGCCCCTGATGTTCTTTCTAGTCTATTCCCCACCCCTTCTCGTTTGGCGTAGTGGGGGAAGAGCACATGGTGGAGACACAGCAGGTGTCAGATAATTACACCAACGAGGAGGAGGAGGAGGAAAGCCCAGAGCCTGAAATGTCTGGATCCAGAAAGAGACGATTTAAGGCCTCAAATATGTCCTTTGGGGAGATGTTGGAGATGGTGGACATCCTGAAGAAGGCCGACTATGATGGGAAGTATGGACCTTACCCCAACCCCAATGTCCGAAAGGCCAAGATCATGGCGAAAGTGCTCAAGAGTCTGCACCGGAATTTTGGGGTACGACGACCCAAGGATCAGCTCAGGAAGCGGTGGTCGGACCTGAAATTAAGGGAGCATGAGCAGTACAGAAGGATCAGGAGAGTGCTGCAAAAAAGTAAGTAGTTGTCCTGTGTTCCTATTCTTTCTTTTTATTACGTTTGTGCTGCTCCATGTGCTTTTCCTTACTGTTGTACAGTTTAAAATGGCAACTTTCATGTTCATGGGCACATTGTTCGTTCGTATGAAACATTGTTCGTTTGGCCTAGAAAACACCATTGTTTTGGCCATATGCATTTGAATACATTTTTTCGGCCCTACTTCTATTCCAATAATTTTGGTGTCTAGATGGGTTTGTAAGTAGAATGTAATGCAAACTAGATTCTATGTAAGGAGAGGACACTCAGCAGCTGTTTACACATCTGAACACTGGAGCACTAGTGTGGGACACCAGAACACCTTTTTTATTAGGGGGTCTCACACAGGTGCTCCAGTCTATACTATAGGGGTGTCTCCATCTGTGAAGCTTGTACAAAACAGGTAAGTATTCAAGCTTGACAAAGCAAAACAATATTTCTTCATCTTGGAACTCTGCCAAAATAGACAATTGTACCCCACTTCCAAGCAATGTTTCAGATTCCTATTTCTGCCATGAAATATCTGTGTGCTAAGTATACCTATTTTTTTTTTTTTTACAGGAAGAAGGTGAAATCCCCCAAAGACAAGCAGAGCAGGAGGAGGGAGACGTGGTGGAAATAGTCACCACAACAGGTGAGTGTCTGCGACCACAGGCTCAGGTAAGAGATGGATGCCGGCATATTTATAATACATGGTGTGTTTTTGTTTTTATATTTTTAGGTGATCGTGATGTTGTGGATCCAGATCATTTCACCAGTGAAAGTGTGCAGATCCTGATCGAGGAGATCATGGGGTGTAACTTGGAAAACATCCAAGTTTTAGGGCGAGTTTTAGGGCGAGTTTGAAACACCTCCAAATCCCTTCCCTCTTTTGTGCTTTTTGTAATCTCAAAATTTCTCTTATTTTTTGACATATTCAAGAAAAGCCAAATTTTGAGGATGCACACAGTGTGTCAACATGTGCTATCTGCCATCACGGGAGATCAATGGACGCGTTTTGGGGGTGCAGCCCATCAATAATAAAGTAGCTGAAAGGAAGGGGTTGCACCCCTAAAACACGTTCCTTGATCCCCGTGATGGCAGCTATCACATGTTGACATTCGGCAATTTGTGTGCATCTTCAAAATGTGGCTTTTCCAGGGGTGACTTCACCCTATCTGAACGCAATATCACACACAGTTTATAAATACTCATGTCTGATATTGCCTTCAATTTCTACAAAAGTTGAACTTTGTAAGTTCCAGATTTGTGTATTTCTTGTTGGTTTTAAACATGCCTGTTTGACCTAAAATGGACATTTCTACTTTTAGTAATGTGACCAAACAAATTGTCATACAACAAACATGTTGGTTTGTTTTAAAAACCTTTGATAAATGCACATGTGAGTGTACTGGTATTAAAAAGATTGATAATCAAGAATGTGTGGATTATTGTTTCCTTGTCAAAAGAAGTTTATTGAGTATACAATGTTATAAAGATACATAAAGTAAGTTTACAAGGATCTATAAAGTAAGCTCATTGTTTTACAGTAGGGTTTATATAGGTAAATATCATGAAATTTCAAATATTAAACATTGGGTTCACGTAAACCTAAATTAAAGATATATATCATTTCCTTAGTTACTTTTGTAGGTATTTAAATGATTTATACCTACTATACATATTGTTTACAAGTAGAGTGTATATAGGTCAAATAAATTCTGATAATGAGCTTTAATCGTAAGGTGGAGAAAAGGAAAGAGAAAGAAGAAAAAGGGTTGAAAGGTAGAGGTATGGTCCACAAGGTTGTCCCGTTCGTCAGTTTATTATTCTTTTTAGTTCTCTTTGAAGCCTTAGAATGGGTGTCTCTGTAAGTCATTTAATCTGTTACCATGGCAACAGGACAGAGTCATTGAAGTTTGACAGGAACTGTTGTTTTATCCAAGGATGCCAAAGTTTTTCAAATTTTGGAATTTGATTTTGATCGATGGCTACCATCTTAGCATGGGACATTGCATTATTCATTCTGTGAATTGTTTCTGCTAGTACCAATGTAGGAGATTTCCATGCCTTGGCCACTGTTTGTTTTGCAGCCGTTATTAGTTGGATCATAAGTTTGAATTGAGAGAGTGTTAACCATTCCGGTTTTAGATTAAGTAAAGTTAAATATGGATCTGGTTGTATTATTTTTTTAAATATTTTAGATGCAATCACGAAGACTTCCTTCCAGAAGGTTTGGATTACTGGGCACATCCACCATATGTGTAAATATGTGCCTAATTCTGGGCATCCTCGAAAACAAAGAGCTGAGGTATTAGGTGAATATTTTGCCACTCTAGCGGGTACAAGGTACCAGCGAGTTAGGACTTTATAATTTGTCTCCAGTGCTAAGATGTTGGGTGAAGATGACTTAGATGTGAGCCATATGTTAGACCAGTCCGTGTCTTCTAAAGTTCGTCCCAGGTCCTCCTCCCACCTCTGAACGTAAGAGGGTCTATTAAGATTTGGTACTCCATATAATTGATTATAAAGTGATGAAATTGTACCTTTAGCAAATGGATCTTTTGTACAGATTGATTCAAAAATGGATAATTGGGATAATGGTGTATCCCCCTTTAGGAATGGTGTATAGAAATTTTTGATTTGGAGATATCTAAATATCTCAGAGTTTGGTAGATCATATTTTTCTCTAAGCGATGGGAATGAAAGGAATGATTTAGATGCTATGAAGTCATTTAGTGTCTGAATGCCTGATGTTGTCCAAGCTTTAAAAGAATTTGGGTAGATCCATGCCGGATAAAAGGCCGGATTTCTGATAAAAGAAAGGAGAGGATTGTGTGGAGATTGTAACTGATATTTGGTTTTTAGTTTATCCCAGAGAGATAAGAAGTGTTTAGTTATGGGATTATGAATTTTAAAGCGGTCTTTAGGATCAAGCCATAATAAATTTGATATTAATAGAGGGTCATTTTCTGAAGCCTCTATAAATACCCATAATGAGATTTCCTGTTTTGCATGGTATTTGGACAGACTGGCCAAATGTGCCGCTCTGTAGTAGTTAGTAAAATTAGGGTATCCCAGGCCTCCTTTATTTTTGGGAAGATGTAGTGTGTGTATAGGTATACGTGGTTTAGAAGAGCCCCATATAAACGAAGTTGCTCTTTTTTGTACTATTCTCAAAAAATAGGAAGGAATTGGAATAGGGAGGACTCTGAATAGATAAAGCAATTTGGGTAGAATAGTCATTTTGATTGCATTAATCTTCCCCATCCAGGATAAAGGAAGTTGCGACCATTGTTTTATTAGATTTGTGATCTGTCTTAATACAGGAGGATAATTGGTTGAGAATAAGTCAGAATGAGATGCTGTTAAATGAATTCCAAGATATGGGATTGATTTTTCTGCCCATGTGAATGGGAGTGCAGCCCTAGCCGGGATCAATTCCATGTTTGTGAGTGAAATATTAAGCACTAGGCATTTCTTAGGATTAATCATAAGGCCGGATAGGGCTGCAAATCCATCAAGAGCTGGTATTAAGTTAGGACCAGAGACCTGTGGTGATGATAGAAAAAGTAATATATCGTCTGCAAATATACATAATTTGTGTGTAATACCTCCTACTTCAATGCCAGTTATAGTTTGGTTTGTTCTGATATATTGGGCCATGGGTTCGAGTATAAGGGCAAATAATAAGGGAGATAATGGGCAACCTTGTCGGGTACCTCTTTCGATATTAAAGGCTTCAGGTTTGTATCCAGCATATTTTATATAGGTTTTGGGTTTATTATATAATGCTTTGATCCATGTTAAAAAGTGGGGTCCAAAACCCCATTTTTGTAATGAATATTGCATATATTGCCAGGATACTGTGTCAAATGCCCTCTTAACATCGAGAGATAGAAAACATAAAGGGATTTTTCGTTTTTTAGCAATATGTGCCAATAATACTGCCCTGCGTACATTATCACCTGCCTGTCTATTTGGCATGAAGCCTACTTGATCTCTATGTATTAATTTTCCTATAATGCTATTGAGGCGTTTTGCTATTATTTTTGCTAATAATTTAATATCGAGGTTTAACAGAGAGATAGGCCGATAATTCACACAGGAAGTATCATCAGAAAGAGGTTTTGGGATCATACAAACAATTGCCATTAGTGTTTCTTGCCGAAAAGAATGTCCATCTAGAAGTTTGTTAAAAGTTTCAGTGAGAATGGGAGAGAGTATTTCTGAGAATGTTTTATAGTATAAAGCCGAGTAGCCGTCTGGGCCTGGTCTTTTGTTAAGTTTTAGGTCTTTTATGGCGTTAGCAACTTCATCTATAGTTATAGGCTCATCCAAACTGCTTTTTTGATTCTGAGATAACTCAGGTAAGGTTATTTTTGAGAAGAAGGATTCAGCCTCTGTAGGATTAAATTCATTGTTTGTCTTGTATAAAGTTGCAAGATGTGAGTGAAATTTATGGACTATTTTAACTGGATTACAAGTGTAAACATTTTTTGATAATTTCAAACGTATTGGTTTGAAAGATTTGTTAGTTGAATTTAATGCCCGAGCCAAATATGTACCTGGTTTGTTTGTATTCATGTAGAAATTGTGTTTGGAGCGTTTGAGGGATTTATCAACTGACTCAGTGAGAAATAGATCGTATTCCAATCTAGATTTTTCCAGATGAGATTTTGTACTCTGAGATGGATTATCTTGAAATGATATGTAGGCTGCATTAAAATTGAGTTCTAGTTTTTTTGCTAGATTTTTGCGTTCCTGTTTAAATAGTGCCATTTGTCTTTGTATTGTACCACGCAAGACAGGCTTATGAGCTTCCCACAGTGTTATTGGGGAGATGTCTGTTGTATTATTAATTGATATGTATTCCTTTAAAGCTTGTTCAATGGCCATCTGATGTAGTGGGTGTTTGAGCATTATGTCCGGTAAGTACCACGTTGGGTCATGCGCTTTTGGTATGGCTGAGGCTATAGTAGTGTATACTGCATTATGATCAGACCACGGAATCGGAATTATATCTGATGCAATAATTTCTGGTATCATTCCTATTGTTAGAAAAATATGATCTATTCTGGTGAAGGTTTGATGAGGGTGCGAGAAATAAGTGAATTTCTTTTTCATTGGGTTACTTTCTCTCCATGAATCTACCAGATTGTATTTGGAAAGAAGTTGAGAAAAAGGTAATCTAGAGGTTATTTTGGATGGTGTAAAAGGTGATTTATCTAGAAATGGGAGGAGGACCTGGTTCGAATCCCCACACATTATCACTGTTCCTATTTTGTGTGTATTAATCACTTGTAATATATGTGAGAGGAATGGTGTAGGTTGTTTGTTAGGAGCGTAGTAGGAAATCACCGTGATTGCTGTATCCATTATATAACCCATGAGTATCAGGTATCTACCTTCTGGGTCTTTAATTTCTGATGATAAGGTGAATGGTGTGGATCGGTGAAATGCAATTAGAGTTCCCCTTTGCTTGGTACAGGCAGAAGCCGTGTAAATTTGTTGATAAAAAGGAGAAATATATTTTGGAGTAGAATCTTTGGTGAAGTGTGTTTCTTGGAGGCATACTATGTGAGCCTTCTTGTTATGGAAAGTACGTAAGGCTTTGGTCCTTTTTTGAGGGACATTTATTCCCTGAACATTCAGGGAAAGTATATTCAGTGGTGCCATGGCAATAGATCAAATAGTTTTGACTTACTTTTTGTTATGCAGAGCTGACTGCGCAGATCAACCTGTGTGGACTGAAGAGATGAATAGATAGAAAAGAAACCAGTGAATTCTGGAGTAAAGAGTAAACAAAAAACATATGAGATTAGATGATACATTGTATAAATTATTTTTTGCAAGTAATCACAATTTACCCGTGAAAGAGAATAAATATCTCTCTCAGGGGAATAAGTGCCTTCGTCACACTCCCACATAATATGGTTGGGAGAATGAGGAGGGCTAATGGGGGTACACGGATCTTCCGCTTACAGGAGAGAAGTGCTATGTCAAAAGACATCAAAATGATGTTTCATTAGTTGGAGTGCAGAATATAGTTTTTGTTGAAATTATTTATTCCAGGGTGGTTGTATATGGTTAGTCTTGCCCTAGGCTAAATAATTCAGTTAGAAAGGTACTGTTAATAACTTTGGTATTGATGAAGATAGTTTGAATTATTTTGGGATTTTAACCCTTTTAGAGTAAACAATTACATATTTTATTCATATGTAACTGTTTAGATATGTTAATTCATAAAATTGAGGTTGTATTGCTTCAGATTAGAATAAACAAAAACATAATTCTAGGAACTAGTTAGGTAATAATATATTTGTTTTAAGAAAAGAAAGAAAAAAAAAAAAGGCTTCCATTACTTCTGGATTATTGAACATATTTGTCCTAAAAAGTAATAAATCGTGGATTATTGTTTCAATGCTCCAAAAATTTTGTTGTGCTAAAATTGGTGTTTTCAGTGACAATGGGAGTTATTTCCTAAGGGCAAATCCACTTTGCACTACAAGTGCAGTTTCAGTGCAGTCTCAAGTACACTTGTAGTGCAAAGTGTCTTTGCCTTTAGTAAATAACACCCAACAGTGCTTTGTAATGTTACACAATCACGCCAGTTTCAGGACTCCCCACATTTCTGTCAGGGTCAGCAAAAGGAAAAACAAGCAGTAAATGTCACCAAAGATTTTAGTAGGTAAAATTATTTTTTTATTTAAAAAATGTTTCAGACATTGTCTGGCATATTGATGGCCCCCCTACCCGCAAAGTATTCCATGTATCTAAGACGGGCCTCGTGGGCACTTAGGGGGGGGCAAGCCAGGACGGCCACTTTCAAGCGCCGTCAGGGTTGGTTCATTATGAATTCTGGCTTCAGGCCCAACTGAGCCAGCATAGTTGGCAGAATTTTGCCTTAAAAAGTTGTGTAGAACACAGCACGGCAGGATGGTGTGATTGAGTTTATACTCCGCCATATGTATGGGTGTAAGAAATAGGCGGAACCGGCTGGCCATGATTCCAAACGTGTTCTCCACCACCCTTCCGGCTCTTGCCAGCCGGTAATTAAAAACCCTCTGGTCCGGGGGTCCTCATAGGGAATGGCCGCATAAGATGGTTCCCCAGCGTAAATGCTTCATCCGCAACGAAGACGAATGGGAGTCCTTCCACATTGTCTTCCGGAGGTGGCAGGTCCAACCTGCCATTCTGTAGATGCCTGTAGAACTCCGTCTGGGCGATGACTATACCATCGGACATCCGGCCATTCTTCCCCACGTCCACATACAGGAACTCATAAGTAGTCGACACCACTGCCAACATCACAATACTATTGAACCCCTTATAATTATAATAGTATGACCCCGAGTTGGGTGGTGGGACGATGTGGACGTGTTTCCCATCAATTGCCCCTCCGCAGTTAGGAAAGTCCCACCCCTGTGGGTTTGAAGGAAACTGTGGAGTCAAACAAGAAAAATAAATTAATAATTTTGCACATAAACATGGAAAGCAGATTAGACACAAACATTCTTGGCCAACATCAGGATAACATTTATTTTAGGGAGTATTTAAAGACCAATGTATAAGGTCCACCTATCAGATCCCCCCCTCTCATGGGTCATTTCTAACATTTTAGGGGGGGAGATGTTTTGGACAGGTGACCCTCTCCACTTCATTTAGAGATGAATGCCTAAATAATGTGTATTACTTTTGCCAGCCCCTCCTTACTTTACACTATTGGCAGCCCACTGGACAGGTAAGAAGTGTCATAATACAAAGAGATAAATACACACTGTACACATTTTAGCACATTTTGACATTCTGCTATTGCCTATCAATATAATAATAGGATACAAAAACTTTAAACATTAACATTTAAAAGTATTCAGGCAGGCCCTTGCACTACATGCTTTGGGGAATTCATCCATAAATATGACCACAAAAGAGGTATTTATAGTATATATGGCTGCATACTAGCCCGACATGTTTCGCTGAATTGCTTTCTCAAGGGATATGCAAGCCGAGAATTAATATATTCCAACACTGTTATAGTTCTAAAAATAAAAAACAACAATATGAGCAACAAACATAACAAATCATAAAAATATATTTTCTCAGTAAACAAAGGGAACAGACATTATACATAGACAAGCAAAGTGTCCACTTAGACATAGCACAAAGAAGGTGCTTACCCCCGAGTGACCCCAGCCCAGGTCAGTCTCCGCACAACCGTCCACTAACACTGAAAACCTGACTAGGCCATATTGGTGCAATCACAGGGGACAGAAGGGTAAAACTGTGGATAAGGCAAAATGCGCATATATATATGAGAAAATTACAAGATTATGTAGAGTTGATATATATGGCTTTTAATGAAAGCTGAGACAGTTGAATGCGAAAGCAGTCAAAGGACAGGCAATAGCCCCGAAAATGAATTAATACTTACTTAAGATTGTTAAGTTAGCAGAGCAAAATGATGGAGAGGGAACTTCAGAACACCTGCTGGTAGTAATTGCAGGGGATTATTCTGGTAGCTGGTAAATCAAAAAATGTATATATGTGTAAGGGTAACGGAATGAATGAAAATATAAGTGTATTAATGGTCTAGAGAGTGCAAAATTAGAAAGTAAGTCTGGTATTGACTATGGCCAGGATATAAGATGGGTAAGAAG
Organism: Aquarana catesbeiana; assembly: GCF_042186555.1. Lineage (NCBI taxonomy): Eukaryota > Metazoa > Chordata > Amphibia > Anura > Ranidae > Aquarana > Aquarana catesbeiana. Next base: position 303,830,302 of record NC_133324.1, read on the forward strand.
AAAAATGAATTATCTAAATAGATAGATAATGCTAAGAACTTAGTCTCATCAAGTTCATGTAAAAATAAAGCAGAGAAGATGACTGAAGGTAGACAATCGAGCCGAACCGCTACATTTTTGCAGATAAAAGACCAATGTGTCACAGGGTAATGGGGAAATTAACTAGGAATGGTAAATGGAATCAAAGAAATAATGCAGTGTGTGGTAGAAATTACCAGTCACTGACACTGCAGATGGCGAGTTCCACCCTCCGGCTCTGGCAGCAGATACTGACAGATAAGCCGGCTTTGAAAAAAAAAACACACTTGTGTCCTGTTTGACCACTGTAACTGTATAAACACTGCAATATATGTCAATTATGTACTATCTACATGTTTTTTAACTCTGATTGTTAAATTAAAATTTTTTTTTTTTTTTAATTTTTTCTTTGTTTATTATCTTTGCACCATTAAAATCCATTATCCCTCTCCACTGCTATACATATTTTCTCCAGGGATGTGGTGCCAATCTATTTGGGTGTTTCATCATTAATCGGAACCAAACTTCCGCTACGTCATAGTGTATATGGGTTTTGCAAAGTCAGATAATACATGATTGGTATAAGCTGACTTAGCAGTTGGGGGGAGGGAGGGTTCCAAATGATTTGGGGACACCAAAAAAAAGCCTCTGGCACTCTGCCTGAATTTAAAGCACAAATCCCAATTTACCACATTTTAGGGGGTGTTTGGGGTACAGCACTACTATGGAGCTGACAAAATACATTGTTAAGTGAATATAGGGCCAGGACAGCATGCTGGGGAGGTAAGTGAAGGCAAATATGCATGAAGGACAAAAAAACAAATAAAGAAAACAGCATGCATGAGGACAAAGGGGACATTCACAGCATATTACAATCATGGTAATTGGGGAATAAGGAAAGAAATACAATACATTACCAAACATTAAATACAATAAAATGTGATGTTAAAGGATAAAAATCTCACCTTAATATACTCCTTCTGCAGGACCTGGATGCAGAACAGGTCTCCGGGATAATGATCCCCAGAGCCTGGGGGAGATGCCTGTCGAGAACTTTAAGTCCTGCAGGCTTCTCCCCGTCACCAAGTACCGCAGGGTGGCGACTAGCCTCTGCTCCGGAGTGTTGGCTTGCCTCATGCAGGTATCCTGCCTGCTGATATAAGGGGTCAGCAAAGCTAACAAACGGTGAAATACGGGGTCCGTCAAGAGAAAGTTCCTGAAATCATCAGGATTATTCTCACGGATCTCACGGAGCAAAGGCATATGACAGAACTGGTCACGCTGGAGCAACCAATTCTTGGTCCATGAACTCCTCGCCCTGTTCATGGACTGGACTTGTGTCAAGGTAAGGACCCCAACACCAAGCCCCCGCACAGCCCGAACTCTACGAGGAGTACGTATATGCAACATGGCTAGAAAATGGTCGGCTGCTCAGAACGAAGTAACAGAACGCACTGAAGAACAGTAACGAATGAACAAGAACACAATGACAGAGTCACGCGTAACTCGCTGCACACACTGAAGACCAGATACAAACCAACAAGTACAAACTGAACAGCAGATAATGAACTAAAAAGCCACGAGTCTAAAAAAGGGCAAATCATCTCTCACCAAACTTTTACTAACACGAGATTAGCAAAAGGAGCCAAAAGGGTGCCGCGCTTGGTTCGGACCTGCCCTTTTCTAGTCTCGTCGTACGTGGTGTACGTGACCGCGTTCTTGCTGATCGTAAATTCCGACAACTTTGTGCAACCGTGTGTATGCAAAACAAGTTTGAGCCAACATCCATCAGAAAAAATCCATGGATTTTGTTGTCGGAATGTCCAATCAATGTCCAATCGTGTGTACGGGGCATTAGACCTTTCTGCTGCCATCAACACAGTTAACCACCCACTGCTCTTAAAAAATGTCACACCCTTTGCCTCTGACCTCTTCATGATTCCCTCCTTACCAATCTAAGCACTCCTTCAGTATGACCTACAACTCTACTTGCTCCTCTCCTCTTTCCATAGGGGTCCTCCAATGTAATGTGTTAGGAACTAAAGGATGCCACATCGTTTGATGGAATTATCAACCTACAGAGGGCTGAATTCTAAGACACCTAGAAGTGATGCAGCAGACTAGTCCATTTTGCTGAAATTTCATTGCAGCAACTGAAAATGGTAGTTAGTAGCTTGTATGGCCCCACCTGCTTGTATGCATGCCTGACAACGTCCGGGGCATACTTCTAATGAGATGACGGATGGTGTCCTGGGGTATTTCCTCCCAGATCTGGACCAGGGCATCACTGAGCTCCTGTACAGACTGGGGGGTGACCTGGTGGTGTCAGATGGACTGAAACATAATGTATCAGAGGTGTTTTATTGGATTTATGTCAGGCGAGCATGGGGGCCATTCAACGGTATCAATTCCTTCATCCTTCATGAGGCCTGGCATTGTCATGCACCAGGAGGAACCCAGGTCCCACTGCACCAGCATAGGGTCTGACAATGGATCCAAGGATAACATCCCAATGCCCCAATGGCAGTCAGGGTGTAGAGGTCTGTGCGTCCCTCCATGAATATGCCTCCCCAGACCATCCTTGATCCACCAACAAACCGGTCATGCTGAACGATGTTACAGGCAGCATAATGTTCTCCATGGCTTCTCCAGATCCTTTCATGTCAGTCACATATGCTCAGGGTGAACCTGCTCTCATCTGTGAAAAGCGCAGGGCACCAGTGGTGGACCTGACAATTCTGGTCTTCAATGGCAAATGCCAATCCAGCTCCATGGTGAGAGGCAGTGAGCACAGGGCCAATTAGAGGATGTTAGGCCCTCAGGCCACCCTCATGAAGTCAGAGACATTCACACCAGTGGCCTGCTGGAGGTCATTTTGTAGGGCTCTGGCAGTGCTCATCCAGTTCCTCCTTGCACAAAGGAGCAGATACCAGTCCTGCTGATGGGTTAAGGACCTTCTATGACCCTGTCCAGCTCTCCTGTCCCCTGGAATCTTCTCCATGCTCCTGAGACTGTGCTGGGAGACACAGGAAACCTTCTGGCAATGGCACGTATTGATGTGTCATGCTGATGGAGTTGGACTGCCTGTGCAACCTCTATAGGGTCCAGGTATCGCCTCATGCTACCAGTAGTGACACTGACCCTATCCAAATGCAAAACTAGTGAAAAATATTTAGAAAAGATGAGTAAGGAAAAAAATGTCAGTGGCCTCCACCAGTAAAACCATTCCTGTTTTGGAGGTTGTCTCATTGTTGCCCATCTAGTGCACCTGTTGTTCATTTCATTAACACCAAAGCAGCTGAAACTGATTAACAACCCCCTCTGCTACTTAACTGACCAGATCAATATCCGAGGCATTTAATTGACTTGATGGTATACTCTAAACTAAAAAGTGTTCCATTAATTTTTTTGAGCAGTGTGTGTGTATGTATGTATGTGTGTGTATATATATATATATATATATATATATATATATATATATATATATATATATATATATATATATATATATATATTACACACAGACATGCGCACGTACACAGTATACAGGTATTTACACATTCTTGTACAGGCCATATACTAGGGGCTGACATATGGACACAGGTCAGCTACATTTTATCCAATTAAATTTTTCAGAGGAGGTAATTTGCAAGGGTTATAAAGTGCAGATTGCTTGGTCAGAAATTAAAGGAATCTAAAGATCCAGCGAGGACAAGTTAAATATTTATATATTTGTGTAAGAATACGATTTGGCCATAAACAATACAAAAAGTATCCAATGATGATAATTGGACATCAAAAGGGGTCTTAAATACTTATAGCTTTCAGTACCAATGCTAAGGTGATGACTAGGGATGAGCCGAACACCGTCCAGTTCGGTTCGCAGCAGAACGTGCGAACAGGCAAAAAATTCAGCAGAACACACGAACACCGTTAAAGTCTACGGGACATGAACATGAATAATCAAAAGTGCTAATTTTAAAGGCTTATGTGCAAGTTATTGTCATAAAAAGTGTTTGGGGACCTGGGTCCTGCCCCAGAGGACATGTATCAATGCAAAGATTTTTTTTAAAAACGGCCGTTTTTTCAGGAGCAGTGATTTTTTTTTAATGCTTAAAGTGAAACAATAAAAATGAAATATTCCTTTAAATATCATGCGTTGGGGGGGGGGGGGGCGTCTATAGTTTGCCTGCAAAGTGGCGCATTTTTCCTGTGTTTAGAACAGTACTGCAGCAAAATTACATTTCTAAAGAAAAAAGTCATTTAAAACTGATCACGGCTATAATGAATTGTCGGGTCTCGGCAATATAGATAAAACGTATTGAAAAAAAGAGCATGGGTTCCCCCCCCAGTCCATTACCAGGCCCTTTGGGTCTGGTATGAATATTAAAGGAAACCCCGAACCAAAATTTTTAAAAAAATTACGCGGGGTCCCCCTAAAATCCATACCAGGCCCTCCTGGTCTGGAATGGAAATTAAGGGGAACCCTGTGTCAAATATAAAAAAAATGGCGTGGGGTACCCCCCAAAATCCGTACCAGACATTATCTGAGCACACAACCTGGCAGGCCGCAGGAAAAGAGGGCGGGGCGAGAGAGCCCCCTCCTGAACCGTACCAAGCCACATGCCCTCAACATGGGCAGGGTGCTTTGGGGTCTGACCCCAAAGCACGTTGTTCCCATGTTGATGGGGACAAGGGCCTCATCCCCACAACCCTTGCCCGGTGGTTGTGGGGGTATGAGGGCGGAGGACTTATCGGGCGAGGGGTACAGCTTACACTGTACCCCTACCATTTCACAAAAAAGTGTCAAAAATGGTAAAAAGGACAAGAGACAGCTTGGGACAAGTCCTTTATTAAAAAATAAAAAAATAAAAATGTCCCTTGATGCAAGTTCACGCCCAACGGACCGCAGAAGAAAAAAAAAAAGCTGCAACCGTTCCACCTCCATTGGAGGCTCCCGCCGAGTGACGCGTCTTCGCTGTGACAGTTTTTATATAACTGAGGGCGGGGCCACCCTGTGATGTAAACGGGTGACCCCGCCACCCTCTGACACCACAGAGCCCCCGTGGGAGGCCTGTGATCTGGGGGTCCCCTTGTTAAAGGGGGCTTCCAGATTCCAATAGGCCCCCCACCCGCATACCCCCACAACCACTGGGCAAGGGTTGTGGGGATGAAGTCCTTGTCCCCATCAACATGGGAACAAGGTGCTTTGGGGTCAGACCCCAAAGCACCGTCCCCATGTTGAGGGCATATGGCCTGGTACGGTTCAGGAGGGGGGGCGCTCTCTCGTCCCACCCTCTTTTCCTGTGGCCTGCCAGGTTGCGTGCTCGGATAAGGGTCTGTTATGGATTTTGGGGGGACCCCTATGCCATTTTTTTTTTAATTTTGGTGCAGGGTTCCCCTTAAAATCCATACCAGACCTGAAGGGCCTGGTATGGATTTTAGGGGTACCCCCACGCAATTTTTTTTTTAAATTTTGGTTTGGGGTTCCCCTTAACCTCCCTGGCAGTATGATTATGTCACATTTTTGATGCTCAAAGCGGTACAGTATTTTGCATGGAAATTTGGCATTTTATATCGTAGGCCTATAATTCTTAGGAATAACACACTTAAATCTGTCCAAACAAGAGTCTAGTAGACATCCCGGGTATGATAATGTTTGAAACACTAAATCATAAATTATAATATAATAAATAACTATAAAAAATTATAACAAATAATAATATAATAATAATAAAAATGTTTCAATGATGTAATCAAATCAAAAACACAGAAATTTGCTCAGTTGCAGAATTGTCACTGTCTTTACTTTCAGTGTTTGATGATGAATTTCCCCACAAATCAGTATCACTCAATTCTGCAAGTGATTCTAATTTATTACTGCTATTTTCTAGCTGGTCTAAAACTGCTTTTGATGTAAAGGGACACTTTTTGGTTGCTATGGACAATCTCCAGTTTCCAGGCAAAAAGAACAGTATTTATAATATAAATCTGCATGCAGGTCACTGGACAAACAAACAAAAAACAAAAGAGAGAGGGCACACCGGCCTTGTGCATTATCCTTAAACACGTTTATTTAAAAGAACATGTAAAAACTACTACTGACAAGGGTAGATGAAAATCACGACTTTAAATGATCTTGTGGTAGTGGCGATGTATCCACTAGTGGCAGTCTCCAGATCCTATGGAGAAGACGTGCAGACCGCTGCTGGCTGACGCGTTTTGAAGGTAGCACCTTCTTTTTCAGAGCCTAACCACAAGATCATTTAAAGCGTGATTTTCATCTACCCTTGTGAGTAGTAGTTTTTACATGTTCTTTTAAATAAACTTGTTTAAGGATAATGCACAAGGTCGGTGCGCCCTCTCTCTTTTGTTTTTTATTTGATCCCTAGGATATCCCTATCCTTGAGGGCAGCAAGGCTGAAAGCTACCGTCCATCCTGAACTTTGAACTGTCGGGCTTACATATTTATGCGCAAGAGTGTTTTGTTGCACTGGACAAATGACTAGGGACAAAAGGGAGGTGAAATAATGTGATACAGTAATGTAATCTTAAGATTACAGTGTACTGTATGCGTATTGTGTTTTTCACTTTTTGAATTTGGGACCGTGCTCCGTCCTCATGCGTTGCAATGCTTGCAGGGAACAGTGAGGACACGGCTCGCACACACAGCGGGGAGACATCACAGGATCCTGGGAACAAGGCAAGTAACTTTGCCTGGATCATGCGATGCGAGTGTGGCTCGGGGTTACCGCTTTTGGTACTGAAAATTCACCCTGAGCCACACATGGGAATACCGCTGAGGAGGTTAATATTTATACCAGACCCAAAGGGCCTGGTAATGGACTGGGGGAGGGGGACGACCCATGCTTTTTTTTTTTATCTATATTGCTGAGACCAGACAATTCATTACAGCCGCTATCAGTTTTAAATGACAATTTTTTCTAGAAATGTAATTTTGCTGTGTTACTTTTCTAAACACGGGAAAAATGCGCTACTTTACAGGCATACTATAGACACCCCCCAGGCATGATATTTAAAGGAATATTTCATTTTTATTGTTTCACTTTAAGCATTAAAAAAATCACTGCTCCCGAAAAACCGTCCGTTTTTAAAAAACATGTCCCCTGGGGCAGGACCCAGGTCCCCAAACACTTTTTATGACAACATGCATATAAGCCTTTAAAATTAACACTTTTGATTTTTCATGTTAGTATCCCATGGACTTTAACGGTGTTCCAGCGGCTTTCGAATTTGCCGCGAACACTGCATATTGTTTGCTGTTCGGCGAACACCCGATGCTCGAGCCGAACTTACGTTTGACTCGAACATCGGGCTCATCCCTAGTGATGACACCTAAGGCTCTATAGTCCTCAACTCACCTCTTCAGTCTGCTTACAGACCTCCTGAAACTCATTCTTTCAAAAACTGACCTCATAGCATTTGACCCTGCCCCTCCCTTTTTCAGTTGAGATTAAAACAAAATCCTACTTAATTTTTCTAAAACTCAGGCTCTACAATCACTGACAAGTCTTGCCACCTTCTCCTTCATAATATGTCCAAAATACACCCCTTCTTGTCCAATGGCACTACCAAGCAACTAAAGTTGTTATATCTCATCTCGACTATTGCAACTCATGAATCTGCAATTAATATTCATGTCTGTCTTTCTGCTTACCTCTCTCTTGTGTGTGCTTAGAGACCAGTCCCTGTTCACCTGTATGCTTAAGTAATCTTCCCCCAAGCATGGCTCCACCCCAGCCCCTTTTAAGAAACACTATATTAATCTGTGCACAAGCCTCGCTGATCAATTGTGTGTTTGTGTCTTGCTGTGTGCTCCAGAGGACCTGCTTTCCTGAACCACCCAGAGCCTCATCCGGGGCAATCAGCTGTAAGGTCCACTACCTTAGTGGTGCACTGCTGATCTCAACGGAGTGCATCTGTCACCTGGACTCAGGTGACCTGACAGTTTGATCAGCCATGGACCCGGCTAATGTACCGCTACCCACAGATGATCTATTACAGGGCATAGTCTGCAGACTTGACACCCAGGAATCTAATCAGACCCAGGTGATGCGATTCCTTTAGAATTTGGCCTCCATCTTTGAACAGCTTCAGGCCTCCTTAGGACCCCCGGTTCAACATCCTCAACCGCTATCTGCTGCCGCACCTATTCCGGTCACAGCCGCATCCACAAATTCTTTGCATTCACCTGCTCCATCCTGTTACTCTGAGGACCCCAAGGCTTTCAGAGGGTTCCTTAGCCAGTGCACAATTAATTTTGAACTCCAGCCCCAAAACTTCCTGTCCGATCAGGCGCAGGTAGCATATATTACATCCCTCCTGTCCGGGGAGGCCTTAGTCGAGGATGCCCCTCTGTGGGATCTGAATGATCTAGTGGTTTCTAGCCTGTCTGACTTCTTAAAACTTTTTCTGAATATCTTTGAGGAACCGGGTCGTGTCTCTTCAGAGGCCAGCGCCCTTTTACGCCTCCGTTTCTGTGGGACAGTTTTACAAGTCCGCTTCTGTGGGACAGTACGCTCTTCATTTTCGTATTTTGACTGCTGAGCTGAGCTGGAATAATGAGGTCCTAGTTGCAACCTTTCTACATGGCCTCTCTGATAGAGTGAAGGATGAATTAGCGGGAAGAATCATCCCTACTGATCTGGACAGTGTCATCTCCTTGTGTAACCAGATCGATATTCGCTTTCAGGAGAGGACCCTGGAAAAAAGACGCGAGCACCTCCTGCCAGCTGAGGAACCTTATGCAGCTGGGCCGGACCAGGCTATTGTCAGAAACCATGAAACCAGGCCGAGACAGAAGTACAGTTAAATCACACTCGTTTAATAATAAAAGTAAAAAGAACAAACGTCAAAACATAGCCAAAGTTCAGTAACCGGAACGAATAGTCAGCCAAGCCAGATATCAGGGATCAATGTAGTGGAACAGCAAGCAGGATCTGGAGCCAGGAGGAATGTCAGCAAAGCAAGTCTTGAACAGGATCACAGGAGATAGTTTCTATGATATTGAACAAGGCGAAAGCAGAGAACCTCTGGACTGGACGGCTTAAGTAGGCAGGACTGACGAGCAGGATATCATCAACAGCTGAGTAACTGTGAAGAGATAGGAGCTGGCAATTAGCCGACAGCTGAGCGGCCAGCTCAGAGAAGGAAGGGCTGATCCCAGTCCTGACAGCTATCTCCCAAGGAATATGCTAGGCACAGAACTCTGGGCCTGTGCCTCTATTGTGGGGCCAAAGGTAATTTTTGTGACACTTGCTCTCTTCATCCGGAATACCGCTCGGGTCCAATACATCTGGAAGGTGGAGTATTGGACCCAGAAATAACACCTTCATCTTCTTGTCTTCTTCTTTCCATGTTCCTTCATGTTGTCGCTTTCTCTCATTCGGTCTCGGCATATCAGGATTCCGGAGCCAATGTCATGGACTGGGGAACTGCACCTTCCATGAAACTTACCCTTTTTCCCCTCACCACGCCATTGGTGGTCTTAGCGATTGATGGCACTGTTCTCCCAGGGGGCCCTATCTGCTTGAAGACCCTCCCTGTTAAGATGTCGGTAGGGACCCTCAACCAGAAGTGGATATCCTTCCTTATCTTACCTAAGGTCTCAACACCTATCGTTTTGGGTCTTACTAGGTTATGGCTCCATTCTCCACACGTTGACTGGACTGCTGGACAAATCCTGGCTTGGGGTTCCTCCTGTTCCTCATCCTGCCTACTCAAGGTTGCCCCAAAAGAGAAACTTCCTGTTGCAACCATCTCAGTATCTTCTGCTCTTCCAGCTGTATATAGCGATTTGTGGAATGTGTCCTGCAATAGTCAGGCTGATGCACTCTCTAGGTCATTTGACACTCTGGATGAAAAGCCCACCTGAGTCGATCATTCGCTCCAGTTTGCATAACCTTTTACCTTTTGCTTGTCTCTGAACTCCCTTGGATGCACAGCCAGGCTAACTTGTACGCAAGTTCCACAGTCGCTATGCCTTGCGATGCGATTCAGGTAGTTGCTACACCTGGCGATGCTATTTAGTCGGCCTCTGCACCAGTTATGCCAGTCCAGCCAATGCCCAGTTTCGCTTTTTCTTATTCAGGACCTTCTCTAACCTGGCCTCAACCTACTACTACTACTACTACTACTACTACTATGTGCATTCAAACCTGTCTAAGAGGCTCAATCCATCCTTTGGATAGATTGCCTCATTCAGCCAGGTGGGGCTTTTAGCCTTTTTTTCAGGGCTCTCTGCATTCTGCTTGTGTTTCAGCTATCCAGATTGGCTTCTGTGACACATCACCTTCTAACCAACCTGACCTCAAGGATCCACTGACCTCTGCCCAGTCTGATGGTCCTGAGCTGGATGTCCAGCTCATCTTTAAGGGTCTGGGGGACCCTCCTCTGACTCCTGCCGGTCTTCTCATGCCCTTGCACATTCCTAAAAAGCCTTTAGTCCTCAATAAGTCCTCTCGTCCTCTCCCTACCTCGGTTCCGGTCTCTGAGGTTAATCTAAAGTACAAGGTTAGTCAAGTTCTGGATTCCCAGCTCTGTAAAGGCATTCTTCAGTACCTTGTACATTGGAAAGTGTTTGGTCCTGAGGAGAGATCTTGGATCCCTGCATGTGATGTCTTTGTGCCTCGTCTTTTGAGGAGGTTTCATCTGAGGTTTTCTCTAAGCCTGGACCCAAGCGGGGGAGTCTTTGTAAGAGGGGGTGTACTGTCATGAATACGCAATTAATATTCATGTCTGTCTGCTTACCTCTCTCTTGTGTCAGCTTAGAGACCAGTCGCTGTTCACCTGTATGCTTAAGTAATCTTCCCTCAAGCATGGCTCCACCCCAGCCCCTATCAGGAAACACTATATTAACCTGTGCACTGCAAGCCAAGCCTTTCTGATCAATATTGTGTGTTTGGCTTCCTGTCTGTGTCTTGCTGTGTGCTCTATGTCTGATTCTGTTTACCATCCTTGGCTTGTTCTTTGACTATCCCTGCCTGCTTGATACCCTGGCCTTTGGCGTGTTTTCTGTCTATCCTTGTCTGCAAGTTGCCCCGACCTTTGGCTTATCTCCTCACTATCCCTTGTTGTCCTGGACTGCTGCTTCCTCTCTACCCTCCAGTAGCCTTACATGAGCATGAGCTGGGAGACCCTGGGGGCCGTGACTTGGAGCCATTTGCAGCGCAGTTCATCCTCACCACTAGAGGCTCTGGTGAACACCGGCTGGCTCTTAGACTTTGCGCCCTGGGGAATATCATCTGCATTTCAGTCTATCATGAATGCTGTTGCCAGACTTATACAGCTTATTAAAAGCTGTGTCTGTCACCTCACGCTACCGATCCATCCACTGGTTTCAGAGAGCCCAACAACTAAAATTAAAAACATTAACAACAACTTAAATAGCACACAAATTTCATCTCAAAACATTGACCAAACTATCCTCTTTGCTCTTCCCAAGGCCTCCTGCTCTCTAGCTCCCTTATCTCCCCCTTCTATGCGCATATACAGGGCTTCTGCAGAGCCTTTTTCATTCTCTGCAAGGCTGGGTTCAAACTATCTTTGCATGTGGCTCACAGCAGGGGTCCGGTGCATCCCCGTTCACCATTTCAGGTCCGATTTCAGCCCAAATTTTTGGCTGAATTCGGACCTAAAATGGACCAAAAGATGCAAACTGGCACCAGAGCCACAGCGGAGATATGTGAACCGGCTCCATAGAGAGACAGTCAAAATCTCCTACTATTGTGAATTGGATGAGGGTAACCCGCATCTAATTTGCAATAGTGTGAACCCAGCCTAAAGGTTTGCTAGTGCCTTAAACCCACAAGAAGGAGGTTGTCTGAGAAACGCTCCACTTCATTCTCTATAAAAGAATATCACAACAAATCTAAGGAACCTCACTCGGGAGATTTCCCCTATTTTCCTGTTTTGGTAGCAACAATCACCAAGATGGAAAGGGAGAGGAAATCCTCTCAGCTGAACCAGTCCTCCAGACAACAATAGAAAACGTCTGAGACTTTTGTCCGTCATATTATTTAACCACTTCGGCCCCGGAAGATTAGGCTGCTCACTTCGGCCCTCGGAAGATTAGGCTGCTCAATGACCAGAGCACTTTTTACAATTTGGCACTGCTCTGCTTTAACTGGTAATTGCACGGTCATGCAATGTTGTACCCATACAAAGTCTGCATCCTTTTTTTCCCACAAATAGAGTTTCATTTTGATGGCATTTGATTGCTTCTGCGATTTTTATTTTTTGCGATATAAACGGAAAAAGACCGAAAATTTTGAAAAAAATATATTTTCTACTTTTTGTTAAAAAAAATCCAATGAACTCAATTTTAGTCATACTTTTAGGCCAACATGTATTCAGCCACATTTATTTGGTAAAAAATGTCAATAAGCATATATTTATTGGTTTGCGCAAAAGTTATACCGTCTAAAAACTATGGTACATTTTCTGGAATTTACACAACTTTTAGTTTATGACTGCCTATCTAATTTTTTTGAGGTGCTAAAATGGCAGGGCAGTACAAACCCCCCCCCCCAAAGTTGTCACTAAATTATATATTGCTCACACATGCCATGGTTATATGTGGAACTACACCCCAAAATTTATTTTCTGCTGCTTCTCCTGAGTATGGGGATACCACATGTGTGAGACATTTTGGGAGCCTAGCCACATACAGGACCCCGAAAACCAAACATCGCCTTCAGGATTTCTATGGGCGTAAATATTTGATTTCACTTCTCACTACCCATCACAGTTTCGAAGGCCATAAAATGCCCAGATAACACAACCCCCCCCCCAAAATGACCCCATTTTAGAAGTAGATACCCCAAGCTATTTGCTGAGAGGCATGTTGAGTCCATGGAATATTTTATATTTTGCCACAAGTTGCGGGAAAATTACAAACTTTTTTTTTTTTGCACAAAGATATCACTAAATGATATGGGATGTCTCCTTTCCAAAAGGGGTCATGGGAGGGGGGGGTTGAACTGTCCTGGCATTTTATGCACAACATTTAGAAGCTTATGTCTAGGGATGGTTCGGTTCGCAGCAGAACATGCGAACAGGCAAAAAATTTGTTCGAACACGCGAACACCATTAAAGTCTATGGGACACGAACATGAATAATCAAAAGTGCTCATTTTAAAGGCTTATATGCAAGTTATTGTCATAAAAAGTGTTTGGGGACCTGGGTCCTGCCCCAGGGGACATGTATCAATTCAAAAAAAGTTTTAAAAACGGACGTTTTTTCAGGAGCAGTGATTTTAATAATGCTTAAAGTGAAACAATAAAAGTGAAATATTCCTTTAAATTTTGTACCTGGGTGGTGTCTATAGTATGCCTGTAAAGTGACGTGTGTTTCCCGTGTTTAGAACAGTCCGAGAGCAAAATGACATTTCTAAAGGATAAAAAGTAATTTAACCACTTCAATACCAGGCACTTAGACACCTTCCCGCCCAGACCAATTTTCAGCTTTCAGCGCTGTTGCAATTTGAATGACAATTGCGCGGTCATGCTACACTGTACCCACACTAAATTTTTATCATTTTGTTCCCACAAATATAGCTTTCTTTTGGTGGTATGTGATCACCTCTGCGATTTTTATTTTTTGCGCAACAAATAAAAAAAGACAGAAGATTTTGAAAAAAAAACGTTTATCTTTGTTTCTGTTAAATCTTTTTGTAAATAAGTACGTTTTCTTCTTCAGTGATGGGCACTGATATGGCTGCACTGATGGGCACTGATAAGTCAGCACTGATGGGCACTGATGAGGTGGCACCAATGAGGTGGCACCAATGAGGTGGCTGATGATGGGAACTGATAGGCGGCACTGATAGGTGGCACTGATGGGCACTGATAGGTGGCACCGGTATGCGGCACTGATGGGCACTCATAGGTGGCACTGATGGGCACTTATAGGTGGCACTGATGGGCACTCGTAGGCGGCACTGATGGGTACATATGGGTGGCACTGGTGGGTACTTATGTGTGGCACTGATAGGTGGCATGGATGGGCACTGATAGGTGGGCACTGATGGGCATGGATGGGCACTGATAGGTGGCACTGATGGACACTGATGGGTGGCACTGATGACACTGATGGGTGGCATTGCTGGGCATTACTCAATTCATCTATTACTGTATGGTGACGGTCAGTGCCCATTTATGGGCACTGATTGGCACAGATTGGGCACATTGGGCACATGTGGGTGGCCATGGCCATCCACATGTTGGGGGCTTCCCTGGTGGTCCTGGCGGCTTCCCTGGTGGTCCAGTGTGGGCATCCGATGGGGGGCTGATAAACAATCAGCGCAGACCTTCCCTGTCAGGAGAGCCACCGATCGGCTCTCCTCTACTTGCGTCTGTCAGACACGAGTGAGGAAAAGCCGATCAACGATTAATTGGACAAGGCTGATCACATGGTAAAGAGCCTCCGTCGGAGGCTCTTTACTGAGATCGGTGTAGCGGTGTGTCAGACTGACACACCACACCACCGATCGCCGCGATGCACGTGGCTGTTATCCTGAAGGATGTCATATGATGCCCAGTCAGGATAACCGTAATTTTTTTTTAAATGGCGTGGGGGTCCCCCAAAAATCCATACCAGACCCTTATCTGAGCACGCAACCTGGCAGGCTGCAGAAAAAGAGGGGGGACGAGAGAGCGCCCCCCCTCCTGAACCGTACCAGGCCACATGCCCTCAACATGGGGAGGGTGCTTTGGGGTAGCCCTTGCCCGGTGATTGTGGGGGTCTGTGGGTGGGGGGCTTTTTTTTTCTTTTTTGGTCCGTCAGCGGAGCAAGAGAAGAAGAAGACTTTGTGAGACAGTTTTATTTTTGTATTTTTTAATAAAGGACTTGTCCCCAAGCCATGTCACGTCATTTTTACCATTTTGACACTTTTTTTGTGAAATGGTAGGGATACATTTGTACCCCGTTACCATTTCACACAGGGGGGATGCCAGGATCTGGGGGTCGCCTTGTTAAAGGGGGCTTCCAGATTCCAATAAGCCCCCCGCCCGCAGACCCCCGCAACCACCAGGCAAGGGTTGCTGGGATGAGGCCCTTGTCCCCATCAACATGGGGACAAGGTGCTTTGGGGGGCTACCCCAAAGCGCCCTCCCCATGTTGAGGGCATGTGGCCTGGTACGGTTCAGGAGGGGGGGCTGCTCTCTTGTCCCACCATCTTTTCCTGCGTGCTCAGATAAGGGTCTGGTATGGATTTTTGGAGGGACCCCCACGCCATTTTCTTTTAAATTTCAGCGCGGGGTTCCCCTTAATATCCATACCAGACCTGAAGGGCTTGGTACGAAATGGAATTTAGGGGGACCCCCACGTAATTTTTTTTTAAATTTTGGTTTGGGGTTCCCCTTAATATTCATAGCAGACCCAAAGGGCCTGGTAATGGACTGTGGGGGAATCCCATGCCGTTTTTTCAATGACTTTTATCTGTATTGCCGAGACCTGACAATTCATTATAGCCGTGAGTAGTTTTAAATTACTTTTTTTCCTTTAGAAATGTCATGCAGGGACTGTTCTAAACACGGGAAACATGCGATACTTTACAGACATTCTATAGACACCCACCAGGTACGAAATTTAAAGGAATAGTTCACTTTTATTGTTTCACTTTAAGCATTATTAAAATCACTGCTCCCGAAAAAATGGCCGTTTTTAAAACTTTTTTTGCCTTGATACATGTCCCCTGGGGCAGGACCCAGGTCCCCAAACACTTTTTATGACAATACCATGCATATTAACCTTTAAAATTAGCACTTTTGATTTCTCCCGTAGACTTTTAAAGGGTGTTCCACCATCCCAAATTGTTCATTATTCGGCGAACGGGTGAACAGCCAATGTTCGAGTTGAACTCATGTTCAACCTGAACATAAAGCTCATCCCTACTTATGTCACACATCACCCACTCTTCTAACCTCTTGAAAACAAAGCCCTTTCTGACACTTTTTGTTTACGAAAAAATGTAAAAAAAATTTTTTATGTAAGAAAATTACTTTCAACCCCCAAACATTATATATTTTTATATAATGGTCCTAGAGAATAAAATGGTGGATGTTGCAATATTTTTTCTCACAGTATTTGCGCAGCGATTTTTCAAACGCAATATTTTTGGAAAAAACACACTTTTTTAATTTTAATGCACTAAAATACATTATATTGCCCAAATGTTTGATGAAATAAAAAAGATGATCTTATGCCGAGTACATGGATACCAAACACGACATGCTTTAAAATTGCGCACAAATGTGCAGCGGCGACAAACTACACACATTTTTAAAAGCCTTTAAAAGCCTTTAAAAGCCTTTACAGGTTACCACTTTAGATTTACAGAGGAGGTCTACTGCTAAAATTACTGCCCTCGATCTGACCGTCGCGGTAATACCTCACATGCATGGTGCAATTGCCGTTTACATATGACACCAGACCGAAGCTTGCGTTCGCCTTTGCGTGTAAGCACGTGGGGACAGGGGAGGTTTTTTTATTATTTATTTTGCTTTTTTATTTTATTTTTAACTACTTAAGGACCAGTCTCGTTTTGGATTTTAGGTGTTTACATGTTTAAAACAGTTTTTTTTTTGCTAGAAAATGACTTAGAACCCCAAACATTATATATGTTTTTTTTCTAACACCCTAGAGAATAAAATGGCAGTTGTTGCAATACTTTTTTTGCACCGTATTTTCGCAGCGGTCTTAAAAATGCACTTTTTATATTGTGAAATATAATGTTACGCCAAGTAAATTGATACCCAACATGTCATGCTTCAAAATTGCGCCCGCTTGTGGAATGGCGTCAAACTTTTACCCTCAAAAATCTCCATAGGCGATGTTTAAAAAATTGTACAGGTTGCATGTTTTGCGTTACAGAGGATGTCTAGGGCTAGAATTATTGCTCTCGCTCTATTGGTCGGGGCGATACCTCACATGTGTGGTTTGACCACCGTTTTCATATGCAGGCGCTACTCGCGTATGCGTTCGCTTCTGCGTGCGAGCTCATCGGGATGGGGGGGTTTTAAAATTTTTTTTTTAATTTTTATTATTTATTTTACATTATTTTATTTATTTTTACACTGTTTAAAAAAAAAATGGTGTCACTTTTATTCCTATTACAAGGAATGTAAACATCCCTCGTAATAGAAAAAAGCATGACAGGACCTCATAAATATGAGATCTGGGGTCAAAAAGACCTCAGATCTCATATTTACACTAAAATGCAATAAAAAAAAAAGTCATTTAAAAAAATGACATTGAAAAAAATATGCCTTTAAGAGGCATGGGCGGAAGTGACGTTTTGACGTCACTTCCGTCCAGCAGTGTCATGGAGACGAGTGGGCGCCATCTTAGCCTCACTCATCTCCAGGTGCAGCATAGAGCAGGACGCGATCGCCTCCTCCACTACTGGCGGCTCCGGTAAGCGGCGGAGGGCACCGGATCGCGGTGGAGGGGGGGGCCCTCTTCCGCCACCGATAAAAGTG
The DNA here is from genome assembly GCF_042186555.1 of Aquarana catesbeiana. Taxonomy (NCBI): domain Eukaryota; kingdom Metazoa; phylum Chordata; class Amphibia; order Anura; family Ranidae; genus Aquarana; species Aquarana catesbeiana. The sequence continues at coordinate 303,847,822 of NC_133324.1, forward strand.
ATCTCGTGTCGAATCCGCAGCAGGGACCACTTTTATCAGAAAGCCGACCACCGCACGAAAATGGGGATACCGGGGTTATGGCAGCTAGCTGCTGCCATAACAACGATATCCGCCGGCAAAGTTTGGACGTAGATCGGCGTGCGGTGGTCGGCAAGTGGTTAAACTGTTCCTTTCATATTTTTTTTTAATCATTTTTATTGTTATCTCAGGGAATGTAAATATCTCCTATAATAGCAATAGTTAGTGACAGGAACTCTTTTTTTAAAAAATTGGGGTCTATTAGACCCTAGATCTCTCCTCTGCTCTCAAAGCATCTGCCCACACCAAGATTAGTGTGATAAAATGCTTGCCCAATTTCTCAATGGCGGCGTTTATATCCGGCGAAACCGAAGTCATGAAATGCTTGTAGCTTCTGGTTTCTTAGGCCAAAGAGATGATTGGAGTCATTCTGGTCTCTGATCAGCTCTATGGTCAGCTGGCGGAACCATTAGTGGCATTCTTGGGTTCCCTGTTGGGACAGGAGAGCCAATGGGGGAGGACGTTCCCCCCCACTGCTTGTAAAAGCAGTCTAGAGGCTAATTAGCCACTAGGATTGCTTTTACATGAAAGCCGACCGCTGCCTGAAAAGAGCGATACCAAGATGATACCTAAACCTGCAGGCATCATTCTGGTATAACGACTCAAATTCCAGCAACATACCAATACGTCGCTGGTCCTTGTTGGGCATACATTGTAATGTTCTTTTTTTCATGCAACCTGTGGGCTGAACGAAAAAAAAAGAGATTCGATTGGTGGGTTTGCCCACCATTGGAATACCGCCCTTCATCCACCCACTTCTAAGGATGAGCATACATGCACCGTTTTTTTTTTTAAACTGTGGTGGTGAAATCACCTCTACAGTGCTGCAGTCAAGATAAATAAATCAGTGCTGCAACTGAATGGCGTACCTGCTAAGCAAATGATGGTTAACAATAAAACAAAGTAACATTACAGTATAACAGTAAGACATACCATACCTGTAAAGCAAATACAATAACATAATAAAAATAAAACATTTTTTAACGCAATCTGTGCCTAAAACATATATAGCGAAGGAATGGGGGCAATCCACCCCTAATGTTTAGGAACAAATCTCTCCTCCACCCCTGCCCCCATGCTTCGGCATATATGCTCTTTTTTTTAACTGTGGTGGTAAAATCACCTCTGACAGCGCTGGAATTTACATATCATGGGAGCAAACGCTGTTGCTGTCAGAAAAAATAAACCCGTGCTGCAGCTGAATGGCGTACCTGGTAAGAAATAGACATGTGCATTCGTTTTTGTCCGAATGCATTTTCGTATGAATTTCAGGTATTTTCGTTATCGTTTTAACATACGACAACGTAGGTGCAGAATACGAAAACCGAAAGATCCGACATAAACAAATGCTTTATTTTCGCTTTTGTTGCGACAACAGTTCGATATAGATAGGAGATTCGACATGATGCTGACAATAACAATCTGTGTCTATCGAACCTGTGGTCGAATGTGCCTAACCTTAACTTTATCATTCTACATAAAGAGAAAAGATTCGACATAGAGAGAAAAGATTCAACATAGAGAGAAAATATTTGACATAGAGAGAAAAGAACGCTGCTAGAATTGGGTGGGGGAAGTAAAATAAAAATAATGATGATGATAAATGTTATTGGCCGATTGTAACCAAAGAGGAGGGACAGTAAAATAGCTAGAACTAAGTACACACGTACAGCCAACTTACTTTCACTTACGATTTGCTAGCAGAGAGACACATACACTGAATCATTTCAGAATCTTAGCTGGTCCGTTTGTCAGAGAACCTGAATTATTTAACAATTAAGCATAAGCACAGCAGCAGAACAATAGTGAAGCAAGCTACAGTTCAACTTAAGTTTTTCATAATAATCTGCTGCTATTGTGTTAGTGTTGTGAACTTGATAGTGATACTAGTGTTGCTAGTGTTGTGATAGCCTCAGAGGCTGCCCATGTTGTGGGGGGATTTATTATTATAAATGATACATGCCTCCTCTGCTCAGCCACAACCTCCCCATGTCTCCTCTCTACAAATCTCCCTCTCTCATTCCTTCCTCCCACAAGCCTCCGCTCCACAGCATAATGGGGATCACAGCACAGAGCGCATAGCGCAGGCTGTAGCAGTCCTCCTGTCCCCTATGATCTCTGCCTCAGTGGAAAAGGCAATAAACGCGTGGATGAAACAAATAAAAGCCCAGCTAGGAGACCACACCACTAGGCTGAACGAGCTAGAACATGCCTATCCAGCATGGAAGAGGAGATGTACCAGGCCCAGGCCACAGAACAAGCACAGGACAAGACAAATCAATATATTATCCAAAAACTCAACGATTTGGAAAACAGATCCAGAAGGAGCAACCTGCGATTCATGGGTATACCTGAATCCCTACAAGCACCTGCTCTATCTGAATTTTGCTCCCAATGCATCCCGGAAGCGCTAGTCCTCCCAGGCTCTTGCACAGTAGTACGTGCCCACAGTATGGGGTTCTACAACACAGAGCGCAAGAACCATCGGCCTATATTCTCTAAATACCTAAATTACTCTGACAAGGTCCTTATCCTCCAAAAGTACAGACAAACCCGCTCACTCCAAATTGATGGCATAAGGGTTCTGATATTTGCCGACTACTCCATTGAGGTCTCTAAGAAGCGAAAAGCTTCTTAGCAGGTCTGCACAGAACTCTTTAAACAACAAATTAAATTCACACTGGCCTTCCTGGCCACCCTCCGTCTCAAGACACCAAGCGGCGATCAGCTATCCTTCCAAGACCCCTCTAAAGCGGAAGCCTATTTGCGGTCCCTACATCCGAACCCTCACCCGCACACCCCATCCAAAGCTGCTCCTATCAATCGCTCCTTGGACCAAAGGAGCCCACGCAAAGACTCCCCCAAACATTTCAGATCATCGGTCCCCGATCAGCATCGCTTCCCCCCTCACTGATAAAGGACTCGCAGTCTTCATTTTTGGATAACCATTCTACCATTCTATTAAGGTAGCTCATACTGCAACACTTCAGGACTTGTTTCTGTCTGTGCTCATGCACTAACATTATTATCGATCTCTCATTACTTCTTTTATTTTTTATTTTTCTCCCTCCTCTCGCCTCACCACCTATACCTGCCAAATATCACTATTTTATATAGGCTTTGGTGGGTATACCAACATGTCCTATGTTACTATGTTACGTTGTTAAGTTATCAACTATCTTCTTTTACAAATGTCTCTTAATATGTTCTACAATGCTTACTGGCCTCACTGTGTACGGCTTAACTCATCCTCCCCCTATACACAGCCCGAAGGAGCCCACACAAGAACCCTCTACCCAGCCTTGGGCTCTCTAAGGTCGTATCAATAGGGTCCTGTCCTGGGAGTTGACCTACACAGTGACTCCATGCGGAAAAAAGAGAAGTTCACATGTTTGAATGTTTTGGTTTATTTTCAGGTTTCCCCCCCTGACATATCCCCCCCTCCCCTCTCCCTTTCCTCTGGGGCTCATGCAAACCTCCACACCTCTCTCCTCCACATTCCCATCAGGACAACAATATCCTACTTCCTGATACAGCTGTGACTTTATCACACCACTCACACAGTGACAAATCTAGTATATCGGCCTATATCCCTCGCACGACCCCCCCCAATATGAAAATAGTCTCCTGGAATGTAAAAGGTTTTAGATCGCCCCACAAGAGGATGAAAATTCTCCGACATCTCAAACGAATCAAAACTGACATAGCCTTACTTCAGGAATCTCACTTACTAACCCCAGACTTTCATCGCATTAAGAAGCTTTGGGTAGGCACTGTCTTAGGCTCGGATGCGGATGGACGCAAAGCGGGTGTTCTCCTGCTGATACACAAAACCTCCCCTGCACAGTCTTGTCTATGAAATCAGATAACCAGGGACGTTTTATCACGGCACATATCCAAATAGGCTCCAAGGAGCTAGTGATATTAAATGTCTATGCTCCCAATAGCCCAGGCAGACGGTTCTACACTGAACTGTCCACTTGGCTACTTAGCAACACCCACCTCCCCCATCTGGTTGGAGGAGATTTCAACGATGTCCTCCATCAGATGGATGACAGATCGTCCCCCAAGTGCCCTAAACCTAGTTCCAACCCCTCTGCCCCCTCATAATTTGCAACCACTATGGATGCCATCCACCTCTAGGATCTATGGCGCCTCTTTCACCCAGCTGACAGGGAATTTACTTTTTACTCCAACCCACACAATGTTTTCACAAGGATAGACTATTTCTTTGGCTCAGACAACATCCTCCCCATGCTCCACAGTGCTGACATTCACGACATAACCATCTCTGACCATGCCCCCATAGAGGTGACACTCGACAATCTTGACTTACCCCCACACCCAAAAATTTGGCAATTTCCTTCCTACTTACGTAACAATAATGACTTCCAGCAGTTCATGTCCAAATCATGGTCTGAATACTCTTTGACCAACGCCCCCCACATAGATGATCCAAACCTCTTCTGGGATGCTGGCAAAGCATACCTCAGGGGTCAAATCATTTCCTATGCCACCTCCTTTAAAAGAAACACTTTAACAAAATACAAAGCAGCCAGCGAACGTCTACACCAGGCACAACGCTCTATGTACATCAAAGACTCCCCAGACACCAGAAATGAATGGCAGGCAGCGAAAAGAGACTTCGATACCTGGGCAAACACCCTTGAAGTAACCAAAAAGGCCCACCTAGACGCCATCCTCCACAAGTTCGGAAATAAAGCAGGCAAACTCTTAGCCAGACTCTGCAAAGGTCCATTCCGCCCGACCCATATCACATCTCTTCGAGACACCAAGGGAAACGTCCACTCCACACCACAGCAAATCAACAAGGTCATGCTTAAATTTTACTCAAAACTTTATGCCCCAGACCCCATAGATGAACAAACAGCACGCTCTTTCATCGAGAAAATGAACATGCCCAAAATTTCTCCATCACAACTAGAAGCCTTTAATGCTCCCATTTCCCTACCCGAAATATCAACCACCATCCGTAACTTAACCCTCTCCAAGGCCCCGGGTCCTGACGGATTTACTAGTGAATTTTACAAAACCCTACAAACTCTCTTAGAACCCACTCTCTACCAAGTATACAATGGTATTTGGTCAGGTGGTACATACTTACAGTCGGGGAACCAGGCCATTATAAAATTACTATCCAAGAAAGGCAAAGACCGCCAGGACCCGGGCTTATATAGACCCATCTCCCTTCCTAATCTAGATGTTAAAATTCTATCCAAAATCATAGCTACTAGGTTAGCAGACATCATCCCCTCACTGATCCACCCCGCCCAATCTGGGTTTGTGAAAGGCAGAACCGCCACCCTTAACATACGCAAGGTCATGCTGGCCTTAGAGCATGCTAAACAGAACCCAGGCACGGACCATGCCATTATCACTTTAGATGCGGAGAAAGCCTTCAATAATGTCAGTTTTGAATGGCTCTCCATGACCATGTCAGTCGATGGGATTCAATGGTCCCTTCCACCATCTCATTAATACCATGAATACTGCTCCGGCAGCTAGATTGGTGGCGGCAGGCCTTCTCTCGGATGAATTCCGCCTCCATAAGGGTACACGCCAGGGATGCCCCCTGTCCCCGCTCCTCTTCAACATTGTCCTAGAACCCCTATCCATGTACCTAACCTTAAAAGCTCCCTTACATGGCATCAAAGTTGGTAAACACGACTTACGCACCTCCCTCTTTGCGGATGATGTTCTTATATTCTCAGCCAACCCCCCATCAGATATGTTCACCATAGAAAAGGTATTTGACGAATTTCGTTCCCGCTCAGGCCTACGCATTAACTATGGCAAAAGCAAAATCCTCCCCTTAGGCACTCTCTCTAAACCATCTTGGGCCCAGCACTCCATCTGTCCAGTCGCCAATTCACATATTACTTATTTGGGAATAAAATAGGGAAACTTCCCTCTTCCTTATACCACCTCAACTACCCTCCTTTGATTTAAAAAATAACTCAAGATTTAACTGCCTGGATGGATCTGCCCCTCTCGCTCTTGGAAAGATGCCACCTTTTAAAAATGGTCAGTTTTGCTAGATTATTATACCCATTGCTAACTATTCCGCTACTTCTTCATTACAAGGATGTGAAATTTCTCAATTCAGTCATATCAAAATTTTTATGGCAAAACAAAAGACCACGTATAGCCTTCAAAAAACTATATCTTCCCAGGCGCGAAGAGGGCATCAGTCTCCCCCATATTAGAATCTATAATTTAGCATGTTTACTCAGAACTAGTCTGCACTGGATAACACAATCCTCCCCCAACTCCAACTTTTCTTTGGAATCTGACATGGCCCATCCGTATTCATTAGTAGCCCTTCTCCACTGCAAATAAACGTCAGTCCCCCCTCTTTATCAACACAACCTCCTGCTAAGAGATATAGCAATAGCATGGAAAGAAGCCAGGAGACAGCTTAAGTTATCTCTTTTTATGTCAAGCCACCTTCCAATTCAGGGAAACCCTGTCTTCCCCCCGGGCTTGGAACACAAACCCTTCACCGTCTGGGAACAAAAAGGCCTAACAAAATTCTCCTCCTTATGTAATACAGCGACGGGGCGGCCTTTACCCTTTGCCAACATAGCAGAAACCTTCTCACTACGCATGCCTTCCACTATAGCCAATGCATCAGCTTTTTAAAGGACGCATGTAAAGAAGATAGCAAAAGGTTTCAGCCGAACATCACAGACCAAATGATCCTGGATGGCTCCTACAAAGTCTCGGACATCTACAAACCTCTTCTACATAAGACTTCTCTTCCTCTCACATCCTCCTCTGTCAACAACTGTCGCAAAGAATTCCCTGACCCGAACCTAGTGGAAAAAATTCTACAAGGCCTTAACGCTGTGCAAAAATTAACACCCAACGAAATTTGGAGAGAAACGCAACTGAAAATAGTTCACCAAGCATACATACCTTTCTTATCCTCAAAATCAGATCAGAACAAAGCCTTTTGCCCCCTCTGTAACCTCCTGAAGCCATCTCTGACCCATCACTTCTGGAACTGCTCCTATATCTCTACCTTCTCAATGGATAACCCATCCCACAAAGACTGGACCCTGATTTGTCTTCTTATTGCAAGCAGAACCATCTTGAAACATTGGACTTCCTCTCACAGCCCCAATATCACCCAAATCAAACGAGAGCTCCTTCATCTCCTCTAAACACAGATTTCAAACAGGAAAAATCTAAAGCCCGCTTTTACTCCAAATGGCATTCATTCATGCTCTCATCTCTCTCTCGGGAGGAACTAGCCAATTTCAGCCAATTCTCATTTTCATGCTACGAGTCTTCCCCTCCAATCCCAAAAGAGGCAACCTCCCCATCCACAGGGCATCTCACATCTAATGGACTTTAGCTCAGATCATCAGTTTTGCCCTTATTCATTCATTCATCACTAGCTATTCCATATTGTAAAGCTTACCTCCATAATTGTCTATGCCTCAGCCATGCAGCCATGTTTATTTTATGTTATTCAGCCCTCCTATCCTGATGTATATGTGTCTATCCCCTAGACAAACATAAGTATGTACTTAAATACTTAAATTCTTTTTTTTCTTCTCCTCTGTAAAATGTCTTACAAATGGTTGTGTACTATGTTTTACACTTTGTAAATCTAAATAAAATCTTTTTGAAAAAAAAGTGACTAAAAAGTGGCATGCTCATGTAATAATTGTCCACGTACAAGTGGTACCCCTTTCCGAATAAGGGTGACACCAAGTCTGACACAATCTAACCAGCGCTCCCTATGTAGTCTGGGCAGTTCTCCGGCTCTACGTGACTATCTTTTCCCTCGTAAACCATAAAAATATATGTATAGCCTGTTGCCCTGTCACAGAGCTTATACATCTTGATCCCATATCTGGCACGCTTGCTGGGAAGATACTGTTTGATAGACAAGCAGCCAGAAAACTTAATCAGGGACTCATCAATACAGAAAACTTGATCGGGAGTAAACAAGGCTGCAAACTGTTGGTTGAAGTGGTTTACAAGGGTCCGAATTTTGTTGAGGATGACAGAGTTCGAGGACGACAGAGTTCATTATCATTGAAAAAAGAAAGAGGCTCCCGTCATGTCACATGGAGTGTGGTGGTCCCATCCCTGTACATAGGAACAAAGGAAAAAACACCCCCTCAGGTGGGACTTTGATGGACCATCCACTCAATATTGTGTTAAAAAATATCTTTAATGGGGGCGCATGCGCGAGGCTTAACATGGAGGACGCTTCCTCTTAGAGTTCCGCAATCCCCGCCACGGACTCTGGACCGAACGACACATCCAGACCGCCAAAACGAGCCAGAAACCCGGCGATCCTCTCCCACAACACCCGAGCCTCAACCGGGATGGTTTTAACGGGACATAAGGGCAAAAACAAGTCCAAGCCGATCAAGGAGGCCCTGGCCCGCGCCTCTTCTAAGATGGCGGCGAAAGCCCTTGCAAAACAACACGCTGCATCCCCAGCAAGATCAGAACGGGCAAACAGTGAGGAGGAAGAGGGCACAGATCCTACATACAGCGGTTCCCCCGCACCTCCACAATCAGGTATGTCTCAGCCTGATTTCCTGAAACATATGGAGAAAATGGTAAACAGGGCCCTGAAAGCTACATCTGACCAAATAACTAATAGACTGTCACGGGAGATAAGGGAACTCGGTCAGCGTACAGCAGACCTGGAAACCAGGGTAGATGATATAGAGCTCACTATACAAGAGCATGCCCAGGAACAAGCGGCCCTCCGTGAGGAAAATGCCACATTATTCTCACGTTTAGAAGATGCAGAAAATCGCTCGCGCAGGTCCAATTTACGCCTCAGGGGTATTCCTGAAGCGATCGATGATATACAATCCTTCACCACAGCCCTCTTCCAAGAGCTCTGCCCTTCCATACCTATCGAACGCCTGGAATTTGACAGGATTCACAGGGCGCTGACTCGCCATCAACAAGACGGCCCTCCACGGGACATAATAATCAAACTACACTTTTTCCGTACAAAAGAGCAACTACTCACAGCTGCCCGGAATAAGGACGCTCTCCAGTTCCAAGACCACAACTACCAACTTTTCTCTGACCTGGCACCCCTCACCATTGCCAAAAGGCGAGCCATGAAGCCGCAATTACAAATCCTGATCCAACACCAGATAAAATACACCTGGCGATTTCCCTTCTCCCTCCAGTTTACGTATCACTTCAACGTCTTCTTGAATCGCTTCATCTGTCGCCCCCTTCACACCAATCCGAGACCTCATTACCACGTACTCCAGCCCACTCTTCAACCCAACCATACACCACCACTCCAAAATGGAACCAATCAGGCCCCTCTTCGATTCGAAAGGGAACCCCAGCTCGCCAAGCAAACCTTTTTGATCCGAAAGCTCACACGTCTCGCTGAACAGAAATTGATCGTCCATGGCTTTCTTTTAACACCACTTGATAACTCCTGGTCACACAAGTGTTAACACACAGACTGGAAATAGATGGATTTTATCCTCTTACCGTGACACAGGAGTTAGTGCTCCTATAAGTTCTCTTTTCGTTACGGGACGCACCAAACACAACCCCCTTATTTCTATAATGGGGCGTATATATATTTTGGATACATTCCTTTTGATATATTCCGCTTGTTCTTGTTTTTCTTCTTTTTTTTTTTTTTTTTTTTTTAGCTTTTTTTTTTTGCAACTAGTTTCCTACCTTATGTTTTTGATTAAGGTTTTGAATATGCTAACTACGGAATTTGTAATAATATGGATAAACATGATCCTCTCTACATTTTTGCATTCCCCCAGATATTTTTGATCTCAACTGTGCCAACTGTCTCATTCCTCCCATTCCTACTCCTTTGCCTTCCCTCCTCCCCCCCCCCTTTTTTTTTTTTTCCTCTCTCCTCCCTACCCTCCCCCTAACCTTCCTCTCATGTTCCCATTCTTTCTGATTTATTGGCACTGAGTTTTCCCACTAAGTGGGACTGTTACCTGTATAGTATAAATGCATACAATGTCCTTAAAGTTAACTATTTATACGGTTTGAATACTACAGTTCTCTATTTTGTCCCGGTCTGTGGCGGGGAACTGTCACTGCTCCCCCCTATAGGATGCACGTGCCCCCTCTCCAGCTGGCTGGTTTGGAGGTGCTGGCATGTACCTGTTGGGCTAAAATGTCCAACGCACCAAGTGTTTTTACACTTCCTTGTTCTCTCTACAAAACTCTTTCACTGTTCCTTCACTCCCCTCTCTGTTTTTCCTCTCACTTCTCTCTCTGCCTCTTTCCTTGTTCCCCACTAGGTCGGGGGGATCGCGTGCCCCTCAAAAAGCTTCCCTATAATATCTCTCCCAGAACACGTAAATGGCCCCCATGAATATACCCTGTTTCCCCGAAAATAAGACCTAGCGTGATTGTCGGTGATGGCTGCAATATAAGCCCTACCCCCCCAAATAAGCCCTAGTTAAAGTCCTTGTAGGTCTTATTTTAAGGGTAGGGCTTATTTTTGGGGAAACAGGGTAGGGCTTATTTGGGGGGTAGGGCTTATATTGCAGCCATCACCGACAATCACGCTAGGTCTTATTTTCAGGGAAACAGGGTACTCTCCCTTAACGTTAAGGGACTTAATTCCCCTAATAAAAGGGTTAAGGCATTCCGAACTTTCGCATCCCTGAAAGCCAACATAGTAGCCCTACAAGAAACTCACTTCTCTATTCAAGCAACGCCCAAATACTGTAGTTCCAAATACCCCCAAGTGTTCACCGCCTCTGCTGCCACAAAGCAACGAGGTGTCCTTGTTGCATTTCATCATACCCTTCCGTTTATTTTAACTAATGAAATCAAAGACCCTGAAGGTCGTTACATTATCTTAGTTGGACATGTGCAAGATGTGATGACTACTATAGTCTCCTACTATGCCCCTAACACTAACTCCAATCCCTTTTTTACCCACCTACTACAAGTGATAAGATCACACTGTAAGGGCACCCTTTTTCTGTGTGGTGACTCCAACCAAGTACTGCACCCACACCTCGATAAATCTCCCTATGCGCCTGAACAATATTCCTCTTCTATATCATTTCGCAAACTTTTCCAGCAAGCCTCTTTACTAGATACCTGGAGAGAATGCAATCCTGCTAAGAAAAATTTTACTTTTTATTCCTATCCGCACAAATCCTTTTCGAGGATTGACCATATCTTTATACCAGTTGCATCCTCGCCAACCCTACTCCACTCACACATACACCCAATAACCTGGTCAGACCACTGCGCAGTGATTACTACAGTCTCTTCCCTGATTTCTCAAATGAAAGATCACACATGGTGTATAAATGAGGCACACTTAACTAACCAATCCTATTGTTTTGATATACAACTAGCCCTTAAAGAATACATACAGCATAACTCCACACCAGGTATCTCTCCTGTTTTATTATGGGAGGCTCACAAACCCGTGATCCGAGGCACCTGTATATCTATATCCACTCATCTCAAAAGAGACAAAAAACTCAGAGCCCAGCAATTAGAGGCAGAATTTCACCGCCTCTTCCTTCAATTCCAATCCGTCCCAACTGAACCTAATAGAATTGCGCTAGAAAAGACAAAAATAGAATTGGACCTAATTTTAGCAGAATCAGCAGATAAAACCACCCGTAGATCTAACCATACAATTTATACTAAGGCCAATAAACCTGATACTTTCCTGGCACTAAGACTCCGTCGACCGGAAAGGGTGCATAATCCTATCAGACTCAAGCTGGCTAAGGATAACTTCACGAGTAACCCTGTTAAGGTGCTTGCGGAATTCCACAGAAAGTTAGCTGACTTATATACCCCAACACGCACCTTCTCAGCAAAACAAGCTGATTCACTCTTTCAAAATATAACATTACCGAAATTATCAGAGACCGACAGAGAGTCTATGGAATGCCCCGTTACGTCCGAAGAAGTCCTTTTTGCTATAAAATCTCTTAGACCACACAAAAGACCGGGTCCCGACGGTCTCTTTAGTTCTTATTTCAAAAAATTTGCTCCCACCCTAGCCCCCCTTCTCACCAACTCCTTTAATGCCCTCCTAAAACAACACTCCTTTGGTCGAGATACGTTGACAGCCATTATATCTATGATACCCAAACCTAACACAGACAGTACCCGCTGGTCCAACTACCGACCCATATCTTTACTCAACCTGGACATAAAAATCCTAGCCAAAATTATGGCGTTACGTCTCAACCCAATTATAGGTGGCCTTATACATAAAGACCAAGTTGGCTTCATCCCAAAACGTCAGGCCAGTGACAACATCCGACTCGTGATTCTACTCCAACATCTAGCCCGAACGCGCCAAATCCCTATGCATCTACTCTCGTTCGATATTCGTAAGGCGTTTGACACTGTCTCTTGGCCTTACCTTAACTATATATTGCAGAGATGGGGATTTGGCCCCAATTCCCTACAATGGGTTAATTCCCTTTATAAGCAACCACAAGCATTTGTTAAATACTCTGGATACCGCTCGGAATGCTTTTGGATCCAAAGAGGTACAAGACAAGGGTGCCCCCTCTCCCCCCTGGTATTCGCATTAGCGATAGAACCACTAGCAGCCCTCCTTAGGGCAAGTCCAAATATTAAAGGCCTAGATATAGCCTCCACATCACATAAACTATGTCTATTTGCCGACGACGCACTATTATTTATCACCTCTCCATGAACCACACTCCCGAACCTTATCAATCTTTTAGACAAATTTGCCCAAATATCAGGATTGGAAGTTAATCAGTCCAAATCAAAGGCTCTCAACGTGTGGCTAACACAACTAGTGGTTGAACACATACAGGAATTCTTCCCCTTCACCTGGTCCTCATCCTCAATAGCTTACCTTGGTATCAAACTAACTAGCGACCCGGCCCACTTATTTAGAGCAAACTACCTCCCTATGTTGTGTATATAAAGAGCGCAGCGCTGGATATATATAAACAGTGAAAGATATATAATGAAAAATATTTTGTTATGTTTATGTTATACCTCCCTATGTTAAAACATTTAACAGCCCTGTTAGAATCGTGGCGTCCGATATGTATCTCTTGGCTAGGCTGGGTAGCGGCTGTAAAGATGTCTTTGCTTCCAAAACTTGCTTTATTTATATAGAGTCCTCCTGATCCCTATTCCCTCATATTATCACTGAATTATCCAGTCACGAGTGTCCAAATATATATGGGGTCCCACTAGACCTAGGGTTTCAAAAACTATACTACTTCGTAGTAAGCTCAAGGGGGGGTTGGGTCTGCCTAACTTTTTGAGATATAATCACGCTGCCCAGCTGACCCAGATTACACTATACCATGTACAAAATGAAATCCCACTCTGGGTCAGTTTGGAAGCCATCGACCTACATCCTCTCAAAATATCTAACCTACTATGGTTACCCCCTACGACCCGAGGTCCAATCAGTAACCCCATAACTGGACACTCCCTTAAGTTATGGGATAAACTCCGAGGTCCTTTTAAGTTACAATCCCCTCATTCCCCGTTACTTTCGTATCTGGGTCATCCAAAATTTTACCCAGCCCAAGTTAACCCTAACTCATTCCAACTCTGGCTTAGGGCGGGACTATACCGCATTTGTGATTTTGCTTCTGGATCCACTATAAAATCGTTCTCATCCCTACAAAACCAAGCGGATATCCCCCCTACAGAAATCTTTAGATAGCTACAGATAACCCATTTTATTCAGACCACGATAGGCACTAACACCTCACTAGATGACCTTACCCCTTTTGAAGGGATTTGTAAATCTGACCCTCACGCCCCTGGTCTAATCTCCCTTTTATACGCTCACTTGACCTCTCCCCCAACCAGCCTACCCTCTTATGCTGCGCAGTGGTCCAAAGACCTCACATTAGATCTTGATGCAGAGGACTGGTCTGATATCTGGTCCAATACGAAAATATCATCGCAAAACGTAATCGCCCAAGAGGCTAATTACAAAGTACTCATGAGGTGGTACCTGGTTCCTGCCAGGATCTCCAAATTCCTTCCAAATTATCCAGCTACGTGTTTCCGAGGCTGTAATGAGCGGGGTACACATATGCATATACGGTGGACATGCTCAATAGTACAGGAATTTTGGGCTGTGATATTCCAAATGGCCTCCACCCTATTCCAACATAGCATTGAACCTGATCCGGCTTTAGCACTGTTGAATCGTATTCCCACAGATCTCACCAGATTCCAGACCCGTCTCCTCCTTCAGCTTACAACAGCAGCTAAGCAGACGATTGCTAGGGCCTGGAAAACCCCAAAACTCCCTCTAGCTGAGGTCAAAAATAGGGTCACTCAAGCAATGATCCACAGTAAAATAGAAGCAACGATCCTCGATAAGATTCCCCAACATCTTAAAATCTGGAATCCTTGGATTGAACACTTTCTTCCCCCAGATTTTGATAAGCACCTTTTAAAACCTTAACCAGATCAGGTTCATTCTTGACAGACTTTTCGACACTTTGGGGGCTCGCGCATCCCCCCCGACCATTCCCCTCCCTCTCCCCATCTTACTCTAATGTCTCCTCATCTCTTCTGAACCTACCACTTTCCTGACTCTCTCTTTTCTACTTACTATCCCTCTTAAGATTATATCAATGGTAATATTATATTCAAATAACAAAAGGTCAACTAGAATTTGACTCTATACATGTTCGCTGACGAACCTTTTATGCGAATATATAAATCCTTCGATAATGCTTTTGCTCTCTTTTTGTTGTTTTGTTTATTAGTTGTAAATGTAACAGTTATAATTAACCCGCAACCATCTCTGCGGAAATTTAAGTCTCTAGACTTCTGGTTTACGACATATTTCTGAAATTTGATGTATACTTGATGACTCAGGAGAAAAATATGTATAAATCTCAATGTTAAATGATGCACAAATATTGCCTGTTGAATTTTATGTCTTCTTTTCAATAAAAATTTTTTGAACGAAAAAAATATCTTTAATAATATAGAATAAAATACATGTGAAATCTACACATGACAAGAGTGCGCAACAAGTATCACATGAAAAACAAAAACAAACAACTGTGTACATGAGCGTCATACAATGTAAATGCCCTAATGCCCGACACATTTCCGGTATGAAGTGTTCAGACACCTTTGTCAGGGGCTGAGGGTTCGACAAGTTTTTTTACATGTATATTGGTTCTAAAATACAAAGAGATATGTCAGACAATACATATAATCGGAGTGTAAATAGTGTTAAAAAGAGAGACAATTAACCATATGCACAAGATGTAATGTAGTATGGATGGATAGACATAAGGGGAAGAAGAGTACATACTTGGACAATAAGTATACACATACCCAGTTTGATGGTTCCATGTAATAAGCAGGCACAAAGGATACAGAATCCATGATAGTATTGCGTGGCTGTCAGACTATAAAAAAGTGGGCCAACTCTTTGGTGCGTACTGTCTGCAATATCTGCATGGTAAAGGAGAAAAATGACGGGAAAAAACGCCCAAAGCATTCACAGGAGTGAGTGGAAGAAAAAAAAAAAAAGGAAAAAACACAAAAATAAAAGAATAAATAAATAAAAAACAAAAGGCAATATATAATATAATATAGATATGAATATGCATGAGTCTATGGGTGGTAAAAATAATATGGTGGACAAAAACATGGCCCACAATAGGTATCCTTACACTCATAGAAGGAGAAAAAGATAACCTATGGGATGAACGGGGGCCAACAGGGGACTCAAAGAAAGAGCAAAAAGAATGTATCTACAAAAGACAGCAACAGAGTGGATGTGTTCAAAAAGAACCCCAAACAGAAAAGAAGAGGAGAAGACGTACCAACCCTATGGGAAATGCCAATGTAGTACCCACAGAAAAGTGGGGGACAACTAGTCACTGGAGCCTAGAATGCTAGCTGAGTGACCAAGGGAGAAATATCCAGAAGTCCCTGGAGCGGTGTATCCTGCGTATACCAATGCATAAGGTAAATATCATGTAAGGTAAGGTTTAAATATATAGTCAAGTCCCCAGGGTAGCAAGCCTACTTACACGCTGTCTAGCGTGTATCAAGCTGCAGCCTGGTCCGTGCCTGAGATAGAGTGATTCGCCTCCTGTATTAGTATACTGATGTGTGACGCCGGCGCATGCGCCCCGGTGTGTATAGCCATAATTGGTGTGGGGAAGGAGGCCGGCGTGTGCAAGCATCACTCCCACTGACGTTGTCAGTGGTGGAAGGCAGTGTTCCTGGAGTGCCCGGATCAGCTGAAAGAAAAAGGAGGGGCCATAATGGTGTGGCTCCTCCAAGTAGAAATAGAGCGCTCATTCATAGATCCCATTAACCGACTCAATAGAAGAACTGGTGGAGTGCCTATAAGCGCAATATCAATGAGAAATAAGGAAAAAGATGACAAGAATAAAAAAGTAAGAAAGTGTATAGTGTGTCCACAAAAAAGATAGGTATGGAACCACTTATGCAACGAGAGGTTGGCCCAATCAATTGACGCCATCTAGTGGAGGTAAATAAATACAGCAGCCAAGCTTATTTCACATAAAAACATCCTCAATCTGGATATGTTCTCTGGGGCGCATATCCAGCAGGGTATCAGTAGAAAAAAATATATAGCTATCCATGTATAATTACTAAAAAGTCAACCGATATGAACAAAAATAATATCCAATGGGCTATTGCTAACACAAAAACAAATGACAAACCCTGCATGTATAAGGTCCCAGAGGTATATGGACCATAGAATGTGAATATTCACAAAACTTTTGATTAATGTCTGTTCCTACCTCTCCCTTAATTAATCCATCCATCATTTAAGTAGTACTATAGTTTCTCAAGCGGGGACCTAAAAATAAATCATAGCCAAAGAGGAATTGGGAAATGCAAAAAAGAGGAGAGAAGGGGGTAAATTTGGTTAAGGGTTGCAATAGTGGGTAGAGAAACCCCAAGGTGTTGTGGGTGTTTACCACTATGGCAGAACCAAAGAAAGGGGGAATGTTGTGGCCAAGTCAACTCCCGATATTTTCATCCCTGACCCTCCCATGTTCCAGATCCAAGTTCCCTCCAAGAATGGCCGATAACTGATGCATTAATTTAGGCCTGGTGGTGATGTGGCTTGTAAGGCCACTATCCACCTGGTCTCTTTTTGTAGTAGGATCTTGTCCCAATCACCCCCCCTACTACTGGGATGCACTCGATCAAGTACCAGAAATTTGATTTTAGGAAAATTTCTTTGGTGTATGTCTCGGGAATGTCTGCCTAGGAGTAAATCAGGATTGCAAGTACGCATGCCAGTTATATGTCTACCCATCCACACGTGTAGTTCCAGCTTTGTTTTGCCCACATAAAAGCAACCACATGGGCATGTCAACAGATAGAAAACCCCATGTGTGCAACAATTTGCAAAATGGGAAGGTCTGTATTTTTGTCCATTAGGTAATATGACATTTTTGTCGATGTTCATAAACTGGCATTTGGGACAACCTCCACATGTGAAAGTTCCCAAACGTTTACATGGATCCCCTCTAAACTCACCCGTGTATTCACTTGTGACTAGTTTATCCCTGAGGGATTTAGTGCGCTTAAATGTAATGAGAGGGTCCTTGGGGATAAACTGGTTCAGTATGGGATCAATGAGGAGAATATGCCAATGTTTTTGCAGAATGATTCTCAGGGCTTTGTGTTGTTTGCTGAAAGTGGTAATGATTCTAGTTGGTGCTTGTTGGAGGGTGTCAGATCCTCTTTTTGGGTTATCCTGAAGTAAGCTTTGTGTTTTTTTCTCTCGCCCTCCTGAAAGCCTTTTTCAGACAGGTGTGAGAGTAACCACGTTGAAGCAATCTCATTTATAGTTTTTTTGCTTCCATGAGAAACATGTTCTCATCGGAGCAATTTCTCCGAATTCGAAGATATTGTGTATAGGGGATAGATTTGATCAATGGTGCAGGGTGGAAACTGGTTGTGTGCAAGATAGTATTTCCAGCTGTTTCTTTATGGTATAATGTGCTGGTAAGTTGGCCGTCTGAGCCCTTAAATATAGTAACATCCAGGAATGTAATTCTTTGGGGGTCACATGTCATGGTAAATTTCAAATTGAAATCATTCTTCCCCATGGCTGTCATACAATCATTGAGGTCATTCAGTGACCCATTCCATATGAAAAAAATGTCGTCTATAAACCTGTACCAAATAAGTATTTGGTCTACAAACGGAGCCTCCGAGGATAAAAAAAATATTCTCCCATTCCCCCAGATACAGGTTTGCGTATGATGGGGCACAGCATGTCCCCATCACCACCCCCTGTATCTGGAGGAAATGGGAGCCATTAAATGCAAATGCATTATGCAACAGAATGATATACAGCGCTCACAAGATAAATAGATGTAAAGGTCTCTTGTCTTTATCTGACTGTGAAATAAAATATCCCACAGTTTCAACTCCCTTCTGATGTGGAATGGAGCAATACAGTGCCTCCACATCCACAGTGACCAGAATCGAGTTTGGTGGGACACATAGGTTTTCTAAGTTTTTTAACAACTGGGATGTGTCCCTGATGTAGGAGGGTAAACTGGTAACTAGTGGGCGCAGTTGTTCGTCAATATATTTACTGAGGTTCTCCGTGATGCTCCCCCTCCCGGAGACAATTGGTCTCCCAGGGGGGTTGTTGAGATCCTTGTAGATCTTTGGGAGGCTGTAGAAAGTCGGGATTTTGGAATGACTAGTACAAATGAATTCCCATGATTGTTGGGTAATGATGTTATCTAAATATGCCTGATCTACTAAAGAAAATAATTCATTATCAAACTTTTCAATTGTTATTTTAGAGATTGGTTGATACCATTCTCTGTTGGATAATATCTTGTTACACATACATACATACTGGGAGTTATTCATAATCACAATATTCCCCCCTTTATCGGAGGGTTTAATTGTTAATTGATGTTGATTACTTAATGATATAAGTGCCTTTCTTTCCATATCGGACAAGTTGTCTGGTGATTGGTCCTTCATTTTTAAGTTTTTAATCTCCCTAGATATCATTGCTATAAATGCTTTCAAATTGGAGTTCGAGTTTAGAGATGGAAATTTGTTGGATTTTTTCTTTAATAGGGACTTTCCTTGAATTCCCCCTACAGTTGGAGTGGTATGCATAGCTAGCAATGATTCAATGTCTATATCATCAATAAGTTCTTTCTGTTCCTGATCTTCCAATAGGGAGACCAAGTCCTCAATTGCTTGGTTTTAAGTGAATATTCATTTACTTGTTTCGGTTTGGCATACAGGCTCTTTAAAATTAGTTTGTGTGCAAACAAGTGTAGATCTTTAATGGTTTCAAAGGTATCCATATTGGAAGATGGATAAAAAGTGAGGCCCTTGCTTAATAAGGCCATTTCATCAACAGACAACTGATAATCTGATAAATTAATGATATTTAAGGCTGTACCTCCCATTGGATCCAATGCCGACTGTCAATACCTCTCTGCGGGTCCATCCCTGGCAGAAGCCAGGGAGGGATCCGCAGATGAACAACCCTGCCCAGGGGGGCCACCACGTGAGTTTCCTATCCTACTTACGTGCTCAGGAGGAAGTTGTGTTGGTGGTGTAGCTTCGGTTATATGTCTCTTTCTGTTGGTGGTGAGTGCCATTTTTGTTTCCTTTGTTTCCTGGAGGCTTTTCCAGAGGTCTGTGAGCATGTGGAGGAAAGAGAATTTAGAGATGAATTAGAACCCCTAATATTGTTATGGTTTTTTATTCGGGGCTTGGAATTGTTTTTCCGCTGTTGGCGTCCTTGTGGATTGTGTTGTTGCCAACGATATGCCTTCCCTTCATTAAATGCTATTTTATCCCTCCAAAATTTTTGTTCTTTGGTAGTGATTGATTCCTTAACCACTCTGTCAATATGGCTTTTGATACATTCTTCCTGTTCTCCATATGTGGAGATATCTTTAAATGGTTCTAATTTATTGTATATTCCTTCAATCTCTTTTTTAAGGACAGTGATTCTTTTTCGGTATTCCTCGATTAGCAAATGCATCATTGTTTTAGTGCATTGTTGGAGATTATTCTCCCAGCATTTTTTAAAAGTGATATCTAAATTGTCTAATGTAGGAAAAATTTGAACCCTTGATCCAAGGGGATTAATATCCTCCTGGATATAGTGCTCAAAGTTCTCAATTTGCCAAAAGAGGTAAACTTTATTTTCCACTAGGGTTTTCAATTGGAGAAAGAGGGAGTTAATTTCTGACCCTCTTGCTTCCCTCTGTCCATGTTCTCTATATTGTCCCATGAGTGTATAAAACTCTTTTCCTTTAAACATGTTTGGGGATGAAAGACTGGCAAATATTTTATATAACCGTTTACCTCCAATGTAGTCCCCTGACAATCTCTAAGTAGATATAACCAAGACAAAAAACAGTTAAAATAAAACGAAACACAAAATGGAAAGTGTGAAGCAATTGAATAAATCACCAATGATATTGCATCCTTGTCAGATAATCATTGTGTATATATAAATGGCCCAATGATATTCCTAGATGCCGATAATAGACTGCTACATCAGAGGGCTATAAATCATTGTACAAAAAAAGAGTATGACAAATACTCTGACAACTGTAAAAGTTTGAAATGGTGGGAGTCTCAACAAAATGGGGGGTCGGGTATTTACTACCCAAGGAAACTAGAGAACTAGAGAACTTCTTACTTTTTTATTCTTGTCATCTTTTTCCTTATTTATCATTGATATTGCGCTTATAGGCACTCCACCAGTTCTCCTATTGAGTCGGGTAATGGGATCTATGAATGAGCCTCTATTTCTACTTGGAGGAGCCATACCATTGTGGCCCCTCCTTTTTCTTTCAGCTGATCCGTGCACTCCAGGAACGCTGCCTTCCACCACTGACAACGTCAGTGGGAGTGACACTTGCACGCGTCGGCCTCCTTCCCCACAACAATTATGGCTGTACACACCAGGGCACATGCGCCGGTGTCACACACCAGTATACTAATACAGGAAGCAAATCACTCTGTCTCAGGCATGGGCCAGGCTGCAGCACGATACACACTAGACAGCGATATGTTAAGTAGGCTTGCTACCCTGGGGACTTGACTATATATTCAAACCTTACCTTATATGATATTTACCTTATGCATTGGTATACGCAGGATACACGGCTCCAGGGACTTCTGGATATTTCTCCCTTGGTCACTCAGCTAGCATTCTAGGCTCCAGTGACTAGTTGTCCCGCACTTTTCTGTGGGTACTACATTGGCATTTCCCATAGGGTCGGTACGTCTTCTCCCCTTCTTTTCTGTTTGGGGTTCTTTTTGAACACATCCACTCTTGCTGTCTTTTGTAGATACATTCTTGTTGCTCTTTCTTTGAGTCCCCTGTTGGCCCCCCGTTCATCCCATAGGTTATCTTTTTCTCCTTCTATGAGTGTAAGGATACCAATTGCAGGCAATGTGTTTTTGTCCACCATATTATTTTTACCACCCATAGACTCATGCATATTCATATCTATATTATATTATATATTCCCTTTTGTTTTTTATTTATTTATTCTTTTATTTTTGTGTTTTTTCCTTTTTTCTTTTTTCTTCCACTCACTCCTGTGAATGCTTTGGGGCGTTTTTTCCCCTCATTCATTTTTCTTCTTTACCATGCAGATATTGCAGACAGTACGCACCAAAGAGTTGGCCCACTTTTTTATAGTCTGACAGCCACGCAATACTATCACGGATTCTGTATCCTTTGTGCCTGCTTATTACATGGAACTATCAAACTGGGTATGTGTATACTTATTGTCCAAGTATGTACTCTTCTCCCCCTTATGTCTATCCATCCATACTACATTACATCTTGTGCATATGGTTAATTGTCTCTCTTTTTAACACTATTTACACTCCGATTATATGTATTGTCTGACATATCTCTTTGTATTTTAGAACCAATATACATGTAAAAAAACTTGTCGAACCCTCAGCCCCTGACGAAGGTATCTGAACACTTCTTCCCGGAAAAGCATCGGGCATTAGGGCATTTACATTGTATGACGCTCATGTACACAGTTGTTTGCTTTTGTTTTTCATGTGATACTTGTGCATTCTTGTCATGTGTAGATTTCACATGTATTTTATTCTATATTATTAAAGATATTTTTTAACACAATATTGAGTGGATGGTCCATCAAAGTCCCACCTGAGGGGGTGTTTTTTCCTTTGCTCCTATGTACAGGGATGGGACCACCACACTCCATGTGACATGATGGGAGCCTCTTTCTTTTTTCTCTAGTTACCTTGGGTAGTAAATACCCGACCCCCCCCCCCCCCTTTTTATTGAGACTCCCACCATTTCAAACTTTTACAGTTGTCAGAGTATTTGTCATACTCTTTTTTTGTACAATAATTTATAGCCCTCTGATGTAGCAGTCTATTATCGGCATCTAGGAATATCATTGGGCCATTTATATATACACAATGATTATCTGACAAGGATGCAATATCATTGGTGATTTATTCAATTGCTTCACACTTTCCATTTTGTGTTTCGTTTTTTGTTAACTGTTTTTTATCTTGGTTATATCTAGTCGGAGATTGTCAGGGGACTACAGTGGAGGTAAACGGTTATATAATATATTTCCCAGTCTCTCATCCCCAAACATGTTTAAAGGAAAAGAGTTTGATACACTCATGGGACAATATAGAGAACATGGACAGAAGGAAGCAAGGGGGTCAGAAATGAACTCTTTCTCCAATTGAAAACCCTAGTGAAAAATAAAGTTTCCCTCTTTTGGCAAATTAAGAACTTTGAGCACTATATCCAGTAGGAAATGAATCCCCTTGGATTAAGGGTTCAAATTTTTCCTACATTAGACAATTTAGATATCACTTTTAAAAAACGCTGGGAGAATAATCTCCAACAATGCACTAAAACAATGATGCGTTTGCTAATCGAGGAATACCGAAAAAGAATCACTGCCCTTGAAAAAGAGATTGAAGGTATATAAACTAAATTAGAACCATTTAACGATATCTCCACATATGGAGAATAGGAAGAACGTATCAAAAGCCATATTGACACAGTGGTTAAGGAATCAATCACTACCAAAGAACAAAAATTTTGGAGGGATAAAATAGCATTTAATGAAGGGAAGGCATATCATTGGCAACAACACAATCCACAAGGACGCCAACAGCGTAAAAACAATTCCAAGCCCCGAATAAAAACCATAACAATATTAGGGGTTCTAATTCATCTCTAAATTCTCTTTCCTCCACATGCTCACAGACCTCTGGAAAAGCCTCCAGGAAACAAAAATGGTGCTCACCACCAACAGGATGGAGCAGCAAGAGAATATAACCGAAGCTACACCACCAACACAACTTCCTCCTATGGTGATGGGTATTGAGCAGGTAAGTAGGATAGGAAACTCACGTGGTGGCCCCCCTGGGCAGGGTTGTTCATCTGCGGTTCCCTCCCTTGCTTCTGCCAGGGATGGACCCGCAGAGAGGTATTGACAGTTGGCATTGGATCCGATGGGAGGTACAGCCTTAAATATCATTAATTTATCGGAAATATCAGTTGTCTGTTGATGAAATGGCCTTATTAAGCAAGGGCCTCACTTTTGGTCCATCTTCCAATATGGATACCTTTGAAACCATTAAATATCTACACTTGTTTGCACGCAAACTAATTTTAAAGAGCCTGTATGCCAAACCGAAACAAGTGAATGAATATTTACTTAATGAAAACTAAGCAATTGAGGACTTAGTCTCTCTATTGGAAGATCAGGAACAGAAAGAACTTATTGATGATATAGACATTGAATCATTGCTAACTATGCATACCACTGCAACCATAGGGGGAATTCAAGGAAAGTCCCTATTAAAGAAAAAATCCAATAAATTTCCATCTCTAAACTCAAACTCCAATTTGAAAGCATTTATAGCAATGACATCTAGGGAGATTAAAAACTTAAAAATGAAGGACCAATCACCAGACAACTTGTCCAATATGGAAAGAAAGGCACTTATATCATTAAGTAATCAATATCAATTAACAATTAAACCTTCTGATAAAGGGGGAATATTGTAATCATGAATAACTCCCAGTATGTACGTATGTGTAACAAGATATTATCCAACAGAGAATGGTATCAACCATTCTCTAAAATAACAATTGAAAAGTTTGACAATGAATTATTTTCTTTAGTAGATCAGGCATATTTCGATAACATCATTACCCAACAAACATGGGAATTCATTCGTACAAGTCATCCCAAAATCCCGACTTTCAACAGCTTCCCAAAGATCCACAAGGATCTCAACAACCCCCTTTGGAGACCAATTGTCTCCGAGAGGGGGAGTGTGACAGACCTAGCCGGGAGAGAGACTTTTGGAGGGGACTTAATGCTAGCCTCTTGCCGATCGATCGTGGGCCCTGGCATTTGGGGGAATGGTGCTTTTTGTGAGCTGTGTGCCTGGGGACCCTTGAGGTGGTATTACTGTGGATTCGGGTCCTGGTCCCCCACTCTGGGGACCCTGCATTTGCCATATTAGAAATAGTGGCTGATTCATAATGCTGGGACAAATACTGTTAGGAGATGCTGATGTCAACTCCAGCTGCCTGTCTGTTGCTTGCTAGAATGTGTATTGTAAATAAGTCTCTAGTACGGGATCTAAGAGTCATTAAATCCCCATTGTTGTTTGTGTTAATTAACTCTGCTTTTGTGATAATGTTGATTGGGTTTTCTGAGCTACAAGGCCTAAAGGTCATGTGATATAAATGAGAAGCTGCGCTGACCGAATAAAAATATGTGAACAATGTGATGAATAGCAGCTAGCATACAAACAAACCAAGTCGCATCAAATACATAAAAAATACGTGCAGCGCTAACCAAAAGTATGTGAAAAAGTGTGTCAAATATAAATAAATGAATCGGTGACTTGAAAGCAACTATAAATAATGTTACTCAACACAATACATACTTATGAGGTGTATAAGAATGTCCAAAAGAAATATACTAAGTGTAGGAATGTCCAGAAGCAATGTGTTAAGCTCTGCAGACTAGAGCCAAAAGACCAGAGTCAATAAGTGTAAGTAGAAGGAGTCTTCTCAGACAGAGGGGGTGCTAGGACACAGGATGTTGACTGAAGACTGGAATACACAGCAATCACAGGCAACACGTCATAAACATCTAGAGTTAGATACTCTTACCAGATCCAGGGGGACATATCTGCCATATAGCAGTACGTCTATCAGAGCTTGTGGAGATGGCCTCCCATGAACTCTCCCCAGAGGTTCTCCCTATGGTCACGATCTCCGATAGGCAAGGTTAACACTTGGGTCACGGTCACCGATAGCCAGGACAGTCACCAGTGGGGGTTGTCAGCTCACTCGCACACTCTCTGATTCCAGGCAGGTTCAAGAGATCAAAAGAAACCCATCGTGGATGAAATCATGGAGGAAAAAGAAAAAAAGGGGCTCCATATGGCGTAGGTCAAAAATTAAAGGGATTTATTGAATAAAAAACCTTACAGAGTAAAAAGTGATCACTGAATAAAAATGAATGGCAACGTGGGAAGCTAAAACGCCCTATGCGTTTCGACTAAAGAGCCTTCAACTGGAGCCCCAGTTGAAGGCTCTTTAGTTGAAACGCGTTTTTTTGGTTAGTGCTGCACGTATTTTTTATGTATTTGATGGCCTAAAGGGCATGTCTGAGTCATCTAGGCTATCTAAAGGGATTAGTTAATTAGCCCATGTTAATTAGGTTTCTGGTCACAGGTGTATGTTCAGAGTAATATGAGCCGGAGGTACGCACCTCCTCTTTTATTGTATAAAAGAGCCTGTATTTTGTCAATAAAGGAGATTCCTATTTGAACTTACATACAGCCTGCCTGGTGTTTGTTCTGAGCTATCACAACTGGGTTAGAATGGCACATAGCTGTAGTTCTAATCCCGGAGCATCGGATGACCGAACAATCAGATGTTGCGATCTGCAATTTGATTCTATAGCAGCAGAGGAGTGTCGGGAGAGTGGAACCGAGCGAGCAAAGGGGCTCGTTATATTGGTTGGCAACCGTGGGATTTGCTCTCCAGTTACTGGGACACTCCAAACCAGCCTGCAGGAGAGCCTCACTGAAAGACTTACTTGAGAGCCGTGGAGGGAATGGTGGGATCATGCTTCCTTGCCGTGAACACATCCAAACCATCACCTGGATCCAAGGTCCAGATAGCAGGAGAGGAGAGGTACAGATACCAGCCACCATGGAAGAGGAATTCAGAAGGAGGTTGCGAGAGATGCAGATACAGCACAGAGGACCAGTATCAGAGCAGGTCCTGCTAGGATGGTTTGATTCTATCCGCTGCGAACTCTGGAAGGAAGAGCTAGCCCATGAGCAGCAAAACCAGGGAAAAGTTCTCCCCTCCATCCATGTAAGGTACTGGTCGCAGTATGAAGTGCGAATGCTGTTATTGGGGGAACAGCCGAACCAGGAGTGGACAGCTGAGTTAAGCAGGCTGATCCGGGCAGAAATGCGGTTGGACGAGAGCTACAGAGCCCTCCAGTGGTATGTAGCCCAAGTGTGCCCGTGGACAGCGGATGACAGCCCCGCGGAAGACTTCGACTATGATGGCCTGGGATTGTTGTACTGGAGGCTGTCCAGGGACCCTGACTTTGGGAGTGATCGGGAGTGGTGTTTGGAGGAAATAATGGAGCACAGAGAGTGAAGACTGAATGTCTCGGAAGTGCACTGGGCACATGAAGATTTGGAGTTTCTGGCCATTCAGGAATGGGAGCTTGAGATGGCCTACAGACAGCTGCTAGACTCCGCTCAGCAGCAGGGTGGGGCTCCCTTTGCCTGGGACTATCAGGAAATACCAGTTGACAACTCTGAAATCCTGGCTGAAGAGTTGACAATGTGGCAGAGTAACAGTGTGCTTTGCCAACCTGCCCCCACAGCTAGGGAGGCGGGGGTCTTATGGCGGATGCAGCAAGTGCTGACTGACCTTGATGATCCTGTTTCTGCATGGGATGATCTTGGATGGAGGAATGTGCCTGTCCAGCAGCATGCCAGAGAATCGGCAGTGGAAAATCTGAAGATTGCCGTCCCCAAACCTGAAGTGCTGACAACAGGGCAGAGCTCTGCTAACCTCTGCCCAGCACTGATAGCATCTTCTGGGTTCCACGGAGAGGGGATGGTGAACCTTTATCCCCAGACACTAGTTGCAGAGACAGGGGATTTGATAGACTTTTCTGCTGAGGAAGAACAACCTGGTGAGCCTCCAGCAGAAGAAGAGCTGTTATTAGGGTCAAACTTCACTGTGCTCTGCCCAGCACAAATAGCATCTTCTGGGTTCCACGGAGAGGAGATGGTGAACCTTTATCCCCAGACACCAGTTGCAGAGACAGGGGATTTGGATTTGATAGACTTTTCTGCTGAGGAAGAACAACCTGGTGAGCCTCCAGCAGAAGAAGAGCTGTTATTAGGGCCAAACTTCACTGTGCTCTGCCCAGCACCAACAGAAGTATCTGTGAAGTTACAAGGAACTTCCCCAGCTGAAGTGCTGGCAACCGGACAAAGGGTCCAAGATCTCTGCCCTACACCTGCAGCGGTTCCGGAGGCTCAGGGTGAGAAGGAGGTGGTCACTTCCCAGCAGCAGATCAAGATACAGGGGGAGAAGGGAGAGAAGGTGTTCGTTGTCCCTCCCCAACAGTTGGCCAGGGTGAAGGAAGTGGTCTTTCCTCCCCAGCAAAGATCCGTGCACCTGGGAGACAGTACCACAGACATATCGTCCCAACATCCAGATGAGGGAATGGAAAAGGAAGCAGCCGGCTCACCTCCCCAATGGCAGCTACACAGTTTGGGAGTGGAGGAAGCCAGCCTCCTGCCCCAACAGTTAGCCGGAGCAGATGGTGTGGGGTTTCCAGCAGAAGGGCTGGCAACAGGGCCGAATACTGCTGTACTCTGCCCTCAACTAACAGAGGATGGATTTCCTGTGAAGGTGGATGGGACTTCAGTCTCCACCTGTATAACCCGGGGATGCTGGGCAGTTGGCCCAGATCCCCAACAGCATGACGGAGTGAGCCCAGACACCCTGTCTTCTTTCCAGCCGCAGAAAGGACTCCAGGGAGAAGGGCCAGTCCAGGCCTCTCCCCAGCAGCAGATATGTTCTCTGAGAGAGGCAGAGGTTGGCTGGGTGAGTAATGCTTTGTTTGGAACAATTTGTTTGGGGTACTGTGTGGGTACAGGCATTAGAGGACTGGAACTACTGACTAACTTCGGAGTCAACCCGTCTGGGGTCTCCTCCTGTGTTAGTCTCCTGCCGAAAGGGGAGAAATGTGACAGACCTAGCCGGGAGAGAGACTTTTGGAGGGGACTGAATGTTAGCCTCTTGCCGATCGATCGTGGGCCCTGGCATTTGGGGAACGGTGCTCTTTGTGAGCTGTGTGCCTGGGGATCCTTGAGGTGGTATTACTGTGGATTCGGGTCCTGGTCCCCCAGGACACACAGACTCTGGGGACCCTGGATTTGCCATATTAGAAATAGTGGCTGATTCATAATGCTGGGACAAATACTGTTAGGAGATGCTGATGTCAATTCTAGCTGCCTGTCTGTCTGTTGCCTGCTAGAATGTGCATTGTAAATAAGTCTCTAGTATGTGATCTAAGAGTCATTAGATCCCCATTGTTGTTTGTGTTAATTAACTCCGCTATTGTGATAATGTTGATTGGGTTTTCTGAGCTACAAGATGGCCAGTCTGGCCTAAAGGTCATGTCTGAGTCATCTAGGCTGTCTAAAGGGAGTAGTTAATTAGCCCATGTTAATTAGGTTTCTGGTCACAGGTGTATGTTCAGAGTAATATGAGCCGGAGATACGCACCTCCTCTTTTATTCTATAAAAGAGCCTGTGTTTTTCAATAAAGGAGATTCCTGTTTGAACTTACATACAGCCTGGTGTTTGTTCTGAGCTATCACAACTGGGTTAGAATGGCACATAGCTGTAGTTCTAATCCAGGAGCATCGGATGACCGAACAATCAGATGTTGCGATCTGCAATTTGATTCTATAGCAGCAGAGGAGTGTCGGGAGAGTGGAATCGAGCGAGCAAGGGGCTCGTTACAGGGAGCATCACGGAGAACCTCAGTAAATATATTGATGAACAACTGCGCCCACTAGTTACCAGCTTACCCTCCTACATCAGGGACACATCCCAGTTGTTAAAAAACTTAGAAAATCTATGTGTGCCACCAACTTGATTCTGGTCACTGTGGATGTGGAGGCACTGTATTGCTCCATTCCACATCAGAAGGGAGTTGAAACTGTGGGACATTTTATTTCACAGTCAGATAAAGACGAGAGATCTTTACATCTATTTATCTTGCGAGCGCTGTATTTCATTCTGTTGCATAATGCATTTGCATTTAATGGCTCCCATTTCCTCCAGATACAGGGGGTGGCGATGGGGACATGCTGTGCCCCATCGTACGCAAACCTGTATCTGGGGGAATGGGAGAATACTTTTTTATCCTCAGAGGCTCTGTTTGTAGACCAAATACTTATTTGGTACAGGTTTATAGACAACATTTTTTTCATATGGAATGGGTCACTGAATGACCTCAATGATTGTATGACGGCCATGGGGAATAATGATTTCAATTTGAAATTTACCATGAAGTGTGACCCCCAAAGAATTACATTCCTGGATGTTACTATATTTAAGGGCTCAGATGGCCAACTTACTAGCACATTATAGCTGGTAAGTTGGCATTATAGCATTATAGAAACAGCTGGAAATACTATCTTGCACGCAACCACCCTGCACCATTGATCAAATCTATCCCCTATACACAATATCTTCGAATTCGGAGAAATTGCTCCGATGAGAACATGTTTCTCATGGAAGCAAAAAAACTACAAATGAGATTGCTTCAACGTGGTTACTCTCCCACCTGTCTGAAAAAGGCTTTCAGAAGGGCGAGAGAAAAAACCAGACAAAGCTTCAGGATAACCCAAAAAGAGGATCTGACACCCTCCAACAAGCACCAACTAGAATCATTACCACTTTCAGCAAACACAAAGCCCTGAGAAACATTCTGCAAAAACATTGACATATTCTCCTCATTGATCCCATACTGAACCAGTTTATATCCAAGGACCCTCTCATTACGTTTAAGCGCACTAAATTCCCCAGGGATAAACTAGTCACAAGTGAATACACGGGTGAGTTTAGAGGGGATCCATGTAAACGTTTGGGAACTTTCACATGTGGAGGTTGTCCCAAATGCCAGTTTATGAACATCGACAAAAATGTCATATTACCTAATGGACAAAAATACAGACCTTCCCATTTTGCAAATTGTTGCACACATGGGGTTGTTGACATGCCGATGTGGTTGCTTCTATGTGGGCAAAACAAAGCTGGAACTACACATGCGGATGGGTAGACATATAACTAGCATGCGTACTTGCAATCCTGATTTACCCCTAGGCAGACATGCCCGGGAATACACCAAGGAAATTTTCCTAAAATCAAATTTCTGGTACTTGATCGAGTGCATCCCAGTAGTAGGGGGGGGGTGATTGGGACAAGATCCTACTACAAAAAGAGACCAGGTGGATAGTGGCCTTACAAGCCACGTCACCACCAGGTCTAAATGAATGCATTCGTTATCGGCCATTCTTGGAGGGATTTACATCTGGAACATGGGCGGGTCAGGGATGAAAATATCGGGAGTTGACTTGGCCACAACATTCCCCCTTTCTTTGGTTCTGCCATAGTGGTAGACACCCACAACACCTTGGGGTTTCTCTACCCACTATTGCAACCCTTTACAAATTTACCCCCTTCTCTCCTCTTTTTTGCATTTCCCAATTCCTCTTTGACTATGATCTATTTTTAGGTCCCCTCTTGAGAAACTATACTACTACTTAAATGATAGATGGATTAATTAAGGGAGAGGTAGGAACAGACATTAATCAAACGTTTTGTGAATATTCACATTCTATGGTCCATATACCTCTGGGACCTCATACCTGCAGGGTTTGTCATTTGTTTTTGTGTTAGCAATAACCCATTGGATATTATTTTTGTTCATATTGGTTGACTTTTTAGTATTTATACATGGATAGCTATATATTTTTTTCTACTGATACCCTGCCGGATATACGCCTCAGAGAACATATCCAGATTGAGGATGTTTTTATGTGAAATAAGCTTGGCTGCTGTATTTATTTACCTCCACTAGATGGCGTCAGACGATTGGGCCAACCTCTCGTTGCATAAGTGGTTCCATACCTATCTTTTTGTGGACACACTATACACTTTCTTACTTTTTTATTCTTGTGATCTTTTTCCTTATTTCTCATTGATATTGCGCTTATAGGCACTCCACCAGTTCTCCTATTGAGCCGGTTAATGGAATCTATGAATGAGCGCTCTATTTCTACTTGGAGGAGCCGTACCATTATGGCCCCTCCTTTTTCTTTCAGCTGATCCGTGCACTCCAGGAACGCTGCGTTTCACCACTGACAACGTCAGTGGGAGTGACACTTGCACACGCCGGCCTCCTTCCCCACACCAATTATGGCTGTACACACCGGGGTGCATGCGCCAGCGTCACACACCAGTATACTAAGGAAGCGAATCACTCTATCTCAGGCATGGATCGGGCTGCAGCACGATACACGTTAGACAGTGATATGTGTAAGTAGGCTTGCTACCCTGGGGACTTGACTATATATTCAAACCTTACCTTACATGATATTTACCTTATACATTGGTATACGCAGGATACACCGCACCAGGGACTTCTGGATATTTCTCCCTTGGTCACTCAGCTAGCATTCTAGGCTCCAGTGACTAGTTGTCCCCCACTTTTCTGTGGGTACTACATTGGCATTTCCCATAGGGTTGGTACGTCTTCTCCCCTTCTTTTCTGTTTGGGGTTCTTTTTGAACACATCCACTCTGTTGCTGTCTTTTGTAGATACATTCTTGTTGCTCTTTCTTTGAGTCCCCTTTTGGCCCCCGTTCATCCCATTGGTTATCTTTTTCTCTTTCTATGAGTGTAAGGATACTTATTGCGATGTGTTTTTGTCCACCATATTATTTTTACCGCCTATAGACTCATGCATATTCATATGTATATTATATTATATATTCTCTTTTGTTTTTTATTTATTTATTCTTTTATTTTTGTGTTTTTTCCTTTTTTCTTCCACTCACTCCTGTGAGTGCTTTGGGGCGTTTTTTCCCATCATTCATTTTTCTCCTTTACCATGCAGATATTGCAGACAGTACCCACCAAAGAATTGGCCCACTTTTTTATAGTCTGACAGCCACGCAATACTATCACGGATCCTGTATCCTTTGTGTCTGCTTATTACATGGAACCATCAAACTGGGCATGTGTATACTTATTGTCCAAGTATGTACTCTTCTCCCCCTTATGTCTATCCATCCATACTACATTACATCTTGTGCACATGGCTAATTGTCTCTCTTTTTAACACTATTTACACTGTATTGTCTGACATATCTCTTTGTATTTTAGAACCAATATACATGTAAAAAAAGTTGTCGAACCCTCAGCCGCTGACGAAGGTATCTGAACACTTCATACCGGAAACGCATCGGGCATTAGGGTATTTACATTGTATGACGCTCATGTACACAGCTGTTTGTTTTTGTTTTGTACTTGTTGTGTTTTGTACTTGTTGTACTTTTTTTTTTTGTGTTTTGTACTTGTCGTGCACTGTTGTCATGTGTAGATTTCACATGTATTTTATTCTATATTATTAAAGATATTTTTACACAATATTGGATGTTCCATCAAAGTCCCACCTGAGGGGGTGTTTTTTCCTTTGTTCATTATCATTGAAGTGCATGAACCGCAAGATCTGCTCGTATCGTGTCCTGGTCATGGAGGCAGAGAACACAGGCATATGGTGAATTGGGTCAGTGGACCAATATGACCGCAACTCACTCTTTTTAGTTATGCCCATGTGGAGGGATAGGCCCAGGAAGGTCTTAAATTTGGAGACCGTAATATGTCTCCAATCTCTGGCAAGGGTCAACTGGGGATTAGTGGCAATGAGTTGACCAGCATACAATTGCTTTGGTCCACAATAGATCTATAGAGATCTTCCGTGAAAAACAGATAAAAATCAAGTGGCATAAAAAACTGTTTCCACCTGAATTCCAGGTTGGCCAGTGGAATTCTTCTTGGTGACTGTGGGACACTACTGTGCTAGCCACCTCACCAGCTTGAAATGCACTTATGGGACTCGCCACGTCACCAAGTGTTACCTCAGTGCTGGATGTATGACCAGGATGTACTAGGCCGCTGGTCCTCCATACGAGAGCCCTGCGGTTTTTGCACCTCAACGACAGCAGAAGAATGGGGTCGGGTACGCCTGACCTTGGCAGGGACCACTACTCCGTTGTCAGAGCTATCTGTCAGGGTGCCAGTGCTGTCTATCAGTTCATATTCTGAGCCTGAATGTGACAAATAGGTGAATTCTTTTCACTATCTGTCATGCTCAGAAACGTGTAGGGCTCTTCACTACTGTACCATCGATTTGACATTTTGGTCTCTAAATTTAATGGTACAGTAGTGAGACTCACATGAAAAAGAGCTCCTGACTGTCAGCGACTGCTTCGAACGCTACAAAAAAACTGTTAGCGGTCTCAAGGATCAGGCCTGTCTCTGCAAACGCTGCAGTTATGTGTTTTGCGTTTTGTAAGTGACAGTGATCAATTGATACTGCACTTGAGTGGGCTGGGCTGGGCGTAGGGGCTAAACGCAGGTGCTAGCAGGTATCTGGGCTGATCCCGCTAACACTGTTTTTTTGGGAACCCTAAACTGCTGGGGACACTAGTATAGATCTGATCATATCATATATTGATCCATTCAGACACTATAACACTAAGGGAGGTGTATGGGGTGTGCGTGGATGTTAGCGCTACTGGCACTAATCTGATGTTGCCTGGGGCAACGTAGACCCTATCTGACACTAAAACCTAACTGATATCACCTGCCGGGTAATCAGGGGGTTAAACCTTTATTTAGGTAATATACGGTGGGTGCCCTGGCGCTATAATAAAAAAAAAAATAGCTAACCAGCTTCACCCGTGACACTAATACAGAGGGGTTAAACCTTTATTAGGGGGGTCCCTAGACCTATCTGGGCCTACCACTAAGTACCCTAACACTGATTTTTGTCACTAATGACACCAGTACAGTGATCAAAAAAAAAATGAACACAGCACTGGGTGACAGTGACAGGGGGTGAAGGGGTTAACTGGGGGGAGATTAGGGGGTGACAAGTGTACCTACCTGAACTGGTGTCAGTGTAGTGTTGGTGCACTTACTCCTGAGATGTCTTCTCTCCTCTCTCTGGAACGAAAAGACTTCCATGAGGAGAGATGACATAATTTCCCCTGCTGTGTTTACACTTACACATGCAGGGGAAGGATTTCGTTTGCCAGGACTGATCACCAGGTCCAGGCCAGAAACCATTGGCCTGGGCCTGGAGATTGATCGGTTCTGAAGCGAATCTGATCGACGCGGCTGCCTAGGGGGCGCGCACGCGTGATGTATAGCTACAACACTTCGCCCAGCCGGGCCAACCTGCCTCAGTTTAACTGCGGCGGCTGGTCTGGAACTGGTTAAGTGTTACCTTGAATCCCTGGTACATTTATAGAAAATCTGAAGGTATAGTTATAGTATAATGGTAAGTTCAATACTCATCTTACAACTGTAGTAAAAAGCATAATCCAGTAACATGTCCAATGTTCTCTAGCTTTTTGTATAATGTTTTATGTTGTTTTATTACAACAAACATCTAAAGTTATACCATTTAATTAAAAGGGTAGTTGTACAGCAATTATGGCTGTAATATGGACTTTCAGCAACAATCCTTTATTAGATATAGGTATACAGATGCCATTTCCCCAAGATATCAGTGCACTAGGACTAAAAAATCCCCTAAAGCAATAAAAAACGGACCTCATCTGCTGGAATAACTCTGTTTCCTAGCAGGAAGACATATACATTGCACTTTAATTACATGCAAGAATGTGAATGGTATATTACTTTTTGACAATAGCTTTCTTAAAATGGTATTACACTATTTTAGTATTTTTGTTTTTTCTGGAAACTGCAATCTGTGTTTCCTGCAAGGGAGAGTGGGGAGAGTGATATACACATGGTCGGATTTTCTGATGGAAAATGTTCAATAGGAGCTTGTCAAAAATTCCGTCCATGTGTAGCCTCCATTGGACATTTTCCATCGGAATTTCCGTCACACAAAATTTGAGATCTGGATCTCAAATTTTCTGACAACAAAATCCATCCTCATAAATTCCAATTGTGGGTACACAATTCCTAAGCACAAAGTTCCATGTATGCTCAGAATCAAGTATGTGACGGAAGTGCTTGGTCTGGTAAAACTAGCGTTCGTAATGGAGATAGCACATTCATCACACTGGAATTTTTTAAATCTTTAGAATTAGATTAAAATTTTTAAAATCTTTTTCTTATTTCTTTATTATTTCTCGTGATCTCCTGAATAATATTAGTTATTTTTTTCATCAGATCTCCATAATAATGTTTTGTATTTTTTTTTATAGTGTTTTTTTTTTTGTTATATATTTTTCTTATCAAGCTCTCCTGTTTTATGTATTTTTTCTAGTGATCTGCATATTTTTTTGTTTTTGTTTTGTGTGTCAGGTTACCACAACACCAATATTATCTTGTATTTTTTTAACCTCAAGGAGGTTGGTTGGTGTCCCTTGTTAATTTGACATTGTATTTAGGAAATGTACCTGCCTACTCACAAACAAACTGTCCTTTTTGAAGTAAAACACATAGGCAAGTATTTTAACAAAAAATAGCCATTTATTGGGGGTCATAACAAAATAAAGAGGAAGGCAACGCTGAATAAATTGGTTAAATGTGCGAAGCCTTTGTACCCCAGGGCACACATCAAAACTATTTTATAGGCAAAATTGGTGTCCTGAGGAGTCCATATAATAGTGAGCACAATCCGGTCCAGGAGTCGAAGAGATCAGGAACAGCAGCAGATGACATATATGTCCCCAGGCTGTGGTCATATAACAGCCTGCATGTTTTGCCAGACCAGACTGAACCCAGGCCATCACACTCTTGTCTTCCTTAGATGCTTCCTTCCAGGCTGTGGCTCTGGTGTTGGAGTTGTGGCAGGAGGTGGAGGAGGAGGACGATGGTCGACCTCCTGGCTGCCACTTACCCCCGCCACCTCCTGGCTGAGGTTTTCCTGTGTATAAAAAAGGGACATAGTTTTTTGGTCATCAATCGCACACAATTTAGAGCTTATGACTGTTGCAAATTGAATGTTAACAAATAGAAAAGACTATCATTCTGACCCCAGCATTTTTCATTGTTGTCCCAATCCTTTTTGGTCACTACTGTCTATTGATATGTAAACCACTTTGTTAAATCTGCAATTAGTGATCAATAATAACATCTAGTTAACATCATTAATTTTATGACCAGAAATATGTTGAACGATGCTATACCTGACTCAAGCTGGGCTCCTCCACATTTTCCTGCCTGGAAGGCCCAGGTTGGACATCGGAAGCCTCAGCTGAGGTGGAAGTAAGCCTTGAAGGAAGAGTGGAGAGTGCTGGCCTGGGTTCACTCTGGTCTGACAGAAAATGCAGTCTACCATAGTACCACAGCCTGGGTACATAAACGTCATCTGCTGCTCCTGATCTCTGGGAATTCTGGACCTTCTTTCGCTCCCTAAGATAAGTACTCTCATGCCACCAATTTTGGTCTTCAAATAGGTGATGTCTGCCATGGGGATCATCGGCTTCACAAATTCAAGCAGTTTCTCCAGCGCTGCCTTCTTCTTTCTTAGCTTAATAAAAAATGGGTGGTTCAGCTGCCATAGACAGGGCAGCTCCCTGAACATATCAATGAATATTGCTAGAAATTCCCTATCATTGAATGGATCCATTTTCTCTGCAAGACACAACACAAGGCAAACCCTAATGTCAGGCTAAACTCTTCTAATCTTGTCCCAATATAGGCCTCAATCTATAAGCCGTATAGACCACTGATGCCCCAAGTTCAAATTGTACCTTTGTTCTAACGATCGGCGCTTCCAATACTCCTTCCTCCTCTCACAGATCGTACGTACGACGCACTCGTGTTACGCTTTATATACACTGCTCATGCATGAAACTAAGCCCGCCCCCTGAAGTTCTTTCTAGTCTATTCCCCGCCCCTTGTCTTTCAGAGCAGTGGGGAGAGCACATGGTGGAAACAGAGCAAGTGCATGCAGAGGAGAGCAGCAACGATGAAAGCACGGAGCCACGAACATCCTGATCCTGAGGAGATTTTAGGCCTCAAATATCTCCTTTGTAGAGATGGTGGAGATGGTGGACATCTTGAAGAGGGCCGAATATGATGGGAAGTATGGCCTTACCTAAACCCTAATGTGAGAAAGGCCAAGATCATGGCTAAAGTTGTGAAAAGTCTGCACCGGAATTTTGGGGTATGACGATCCAAGGATCAACTGAGGAAAGGCTGGTCAGACCTGAAATTGAGGGAGCAGGATCAGTACAGAAGGATCAAGAGAGTTCTTCTAAAAAGTAAGTAGTTGTCATGTGTTCCTATTATTATTATTACTTGCATACTGTTCCATGTGCTTTTCTTTACTGTTGTACAGTTTAAAATGTCATCTTTCAGGTTCGTGGGCACAGTAATTGTTCATATTAAACATTGTTCGTTTTCCCACTAATGATGTTTAGGGCAGATACAGATTAACTACATTTGTTCAGGCCTATTTGTATTAAAAGAAGTTTATGACATTGTTGTCTAGATGGGTTTGTACTAGAATGAAAGGAAAACTTGATTCAGTGTAAGGAGAGGACACTTAGCAGCTGTTTACACATCTGGACGCAGGAGCACTAGTGTGGGACACCAGAACAAACTTTTTAGGGTGTCCCACACAGGTGCTCCAGTGGGTACTAGGGGTGTCTCCATGTGTGAAAATTGTACAAAAAAGGTAAGTATTCCAGCTTTATAAAGGGAAAAAATAATGTCTTTAGCTTGGAACTCTGCCAAAACAGACAATTGTACGACACTTCTAAGCAATGTTTCATATTACTATTTTTGCCCTCAAATATCTGTGTGCTAAGTATACCTTTTTTTCACATAGGGGAGAAAAGAACTGGGACATCTGAGGATACCAGGGACCCAAAACCTCCTAAAGAAGGGGAAATACCACCAACACAAAGAGAGGATGTGGAGGGAGAAGTTCATGAAGTTGGTGAAATAGTGACCACAACAGGTGAGTGTCTGAGACCACAGCTTCAGGTAATAGATGGATGCCTGCATATTTTTAATACATGGTGTGTTTTTTTTTTAATTTTAGGTAATGTGGATGTTGTAGAAGAAGAAACTCATTTCACAAGTGCAAGTGCACACGTCCTCATCGGGGAGATCATGGTGTGTAATCGTGATTTACAAAAGATCAAGGAAGACATCAATGATATTGATAAAGACTCAAAAACATCATTAATGTTTTAGGCCGAATCTAAAGAGCACCTAAAGTCTTAATTTTTTTGTTATTTTTTACCAATTTTTTAAGTGTCTTGAAAGCCAAATTTTGAAGATGCACACAGTGTGTCAACATGTGCTATCTGCCATCACGGGGAGGAAGAGGAAGGGGTTGCACCCCCGAAACACGTCCATTGATCCCCCATGATGGGAGCTAGCACATGTTGACATTAGGCATGGGATCAGGAGTGAAATCCCCATTTTGACTCTCAATTTGTGTGCATCTTCAAAATTTGGCTTTCACAGGGGTGACATCACCCATATCTGAGGAAGGCAAGATCAACACAGTTTGGACATACTAATGTCTGATCTTGCCTTAATTTTTTCAAAGTTGAACTTTGTAAGTTCCTGAGTTGGGTATTGTTTTATGGGTTTAACACAAAAAAGGCTATTTGTACTGTCTATACCAAAAATGTTATTCCTAAAATATGTTGGTTTGTTCAAAAACCCTTTTCTAATGCAAATGTGAATGTGTACAGAGTAAAATTTTTAAGACCCAACAATGTATGGCTGCCCAATAGCAGTTTTTGGAATAAGTTGGTGTTTACAGTGACAATGGGGTTATTTCCTAAAGGAAAATTCACTTTGCACTACAAGTGCACTTTCAAGTGCACTTTTGCAGTGCACTTGTAGTGCAAAGTGGATTTTCCTTTATTAAAACAGCTTTATAATTTGTCACAATCATGCCATTTTCCCTACTCCCCAAAATTCATTCATGGTGCTGAAAATTATGTATATTTTTAACAGTAATGCATTACATACATTAACAACAAAAACAAGGTGTGTGTGTGTGTAGCAGACCCACAACATAATAATAGTTCGCTGAAGAAGAGATTGTCACCTCATGTATCAAATAAATTACGTTTGCACTATTGAAGAAAATGTCAAAAAATAAAAGCCCATTGGAGAACCTAGGAGACAGTTAAAAGAAACACAAGGAACAAATCAAAGGAAATATTATTTCAGTTTAAATATAAAGTTTTTTGTTAAAATTTTTAATAAACATTTTCTGGCATATCAATGACCCCCCTACCCGCAAAGTACTCCATATATTTTATATGGAACTTGCGTGTGCTTTGTGGGGGCAAGCACTGAAAACCAGATACGAACCCACAAGCACAAAATGAAGAGAAGTAACGTTCGGAAAAGCGCGAATAGTCTCTCACCAAAATTCTACTAACACGAGATTAGCAGAAGGAGCCAAAAGGTGGCGCACTTGATATTGTACGTCCCCGTGTTCTTGACGTTCAGAATTTCCGACAAGATTTGTGTGACCGTGTGTATGCAAGACAAGTTTGAGCCAACATCCATCGGAAAAAATCCATGGATTTTGTTGTCGGAATGTCCGATTGTGTGTACAGGGCATAAGAGTAGATATTGAAAAAATTCAACATTTTGGGAATGCATGTCACTGGTTTAGTGAGGCACTAAGCACATAATGGAAATGTGAGCACATCTGTGTACTCTAAAGGAAATTTATTTTAAAACACATTACATTATATTTTGTTAGTTTGTTTTTGGAGCTTTTAAAAGTGAATGCAAATGAAGAGGATTATTCTGGAAGGAAGAATTGGTGGTGGATTTATATCAAGCATGATTGATGATCCAGAGGGTAAGGGTAGATATTAAAAGACTAATGCCACGTACACATGGTTGGATTTTCCGACAACAAATGTTCGATGTGAGCTTATTGTCAGAAATTCTGACCATGTGTAGGATCCATCTGACATTTTTTGCCAGAATTTCCGACAAGCAAAATTTGAGAGCTGGTTCTCAAATTTTCCGACAACAACATCCGTTGTCATAAATTCCGAGCGTGTGTAGACAATTCCAATAAAAAACATTCCACGCATGCTCTGAATCAAGTACGAGACGGAAGCGCTTGGTCTGGTAAAACTAGCGTACGCAATGGAAATAGCACATTTGTCATGCTGCAAAGTTTTTAATCTTTTAATGCAGCGCATTCTCTTCTTCTTTATAATGCTAGAATAATGAAGTTGTTTTGCTGCTGATATTCGCACAGAGTTCTGACAAACTGATTTCTTTATTATTTCTCGTGATCTCATGAATAATCTTTATTATTTAATTTTTTTTGCCAGATCTCCAGAAAAATACTTTTTTTTATAGTGATCTACTTTTTTTTTTTTTATCAAGATCTCCTGATTTTTTTTTTTTTTTTTTATAGCGATCTCCATAATATTTTTTTTTTGTTTTGTGTGTCAAGTTACCACAACACCATTATGATCTTATATTTTATATCTTAACCTCAAGGAGAGGTTGGTGTTGGTGTCCCTTGTTAATTTGACATAGTATTTGTGAAATGTACCTGCCTACTCACAAACAAACTGTCCTTTTTGAACTAAAACACATAGGCAAGTATTTTAACAAAAAATAGCCATTTATTGGGGGTCATAACAAAATAAAGAAGAAGGCAACGCTGGATAAACTGGTGATATTGGCAAAGCCTTTGTACCCCAGGGCACACATCAATTATTTGACAGGAAAAATTGGTAGCCTGAGGAGTCCATTTAATAGGGAGCATGATCCAGTCCAGGACTCCGAGAGATCAGGAACAGCAGCCATATATGTCCCCAGGCTGTGGTCATACCACAGCCTGCGTCTTTTGTCAGACCAGACTGAACCCAGGCCATCACACTCTGGTCTTGCTTCCATGCTTGCTTCCACGCTTGCTTTCAGACTGTGGCTCGGTGTTGGAGTTGTGGCAGGAGGTGGAGGAGGATGGTCCAACTCACACAGGTGGGTTTTGCTTGTGAGTTTGCCCCTCAACCCCTTATTTAGGGCCAGATACATCACTTCCTCACAAATGAGGCGATGACCCACCATTTCCTGCATTTTGCTGGTAGCCATGCAGGCATAGGCCTCTTGAATATCGGGGGTGGTTCTGGGGGCCACAGTAGGCTCCCGAATCAAAGAA
The DNA here is from genome assembly GCF_042186555.1 of Aquarana catesbeiana. Classification (NCBI taxonomy): domain Eukaryota; kingdom Metazoa; phylum Chordata; class Amphibia; order Anura; family Ranidae; genus Aquarana; species Aquarana catesbeiana. The sequence continues at coordinate 303,889,457 of NC_133324.1, forward strand.
AGCGCTGACTCTTGCACGTTCCTCCTCTTCCTGGTCCTTTTTGTTGGAAGGGGGAGGGAAGGAACCTGCGATTCATTCAGGCTACTGGGCCCGGCCACCTCCTGGCTGCCACTTTCCCCGCTACCTCCTGGCTGCCACTTTAAACAGCCTCCACCTGGCTGAGGCTTTCTTGTGTCTCTCAAAATGGGACTAATAAGTTTTAGTTTATTATTCATCAATCACACACAATTTTGAGAAATATGTTGAACAATGCTATACCTGACTCAAGGTGGGCTCCTCCACTTCTTCCTGGGTGGAAGGCCCAGGCTGGACATCGGAAGCCTCAGCTGGGGTGTAAGGAAGCATGGAAGGAAGGGTTGAGAGTGATGGCCTGATTTCAGTCTGGTCTGACAGAAATCACAGTCTGTCGTAGTACCACAGCCTGGGGACATAACTGCCATCTGCTGCTGCTCCTGATCTCTGGGAATCCTGGACCTTCTTGCGCTCCATATTATATGTGATCCCCAGGCCACCAATTTTGCATTTCAAATAGTTGATGTTTGCCGTGGGGATCTGCGGCTTCACAAATTCCAACAGTTGAGCCAGTGCTGCCTGCCTCTTTATTCTATTAGTATAAAATGGATGTTTTGTCAGCCACAGACAGGGCAGCTCTCTGTACATATCAATGAATTGGGGGAGGAAGTCGTGATCATTGAATCAATCCATTTTACAACACAGGACAAACCCTAATGTCAGGCTAAACTTTTTGACTCCCAATTTGTGTGCATCTTCAAAATTTGGCTTTTACAGGGGTGACATCACCCCATCTAATGAAGCCAATATCAACACAGTATGGACATACTAATGTCTGATATTGCCTTCACTTTGTCAAAGTTGAACTTTGTAAGTTCCTGAGTTGTGTATGTTTTATGGTTTTAAACATGCCTGTTTAACCCAAAAAAAGGCTATTTGTACTGTCAAACCTAAAAATGTTATACAACAAATATGTTGGTTTGTTCAAAAACCCTTTTCTAATGCACATGTGAATGTGCTTTGAGTAAAATGTTTTCTACTCAATGTGTGGCTTCTCCTTTCAATGCGCAATGCCAGTTTTTGGAGTAAGTTGGTGTTTATAGTGACAATGGGGGTTATTTAATAAAGGCAAATCCACTTTGCACTACAAGTGCACTTTCAGTGCAGTTTCAGTGCACTTTCAAGTGCAAAAGTGGATTTGCCTTTAGTAAATAACCCCCATAGTGCTCTAAATTTTCCCCAATCAGGCCATTTTGGGGACTAAAAAAAATCAATAATTCATGGTGCTGAAAAGGATATGTTTTTTTAGCATTAATGCATTACATACATTAAAACAAAGACAAGGTGTGTGTGTAGCAGACCCACAACATAATAGTTAGCTGAAGAAGAGATTGTCACCTCATGTATCAAATTAATTATGTTTGCACTATTGAAGAAAATAGCCAAAAAGAAAAGCCCATTGGAGAACCTAGGAGACAGCTAAAAGAAACACAAGCAGTAAATCAAATGAAATAATATTTCAGTTTAAAAAAAAAAAAAATTTTAAAAACGTCTCTCAAACATTTGCTGGCATATCAATGGCCCCCCTACCCGCAAAGTATTCCATATATTTTTATATCTGCGGGTGCTTTGGGGGGGCAAGCCAGGACGGCCAGCTTCAAGTGCCATCAGAGTTGTTTGTTCTTGAAATCCGACCTCAGGCCCAACTGAGGCCACATATTTCATAGCATTTCTCCTTAGAAAGTTGTGTAGAATCCAGCATGCAAGTATTATATGGTTTTGTTTATATTACGCCATGTTGATTGGCGTCAGGAATAGGTGGAACCAGCTGGCCATTATCCCAAAAGCATTCTCCACCACTCTTCTGGCTCTGGCCAGCCGGTAGTTAAAAACCCTCTGGTCCGGGGTAAGGGTCCTCATGGGGAATGGCCGCATCAGGTGTTCACCAAGCCCAAACGCTTCATCAGACGGACGGTAGACCAACCATGTTGTCTTCCCAAGTGGTAATCCCAAGCCACCAGTCTAGAGCCATCCATAGAACTCGGTCTGGGCAATGACTCCACCATCCGACATCTGGCCATTCTTCCCCACGTCCACATACAAAAACTTGTATGTCGCCGACACCACCGCCAACATCACTAAACTATTAAACCCCTTGTAATTTTAATAGTATGACCCCAAGTTGGGGGGTGGAACGATGTGGACGTGTTTCCCATCAATTGCCCCTCCGCAGTTGGGAAAGTCCCACCGCTGGGCAAATTGGGAAGCCACAGTCTGCCATTCCTGTGGCGTTCAAGGAAACTGTGGAGTGAAACAAGAAAAAAAAATGAGTACTTTTGTACATAACATTGCAAGCAGATGGGAGGCGTGGTTTGGCCGAGCAAGAAGATGGCCGCTTGAGAGAATAGCTCCTGCCGTTACCAATCTCCCGACATCATTACCGGAGGTACCTACGCTCCAATTTCACATGCCGAGATGGGGATAGCTTCCCGGCAGTCCTCAGCATCGAGGTCCCGCTCTCCCCGTGAACATAACAGCGGTATTAGCCAAAATATACCCGAAATGTTCAGGACACAGCGGAGCAATATGGCGACCTCCCACCACGGACCCTCACAAACCTCGGCTCCTCTAATAACGGGACCTTTATCTACACCACAGACTTCACCTCCGCCGCTATAAGACAACCATGCCGACCCCCAGCAACCGTACCTCAACATACACGACTTGAGGACCATCGCCGCCGACATTAAAGATACCCTGTCAGCTGCCATTGCTGAATTGAGACTTGACATCCACACGCTGATTGACAGGGTGCATGAGGTCGAACAGACTACAGCACAACATGATACTGTGCTTCATAAGGTGACAAGGAAGATTGACACACATACTCTACAGCTGAGGGAGGTACAACGCCACGTCGAAGACCTTGATAATCATGGCCAATTATCATAACCTTTAGAATTAGAGGCATGCCTGAGGCCATTGACCCCGAATGCCTGACTCCCGCTGTGACTGACCTATTTAACAGCTTGCTAAACAGACCACGTCAAACCTTGATCGACATGGAGAGAATACACAGAGCCCTATGCCCCAGAGGCAGAGAGAATAATCCCCCTAGGTATATCATCTGCTACCTCATAGAAAGAAGAAATATTAAGGCAAGCAAAAAGCAAACAACAACTGATCCATGAAGGAACGCACATTCAAATCTTCCAAGATTTGTCAGGTATCACTCTACAGCACCGCAGGGATTTAAAGCCACTCTTAGAAGTCCTCCGTGCGAATGAAATACAATATAGGTGGAAATTCCCCTTTTGTTTGTTGGCTACCCACCTAGGCCTTACAGCCCTGCTTAAAGTACCTGAGGATCTGCGCTCATTCTGTGATAGCCTGGGCATCCCCCTAGTGGAGGTTCCTAATTGGTACACGGAATACTGCCATCCCAAAGCACGGAGATGCACACCCCCAGAAGAACCGATGGAGGCACAGTACACTCAATTTTGCAAGAGAAGGTCTCCGTCAGGCACCAGATCACACACCAGGGTGCAACACACGGGTATAGCTCATCTGACTCCCCGGAGAGACTATTGAATACCTGTCCTAAACCCTGGCCTAAGTTACATATTCACACGTTCCATAGTTTCACCAGTTTTTGACTGTTTTCAAATGTTTTTGATGCCACACTAGCATTACCAAGACTGCTCCTCAATATCATTCAATCTGTGGGAGACCACCCATGACACTGCTACCTTGGATAGAGGTACTCTGCAAACACATCGATGGCCGCTGATGCTGCTCCTCTCCCTCCGCAGCTTTTATCTACCCACATGTACAAAACTGTCAGCTTTTGTAACGGATACACCGAACTCCCTCGTTCGTATCCCGCTCCCGCGACATGGAAGATATTGCACTATATACCCGCATCAGACGGCAGTGTTGTCATTTCTTCGCTCCACAGCAAACTTTTGCTTTACATAGATACTACATGTCCCACTGGATGATCCATGAATTTCCTGTGATCTCCACATATTATTTTCTCAATTTTCCACACACGATTGCCTAGATGAGATCTGAGTAATGTATAATAGGAATGTACTGTAGATGTGACGTTATCATACCACTGCAAGAGGTATGTACATGCTACCCACAGGGGCGATAATTACGGGATATATACAGTCTCTGCACTAGATCTTATAGCTAGGGGTTATTGCTGACAATATCGGCTTCATAACCAATAACGGGCCTATCTACCTAACCACACCACGGTTGCAGGGCAGATACATTATCACAGACCCCACCTCTCTCCTTGCAGAGATATCTACTGCTCATTATTTAGATATGTCATCCCTCACTCAGAGTTGCCACACCCCTCCTTCATCTTCCACCCATCGCTTGATCATTCTCCTATTATCCATGGGTCACAAAGAATGGGAGCAGACGAGACTCAATCTGTATTTAAACCATTGTATATTTAATTAATCATAGACATACCCACGATATGATCTCAAGAGATCAGAAGGGGCTCGACTTGCTTAATATTGTAGCAGTCGCGTCCAGAGATATGTTGGCTAGACCGACCACACTGTTGACAATCAAACAACGCCCGTTTGTTATTCATTATACCCTCTGACTTGTGATCCCAAACTTATCCAACTGGTAGGGGGCCATTTCAATAATATAACACGATTTCACAACTTATACAAGGGAGAATGTCACGGGTGATAATGATGGAAGGGACAAGGTCAGGAGCTGTGTAGAATTGCTTTAGAACATAGCAAACCCCGGCATGTACAACCATGGCTATGGTAAACTACAGGTTCTCTAGTTCACACTGTTTAAATGTTTTTCTTTATATGGTGAAGATGTTTTAAGGTTCATGTATGTTATGCTAATGTTACTTTAACTTCACTTAGCCTCACTCACTACCCTATCTTACCAAAAAATTCCGTACCTAATTGACCAACATTGGTAATTTATCCTTACTATATATAGTATACAATTCTTCTGCATACACGTAAAACACACTAGTAAAACCGCACCACCCTAATTACCACATAGGACACGTGCCTGGCGCTAATACTACAAGGACAGCTAGGCTCACACGGGACATTCAATATAATCCCTGTAATACCTACAAAATACATAAATAACTAAATATGTAATTTTATATATATTTACTTAAACATCTATATTAGTACCCCTACCAAACTACAACCTCCTCCTAATAGCTTCATTAGATGGTAATGGCAGACCACCTGACTCACTGTACAGAGGTTTCTTCGTTGTTAGGTCCTTACCAATCCCCACTCAGTGTAGTAAATTGGTGCTGGCCTGTGCCAAGGCTAGAACTCACTGATAGCTCACTGTACCTATCTAACCTCTCTAGTTATAGAACAGGCTAGTCCAATACTTCTCACCCTCCCTACTCTCTCCAACTTCTTTCACTACATGGATACGCAACCAAAACTTGACATCACTTGAAGGTAATCTCTCCCACTACCCTCCCCCCACTTAAAAAACCCTCTCATACATTTTATGGCACAAACCACTACCCTTGATCCGACCAGCTCTCTTAGTACACCACCCTGCTCGCATATTAAACTATGTTCAATGAATATGCGGGGATTGAACACCCCTGAGAAAAGATCCCAATTACTATACACACTACAGAAAAACAAAACTCAAATAGCGTTCATTCAGGAAACCCATTTCCGTTCGGATAATATCCCCAAACTATACAATTATCATTTCCCCACCGTATATCATGCCTCCAATGACACTTCCAAAACCAAGGGAGTAGCCATACTGATATTGAAAAACTGCCCCCTACAAATATCAGACATCAAACAGGCTGTTAACGGACAATACTTGTTCCTTAAAGGAACACTATATAATAGGCCCATTACTCTTGCCAACATTTACGCCCCTAACAAACAACAAGTTTCCTTTTTCCGAGACACTTTGCACTTACTCACCGAATTATACACTGGAATCCTCATCATTGGCGGGGACTTTAATGTCGCACTAACTCCGACCCAAGACTCTTCTAACGAAACATCTTCCATGCCATATAGAGCCTTAAGAGCTATCAAAAAACACATGCAAGAATTAACCCTGCACGATACATGGCGCACATTGTATCCACATGACAGAGATTTCACATTTTACTCAGCACCCCACAACAAATACACTAGAATTGATCACCTCTTTATTTCTCAGAATGATCTCACGCTCCTCACAAAAGCAACCATAGATCCAATGGTGATCTCAGATCACAACCCCATATCTATTACCCTAAATATACCAACGACTCGTATCACAAATTCGATCTGGCGTCTTGATAATTCTCTTTTAACAGACCTTGAAATCACACAAAAAATTGCTACCCACCTCACGCAATATTTCTCAGAAAATACCTCCGAGTAATCCTCACCAGCTACTGTCTGGGCTGCACATAAGTGCGTAATGAGAGAAGAATTCATCTTCTTTACTGCCACCAGAGCCAAACTAAAACTAAACCGTATAGCCGACCTATCTGCTAAAATCCACTCCCTGGAAAAGACCCATAAATTATCCTTGGCTACTAAATCGCTCACAGAACTTTTAGAAGCAAGAGAGGGACTCAAGGAAGAATTGGGCAAAACACTGAAACGTAAATACATTTTAACACAGAAACTATTCTATGAGTTTGGCAATAAGTCGGGGAAAATGTAAGCCAGAGCACTGCAACACAAAAAGGCAATGAACACCATACACAAAATTACAGATCCAAATGGCAACACCTTTGTAACCCCAGAAGATATTTCTACTCAATTTGTACAATACTTTTCCAAACTTTATAATCTACCCCCCACGACCACGACAGGCCCTACCTCGGACAGCCAAGAGGCCATTAGGGATTTCCTTTCACAATATTGCTCGTTTTCTCTGATCCCAGAGGACACAATGGGCTTAGACAATCCTATCAGTGTTGAGGAAACTACCTTGGCCCTGAAACAACTTAAAATGGGTAAAAGCCCAGGACCGGACGGGCTGACCGTAAGTTATTACAAAACTTTTCACGAAACACTTACCCCATATTTCACCAAGACGTTTAATTCACTATGTTCTTCCCCACAAGCGCACAAAGAGCTACTAGAAGCCCATATAACGTTAATACCGAAACCTGGCAAAGATGAAAAGATAGTTTCTAACTATAGACCCATTTCCCTCCTCAACGTAGATATAAAACTATACGCCAAAATACTTGCTAACCGCATACTCCCTCTCCTCCCTAAATTGATTTCCCTCGATCAGGTAGCATTTATTCCTGGTAGACAAGCCAGGGATAACACCCTAAAAGCAATCAACATCCATCATTGGCTATCAACATCCTCTAAGCCAGGGTTCTTTCTATCTCTTGACGTGGAGAAGGCGTTCGACAGAGTGGCTTGGGACTACATGTTCGCAACACTGCAGACCATGGGGTTCCCTGCTCACTTTATCCAACTGATTGCCACGCTCTATGCATACCCCTCAGCTAGAGTAAGGGTCAATGGACACCTGTCGAAAAGCCTTCTCCGTTTCGAATGGCACATGTCAGGGGTGCCCTTTATCGCCTCTCATATTTGTACTCACCCTGGAACCCATTCTATGCAAACTTAGGACTAATTCCAACATCAAAGGCATAGAGATCGGTAACAAAAACTAAAACTCAGACCCTTTAATCTCCTTACCCAATCTGCTTCAAGACTTTACCCTTTTCCATATACTCTCTAGCTTGCAAATTAATTTCACGAAATCTAAAGCACTTAATATTTCCCTCCCTTCGACGGTAGTAAACCAATGCAAGAACAATTTTCCTTTCAGCTGGGAACCCCAAGCCCTCACTTACTTAGGTATCCATCTCCCATCTAGCCTAGCAGAGCTATATGACAAGAACTATCTGACAATACTAAGAAATGTCCAAAAGGATCTTCACAAATGGACCTCGGGGCCAATTCTCCTGGTTTGGACGAATTGCCATCCTAAAGATATTTTACCCCGGATATTATACATATTACAAACCATACCAATTAAACTCCCTGCATCATTTTTTGTGACTTATAACAGAATTTGCAGGAATTTCATTTGGGCCTCCAAATCCCCCAGATTAAGTTGGTTACCGAATGACTCTCCCCAAACTGAAAGGTGGCTTAAGCCTCCCCGACATCCATAAATATTATTCAGCATGCCATCTCGCTAGAATAATTGACTGGCACCTCCATAAACAATCTAAAGATTGAATTACTTTTGAAGATTCTTTTGCACAGATACCTCTCTCCCACCTGCCATGGATTGACGCTAAGTCAACTCCTAAAGAACGCTCGACACACCCACTAACAGGTCCCACACTTCATATATTCAGAACAATATCCCACAAAATCCCTCACCAGGTCCGATGACACCTATTAATGATAACCCGGCCTTTCCACCTGGCTTATTGCTTCTTCACCCGACTCCCGAAAGCACTCCACAATCGCCTAAAGCCTATCAATTTTTTCATAACAATGCCATCCTCCCATTTAATGCTCTATCATCCCACCTTCCAGAATATAACATCCCTTTCTACAAATTTCAGCAAATTAGACACTTTTTGAATAGTGCCGGACCTATCACACAATGGTACAGGGACCAAACTCCCTTTGAGACTCTGTGCTCCAGTACAGAACCTCAAAGACATCTCATCTCCTCGGTATACTCGCTTCTCTTTAGTGCCCACGACGATCCTAAATCCAGCTCAATCAACCAGAAATGGGAGCGTGAACTCCAGATAGATTTACCTTCAGAAGATTGGGAACGCATTTATGAACATATTCATAAAGGCTCCATCAACATCTCAGCACAAGAAAACAATTACAAAATATATTCAAGATGGTACCGTACACCCGACAAAATTCACTTATTTCATCCATCAGTTTCATCAATGTGCTGGAGATGTAACTCTAAAGTGGGTTCCCTACTCCATATCTGGTGGGATTGCATGCATATAAAATCATTCTGGGATAAAGTTCACAAGGCAATATCTTACATTAAGACGTATAACTTAGACTTCACGTCAGCTCAATATTTAATGCATCACACATCGATTCCTCGTTCCACCTATAAAAAATCTCTCGTGCTCCACCTAATAAATGCTGCTAAACAATGCATACCAGTATACTGGAGGAACACACTTCCACCCACACTAGCAGACTGGTTTAAGTGGATAGAGAAGATATCAGAGATGGAAGACTTAATACACCAAGCTAAGGAAAACCCGACAAAATACCGAACAACATGGGCCTGTTGGCTACACTTCTAAGACTCCTCGAAATATAAGGAGCTTCTCCACACATCCTAACCACACCCCACAATAACTGGTTTATAAAGCATTATTTACACTAACCTGTTCTTGGTACAGGGGACTTTTCCGCCTTACTTACCCACACACTCAACTACACACACTATCCTCAACTCCCCCCTTTTCTACATCCTACAGAAAAATTACCTGATTACCCACTAGTTGATAACACATGGTTGCTATCTGACAATTGCTCAACCCTTACCTTTGAGACCAAATACTAGACTTTCCGCCGTCGTATCCCCCCCCCTTTTTTTTTTACTTAACATAAAAATCCCAATGCATTGATGGAAATGAAATATATATAGTCAAATACAAAGCATGGAAGACAAGAATATATCTCGGAGTAGATCAACAGTATTGACTCCACATGAGATGATTTCACAGCCACATCCCTCGCACAGCATGATCCCATTAGGGGTGCTTGGGAAGTGGGTATACTCTTTTAGATCTACCTATTCCAAACACGAAGACCCTCCAAAAGTTAATTTACGGATTCTTCAAACTGTTCAGATTCTCTTATATATAACTTACAATCATTTAATATACTACATACATTCACTGACTACTACATGTACTAATGGGCAACTGTTAAGTAATGATTAGATGTTGATTTTTAAATACTCTATTTTGAAAACTATATGATTTCATGTTCCGATTGTATCGGTTTTCTTTTATGTCATGGTGTACTGTTATTATTTCATTTATGACAATAAAAATTATTTGAAACATATAAACAGAAAAAAAAAAAAAAAGCACAAGGCTGAAAAGCGCGAATCATCTCTCACCAAACTTCTACTAACACGAGATTAGCAGAAGGAGCCCAAAGGGTGGCACACTTGGTATTGAACTTCCTTTTTCTAGTCCCATCGTACGTGTTGTACATCAGCGCGTTCTTGGCGATCTGAATTTCCGACAACATTTGTGCGACCATGTGTATGCAAGACAAGTTTGAGGCAGCATCCGTCGGAAATAAATGCAGGATTTTGTTGTCGGAATGTCCGATCGTCTGTACGCAGCATAACAGTCGTCACCGGAGGATGCATGTTTTTCTGATGCATGGCACTTAATCATTGAGTACATGTACTAGCTTTACAGTGGGGTTGATTTACTAAAACTGGAGAGTACAAAATCTCGTGCAGCTGTGTATGGTAGCCAATCAGCTTACAACTTCAGCTTGTTTAATTAAACTTTGACAACAAAAATACCTAATACTAATTGGTTTCTATGAAGAGCTACATCAGATTTATCACACTCCAGTTTTAGTAAATCAACCCCAGTGTGTTTTGTTGGACATACTACACTTTATTTTGTTTTTCAATTCTTCTTTAGCATCACCAGTGGTTATTGAAGGAAGAGGCTTAATCTACAGAATTGAATTGCACCTGTGGAAGAATAGAGAAATAGAGACAGGAAGTATCTTATATTTCCCGCATGTACTTTATTCTGATTCACGAATAAGGAGACTTTCATTTAATTTTATTTGGTGAAGATTATTGTGATTACATCTTGATGAACTTTTAAGGACAATTGATATTTTCTAAGCACTGGTTGTTGAATTTATACAGACATCATATAGTCTGCAAGCGAAACCTGCGGCTGAAACATATTAGCAAGCTACGTGTCATTAGTAGGTTGTTTATTTCTAATAAAGGATTGGAACTCAGAACTAGGTGCTAGATGTACTGTTTTATTGGCTGTTGGATCAAAGGGAATCCTTAATTTCAGCAGTGTTTCTCTTCTTGAGGGAATGGAATATTAGGGTTGAGCAGGTATTCATTTTGTTTATTAACCTAATATAAACTTTGCAAAAACAATATCAGCTAAATTCATGTGCCTTTGAGATAGTATACACAAAGGAAATACAAGATAGTATACTCAAAACACATCTCCTTTTCATATCCAGTAGCAACTCCAGTACCATCTGACTTGAAACTATATAATTAAGGCAGCTGAATATGTACTACAGGCAGAGATTTACAGTCTAGCCAGGACTTTTACTCAGCGTGGATAGTCCTCTTCAGGGCTTTTTTTCAGCAGGAGCTAGGGGGAACTCAGTTCCACCACCTCTGGCTCAAGTCTTCTGCTCCCTGCTCACCACTATCACTTGGTAACACTGAACTCCAGCTTCTGCGTTTACAAGTGATAGCTTATCTCCCAGTAGCTCTCACAGGTCTGATCCCCTGTGCAGATCTCACTGAGTGCCGGACAGGGACAAGGGAGATACAGAACAGGTGCCCAGGGTTCAGTGCAGTCATGGGCAGGAGAGGGTGCGTGGTAGGCTGAACACTCTGTGGTCTCCATTTTTTCCCTGGTGACCAGTTGTTGATGCTCCTACTGCATGATCTCCCTTGCAAGTGACTGTAGTATAGTATAGTATGCTGGGAGGTACTACATCTGGATAGGTGCTTCAGCTTAATATTGCAACAAAGGTAAGAAATATGACGGATGGTGGAGCTTTTAAGGAGGGGGGAGAAGATGAGGGCAGAGGAGGGAGGGGTTGTATGCATGCAAAGGGAAGAGCTACTATTTGATGCCATTTGGCAGGTGTGTGTCTGTGTGGCGGGCATGACTGAGTTCCTGCACCTATTTTCTGAGAAAAAAAGCCCTGGTCTTCTCGCAGTATCAGGCCTTTTACTCGCAGTATCAGGCCTTTTACTCCAATCCCATGAAATTTATTAATTGTATGGTAGCTTCAACATTTTATCTATGCATGTGTTTACTTCCAAAACATACTGGCAGATTTTGGTTTGTAGACAAAATTGACCCTAGCATGTCCTTGTTTGAATGTAGTAGGAACATAAGACTGGAAGCTCATTTGACAACAGGGACATGGGTTCTATTAGCTTTGTAACAAACGGATAATTATCTTTGTGTTCTAAATCTGCTTCTGCATTACTAAATGTCTTTCCTTGATTTCTTTTAAAACATACAGTAATGCCGCGTACACACGAGCGGACTTTCCGGCGGACTAGGTCCAACGGGATGTGTGTGGGCTAGTCCGATAGCTTTTCGGGATAAATATCCGATGGACTTAGAAATAGAACATGTTTCAAATCTGTCCGACGGACTCAAAGTCCGACGGACTAAAATTGGGAACACTGTTCATCTGTGTGCTGGTCCGACGGACCAAATATGACGCAAGGGAAGCTATTGGCTGCTGGCTATTGAACTTCCTTTTTTAGTCCCGTTTACGTCATCATGTTCAAACCGAACGGACTTATGAACGGACTTAGTCCTCTCATGTGTGTGTCCTATCATATGTGGCCAAGTCCGTTGGTTTGGAAAGTCTGTCGGAAAGACGGTCGGACCTAGTCCGCCGGAAAGTCCGCTTGTGTGTACACGGCATAACTCTACCTTTATGAGACCTACCACAAAGAAGAATCCCCTGTCCTCAGTTTCTCTTAATTTTGCACACAGTTCAAAAAGTATTAATACAGCATACAAATGACAATTAAACCGTTAGCATAACATATAATATTAATGCTTAATTTATAAAAGAGGTAAATATTTCAAGAATTATTAATGCCTAGAAATTTTTGAAGAAAAAGTTTTGTGTTAAAAAGGTATGACATTTTTGTTAACACCTGATTACCAAAGCATTTTTATTAGGGTAAAAAGGCTAGGTTTGAGATGATCTTAGTTTGTAGCAGGTGAAAAGATGGTGTTGCACAGTCAGTATTACTATTCATCTAATAAAGGAGTACTACCGTCTTAAAAAAATATTTTTGCATTCAAATCTAAAAAAAAACGGAGGACATAGACAACAGTAAAATAATATTAATGTCAGAGAAGGTTTTAAACCTCATCATATGTGCTGTATCTGTCTCCTTCTGAAGAGTTCCCTTTATTTCCTATAGATGCAACAGGAAGTGAGAGGAGAACTATACAAATTTCACTCTTCATCAGCTATCACCCAAACAGATGTTCCCAGTGGAAGATTTCTCCTCACCTCCTGTTTTGGTGACATTTCTAAAATGTTGGATTTCCTATAATTTCCCGTCTCCTTGTCCACCAGGACAAATAGCAAATGTACACTGTAAAGCAATAACTACTTGACAGGGGTTCTAATCCTTTCCTACTCTATTGTAAACTAATAAAGAAAACATTTTACCCATATATACACTTTAACCACTTCAGCCCCAGAAGGAGTTACCCACTTAATGACCAGGCCATTTTTTGCGATACGGCACAGCATCACTTTAACTGACAATTACGCGGTCGTGCGACACTGTGCCCAAAGAAAATTGATGTCCTTTTTTTTCCCCACAAATAGAGCTTTCTTTTGGTGGTATTGGATCAACTCTGCGTTTTTTTTTTTTGTGCTATAAACAAAAAAAGAGCGACAATTTAAAAAAAAAAACAACATTTTTTACTTTTTGCTATAATAAATATCCAAAAAAAAATTTTTAAAAAACAAATTTCTTCATCAGTTTAGGCCAATATGTATTTTACTACATATTTTTGGTAAAAAAAATCACAATAAGCGTATATTGATTGGTTTGCGCAAAAGTTATATATTTTTATTATTTATTTATTTATACTAGTAATGACAGTGATCAGCAATCTTTAGCGGGACTGCAAAATTGCAGAGTAAAGATCGGACACTTTTGACACTTTTTTGGGACCAGTGTCATTTATACAGCAATCAGTGCTTTAAAATTGCACTGATTACTACATAAATTACACTGGCAGGGAAGGGGTTAACACTAGGGGGCGATCAAGGGTATAAGTGACCCTAGGGGGGTGTTTCTAACTGTGGGGGGAGTGTACTGTCAGGGAGTACAGAGAGATCACTGTTCCTAATCACTAGGAACAGACAATCTCTCTCTACTCCCCTGACAGAACGGGAATCTGTTTGTTTACATTGACAGATCCCCGTTCTACCTCTCTGAGGACATCGCAGCCGCCGGCCATGCGCATTAGCTCTGGCAACACGCTGTAGGTGTTATAGCTCTTAAAGGAACCTGCCGTACGGCAATTTGCAAAATAGAGCCGACCTACCACCGTATATCGGCGGCGGCTGGTCAGCAAGTGGTTAAAGTGGTTGTAAAGGCAGAAGGATTTTTTACCTTACAGCATTTTAGGCATTAAGGTGAAAAACCTTCTGTATGCAGCTCCCCCCCAGTCCCTCAAATACAATATTGAGGCTCTGAAAAAGAAGGTACTTGAAACACATCAGCCAGCAGCGGTTCTGGGGTCCCCCCTCCCCCCCCCCGGTTTCTTGGAGGCTGTCAGTTTTAGGATCTTTTGCCACATTTTTTAATAAATTATCTTGGGATAATGCACAAGGCTGGTGCACCCTCTTCTTTTATCTTTTTTGTCCCTCAAATAAATACCTGAGGCCAATCTTCATCCAGCGATGTGCACAAGATTCAAAGCTCTCTCGGCTCTCTCCCTCCTCACTGGCTCAGATACAGCAGCAGAAGCCATTGGGCATGCATGCACGGGTGCCCCCATAGCAAGCAGATTGCTATGGAGGCACCTGGCAGGGGGGAGGAACCAGAAGGGCTAGTTGTGAACCTGAGAAAAGGAGGAGCAGGGCTGCTCTGTGCAAAACCATTGCACAAAGCAGGTAAGTATAACCTGTTTGTTATTTAAAAAAAAATAAAAAAACATAGCTTTACAATAACTTAAAGAACAATACAGTGTTTTATGTGTAAGCAAAAGAAGTCCAATGCATTCCTCAGGATTTCCTGTATTATTGCTGATTTTGCATACCGCATATGCAAAATATGGACTCAGGAGACCCAACACAGGATACAGACATCACATAATAATTCCCTCCAAATATATGTATTTAGGTTGGCGTTTCCTTAACATGACCGATAGCTCATGCAAAAAATCAGAAGTGGTCCCCTAGAAAAAAAAAGTCCTGTTTCACTTACTAATCTCCAATTAATCAAGCCCTGAAGGTGGCCTCTTGCATATTAGTATGATTCTAGACTCAAAAAAGGGGAATGTTAATCTATCTTACACATTTGACAGCTAGCAGCACACAGAGGTGCATGCTGTTAGCGGTCAGAACGGACTGTCCCTTTAGTTTGACTGAAGCTCAGAAATTATCAGCAGGGCTCCTGATCATATGGTCACAATAACAGCTATGACATGGTAATGGCAAACCTCTCCTCCAGCTGTCAATTTATTTTTTTTTGTGTACACTCACTGTCTAAACCGTAGGAAATAGCATTTTTAGGGAAGAAAACGATAAAAGATTATAAAAATTTGTTTAAACAATAAAATGCAAATTCAAAGGATATGTATTAAAACTAATATGAAAAATGTTAAATATTTTAGGTAGGCAAATTAAATCTATTTTTTAATGTGGACACTGTGGCCTCACAGTGTTATGCCGTGTACACATGATCGGAAATTCGGCCAGCAAAAGACCGATGAGCGCTTTAGGTCGGAAAATGCGACGTGTGTATGCTCCATCGGACTTTTGCTGGCTGAATTCCCGCCAGCGAAAGATTGAGAGCAGGTTCTCAATTTTTCAGTCGGAAAAGGTTTCGATCAGAAATTCCGATCATCTGTACCAATTCCAACATGCAAAATTTCTACGCATGCTCGGAAACAATTCGACGCATGCTCGGAAGCATTGAACTTCATTTTCTCGGCTCGCTGTAGTGTTGTACGTCACCGCGTCCTTGACGGTCGAAAGTTCAGCAAACTTTTGTGTGACCATGTGTATGCAAGCCAAGCTTGAGCGGAATTCCGTCAGAAAAACCATCCAATATTTTTCCGACGGAAAATCCGCTCGTGTGTACGGGGCATTAGTGTCAATAGCTTTCCAGCTGCACAGTGCACATCAGTGCTGTTCAAATTGAGTTAGAGTAGGTGGCTCACTGGAATCAACAGCTGGGAGGAGCATGTGATGAGTCTTTCTCAGCATTGCCTGGAATTCTGCTGGGAAAAGTAGTTTTTCTAATGATCTGACCGGCATGAGTCAGGCCATAAATTATAAAAATGTACTTCAAATATTATTTTAACAAAATTAAAATTAAATAAAGATATTATAAAATAAAAATACGACTTAAAATATATGCAGTCACAAACAGTTACACTTTTTTTTCTTATTTTAAGTATATACTTGTAAGGGGTCTACAACAACACATTTATAGTTTTGAATTACCACAGCAGTCAGAAAAATATAGAATAAAACATTTACTCTTCATTTCTTCTTATATTATCTGTTGCAAATATTTGTAGTTTCCACTATCCATGTTTTTTCTTTAGACAAGTGTGTTAATCAGAAAGTTAAAATTATATTTCAAAGTTTAATGCTCTAAAATACATCATGACCTCTCTTTCTTCCTATCTAAAACATAACTCACAGGTCATATTGTGTTCTACAGTAAATCATTTAAAGGCTCTCCAGTAGAGTTGTTTGGTGTTCATTATACTTGTAGCTACTTGAGAGAAAACCAATCAATTAAAGGTATATCATTGCAGGATTCATAGCCTTAAATGCTTTTGATTTGGTGTACTGTACTTACAGAATCAGTAAGCCAAAAAGTGCACAAAAGTGTCAACAGCTACATGCCAGGCCCTTCATATAGGCAGATTAAACAGGTTGCCTATTGCCTGCAACATAATTTAATGAATGGTGTGGGTAATCCATCAGCCAAATTCATGTGTTAGGCCCTGTTAGGAGCCTGTAGGGGATCCCATTACCTTACATGTGTTAACAGCCAAACTCTTTTGTGTAAACAACAAAGTGGCTCTCCTGAAAAGACTGGTTTCCCTTCATTGTCTGTGAAAAGACCAGTAGAACTCAACATGATGAATGAGCCCTTGTATCGAAAGGCATGCTAGAGCTCACTGTATCCGATCCTATGCAGATCAAGAAGGACACCTAGTGGAGAACTTGTGACACACAAAAAGAACACAGCAGCCCGTCCATTATAAATAGCTAAAATGCTTTAAACTTTTTCCTTTAAGTATTGTGGGTTTTTGACACAAGCAGTACAAAGCAATGAATACAGTAGGGCAGCTGGCAATTATATTTTAAACTTGAAGCTAGAGAGGCTCTTATTATTAGTTAGAATTTTGTCATTGCTTTTTTTCTGAACTTGTACAATCAGTAACACTACCTTAATCAATTAAAACTGTTGATATTACTAACTCTGTAGACAATAGATGCTTGGCAAGACTTCTAACCAACCATATCCCTTTATGTTTGCAAAATTATTAAGAGACTAGTAATAACAGATCATAAAGGAGTATATACCATAGCACCCACACCTGCAGGATTTTGGCAGAAAGTGAAATTCATTAAAATAAATTAACTAATTAATATATTAAACAAGGCATATGTGAATGGGGCAGCTAACAGTAAATGTATAATACAAAAACATTTGTTTGTTGTTTGATGATGTTTGCTGTAACTATGCTTTGTATTGTGTGAGTATTCTGAGTACCTGAGTATTGTGTGTGTATTGTGAGTACCTGTGTATCGTGAGTACCTGTGTAGTGTGTGTGTATTGTTAGTACCGGAGTATTGTGTGTTTTGTGAGTGCACATGGACTGTGAGTGCACGAGCGCTGTGAGTGCACGTGGACTATGAGTGCTGGTGTAGTAAGGAGGGGTTTGGGTTCCTGGAGAACTGGGCCGACTTCTCAGTCGGTCGCCAGCACTATAGAAATGACGGACTGCACTTAAATGAGGAGGGTGCAGATCTACTGGGTGTGAAAATGGCCGAAAAGTTAGATGGGCTTTTAAACTAGGTGATGGGCGGAGGGTCCAGAGGTAGAGATAGTCAGCATGGAACATATTCCAGAGGGTAGTATTAGGGGCATTAGTGGTAAGTTGCCTAAAGCACCTAAACCCAAGGTAAGTATAGTAACAAGTCCTATTTTCAACCTCAGAACACCCAATAAGGAGACAGTATGTGACAACGTGGCATGTTCACCAATGCCAGGAGTTTGGTGGACAAGATGGGAGAACTAGAGCTACTGATGTGCAAGGAGGATTTCGATTTTGTAGGAATTTCAGAGACTTGGTTCAACAGCTCTCATGATTGGCTGGCTACGATTCGGGGGTATTCCATATATCGCAGGGATAGAGAGGGTAAAAAAGAGGGAGGGGTATGCCTGTATATCAAAAATGATGTACAAGTGAATGTGATCTGAACAAATTAATGGGGTTGACAACTACATGGCAAAAGAGGTTTAATGTAGAAAAATGTAAAATAATGCATTTGGGTTGCAAAAATATGAATGCATCTACTCACTGGGGGGGAGAACCTCTGAGGGAATCAAGAATGGAAAGGGACCTGGGGGTCCTAGTAGATGACAGGTTTTGCAATGGCATACATTGCCAAGCTGCTGCAAGCAAAGCAAACAGAATATTGGCATGCATTAAAAAGGGGATTAACTCCAGAGATAAAACAATAATTCTCCCAATAACTCTACAAGACTCTGTATCTGCCACACCTGGAGTATGCTGTCCAGTTCTGGGCACCAGTCCTCAGGATGTCCTGGAACTGGAGAGAGTCCAGAGAAGGGCAACAAAACTAATAAAGGGTCTGAGGACATTAGTTATGAGGAAAGGTTACGAGCACTGAACTTTTTCTCTCTGGAGAAGAGACACTTGAGAGGGGATATGATTTTAATGTACAAATACCATACTGGTGACCCCACAATAGGGATAAAACTTTTCCGCGTAAGGGAATTTAATAGGACATGCAGCTAAATTCACTAAAATTAGAAGAAAAGCGGTTTAACCTTAAACTGCGTAGAGGGTTCTTTACTGCAAGAGCGGTAAGAATGTAGCATTCCCTTCCACAGACAGTGGTTTCAGCGTCGATAATTTTGAAAAACTATTAGAAAAGCACCTGAACGACAACAACATACAGGGATATACAATATAATACTGACATAAAATCACACACATAGGTTGGACATTTTTTCAACCTCGCCTACTATGTAACTATGTAACTATGTATGCTGTGTACTTCATTATGGAAGAGCCCTGGGACCATCATAAAAAAATATATAGAATTGTGAGTTAGAAAAAAAAAAATGATTTTTTTTTTTTTTTTTTTTACAAAATTCTGAGTTTGAAAGTCAGAATTGTAAGTTAAAAAGAAAAAAAAAATCTACACAATTCTGAGATTAAAAGTCAGAATTCTGAGTTTTAAAGGCAGAATTCTGAGATTAAAAGTCAGAATTCTGAGATTCAAAGTCTGAATTCTGAGTTTCAAAGTCAGAATTCTGAGATTCAAAGTCGGAATTCTGAGTTTCAAAGTCAGAATTCTGAGATTCAAAGTCAGAATTCTGAGTTTATAAATATTAGGAAGATTTTAGGACCAATGAGCAATAAGGTAGTAACACCCACAGATCATCATTCTGCAGACATACATGTTTTCTGCTCTGTATAGGAAAATGCAAATCTATCTTAGTTACAGCACACAGTATAGGGAAGCAGGCAGTGCTGGGTTCTCTGGTTCCTCTACTATATTATTTAGTTCATCGGTTTGCTGTCTTATCCTTCTTTTCTGTCATCTGCTCCAACATAAAGAGCCATGCTGAAAACATGTGTACAGTATTGTGTGTGTGTGTGTGTGGGGGGGCACAGCTTCCATAGATAGCAGAACACAATGGCCAGCACAGCTCTGTACCCCAACTTGTAGGAAACATTGCACTATTGCCACTACATGAGGGAATTGTGAATGGCTAGAAGGCAGCAGGACAATGTGTGTCTATGGCCATAACGGATTAATCATAACAATTAATTGTATGGGCTGATAAGGTGTTTCACACACAATATATCTCATTTGAATGTGGTTGTAAGTGATAGCCATGTGGTTAGAGTAACAGCCTTATAGTGTTGAAGGTTGTGGTTTCTAATCCAGATCAGAGTGCAATCATTAGTTATATATTTTCAATATTCTGATTTTATATTAAACATATTTTAAAATATTAGTTAGTGAGGGCTTAAATTGTATTTTATTGATATATCCAAATTGATTTCAAGTATTATTAATAAAGACATATTGATAAAATTGTTGTATAAGCTGACTACTATAAATTAGAGAGTAGGGATTTTTTACAAATCTGTGTATATATTGGGATGATTTTGGTGACATGGGGCCAGTTCTCAATGTCAGGAAATTGTCCCTGGAAGCTGCATGATAACCATCATATCTCACAACTCAGCCCTGGGCTCTGCACTATAAGGTAATCTGTGTGTACTACAATGTACATGCCCATATCTCCCCTTCATTGATTGGCTGCACTTTATCCTCACTGACACCGATGCATTGCCATTTTCCTCTTATCTACACCGTTGGCACAGAATTTTTTTCCAGCTAATGACACCACCGATGCAGGGTCTTTTTTCCCATGAAATGACACCACCGATGCAGGGTCATTTTTTCCATCCAGTGATACCTCCGATGTAGGGTCATCTTTTCCATCCAGTGACACCACCGATGTGAAGTAATTTTTTCCATCCAGTGACACCACCGATGCAGGGCCATTTTTGCCATCCAGTGACACCACCGATGCAAAGTAATTTTTTCCATCCAGTGACACCACCGATGCAGGGTAATTTTTTCCATCCAATGACACCACCGATGCAGGGTCATTTTTGCCATCTAATGACACCACCGATGCAGGGTCATTTTTGGCATCCAATGACACCACCGATGCAGGGTTATTTTTGCCATCCAATGACACCATAAGGGGCTAACAGTAGTGAAGAAGAAAAATTACCCTGCATTGGTGGTGTCATTGGATGGAAAAAAATGACCCTGCATTGGTGGTGTCACTGGATGGAAAAAATGACCCTGCATCAGTGGTGTCACTGGATGGAAAAAATGACCCTGCATCGGTGGTGTCACTGGATGGAAAAAATGACCCTGCATCGGTGGTGTCACTGGATGGAAAAAATGACCCTACATCGGTGGTATCACTGGATGGAAAAAATGACCCTGCATCAATGGTGTCATTTCATGGGAAAAAAGACCCTGCATCGGTGGTGTCATTAGCTGGAAAAAAATTCTGTGTCAACGGTGTAGCTAAGAGGAAAATGGCGCAGCATCAGTGTCAGTGGGGATAAAGTGCAGCCAATCAGTGAAGGGGAGATATGGGCATGTGCATTGTAGTACACACAGATTACCTTATAGTGCAGAGCCCAGGGCTGAGTTGTGAGATATGATGGTTATCATGCAGCTTCCAGGGACAATCTCCTGAAATTGAGAACTGGCCCTATGTCACCAAAATCATCCCAATATATACACAGATTTGTAAAAAAAAATCCCTACTCTCTAATTTATAGTAGTCAGCATATACAACAATTTTATCAATATGTCTTTGTTAATAATCCTTGAAATCAATTTGGATATATCAATAAAATACAATTTAAGCCCTCACTAACTCATATTTTAAAATATGTTTAATATAAAATCTGTATATTGAAAATATAAAACTAATGAATGTGCTCAATCTGGATTAGAACCCACAACCTTCAATACTATAAGCCTGTCACTCTAACCACTAGGCTATCACTTAAGGACTCTTAGGTGTTCCTTTTTATGTTTAATGTGAAATAAATTTTGTGTGACACACCTTATCAGCTCAGACAATTAATTGCTATGATTAATCCGTTATGGCCATAGACACACATTGTCCTGCTGCCTTCTAGCCATTCACAATTCCCTCATGTGGGGGCAATAGTGCAAAGTGTCCTACAAGTTGGGGTGCAGAGCTGTGCTGGCCATTGTGTTCTGCTATCTATGGAAGCTGTGTCCCCCCCCCACTCACACACAATACACGTTTTCAGCATGGCTCTTTATGTTGGAGCAGATGACAGAGAAGAAGGATAAGACAGCAAACCGAGGAGCTTAATAATATAGTAGAGGAACCAGAGAACCCAGCACTGCCTGCTTCCCTATACTGTGTGCTGTAACTAAGATAGATTTACACATTCCTGTACAGAGCAGAAAACATGTATGTCTGCAGAATGATGATCTGTAGGTGTTACTACCTTATTGCTCATTGGTCCTAAAATCTACCTAATAGAGACTACTATATTTATAAACTCAGAATTCTGACTTTGAAACTCAGAATTCTGACTTTGAATCTCAGAATTCTGACTTTTAAACTCAGAATTCTGACTTTTAATCTCAGAATTCTGACTTTGAAACTCAGAATTCTGAGTTTTGAATCTCAGAATTCTGACATTTAATCTCAACATTCTGCCTTTAAAACTCAGAATTCTGACTTTTAATCTCAGAATTGTCCAAATTTTTTTTTTCTTTTTAACTTACAATTTGGGACATACCTGCAGAATCTCAACATCAATGTAGTCTTACTGCACAATATTGCAGAAAGTTTGCTGACATTGGTTTAATGTAAATGCCACACTTTGCAGTACTAAAGGCAACCTTACAACAAAGTAGAGGTGTAGAGTAGAGGGAGAAGACCCATGGATATCATGTGACCAACCAGAAAACCAAAAAGGTTGCATGATGGAAATATTTTAAAAACAGCTGTGATGTGCAGGGAAGGAGAGGAACACTTTCCAAAAAGATGATTAGTTCTAAGAATTAACTTTTGAGTCTCATGATAAACTTTCAGGAAACCTAGGCAGCCTAGTGTGAATTTATCTATATACTGTAGGTCCTGATGATGAGCCATTACATTACGTTGAAAAGTAGATCTGAAGGCTATAACAATTAAACAACTATGCAAAGAACGCATTCTGGACTGCTTAAGATTGGTAATATCTTTCAAATCTGGCAGATTATACATTTTCACTCCATTTAACATTGGTTACCCATCTCCCTCCTTTCTGTTCTTCCCAGAAAACTAAAGGGTGTTACTGTGGCAAGACTAGTGCAGCCCAGACGCAAAACAACACACAACATTCAGCCCTCCTTTTCAGCATACCCACTGTGACAGACCTAGCCGGGAAAGAGACTTTTGGAGGGGACTGTATGCTAACCTCTTGCCGATTGATCGGGGGCCCTTGCATTTGGGGGAACGGTGCTCTTTGTGAGCTGTATGTCTGGGGACCCTGGATTTGCCATATTGGAATAGTGGCTGATTCATAATGCTGGGACAGATACTGTTAGGAGATGCTGATGTAAATTCCAACACCTGTTGGTCTATTGTCTGCTAAAATGTGTATTGTAAATAAGTCTACTATGGGATCTAAGAGTCATTAGATCCCCATTGTTATTTGTGTTAATTAACTCTGCTCTTGTGTGAAGAAGAGTCTATGTTGATTGTGATAATGTTGATTGGATTTTCTGAACTACAAGACGGCCAGTCTGGCCTAACGGTCATGTCTGAGTCATCTAGTCTGTCTAAAGGGATTAGTTAATTAGCTCATGTTAATTAGGTTAATTAGGTTACAGCTGTATTGTTAGAGTAATATGAGCAGGAGGCCTGCACTTACACTTTGAGTGTATAAAAGCCTGTATTTTGTCAATAAAGATAGATTCCTGGTTGAACTTACATACAGCCTGCCTGGTGTTTGTTCTGAGCTATCACAACTGGGTTGGAACGGCACAGAGCTGTAGTTCTAATCCCGAAACCTTGGCTGACTGAACCATCAGACGTTGCAATCTGATTCAATAGCTGCAGAGGAGTGTCGGGAGAGTGGAATCGAGCGAGCAAGGGGCTCGTTACATTGGTTGGCAGCCGTGGTATTTGCTCTCCAGTTACTGGGACACTCCAAACCAGCCTGCAGGAGAGCCACGCTGAAAGACTTACTTGAGACCAGTGGAGGGAATGGTGGGATCGTGCTTCCTTGCCGTGAACACATCCAAACCATCACCTGGATCCAAGGTAGCAGGATAGCAGGAGAGGAGAGATACCAGCCACCATGGATGAGGAATTCAGAAGGAGGTTGCGAGAGAAGGAGATACAGCACAGAGGACCAGTATCAGAGCAGGTCCTGCTAGGATGGTTTGATTCTATCCGCTGTGAACTCTGGAAGGAAGCGCTAGTCCATGAGCAGCGACACCAGGGAAAAGTTCTCTGGTCGCAGTATGAAGTGCGAAATCTGTTTTTGGGGGAACAGCCAAACCAGGAGTGGACAGCCGAGTTAAGCAGGCTGATCCGGGCACAAATGCGGTTGGACGAGAGCTACAGAGCCCTCCAGTGGTATGTAGCCCAAGTGTGCCCATGGACAGCGGATGACAGCCCCACGGAAGGCTTTGACTACGATGGCCTGGGATTGTTATACTGGAGGCTGTCCAGGGACCCTGACTTTGGAAGTGATCGGGAATGGCGTTTGGAGGAAATAATGGAGCACAGAAAGCGGAGACTGAATGTCTCAGAAGTGCACTGGGCACTGGAAGATTTGGAGTTTCTGGCCATTCAGGAATGGGAGTTGGAGATCGCCTACAAACAGCTGTTAGACTCTGCTCAGCAGCAGGGTGGTGCTCCCTTTGCCTGGGACTATCATGAAATACCAGTTGACAACTCTGAAATCCTGGCTGAAGAGTTGACAATGTGGCAGAGTAACGGTGTACTTTGCCAACCTGCCCCCGCAGCTATGGAGGCGGAGGTCTTATGGCGGATGCAGCAAGTGCTGACTGACCTTGATGAACCTGTTTCTGCATTGGATGATCTTGGATGGAGGAATGTGCCTGTCCAGCGGAATGCCAGAGAATCAGCAGTGGAAAATCTGAAGATTGCCGTCCCCAAACCTGAAGTGCTGACAACAGGGCAGAGCTCTGCTAACCTCTGCCCAGCACTGATAGCATCTTCTGGGTTCCACGGAGAGGAGATGGTGAACCTTTATCCCCAGACACCAGTTGCAGAGACAGGGGATTTGATAGACTTTTCTGCTGAGGAAGAACAACCTGGTGAGCCTCCAGCAGAAGAAGAGCTGTTATTAGGGCCAAACTTCACTGTGCTCTGCCCAGCATTGATAGCATCTTCTGGGTTCCAGGGACAGGAGATGGTGAACCTTTATCCCCAGACACCAGTTGCAGAGACAGGGGATTTGATAGACTTTTCTGCTGAGGAAGAACAACCTGGTGAGCCTCCAGCAGAAGAGGAGCTGTTATTAGGGCCAAACTTCACTATGCTCTGCCCAGCACCAACAGAAGTATCTGTGAAGTCACAAGGAACTTCCCCAGCTGAAGCGCTGGCAACCGGACAGAGGATCCAAGATCTCTGCCCTACACCTACGGCGGTTCCGGAGGCTCAGGATGAGAAGGAGGTGGTCACGTCCCAGCAGCAGATCAGGATACAGGGGGAGAAGGGAGAGGAGGTGTTCGTCACCCCTCCCCAACAGTTAGCCGGAGGAGATGGTGTGGGGTTTCCAGCAGAAGAGCTGGCAACAGGGCCGAGTACTGCTGGACTCTGCCCTCAACTAACAGAGGATGGATGTCCTGTGAAGGTGGATGGGTCTTTAGTCTCCACCTGTATACCCCAGGGATGCTGGGCAGTCGGCCCAGATCCACAACAGCATGACGGAGTGAGCCCAGACACCCTGTCTTCTCTCCAGCGGCAGAAAGGACTCCAGGGAGAAGGGCCAGTCCAGGCCTCTCCCCAGCAGCAGATATGTTCTCTGAGGGAGGCACAGGTTGGCTGGGTGAGTAATACTTTGTTTGGAACAATTTGTTTGGGGTACTGTGTGAGTACAGGCATTAGAGGACTGGAACTACTGACTAACTTCGGAGTCAACCCGTCTGGGGGCTTCTCCTTCGTTAGTCTCCTGCCGAAAGGGGAGAAATGTGACAGACCTAGCCGGGAAAGAGACTTTTGGAGGGGACTGTATGCTAGCCTCTTGCCGATCGATCGGGGGCCCTTGCATTTGGGGGAACGGTGCTCTTTGTGAGCTGTATGTCAAATACACTTTGAGTGTATAAAAGCCTGTATTTTGTCAATAAAGATAGATTCCTGGTTGAACTTACATACAGCCTGCCTGGTGTTTGTTCTGAGCTATCACAACTGGGTTGGAACGGCACAGAGCTGTAGTTCTAATCCCGAAACCTTGGCTGACCGAACCATCAGACGTTGCAATCTGATTCAATAGCTGCAGAGGAGTGTCGGGAGAGTGGAACCGAGCGAGCAAGGGGCTCGTTACACCCACTGTAGAAAATGTACTGTTTGTGCTGGAGCAGACTGCAGAGCACTTCTTTGGCATGTGAACCGTGACTGCAACCTGACCCCAAAACCTGATTGACAATAATGACCAATCACAATCTGGGAAGCATTGGTCACAAGCTAGCAATCGGGGCATATCATTGGAGTTGGGGGCAGTTGGACACAGGTACACCCATATTTATGCCACAGCAGCACTTATCATGTTGCCCGGACCCTGATCTGAATCTTAGACCTCTGCACTGTCTGGCAATAGCACTTCTTGCTGAGCCACCAGGAATGCTTGACAGCTCTTTGGACAATTCCTTGAATGATCCTACCTTGAACCTTGTTTGTCTTGAACATTGAACCCTTTGCTCCTCTGATGAACTTCCTATTAAAGCCATGACTTTGCACTTCATGTTTGACAGAAAATTGAGCTCTCTTCAGCTAACATCTCCCTCTTGTCACTCCAGCTGCTGTCTGTATCTCCCACTCATTACTGACCCTTGGCTTGCTGTTTGACTATGATTCTGCTTGATCTCAACTTACAACCACTCGTTACTGACCTCTGGATTGTTTACTGACTATGCTTCTTCTTATACATACCTGCTATATCTGCTACTGGACCATGGCTTTCTCACCTCCAGGTGAGGCGATCCTGAGTTCTAACACGCAGCAAAACCCATCTCCACCATCAGGAGCTCTGGTGAACACTGGTTATTACTAAGACTCTGCACCTCAGGAGAGCTTTTGTCATCTGCCAGAGTGACCTGCTTTTGTGCTTATCCAGCTGATCAGTGGGTGCCTCACTACTGGTTTAGTTACCAGCTTCTGGGCCTGGCTCCAGATCGTGACACATGTGATGTCTTTAGAGAGAAGGAGAACCCCTGGGGGTGGAATTTTATAGGCACTACCAAGAGACAATAAAAATTAAGAATAATAATTGTAATTCATTTGTAGAAAAATACATGAAATATTGAACAAGGTCATGAAAATTGAACAATCAAGATATGCAAATTGACAATGCACAAATCCTATACCCAGCGCCTTTCAGAGATGAATGTAGCCTCTTTCAACAAGGATTAACAGGAAATATATAATCCATAAAATTCACATACAAATAATCAACAGTAAGTTAATACATCCATCTCGTAATACACAGCCAAAAAAGGGTCTATAGTGCTGGATCCAAACTTAAGAAGAAATCAGCCCAGTTCCCGGCCCCTAGTTTGAACCCCAATATATTTGCTTTTTTTTTTTTATTCATTCTCCTAGACTAACAAACATCATTGTCCAATAAAAGCAAGTGCTTAAACAACTGACTGACAATACTACCATCACAATCAAGCCAGCGGATAAGGGAGAGAATACTGTCCTTATGGACTATATTCACTACACGGCCATGTGTAATAAAATCTTGAGGAACAAAAATTGGTACAGAAAAATAACGACCAATATAGTAGAAAAATGTATCAGGAATATCAACTAGTCAATCTGGCATATTTCAATAATGTGATCAACAAAACCACATGGGAATACATTAAAACATATTTCCCAATTGTACCTACATTCTACTCTCTCCCTAAAATCCATAAGGATGCCTCTAACCCCACAGGAAGACTGATTATATCGGGCAGAGGATCAATAAGTGAGAATGCCAGTTGTCTAGTTGATGAGCATTTAAAACCACATGTTGCATGCTTGCAATCATATATGAAAGATACAATTCATTTCCTTCAGATCATTGACTACTTGAACATTCTAGAGAATGCCTATCTTGTGACAATTGATGTGGAAGCTTTATACAGCTCCATTCCTCACAACAAGGGAATGGAAGCTGTAAAACACATCATTTATCAAAGAGGAGATGAGGATTGGGGCTACAATGGGTTCATCCTGTCTCTTCTGGACCATATCCTACATCACAACGTTTTTCCTTTAATGGCTCCCACTACCTCCAGGTGCAGGCTGTAGCGATGGGAACATGCTGTGACCCATCGTATGCCAACCTGTACCTGGGGGTATATCTGGAGGAGTGGGAGAACATGTTTTTCACCAACGAGGCCTTGTCAATATATACTGACCACTTTTTGATTTGGTTTCGATATAGCGACGACATTTTCGCCGTGTGGGATGGCTCTCTGGAACTGTTGTGTCTGGAAAGAATGAACAGAAATTAATTTAATTTGACATTCACCATGTCTTCCAGTGTCAGCAGGATCTCCTTCTTTGATGTTGAGATCTCGAGGGGTGATGGGGGCACTCTCTGAAGCAGTCTGTACCGTAAGGCCACCTCTGGCAATACTATATTACACGGCTCAAGTTTTCACCCGCAGTCTTTAGTTAGATCTATACCTTACAGTCAGTACCTTAGAGTAAGACCCAACTGCACTAATGATGATAAATTTGTAGCAGAGGCTGGCAGATTGCATGACAGACTGTTGCAGGGGGCTATTCCCACACTTCACTCAAAAAGGCCTTCAGACGCGCCACCTCACATACTAGGCAGGAAATTTTGTATTCCCATAAACCCCCAATGCAAGACAACCCTTTGAAAATTATCACTAAATATTGCAACCAGCATGTCGAGATTAGGAAAATTGTTTCCAAATTTTGGCATGTTTTAACACTAGACCCTTCTTTGGAACCTTCTTTGGGTCGTTTGAGGCTCCTCTCTTTACATTTAGGAAAGCAACCTCCATCACCTCCAAATTAGAGAAAAGTGAGTTTAAAGGCAACCTGGGTGTTGAACATTGTAAATACAGAGGTACATATATGTGTGGCTCTTGTGGCTACTGTAAGTACATGGACACCAACAAAAAAACAATCCTGCCGGATGGCAGTGTTTTCAAACCCAGACATTTTTCAGGACATTTGGTGTGATTTATATGTTAAGATGTGACTGTGGTTGCTTTTATGTTGGTAAGACTAAGCTAGAATTTTGGAAATTAGCATACCGACATATTAGGAGCATACAGACATGCAATCCTGGTTTAGCCCTAGGAAGACAAACCACTATTGTCCACCAGGGCAAATTCCCAAAGATCAAATTCCAATCCCAGTGGAGGAGACTGGAACAAGAGTCTCCTCCAGCTTGAACTGCTCTGGATCTACACGTTGAGGGCCACACATCCCCCGGGGCAGTTTGCTTCAAGTCCTTTCTTGAGATGTTTAACTCAGGAGGGATGGAGAAGTATATTTGGTCTCATTGGTAGATTGATAGTAAAATTCATATATTATTTGCTTCTTTGTTTTTCTTTTCCTCTGTGTTTTTTGTTCCCCTGTCTATAACTATTTAACCACAATTTTTTCCTCTGATTTTTAACTTGTAACTTATCTGTATTGGATTTGCTTGTCCATTATTTGCATCTTTACTCAGTCCTTGCATATGCGTTTTTCTTGCTACTTGTCCAATGTAAACACTATCACATGCAGTCTCGGCCACTCTGGCCACGATTTATTTTTTGCTGCTATATGCCTTTATTGGTATTTGGATTTTTAGGTCAATCTGCGACTGAGTTTTGTCGCTTGCTGTAGCTTTATAAGAAACATTTCATTTTTTACCGCCATCTAATCTCCTTTCTCATTATTTTTCTATCTCAAAATCAGCCCTCAGCTATTATATTCCTTTACCATTTGATGTGGCCTAATCACATGTGTCCGGCACGGCAAAGACGCTCCTTTTTGAGTGCTCTTCATGAGTGACATGTTCTACCATCTATATTTGCAACCCCTATTCTGTTTCCAGGGCGACCGTTTAGTGTCTTCCTGGAGACACATCCGTGCCGGTGGGACACGCGCGCGTTGCGTCATTCTGCAGTGCGTGCGCATGGCGTCATGTCACGCACGCGCTGTGAGGAGGCCCGACGCGAGAGCAACTCAGGGGAGTCTTTCTTTTAAAATGAATATAGACGATTTCCTGTATGTGCAATTGAACAAGATGTAAGTTACCAGCACTATAGGCCCTTTGTTGGCTATGCATTACGAGATGGATGTACTAACTTACTGTTGATTATTTGTATTTGAATGTTAAAGATTATATATTTCCTGTTAACCCCTGATGAAGGAGACAACATTCATCTCTGAAACGCATTGGGTATAGGATTTGTGTATCGTAAATTTGCATATCTTGACTCTTCAATTTTCATGACCTTGTTTAATATTTCATGTATTTTTCTACAAATCAATTAAAATGATTATTCTTAATTTTTATTGTTTCTTGGTAGTGCCTATAAAATCCCACCCCCAGGGGTTCTCTTTCTCTCTATTCTTCATGGGATGTGGCGCACTTTTGCAATCTTACATATCAGAATGCATTTCTCATGTGATGTCTTTGTCACATGACCAGAAGCAGAAAGTGAGGGTAGAAGAATTTGTCACTCACCTTAATAGGCGCCTTACTGGTCAGAGTTCTGGCCTTTTAGAAACATGTTAAAATGAGTATTCCAATACTCATTCCTGGGACATGGTGTGGGTCCAAAAGACCTTGGGATTTATTTTAAATTTAGAGACAGTCCTGTAGAATCCTAAAACAGTTGGAAAGTATAGGTTAGGTAAGGATGTTGTAGAATTGTAGAATACTTTGAAAAATAGCTGTAACTTTGCACAGTGTTCCTTCAACTGACTCCCCAAACACTCCCAAAGTCTTATACTTATATACATGTACATGCTCTTGTGGGATGCCCACTGTGCAGTTCAGAACACGCTCTGATGTATAAGAAACTTCAATAATGTATCAACATAATGCTACAAGATGTGTGATATAGCTTTCCAGACTGTGTACATCATGTTTTATTTAACTTCCAATTTGACTACATATGCAAATAAAACAGAAAAAAAGAAATAAAAAGATTAGTGTGTGCTTAAAATATGTACCCCTGAACTCAGTTAGCATCACATATTGACAAAGCTTAGTTTTTTTGGATATCCCAATACATTCATCAGTCTTGGGACAGGCAACAGCCAAAGAGAATTATGGGTGACCATGACTTATCCCTAGATTGGGGCTAGTGGACTGCTGTTATTCTGTAGCATTTTAGAAACAGATATTTATTTAAGTTTTTTTTCCCATTTTTTTTTTTTTTTTTACTGTAATCCACTACATGGCAGAAAGCCAGTCTCTTACTTAGCAACAGCTACTTTTTCATCCAAGTTTATAATTTTAATAAGATAACACTTGTGGCAAAAGTGCCCTCAGTGGTCTTTGTTAAAATACAAAAAAATGGTCTCAACTGATACATTTCCATGAATTAATTAATTTATATGCATACACACAGTTTTCCAGGGCTCTCTCCCTATTAATATTGGAAGGGAATCCATGGTCACAGCACACACTTTCAATTTAGAACATTGTAATAACAATATAAACAATAGTTATTTTTGACAAACCAATAGAGGCTTACGTGAAGAATCTCCTTTCATGTTGTGAGTGTTGCCTGTCACTGGTCATCCGTTTCCACAACTTCCTGGATTCCCTGCATGCTTTGAAGCCTCACCCCTACTTTTTACTTTCCAGTTCTAAGGACTACATATACCATAGTACCCTGCTGCCTGCAACCTGAGACTCCTATACTGATTCACCTCTGTAGTTTGGAAGGCAGGATCTGTGAAATGTGTGACACAGCAGTGCCTACTCATAGGGCATATTGAATATGTGTCACAAAATTCAAGGAAGTAAATGAGTGGGGAGTTTACAAACTTCATCAGATCATTCCAAGTAATAGGAGTAGGTTAGAAACAATTGAAATATAATGCGGAGATGAACATATGATTTCACATTTTTATCATAAATGCACTTTAACCACTTCCTGCCTGGCTTATAGCAGAATGACAGCTGGGCGGTGGCTCTGTTATCCTGACTGGGTGTCATATGACGTCCAGCAGGATAACATGGCAGCACGCGCCCACAGGGCGATCAAAGGTGCTGTGTGGCAGTCTGACACACTGCATCTCCAAGCATGGCATGGAGCCTCTGACGGAGGCTCCTTATCACATGATCAGCTGTGACCAATCACAACTGATCATCACGTGAACCAGGAAGTACCAGTAAATGGCATTCCTTGGTTTGTGCTGAGAGGGAGACCTGATCGGCGGCTCTCCCTGTCAGAGGGGGGGGTCTGTGCTGATAATCAGCACATTGATTATCAGCACAGCCCCCATCAGATGTGCGCATCAGCTTCCAATCAATGCCCATCAGCTGCCAATCAGTGCTCCATCAATAACGTCTGTCAGTGCCACTGAAAGCGCCAATCAGTGCCCACCACATTGCCAATCAGTGCCCACCACAGTGACAATCAGTGCCCATCACAGTGCCAATCAGTGCCCAGCAGTGACACCTGTCAGTACCTCATCATCAGTGCTGCCCCTCAGTGCCACCTGTCAGTGCCACCTGTCAGTGCCAATCAGTACCGCCTACCAGTGCCAATCAGTGCCACCTGTTGGTGCCCAACAGCCGCCTGTCAGTGCCTATCACAGCTGCCTGTCAGTGCCCATCAGTGCCACCTATCAGTGCCCATGAGTGCCGCCTATCAGTGCACATCAGTGCCGCCTATCAGTGCATATCAGTGCCTCCTATCAGTGCCTCCTATCAGTGCCCATCAATTCTACATATCAGTGCCTCCTCATCAGTGCCACCGTATCAGTGCCAACTCATCAGTGCCTATCAGTGAAGGAGAAAACACAATTTTATAACCGAAACAAAGTAAAACTTTTTTTTTCCAAAAATCCAAAAATTTTAGTTTGTTTAGCAAAAAAAAAAAACCCCAGTGGTGATCAAATACCACCAAAAGAAAGCTCTATTTGTGGGAAGAAAATTATAAAAAATTTAGTTTGGGTGCAGTGTGGCATGACAGCGCAATTGTCATTCAAAGTGTGACATCACTAAAAGCTGAAAATTGTCCTGGGCAGGAAGGGGCAAAAGTGGCCAGTATTGAAGTGGTTAACCACTTCATCCCAGGAAGGATTTGCCCCCTTAATGACCAGGCCATTTTTTGCGATATGGTACTGTGTCGCTTTAACTGCCAATTGCGCGGTCGTGTGACGTTGTACCCAAACAAAATTTATGTACTTTTTTTCCCCACAAATAGAGCTTTCTTTTGGTGGTATTTGATCACCTCTGTGGTTGTTTTTTTTGCGCTATAAACAAAAAAACTGACAATTTTGAAAAAAAAACATTTTTTTTTTTTACTTTATGCTATAATACATATCCAAAAAAAAATTTAAAAAAAGCAAATTTATTCATCAGTTTAGGCCGATATATATTGTTCTACATATTTTTGGTTTGGCGTATATTGATTGCTTTGCGCAAAAGTTATCACGTCGGGTAGATTTAGAGACTTCTATTCTTTTTTTAATCGTTTTTACTGATAATGCCGGGGATCTGCGATTTTTAGCAGGACTGCAACATTGCAGCGGACAGATCTGACCCCAAATGACACTTTTTGGGGATGAGTGACATTATTACATTGATCAGTGCTATAAAAATGCACTGTTCAATGTAAAAATGACACTAGCAGGGAAGAGGTTAACACTAGGGGGTGTTCAAGGGGTTAAGTGTGTTCCCTGGGTGTGTTCTAACTGTAGGGAGGATGGGCTACCAGGGACATGACAAAGATCACTGTTCCATGTCACTAGGAACAGAAGATCTCTTACATGTCATCTGGCAGAACGGGGAATCTCCTTGTTTACATAGGCAGTTCCCCGTTCTGCCGCTGTACACCACGATCGCTGGTTGCCGGCGGACATCGAGTCTGCCCGACCCACGGGCATGCTCCCACGGTGGGTGCGCACGTTGTCAGGGCTGGGCTCTCAGCCCTTCCTTCTCTGTGCTTAGGTTGCTCATCTGTCGGTTAATTGCCAGAACTGGTTCATAAATATTCACTTATTGTTACATATTTCAAAAGATTCCAAAATTGGAACATAAGAAAACATAAACGATAAAAATGCACACCCTTAATGTACAAACATTGTGTATGTAGATGCATGTATTAGAGTTCTGCCCTCTCTATTTAACCTGGCGTGTTTAAGGTAGACACCTTTCTTCAGGGGTATTTTTACAGGAAATGCACATGCTCAACAATTTCTATCAAATAGAAAAACAACTTTGTAATGGTAGCTTATGGAGAGTAAAATCTAGGGCCCCACTGGTGCTCACAGGGTACCTACCACCAAGCAGGTCAAAGTACTATATGGCCATGTAGATGTTAAAAGGAGTAATTATTGCCTCTGCCTGGGCACAAGTACCAGAGAGGTGCCACCGCCCCTGAGCAACCAACACTACCCCACAGAGCTCCCCACACAAGGGTTGCTGCTGTGCATTAAGATGGTACTACTACTTACTGTCCTTGGGCTATGACCAAGAGCTTAGGGGAACTTTACCAAAAAAACACAAACCAAAGGATTTTGAAAACTCCTTTGGGCCTCTTATGCTACTGATATTGTCTTCTTTAAATTTAAGGCTTCTAAATGCAGACATTACTCTCAGAACTCACAGAACTCTCACAGGTTATTAAACATCTATTCTCACATATCCTCACATAACATAAAATACATGTTAATGTAGATATATGACAACTCTGAGCTAGTTAAACTGAGCACCTGTTAACAAACAGATTGGCATGTTACCCTCAAACCCAACTCCAGCCAAAAATATTTTCTTTAATTTTGAATCATGTGGAAAGTAGATGAAGAGACACTGTAACCTGGGTTATTCAAGGCTAAAAGGCAGGGTGTTTGGAAGGAGGGCCCAGGATTCCTTTATAATCATCTTAACTGGACTTTCTTGACACTTCTTAATGTATCATAACTGGCATTGAAATCAGTGGTGTTGGCAGCCCAGGGGAGCTCCGATCCTCTTCTTTTTGGGTCCCCCGCCGGTACTCATGGCTCCTTCCCCTCAAGCAGTGCCCCCCAGAGAAAGCCACTTGCCCTGGGGGGTAATTTGAGTGTTCGCTCCCGAGCCGCTGCTCTATGCTCCCTTAAAACACATAAAGTTGGCCCCACCCCCACTTTCTCTTAATTGGCTCACTGGCTGTGATTGACAGCAGTGGGAGCCAATGGTCTCCCGCTGATGTCTCAGACAAAGAGGAGGGAGAGTCCCGGGACAGCTGAGGCTATTGTGAACATTACTGGATCAGAGAGAGCACAGGTAAGGAATAGGGGGGAGACGCTGCACAGAGAAGATTTCTTAAACCTTCAGTCTTTAGAACCAATTTAAGAAGAATTTTCCCTCATTTCCTTTTCCTTTGTCATCTGTAAAAGAAATGAAGAGTGCAGTTGTCACTGAAACAGGATGGTGCTGAAAACAATAAACACATTATCAATTGTTTTAACCCAGGCCACTCATAAAATGTTCCATTGATACAACTCTGCCTTGAGTATTATCAATGGGAGGTCTTATTAATAAGTTCTATTAAACACAGAGCCCACTGATTACACACAGAGAAGGTAAACTGAGGGCACGAGATGACCAAACCTTATGTGATCATTTAACACTAGGCTTAAACAATGAATGGCTTTGTTGACAAAGCAAAGCCATTAATTGATGGAAACTGAAGTAGCAAGAAACGTTAGACACCTCAATAAAAACAATTTTTGGACCAACTTTTTGAAGGTACTGCATGCCTGTTGTTTTAAAGTGTCAGGAAATTCTTGGACTTATGTAAATGATACCTTTAGTGCATGGACAGATATCAAGATTATAAAGTTGTTGAATATTTTAAAAAATG
The DNA here is from genome assembly GCF_042186555.1 of Aquarana catesbeiana. NCBI lineage: Eukaryota > Metazoa > Chordata > Amphibia > Anura > Ranidae > Aquarana > Aquarana catesbeiana. Next base: position 303,925,606 of record NC_133324.1, read on the forward strand.
CTTTTTATCTGAGATCCAGGAAGAAATCCTTAATTGTAGCTAATATCATTACTATTTTACATTTACTTGCAGTACACATTTCTGGTACAACTCTGATACAAGAGTCAGGTTTTATTACAGTGGGGCAAAAAAGTATTTAGTCAGCCACCAATTGTGCAAGTTCTCCCACTTAAAAAGATGAGAGAGGCCTGGAATTGTCAACATAGGTATACCTCAACTATGAGAGACAAAATGTGGAAACAAATCTAGACAATCACATTGTCTGATTTTTGAAAGAATTTATTTGCAAATTATATTGGAAAATAAGTACCGTATTTATCGGCGTATAACACACGTTGGTGTATAACGTGCACCCCAAGTTTAGGAGGGAATTTTAAGGAAAAAACTTTTAGGAGGGAAGTTTAAGGAAAAAAAACTTACATTTAAATGCCCATCAATGCAGCCTTATCAGTGTCCATCTGCAGCCTTGCCCAGTGTCTTTGCAGCCTTTGCAGCCTTGTGTCATTGCAGCCTTTGCAGCCTTGTGTCATTGCAGCCTTTGCAGCCTTGTGCCATTGCAGCCTTTGCAGCCCTGTGTCATTGCAGCCTTTGCAGCCTTGTGTCATTGCAGCCTTTGCAGCCCTGTGTCATTGCAGCCTTTGCAGCCCTGTGTCATTGCAGCCTTTGCAGCCTTGTGTCATTGCAACTACAGGTATTTAAAATTGGCGCCGATCATCGGCTGTGTCTGCCCTGTAGTGCGCAGGTGCTGAGGAGACTCTGAAAATCTCCGAACATCAACAGCTGATCATGAGCCGGCACTGACATACACAAAGCCGAGTGTACTCGGCTAGTCTTGGCTCCTCTTGCAGTCCCGCCCAGTTCCGCCCCTATGATAGACATAACACAGGTCCAATGGTGGGGCTGGGGATGACTGTAAGCGGAGCCGAGACTAGCCAAGACTAGCCGAGTACACTCGGCTTTGTGTATGTCAGTGCCGCTCGCTCCGCTCAGCTCACAATCAGCAGAGATCGGCGGGGATCGGCGTATAACATGCACCCACGATTTTCCCTGATTTTAAGGGGAAAAAAGTGCGTGTTATACGCCGATAAATACGGTATTTGGTCAATATTAAATGTTCACCTCAAAACTTTGTTATATATCCATTGTTGGCAATGACAGAGGTCAAAGGTTTTCTGAAAGCCATCACAAGGTTGTCACACACTGTTGCTGGTATGTTGGCCCATTCCTCCATGCAGATATCCTCTAGAGCAGTGATGTTTTGGGGCTGTCACTGGGCAACACGGACTTTCAACTCCCTCCAAAGGTTTTCTATGGGGTTAAGATCTGGAGACTGGCTAGGCCACTCCAGGACCTTGAAATGCTTCTTACATAGCCACTCCTTCATTGCCCGGGCGGTGTGTTTGGGATCATTGTCATGCTGAAAGACCCAGCCTTGTTTCATCTTCAATACCCTTGCTGATGGGAGGAGGTTTGCACTTAAAATCTCACGATACATGGCCCCATTCATTCTTTCATGTACACGGATCAGTCGTCCTGTTCCCTTTGCAGAGAAACAGCCCCAAAGCATGATGTTGCCACCCCCATGCTTCACAGTAGGTATGGTGTTCTTTGGTTGCAAATCAGCATTCTCTCTCCTCCAAACACGACAAGTTGTGTTTCTACCAAACAGTTCTACTTTGGTTTCATCTGACCATATGACATTCTCCCAATCTTCTTCTGGATCATCCAAATGCTCTCTAGCAAACCTCAGATGGGCCTGGACATGTACTGGCTTAAGCAGGGGGACACGTCTGGCACTGCAGGATCTGAGTCCCTGGCGGCGTAGTGTGTTACTGATGGCAGCCTTTGTTACGTTGGTCCCAGCTCTCTGCAGGTCATTCACTAGGCCCCTGCGTGTGGTTCTGGGATTTTTGCTCACCGTTCTTGTGATCATTTTGACCCCACGGGGTGAGATCTTGCGTGGAGCCCCAGATCGAGGGAGATTATCAGTGGTCTTGTATGTCTTCCATTTTCTAATTATTGCTCCCACAGTTGATTTCTTCACACCAAGCTGCTTGCCTATTGCAGATTCAGTCTTCCCAGCCTGGTGCAGGTCTACAATTTTGTTTCTGGTGTCCTTCGACAGCTCTTTGGTCTTCACCATAGTGGAGTTTGGAGTATGACTGTTTGAGGTTGTGGACAGGTGTCTTATACTGATAACAAGTTCAAACAGGTGCCATTAATACAGGTAATGAGTGGAGGACAGAGAAGCCTCTTAAAGAAGAAGATACGGGTCCGTGAGAGACAGAAATCTTGCCTGTTTGTAGGTGACCAAATACTTATTTTCCACCATAATTTGCAAATAAATTCTTTAAAAAAATCAGACAATGTGATTGTCTGGATTTGTTTCCACATTTTGTCTCTCATAGTTGAGGTATACCTATGATGACAATTACAAGCCTCTCTCATCTTTTTAAGTGGGAGAACTTGCCCAATTGGTGGCTGACTAAATACTTTTTTGCCCCACTGTATATTTATTATATATATATGACATCATCAAGCAAATAGATGCAAACAACACACTAAAAGCATGACAGGACTTACCCATATAAAGTGAAAAAAATAAAAACTTTTCAGAAAAACAAATACATAACATGAAAAGAACACCTTCTTTCACAAAACATTTGTATTTTATATCACATTCTTGTTTCTATTTTTCTGTGAAAATCCCAAGTAATCAGTCAGTGTGTGTAAACTGTATTCACTGTACATAAATGCATAGGGAGTCATAGCAATCATCTTCTAAGAAACAAAAAATTTAAAAATGAACTTTTATAACCTTATTAAATCTAGTAGTCAAACAAACACAATATTTCTGTAGGCTATGTAACTAAAACATTTGTTCAGTTTAGAAAGTTTTTGTTTCATCTCAGTCTCTGTTCACCTCACTTCTCATAGCAATTCTCTATCCCACGTGTGTATTCTTCAGCCTCAGTTCTGACCCTTTCTGTTATTGTCTATATTTGTACCTATCTTTCTTCAACAATAGCAGCCTGGGAATCCCATTTTGCTCGGATCCATCCTTACCACTATAGGCTTGGTTGGAAAAAAAGACTATGTTCTTTTCCACAAAGTGCTCCTTTGACCAGTCCTTATGTTATCCCAGGTGTTATCTGCACTCAGTGACTTCTGTGTTTTAACATTTTTTTATTTTCTGCCTCCAATTTATTTTGAGTTTGCAACTAACGTATTTTTTTCTACAAGTTTCCTAGTTTAGTAAGTTTAAAGTGATTGTCAATGATCACCTTGTGAAACAACCCATTAAAGCGGAGGTCTGCCCACCACTGCAAAAATTAAAAGCCAGCAGCTACACATACTGCGGATGCTGACTTTTAATGATGGGACACTTACCTGTCCTGGAGTCCAGCGATGTCGGCACCACAGCTGTTTCCATCAGCTCTCGGGTGCTGCCGCCGCCATTGTGGGTAAGGGAACCCGGCAGTGTAGCATTATGGCTTCACGCCAGGAACCCTACTGCGCATGCGCAAGGCTACGCTTCTCTCTCTTACTGACCCGGCGACAGGGGGAGGAGGAGGGAGCCGAGCGGTGATGTCAATAGCTGCAGCTGTGGCTCCCTGGAAGTGGGAACGGGACACCTGTTTAAGACAGGTATCCTGTTCCCGCTCACCCCCGAAAGGTGCCAAATGTGGCAATGGAGGGGGGGGGAGACAATGAGCGGAAGTTCCACTTTTGGGTGGAACTCCACTTTAAGTTTAAAATAGAAATACAAGGCAAAACATTTTTGTACAGGTATAAAAAGACATTAAAAATACCTTTGTTCCCTTTTTTTAAGTGAGTAGCTTCCCTCTGTTCTCAGCTGCATAAGAGCTGATGGGAGAAGAAACATCAGCACATAGATCTTCCCAGTGAAAGGCTGTGCAGTGGGGGCATGTCAGGATAAGTCTGATCATTGGAGGAGAGCAGGCTGAGTTCCCAGCATAGCTGAAGAACTGACAATGCTGTGCTCTCCTGCCTAGTGTGGTCAGTTCTTAATAGGAAAGCAGAGGGACTGGAAGTAATGCCAGGAATTTCACACAAAGTAAGCAATACAAATAGAACAGGAGACTTTCTCATACAAGTACATGGTACAGCAGGCAAATATCAGAAATATGAAATGTTGGGGTAACAAATGCTTTAATGTCCGTTCACAATGTTTTCACACAGAAACTTGTGTTTTTCGTTCTGCACAGTGACATGCAGCACTGCTCTTGTTAGACATGTGCAGGTGCCATTTATTTTTAATGTAAAAGGAAGGAATAAGAGTGGTGCACTTATTCAATAATGTGACATGAATTAATATACTTAAAGAATGAACATGATAAGTAGGGATGAGCCGAACACTCCCCTGTTCGGTTCGCACCAGAACATGCGAACAGGAAAAAAGTTCGTTCGAACACGCGAACACCGTTAAAGTCTATGGGACACGAACATGAATAAACAAAAGTGCTAATTTTAAAGGCTTATATGCAAGTTATTGTCATAAAAAGTGTTTGGGGACCTGGGTCCTGCCCCAGGGGACATGGATCAATGCAAAAAAAAGTTTTAAAAACGGCCGTTTTTTCAGGAGCAGTGATTTTAACAATGCTTAAAGTCAAACAATAAAAGTGTAATATCCCTTTAAATTTCGTACCTGGGGGGTGTCTATAGTATGCCTGTAAAGGGGCGCATGTTTCCTGTGTTTAGAACAGTCTGACAGCAAAATGACATTTCAAAGGAAAAAACTCATTTAAAACTACCCGCGGCTATTGCATTGCCGACAATACACATAGAAGTTCATTGATAAAAACGGCATGGGAATTCCCCAAAGGGGAACCCCGAACCAAAATTTAAAAAAAAAAAACGACGTGGGAGTCCTCCTAAATTCCATACCAGGCCCTTCAGGTCTGGTATGGATTTTAAGGGGAACCCCGCGCCAAAAAAAAAAAAAAAAACGGCGTGGGGTCCCCCCAAAAATCCATACCAGACCCTTATCCGAGCACGCAACCTGGCAGGCCGCAGGAAAAGAGGGGGGGACGAGAGTGCGGCCCCCCCTTCCTCCTGAACCGTACCAGGCCACATGCCCTCAACATTGGGAGGGTGCTTTGGGGTAGCCCCCCAAAACACCTTGTCCCCATGTTGATGAGGACAAGGGCCTCATCCCCACAACCCTGGCCGGTGGTTGTGGGGGTCTGTGGGCGGGGGGCTTATCGGAATCTGGAAGCCCCCTTTAACAAGGTGACCCCCAGATCCCGGCCCCCCCCTGTGTGAAATGGTAAGGGGGTACATAAGTACCCCTACCATTTCAAGAAAAAAGTGTCAAAAATGTTAAAAATGACAAGAGACAGTTTTTGACAATTCCTTTATTTAAATGCTTCTTCTTTCTTCTATCTTCCTTCATCTTCTGGTTCTTCTGGTTCTTCTGGCTCTTCTGGTTCTTCCTCCGGCGTTCTCGTCCAGCATCTCCTCCGCGGCGTCTTCTATCTTCTTCTCCTCGGGCCGCTCCGCACCCATGGCATGGGGGGAGGCTCCCGCTCTTCTCTTCTTCTTTTCTTCCCTTCTTCATTTTCTTCTCCGGGCCGCTCCGCAATCCATGCTGGCATGGAGGGAGGCTCCCGCTGTGTGACGGCGCTCCTCGTCTGACAGTTCTTAAATAACGGGGAGCGGGGCCACCCGGTGACCCCGCCCCACTCTGACGCACGGTGACTTGACGGGACTTCCCTGTGACGTCACGGGGAATGCCACAGGGAAGTCCCGTCATGTCCCGTGCGTCAGAGGGCGGCGGGGTCACCGGGTGGCCCCGCCCCCCGTTATTTAAGAACTGTCAGACGAGGAGCGCCGTCACACAGCGGGAGCCTCCCTCCATGCCAGCATGGATTGCGGAGCGGCCCGGAGAAGAAAATGAAGAAGAGAAGAAGAGAAGAAAAGAAGAAGAGAAGAGCGGGAGCCTCCCCTCCATGCCCTGGGTGCGGAGCGGCCCGAGGAGAAGAAGATAGAAGATGCCGCGGAGGAGATGCTGGACGAGAACGCCGGAGGAAGAACCAGAAGAGCCAGAAGAACCTGAAGATGAAGGAAGATAGAAGAAAGAAGAAGCATTTAAATAAAGGAATTGTCAAAAACTGTCTCTTGTCATTTTTAACATTTTTGACACTTTTTTCGTGAAATGGTAGGGGTACTTATGTACCCCCTTACCATTTCACACGGGGGGGGCCGGGATCTGGGGGTCACCTTGTTAAAGGGGGCTTCCCGATTCCGATAAGCCCCCCGCCCGCAGACCCCCACAACCACCGGCCAGGGTTGTGGGGATGAGGCCCTTGTCCTCATCAACATGGGGACAAGGTGTTTTGGGGGGCTACCCCAAAGCACCCTCCCAATGTTGAGGGCATGTGGCCTGGTACAGTTCAGGAGGGAGGGGGGCCGCACTCTCGTCCCCCCCTCTTTTCCTGCGGCCTGCCAGGTTGCGTGCTCGGATAAGGGTCTGGTATGGATTTTTGGGGGGACCCCACGCCGTTTTTTTTTTTTTTTTTTTGGTGCGGGGTTCCCCTTAAAATCCATACCAGACCTGAAGGGTCTGGTATGGAATTTAGGGGGAACCCCACGTCATTTTTTTTTTTTAATTTTGGCTGGGGTTCCCCTTAATATCCATATCAGACCTGAAGGGCCTGGTATGGAATTTACGGGGACTCCCACGTCATTTTTTTTTTTAAATTTTGGTTCGGGGTTCCCCTTTGGGGAATTCCCATGCCGTTTTTATCAATGAACTTCTATGTGTATTGTCGGCAATGCAATAGCCGCGGGTAGTTTTAAATGAGTTTTTTCCTTCAAAATGTCATTTTGCTGTCAGACTGTTCTAAACACAGGAAACATGCGCCCCTTTACAGGCATACTATAGACACCCCCCAGGTACGAAATTTAAAGGGATATTACACTTTTATTGATTGACTTTAAGCATTATTAAAATCATTGCTCCTGAAAAAACGGCCGTTTTTAAAACTTTTTTTTGCATTGATCCATGTCCCCTGGGGCAGGACCCGGGTCCCCAAACACTTTTTATGACAATAACTTGCATATTAGCCTTTAAAATTAGCACTTTTGATTTCTCCCATAGACTTTTAAAGGGTGTTCCGCGGCATTCGAATTTGCCGCGAACACCCCAAATTGTTCGCTGTTCGGCGAACTTGCGAACAGCCAATGTTCGATTCGAACATGAGTTCGACTCGAACTCGAAGCTCATCCCTAATGATAAGTATCCAAAACATACAAATAAATAAATGTAAATAAAAGTCCAACTAAAGCCCAATGGTAGGAGTCAGTTCATATAGAGATAAAAATCTCATAGGAGTGACTTGATAGAAGAAAAAACAGTCAACACATCAATCCAAACATCGACTGTTAAATTTATGAATTGAAAAATGGGGAGATAACTGCGCTACAGTGAAATACATAAACAATAACAATTATAGCTGCGATTCATCTATGCAACACAGACACAGTGAAATTAAATAAGAAAAAAAGGGGGGTGAATTGCGCTAGAAAAGATTGGTGATCATATACATCATCACTAAACCAAATATTTAGAACTATGTGAAAAGTTCCCCTTTAGGGTATACATAACACATATCAAATTAGTAATCAATCCAAAAATTAAATGTACAAAAGTGATAATTAAAAGTCCATGTATAAAAATAAATCACCCAGGGGGCGTGGCTTGGCGCGCGATGGAGATGGCAGCCTAAACGAGGAGCTCCGTCAGACTAACGGCCCAAGCCAGTCTTTTCTGCCGCACTACAAGCGACGATGAGCAGACAGAATCGTATCCCACAGCACACCCGTTCCCGCCGCTCTACCGCTGCATCAGCTGGGAGGAATATATCAGAGATTTTCAAGAACCAAGCCGTGATACAGAGAGTGACTGCAGGAGGGAAGATGGCGCCGGTGCAGCGCGAGGAGGATCTCAGCGAGGATTCCCTGTCTGCTACAGAGGATAATGGTAGGAGAGAGACACGTCCTGACCATCCACTAACTTATGCAGACATGTCAGTCTTCGCAGCTGACATCAAAGCCTCTTTCTCTGCAGCTATCACGGACCTCAAAACCAACCTGTTAGTTCTCACAGAGAAAATGGCCACCGCTGAAACAGCAGGAAAACATAGAGATAGAGCCATAAACAGACTGGACAGAGTAGTCTCATCTCACGCACACCACTTTATTGAGATGAACAGACACCTGGAAGACCTCGATAACAGGGGGAGACGGTGTAACATCAGAGTTCGAGGTATACCAGAATCGGTTGACACAGACCAAATATCTCATGCACTGCAGAGGGTTTTCAATAGCCTCCTGGAGAGACCAGAAGACACGGACATTGAATTTGTTAGAGCGCACAGAGCCCTAAGAGCCAGAAGCCCAGACACACTTCCTCCTCGTGACATCATTTGCTGCTTGCAAAGCTTCTCCCTGAAAGAAGAGATCATGCACAAGGCTCGCAGAAATGAGCAGATTATTTTCAACGGTGCCCACATAACTTTATTTCAAGACCTTTCCCAAATCACGCTGAAAAATCGCAGGGCCCTGCGACCCCTGTTAGAGGTGCTACGGGCAAAAGATCTTCGGTACACGTGGCGCTTCCCCTTTGCCCTTTTAGTGTCGCACAATGGCAAACAACACTTTCTCCGCACTCCAAGTGATCTTCAGGAGTTCTGCAGCGCCCTACAGCTAGGTGAGATTGACCTACCGGAGTGGTATCAGGAGTTTCTACTCCCAACCGGAGACAGAAGCCCACCATACTCCCCTACGGTGACACCTGAGAAGCATCAAGCCAAGAAACAGAAGCAGAATCGGCTGGACGGATCAATCGCTGGCACTCCAAGGGGCAAAGCACATTCCTCCAGGATGCTAATAGATGCGTGAGTGAGAGGATGCCATCGCAAACTGTTGTTTTGTTTTGTTCAGGTTCCATCTCGCACCTTAGCATATGTATTAAATTGAGCAGACGCTCTGTTTATGCTACAGTTAAGGCTCCACACAAGGTCCCCCCATTCCGGATTATTGGACACTTAAGAGGAAGAGGCCCACCACTATTAATGTCCGCAAGGCAGAGAACCGGGCACCTATCAACCACACATATAGGGGGCACTACAAGATCCCTGTGGTGAAACACACTAACCTTTGCCCCACTCCCGGTGAACCTATCAGCCTAACGGGAATATGGGGGAAAAGGTCGCTGCCCAGGGCGTTGACATGTTTTCCACTCAGAACACATGACACAGCTTGCTGGAAGATTTGTCCCCACGGAAAGCCCTGTTGGATTATGGTAAGGGCTCGGCTCACCCAGAGACCTAACAAGATCCGCAAACCTCCTATACATTTCAAATGTTTATAAATGCCGGATGGGAACTTTTAGTTTACTGTAGAGTTTCTGCATATACTTACTGCAGAGAGTTTCTGTTTTTTTATTCCCTTTGTTTTTTGGTTCCTGCATTAAATAATTCCCGCATGGGAAGGGGGAGGGGAAAGGAGGGGAGGCGACTATGCCTTTCACGTCCTAACCCCGCCACCCCACATGTTTCTACAAGTTATAATAGATACTGCTTGTCCCGCTCCACTGGTTGGAGCACCGCTCTAACAGCTCAAGCGGCAGAAGAGACCATCAGGCACTATCCATTAGCTGAAAGAGGCCGTGGTCTGGCTATCCTAAGTCCCTGACAGTTCATTTCATTCTTTTTTCTGGTAAAGTTGGGTCTGGTATCTGGCCGCGAGCCTCCTACGTCCCCACAGAGTGTGTTAGAGGGGTTATAAACCCACTCTCACACACTAAATATTGATCCACTCAGACGTTGTTATTGTCTGGGAGGGTTGTAAATCTCACTCTCCGTACTCTTACTTCTAATTTCCTACTATACTCACATCTTTCAATCTATCTCTTTTTACTTTTCTTAATCACTGATTGAGGTGGTACAACGACGTTTTAGTATTTAAACTCTAACAGGTACTTCTTTTTTAGTTGTGATCACAGGAGTTGTCTGGGGTCTCTCTCTGATCCTGAATAATGGCCTACTCTGCGTTGGGTCGGACCCCTACGGTGGTATCTCACAACGTCAAAGGCCTAAATATTCCGGAGAAACGCACTACCCTCTTGCGGGAATTAAAAAAAGGTAAGCCTAAAATTGTTTTCCTGCAGGAGACCCATTTTAAGACAAACCAGGTTCCCAGGCTCACCGACTCCTACTTCACAGAGGCACACCACGCCACAAACGACAGTTCCAAATCTAAGGGAGTGACAATATTACTCAGTAGGGAGGCTGCATTCGAGATCACAGACAAATTGGTTGATCCGGGGGGGAGATATGTTTTTGTCAAGGGGAAATGTTCTGGGGTACCCACCACATTAGCAAATGTTTACTTCCCCAATACTGCCCACTTGTCCTTCTGCAAAAAATTGATGAGGGAGTTAGAGGGTTTCAGCACAGGCCGTCTAATTTTAGGGGGAGACTTTAACATTCCCTTAAACCCGTTAGTAGACACGTCAACAGGGAAAACCTTCATCACCTATAAGATATTAAAAAAAATCAAAACTCTCCTTCACTCTTTAGACTTAGTTGATACGTGGCGCTTCCTACACCCTGAGGATAAAGACTTCTCCTTCTATTCAATCCCCCATGACCGTCACTCTAGGATTGATTACATCTTTATCACACAGAGGGATCTCCATATAGTCAGAGAGGCAAACATAGGGATACAGACAATTTCTGACCACGCCCCAGTCTCCATTGGCTTAAACCTGACCAATTGCCCGGTCGGTTCGGGATCTTGGAGACTGAATTCCTCTCTGTTAACAGATCCAGGTCTGCTGTCTACACTGACCGCAGCCTTGAAAGAGTTCTTCAAGCATAACGTGACCCCGGGCATGGATCCGCTGATGGTTTGGGAGGCCCACAAGTGTTCCATCAGGGGAGAGCTAATTGGGATGGGAACACAAAAAAAGAAAGACCAAGAAAAGGAAATTTCCCAACTAACACAAAAAATACGCCGCCTAGAAACCTTACACAAGCAATCCCTGACATCCAGTTCGGCAACTGCCCTTCTCGAGACAAGACTAACCCTTAAACAGCTTCTAGAATATAAAACGAAACGCTTTCTTTTCTTTAGGAAAAAAATATACTACGAGCAAGGCGACAAACCCGGCCATTTGCTTGCCAGGGCCTTGCGGGGGCCCACCACTAAATATAACATTCCAGGCATTCAAAATAAGGAAGGTAGGGTGGACAGAACAACGGACAAAATAGCACAACACTTCCAGGACTTCTATTTTAATTTATATAACCTCCCAACCCAACATAGACCACATGACTTACAAGGAGAAAGGCTCCAGGTAATGCGGGACTTCTTGAGGGATTCGGAACTTCCTTCGCTCACAGCGGAGGACACCGCATCACTCGAGAGTCCCATAGACCTGTCGGAACTCAAACTCGCCATTAAAGACCTAAAACAAGGTAAGAGCCCGGGCCCTGACGGATTCACGGCCATATACTACAAGACATTCGTCGACACATTGTCCCCACACCTCCAAGACGCATTAAATACCCTTTCAAAACCTAGAACGATCCCCCCAGAATTTTTATCAGCCTTTATTACAGTGTTACCCAAACCAGACAAGGACCCACTTCACTGTTCTAGCTACAGGCCTATATCGCTACTAAACCTAGACGTGAAGATACTGGCCAAAATCATCTCCAACAGACTGAAACCTCTACTTCATAATGTGATAGGACCGGAACAGGCGGGCTTTATGCCTGGAAGAGAGGCAAGGGATAATGTCACCAAAGCCCTAAACCTGATTTACGCTGCCCGTGAGCGAAAGATCGAGGGTCTTCTCCTGTCTACGGACGCGGAGAAGGCCTTCGATCGAGTAGCCTGGGACTACATGTTTGAAACTTGCAGACACATAGGCCTGGGACCAGGAATGATGGGCTGGATAACCTCCCTGTACCAAAACCCCTCAGCTAGACTCAAAATAAATGGTTCATTATCCGATAAAGTAAGCATAAACAATGGAACAAGACAGGGCTGCCCATTGTCGCCCCTGCTATTCATAATATCACTAGAACCATTTGTTAGACGAATTATAGCGAACACGGCCATAAAGGGATTTGAGGTCACAGAGCGTGAATTCAAAGTAGCGGCATATGCCGATGACCTACTCTTCTTCTTGACTGATCCGCATATATCCATCCCCTCCCTCCTGAGAGAGTTCGCTTTATTTGGTTATATTTCTAACCTTAAGATAAACTTTTCGAAATCGGAGGCGTTGAACATTTCACTCCCAGAACAAACACTAAAGACACTCCAAGACAATAACCCATTCAAGTGGGAAACACAGGCTGTCAAATACCTAGGAGTTTGGCTAACACCTAGGCTGTCCGCAATTTTTTCCCGAAACTTCCTTCCCCTTCTCAGAGTCATAGAAAAAGACTTACAAACATGGCACACAGGGTTTTTCTCGTGGTTTGGCAGGGTGGCCGTTTGCAAAATGGCCATACTGCCTAAAATTCTATATTTATTGCGCACACTCCCCATTAAAATCCCACAAAGCTTCTTTAAATCGCTTCAGGCCCTACAAATGCGATTCATTTGGGCACACAAACCACCACGTATTAAATTCTCTTTACTAACAAGAGCCAAAGCAATGGGTGGGTTAGGGATACCAGATTTTAAAATGTACTACCATGCCACACATATTGCCAGGATCGTAGACTGGCATTGCCATGGCGGTATAAAAGACTGGGTGTCATTAGAAAACGACTTGAGCCCAATCCCCCTAAGGTTCTCCCCCTGGATACCAAAACTCAAATACCCCCCGACTCTGAAAGCCCACCCTTTGATAGGGACCACTCTAGAAATTTTTCACCATCTAACTAAACAACCCAAATTTTCTTCACCTCTCAGTCCTCTCACACCACTGCAAAACAACCCAGACTTCCCGCCTGGAATGGGGAACCGCCTTCTGCACTCCTCAGATCACAAACTACCACTTCTGACTTCCCATTGCTTTGACAACAAGACAATGAAAGGCCTGACTAATCTAAAGACTGACAATGATATACCCTCCCTCCCCCTGTGGTCGTACTTTCAGGTCAGAAGTTACGTTAACAATGTCACCCGTAGGAGACACTTCACTAGAGAGCCCACTGAGTTGGAGTCGGTGTGCCTAAAAGGAGAACAGGTCGAAAAGACCACATCAGTGGCTTATCAATGGTTACAAAACTCGAAAAAACTCACGGATGACAGGCTCAGAGAGAGATGGTCGGACTGCCTCGACATGACAATTTCAGATACCCAATGGGAGAGAGCCTGTATTATGGCGCACAAATGCTCCTTAAGCACGAGAATACAGGAGACGGCCTATAAAATGCTCACGCATTGGTATGCAACCCCAGAAAAGATCCACAAATGGTTCCCCCAGACACCTGACACGTGCTGGAGGTGCAACAAAGAAAAAGGAACTCTAATGCACATTTGGTGGCAATGTGAACGAATAACATCGTACTGGAATAAGGTTAAAGAGATAATATGTCAAATCACGGAGACCAAGCTCGAACTTAACGCAGCATGTTGCCTACTGCACATTACAAATTTTACCTTTAAAAGATACAAAAACTCTCTCACCAGACACCTACTAAATGCGGCCAAGTCTCTCATTCCACTGTATTGGAAATCAACCACAGTCCCTTCTCTGAAAGACTGGTTGAAAAAAATTTCAGATATCTGCGAAATGGAAGACACACGGGCACAGTCAGAAGAAAAGGTAGAACATTATCACGAAACTTGGTCTCCCTGGTTCATATATAGATATTCCCAAGATTATGAAAATTTGGTTGAGTGACTGGTCAATGTTTACCATTAATTGCCCGAACACATAACCATGTAACAACCTGAACCACTCTGTTATACTGAACCTGAGAAAGTACATTAGAAGTTGGAATCCAATAAGCTCTTAACAGCTCCCTCAAATCACTGTGACGTATAGGTCATAACACCTATCTTTCCGCTAATTTTCTTACCTCCTCTCTTCTTATCTCCACTTTGTTCTTTCCCTACTCACCAAACAACTGCAGATTTCAAAAAGATACCTACAGGTGGGCATAGTTCCCAGAACGCATAGAAGTTCATATTTAGAGACAGCTTGTTTAACTGTCAAAATGCGTAGCTATGACTCACTGACATGTTAGATACGACCTTGCTTTTAAGTTTGACACCAATTGATTGATGTAAATCAAATTCTATCTGCACTCATGTATGTTTATATATGCTTAATCATCTTCAATAAACTACTTTATGAGAAAAAAAAAAAAATAAATCACCCAAGTGATATAAAAGTATCTTTAAAAAGTTCCAAAAAACATAGGTTCTTGCTGTGAGAAAAAAAAAGAAGCGTGTTTGTTCCACCACCGTGAAATCAGACTGGCCGCTTACCAGAAACTCATGATCCCCCATTACAGAGGATCAAAGAAGGCTGTTTGTTAATACTGCTTCGGATCACAACCAATGGATCAGAGACCTTATATCAAGACGGGATATCAAAGACTGCAGGGTCAGGCTAAAGATGATCACACTGACAGGTACTCAGACATCAGCCCACAGCATTGCAGATGGAATAATAGAAGGAAAAAAAGGGCTCCATATAGTGTAAAATCATTGACTTTATTGGATAAGTAAAAGGTTAAACTCACATGTTAGTAGACAATAGTAGGCATGTAGTGTAGTCTGGAGCGCCGGCCGGAAGCTCACAGACAGCCCGTCCTACTGGAAATAACAGCAACAATGGGAGGTGACGAGAACACGTCGCTCTGCCCTACGCGGCGTTTCGTGATAGAGTCACATCATCCACAGGCACGGGCGGCACGTCTCATCACCTCCCCTTATAGTACTAAGAGCCTGACCAAGCCTCGCTTTGAATTCCGCTCCATCGGCGGACCTGCACAGAAAATTAAAAAGTCCCAAGTGCTGATTGGTGCCTCACTAAACCAAGCCTCACTGTGAATACCGAATCATCAGCGAGCCTACCCAGGTTGGATAATCCCAAACACTGAGTGATATCAGGTGCGCAAGTGTGTGCACAATCACTGGAGAAAGAATGAATCATAAATTGCAATACACCGCTGACTGGAAGGGGGTATATGGTCAGGTATCTGGGAACCATAGAGCTCATATAGAGATAGGTACCCCAAAAAATACAATAAAATGTCAACAGAATACTAAAATTATCAGGTCAAACAGTGCAATCCGTGTCACAGACCGGACTTAAAATGATTTGAGCATAAGGGGACATTCTAAAAATGAACAAAGGCCACCCAGTGGCCATATTGAAAATTGCAACAAATTGCAAAAAAAGTATAAATAAAACTACAAATAAAAAATAAAATAGATAATGGGTAATAGAACTGTGAATCTTTACGAACACACAAAAATCATACCTATAGTATATAAATAAAATAAAGGCAAAAAAAAGCCTCCATATATTCAAAACAAATAAGTCTCATCTACCAGCGCGGTCCGTGTCACAGACCAGGACCGGCTTATAAAAGACATAAGGGGACGTATCAATAAAAAGCACGGTGGCCACCTAGTGGCCATATTGCAATTGGCACAGCACTGTAGAGCCATGTTAGAAGACTAGTCCCAATGGATGTATTAAACTAAATGGAGCCAATAAACCTGATCATGACTGTAGTAGGACCATAGTCCCACAAATTCATGTTAAGGAAAATATTGATAGAAAAAACGTTCCGAGAATAGATTCCAAAAGGCAAATAAACAATATATATTAATAATATTGATATTTTTAAGTGAATCGTCATTTTTAATTTTTAATTTTTAAGTGGAAGTCAAATGGGCCATAGGAAGATAATGAAAATTAAAGACAATATGTTTACCCCACCCCCTCATTAATGGGGCTATGTAGGTGGTCTAGATGGATGGGAAGTCAAAGCATGTGTTATGTATACCCTAAAGGGGAACTTTTCACTTAGTTCTAAATATTTGGTTTAGTGATGATGTATATGATCACCAATCTTTTCTAGCGCGATTCACACCCCCTTTTTTTCTTATTAAATTTATGAATTGGCCACTTACCTCCAAAAATGACCCAAAGGTCAAATAAGGCTCATCAGATAGTCAGATAAGGAATCCTGCTGATGGATCTGTAAAGACATCCAGGTCCCAAGCGAAGATGAAGAACTACGTCCAGATCATGGTATTAAAACATCTTAGGAAACCCCATATGTAGAGGAAACAGCTCACTCCAAGAAATGGCACTTCTTGTCTAAATGGCGCTCAAAGAAAACAAAGAACAGCCATGTTGCAATATTGCCAAATAAAAAGTAAATTTATTAAGTAAAAGAAACCGCTTACATCAAATAAGAATAAAAATTGCAGTAAGAAACAATGGGAGTAGTGACACACTCGCCTCCTCACTGCACTTCCGTAAAAAGACACCGGAAATGACGTCACAAGGATCCATCCGATGGGTTGCGTCACTGGTCACGTGACTTCCTCAGGATATTTTTTTCTTCTCTGAGGATATTTTTTATATTTTAGTTTTTATTTTTTCTTCTCTGAGTTTATTTTGACTATATTCACCGTAGGTTGATGGTTTTATATCTTTAAAAAAAAATTACACATAGTGGCACTCAAGTTTATTCCTTTATAACATTTATTGTTAATGGCACCCTAAATACATCCAGGTAATGCGCATGCATTATGGCCACCAAACCATGTGGTTTTGTGCAGCGTGATTCTAAAAATAGTGCTTGAAACAGCTTTGGTGCGGGGGGCAGGAGGCGGAGCCTAGCAGAGCAGACATGCATTGTTAGAGCTCCACACCGCTGAGGAGAGAAGAGAAGGACAAAGCGGAGCCTGCAGGCTCAAAAGGTATCCATTTGAACCTTTTTGCCCCAGGGAACAAACTGTGAAAGTTTGGGCAGGAAATATGGTACTGGAAGGAAACCGTGGCAGAAATAAAAATCACCTCACAAAGAGCTCACAGGCACTCACTGCAGCTGAAGCAGCTCCAGTCACCTCACAAGATACAGCATCAGGGCGCTCTCACAGACAGAAAATGTCACAGCAAGACTCTCCATTTGAGTCAGATACAGAACAAATCCTCTCACAAACTTCTCCACAAGCCTCCTCAGTATCCCCAGTAATATTATTACAATTTGAAAAGATGCTTTATAAGGCTTTAAAACAAACCTCAGACCAAATAACAAAAAGCCTAACCAAAGAAATAAGAGAGCTGGGAAACCGCACCGCAGCCTTAGAAATAAAAATGGATGAAATTGAAATTACAACCCAAGAAAATATAACAGAATTGGAACAATTAAAAAAAGAGAATTTAATACTTCAAACTAAGCTCGAAAATTACGAAAATAGAGCCAGACGTTCAAACTTGCGCATAAGGGGAATACCTGAAACTGTGACAGACCTGCAATCTACTTTTACTACTCTATTACAAGAACTAAAGCCAGATATCCCTATTGAACGTTTAGAACTGGACAGAGTACACAGAGCCCTCACAGCCAAAAAGAAAGATGGACCCCCACGTGATATAATCACAAAATTTCATTATTACAGAACGAAAGAACAAATACTAATTGCTGCAAGAGAAAAAAAGGAACTTAATTTTCAAGGACACAATTATCAAATTTTTGCTGACCTATCCCAACTTACTATTACTAAAAGACGATCCATGAAACCCCAACTAATGGAACTGCAACTCCACAACATTATGTATCAATGGGGCTTCCCCTTTTCAGTCAGATTTAACTACCAAGGTACAATTTACAGAAGCAGATCAGCAGATGAACTACAACAAACCCTTTTAAAATTAAATCTGACAGAACCCACAAGCAGCAACACTCCCACACGCAGAAGAATGGCGTCATCTTCACCTTCAGGCAGCACCCAGAAAATTTCAGAACAAAATGGGAATCATCATTCTCACAAAAGAGGCCGTTATGCCACATCATCCATGGACCAAGAAGATTCAATGGACTGACATCCTAATTCCTGATATCTCTTCATTTATTATACTAAGAGATGGTTCTCTATAAAAAACCTATATTTATAACTGAATGTAACTGCATTCTGATAGTCACACACTGTGTGGGATCATGTTACATTCCAGTTATATTTCTTATTACTTCTGATTCATATAGCCTTAGAATATATAAGTGAAATAAGGAAATTCTTGTTCAGTTATATATTATCAGGTAATAACAATAGATTTATTACTTTTTAGGACAAATATGTTCAATAATCCAGAAGTAATGGAAGCTTTTTCTTTCTTTTCTTAAAACAAATATATTATTACCTAACTAGTTCCTAGAATTATGTTTTTGTTTATTCTAATCTGAAGCAATACAACCTCAATTTTATGAGTTAACATATCTAAACAGTTACATATGAATAAAATATGTAATTGTTTACTCTAAAAGGGTTAAAATCCCAAACTAATTCAAACTATCTTCATCAATACCAAAGTTATTAACAGTACCTTTCTAACTGAATTATTTAGCCTAGGGCAAGACTAACCATATACAACCACCCTGGAATAAATAATTTCAACAAAAACTATATTCTGCACTCCAATTAATGAAACATCATTTTGATGTCTTTTGACATAGCACTTCTCTCCTGTAAGCGGAAGATCCGTGTACCCCCATTAGCCCTCCTCATTCTCCCAACCATATTATGTGGGAGTGTGACGAAGGCACTTATTCCCCTGAGAGAGATATTTATTCTCTTTCACGGGTAAATTGTGATTACTTGCAAAAAATAATTTATACAATGTATCATCTAATCTCATATGTTTTTTGTTTACTCTTTACTCCAGAATTCACTGGTTTCTTTTCTATCTATTCATCTCTTCAGTCCACACAGGTTGATCTGCGCAGTCAGCTCTGCATAACAAAAAGTAAGTCAAAACTATTTGATCTATTGCCATGGCACCACTGAATATACTTTCCCTGAATGTTCAGGGAATAAATGTCCCTCAAAAAAGGACCAAAGCCTTCCGTACTTTCCATAACAAGAAGGCTCACATAGGCTTCACCAAAGATTCTTCTCCAAAATATATTTCTCCTTTTTATCAACAAATTTACACGGCTTCTGCCTGTACCAAGCAAAGGGGAACTTTAATTGCATTTCACCGATCCACACCATTCACCTTATCATCAGAAATTAAAGACCCAGAAGGTAGATATCTGATACTCATGGGTTATATAATGGATACAGCAATCACGGTGATTTCCTACTACGCTCCTAACAAACAACCTACACCATTCCTCTCACATATATTACAAGTGATTAATACACAAAAAATAGGAACAGTGATAATGTGTGGGGATTCGAACCAGGTCCTCATCCCATTTCTAGATAAATCACCTTTTACACCATCCAAAATAACCTCTAGATTACCTTTTTCTCAACTTCTTTCCAAATTCAATCTGGTAGATTCATGGAGAGAAAGTAACCCAATGAAAAAGAAATTCACTTATTTCCCGCACCCTCATCAAACCTTCACCAGAATAGATCATATTTTTCTAACAATAGGAATGATACCAGAAATTATTGCATCAGATATAATTCCGATTCCGTGGTCTGACCATAATGCAGTATACACTACTATAGCCTCAGCCATACCAAAATCGCATGACCCAACGTGGTACTTACTGGACATAATGCTCAAACACCCACTACATCAGATGGCCATTGAACAAGCTTTAAAGGAATACATATCAATTAATAATACAACAGACATCTCCCCAATAACACTGTGGGAAGCTCATAAGCCTGTCTTGCGCGGTACAATACAAAGACAAATGGCACTATTTAAACGGGAACGCAAAAATCTAGCAAAAAAACTAGAACTCAATTTTAATGCAGCCTACATATCATTTCAAGATAATCCATCTCAGAGTACAAAATCTCATCTGGAAAAATCTAGATTGGAATACGATCTATTTCTCACTGAGTCGAGTTGATAAATCCCTCAAATCCCTCAAACGCTCCAAACACAATTTCTACATGAATACAAACAAACCAGGTACATATTTGGCTCGGGCAATAAATTCAACTAACAAATCTTTCAAACCAATACGTTTGAAATTATTAAAAAATGTTTACACTTGTAATCCAGTTAAAATAGTCCATAAATTTCACGCACATCTCGCAACTTTATACAAGACAAACAATGAATTTAATCCTACAGAGGCTGAATCCTTCTTCTCAAAAATAACCTTACCTGAGTTATCTCAGAATCAAAAAAGCAGTTTGGATGAGCCTATAACTATAGATGAAGTTGCTAACGCCATAAAAGACCTAAAACTTAACAAAAGAGCAGGCCCAGACGGCTACTCGGCTTTATACTATAAAACATTCTCAGAAATACTCTCTCCCATTCTCACTGAAACTTTTAACAAACTTCTAGATGGACATTCTTTTCGGCAAGAAACACTAATGGCAATTGTTTGTATGATCCCAAAACCCCTTTCTGATGATACTTCCTGTGTGAATTATCGGCCTATCTCTCTGTTAAACCTCGATATTAAATTATTAGCAAAAATAATAGCAAAACGCCTCAATAGCATTATAGGAAAATTAATACATAGAGATCAAGTAGGCTTCATGCCAAATAGACAGGCAGGCGATAATATACGCAGGGCAGTGTTATTGGTACATATTGCTAAAAAACGGAAAATCCCTTTATGTTTTCTATCTCTCGATATTAAGAGGGCATTTGACACAGTATCCTGGCAATATATGCAATATTCATTACAAAAATGGGGTTTTGGACCCCACTTTTTAACATGGATCAAAGCATTATATAATAAACCCAAAGCCTATATAAAATATGCTGGATACAAATCTGAAGCCTTTAATATCGAAAGAGGTACCCGACAGGGTTGCCCATTATCTCCCTTATTATTTGCCCTTATACTCGAACCCATGGCCCAATACATCAGAACAAACCAAACTATAACTGGCATTGAAATAGGAGGTATTACACACAAATTATGTATATTTGCAGACGATATATTACTTTTTCTATCATCACCACAGGTCTCTGGTCCTAACTTAATACCAGCTCTTGATGGATTTGCAGCCCTATCCGGCCTTATGATTAATCCTAAGAAATGCCTAGTGCTTAATATTTCACTCACAAACATGGAATTGATCCCGGCTAGGGCTGCACTCCCATTCACATGGGCAGAAAAATCAATCCCATATCTTGGAATTCATTTAACAGCATCTCATTCTGACTTATTCTCAACCAATTATCCTCCTGTATTAAGACAGATCACAAATCTAATAAAACAATGGTCGCAACTTCCTTTATCCTGGATAGGGAAGATTAATGCAATCAAAATGACTATTCTACCCAAATTGCTTTATCTATTCAGAGCCCTCCCTATTCCAATTCCTTCCTATTTTTTGAGAATAGTACAAAAAAGAGCAACTTCGTTTATATGGGGCTCTTCTAAACCACGTAAACCACCTATACACACACTACATCTTCCCAAAAATAAAGGAGGCCTGGGATACCCTAATTTTACTAACTACTACAGAGCAGCACATTTGGCCAGTCTGTCCAAATACCATGCAAAACAGGAAATCCCATTATGGGTATTTATAGAGGCTTCAGAAAATGACCCTCTATTAATATCAAATTTATTATGGCTTGATCCTAAAGACCGCTTTAAAATTCATAATCCCATAACTAAATACTTCTTATCTCTCTGGGATAAACTAAAAACCAAATATCAGTTACAATCTCCACACAATCCTCTCCTCTCTTTTATCAGAAATCCGGCCTTTTATCCGGCATGGATCTACCCAAACTCTTTTAAAGCTTGGACAACATCAGGCATTCAGACACTAAATGACTTCATAGCATCTAAATCATTCCTTTCATTCCCATCGTTTAGAGAAAAATATGATCTTCCAAACTCTGAGATATTTAGATATCTCCAAATCAAAAATTTCTATACACCATTCCTAAAGGGGGATACACCATTATCCCAATTATCCATTTTTGAATCAATCTGTACAAAAGATCCATTTGCTAAAGGTACAATTTCATCACTTTATAATCAATTATATGGAGTAGCAAATCTTAATAGACCCTCTTACGTTCAGAGATGGGAGGAGGACCTGGGACGAACTTTAGAAGACACGGACTGGTCTAATATATGGCTCACATCTAAGTCATCTTCACCCAACATCTTAGCACTGGAGACAAATTATAAAGTCCTAACTCGCTGGTACCTTGTACCCGCTAGAGTGGCAAAATATTCACCTAATACCTCAGCTCTTTGTTTTCGAGGATGCCCAGAAATAGGCACATATTTACACATATGGTGGACGTGCCCAGTAATCCAAACCTTCTGGAAGGAAGTCTTCGTGATTGCATCTAAAATATTTTAAAAAATAATAAAACCAGATCCATATTTAACTTTACTTAATCTAAAACCGGAATGGTTAACACTCTCTCAATTCAAACTTATGATCCAACTAATAACGGCTGCAAAACAAACAGTGGCCAAGGCATGGAAATCTCCTACATTGGTACTAGCAGAAACAATTCACAGAATGAATAATACAATGTCCCATGCTAAGATGGTAGCCATCGATCAAAATCAAATTCCAAAATTTGAAAAACGTTGGCATCCTTGGATAAAACAACAGTTCCTGTCAAACTTCAATGACTCTGTCCTGTTGCCATGGTAACAGATTAAATGACTTACAGAGACACCCATTCTAAGGCTTCAAAGAGAACTAAAAAGAATAATAAACTGACGAGCGGGACAACCTTGTGGACCATACCTCTACCTTTCAACCCTTTTTCTTCTTTCTCTTTCCTTTTCTCCACCTTACGATTAAAGCTCATTATCAGAATTTATTTGACCTATATACACTCTACTTGTAAACAATATGTATAATAGGTATAAATCATTTAAATACCTACAAAAGTAACTAAGGAAATGATATATATATCTTTAATTTAGGTTTACGTGAACCCAATGTTTAATATTTGAAATTTCATGATATTTACCTATATAAACCCTACTGTAAAACAATGAGCTTACTTTATAGATCCTTGTAAACTTACTTTATGTATCTTTATAACATTGTATACTCAATAAACTTCTTTTGACAAGGAAAAGGAAATAAAAGTATGCAATTTATGATAAGGTATGTTTTTAAAATAAGAGTTTTGTTTTTTTAATGACCCTGAGAAAATTTAGGAAAAATATTTTCAGCCACTTCTGTCTATAGTTTTTGAAGAAAGAGATGGCACAGAAAAGAATCATATGGCAATTTTGTTGCCGTCCCATTCAAAAGCATAATAAAAAGCTTACTAAATCTATCTGTAATGGATTATCTTACACTGTATTAAAGTTAAACAAAGTTTTATTTTTTTTTTACTAATAAGCTTAAAGCTTTAAACAAGCTGGTAGGCATATATTTGCTTTTGCTCAAAAATATGTTATATTGTATTTTGTGAGGTTGGTAAATCCCCTTAATGTATTCCTCATAGGTTAATCAATGTGCATGTAGTGTATAGTTTTGCATCTTTACCTTTATATAAAATAAATAATATGTAATGTTATAATGTAGTATGTCATCAGATATGCATTTTATAACAAAACAGAGCTAGTATAATTTAAAAAAAAATATGTATGAAAATAGCTAAACAGTTTTCTATAAGACGTAGATAACAGTGCAAAGAATCATACACAGAAAAAGGGAAATTCATTTTAGTAGAAAAGACCATTATATTCAGCAAAGAAGGCTTCAGCTGTATAAAGGCAAAAAAAAAAAAAAAAAAAAAAAAAAAAAAAAAACCTAAATTATTCTTAAAGATCAAGCAAATCACCCAGAGCCCAAATGCTATGAAGTCTATTGAAGGTGTTAGCATTGTATTGCCACTTTTTTCTTTCAAAAAATGAAGGTTAACCTATGATTTGGCTGGACAGAATACACAAAAAATAATCTTAAATTAATTTTGCTTAATTTACTTTAAAATGGTGTCACCAAACAATTGCATGTACAATTTCATTTTCCAAGAAGATGCTTTTACATATAGAGGCAATAAAATGAAGCTAGCATAAATGTTCTATATTGAAGGTGTATTTTAGCAGTGGAAAGGAACAGAATATGTAGCTAACATCTAAATTTTAGATCATATTAAAAATTAAAGCCTTAAATAATCAAACTATACAAGAAAAACAAACCCTGATTTGGTAGGGGAGCCAATCTTACGACCCTTTGTTTTGCAGAAGTCATTACCTTGCCTGGTCAAAGTACACGCAATGACATTATAACACTGGGTCCATGGCGCTCAGTACTTAAATCTTATTGTCCAAATAAATGCAATGAAACCCAAAAATTAATTGATTGCAATTAAATATTGAATTGTGAAATATGAATTTGTGGTGAGTGTCTTAGAAACCCTTTAAACTTCTGATGTGCCTGCACATGGCAAAAGTCATAGGGACATGCAGCTGCTCTTCCTCCTGCTGCTGCAGCTGTCACACAGACAGTGCAGTGGCAGGGAGTTTTGTATCTGGCTGGGTGGAGCCTGATGGGGATTCACAGACACCAGTTCCCCATCAACTCCACTTTCCTTGTAATTGACAGCAGGCAGTGGGCAGATCCTTAGCCAATACACAGCCTGCTATTGGCTATAGATTTTGCCCACTATCTGTTGTCGATCACAAGGAAAGAGGGGACTTGATGGGAAACTATTACATCACTGGTTGCTTGGAGGCTCTCAGGTGTAAAGCAGAAATTATCCTTAACAGCCAGTGACAGGTAGAGAGCGAAGGGGATAGTGGTGGTAGATATGTCACTCTGCTACACTGCATACAGGGACAGGCACACTGGGGTTGATTTACTTTAACTGGTGAGTGCAAAATCTGGTACAGCTCTGCATAGAAACCAATCAGCTTCCAGGTTTTATCGTCAAAGTGTAATTGAACAAGCGGAAGTTAGAAGCTGATTGACTACCATACAGATCTGCACCAGATTTTGCACTCTCCAATTTAAGTAAATCAACCCCAGTGAGGCTAGGAGTAATGCAGCAGCATAACTGTGTATGCAAACAAGCGATAACACAGTGCTAAGCAAAATCCCAACCAGGGCTGGTGCTACCACTAGGCAAACTAGGCAGCCGCCTAGGGCGCACTACTACCTAGGGTGCCACTGGCATTCCTACTCCCTTCTCTCTGCAGCAAACAACTAAGGCAGCCGCCACTCCGTTCGCACATAATGTCAGAGGCACACCTGCGGCGGAGGACTGTGTCTGTGTACCGACTCCCAAATGAATGGAAGAAAGTAAACATTAATTGATGGGCACTGGTAGGCTGCCTTTATAGGCACTGGTAGGCTGAATTGAAGGGCGCTGGTAAGCTGCAATTGAAGGACGTTGGTAGGCTGCATTTGATGGGCAATGGTGAGGCTGCACTTGATGGGCGCTGGTGAGGCTGCATTTGATGGGCAATGGTGAGGCTGCATTTGATGGGCACTGGTGAGGCTGCATTTGATGGGCAATGGTGAGGCTGCATTTGATGGGCAGGAAAGGCACAGGTGTCCTTGATGTATGGTCCTATGACTGACATTTGGACGTTGTTTTCTCTACACTGTGAGAAAGGCAGAGTAGTGTTCAGGGGGTTTAACTAATTATACACAGGTTTATGTGCTGATCAGTTGTTTATACATAGTGATGAGCTGCGCTGCCCTGGGTTCAGTTTGAGCATTGAGCTTAGGCTAGTGCACTAGATATGTAAATCACCTGTCACTCACAGCAAGGGGGAGGATTTGACAAAGTTTTTCATTATTTGTCAAGTTTTATCTCACTGAACAATAAAAGAGGATTGCTCAGAGCTGGATTAACTTTTGTGGCAAGACTGGGCTCAAATGATAGGAAATCTTATACTCTACATTATGACACAAAAAAAAAAAAAAAAAAAATTGGGGGTTTACATCCACTTTAAAGGGTAACTCCACTTTCGTGGGGAAAAAATAACAAATAAAGAAAAAATAATATAGCCCATATAATTGCGACACTAATCCTATTGTAATTGAATGTTATTAAAAATTACCTTTCATTTTTAATCTGCAGCCACTGTAATTTTCTGAGAATGCATTTGAATATAGCTACCTGGAGTTGTTCAGTACACAGAATGTGTACTGGCCACTCCCCAGAAACATCATTACCTGCTTGTGTGATTGGCCCACCAATTTTCCCAGAAGTCTGTCTAAGATACAAATCAGATTTCAGGCATCCCCTGCGACAAAAATGTCATTTTTGGAGAGATTCTCCCAATAGGAGCACGTCTAAAGGGATGCAGGCCCAGCATATTTCCTCAGTAGTGCTCTGCAGTTGCACACCTGACAGTTAATTATGAAACCACTCCCATTAGACATTAGTGTGCTTGTACAGAGGCACAAACAAACATGGATTTTTATAGAATAACAAAAGGTGGGAATCTACAACAAAGGTTTTTATAATCCTTGCACTGTACATAGATCACCCAGAGGGGAATGTTTTTTTCTCAACAAAAGTGGAGTTACACTTATAAGTAAAACATTAAACATTTCAATTTGTTTAAAAGTATGGGAATTGCTTTTTTTTTTGGAATCATGCTTACCTAGGTGGATGTAGCATAGGTTCGATGCTGCATCTTTTCCCCGCCGTCTGTAAGGCCGAGATCAGAGTGATCAAACGCTGCCTCCCATTCTCATGGCTCCCTGAGCAGAGAGCTGGTGACTGTCACTAGAGTGCTGGGCTGTGGGGGGGGGGGACAGGAGTGGGTGGCTGAGGCTCTCAATGGCTTGCTGAAAGGTTGAGCCGGGTGCTAGTCTTTGATGTCAGCCGTCAGCGAGCTTTAGCCCGCTGTCTGCTAAAAACGTGTCATGGGATACAATTGCGCATGTTCCATAGAATTTATTACACTCCTCTGCGGCTCTTCCTTATGCGGAAATTAACCACTCCCATCTGCCATAAATGTCATAAGAACACAAGTGATCTACTCCACATGCTCTGGAGCTGCGAAAAAATATGACCATTTTGGTCATAAGTAACTCACTTTATTGCAACTAACTTTAATTTACCCAATATTTGCAGTCCAAAGTGGTGTATACTGGCAATTTTTGAGGATGTGGAATTAAGCTCATATCAAAAACAATTCCTACATTTCCTATTATATTATGCCAGGAAAACTGTAGTTTTGCAATGGATATACTCCACACCGATTTCTCTTAACCAATGGAAAAACCTGATTAATCAGGTATTACCGACATATAAACTCACATACGAAGCTAGAAGGTGTGCTGGTAAATTCACGAAAATATGGGGAGAATGGACTGAACTTATAGATACCTGTGAACTTCCTGAATGTGGGATGAACTCCTAAAGTGCGGATAAAGTGATGAGTCTAATAGGTTGGGATGAGGACTAAAATTTTTCTCTGTCTATGATGTCTGGGGAATAAGAATTACGTAGTTCTAAGTATCTACTACTTATTGCTATAGGTGCAAGTGTTCAGTTGGTTAAGGCTGTTTAGTTTATAACTGTGAAATATTTCTATTCACAATGGGAATTGATTAAAAGATCATCCTGCTATGAACACATGTAGATTGTGATTGAAAAGTCTATGGTGAAAAATATACTTGATACTGGCGAATGGATAAATGTATGTAGCACTAACTCACGGTGGAGCTGCTGGTTTAAACGGGCTTGTTACCTTCACTCACCTTCCCTCTGTTTTACCGGCACCGGGACTAGGGGTTCCATTGAGTTTACCTCTGGACGACACACGCACCAACACTTGAGTATGTTTTCAATGCTTTATTGAACAATTTACTAAGGAAATAGCAGGAAAGAGGCAGAAAGGAAACTGTAGAAGAAACTCAAATATCTTCTCATAAGGTTCTTGACAAATATCCTGGTAGGATTTAGATATTATAATAAAATGCGCTCCCCTCATGGGACACACTCCTTGCTCGCCTGGATAGGCCTCTCTCACTGGCCTAGCAGCCAGTACGTAGCATGAACAAAAGTCTCTGCCACAGACTTGTTTGGGATAAACCTGTACGATCCTCTGCCACAGGATGTATTGGTCTTTTCTGCAATGAACGTCAGTCACAGTGCTTGAACCTTTAAGCCAACCCGGCAACACTATGCTATATAGTTACTTTTAGGATACGTCCTCCAACCGAGTCACCAGGCCCCTCTCCAGACCAGCACACTGCGTGATCCTTCCATGACGGGTCCTCCCCTGGGATCTCCTCGGTTGTCCAGCTTCCTCCCTTTGGATAGACAGCTCAGGACCATTCCTCGGCTGCTGTGGCAGGCCCCACACAAGCTTCTGGGCCCACCCCTGCGCTGCAGCGGCGTGGGCCTCCGGAACGGAGGACCACGAGATTGCTCTCTAATGCATACCTGTCAGCCAGGAGGGACAGCAGGTGGCTGAAAAAAACGAACCCCTCAATGTGGCGTCTGTCCCATAAATACCCTCGCCCAGAATGCAACTTGGAGGACCACCTCCACCGAGTCTCCGGGACAGAACAGCATCCATACGCTTTGACATGCTGCCTTTCCAACACTGACCAGTAATAACAGCGACACCCGGTCAGTCTGGAAACACATACAATGTCAGCCAAGCTGGAACAGAGGCAAACTTAACCTATTTAACGAACAATATAATGAACAATGTATGCAGCGCTAGCAACTAATTCATAGTGAAAAATGTATATATGTGCGTTGCCGCTGCTGTAAAAAAGTACTGGTACTTGATATATGAAACAAAATAAATACAGCGCTGGCTACGTGGATGAACAAACACTGTGCAATAGCACTAGGATCATATAAGGATGATACAAGTGCTAAACATATGTAGGTGCCATAGAATATTAATTAACATATATATTAGCAAAAAACAATCCCACAATATATGCAGCGCTAGCGACTATCTTTAAGTGAAAAATATGCATTGCCGCTGCTATAAAAATGTTGATGATTAATATGTGAAACAAAATAAATACAGTGCTAGCTATGTGGAAAGACAAACACTGTGCAATGGTACTAGGATCATACAAAAATGATACCTATTATTATGAAAGTGCTAGAAACACAAAATGATAATATTAGAACATGTATGTTGACAAAAACAGTCCCACTAATCAGTGATGAAAGCAATCCTTCAGCCTATAATAAACAGTCTGTCACCTGATATGCTGATAAGCTGTGATTCGATGGAGACAAGGGAGATGACTCACAAGAATCAAGTGGTGAACAGGCATTCGGAGAAACTTCCGCGTTTGCCGCTGTAAGCGTGCGTTCCACAGGAACAGGAAGTAGTATCACTGGTTTAGGACGTGAGCCGGATATTGCATCGACGTGTTTCGCCCCTCCTCCAGGGCGTCATCAAAGACAGTCTTCCTGTCTTTGATGACGCCCTGGAGGAGGGGTGAAACGCGTCGATGCAATATCCGGCTCACGTCCTAAACCAGTGACACTGCTTCCTGTTCCCGTGGAACGCTCGCTTACAGCGGCGAACGCGGAAGTTTCTCTGAATGCCTGTTCACCACTTGATTCTTGTGAGTAGCGCTATTATGCGCAATTGATATCCTGTCTCCACAGTACTTCACCATAGTGTTTTCTCTTCATATTCTTTATGGGTGATCATGAAAATCCTGAAACCTGAAGCATACATCTTATGAATTATGATCCAGAGTCATCTCCCTTATCCCCATCGAATCACAGCTTATCAGCATATCAGGTGACAGACTGTTTATTATAGGCTGAAGTATTGCTTTCATCACCGATTAGTGGGACTGTTTTTGCCAACATACATGTTCTAATATTATCATTTTGTGTTTCTAGCACTAATAGGTATCATTTTTGTATGATCCTAGTACCATTGCACAGTGTTTGTCTTTCCACATAGCTAGCGCTGTATTTATTTTGTTTCACATATTAATCATCAGCATTTTTATAGCAGCGGCAACGCATATTTTTCACTTAAATATAGTCGCTAGCGCTGCATATATTGTGGGATTGTTTTTTGCTAATATATATGTAAATTAATATTCTATGGCTCCTACATATGTTTAGCACTTGTATCATCCTTATATGATCCTAGTGCTATTGCACATTGTTTGTTCATCCACGTAGCCAGCGCTGTATTTATTTTGTTTCATATTTTCATATTTAACGAACAAGTTACTAAATTTACCTAACATATAGTAGATCGCAAATCTACCAGCGCTACATGTACATTGCAGTTCCTCATGTACTATGTTTTTCTTTAATGTATCCTTTATGTGATAAAAATTTATAAAAATTACAGTTCTGCATGTCACGGGCATGCAGAACTAACTGCACTCCTGTGATGCACAGGAGAAGTACAGCCCAACAAGCTTTGGCTGTACTTGTTCTTTAAATAGCATGCCTGGGGATGTTGTAATCCTGCCTGTGAAGGGGGCATCTCTGTGATGTACAGAACATGCTGCAGCACTGACATATAATAAGGAAAAATGTTTTAACATAGCTGGCAAATGACATGTCAGAGACAACTTCTTTGTTTAAAAAAAAAAAAGCACTCAGAGCCTCTGCAAGTGCTATGTATTTTGAGGGACCTTGGGACCTTTGCTTTAATTTTAACCGCTTCAATACGGGGCACTTTACCCCCTTCCTGACCAGGCCAATGTTCAGCTTTCAACTAGGACACATAGTGTGTTGGAGCAAGCTTTAGATGCTTTACAGCACGTTTTAAATGCTATACAGTAAGCTTATCGCTGTTTGGAGAATTTGTGGGGATCTTAAAGCAGAGTTCCACCCTAAAGTGGAATTTCCGCTTATCGGATTCCTCCCCCCCTCCGGTGCCTCAATTGGCACCTTTCAAGGGGGAGGGGGGTGCAGATACCTGTATAATAATGAGACTGGAAGGGAGTTATCGGCTGGCGCCTATGAGTGGAGCCTGTGATCGCTCAGATCTGATCATTGATTGGACCTCGCAGAGTGTAGGGGAGCAGAGGATCCCTCTCTGGGCTGTTCCTTGGGATCATGGATCATCAGTTACCATCGGGGGCCGGTTCCTGTTTCCACTGGTCTTTAAGACCACAAAGTGCTTTTGACCTCTCTTGCTATATGGTAATGAGGGTTGACTCCATTTGGTGAGTAGGAATTTCACCTGTTTATGAATCAGCTGGGAGTACCAACCTTTGCTGTTTCTTTCACTGTGGGATATTAGGAACTCTATCTGTTTATGAATCGGCTGGGGGTACCAACTTTTGTTGTTTCTTTCACTGTGGGATATACAGCACATTCATATCTGAGAAAGGACGTTCACTTCACTTGTTTGCTATTTATATCATCCTTTTGTTGGACTTTTTTCACTGGATACATATCTTACACCCATTGTATATATAATTTTGATTGGATTGTTAAATAATAATTCCTTTTTTGTAGAGGATCGTTTCACAAATTTACCTTTATATATTATTAGGCACCTTGCTAGCGCTGTTTTGTTTGTATGATTAACCCTTTTTCCTTAGACACCGTTTTCAGCTTTCAGCGCTGTCAAACTTTGAATGACAAGTGTGCGGTCATGCAACTATGGTTGCCACCTCATCCCTTTAAACCCGAACACATATGAATTACACAGGTTCTGTGGCTGATTAAGGTGGTAATTAAACTCACTTGGTGCCTTATCTGCATTTAATTAGCCTCAGAACCTGTGTAATTCATATGTGTTCGGGTTTAAAGGGATGAGGTGGCAACTCTACATGCAACGCTGTACCTAAATTAAATATTTATCTTTTTTTTTTCACTTGTTCATGTATGCTCCCTTACCCCAGCTTCTGACACACAGCTGTAAGAGCCAATCGCTTACCTCTCCCCTACAACCAGGAAGTTCAAGGGAACAGAGCAGGTCATGGAGGACCCAGCTACGATAACAAGGTAAGCAGGTTAGACCCCATTCACACAGGGACGACTTGTCAGGCGACCTAGTCGCCTGACAAGTCGCCTCCCGTTCTGTACTATGGAGCCGTTCTAAGGGGAGCGACGCAAGTCGCTCCGACTTAGAAAAAGGTTCCTGTACGACTTCGGGGGCGACTTAGGGCGACTTGCATAGACTTCTATGCAGAAGTCGTTTTGCAAGTCGCCCGGCCATTCGTTTGCAGGTCGCCTCGCTGAGGCAACCGGCAAGTCGTGTTGCCCCTGTGTGAATGGGGTCTTAGTGTTTGGGGGTTGTAAATGTACTGAGATTTTAGTACTACTTAAACAAATCCCTTTACGGTCAGTAAAGTGAAAACTCAATTTTGCTTATCCTTATTGGGGACAGAAACAGTTTTTTGAAGTTGGAATTCTCTTTAACCAGTTCCCGACCAGCTACCGCAGTTACACTGTGGCAGGATGGCTCCCCTGGGTGAGCCATCGTAGCCGTACGTCGGCTCTTTAAGACACTTTAGGAGGCACAAATCCCGGTTCTCTCAGGGGAGAGGAGAAAGAGTGTGTGTTCATACTAAGTAGGACCAACGATCTCTCTCCTCCCCTAGTCAGTCCCACCCCCCCCACAGTTAGAACACACTTAGGGAACACAGTTAACCCCTTGATCGCCCCCTAGTGTTAACCCCTTCCCTGCCAGTGACATTTATACAGTAATCAGTGCATTTTTATAGCACTGATCGCTGTATAAATGTCACTGGTCCCAAAAATGTGTCAAAAGTGTCCAATTTGTCCGCCGCAATATCGCAGTCCTGATAAAAATCACTGATCGCTAGACATGTGCAGTTTGTTTCGTACGGATCGAAAATTCGAACAAAATTTCCGAAAATTCGTTCATTCGGAAGCATCTGAAATACGAATTTCTATGCTTCCGAATTGTATATGAAACACAAAATTTTGTTGACGAATTTCGGATCCAAATTCTGTTACAACGGAAACGTGACTGGTGTTTTGTTGACCAATCAGAGGTTTTCTTCTGTTGCTGAGTGAGGGTTGGGAAAATTACCTTTTTAAATATGGGAGTGGGAGACTGGTACTGGTAGTCGATGGTAGATTCAAAGTCAAACAAAATAATAATGTTCATTAATATCGTTTTATTATTGTCATAATAATTTACGATTATTCGTTATGATGAAGTTAAAAACCCAGGAAGTCAGAACAGCACAGGGATGGTGGGAGCCCCTCATAATAAGCACAGCAGGGGTACAGCCCCAGGAGGAAGTCAGCACAGCACAGGGATGGAGGGAGCCCCTCATAATGAGCACAGCAGTGGTACAAACCCAAGAAGTCAGCACAGCACAGGGATGGTGGGAGCCCCTCATAATGAGCACAGCAGGGGTACAGCCCCAGGAGGAAGTCATCACAGCACAGGGATGGTGGGAGCCCCTCATAATGAGCACAGCAGTGGTACAAACCCAAGAAGTCAGCACAGCACAGGGATGGTGGGAGCCCCTCATAATGAGCACAGCAGGGGTACAAATCCAGGAAGTCATCACAGCACAGGGATGGTGGGAGCCTCCTCATAATGAGCACAGCAGGGGTACAAACCCACGAAGTCAGCACAGCACAGGGATGGTGGGAGCCCCTCATAATAAGCACAGCAGGGGTACAGCCCCAGGAGGAAGTCAGCACAACACAGGGATGGTGGGAGCCCCTCATAATGAGCACAGCAGGGGGACAGCCCCAGGAGGAAGTCAGCACAGCACAGGGATGGTGGGAGCCCCTCATAATGAGCACAGCAGTGGTACAAACCCAAGAAGTCAGCACAGCACAGGAATGGTGGGAGCCCCTCATAATGAGCACAGAAGGGTACAAACCTAGGAAGTCAGCACAGCACAGGGATGGTGGGAGCCCCCTTATAATGAGCACAGCAGTGGTACAAACCCAAGAAGTCAGCACAGCACAGGGATGGTGGGAGCCCCTCATAATGAGCACAGCAGGGTACAAACCCAGGAAGTCAGCACAGCACAGAGGTGGTGAGAGCCCCTCATAATGAGCACAGCAGGGGTACAAACCCAGGAAGTCATCACAGCACAGGGATGGTGGGAGCCCCCTCATAATGAGCACAGCAGGGGTACAAACCCAGGAAGTCAGCACAGCACAGAGGTGGTGAGAGCCCCTCATAATGAGCACAGCAGGGGTACAAACCCAGGAAGTCATCATAGCACAGGGATGGTGGGAGCCCCCTCATAATGAGCACAGCAGGGGTACAAACCCAGGAAGTCAGCACAGCACAGGGATGGTGGGAGCCCCTCATAATAAGCACAGCCGGGGTACAGCCCCAGGAGGAAGTCAGCACAACACAGGTATGGTGGGAGCCCCTCATAATGAGCACAGCAGGGGGACAGCCCCAGGAGGAAGTCAGCACAGCACAGGGATGGTGGGAGCCCCTCATAATGAGCACAGCAGGGTACAAACCTAGGAAGTCAGCACAGCACAGGGATGGTGGGAGCCCCCTTATAATGAGCACAGAAGGGGTACAAACCCAGGAAGTCAGCACAGCACAGGGATGGTGGGAGCCCCTCATAATGAGCACAGCAGGGGTACAGCCCCAGGAGGAAGTCAGCACAGCACAGGGATGGTGGGAGCCCCTCATAATGAGCACAGCAGGGGTACAGCCCTAGGAGGAAGTCAGCACAGCACAGGGATGGTGGGATCCCCTCATAATGAGCATAATGAGTCTGACAACTGCCATATTGAGAAAGGTATTTTTTGCTTTTTAAATTCATCATAACGAACGTTCGTAATTGTTACAAAAAGTTAACAAACCTAACGAAAATTCATATTTCGTACGAATCCAAATTGGTTTTCGGACTCGAATTTCGAAATACTAATTAACGGCTAATACAAAAGATAATGGAACGAAACAAATTTATTGATGTCAATTTTGTATGGGTACAGTGTCTTATGACCGTGCAATTGCCAGTTAAAGCGACACAGTGCCGTATCGCAAAAAATGGCCAAGTCAGGAAGTGGTTAAGTTCAGCTTAAATAGTGGTCGATATCACAAAACAAAAAGCCAAGGAATGATACAAAGGAGCTATAATCCATAAGAATCTCCAATATTTTCTAATGTGGAAGATACAACCTCCTAATTTAAGTCTCATTCCAAGCTTAGAAACTAGTCAAAAAGTCAACTGAGATATAGCAGATACTGTATAAAAAATACTATACTATACTATACGATATAAAAACGTTTTTCTGTTAGAAAATTTTGTAAATAAATAATTTTTCTTCTTCACTAATGTGCACTAATGAGGCAGCACTGATGGGCACTGATAGGCTGCACTGATGTGGCGGCACTTATGGGCACTGATAAGGTGTCATTGAAGGGCACTGATTAGGTGGCACTGATGAGGAGGCACTAATATCCCTCACTGGACCCCACCAATCTCAACAACTTACATCCCATCTCCTTACTCTCCTTCTCCTCCAAACTTCTTGAAAGGCTGTTCTACAACCGACTGAGCGACCATCTGGCCATGAATAAACTTCTTGATCCCCTTCAGTCCGGTTTTCGCCCTCAACACTCCACGGAAACTGCTCTCCTTAAACTCTCAAATGACCTACTAATGGCTAAAACCAGTGGACACTATTCTGTACTACTTCTCCTGGATCTCTCTGCTGCCTTTGACACAGTGGACCACCCACTCCTCCTCAAAAAACTCCACTCCTTTGGTCTCCGTGACTGTACTCTTCACTGGTTCTCATCCTACCTATCCCACCGCTCCTTCAGTGTCACTTACAACTCTACTTCCTCCTCTCCTCTTCCTTTCTCCGTTGGGGTCCCCTAAGGTTTTGTACTTGGACCTCTCCTTTTCTCAATCTACACCACCTCCTTGGGTCAGTTGATTGCCTCCCACGGCTTTAAATATCATCTCTACGCTGATGACACCCAAATCTATCTCTCCACCCCCCAGCTCTCTCCATCTGTCTCCTCACGCATTACCAACTTACTAGCAGACATATCAGCCTGGATGTCACATCACTTCCTCAAACTCAACCTATCCATAACCGAGCTCATGATTTCCTCCCTCAGGTGCCACTTCCCCTGATTTCTCTGTTAATATCAACGGCTCAACTATCAACCCATATCCCCACGCCAAGGTCCTAGGTGTAATCCTGGACTCTGAACTAACCTTTCAACCCCACATTCTATCACTATCCAAAACTTGCCGCCTCAATCTCCGCAACATCTCCAAGATACGCCCCTTCCTAACCAATGTCACCGCAAAGCTTCTAATCCACTCTCTGGTCATCTCCCGCCTCGACTACTGCAACTCCCTCCTCATTGGTTTACCTCTAAATAGGCTATCCTCACTTCAGTCCATCATGAACGCTGCTGCCAGGCTCATCCACCTCACAAATCACTCAGCGTCTGCTACACCCCTATGCCAATCCCTCCATTGGCTGCCACTCAGTCACCGAATTAAATTCAAGATACTAACTATAACTTACAAAGCCATCCACAACCTGGCCCCTAGCTACATCTCTAACCTAGTCACAAAATACCAACCTAATCGTTCTCTTCGCTCCTCCCAAGACCTCCTGCTCTCAAACTCCCTTGTCACCTCATCCCATGCTCACCTTCAGGACTTCTCCAGAGTCTCTCCTATCCTCTGGAATGCTCTACCCCAATCCGTCCGATTTTCTCTTACTTTATCCACTTTCAGACAATCCCTGAAAACTCATCTCTTCAGAGAAGCCTATCTGGCCCCCACCTAACAACTGTACATTTATCTTCTCAATCAGCATATCACCCACAGTTATTACCTCTTGTATCTCTTGACCTTTCCTCTTAGATTGTAAGATCTAGGGAGCAGCAGGGCCCTCTAAATCCTACTGTATTAAAGTGTATTGTATTTGTACTGTCTACCCTCAAGTTGTAAAGCGCTATGTAAACTGTTGGCGCTATATAAATCCTGTATAATAATAATAAAAAAGGAAAAATGCAGCTCTATGAAAATAAAGTGAATATATAACAATATATCAAGTCCATAAGTATTAACCCTGGTGGTGAATCATGTGATGAATAAATCATGAAATCTTATTCAAAAAGAAGTGAGATAATAAATGTCCACTTGTGTCAACACACTAAGAATACCGGAGTGGATGATAGAGGTCCTAAGAGGACTGGCAGGGATGGTGTAAGTCCGTAGATGAAAGGCAACGTCAATGGTACTTAACATCAATGAGTAGAAAAGGATGGGTACTCTTACCGGATAAGATGGACTCCCCTGTCTATGACATGGAGTCAGTAAAGCAGTAAGCCCCACCCCCACCCCCATAGAGGGATGTCCAGAAGGCTGGAATTGGCAGAATGCACTTCAACCAACGAACCTCCAAAGATCGTCAAGATGGGTCATCAAGGTGGGAATTCCAAAGCCGTGTATCACAGATGGCCAAAAATATGCAATCATCCAATTAGTGAGAATGCTGCTGTTATTCTCTTCACTGTGTTAATTGTCACCTTATTAAAGTTGCATCCAAGTAGCAATACATAATTGCACTAAAAGTTGGATCACAATCCTATTGCAGCAGTGTGAACCTAGCCATGGGGCCATCCAGTGCTGTCCAGTGCTGGCCAGGCCAAAATACAGCAAAATAACCATGACGGGAGGAGGTTATAGAAGCTAGCAATGAATGCCATTTGTCAGCAATTTAAAGGAGAAGTATAAGGGATAGTACAAATAAATAGCAATAACTACCCTCACCACAGAGCAGCTTTTCTTTCTTTCCTCTGTTACTCCATTGTTGCTGTATCCCCATTCCACCAAACAGGGGGCCTAACAGGCTAAAAATTAGGCTTTTGTCCTAACACCTGAACAGTCAAAGTTTGGCCCTAACTTGGGTTCGGAACAAACCATCTGCTCATCCCTATTTATCCAATAAACAGTTCATAATTGGCAACAATTCCTGTATCAATTGCTTTAAAGCCCAACTTCAGAAAAAAGTATGGATACTGCATCGGTCTTGAAGATGTCATAGATTGTAGAAGCACAAGAGAGAAAACACTGTGATGCCTGGTTGCCAAGGATCGGGCAATTAAATGTACTTTTCCATGCCCCCTCACTCTAAACGAGCACTTAACTCTTGCAGTGAGAAAACCTTTTTTTTCATGTTTGGGATAAAGAGGAGACGGATATGGTCTCTACCTGAGTTCTACTGTCATCTGTTTCCTTGTTTCCTGGGGAGAAATACCTTTACTTTTTTCCTGCAGTGTTTTGTTTTTTGAATTGACCTAAAGTTGCTCATTGTCAATTTTGTTTGTGGCAATGTACTGTATATTTATTGTGTTTTAAAAACAGCATTTACATACAAATAATATACTCTTATATTTTCAGAATAGCTGTCACAGTTCTAAAAGCAGGTAATTGTACAATTACAGAAACATTTTCAGGCCTGCTTACATTTTATAATATTTTGTCAAAGCTACAATGTTGACATATGCTGATTGACTTATTGGCATTTTAATGAATATAACAAATAACTGAAACAACATTTACACTATTGAGTATGTGAGTCTGTACATTGGTTTAAATATTTAATACCAATAAAAATAGTAATACAGATTTCAATTATGAAAATATATCATGGAACTTAGATGGAATACAAACGCATATACACAACAAAATAAATACGTGTGTGTGTGTGTGTGTGTGTGTGTGTGTGTATGTATGTGTATATATATATATATATATATATATATATATATATATATATATATATATATATATATATATTGCACATACAGTATATTGTGTGTGTGTATATATATATATATATATATATATATATATATATATATATATATATATATATAATTTCTCTAGCAAAAAGCTCTTTATGCAAAACAATTGCATCAGTGCCTTCACCATTTACTTCATGCCTAATTTAAGGGGATTTCTAGAATTTATTGTTAGGTAAATTACATTTTTCTATCAAGCCTTCATGTGTATTCTACACATTACCTTCAAACAGCTGTCTTAGTATATTAATGTGCAAGATGCCAGGTGCTTAAACTGATATTTGATATAAACACCTCAAGTGTGAACAGAGGCATTTCTAGCATAGAATATCTGCTATATCTCAGTTGACTTTTTGACTAGTTTGGAATGAGACTTACATAAGGAGGTTTTGTCTTCCACATTAGAAAATATTGGAGATTCTTGTGGATTATAGTGCCTCTTATATCATTCCATGCAGTGGTGGCTGGTGCTCCATTTTGGGTGGGGGGGCGGCAAACAAACCATGCGCCACTCCCTGGTTGGTCCCCCTGCCAACCCTGCCCTTGCGGCTCACTCGTCTGTCTGCCCCACCAGTCCCGCACTTACCCCTGCAGGAAGCGGGACCAGAGACCTGGGGAGCCAAGCCGAAGTGTCAGGTGTACCCAAACAAATTTTTTATGATTTTGTTAAATAGAGCTTTCTTTTGGTTGTATTTGATCACTGCTGTTATTTTATTTGTTGCGCAAAAAAAAAAAGTACATTTTCTCCTTCACTAATGGGCACTGATGAAGCTGCACTGACGGGCACTGATGAGGTTGGAACCAATGAAGTGGCACTGATGAAGTAGCACTGACGGGCACTGATGATGGGCACTGATAGGTGGCACTGATTGGCACTGATAGGTGGCACTGGTATGGAGCACTGATGGGCATTAATAGGCGGCATTGATGGGCACTCATAGGTGGCACTGATGGGCACTCATAAGTGGCACTGATGGGCACTGAAAGGCTACACTGATGGGTAATTATGGGTGGCACTGATAGGTATCACGGATGAGCACTGATGGGCACTGATAGGCGGGCACCGATGGGCACTGATGGACACTGATGGACACTGATGGGTGGCACTAATGGACACTGATGGGTTGCACTGCTGGGCATCACTGATGAGGAGACATCTGGCAGGCATTCACAGTTGGTACTGACTGGCACCATTTTTGGGCACTGATTGGCATATTTTAGGGCACTGTGTGGCATCTCTGGTGGCCATGGGGGGCATACCTGTTAATCAATGTGTGGTGGACATCCCTGGTGGTCCTGGCGGTATCCCTGGTGGTCCAGTGTGGGCAACTGTGGGGGGGTGGGGCTGCGCTGACAAACAATTAGTGCAGACCCCCCCCTGTCAGGAGAGACACCGATCGGCTCTCCTCTACTCGTGTCTGTCAGACGCGAGTGAGGAAAAGCCGATAAATGGCTCTTCCTGTTTACACTGTGATCAGCCGTGATTGGACACGGCTGATCATGTGGTAAAGAGCCTCTGTCAGAGGCTCTTTACCAAGATCAGTGTAGCGGTGTGTCAAACTGACACTCTGCACCACCGATTGCCGCGTTGCGTGCCCCCACGGGCGCATGATCGCGGCTTATCCTGCTGCTATCCTGCTGGACATCATATGACGTCCAGTCAGGATAACTGAACCACCGCCCGGCCTTCATTTTGCTATAGGCCGGGCGTGAAGTGGTTAAGTAGTACTAAAATCTCAGTACAATTACAACCCCCAAACACTAACCTGCATACCTTGTTATTATAGCTGGATCCTCCATGACCCCCTCTGTTCCCTTGAACTTCCTGGTTGTAGGGGAGAGGTAAGCCATTGGCTCCTGCAGTTGTGTGTCAGGAGCTGGGAGGAGGGAACATACATGCACAAGTGTGTTTTTTTGTAGGCGGCTAAGCAAAAGAGACACCCACAAACGGGATGGCGGAGCAGTGGTTTGGGGACCACCTGTAATTATAGAAAATATGGCAATAATGGAAGCAGACTATACATTATACGTAAGACTGTACTTCCTGAACAAGAATTAAAAATAGAAATGTGGGTTTAGTATCACTTTAACATCAATAAAGCCATGTCAGTGACAGTTTCAACTCGATTTTTTTCTAGCAGTTTTACAATATTTTGAGTAATTATGACAATATACAGGGAAGTAACTGGTAATTATGAAAATACAAGGCCAACAAACAGGCAATCATGACAATACATGGACAATAAACAGGCAATTGTGACAATACACAGGCAACAAGCAGGAAATCTTTACAACGCCAATGAAAAAAGCAGGCAGTCACGACAATACGTAGGCAACAACAGGCAATTATTGCAATGTACCTTTTTTTTGGCAGAACAGGGCAGGGATAATTGAAAATAGCTTTCCCAACCCTCAGGAGCCATTTAAAACCCAATACACTCTTAAAAACATCCAAAAATTGATTATATTTTCCCTTCCTTATTGACCTCAATTACATTGAATTTCAAAATTATTTTTGCTAATCCCTACTCACTGTTATGTGAGGAATAAACTAGCATTAAAGTGGTTGTAAACCCACTTTGAAACAAAAAAAACTAACACCTGCAAGACAAAGGCATAATGAGCTAGTATGCATAGCATACTAGCTCATTATGTAATACTCACCTGAGATGAAAGCCCTCGCTGCAGTGCCTGTACACAGTACCGGCTGGGGGTCACTTACGGGTATCGCGGCTCCAGCACTGTGATTTCCCGGAGCCACGATGACGTCACACCCGCACGTGCGCGCGGGAGCCGCCGGTAATGGCACTCTCACTGAAGCAACGGCACATACGTGCCATTGCTTCAGTTTGCTTCAGTGCGCATGTGCCGATGACATCGGCACATGCAGGGGACAGGGGATATCTCCTAAACCGTGCAGGTTTAGGAGATATCCTGGGTAGCTTCAAGTAAGCCTTATTATAGGCTTTCCTGTAGCAAAAAGTGGTCTGTAAGGGTTTACAACCACTTTAATAATCATTTTTGTTTGAATGAATGCTTATGTTATCCATTTTGCTGCAATGTGGGGCCCTGCATTTGTATATTGTATATATAAAAAAGGGGGTAATGGCGCTCCCTAAGGCTAGTTCTGGCGGATGAGAAAAAAATGTGAAGAAAACAATGATGAGAAAAAATGACTAAATTATAAGGACGGCACCTTGGCTCCAGGCCAGGTTGCCCCCCGGAGTAAAAGTTACCTGACAGTGGTATGCAAGCGACACTCCCTATGGGGAATATACATCAAAGGTTTACATACATTCAATGTGTATGAAACCATAATAATGTTATTGTATAAACGTACACCCACTTAAGTGGTAAATATTAATAATCCTGTGACTAATATATAAAAATATCAACAATTACAATAAGCATATAAGTGACCATAGCGAGTCAGTGAACAGACATTTTGAATTCATTTTAAATCTTGATCTATTTTGTAAAGTGTTTTTATCATTGCATAATTAGTAGGCAGTCCATAGTTGTGAAAAAATCTTCACCGTGGTGAAAAATAAATAAAAAATATAAAATGAAAATAGACATTAAGCTCAAACACGTGACTTGAGTGCATTCAACGTCTTGGTGACTTTGTGACTTGGTGCTCCCCCTCAAGGATCCCCACTCACCAGATCCATTCACCCCAAAGGGGTAATTCGCATGTAAATGTGGCCTCTACGATCTCCTCGTCAGCGTAAAGGATGGGTTCACGAGGTGGTCCTCAGCATAGTGTAGTACATTAAAAATAAAATTTATTCCAACAAAAATAAAGTTGATTCCAACAAAAAATAATAGTTTTTCCTCAGATAAAAGTCTCCAATAAAAATACCACAGACCAGCACAGCTGGCTATGGTATTGCAGCAGCCAACAAAAAATAATAGTTTGCATTTGTATATTAACCACTTCCCGCCCGCCATATAGCAATATGACGTGCTCAAAGTGGTTTAGTTATCCTGACTGAATGTCATATGACGTCCAGCAGGATAAGCTGCTAGCACGGGGGCTTGCAGCGCAGCGATCGGTGGTGTGGTGTGTCAATCTGACACGCCGCATCTCCGATCGAGGTAAAGAGCCTCTGACAGAGGCTCTTTACCAGGTGATCAGCAGTGTCCAATCACAGCTGATCACAGTGTAAACAGGAAGAGCCGTATGTTGACTTTTCTTCCACTTGCTCTGATAGCACGAGTAGAGGAGAGCCGATCGGCTGCTCTCCTTACAGGGGGGGTCTGCACTGATTGATTATGAGTGCAGCCCCCCCGAGGATGCCCACCCAGGACCTCCAGGGATTCCCACTCAGGATCACCAGGGATGCCTACCCAGGACCACCAGGGATGCCCACCCAGGACCACCAGGTATGCAAATCAGTGCATAATAGGGATGCCTGGCAGTGCCCCCTGATCAGTGCTGCTGAACAGTGCCATCTATAAGTGTCACCCATCAGTGCCCATCAGTGCCACCTATCAGTGCCCAGTGTCACCTATGAGTGCCCATCAGTGCCAGCTATGAGTGCCCATCAGTGCCACCTATGAGTGCCCATCAGAGCTACCTATCAGTGCCCATCAGTGCTGCATATCAGTGCCACCTATCAGCCCCCGTCAGTGCTGCTTATCAGTGCCACCTATCAGTGCTGCATATAA
This sequence comes from Aquarana catesbeiana, assembly GCF_042186555.1. NCBI lineage: Eukaryota > Metazoa > Chordata > Amphibia > Anura > Ranidae > Aquarana > Aquarana catesbeiana. The sequence continues at coordinate 303,969,117 of NC_133324.1, forward strand.
GTACCTCATCATCAGTGCCCATCAGTGCCACCTCATCAGTGCCAATCAGTACTGCCTCATCAGTGCCTGTCAGTACAGCCTCATCAGTGGCCATCAGTGAAGGAGAAAACATACTTATTTACAAAGTTTTGTAACAGAAACTAAAAAAACTTTTTATTTTCAAAATTTTTTTTTTTTTATTTGTAGCGCAAAAAAATAAAAACCCCAGTGGTGATCAAATACCACCAAAAGAAAGCTCTATTCGTGGGAAAAAAATGATAAAAATGTTGTTTGGGTACAGTGTAGCATGACTGCGCAATTGTCATTCAAAGTGTGATAGCGCTGAAAGCTGAAAATTGGTCTTGGCAGGAATGTGTATAACGCAGGGCTTTTTTTCAGCGGGAACGCGGGTTCCGGCACCCCCAGCACTGAATGTATTTATCAGACTCCTACTTACCAGACCGGTGAGTCCGCTTGGGCAGAGAGTAGGCTCCCTTACGCGTCCGACTCGCGGCCCCTGGTAAGGTAACAGGAAGCACAGGAGTGCGGAGTGGTATGAGAGCCTGTGAACTAGAGTCCAGATGCTGGTGGAATAGCAGTCTATGAACAGCAGGTGCAGGCTGGAACACAGGCGATGAGACTGAGCAGGATGGTCAGGAGACAAGCTGGGTTCGGCAACAGACTAGCAGCAAGGTACAATAGGAGCAGGCAGAAGCGGAGTCAAACAGGCCAAAGTCAGGTACAGGCAGCAAACAGGGGAATCCAAGAACAATCCGGGTCGTCAGGAGATCAGGTAAACAGGAAGACAAAACAGGAAACAGGAACTACGGCACAGGAAGCTGATGATCAGGCAGCACTGAACAGAGTGCCTGACAAACTTAAATAGGCTGGCTTGCTCACAGGCACTCCCTCTGGTGGCCAATCCCATGACCAGCAAGGTGAGCTCTCTGACAGTGCCCCCTCCCTAAGGGCAGCCTCCGGATGCCCAGCCGGGCCAACTTGGAGGCATGAACATTTCTGAAAGTCTGTAAAAGTTCCGGGGCATGTAAATTGTTTTCTGGTTCCCAGGAATTGTCCTCCGGACCATACCCCTTCCATTTAATAAGATACTGTATTTGATTGCGCCTTTTCCTACAGTCCAGGATAGCCTCGATTTCAAACTCCTCCTCGTTATTGATCATAACAGGCTCAGGAGGACTGGTACTACGGTTGGGGAAAGGATCAGGAGCGACCGGTTTCAGTAAGGAGACATGGAAAACCGGGTGTATTTTGAAGGAGTCCGGCAGACTGAGCTCGTACGCTACGTTGTTTATTTTTCTTCTCACCGAGAAGGGTCCCATGAATTTAGGCCCTAGTTTCCTAGAAGGGCAAGCCATTTTTAAGTTAGTTGTGGACAGCCATACTTGATTGCCAGGTTCCAGGATAAGCTCCCCGCGCCTCTTCTTGTCGAACGTTTTTTTATAAGAAGCCTGGGATTGGGCCATTGTTTCCTGCAGAAGTTTGTTGTTGGTAGAGAAGAATTCCAATGTCTCGGTCACTGCCGGGAGGGAGCATTCAGGTATTGAGCTGGGTAGAAAGGAGGGATGAAATCCATAATTGGCAAAAAATGGCGTCTGGTTGATGGCTGAGTGCAGGGAGTTATTGTATGAAAACTCCGCAACTGGTAGCAGAGAAACCCAGTCATCCTGGGAAAAGGCCGAGAAACAACGGAGGTACTGCTCCAAGGTTTGGTTGGTTCTCTCCGTCTGGCCGTTTGTCTGAGGGTGATAGGCTGAAGAGAACGCTAACTCAATTTCGAGGGAACCACACAATGCCTTCCAGAACCTGGAGGTGAATTGGACACCCCGGTCCGAGACGATATTAGAGGGAACCCCATGTAATCTCACAATTTCTTTAATGAAGATCTTCGCCGTTTCCACGGCTGAGGGTGTGCCTTTCATAGGCAAGAAGTGAGCCATTTTTGACAATCTATCAATTATGACAAAGATGGTGGAGAAGCCTTCGGATGGGGGCAGTTCCACAATGAAATCCATCGCGATCATTTTCCAAGGTCTGTCAGGGATGGGCAAGGGTTTCAGTAAGCCCCAGGCCTTCGTCCGAATATTCTTGCTTCGGGCACATGTGTGGCAGGAACTGACGTAATTCCTACAGTCCTCGGCCAACTGTGGCCACCAAAAGGTGCGCTGCACCAGTTCGGTTGTCTTCTGAGCCCCAAAGTGCCCAGCCAACTTGTGGTCATGGCTAAGCTCTAGTACTGGTACCTTAAGGCTCTCAGGAACCATGATCTTCTCCTTATGCCAGAGTAAACCATCTCTTAGGCTGGTCTCAGTGGGTTGGGGTATAGTTGTGGAAGCTTGCCTTATTCTGGAGATTAAATCCCCCTGAAGTAATAAAAAATTTCCTGCAGGCAGGATAGTGTCCGGAGGGACGGCTTCTTTGGAGTCATGGAACATTCGTGAGAGAGCATCTGGTTTGATGTTTTTGGAGCCGGGTCTGTAGGTTATATGAAATTGAAAGCGAGAGAAGAAGAGCGCCCATCTGGCTTGTCGCGGTTTTAGTCTCTTGGCAGATCTCAAGTACTCCAAGTTCTTGTGGTCCGTGTAGATTAGAATAGGATGTACAGCACCCTCCAAAAGATAGCGCCACTCCCCCAGAGCCGTCTTGATGGCCAGAAGCTCCCGGTCTCCTACATCGTAGTTTCTTTCAGACACCGATAATTTGCGAGAAAAAAAAGCTATTGGAAACAGAAGGGCCTTGGGGCCCTGACGTTGGGAGAGTACAGCTCCTACTGCGACCTCTGAGGCGTCAACCTCCAACACGAATGGCAAGTCAGAGTTAGGGTGTTTGAGGATGGAGGCCGACGTGAATAATCCTTTTAATTTTTCAAAGGCCAATTGAGCCCTGGGGGTCCAGCAAAATCGGGTTCCCTGTCTTGTTAATTCAGTAATGGGGGCGATGATCTTGGAAAAGTCTCTGATGAATTTCCTATAGAAATTGGAAAATCCAACGAAGCGTTGGACCCCCTTCTTGTCCGTAGGTGCGGGCCAGTCCAGGATGGCGGACACCTTTTGAGGGTCCATTTTAATACCTTCCACTGAAATGATGAGCCCCAGGAATTGGATGCATTGGAGTTCAAATTCACATTTATCGAGTTTAGCATACAGCCTGTGTTGCCTGAGCCGGGCGAGGACATTCCGGACATGCCTGCGATGATCAGTCAGTGATGATGAGAAAATGAGAATGTCATCGAGGTAGACGATGACGTAGAGATCCAAAAATTCCCGGAAGATGTCGTTCACAAAATGTTGGAATGTGGCTGGGGCATTGCATAGACCGAAGGGCATAACGCAATACTCGAAATGCCCAAAACGAGTGCGAAAAGCGGTTTTCCACTCGTCCCCCTCCCGGATACGGATTAAATTATAGGCTCCGCGAAGATCCAGTTTTGTGAAGACAGTTGCCGTTCCTAGCCTCTGGAATAATTCAGGCACCAGGGGTAAGGGGTAGCGATTCTTGATCGTTATCCGATTTAATTCCCGGTAGTCGATACATGGCCGAAGGGAATGATCTTTTTTTTCCACAAAGAATATGCCTGCGCCGGCCGGAGATGTGGACGGGCGGATGAACTTTTTCTTTAAATTCTCATCAAGGTATTGTTTGAGTGTATCCAATTCCTGCTCAGTCAATGGAAAAATCCTACCGAAGGGTACTTCGGTTCCAGGTAGCAGCTCTATAGGGCAATCATAGGGCCTGTGTGGCGGTAGAGTCTCAGCACCTTTCTTGCTGAATACATCAGAGAAATCTCGGTAGGGTTCTGGGATGGCTTGGTGTGAGTTGGTTTCAGGGTGTAGGCCGAGGAGTTGAGGTATCTCATGGGCCATTCTTGGCAGGCAATGTTGTTGGCAATAATCAGAGAGAAACTCCACTTTCCCAGAAACCCAGTTGATATGGGGGTTATGGCCCAGCAACCACAGCATGCCCAGGATGACAGGGAACAGGGGAGAGGAAATGACATCTAGACGGAGGAATTCCTGGTGTTGAGAGTTTATAGTAGCTATTATAGGGATAGTCTCTTGAATGACAGGACCGGAACGGAGGGCGGAACCGTCTGCAAGGTGGACAGCCAGGCTCTGGGTCTTGAGTCGGAGTGGGATATTATGCTGAGCTGCAAAGGCCTGGTCCATGAAGCAGCTGCATGCTCCGGAATCAACGATGACTGGAACTTGGATAGCCTTTCCGGGAAGCTGCAGAGTGACAGAGATGGTAAGGTGAGTACTAGGTTTTGGCATGATAGTAGCACATATACGAGCATAAGAACGACACTTACGCGTCTTGTTGGGGCAGACGCTGGCGTAGTGCCCAGGTTCCTCACAGTAGAGGCATAGGTTAAGGTTACGTCTTCGTAACTTCTCTTCAGGAGTCAAGGAAGGACGGAGCAGACCAAGCTGCATAGGCTCTGACGTGTCGAAAACTGGAGAGGGTGGAGGAGCCAAAGGCCTACTAGGAGGACTGGGAACCTGTGGAAGCATCCAAGTGGGTCGATAGGCACTGGTAGATCTTTCGGTGCGTCGTTCTCTCAGACGACGGTCAATTTGGATTGAGAGGTTAATTAATTCTTCCAGGGTCTGAGGTATCCCAACCCGTGCTAACTCGTCCTTGAGTGGATCGGACAAACCCATTCTAAACTGATGACGCAGAGCCGCGTCATTCCATGCCGTATCGGAACTCCAGCGCCTAAATTCAACAGCATAGTCCTCCTTAGCAGAAGCGGTTAGTTGAGGATCCTCATAAAGTTGAGACATCGCCAAGAAGAAGGCGTCCAGACTTTCCAGGGCATCTGACTTTTGTTCCAGAAGGTGATGGGCCCAGGTTTGAGGCTCACCGGACAACAGGGAAATAACAAAGCCCACCTTGGTGGCTTCTAGGGAGAAGGTCCGAGGCTGTAGAGCAAAATAGAGACTACATGCATTCCGGAATGCACGGTATTTACTACGGTCTCCAAAAAATCTCTCCGGTATAGGTACTTTGGGCTCTGGAGGGAGCATGACTACGGAGGGTGCCCCGGTTGCAGACGAAGTCCCCTGAGGATTGGTAGGTGCAGACAGGGCCTGAACACGTTCCTCTAGTCGGGTATAGCCATCCTGTAAACTTTTGACTGCTTGGGTTAATCCTGCCAAGTGTCTGCAAAGTTCGTCCATAGGGGAAGCCCCCTGCCCGGACTCGGTCATGGCTGCCTGATACTATCAGACTCCTACTTACCAGACCGGTGAGTCCGCTTGGGCAGAGAGTAGGCTCCCTTACGCGTCCGACTCGCGGCCCCTGGTAAGGTAACAGGAAGCACAGGAGTGCGGAGTGGTATGAGAGCCTGTGAACTAGAGTCCAGATGCTGGTGGAATAGCAGTCTATGAACAGCAGGTGCAGGCTGGAACACAGGCGATGAGACTGAGCAGGATGGTCAGGAGACAAGCTGGGTTCGGCAACAGACTAGCAGCAAGGTACAATAGGAGCAGGCAGAAGCGGAGTCAAACAGGCCAAAGTCAGGTACAGGCAGCAAACAGGGGAATCCAAGAGCAATCCGGGTCGTCAGGAGATCAGGTAAACAGGAAGACAAGACAGGAAACAGGAACTACGGCACAGGAAGCTGATGATCAGGCAGCACTGAACAGAGTGCCTGACAAACTTAAATAGGCTGGCTTGCTCACAGGCACTCCCTCTGGTGGCCAATCCCATGACCAGCAAGGTGAGCTCTCTGACAGTATTCTATGGCAAGGTGTGCTGGAGGGTCAGTTGATGCTGACTGCTGAGGGATCTATTTTTTTGTCGGGATCTATTGTTGCGGGCGGTCCATTGTTGCTGGGGGGAGGTCTGTCGTTGTGTGTGGGGGGATCTATTGTTGCTGTGGTGAGGTCTGTTGCTGCTTGGGTGGGGTCTATCAAATTCCATACAATTTAGTAGCACAAAATGATACTTGGTTCTGTACTCTCTAAAAGGAGCGGTACTTAGAGGTGGGTAGGGGGTGGAGCCAAGAGACAGTGCTCGGAGGTGGGTACGGGGGCAGAGACGAAGGGTGACTCATAAGAGGGGAGTTCCTGCACCTATTCTCTGAGAAAAAAAGCCCTGTGTATAAGTACCCTGTATTGAAGCGGTTAAATTTAGTAGGCATATAAATCATTTTGGATAAGGTTAGATTAAGCATATTTTAGCATTGTATTTATACAAGAGTTTAAAATCTGGCTAAACACTGTGGGAGATGTACTAAAACTGGTGCACACAGAATCTGATATAGCTATGCATAGTAACAATTCAGCTTCTAACTTCAGCTTCTTCAATTAAGTTAACTACTTCTACTACTACTGGCTTTAGCGCAGGCTTCCAGTTCTGGGAGGGCTTCCATGGATGTCCTCCCAGAACCCCGCCTCCCATGCGCCTCGTGGGGTGATCACTTGCACACTCTGTGGCCACTGTGTCCTTAGGACACAGATGGTCAAAGATCATAGTAAAGGGCCAATCACAGCAGCCCATTACCATGTGATCAACTGTGTCCAATCACTGCTGATCACATGTAAATAGACTTGCTGGTTATCAGCAGTCCTTTTCTCACATGCTGTGTCTGTGTGAGGAAAGGAGAGCTGTTAACCAGCAAACCTGTCAGCACATTGTTTACATTGATTACCAGTGCAGCCAATCAGTGCCCACCAGTGCAGCCTAACAGTGCCCATTCGTGTCGCCTATCAGTGCCCATCAGTGCCCATCAGTGCTGCCTATCAGTGCCTCCTCATCAGTGCCGATCAATACCTCATATCAGTGCTGCCCTCAGTGCTTCCTCATCACTGCTTCCTCTTCAGTGCCGCCTTATCTGTGCTGCCTTATCAGTGCTACCTCATCAGTGCCCATCAGCGCAGCCTATCAGTGCTGGCTATCAGTGCCAATCAGTGTTGTCTATCAGTGCCGCCTATCAGTGCCACCAATCAGTACAGCCTCATCAGTGCCTCCTCGCCAGTGTCCATTAGTGCCCCCTCATCAGTGCCCATCAGTGCATCAGTGCATAACGGAAACTAGGAAAAACATTTTTTTTTTTCAACATTTTCGGTCTTTAGCAAAAAATAAAAAAAACCCAGTGGTGATAAAATACCACCAAAAGAAAGCTCTATCTATCTAAAAAAATGATAAAAATGTAATTTGTGTACAGTGTTTCATGACCGCACAATTGCCATTCAAAGGACAGGAAGGTGATATAAGTGCCCAGTATTGAAGTGGTTAAAAACTGATGTTAACTGTATCTATTGGCTCAATCATATATAATATCTCAACACAGCACAGACAAGTACGTATATGAAATACTTGTACTGTAGCTGTGTATATATGTGTTTACAGTATATGTGTAGAAATTGATGTATTGTACATTAAGGTATAGGGGTTTTTGTACATTAAAATAAATGTGAAGACAAAAGTACAATATGAAGCACGTAGACAGAATGATTGAAACATTGAGCTGTGTGAAAAGTAAAACTAATTTTTGGGATATTATGTTGTTTCAAAAAATCAGGGGACCCTTGATATATTATTGGTTGACCTGGATGACTTTACATAGATTGGATTTGACCAGAAAGAACAACAGGAAATAACTGTAAATGCATAGACATGGCATTTGAAGATGAAAAGGTAACTTTAAATGTCAGTAATAGGTTTTCTATTAAGTATAAAGACAGACTACTTTACAAAGGACACGTTGAGCCACAGAGGACTGAATGCAGATGTAGCCATATCCTTTATAAAACTGTATGGGTAAAGTAGAACTCCAGGCAGCAAAACACACACTCATATTCATTTTTGAATGTTGATATTCTCTCGTGCAGTTTCCTATACTGTAGAGCAGTGGTTTTCAACTTTAGGCTGATCAAGGCCCAGTAAATTAATCTAAAACCTTCAATGTCCAAACATGGCTGTGATTGTGGATCACAGTTGATCTATTCTTCCTTGTCAAAAGAAGTTTATTGAGTATACAATGTTATAAAGATACATAAAGTAAGTTTACAAGGATCTATAAAGTAAGCTCATTGTTTTACAGTAGGGTTTATATAGGTAAATATCATGAAATTTCAAATATTAAACATTGGGTTCACGTAAACCTAAATTAAAGATATATATATCATTTCCTTAGTTACTTTTGTAGGTATTTAAATGATTTATACCTATTATACATATTGTTTACAAGTAGAGTGTATATAGGTCAAATAAATTCTGATAATGAGCTTTAATCGTAAGGTGGAGAAAAGGAAAGAGAAAGAAGAAAAAGGGTTGAAAGGTAGAGGTATGGTCCACAAGGTTGTCCCGCTCGTCAGTTTATTATTCTTTTTAGTTCTCTTTGAAGCCTTAGAATGGGTGTCTCTGTAAGTCATTTAATCTGTTACCATGGCAACAGGACAGAGTCATTGAAGTTTGACAGGAACTGTTGTTTTATCCAAGGATGCCAACGTTTTTCAAATTTTGGAATTTGATTTTGATCGATGGCTACCATCTTAGCATGGGACATTGTATTATTCATTCTGTGAATTGTTTCTGCTAGTACCAATGTAGGAGATTTCCATGCCTTGGCCACTGTTTGTTTTGCAGCCGTTATTAGTTGGATCATAAGTTTGAATTGAGAGAGTGTTAACCATTCCGGTTTTAGATTAAGTAAAGTTAAATATGGATCTGGTTTTATTATTTTTTAAAATATTTTAGATTCAATCACGAAGACTTCCTTCCAGAAGGTTTGGATTACTGGGCACGTCCACCATATGAGTAAATATGTGCCTATTTCTGGGCATCCTCGAAAACAAAGAGCTGAGGTATTAGGTGAATATTTTGCCACTCTAGCGGGTACAAGGTACCAGCGAGTTAGGACTTTATAATTTGTCTCCAGTGCTAAGATGTTGGGTGAAGATGACTTAGATGTGAGCCATATGTTAGACCAGTCCATGTCTTCTAAAGTTTGTCCCAGGTCCTCCTCCCACCTCTGAACGTAAGAGGGTCTATTAAGATTTGCTACTCCATATAATTGATTATAAAGTGATTAAATTGTACCTTTAGCAAATGGATCTTTTGTACAGATTGATTCAAAAATGGATAATTGGGATAATGGTGTATCCCCCTTTAGGAATGGTGCATAGAAATTTTTGATTTGGAGATATCTAAATATCTCAGAGTTTGGTAGATCATATTTTTCTCTAAGCGATGGGAATGAAAGGAATGATTTAGATGCTATGAAGTCATTTAGTGTCTGAATGCCTGATGTTGTCCAAGCTTTAAAAGAATTTGGGTAGATCCATGCCGGATAAAAGGCCGGATTTCTGATAAAAGAAAGGAGAGGATTGTGTGGAGATTGTAACTGATATTTGGTTTTTAGTTTATCCCAGAGAGATAAGAAGTGTTTAGTTATGGGATTATGAATTTTAAAGCGGTCTTTAGGATCAAGCCATAATAAATTTGATATTAATAGAGGGTCATTTTCTGAAGCCTCTATAAATACCCATAATGGGATTTCCTGTTTTGCATGGTATTTGGACAGACTGGCCAAATGTGCTGCTCTGTAGTAGTTAGTAAAATTAGGGTATCCCAGGCCTCCTTTATTTTTGGGAAGATGTAGTGTGTGTATAGGTGGTTTACGTGGTTTAGAAGAGCCCCATATAAACGAAGTTGCTCTTTTTTGTACTATTCTCAAAAAATAGGAAGGAATTGGAATAGGGAGGACTCTGAATAGATAAAGCAATTTGGGTAGAATAGTAATTTTGATTGCATTAATCTTCCCTATCCAGGATAAAGGAAGTTGCGACCATTGTTTTATTAGATTTGTGATCTGTCTTAATACAGGAGGATAAGTGGTTGAGAATAAGTCAGAATGAGATGCTGTTAAATGAATTCCAAGATATGGGATTGATTTTTCTGCCCATGTGAATGGGAGTGCAGCCCTAGCCGGGATCAATTCCATGTTTGTGAGTGAAATATTAAGCACTAGGCATTTCTTAGGATTAATCATAAGGCCGGATAGGGCTGCAAATCCATCAAGAGCTGGTATTAAGTTAGGACCAGAGACCTGTGGTGATGATAGAAAAAGTAATATATCATCTGCAAATATACATAATTTGTGTGTAATACCTCCTACTTCAATGCCAGTTATAGTTTGGTTTGTTCTGATGTATTGGGCCATGGGTTTGAGTATAAGGGCAAATAATAAGGGAGATAATGGGCAACCCTGTCGGGTACCTCTTTCGATATTAAAGGCTTCAGATTTGTATCCAGCATATTTTATATAGGCTTTGGGTTTATTATATAATGCTTTGATCCATGTTAAAAAGTGGGGTCCAAAACCCCATTTTTGTAATGAATATTGCATATATTGCTAGGATACTGTGTCAAATGCCCTCTTAATATCGAGAGATAGAAAACATAAAGGGATTTTCCGTTTTTTAGCAATATGTGCCAATAACACTGCCCTGCGTATATTATCGCCTGCCTGTCTATTTGGCATGAAGCCTACTTGATCTCTATGTATTAATTTTCCTATAATGCTATTGAGGCGTTTTGCTATTATTTTTGCTAATAATTTAATATCGAGATTTAACAGAGAGATAGGCCGATAATTCACACAGGAAGTTTTCATCAGAAAGGGGTTTTGGGATCATACAAACAATTGCCATTAGTGTTTCTTGCCGAAAAGAATGTCCATCTAGAAGTTTGTTAAAAGTTTCAGTGAGAATGGGAGAGAGTATATCTGAGAATGTTTTATAGTATAAAGCCGAGTAGCCGTCTGGGCCTGGTCTTTTGTTAAGTTTTAGGTCTTTTATGGCGTTAGCAACTTCATCTATAGTTATAGGCTCATCCAAACTGCTTTTTTGATTCTGAGATAACTCAGGTAAGGTTATTTTTGAGAATAAGGATTCGGCCTCTGTAGGATTAAATTCATTGTTTGTCTTGTATAAAGTTGCGAGATGTGAGTGAAATTTATGGACTATTTTAACTGGATTACAAGTGTAGACATTTTTTGATAATTTCAAACGTATTGGTTTGAAAGATTTGTTAGTTGAATTTAATGCCCGAGCCAAATATGTACCTGGTTTGTTTGTATTCATGTAGAAATTGTGTTTGGAGCGTTTGAGAGATTTATCAACTGACTCAGTGAGAAATAGATCGTATTCCAATCTAGATTTTTCCAGATGAGATTTTGTACTCTGAGATGGATTATCTTGAAATGATATGTAGGCTGCATTAAAATTGAGTTCTAGTTTTTTTGCTAGATTTTTGCGTTCCCGTTTAAATAGTGCCATTTGTCTTTGTATTGTACCACGCAAGACAGGCTTATGAGCTTCCCACAGTGTTATTGGGGAGATGTCTGTTGTATTATTAATTGATATGTATTCCTTTAAAGCTTGTTCAATGGCCATCTGATGTAGTGGGTGTTTGAGCATTATGTCCGGTAAGTACCACGTTGGCTTATGCGCTTTTGGTATGGCTGAGGCTATAGTAGTGTATACTGCATTATGGTCAGACCACGGAATCGGAATTATATCTGATGCAATAATTTCTGGTATCATTCCTATTGTTAGAAAAATATGATCTATTCTGGTGAAGGTTTGATGAGGGTGCGAGAAATAAGTGAATTTCTTTTTCATTGGGTTACTTTCTCTCCACGAATCTACCAGATTGTATTTGGAAAGAAGTTGAGAAAAAGGTAATCTAGAGGTTATTTTGGATGGTGTAAAAGGTGATTTATCTAGAAATGGGAGGAGGACCTGGTTCGAATCCCCACACATTATCACTGTTCCTATTTTGTGTGTATTAATCACTTGTAATATATGTGAGAGGAATGGTGTAGGTTGTTTGTTAGGAGCGTAGTAGGAAATCACCGTGATTGCTGTATCCATTATATAACCCATGAGTATCAGGTATCTACCTTCTGGGTCTTTAATTTCTGATGATAAGGTGAATGGTGTGGATCGGTGAAATGCAATTAGAGTTCCCCTTTGCTTGGTACAGGCAGAAGCCGTGTAAATTTGTTGATAAAAAGGAGAAATATATTTTGGAGTAGAATCTTTGGTGAAGTGTGTTTCTTGGAGGCATACTATGTGAGCCTTCTTGTTATGGAAAGTACGGAAGGCTTTGGTCCTTTTTTGAGGGACATTTATTCCCTGAACATTCAGGGAAAGTATATTCAGTGGTGCCATGGCAACAGATCAAATAGTTTTGACTTACTTTTTGTTATGCAGAGCTATAAGGCTATATGAATCAGAAGTAATAAGAAATATAACTGGAATGTAACATAATCCCACACAGTGTGTGACTATCAGAATGCAGTTACATTCAGTTATAAATACAGGTTTTTTATAGAGAACCATCTCTTAGTATAATAAATGAAGAGATATCAGGAATTAGGATGTCAGTCCATTGAATCTTCTTGGTCCATGGATGATGTGGCATAACGGCCTCTTTTGTGAGAATGATGATTCCCATTTTGTTCTGAAATTTTCTGAGTGCTGCCTGAAGGTGAAGATGATGCCATTCTTCTGCGTGTGGGGGTGTTGCTGCTTGTGGGTTCTGTCAGATTTAATTTTAAAAGGGTTTGTTGTAGTTCATCTGCTAATCTGCTTCTGTAAATTGTACCTTGGTAGTTAAATCTGACTGAAAAGGGGAAGCCCCATTGATACATAATGTTGTGGCGTTGCAGTTCCATTAGTTGGGGTTTCATGGATCATCTTTTAGTAATAGTAAGTTGGGATAGGTCAGCAAAAATTTGATAATTGTGTCCTTGAAAATGAAGTTCCTTTTTTTCTCTTGCAGCAATTAGTATTTGTTCTTTCGTTCTGTAATAATGAAATTTTGTGATTATATCACGTGGGGGTCCATCTTTCTTTTTGGCTGTGAGGGCTCTGTGTACTCTGTCCAGTTCTAAACTTTCAATAGGGATATCTGGCTTTAGTTCTTGTAATAGAGCAGTAATAGTAGATTGCAGGTCTGTCACAGTTTCAGGTATTCCCCTTATGCGCAAGTTTGAACGTCTGGCTCTATTTTCGTAATCTTCGAGCTTAGTTTGAAGTATTAAATTCTCTTCTTTTAATTGTTCCAATTCTGTTATATTTACTTGGGTTGTGTAATGGAAATTTGTAAGTTCTGTATATAATTGTATTGTATTTTGTATGTATTGCACTCTGCCCTCACTGTGCACACGGCACTAATAATGTTTTCAGTAAATGTTTACATTCTTTCGAGTCCTGATTAGAATAAGCCTGCCTATGTAACGCCCCTTGTTACCATAAACCTACAATTGTAATATTAATGTGATACCTACGTAATCATGTGCATAAAAACCTTCAATTGCGTCATAATAAAGCAGAACAGTAATTTGGAAAGATGCTGAGCGTATCTTTTGTGTCTGTTCCCTACTGCAGTAGATATTATTAATTTGGAACCACTAATCAATATGAGGATAGGAGTTGCCTATCATCAATTTAACCGAGTCATGCATGGCGAGCCAGCCAGGAGGGGATTCCAGGTGACCCTGAGTATCCGAAACGAGGAGCTTGAGACGATCCGGGAATTTCTGATAATCAGCCGGCTGAGGTAAGCCTTTTGCTTACATTTGAGTTATCAGACTTCCTTGATCGGTAAGGCATTTTCGGGACAAAGGGTACCTATTTTACTCCCCTTAATCAAACTGTATTGATTGGTGGTTATATGTTATGTTGTCCCTGTCTATTGTCCATTGGATTGTTATAGATAAGAAAGGGAAGAATAGTACTGTTCACAGGTATATGTAGTACATCTGCTAGATAAAGTAGTTTAGAGGCAAGAGGGTATAGGCACAAGTAGAGAAGAGAGAAGACTGGCCAGTCATTATGGGCATTGAATTAAGTAAAGGAATGAAGGGTAAGAGACCCTCAAAAATGCCCAGCGCAAGAGGAGCGCTACATATGAACCGAAGGTGTGGTTCCGCCTATACTGAGCCCCTAGATTAATGGTTAAAGTGGACAGGGATCCACATTGGGTAACTGGGTTACCAAAGTCCACAGGGACTAAGAATCGTGCAGAGTAAATAGCTAAAGAAACAGTTATCTATGTGAGCAGGATGGATCAAGGGTGACATTAACACTAGACAGGAAGGGACATTTTCATGTTAAGTTGTGGGATGAATTTGGGATCGGGACTACAACTAGTAAAAGTCAGAAACAGAGAAATGAGAGGTAAAACAAAATACTTTATATGTTGTCAGAGAGGGAAGATGGGGTGAGCACTCTGGCTGCCCGTCTGATCATAGAAGCTAGATATAAAAGTTATTTAAACAAAATAAGGAAAGCAGAATTTAGGCAGGGAAATATTAAAGAGTTAAAAGAAAGTGAGAGAATGATATGCATGTGTTGTGTACAAATGGGAAAAATGTAAGCGATTTTAGAGAGATATTGGTGTGTGTGCGAATGCTGGGACCTTTAGTTCTATTGCTTGTGTGTGTCATGTACGCAGATGTGACCCCCTCCTTTGTGCTCTCATGAAAGAAATGTGGCTGGGATGAGAGGTTAGTGATAAGCTGGAAGGACACCATTGCCAATTTCTGTTTTTTAGACAAAACATTTAAAACAAAATGTGCCGGGTTAACGAATCTAATGGTAAACAATGTGATCACAATTATTTTGAATCTGTTTTCCAAACATGGTAAAATGAAGGTTACATTTAACCGTGTATTACACAAATTGAATATCCTTTGATAGTGGAAACAGTGCATTTAAAAAAGGGAAATTAAGTAAAATTAAGTAATAATGAGTATTAATTTCTAATATGAGTTTAACAATTATATAGATATATTGAAACTGGTTTAGACAACCTTTGGTTGGAAATGAAATTCAGGTTATTGGGGAAATTTGTAATGAATGAGATTAGTTTAGATTAAGATAACAATTTTGTAATTTTACATTTATACAATAGGCCCTTATTGAGAGAAAAAAAGATTAAGATGAGGTTGTTATTTTGAATAAAGCTGCCATATTATTTAACAAAGCCAAGATGGATGGGATACATAAGAAGTTTTTCTACAAAAATGATATTGTAAGGTTTTTGATGAAAACTTGATGTGCGGTCCACGTAAGATATGTAAGAGTAATAATAAATAAAATTTAAAAATATAACAGACCCATCACATCAAGTCCACACACCCTGTTAGGATAGATGCCACCTGCAGCCAGTTGTTTTATAGTTTTTGATGCTTTCTGGTCCATCATACAGATTGGTCCTTTTGTTTTTATTTATTTTTATTTTTGAAATCCAAAGCAGAATGTGTGGATTGTGAAATGATGTGCCCCTTTTTCTTGTAAGTACTGTGGTATAAGCAGAAGAATATTTTGGATTTATGGGCATCTCTCCATGACCGCAGGGTATTGTTATCATTTATTATAATATTGCCAGGAAAAAGTTGTCTTTTGAAACATGAGACTGGAGTTCTTACACAAATAGCGTGATAGAAAACAAGCCATTGTAATATATTTATGCAAGCTGGACCCAGTAATGAAGGGTTCATCCCGATATATCAGAGCTGCAGCTTTTATGCAAAGGTGCTATTAGACAAAGTTAGATATTGTTTTGGTCAAACATTTCATTTTTAATGGTCCGACATTCTGTGCAGCAAATATACAGCTAACTAAATGTTTGTTTAATGAAAGGTTTAAAATATGAGTTTGTTTATGTACAAATCTAACAATGAAAAATGCGTACATTTATTCAAAAGAAAGGAAAAGACACATGTGTTAAATTGATGGTGTAGGAATCAGCTGCTGTGAGCCCAGTGCGGGACACACTCCCTGAAGACCCAGATATTTAATTTTTTGTAGATTTGAGTATGCAGTTTATCACCCAGAAGGATACTCTGTATTCAAAGTCATTGGATCCTTTTCCCCAGCTCAAGAAGCAGAGCTCCATGTTTTAGCAAAGCCTGTGAGCTATAAAAAGAGTGTATATTTATATAGATAGTCGAGATATAGAGAGCTTTTGGTTCCATTTAAAGGGCCAGAAGTTTGTTTTTACTTTGGCAGGTAAACCAACCAAGCATGCCAAGTTAATTTGATCGGCTGTTTTCAGCCTTCCAGGTTCTTGCTGAGGTAGCCATATTAACTTTCACACATGGAAGCAGACCAGGTGACTCTAAGGATGCTGCATTTACAGCCCCGGACACTTGATGGGTCTGTGCAACTCACAGATTCCACCCTAGTTCTGGCCCAGTATAGCTGGGATTAATAATTCAACTTTAAGGACCCCAGAACGAGAAGAACAAGTGGTCCACAGCGGGCAACTTCTTATGAAACAGGACTTTGGAAAAGGTGATCATTTATGTCTGCCAGCCACTCTTTTCCCTCCAGCATGACACATGGACCGTGTCATCAGTCACAAGCAGTTATGGCTGCCTTAGTAAATGAGCGTGGGATAGAGCCAGGGTTCTCCACAGTTGTTTTTATAACATACCACTTCTTGTTTTACCTGTTACCAAAGGTGTTACCAAAAGCTGAACATCCCTCCCAGAGATTACAAAAAGATATATCCAGATGCCCAAGTCAGGATCTTACGAGTATGCATTTTGTCTGTATGGACATGTTTTTTGGATGTCCAGTGGCAAATGCTACTGCAAAGGCCACAGTAAAAAGTGTTATCAAAAGTAGTTTGTAAGTACAGAGTGCAGAAAGTACAGAGAGTAACAGAGGAAATAATTTTTATAGGAGAGTCCTTACTAGAAGTTTTGAGGTTTTATTTTTACACCCCCTACTGTCTACAATATAGCGGACAAAGTAAAGTAAGAAACTAGAAAACTTTTGCCTGAATGTTTTCTTAAATTTTATCAAGCCCCTAAGGGGATGTTGGACTCTCTCCCTATGAGATTTTGTTTGGGAGTGTGTTACTCCAAACTCATTTATGTGTTTTCTCCCTAATTCCAGATCCTAAAAGTTTGGAAGGATCTAAAACTAAAGCCAGGTGACTTTTGGATTGTTAAGAGACATTTATAAATAAGGAAATGTTTGGAGACTCAATACAGCATCTATTTCATGTACAGTTTTTGCAAAACTTGAAGGAAAAGTCACCTGGATCCACACCAGACACTGCAAAAATGACTTAATTAAAGAAATCTCTGTGTTTGATTTGTTTCCCTCTTGTGATCACAGTCTAGGGTACTTTTTGATTCAATTACTTTAATTGTAAGGGATATATATATTTGAAAAATAGTTTAGCCATGTTGAAGTCATATTTGTCTTTTGTACGTCTTCCATTTTATGTAGAATTGTCTGTGTTTACATATGCTGATAAGTCAGCATGCCAACAATTCAGCTAGAAGGCCATTCTGGCCACAGGAGTGTACAGCCAGTACTCTGTAAATATGTCTTATCAATCATTTGTTTTTCACAATGAAAAGTCATTTTGTAATGAAAAAGTTGCTCAGCTATTATTTTCTCCACAATGGAGTTTTTTGCCTCTTTGGCCAGGACTACCTCCACCTAAGCATGTGGAGGTTCCAGGTTAAAGGTGATAGCAGGTATGGTTAGTGATCAAAATATTGATCAAAAGAGGGGAGACTGTAATGGAAATTTGTAAGTTCTGTATATAATTGTATTGTATTTTGTATGTATTGCACTCTGCCCTCACTGTGCACACGGCACTAATAATGTTTTCAGTAAATGTTTACATTCTTTCGAGTCCTGATTAGAATAAGCCTGCCTATGTAACGCCCCTTGTTACCATAAACCTACAATTGTAATATTAATGTGATACCTACGTAATCATGTGCATAAAAACCTTCAATTGCGTCATAATAAAGCAGAACAGTAATTTGGAAAGATGCTGAGCGTATCTTTTGTGTCTGTTCCCTACTGCAGTAGATATTATTAATTTGGAACCACTAATCAATATGAGGATAGGAGTTGCCTATCATCAATTTAACCGAGTCAGTTGTAATTTCAGTTTCATCCATTTTTATTTCTAGGGCTGCGGTGCGGTTTCCCAGCTCTCTTATTTCTTTGGTTAGGCTGTTTGTTATTTGGTCTGAGGTTTGTTTTAAAGCCTTATTAAGCATCTTTTCAAATTGTAATAATATTACTGGGGATGCTGAGGAGGCTTGTGGAGAAGTTTGTGAGAGGATTTGTTCTGTATCTGACTCAAATGGAGAGTCTTGCTGTGACATTTTCTGTCTGTGAGAGCGCCCTGATGCTGTATCTTGTGAGGTGACTGGAGCTGCTTTAGTTGCAGTGAGTGCCTGTGAGCTCTTTGTGAGGTGATTTTTATTTCTGCCACGGTTTCCTCCCAGTACCATATTTCCTGCCCAAACTTTCACAGTTTGTTCCCTGGGGCAAAAAGGTTTAAATGGATACCTTTTGAGCCTGCAGGCTCCGCTTTGTCCTTCTCTTCTCTCCTCAGCGGTGCGGAGCTCTAACAATGCATGTCTGCTCCGCTAGGCTCCGCCCATCTCCCCCACAGTTGATCTATTCTTGACCCCCATTCTAAACCTTCTCCACTCTATCCATTGTAAATAAACATACAAAATAATTGGACTATAGGTACGCTTTAAATCTGTAACCTATTGTGATAAGAAGCATTAGTGTTGATTCATTAACATTGAAAAAAAGTATAGCACACAATCACTTTTCTTTTCAATGCATTTTTATTAAAGTTTTACATAGATATTAATACAATGCAGGATAAAGTAAAGCCCGGTGCGAAAAAGAAATAAAATAAAGAAATAGCAGAGGGCTGTCATGCCAGAGTTAACAGGGTACAGACAGAAGTGTGAGGTCTTACCTGATTGGAGGATATGTGGGAGGAGGGGACAGGAGAGTAAAAAGAGAAGCTGGCCCCTCCCCCCCAGCATCAGCGTACAGGAACAAGCTTGGAGCAGTGTGGAGAAGCTTGTACCGCAGGGCAGCTTTGGAGGGGCATGGCGGCACGGGGAGCTAGAGGTATGCCTTCAGGGAGGGGGATGGTGAGGGGTGAGCGGCTGTAGGTTTCGGTCCGGGGGCGTCCCCAGGTGCTTGTATTTCGGTGCTGCCGAAGCCCCTCTGTCAGGCCTCCTAACACAGAGCAGGCTGCATGCCGGATGGCCGGTCGGGCCCATCCGGGATCACCCTTGATCTCGCCGCTCGCGGTTGGGGGTGTAACAGCAGGCATGGGGCTGGGGGTGATTTGCTGCCCTCAGGCCCGAGGCCTAAGTAGCGAGTGGATGGTGCGAAGGCGAGAGGCGGAGACTCAGTGGGGAGATGCGCCTAGCAACGGCCGCCGGGCCTACAATGCCCCCCCGCAGGCGGGGGCTGGGGCGGAGTTTCGGGGTAAAGGACGGTTGGAGGCGGCCGCCGGGCCTCCACTGCCACGGCCGGCGGCTCTCAATGCACCAGGCGCAGAGGGTACACAGCAGAAGGAGACAGGCTGGGGGACTGAGGTGCCCGCCCCACCCAGACGGGACTGGGCATGGCAACGAACATTCCGTGGCCGGATCCGGTGCGAGGAGGCGGGGCCAGCAGCCGCACGGATCCTCAGCATCCTGGGATGCCTCCCCAGGAGGCCTGATGATCGCTGGGGGACAGAAGGTCACGTTCAAGGGGGCACACAGTCGGTGTCGGAAGAGGAAGAAGAGCTGCAGAGATGATCAGTGGCGATGGAGGCGGGACCTTCGGCTGGTGGGACTCTTCCTGGGCAGCCGGGTAAGTCCAGTTACAATTTTCCGCAGATGGGGTGGACATGGCTGGGACAGTGGGGGGAGGCTGCTAGGGCACAGGTGGCCATTAGTTTAGCTGCCCTGAACACAATGGGAAAAGTAGGTGTTGGTGAAGGGCCCCTAGGGTCTGGGGGACAGCTGTGGAAGGTGGGTCTGGGGACCTGTTCCCCCTGAGGCCGTGGACACGTTGCAAGACAGCTGGGGCAAAGCGAGAGTGGAGCACAATTGAGGTCCACGGGATGAGGCGGTACAGATGGAGCTTATGGAATTTTTTCCCTAAATAGTTACGGGCTTCCTGTATTAGGCACGGGCCCAAATCGGTTTCTGTTATTTAAAAAAAAAAAGGAGGGGCGGGGCAGGGGCGGGGGCCGCATGGAAAAATGGAGGGCTGGGCCTATTCGGAGGTATGGGTGTCCTGTCCTACCTGTGGAAAATAGTGGGTTGGGCTCATCTGAGGTATGGGTGTCCCTTCTTACCTGGGGAAAATGGTGGGTTGGGCCCATCTGAGTTTAGGTGTCCCTTCCTAACTGGGGAATATGGGGGTTGGACCCATCTGAGGTATGGGGGTCACTTCTGGCCTGGGTGGGAACTGGGGGTGGGCCCATCTGGGTGTCCCTTCCTAACTGGGGACAATAGTGGGTGGGGCCCATTCGAGGTATGGAGTTTTTCCTTTCTAACATGGGAAAAACGGTGGGTTGGGGCCCGTCTGAGGTATGGGGGCCCCTTCCTAACTGGGGAAAATAGTGGGGTTGGGCCCATCTGAGGCATGGGTGTTCCTTCCTAACCATGGAAAACAGTGGGGTTGGGCCCATCTGAGGTATGGGTGCCCCTTCCGAACTAGGGAATATGGTGGGTTGGACCCATCTGAGGTATGGGTGTCCCTTACTAACCGTGAAAAAATGTTGGTTGGGCCCATTGGAGGTACTGGTGTCCCTTCCTAACCGTGGAAAAATGTTGGTTGGGCCCATCGGAGGTATGGTTGCCCCTTCCTAACCGTGGAAAAATGTTGGTTGGGCCCATCGGAGGTCTGAGTGTCCCTTCCTAAACGTGGAAAAATGTTGGTTGGGCCCATCGGAGGTATGGATGTCCCTTCCTAACCATGAAAAACTGTGGGTTGGGCCCATCAGAGGTATGGGGGTCCCTTCCTGACATTACGGTGGTGACATCAGGGTATCAAGTAAGTATCTGGTAAGTACGTAAGTAGTTAAGTATACAATCGTGGTGGTAACATCGGGGTATCAAATAAGTGTCTGGTAAGTACGCAAGTACTTAGTTATACATAAAGTATAGAAGCCTGCATAGACCATAGATAGGGCACAAGCTGAGGTGGGTTAGTTGTTATGCATTGACTGTATTATCTGCATTAAAATTGTTTGTGGTGAATGTGGAATTTAATGGTTTGTAATAAAAGGCTCATTGGGGGTGTTCAGAGAAAGGTTGGTGATGGGGATAAAGCGTTTTACGGGTATGCGACCGGCTCTACCTAAGCCGATGGAGTAGGGTTCCCCTCTGCACTCATAAAGTAGGCCGGTGGGATACATAATGTATGTCAATGGCATTGTTTCCGGTGGTGCTGGTCGTGGAGGGAAGGGTGAGTAGGTTGGGGTGCTGTCAGGCGCTTCCAAGGGGGCATCATAAGGGGGATACGGGTCACCATACGGTTGAGGCATCGTCTCAGCCGGGGGTCAGGCTGCTCCATCATTTAGAGCTCTGCAGTCATTGGCTTAGTGGTGCTGTCCACCTCTCGGGGGTGAGAACGTCATAGCAAAAGCTTGGTCTAGCTTATGGTGAGGATAGATTCCGGGAGTGGGGTGCTGGTCGTGGAGGGAAGGGTGAGTAGGTTGGGGTGCTGTCAGGCGCTTCCAAGGGGGCATCATAAGGGGGATACGGGTCACCATACGGTTGAGGCATCGTCTCAGCCGGGGGTCAGGCTGCTCCATCATTTAGAGCTCTGCAGTCATTGGCTTAGTGGTGCTGTCCACCTCTCGGGGGTGAGAACGTCATAGCAAAAGCTTGGTCTAGCTTATGGTGGGGATGGATTCCGGGAGTGGGGTGCTGGCACTGGAGCAATGAAGGGGTTCACTGTCCAATATGCCGAGGGGGTTATTGCTTGGGGGTCGGTTCCGGAGGGCTCGGAAAGGTGGTAAGGCAAGGGACTTGGGCTGCGTCCTGTGGGGTTTGGCAGTAATGCCTGTCGTTGGGCATCAAGCAGAGTTGGAACAGGAGGGCCCGAGGGAGGGTTGCAGGTTCTGTACTGGGTTTCGCGGACCCTGAGTTGGTGGGTTGGGTGTTTTTTCTTTAAATTGCATGATTGCTGGTACTTCATTACAAGTTTTAGGACAAGCACTGAAAGGGTATCGGCTCTCTCGTAAGCGCCGGGATACGGGGCGCACCGTGTCGTTTTAGATTCGGCTGAATGTTTTTAGCCCATTTGGCTTTTTCTCTGGAATTCCTGTTGGGGCTGGTAGAATCGGCTAGCGGGTCTGCTCTTCTGAGAGGTACAGGGGTGGGTAAGGCTCAGGAGGGGCAATAATGGTTTATTACTGGTGAGCCCGAAGGTGGGGGGTCACTGTGGCAACATTAGGACTGGTCCCCTATGTACAGATTTCAAGGCAGTTTGGCTGAAAGGTTTAAGGGTGTTAGGTGTGGGGAAAATACATTTTCCTACTATTTCGTCAGTATATAGGCGGCCAGGTGTGGGTCGGGTTCAGAGCCGGTTAAGTGAATTTTCAAGGAGAACCTAGTAGGTTCCAGTGGTATGGTCGTCCCCACCTGTTGCACGATTACAGGAGTGGGGATGCTGATGGGGGCTTTTGTTGGGGGGTATGCCTGTTTTTTGCATGTCTGTGGTTATGGCCAGTGGGGTTTTCTCTTCTATTTCAGGGGGAACACAAGGCCTGAGCTGGAGAGAGGGCCCTCATATGGGTTGAGGGGGACAAGTGAAGCTGACAGTGGGTGTGAGGGGACACGATGAAGCATTGCTAGATGAGAAGCCGGTGCTCCGTAGGTAAGAGTGCTGGGCATAATGGGGAGCAGGATGGTGCTGGGAGGGCATAACGTGGCACGACTGAAGGGGGGCCATTGTTGGTAACATGTCAGCGGCAATCATGTGGACTTAAAGTCCATGTGGGACATAACAAGGGTTATGATGATTTATTTAGGCACATCCGCAGGGCTTTCCTGGGGATGCTGATTGTGGGGTCCAACATCATTGCTCGGAAGATTGGAGATTGGAGATTGGACCAATCAGTAGAGGGGATGGCAATAGCTACCGATACGGTTAATGGGGATGTCAGCTGATGTTGGGTTAGGAATGGTGAGGATGGTCAGCGGGCATTTAAAGATGGAAGTGAATACTGGGAGATGCTTCTGGGGTGACGGAGTTTACCGCTATGCTGGGGGGATTAATATGTGGGCCCTGGATTTGCCGGTGGCATCTAGAGAGCGTTGGGGTTGGAGGGGCACCCAAGGGTAAAGTTGTCCCCTTGGGCACTGTGGCGGGTGTTGGTCTTTGCGGGTGAATGAAGAAACTTCGGATAAGGAGAGTTCGGGATCCATCGGTAGTATGGTTCCCAATGGTGGTTATTCCAGCTAACGGTGGTTTAGCTGGAATTTGGTTAACGGGTGCACTGCAGTCAGTTAGTTGTCTCCGAGCCAGTATGTCGGCTAGAGGCCTATTATCATATATAAAATATACTGCAGTGCATTGTTATTATTATTATTATTAAACAGATAGTATGTGGAGTGCCTGCAAAGACCAACGTGAATATCAGATGTTTATGGTTATGTTCATTTAAATTTATTGATTAATAAAGGGGCTGCTACGGCCAAAATTTACCCCAACTTGGTGTGGTCTCTATTAATTGGAAATGGTATGGTGGCTGTAGCAAGGGTTGGTCAGGCAGTATGGAAGTATAGTACATCTGTTATACAATGGTCATGGAAAGTACAAAACAAATAGGAATACAAAGAAAACATATCAGCTGTTGACAACAATGCTATTACACTTCAATAGAAGATTATAGCAGGAGAGCCATAGATAATATGTTCAGTAGGAAAACCGATCAACAGTAGACCTATTGGAAGCATATTCACTTAGAAGGAATTATAATCTCTTACACAAGCCATATTAATTGTTAGTAGTGTACACTTCTTTATAACAAGTACACCAATTTGGACCACTTTGCCTGGGCTTGAGGCAAACATGCATTCATAAATACTATTCAACTGAGGGAGAGCTATTACTTCAGAGCAGGAATTGCAGGAATTAGAGAACCAATTGTGGGTGATGACCATTCTGGCAGATACAGTATATGGATAACTATGCATCAGATTTGGGGGAAGGGGGATTTGTCAATACTCAAGTTTAGGATGGCTAATTCTGGCGAGGGATTAACTTGAATGTAGGTGACTTTCTGGATCATTCGAAAGATATCAGACCAATAACCAGATAGGATGTTACAGGACCAAAATATGTGTAGGAATGTGCCATGGGATCCACATCCTCTCCAGCAGAGAGGCGATAGAATGGAGTCTATTGTATGTATTATGGGGGGAGTTCAGTACCAGCAGAAAGTGATCTCCCAAAGGTTAGCGGATTTAGAGGTCTTAAATGGGATGTTTATGGTGGCTAACCATTGTGCTTCTGTGAAGGAGGTTCCAAGCTCTCGCTCCCACTTACTCTGGGAGTTGGATTTGTCCTGTGGGTACACCACCCCAAACCAGACAGTGTGAGCTCAGGGACATTCATGCGGACCTACATGGATGTAAAATTGGGAGCAATGGCTCTGTTCATGCAGGTACTACATCCGAAATTACATCAATGGGACGGCCTGCACAGAGGTGCACGGAACACCTGAACAGGGCCGATCCTAGGGTCACAGACTCCCGGGTGCAGAAATATTTCTGGTGCCCCCACGTGGGCATGGTCATCTTACCAACTCCTCCCCTTTACAAATGCTTCCATGGCAACGACTCAAACACAGAGATGTTCCCCTAAGAACTCTTCGTTACCCTGGGATCCTCCCACGATCTTTTAACAATAAAGAAAATACAGGAAGAGAGTACACTAATGAGGCCTGGAGCGGAGTCTCTCTGATGCACACAGAGAGGGCTTCTATTAGAGAATCTGTTAGAAAGAGCCCCCAGACATAGTACAAGAGATGGTCAGAGACCGCAATCATAGTACAGGAGATGGTCAGACTATAGACATAATACAGAAGATGGTCAGAGACTGCAGACATGTTACAAGAGATGGTCAGAGACTGCAGACATGGTACAGGAGATGGTCAGAGACTGCAGACATGGTACAGGAGATGGTCAGAGACTGCAGACATGGTACAGGAGATGGTCAGAGACTGCAGACATGGTACTGGAGATGGTCAGAGACTGCAGACATGGTACAGGAGATGGTCAGAGACTGCAGACATGGTACAGGAGATGGTCAGAGACTGCAGACATAATACAGGAGATGGTCAGAGACTGCAGACATGATACAAGAGATGATCAGAAACTGCAGACATACTACAGGAGATGGTCAGAGACTGCAGACATGTTACAAGAGATGGTCAGAGACTGCAGACATGTTACAAGAGATGGTCAGAGACTGCAGACATGTTACAAGAGATGGTCAGAGACTGCAGACATGTTACAAGAGATGGTCAGAGAATGCGGACATATTACAGGAGATGGTCAGAGAATGCGGACATATTACAGGAGCTGGTCAGAGAATGCGGACATATTACAGGAGATGGTCAGAGACTGGAGATATAATACAGGAGATGGTCAGAGACTACAGATATAGTACAGGAGATGGTCAGAGACTGTAGATATAATATAGGAGATGGTCAGAGACTGCAGACATACTACAGGAGACGGTCAGAGTCTTCAGGCATACTACAGGAGACGGTCAGAGACTGCAGACATACTACAGGAGACGGTCAGAGACTGCAGACATACTACAGGAGATGGTCAGAGACTGCAGACATAGTACAGAAGATGGTCAGAGACTGCAGACATAGTACAGAAGATGGTCAGAGACTGCAGACATACTACAGGAGATAGTCAGAGACTACAGACATGAAACAAGAGATGATCAGAGACTGCAGACACGATACAAGAGATGGTCAGAGACTGCAGACAAGTTGCAAGAGATGATCAGAGACTGCAGACATGTTACAAGAGATGGTCAGAGACTGCAGACATAGTACAGAAAATGGTCAGAGACTGCAGACATACTACAGGAGATAGTCAGAGACTGCAGATATGATAAAAGAGATGGTCAGAGACTGCAGTTCCTATGGACATTAGTAAATAATGGCCGATCGGCCCTCTCACCTGACCCAGCGATACAGCAACAACGGTTCCTCTGATCAGGAGTCAGCTCACTCTGAATTGCCCGTGGTGACTCTGCTGGGTAGAGCCCAGATCTATATTCTGGCAATGACTCCATTCCTTTCTCCACCAGTGATGGCGCCAGGGTGTGTGGCTTTCCCTCATGTGGCGCAGGTCAGCGGGGTTCTCTCTCTGATGATGTTCCCTCAACACTGTCCTCTCCCTCTGGAGTCCTGGGTGCACTTCCCTAAAAGCTTTCCTGGGCTCCTGGCTCTCTCTCTCCCATTCAGCTGAGTATGCTGTGTGGGCTGCAGTTTCTGTGTTACAGTGGGGCTGCCAGTCCTTGGGACTACATGTCCCACAATCCTCTTCTTTGCTCCTTTTTTTTTTCTTCCCTGGCCGATATGAAGGCGGGGAAGAAACATAGTGCGCCGCTCACTAGTACAGCAGCACGCACGAGGAGGAGAGGGAGAGGGGAAACAAGAGCCCACGACTGCAGTGGCATCACTAGGGTTGGTGTCACCCGGTGCTGTAAAACATGGTATCACCCCCTCCACCAACTATAGTCGCCCCTCAGTACAGACCTCCCTCCACTAAGTATAGACCCCCCTCTGTCAGTGCAGACCCCCCACTAAGTATAAACACCTCCCTCAGTATAGACCCCCCCAGGACAAAACACCCCCCTTTATCAGAATAGACCCCCCTCAGGACAAACCACCCCCCCTCCATTAGTACAGACCCCCCTCAGGACAAACCACCCCCTCCATTAGTACAGAACCACCCCCCCTCCATTAGCACTGAACCCCCCAGAACAAACCACCCCCCTCCATTAGTACAGACTCCCCCAGGACAAACCACCCCCTCCATTAGTACAGACCCCCCTCAGAACAAACCTACCCCCTCCATTAGTACAGACTCCCCCAGGACAAACCACACCCCTACATTAGTACAGACCCCCTCAGGACAAACCACCCCCCTCCATTAGTACAGACCCCCCAGGACAAACCACCTCCCTCCATTAGTACAGACCCCCGCGAAAAGCCACCTGCCCCCTTCCATTAGTACAGACCATCCCCAGACAAACCACCCCCCTACATTAGTACAAACCATCCAGGACAAACCACCCCCCTCCATTAGTACAGACCCCCCCAGGACAAACCACCCCCTCCATTATTACAGACCCCCCAGGACAAACCACCCCCCTCCATTAGTACAGACCCCCCAGGACAAACCACCCCCCTCCATTAGTACAGACCCCCCAAGACAAACCACCCCCCTCCATTAGTACAGACCCCCCAGGACAAACCACCCCCCATTAGTTTAGACCCCCCAGGACAAATCACCCCCCTCCATTAGTTCAGACCCTCAGGACAAATCACCCCCTCTACATTAGTATAGACTCCCCAGGACAACTCCCCCCTACATTAGTATAGACCCCCAGGACAAACCACCCCCCCTACATTAGAACAGACCCCCGAGGACAAATCACCCCCCCTACATTAGTATAGACCCCCAGGACAAACCACCCCCCCTACATTAGTACAGACCCCCCAGGACAAATCACCCCCCCACATTAGTTTAGACACCCCCAGGACAAATCACCCCCCTACATTAGTACAGACCCCCAAGGACAAATTACCCCCCTATATTAGTATAGACCTCCCAGGACAAACCACCCCCCTACATTAGTACAGACCCCCTAGGACAAATCATCCCCCCTACAATGGTACAGACCCCAGGACAAATCACCCCCCTACATTAGTATAGACCCCCCCAGGACAAACCACCCCCCCCACATTAGTACAGACCCCCCAGGACAAATCACCCCCCCACTTTAGTTTAGATCACCCAGGACAAATCACCCCCCTACATTAGTATAGACCCCCAGGACAAACCACCCCCCCCCACATTAGTACAGACCCCCCCAGGACAAATCACCTCCCTCCTAGATTAGTTTAGACCCCCCCCAGGACAAATCACCACCCTACATTAGTATAGACCCCCCAGGACAAACCACCCCCACTACATTAGTACAGACCCCCCAGGACAAACCACCCCCCTCCATTAGTACAGACCCCCCCTCCATTAGGCTAATTAAAAACACCCGGGCGGTAGCTGTAGAGGAGAGGACGGTGTGCAGCCGTGCTGCCTGGGTGGAGAACAGAGCGTGTCAGGCTTGGGCAGCAGGCAGGACTCGGAGTTACACACAGGAGGAGAAGTGGAACACATTGGGCTTGGGCTCGGACCGCTCCCCCCGTGACGTCACTGCGCGGCCACGGCTGCTCTCTCTCTGCACACAGAGACAGCCGCTCCGGTCTCTTGCTGTTTCGCTCTTCTCCTCTAACAGGAGGAGGGAGGGGGGATGGGCACAGCGGTGGCAGTGGCGGTGACCGGTGGAGAGAGCCACCTACGGACAAAGAGAGGAGGAGGGAGGGAAGCACTCTGGTGCTTCAGCGCCCCCACCTCTGCACCCCGGCCAGGATCGGCCCTGCACCTGAACACCTAAGCATCCCTGTAAAGGTACACTGGGTATGCCCTGTGTGAACAAGGCCTTAGGCCCCTTTCACGCAAGCCTGTCCATTTTTCAGGCAGGCCCAATCGGACCACCCATTGTTCTCTACGGAGGGGCTCATGTAAATGGACATGTGTCCGTTTACACCGGCCTGCATCCGATCCAGTCCAGTCCGCTAAAAACAGACGGATGGGGATTCCATTCCCCATCCATCTAGCAGATCGGATGGTATCGGATGGAAATGGACAGGCGGTTCGGGGAGCGGGTTTGCTGGGGGGGTCGGATCGGGTGGAGGGGGGTAATCAGTGCTGGGGGTAGAAGGGGGTGAAGGGGATTAGAGGGGAGAGTGGGGGGGAGTAGTTCTAAGTGGAAGGTAGCGACGGGAGGTGGTGTGGCAGGGGACAGGGAGGCACGGCGTGGGTGGGAGGGAACGGTCACATTTGGGGTAAATAAATCCGATCAGAGGGTTGTAATCCTCTGATCAGAGTTATAGAATTGTTCAGCAGAGTCTGCTGAACAATTCTGATATAAGCTTATGGTCATTGAAGTGACCATAAGCTTATAGGAGAGGGAGATATGAGGTCCATACGGCGCACGGACTTGGCCACCTGTGGGCACTTTTTAGGTCCATACGGTGTACGGACCTGGCAGTGAAAGGGTTAAAGTAGGCATGGTGATGCTCATATGACCCCTAAATGATGAACAACTTATTGATGGCTCACATTATTTTGGGGTGAGCATGGGTGTTGTTAGGCCTATGGCCAAAAATATCCAAAATAAAATTCTACCAAATAACAAATTATTGTTTCACTGAGTTGTACAAAGCTATTCTTTCTAGCAATTAATAAATATTATAGTAACACAAGTTGTTTTGCATTCAAAAAGCTAATTATATGCTGCAAAAATTAATGAAATGTTGATAACACATACAAAAAACTGTCAATGCACAAATATGTTATACTAATTAAAATTATTTTGCCAAATCAACTGAATATTCACAAAGTTCATTCTCAGTTTCCATTTTAGCAAAGGGTTCTTTGTTGCAGTCCTGCACACAAACTGCAGCAAAACCTGCTTGTATGCATTCTATGGCACATTCCAAAACAAAGACAGAGGATGCTAGAGAGAGTGCATATAGACAGGGAGCATCTGCAAAGATGCTGGACCAAAAGTGGTGAAAACATTATTTTCTACAAGATAAAAATAAGGCATTTGTTTATGAGAAACTGTGCATTAGTAAACTAAACATCATTAAGTTAGAGCTTATATCAACTTTGATCAACCCCAAAGAGAACAAAACTGGGAACAATATACAATATGTGAAGATTTTAAGTTAAGAGCAACAATTTTACCACAATTAAAATAACTACTTTTTTGCCTTTTATTTAGTCTAATTTGTGATATAAATATTGTTTGCTTCGGATTTAGTCAGCAAGTCAGTTTAAAGAAGGTAGTGCTATGACTTTTAGACTAATGTTATTCTGGAAATCAAAAAATCACTTATATTTAATCATATCAACCAAAATGATTTTAATTGCAGTCCACATTGCCAAACATTATAGCACAATCTGGCTGTGTATCTTATTTTCTAATTTTTTTTTTTTTATCCTATCGCTTTTAGATGTGGTGTCTAGTCAGTTTAACTCTTGTGATATTACTGTAGTATACAGCAAAATAATTCAGAATATGTTGTAACTGTGATAATAACTTTATAAAATGTTATTATCAAATAAAATGCTTTCCAGAGTCCTTAAATGTTCTGAAAGTATAGAGCCACTGTTAGAAAATGATTAACCTACTGGTAAAATAGTGGTTCCTGGACTTGAAGAGTGTAACCCTGGTGTCCACCAATGGGGGCCTTCCAGCAGTTAGCAGATCCCAGTAATTAGTCTCCACCTGATTCTGACTGGTGGAGGGTATTTAGCTCCTCTTTTAGGTTTCCACGGTGGTTCAAAGTATAGTTCCATGTGTTCAAACTGTATGATCCTGCTACCTTTAAGCTAGTAAATTAGCTCCTGTACCCTGCTGTAGACATGTGCAATCCGTTTCGTAGCTAATCGAAATTCGGCCGAATTTTGCATCTTTCGGACATTCGGATGCATCCGAATGTCCGAATAGAAAAATAATGAATTTCAACTAATACGAAAGAAATTATAGCGGATATAACGAACAAATTTGACATGATTCGGTAATTTGTTAAAGATCTAATGAAACAAACTCAAAGTAAATCTTACAGTCCAATCAGCTGATTAATTTTGTGCTGGAGGTTGGATTACTGGCAAAGTGCATTCCTGAGAACTGAGTGAGAAGGGTGTTGTATTGTATTTGTCAGAGGAGAAGAGATATTGTCATTGTGTGTGTTAATAGATTCAATAAACAAACGACTTTCCAAACTACGAATCATTATCCCGAATATACAGTGGGGACAGAAAGTATTCAGACCCCCTCAAATTTACACTCTTTGTTATATTGCAGCCATATGCTAAAATCATTTAAGTTCATTTTTTTCCTCATTAATGTACACACGGCACCCCATATTGACAGAAAAACACAGAATTGTTGACATTTTTGCAGATTTATTAAAAAAGAAAAACTGAAATATCACATGGTCCTAAGTATTCAGACCCTTTGCTGTGACACTCATATATTTAACTCAGGGGCTGTCAATTTCTTCTGAGCATCCTTGAGATGGTTCTACGCCTTCATTTGAGTCCAGCTGTGTTTGATTATACTGATTGCACTTGATTAGTAAAGCCACACACCTGTCTATATACTGTAAGACCTTACAGCTCATAGTGCATGTCAGAGCAAATGAGAATCATGAGGTCAAAGGAACTGCCTGAAGAGCTCAGAGACAGAATTGTGGCAAGGCACAGATCTGGCTAAGGTTACAAAAAATTTCTGCTGCACTTAAAGTTCCTAAGAGCACAGTGGCCTCCATAATCCTCAAATGGAAGACGTGTGGGACGACCAGAACCCTTCCTAGAGCTGGGCCGTCCGGCCAAACTGAACTATCAGGGGAGAAGAGCCTTGGTGAGAGAGGTAAAGAAGAACCCAAAGATCACTGTGGCTGAGCTCCAGAGATGCAGTCGGGAGATGGGAGAAAGTTGTAGAAAGTCAACCATCACTGCAGCCCTCCACCAGTCGCGGCTTTATGGCAGAGTGGCCCGACGGAAGCCTCTCCTCAGTGCCAGACACATGAAAGCCAGCATGGAGTTTGCTAAAAAACACCTGAAGGACTCCAAGATGGTGAGAAATAAGATTCTCTGGTCTGATGAGACCAAGATAGAACTTTTTGGCCTTAATATTAAGCCGTATGTGTGGAGAGAACCAGGCACTGCCCATCACTTGTCCAATACAGTCCCAACAGTGAAGCATGGTGGTGGCAGCATCATGCTGTGGGGGGGGGGGTTTCAGCTGCAGGGACAGGACAACTGGTTGCAATCGAGGGAAAGATGAATGCGGCCAAGTACAGGGATATCCTGGACGAAAACCTTCTCCAGAGTGCTCAGGACCTCAGAAGGTTTACCTTCCAACAAGACAATTACCCTAAGCACACAGCTAAAATAACGAAGGAGTGGCTTCACAACAACTCTGTGACTGTTCTTGAATGGCCCAGCCAGAGCCTTGACTTAAATCTAATTGAGCATCTCTGGAGAGACCTAAAAATGGCTGTCCACCAACGTTTACCATCCAACCTGACAGAACTGGAGAGGATCTGCAAGGAGGAATGGCAGAGGATCCCCAAATCCAGGTGTGAAAAACTTGTTGCATCTTTCCCAAAAAGACTCATGGCTGTATTAGATCAAAAGGGTGCTTCTACTAAATACTGAGCAAAGGGTCTGAATACTTAGAACCATGTGATATTTCAGTTTTTCTTTTTTAATAAATCTGCAAAAATGTCAACAATTCTGTGTTTTTCTGTCAATATGGGGTGCTGTGTGTACAATAATGAGGAAAAAAAATGAACTTAAATATTTTAGCAAATGGCTGCAATATAACAAAGAGTGAAAAATATAAAGGGGTCTGAATATTTTTCGTCCCCACTGTATATACATACATAAATATCGAATATCAACTAATATGAAAAAAATCATAGCGCATATAACAAATGAATTCGACATGATTCGAGATTCAGTATAACGAATATTGACACTCTACAGAAATAACAAATTATCCGAAAACGAATTAGCGGAACATAACGAATATAACAGAACGAAATGATGTATTTTACGAATGAAAACGAAACTAAACTAAACACAATTTTCTGTTGTGCACAAGTCTACCCCGCTGCCTTGAACATGTTTCCCCGACCCAGCTGCTTTGAACCTATAATCTTGTTTCTACTGCATGTATCTGGTAACTTGGTCCTACTGCCTCCACCTGTTCACTTTGTACCAGATCCACATTTGGCCCCCTTCCTGGCCTGTCTTACATGCTGTCCCTTCCATCTCCTGCATGACCCAGCCTTAATCAATATTGTCTCCCAGTTTGTATATATTTTAGTATAGTTAGATAATTATGTAGTTCAGCTTGGTTAACTGTGTCACGTGTTTTTTCCTATTGCTTGTATAGGTTTGAGGTGCTGTATGGTTTTGTCATTTGTTGAATTCATAATGAATCCTTGTCATGAAGCTTGGAATACTGAAGTATTTCCCTTTGATTCTATTATACAGTGGGGGGGATCTGCTGCCCTGTTTTAAGGCTTAACCCCTCCAGACAGCTCCATGGTCTGGAAGGAAGGCATTGTTCTGTGTTTGACTGTTTGTTTATGTACTTTAATTACCCCCTGGGGCTTCTCTGTGTCATTACACATATCAGTCCTCCTATTCAAGCTATCAGACCAATCCCTGCTGACCCTGTTTCAAGTCCTCATTTGCATGGCCAAGAGGACCTTAATTGATGACTAAAGTGTACTTTACTATTGACCAATAGGAAAGTGGTTGTTGGGGGTGGGGTGTTCAAACTGCTGTGTATAAAAGTTCTCCACTCCATCCATGTAAGGTACTGGTCGCAGTATGAAGTGCGAATGCTGTTATTGGGGGAACAGCCGAACCAGGAGTGGACAGCTGAGTTAAGCAAGCTGATCCGGGCAGAAATGCGGTTGGACGAGAGCTACAGAGCCCTCCAGTGGTATGTAGCCCAAGTGTCCCCGTGGACAGCAGATGACAGCCCCACGGAAGGCTTTGACTACGATGGCCTGGGATTGTTGTACTAGAGGCTGTCCAGGGACCCTGACTTTGGGAGTGATCGGGAGTGGCGTTTGGAGGAAATAATGGAGCACAGAGAGCAAAGACTGAATGTCTCGGAAGTGCACTGGGCACAGGAAGATTTGGAGTTTCTGCCCGTTCAGGAATGGGAGCTGGAGATCGCCTACAGACAGCTGCTAGATTCTGCTCAGCAGCAGGGTGGGGCTCCCTTTGCCTGGGACTATCAGGAAATACCAGTTGACAACTCTGAAATCCTGGCTGAAGAGTCGACAATGTGGCAGAGTGACGGTGTGCTTTGCCAACCTGGCCCCGCAGCTATGGACGCGGAGGTCTTATGGCGGATGGAGCAAGTGTTGACTGACCTTGATGAACCTGTTTCTGCATTGGATGATCTTGGATGGAGGAATGTGCCTGTCCAGCAGAATGCCAGAGAATCGGCAGTGGAAAATGTGGAGATCGCTATCCCCAAAGCTGAAGTACTGACAACAGGGCAGAGCTCTGTTAACCTCTGCCCAGCACCAATAGCATCTTCTGGGTTCCATGGACAGGAGATGGTGAACCTTTATCCCCAGACACCAGTTGCAGAGACAGGGGATTTGATAGACTCTTCTGCTGAGGAAGAACAACCTGGTGAGCCTCCAGCAGAAGAAGAGCTGTTATTAGGGCCAAACTTCACTGTGCTCTGCCCAGCACCAACAGCAGTATCTGTGGAGTCACAAGAAACTTCCCCAGCTGAAGCGCTGGTCACTGGACAGAGGTTCCAAGACCTCTGCCCCACATCCGTGGCAGTTCTGGAGGCTCAGGGTGAGAAGGAGGTGGTCACTTCCCAGCAACAGATCAGGATACAGGGGGAGAAGGGAGATGATGTATTCATCATCCCTCCCCAACAGTTGGCCAGGGTGGAAGAAGCGGTCTTTCCTCCCCAGCAAAGATCCGTGCACCTGGGAGACAGTACCTCAGACATATCGTCCCAACATCCAGATGAGGGAATGGAAAAGGAAGCAGCCGGCTCACCACCCCAATGGCAGTTACACAGTTTGGGAGTGGAGGAAGCCAGCCTCCTGCCCCAACGGTTAGCCAGAGTGGAGGGTGTGGATGTTGGAGATACAACAGATTTCAGCTTAGCCTATTAACTGCAGTTCTCAAACAGGACACTAGATGTCGCTAATGCTCAGTGGTATGCTGTGCTGTGCAGTTTTCTATGATATGTTGTATTTCCTGTGTATAGTGTTGTACTTGTTGGTTTCTTTTTCCTGTCTGTGTTCTTCTTACCATGTGAGGTGATATCTGTGTACTTCTTGCTAGTTATGTTCCAATAAAGAAGTCAGTTCCTGTTACTCCACAACGTCTGATCTGAATTGACTCAGCTGCACCTAGCAATCGCACTCTGCAACAGGTTATGGGCCCAGTGTCCGGATAAAGTCATACAACCAGGTGCGGCCCAGGCAGAACAAAGCCTTGAACGGAAGACAGTGTGGCTGATGCGGAGATCGACATAAGGAAGGTTTCCAGTGACATCTCCTACAGACAAGTAAGACTGTATATAAAGGAGGAAAAAAATGGCCGGAAACTCAGAGCTTAAACTCTCAGTGGCCAAGCTGAACAATGACAATTATCAGTTATGGAAGTTCAAAGTGGAAATGCTATTATCCAGAGTTGATTTGTGGGAGGTTACCACCACAGAGAGGCCACAGGATAATAATCAGGACTGGGACAAGAAAAACAGACAGGCAGGGGCCACCATAAGTTTACTAGTGGAGGATGATCAGCTCATTCATATACGTCATGAGGACACAGCGAAAGGCATGTGGGACGTACTGAAAAGACTGCATGAAAGATCCAGTTTAAACAGCAAGCTGTTTTTGCTGCGGAAACTTTACAAAATGAGACTTGGCAGAGAACGGGACATGCAGGAGCATATAAATGCAATGCTGGAAGTGATTACGCAACTCAGATCAATCGGGGAGAATATAACAGACAGTCACACTGCAGCCATGTTGTTATGCAGTTTGCCTGATACATATACTGCACTAATCAATGCACTGGAGACACGACCTGAGACAGATCTGACACTAGCATTTGCAAAAACCAGGCTCATAGATGAGTATCAGAGAAGAAAGGAATTAGTGCATGACTCCACAGAAACCGACACCAGAACTGCTCTTAAAGTTACAGATGCAAAGTTACACAGGAAAGAGACCAGAGTGTGTTTCAGATGCCACAAACAGGGACACATAAAGAAAGACTGTACTATATGGAAAGCAGAGCAAATGAGACAGCGTCTCTCTTATGCTAAACAAAAGGTCAAAACCATAATCAATGATCCATGGGAAGGAAAACGGGAATGCCACATTTAAAATGACAGGCAACAACAAATGCCAAGGCTGGTGCATCTATTCCGGGGCAACCAGTCACATGACGAGTGATAAAAGTTTCTTCACAGAACTTGATCTGACCAACAAAGAAACTATTTATCTCGCAGATGGAAGCAAAATACATGCAGAAGGACATGGGCATGGAACCCTTGTATGTCCGGATGATGCGGGACACAATTTAGCCATACCAGTGAAAGATGTGCTTTATGTTCCTAATCTAGAAGGAGGACTCTTATCTGTGAAGCGTCTAACAGCCACAGGATTTACTGTAAAATTCCAAGGTGACAAGTGTTCTATTCTAAATGGCAAACAGACAATAGCAAGTGCCAAGCTGGATGATCATCTATATCACCTCGACACAGTGAAAGAAAAGGTGAGACTATGTACACACAAGCACAATGACTGTATACATATATGGCACAGACGTCTAGGTCACAGACACCCAGAATGCACACAGGAACTACAAAGGAGGAATCTGACAAGGGATCTAACTGTATCCCCTTGTCCAGTTACTGTTAAGTGTGAATGTTGCATTAAATCCAAAGCAACAAGAGCAACACTTCCCAAAGTCAGTCAGAAGAGAGCTTCAAGACCACTTGACTTAGTTCACAGTGACGTGTGTGGTCCTCTAAACCCACCCACACCTGGAGGCAACAGGTACATAGTGACTTTCATAGACGACTATTCAAGATACACAGTCACCTACCTAATGCAACACAAGAGTGAAGTTTTTTGACAAATTAAAAGACTATATAACAAAGACCAGTAACAAGTTTCAGAGGAAGCCTCTCATACTTTGGAGCGATAATGGAGGTGATATATATGTATGAATGGGGTAATGGCACTCCTTGAAGTGTAATTGGGCAGGTGAGTAATATAGGGTACCAATAGTAATTGGAATCGATATACAAACTTCATGGGGAGTAGCCCCATCTGGGTGCGTTGTATAAATAAATAAATACCAAACAACCGTGGAGTAACAAATCTCTCTCCACGTTCATGAGTGTGCAAATAGAGGATATAGAAATTACTAAGACTTTGAAATTAATATGAAAATTATTAGTTATTGTGTTGGTAGAAATGCCTACCCTATTTAAACATACATTCCATGTGGGTGCAACCGTGAATGGTGCCTAATTAAGTGTGTCAATCATATGCGTGTGCACACTCCAACCATATGTAATACTATGCCTGTGCCTAAAACAAGTGTTGATACCTCAAATGAACATAGGTACCAATAAACCTATAATTATCTATACAGTTAAAAGCCTAAATATATGTTAATTGAGCACCCAAACACACATTAGGCTTCTTAGAAATTTCTACCCAAGTCCCCCTTACGGATTAGCTATGAAGCAATTTAAGTCGATATCTAGGTTGAGGCCCCTCGGGGCAAGGGACCCCAACCTATATATCCAACTGGTTTCATTTTGTGACACCAGTGTAGTTTTATTGCCACCTCGCCAGTGATCCTTGACGCAGTCGATCCCCTAGAAAACTAACCCTGTGGGATCCCGGTTATGAAAAGCGTCAAAATGGTGGGAGAGATGATGTTTAGGGAACCCTTTCCTGATGTTTTTAATATGTTCCCGTATACGCACATACAAGGGCCTAGTAGTTCTACCCACATACTGCAATTGGCATGGGCACTCAATGACATAAGTGCTCTGACAGGTGATCAGTTTCCTAATACGGTATTCTTTGTGGTCCATCCTAGATCTGAAGGTATCCCTTTTGCGAGGTTGCTTTTTACTGACCCTACATGGTAGGCATTTTTGGCATTTGTAAAAACCTTTCATCTCTGGAAATATTTGGGTATGCTTTGGGGGGTTAATGACATTATGTACTAGGTAATCTCTAAGCGTGGGAGCCCTTCTATACACCACCTTAGGTTTGCTAGGTAATATATTAGCTAGGACTCTACCCTCTTTTAGGATTGGCCAATACTTGGTTAGAATATGTTCAAACTCTTTGTATTGGGTATTGAAACCTGTGACAAACACCAGGTCTGTGTTGTTTTTCCCTTTCTTGGACTTTTTGAACAGGCTTTTTCGATCCATATTTGCTATGTCATTCTTCAACTTGCGTAACACATGTAACTTATATCCTTTCTCCTGGAATCTCTCAATCATGATATCCGCTTGTTGTGAGTAGTCTTCAATAGTGACACAGTTTCTCCTTAATCTTATAAGCTGGCCTTTAGGGATATTCCCTTTCCATCTGGGATGGTGACAACTGGTGATAGGGATAAACCCGTTTCTATCCGTGGCCTTAAAAAAGGTTTTGGTATGTAGGCTGTCATCCCTTTTGAAGATTTCAAGGTCAAGATAGTTGATCTTGTGGTTGTCCCATTTTCCAGTGAAGGTTAAACCATACCTATTGGTATTTAGGTTCTCCAGGAAGTTTTCAAAGGTCCCTGCCGTTCCTTCCCAGAGTATTAACAGGTCATCTATATACCTACGGTACATCTTCAACTGGGGGAATCCCCTTGGCATAGATGTATTCTTCTTCCCACATATTCATCATGAGGTTCACTACACTCGGAGCATAACAAGCGCCCATAGCCACTCCTTTGGTTTGGGCATAATACTCTTGGTTGTACCAGAAGTAGTTACATGACATAGCCAGCTGTAGGCCTTCAAGTATGAAGTCGATCTGTTCTTGTTTTAGAGGGGTTAGCTCATGAAGAGCTTTTTCTACCCCCACCAGCCCGTCTTGTTGTTCGATGTTCGTATACAAAGAGTTTACATCAATGGTAGCTAATAGCCAGTCCTTAGTCCCATTTATATGTTGTAATTCTTCCAAAAGTTGGGCACTATCTCGTAGATATGATTTTCCCATTTTTACTAGAGGTTTCAAAAATGTATCTAAATATTCACCCAGCCTGGAAAACACAGAATTGATGCCACTAATGATAGGTCTCCCGGGTGGCTTGTGTAGTCTCTTGTGGATCTTGGGTGTGTAATAGATAACAGGGGTTTTGGTGGAACTAGAGACGAAATATTCTGCTTCTTTATTATTGAGAATACCCATATCCTTCCTTTTTATTAAGATACGCTTTCAATTTCTTTTCATAGATGCGCTTAGGGTTCTTATTGAGTTTCTTATAGGTGTTCTCAGCCCGGAGCAGATTCTCCATTTCTTCCTCGTAGTCTCTCTTGTTCAATATCACCAGTCCCCCCCCTTTATCTGTGGGTCGTATGACCACTTCCTTTCTTTCTCCCAAGGTTTTTATAGTTTTCCAGACGTGTTTGGTCTTGTGATTCCTACACTTGTCCAATTTCCTTAAGTCTTCCTCTACCATTTTTTGGAAGGCTCCCATACACTGGTTACCTGATGTTGTCAGATTGAAGGTAGAGTTGTTCTTCAATCCAGTGTGTACATACACTGGCTCCTTTCTGATTCTAAATTCTTTATTCGTAAAGAAATGTTTCTTAAGATTCAGTTTATGCATACATTTTTTTAAATCAATATACGTTTCAAACTTGTCTAGAGATTTCTCAGGTGCAAACTTAATTCCTAAGTCCAGAATTTTCATTTCATCCTCTGTGAATGTAACATCACTGAGGTTGAAGATACCCTTTCCTAGTGTTCTCGTCTTCTTTTTCTTCTTCCCTCCTCTGCTTCCTCTAGTCGTCTTCTTCTTTCTTCGGGTCTTTGTGCGTGTCTCACTTCTCTCACATGGTTCCTGTCCTGGTCTTCCCTGGGATATCCCCGTTCCATATATGGTCGGTGTACTCCTTCCAGGGTCCTGTGTTGTTCTCCTCGAATTTCTCTTCTGTCGGTATACATTTCTCTCCATCCGGTGTTCCTGTAGGTAGGCCGAGTCTTCCATCTCCTTGGTGGCCTGTCTCTGGCCCATCGCTTGGGAAAATCCCTAGGAGGTCTCGGATCGTTCAGGTGGTAGGTGTAGGGCGGTTCTTCTTGGTTACTTCCATATCGGACTCGCCTGTTGTCTCTAAGTGGTGAGATCCTATTTCTGATAGGTACGTTGTATCTGGGCGTCAGGGGGGTTCTATACCCAGGCTGGTCCTGATAGTTATCCTTTCTGTTTCCATTTCTTGTTATATGTCTATATGGTGCCTCTTGTTGCTGTCTGTATGAGTTTCCACTATTTGTTCTAATTGTTTGTTGGGGGGTATTGTACATCTGTCCCTCCATTTCCATCTCCATAGAGGTATCTGGACTGTCATCTATTCCCACATCATCTTCTAATGTGAATTCAGGGTCTGCACTGGCTGTTTGCCATTTATATACATTCATACTCTGATAATCCAGTGTGTCTCTTTTATA
This sequence comes from Aquarana catesbeiana, assembly GCF_042186555.1. Taxonomy (NCBI): domain Eukaryota; kingdom Metazoa; phylum Chordata; class Amphibia; order Anura; family Ranidae; genus Aquarana; species Aquarana catesbeiana. The sequence goes on from NC_133324.1 coordinate 304,009,527, forward strand.
TTTCTTCTGCTTTTTGATCTGTATTTGGGTATCATATTTTTTGATACTCTCCTGGAGTTCTTTCTCTTTATTTTTATACTCCGTCTGACAAGCAAATGGTATCAACTGATTTTTAATTTTTGAGATGCTAGCTTCAACTCCTTTAATTTGAATCTTCTCCTTTTGATCATTTTGTGCAACAGTTCATTCTCACAGCCATTAAAGAATGAGTACCACTCCTCCATTAATTCTGGGTCAGTGATACCATCATTGGGGTCTAGTTCCCACCTTAGTCTCCTAGGTGTCATTTTAGCTTTGATGTGAGTTTCCAAACTCGCTATATCCCACCAGACCCTCAATTGTTTTTCCAGTGTGTGTCTCAATTTTTTCATCAAGCTGTGCATATCTTGTGTGTTGTTAACTATGTCTTGACTGAAGACATCTCCTAAATCGATATTCCTATTGCCCATATAGCCAAAAATATCCATAGCTGCGGTCTAATGTCTCACCCTAAGGTGTTGACTAAATAGTTGAATGAAGTATAATGACTGCGCTTAGGACAGGTGTAAAGGTATGCAGCTCCCCTAAAGAAACTCCCCAAGGTGTTTCGGAATTAGATATATATGTATGAATGGGGTAATGGCGCTCCCTGAGGTGTAATTGGGCAGGTGAGTAATATAGGGTACCAATAGTAATTGGAATCGATATACAAACTTCACGGCGAGTAGCCCCACCTGGGTGAGTTGTGTAAATAAATAAATACCAAACAACCGTGGAGTAACAAATCTCCCTCCACGTTCGTGAGTGTGCAAATAGAGGATATAGAAATTACTAAGACTTTGAAATTGATATGAAAATTATTAGTGATTGTTTGGTAGAAATGCCTACCCTATTTAAACATACATTCCATGTGGGTGCAACCGTGAATGGTGCCTAATTAAGTATGTCAATCATATGCGTGTGCACACTCCAACCATATGTAGTACTATGCCTGTGCCTAAAACAAGTGTTAATACCTCAAATGAACATAGGTACCAATAAACCTATAAGTATCTATACAGTTAAAAGCCTAAATATATGTTAATTGAGCACCCAAACACACATTAGGCTTCTGCCAAATTATAAATCCTCAAACATATGCATTAAACAAAGTGCATTAAACAAAATCATAGAAACCTTAGTTAATATTTAATCACTTAAAAAGTGTTTGTGAGCAGACATAGTTAACAACACACAAGATATGCACAGCTTGATGAAAAAATTGAGACACACACTGGAAATACAATTGAGGGTCTGGTGGGATATAGTGAGTTTGGAAACTTACATCAAAGCTAAAATGACACCTAGGAGCCTAAGGTGGGAACTAGACCCCAATGATGGTATCACTGACCCAGAATTAATGGAGGAGTGGTACTAATTTTTTAATGGCTGTGAGAATGAACTGTTGCACAAAATGATCAAAAGGAGAAGATTCAAATTAAACGGAGTTGAAGCTAGCATCTCAGAAATTAAAAATCAGTTGATACCATTTGCTTGTTAGACGGAGTATAAAAATAAAGAGAAAGAACTCCAGGAGAGTATCAAAAATTACGATACCCAAATACAGATCAAAAAGCAGAAGAAATATAAAAGAGACACACTGGATTATCAGAGTATGAATGTATATAAATGGCAAACAGCCAGTGCAGACCCTGAATTCACATTAGAAGATGATGTGGGAATAGATGACAGTCCGGATACCTCTATGGAGATGGAAATGGAGGGACAGATGTACAATACCCCCCAACAAACAATTAGAACAAATAGTGGAATCCCATACAGACAGCAACAAGAGACACCATATAGACATATAACAAGAAATGGAAACAGAAAGGATAACTATCAGGACCAGCCTGGGTATAGAACCCCCCTGACGCCCAGATACAACGTACCTATCAGAAATAGGTTCTCACCACTTAGAGACAACAGGCGAGTCCGATATGGAAGTAACCAAGAAGAACTGCCCTACACCTACCACCTGAACGATCCGAGACCTCCTAGGGATTTTCCCAAGCGATGGGCCAGAGACAGGCCACCGAGGAGATGGAAGACTCGGCCTGCCTACAGGAACACCGGATGGAGAGAAATGTATACCGACAGAAGAGAAATTCGAGGAGAACAACACAGGACCCTGGAAGGAGTACACCGACCATATATGGAACGGGGATATCCCAGGGAAGACCAGGACAGGAACCATGTGAGAGAAGTGAGACATGCACAAAGACCCGAAGAAAGAAGAAGACGACTAGAGGAAGCAGAAGAGGGAAGAAGAAAAAGAAGACGAGAACACTAGGAAAGGGTATCTTCAACCTCAGTGATGTTACATTCACAGAGGATGAAATGAAAATTCTGGACTTAGGACTTAAGTTTGCACCTGAGAAATCTCTAGACAAGTTTGAAACGTATATTGATTTAAAAAAATGTATGCGTAAACTGAATCTTAAGAAACGTTTCTTTACGAATAAAGAATTTAGAATCAGAAAGGAGCCAGTGTATGTACACAGTGGATTGAAGAACAACTCTACCTTCAATCCGACAACATCAGGTAACCAGTGTATGGGAGCCTTCCAAAAAATGGTAGAGGAAGACTTAAGGAAATTGGACAAGCGTAGGAATCACAAGACCAAACACGTCTGGAAAACTATAAAAACCTTGGGAGAAAGAAAGGAAGTGGTCATACGACCTGCAGATAAAGGGGGGGGACTGGTGATATTGAACAAAAGAGACTACGAGGAAGAAATGGAGAATCTGCTCCGGGCTGAGAACACCTATAAGAAACTCAAGAAGAACCCTAAGCGCATCTATGAAAAGAAATTGAAAGCGTATGTTAAAAAGGGAAGGATATGGGTATTCTCAATAATAAAGAAGCAGAATATTTGGTCTCTAGTTCCACCAAAACCCCGATTATCTATTACACACCCAAGATCCACAAGAGACTACACAAGCCACCCGGGAGACCTATCATTAGTGGCATCAATTCTGTGTTTTCCAGGCTGGGTGAATATTTAGATAAATTTTTGAAACCTCTAGTAAAAATGGGAAAATCATATCTATGAGATAGTGCCCAAATTTTGGAAGAATTACAACATATAAATGGGACTAAGAACTGGCTATTAGCTACCATTGATGTAAACTCTTTGTATACGAGCATCGAACAACAAGACGGGCTGGTGGGGGTAGAAAAAGCTCTTCATGAACTAACCCCTCTAAAACAAGAACAGATCCACTTCATACCTGAAGGCCTACAGCTGGCTATGTCATGTAACTACTTCTGGTACAACCAAGAGTATTATGCGCAAACCAAAGGAGTGGCTATGGGCGCTCGTTATGCTCCGAGTGTAGCGAACCTCATAATGAATATGTGGGAAGAAGAATACATCTATGCCTAGGGGATCCCCCAGTTGAAGATGTAGGTATATAGATGACCTGTTCATACTCTGGGAAGGAACGGCAGAGACCTTTGAAAACTTCCTGGAGAACCTAAATACCAATAGGTATGGTTTAACCTTCACTGGAAAATGGGACAACCACAAGATCAACTATCTTGACCTTGAAATCTTCAAAAGGGACGACAGCCTACATACCAAAACCTTTTTTAAGGCCACGGATAGAAACGGGTATATCCCTATCACCAGTTGTCACCATCCCAGATGGAAAGGGAATATCCCTAAAGGCCAGCTTATAAGATTAAGGAGAAACTGTGTCACTATTGAAGACTACTCACAACAAGTGGATATCATGATTGAGAGATTCCAGGAGAAAGGATATAAGTTAAATGTGTTACGCAAGTTGAAGAATGACATAGGAAATATGGATCGAAAAAGCCTGTTCAAAAAGTCCAAGAAAGGAAAAAACAACACAGACCTGGTGTTTGTCACAGGTTTCAATACCCAATACAAAGAGTTTGAACATATTCTAACCAAGTATTGGCCAATCCTAAAAGAGGATAGAGTCCTAGCTAATATATTACCTAGCAAACCTAAGGTGGTGTATAGAAGGGCTCCCACGCTTAGAGATTACCTAGTACATAATGTCATTAACCCCGCATAAAAGCATACCCAAATATTTCCAGAGATGAAAGGTTTTTACAAATGCCAAAAATGCCTACCATGTAGGGTCAGTAAAAAGCAACCTTGCAAAAGGGATACCTTCAGATCTAGGATGGACCACAAAGAATACCGTATTAGGAAACTGATTACCTGTCAGAGCACTCATGTGACTTATGTCATCGAGTGCCCATGCCAATTGCAGTATGTGGGTAGAACCACTAGGCCCTTGTATGTGCTTATACGGGAACATATTAAAAACATCAGGAAAGGGTTCCCTAAACATCATCTCTCCCACCATTTTGACACCCCCTTCCAACTCTAATTTAATAAGCACACCACTGAAATTATGAGTGCGAGCTACATCCCTGGGATGTTGCGGATAGGCGGCTAGAGACCCATCAGGGGGTACAGTCGTATAGCTTAGATGTGATTTGGATTGTGCATACCCATGTAAATGCCCCCATATGTGGATTGATGGGTCACGAGGGATGGCATTTGTATGCATATAGTAATGGCACATTGGCCCATAGGATCTATACAATCTGACCCTTAATGTGAGATTGAGGTGCAATTAACCCAGTATACCTTAAGGCCCCCTCCCTCATCTGATACGTACAGCTTAGTTTAAGGATATAGTACCTTTAGTCTTACGGTCTCCTGTAGTATACTAATTACTGTCTATATTTATTAGTATTACCCAGCATATTCTATATATTTTTATTATTATCCCCGTTGTTTTACTACTATGCATTCATTTATTAATTATGTTGATTTAAGTAAGAAATAATACAGCCGGTATACCCTTAGACTTACATCCGTGGATAAATCTATTTCTGGATATGGGTATACATGTCCCCGTATGAGCTTTATTCCATGGTGTATACTCTTAGATTCTGTAGCCATACTGGAAAAATTGAATACCTGGATTATTAAGTATTATTTAACCATTTAATCACATTCCCTTGTTATGGATTATATCCCCCATTAGTGGTTCTTCTGTAGGAAATCAGCCATAAATACACGGACGCCATACACCTAGTAATACATTATAGGTTTGACCATCTTTGCATACACTTCTGGGGAGAGTAGGCGTGTATCGGGCACGTAACTCCTCCTACAGTTAACCATGATAGGTGCCTCTGTTTATGAGGGGTGTTTCCGGAATGGCTGCTTCCCTATTAAATGACGTGGTGCGTGGCGTGCGGGTACCGTCGCAGAGGACGTCTATGATGAAACGCGTACGACGGCGCCACGCACGCTACGTCATTTCCGCTCAGTAGGCCGGTGGAACGCAGGTGGAGCGCAAACGCTCGGTTCACTTCCACCTTGTGTTACGGGCTACCCGGCCGGGAAATTTTCTAGTTACGAGAGCGGTTGTGCTAGGCACAGTCTAGGCTGCTTCCTAGGACTATGTTATGCCTATATAATTTTAAAACAATTTTTTGCTGTTTACTACTATAGCCAGCTGACCTGGACTGTAGTTTTTTAACTGTAAGTTTTCTATGTTGGAATAAATATATTTTTACTACTACACTATGAGAGTCCACCATTCCTCTTTCTTTCTACATGAGTGACTAAGCTTAATCACCCTATACATGCTGAGGACCTTCCTGGGAAATCCATCCACCACGCCAGCAGGGAGATCGTAAAGATTACATCTATATGCGAATTACCCCTTTGGGGTGAATGGATCTGGTGAGTGGGGATCCTTGAGGGGGAGCACTAAGTCACAAGGACGTTGAATACACTCAAGTCACAACTTAAAGTTATTTTCATTTTTACTTCTGGGTTGCTACTTCATCGCAATGAAGACATTTTTCACGATTACGGACTGGCTAATATTTGGGGACTGCTCACAAACACTTTTTAAGTGATTAAATATTAATTAAGGTTTATATGATTTTGTTTAATGCACTTTGTTTAATGCATATGCTTGAGGATTTATAATTTGGCAGAAGCCTAATGTGTGTTTGGGTGCTCAATTAACATATATTTAGGCTTTTAACTGTATAGATACTTATAGGTTTATTGGTACCTATGTTCATTTGAGGTATCAACACTTGTTTTAGGCACAGGCATAGTATTACATATGGTTGGAGTGTGCACACGCATATGATTGACATACTTAATTAGGTACCATTTATGGTTGAACCCACATGGAATGTATGTTTAAATAGGGTAGGCATTTCTACCAACACAATCACTAATAATTTTCATATTAATTTCAAAGTCATAGTAATTTCTATATTCTCTATTTGCACACTCACGAACGTGGAGGGAGATTTGTTACCCCACGGTTGTTTGGTATTTATTTATTTATACAACTCACCCAGGTGGGGCTACTCGCCGTGAAGTTTGTATATCGATTCCAATTACTATTGGTACCCTATATTACTCACCTGCCCAATTACACTTCAGGGAGCGCCATTACCCCATTCATACATATATATCTAATTCCGAAACACCTTGAGGAGTTTCTTTAGGGGGGCTGCATACCTTTACACCCTGTCCTAAGCCCAGTCATTATCCCTTTCATGACTAAGCCTATTTTTGAAATTTGGTGTTTACAAGTTAAAATCCATATTTTTTGCTAGAAAATTACTTAGAGTTCCCAAACATTATATATATTTTTTTAGCAGAGAATCTAGAGAATAAAATGGCGATTGTTGCAATATTTTTTATCACACAGTATTTGTGCAGCGGTGTTTTAAACGCAAATTTTTGGAAAAGGGACACTTTCATGAATTTTAAAAAATCCAAACAGTAAAGTTACCCCAATTTTTTTATATAATGTGAAAGATGATGTTACGCTGAGTAAATAGATACCAAACATGTCACCCTTTATAATTGCACGCACTCGTGGAATGGCGACAAACTATGGTACCTATGAATTTCCATAGGCGACGCTTTAAAATTTTTTTACGGTTACCAGGTTTGAGTTACAGAGGAGGTCTAGGGCTAAAATTATTGCTCTCGCTCTGACGATCGCGGCGATACCTCACATGTGTGATTTGAACACCGTTTACATATGCGGGCGCGACTTCCGTATGCGTTTTCTTCGCTGCGCGAGCTCGCGGGGCCAGGGGCATTTAAAAACATTTTTTTTTTTTTTAATTTATTTTATTTATTTTTTTACTTTATAAATTGTGTTTTAAAAAAAATTTTTTTTTTTTACTTTTATTGCTGTCACAAGGAATGTAAACATCCCTTGTGACAGTAATAGGTGGTGACAGGTACTCTTTATGGAGGGATGGGGGGTCTAAAAGACCCCCCCATCCCTCTTTTACACTTCAAAGTATTCAGATTGCCGAAAACGGCGATTCTAAATACTGTGTACCTTTTTAAATTCGGCGCCATTGGCAGCCGAGTAAACGAGAAGTGACGTCATGACGTCGTTTCCGCGTTTACAACGAGAAGGCTGGAACGAAGCCACCCACAGCTTCGTTCCAGCCCGCCCCCAGCCGTCGAAGGTACCCGATTGGACACAGCGGTGGGAGGAGGCGGGAGGGGGATGTCCCCTCCCGCTCCTCCGGTATAACAACCGAGCGGCTTTTAGCCGCATCGGTTGTTATACTCGGGTAGCCGATCGCCCGCTGTAAACAACGGTACCGGGATGATGCCTGCAGCTGCGGGCATCATCCCAGTATAACCCCGGAAAGCCGAGTACGCATATCTGCGTACGGTCGGCGGGAAGGGGTTATACTTCATTCAGATAATGGAGGTGAATTCACAGAAAGTAAGATACAAGAGTACTTAAAACAGAATGGAATAGAACATCAAAAGACAGTCCCGTATACACCAGAACAAAATGGAGTAGCTGAAAGAGAATAGAACTCTGACTGAAATGATCAGATGTATGCTGACAGACTCTGGACTACCACAAAAATACTGGGGTGAGGCAGCCATGACAGCTACATATTTGCAGAACAGACTTCTTTCCAGAACAGTGGAGAAATACCCCATATGAACTATGGCACAATGAGAAGCCAAGTGTAAAACACCTAAGAGTTTTTGGATGCAAAGCATTCATCTACATACCTGAAGAAAAACGCACCAAACTCCAGAACAGAGCGTTTGAAGGTATCTTTGTTGGATACAGTGACAATGTTAAGGGTTATAGAATCCTAAATCCCAAAAACAATAAGGTTACCATTAGCAACAGCATAACTTTTGTTGAAGATTTAAGAGACAATGTAATGACAACAGTAGAAATGAGAATAGAAGAGCAAACTGACATTGACCAGCCCATCTCTGTAACTTCCAAACAAACAGTTGAAGTAAGTGCAGACTCAGCCAGCACTAAAGAGCAGAAACAAGAAGACTCTGACACAAAAACGAGACGTTCAACAAGAGAAAATAAAGGTACACCACCTATCGTCTCTCATACAAAGCAAGTACTGCCAGTATCAACGAACTTGCGAGCTGGGAAGACATATCTCAACTTCCAGAACAAGAAGCAAGTAAATGGATAAAGGCTGCTGAGGAAGAGATGAAATCCATGCATGACACCAAAACATGGACACTTACAGAACTACCACTCAGAAGGAAAGCCATAGGCTGTAAATGGACTTTTAAAGTGAAATACAATGCAGATGGCACAATTGAACGGTACAAAGCAAGACTAGTAGCCAAGGACTATTCTCAAAAATACGGAGAGGACTATGATGAGACGTTTGCACCAGTAGTCAAGCACACTACAATACGGACTTTACTGACAATATCCGCCATAAGGAAAATGCAAGTGAAACATTTTGATGTGAAAACCGCGTTTCTACATGGCGATTTAACAGAAGAAATTTACATGGAACAGCCGCCAGGATTCAAAGACGAACAAAGGTCAGATCTAGTATGCAAACTTCACAGGAGTATATATGGTCTAAAGCAAGCAGCCAGGGCTTGGAATATAAAAATAAATGAAGTGCTTACACATCAAAACTTTCTAAGGAGTAAAGCAGACCCCTGCTTATACACAAAGAAATTGGCAAATCGATGGGTCTATATGCTCATTTATGTGGATGATATCCTGATTTGTTTTGAGCAAGAAAGGGATGAAGCAGAAATACTGGAAAAACTAAATCAGCACTTTGACACCAAAGATCTTGGCAACATAAAGAATTACCTCGGTATCCAGATCGAGAGAGAGGAAGATGGCAGCTTTCTTCTGAACCAAAGACACAAAATACAAGAAATAATTGAAATATTTGGAATGGAAGACGCCAAACCGGTAAAGTCTCCCATGGAAACCAACTACCTAAAGGAGATGAATTGTCAAGATAACCCATTACCTACTAATACTCAATACAGAAAAGCAATAGGGAAATTGCTGTACCTTACTACTGCTACAAGGCCGGACATTGCAGCAACTGTTGGAATCCTATGCAGAAAGGTTTTGATGCCAAGTAAAAAGGACTGGAATGCTATAAAGCGAATCATTCGCTATCTGAAAGGGATTTTGCACTACAAGTTAAAGTTACCAGCAAGTGATGAAAGCACCCTAACAGGATATGTGGATGCTGACTGGGCAGGAGACACCAGTGACAGAAAATCTACCAGTGGCTACTTATTCTTTCTGTCAGGTGGTGCCATCAGTTGGACTAGTAGAAAGCAACTCTCTGTTACACTGTTGTCTACTGAAGCAGAATACGTCGCTGCAGCGCAGGCAAGCCAAGAAGTTATATGGCTAAGACAGTTATTAACAGACTTGGGTCAACCACAGTTGGGACCAACAGAAATCTATGATGACAATCAAGGATGCCTTGTACTTGCGCACATGGAAGGAGTTAATTCAAGAACCAAGCACATTGATGTGAAGTTTCACTTTCTTAGGGATCTTCAAGAGCAAGGTCTTCTTGAGTTACTTTATTGCCCAACCGAGGATATGACAGCAGATATCCTTACAAAGCCCCTGACCACTGAAAGACATTCAAGGCTCACAAAGAAGATAGGTTTAACAGACTAATGCCCCGTACACACGGTCGGACTTTGTTCGGACATTCCGACAACAAAATCCTAGGATTTTTTCCGACGGATGTTGGCTCAAACTTGTCTTGCATACACACGGCCACACAAAGTTGTCGGAAAATCCGATCGTTCTGAACGCGGTGACGTAAAACACGTACGTCGGGGCTATAATTGGGGCAGTGGCCAATAGCTTTCATCTCTTTATTTATTCTGAGCATGCCTGGCACTTTGTCCGTTGGATTTGTGTACACACGATCGGAATTTCCGACAACGGATTTTGTTGTCGGAAAATTTTATCTCCTGCTCTCCAACTTTGTGTGTCGGAAAATCCGATGGAAAATGTCCAATGGAGCCCACACACAGTCAGAATTTCCGACAACACGCTCCGATCGGACATTTTCCATCGGAAAATCCGACCGTGTGTACGGGGCATAAGCCTTAACTGTTGAGAAAGGGTGTTGGAGATACAACAGATTTCAGCTTGGCCTATTAACTGCAGTTCTCAAACAGGACACTAGATGTCGCTAATGCTCAGTGGTATGCTGTGCTGTGCAGTTTTCTATGATATGTTGTATTTCCTGTGTATAGTGTTGTACTTGTTGGTTTCTTTTTCCTGTCTGTGTTCTTCTTACCATGTGAGGTGATATCTGTGTACTTCTTGCCAGTTATGTTCCAATAAAGAAGTCAGTTCCTGTTACTCCACAACGTCTGATCTGAATTGACTCAGCTGCACCTAGCAATCGCACTCTGCAACAGTGGAGTCCCCAGCAGAAGGGCTGGCAACCGGGCAGAGTGCTGCTGGCCTCTGCCCTCAACTAACAAAAGAGGGAGTTCCTGTGGTAGTGGATGGGACTTTGGTCTCCACTGACACAACCCCAGAAAATGGTGCGACACTGAGACAGGAGCATGTCAGCCATGCTTTGCAAGCACTGTGGGATTTTCACCTACTAAAAGTGGATGGGACTTCAGTCCCCACTTGTATACTCTAGGGATGCTGGGCAGTCGGCCCAGATCCCCAACAGCATGACGGAGTGACCCCAGTCACCCTGTCTTCTCTCCAGCGGCTGAAAGGACTCCAGGGAGAAGGGCCAGTCCAGGCCTGTCCCCAGTGGCGGGCATGTTCTCTGAGAGAGGCAGAGGTTGACTGGGTAAGTAATGCTCTGTATGGAACAATTTGTTTGGGGTACTGTGTGGGTACAGGCATTAGGGGACTGGAACTATGGACTAACTTCGTTATCCGTCTGGGGTATCCTCTTGTGTTAGTCATCTGCTGACAAGGGAGAAATGTGACAGACTGAGCCAGGAGGCTTTTGGAGGGGACTGAATTCTAGCCTCTTGCTGACCGATCATGGGCCCTGGCATTTGGGGGAACAGTGGTCTTTGTGAGCTGTATGCCTGAGGACCCTTGAGGTGGTGTTACTTTGGATTCAAGTCCATATCCCCCCAAGAGACACAGACTCTGGGAAATTGTATTTGACATATTACAGTGACCGATTCATACTGTTGGAACCTTAAGACTACTTTTCCAACATCCTCGAGTTGACCCGTTCGGGGTCCTATTATGGCTGTTGGACTGTTTTCCAGGGGGGAGTATTGTCATGAAGCTTGGAATACTGAAGTATTTCCCTTTGATTCTATTATACAGTGGGGGGGATCTTCTGCCCTGTTTTAAGTAGGGATGAGCTTCAAGTTCGAGTCGAACTCATGTTCGACTCGAACATTGGCTGTTCGCAAGTTCGCCGAACAGCGAACAATTTGGGGTGTTCGCAGCAAATTCGAATGCCGCGGAACACCCTTTAAAAGTCTATGGGAGAAATCAAAAGTGCTAATTTTAAAGGCTAATATGCAAGTTATTGTCATAAAAAGTGTTTGGGGACCTGGGTCCTGCCCCAGGGGACATGGATCAATGCAAAAAAAAGTTTTAAAAACGGCCGTTTTTTCAGGAGCAGTGATTTTAATAATGCTTAAAGTCAAACAATAAAACTGTAATATCCCTTTAAATTTCATACCTGGGGGGTGTCTATAGTATGCCTGTAAAGGGGCGCATGTTTCCTGTGTTTAGAACAGTCTGACAGCAAAATGACATTTTGAAGGAAAAAACTCATTTAAAACTACCCGCGGCTATTGCATTGCCGACAATACACATAGAAGTTCATTGATAAAAACGGCATGGGAATTCCCCAAAGGGGAACCCCGTACCAAAATAAAAAAAAAAAAATGACGTGGGAGTCCCCCTAAATTCCATACCAGGCCCTTCAGGTCCGGTATGGATATTAAGGGGAACCCCGGACAAAATTTAAAAAAAAAAATGACGTGGGGTTCCCCCTAAATTCCATACCAGACCCTTCAGGTCTGGTATGGATTTTAAGGGGAACCCCGCGCCAAAAAAAAAAAAAAAAATGGCGTGGGGTCCCCCCAAAAATCCATACCAGACCCTTATCCGAGCACGCAAAACCTGGCAGGCCGCAGGAAAAGAGGGGGGGACGAGAGTGCGGCCCCCCCTCCTGAACCGTACCAGGCCACATGCCCTCAACATTGGGAGGGTGCTTTGGGGTAGCCCCCCAAAACACCTTGTCCCCATGTTGATGAGGACAAGGGCCTCATCCCCACAACCCTGGCCGGTGGTTGTGGGGGTCTGCGGGCGGGGGGCTTATCGGAATCTGGAAGCCCCCTTTAACAAGGGGACCCCCAGATCCCGGCCCCCCCCGTGTGAAATGGTAAGGGGGTACTTGTACCCCTACCATTTCACTAAAAAACTGTCAAAAATGTTAAAAATGACAAGAGACAGTTTTTGACAATTCCTTTATTTAAATACTTCTTCTTTCTTCTATCTTCCTTCATCTTCTGGTTCTTCCGGCTCTTCTGGTTCTTCCTCCGGTGTTCTCGTCCAGCATCTCCTCCGCGGCGTCTTCTATCTTCTTCTCCTCGGGCCGCTCCGCACCCATGGCATGGGGGGAGGCTCCCGCTCTTCTCTTCTTCTTCATCTTCTTCTCTTCTTCTTTTCTTCTCTTCTTCATTTTCTTCTCCGGGCCGCTCCTCACACATGCTAGCATGGCGGGAGGCTCCCGTTGTGTGACGGCGCTCCTCGTCTGACAGTTCTTAAATAACGGGGGGCGGGGCCACCCGGTGACCCCGCCCCCTCTGACGCACGGTGACTTGACGGGACTTTCCTGTGACGTCACGGGGAATGCCTCAGGGAAGTCCCGTCATGTGCCGTGCGTCAGAGGGGGGCGGGGGTCACCGGGTGGCCCCGCCCCCCGCTATTTAAGAACTGTCAGACGAGGAGCGCCGTCACACAGCGGGAGCCTCCCTTCATGCCAGCATGGATGCGGAGCGGCCCGGAGAAGAAAATGAAGAAGAGAAGAAGAGAAGAAGATGAAGAAGAAGAGAAGAGCGGGAGCCTCCCCCCATGCCATGGGTGCGGAGCGGCCTGAGGAGAAGAAGATAGAAGACGCCGCAGAGGAGATGCTGGACGAGAACGCCGGAGGAAGAACCAGAAGAGCCAGAAGAACCAGAAGAACCAAAAGATGAAGGAAGATAGAAGAAAGAAGAAGTATTTAAATAAAGGAATTGTCAAAAACTGTCTCTTGTCATTTTTAACATTTTTGACAGTTTTTTAGTGAAATGGTAGGGGTACCCTTACCATTTCACACAGGGGGGGGCCGGGATCTGGGGGTCCCCTTGTTAAAGGGGGCTTCCAGATTCCGATAAGCCCCCCGCCCGCAGACCCCCACAACCACCGGCCAGGGTTGTGGGGATGAGGCCCTTGTCCTCATCAACATGGGGACAAGGTGTTTTGGGGGGCTACCCCAAAGCACCCTCCCAATGTTGAGGGCATGTGGCCTGGTATGGTTCAGGGGGGGGGGGCGCACTCTCCTCCCCCCCTCTTTTCCTGCGGCCTGCCAGGTTGCGTGCTCGGATAAGGGTCTGGTATGGATCTTTGGGGGGACCCCACGCCGTTTTTTTTTTTTTTTTTTGGCGCGGGGTTCCCCTTAAAATCCATACCAGACCTGAAGGGTCTGGTATGGAATTTAGGGGGAACCCCACGTCATTTTTTTTTTTAAATTTTGGCCGGGGTTCCCCTTAATATCCATACCAGACCTGAAGGGCCTGGTATGGAATTTAGGGGGACTCCCACGTCATTTTTTTTTTTAATTTTGGTTCGGGGTTCCCCTTTGGGGAATTCCCATGCCGTTTTTATCAATGAACTTCTATGTGTATTGTCGGCAATGCAATAGCCGCGGGTAGTTTTAAATGAGTTTTTTCCTTCAAAATGTCATTTTGCTGTCAGACTGTTCTAAACACAGGAAACATGCGCCCCTTTACAGGCATACTATAGACACCCCCCAGGTACGAAATTTAAAGGGATATTACACTTTTATTGTTTGACTTTAAGCATTATTAAAATCACTGCTCCTGAAAAAACGGCCGTTTTTAAAACCTTTTTTTGCATTGATCCATGTCCCCTGGGGCAGGACCCAGGTCCCCAAACACTTTTTATGACAATAACTTGCATATTAGCCTTTAAAATTAGCACTTTTGATTATTCATGTTCGTGTCCCATAGACTTTAACTGTGTTCGCGTGTTCGAACGAACTTTTTTCCTGTTCGCATGTTCTGGTGCGAACCGAACAGGGGGGTGTTCGGCTCATCCCTAGTTTTAAGGCTAACCCCCTCCAGACAGCTCCATGGTCTGGAAGGAAGGCATTGTTCTGTGTTTGACTGTTTGTTTATGTACTTTAACTACCCCTGGGGCTTCCCTGTGTCATTACACATATCAGTCCTCCTATTCAAGCTATCGGACCAATCCCTGCTGACCCTGTTTTAAGTCCTCATTTGCATGGCCAAGACCTTAATTGAAGACTAAAGTGTACTTTACAATTGACCAATAGGAAAGTGGTTGTTGGGGGTGGGGTGTTCAAACTGCTGTGTATAAATGAATAACAAAAGGTAGAAATTTGCAATAAAGTTTGTTAAAATTCTTGCAATGTACATAAATCACCCAGAGAGGATTTTCATTCTCAAAAAAAGTGGAGTTACTTTTTAAACAATGGTATGAAGTAGGATAATACCTATCAGTGCCGTGTATCAGTGCCCATCAGTGCCACATATCAATGCCCATCAGTGCCAAGCAGTGCCGCCTATCAGTGCCACTCATAAGTACCCATCTTTGCAGCCTTTCAGTGCCCATCAGTGTCACCTATCAGTGCCTATCAATGCCCACCAATGCCACCCACGAGTGCCCATCAGTGCCGTATATCAATGCCCATCAGTGCTGCCTATCAGTGCTACCCATCAGTGCCGCCTACCAGTGCCCATCAGTGCCGCATATCAGTGCCCATCGTCGGTGCCTGTCAGTGCCCGCTCATTGGCTCCACCTCATCAGTGGCGCCTTATCAGTGCCCGTCAGTGCCCCCTTATCAGTGCCCATCAGTGAAGGAGAAAACTTACTTATTTACAAAATTTTAGAACAAACAAAAGCAAAACTTTTATTTTTTTCAAAATTTTCGGTCCTTTTTTATTTGTTTAGCAAAAAATAAAAACCGCAAATACCACCAAAAGAAAGCTCTATTTGTGGGAACAAAATGATAAAAATTCTGTTTGGGCACAGTGTAGCATGACCGCACAATTGTCATTTTAAACAGCGACAGTGCAGCAAGCTGAAAATTGGCTTGGGCAGGAAGGTGTATAGGTGCCTGGTATTGAAGTGGTTAATAACATTCAATTACAATATAATTTGTAAGCAATTATATATGCTATATTATTATTATTATTATTTTGCTATTTTTTTTTCATAAAAGCAGAGTTACCATTTAAATTTAATGTTGAAAATAAAATCAGAATAAATTCAGTACTTCACATCTAAAGTATTTATAATGGAGCAGAGAATGGGGAAAAGGGCAAATAACGCAACCAATACAGTTGGGAGCTTAAAGAGAGATACAACTGTATATTTTATTGATATGTTTCTTATTAAAGGTGTGTGTATGTGTTGTAGCAATGTAACATATTAACCACTTAAGGACTGGAAAGATTTACCCTCTTAATGACCAGGCCATTTTTTGCAATACGGCACTGCGTCGCTTTAACTGACAACTAACGGTCATGCGATGTTGTACACAAAAAAAATGTATGTCCTTTTTCCCACAAATAGAGCTTTCTTTTGGTGGTAATTGATCACTTCTGCGCTTTTTATTGTTTGCGCTATAAACAAAAAAAGAGCGTCACTTTTTATAGAAAAAAAAACATTTTTAAATTTTTGCTATAATAAATATCCAAATTTCTTCATTAGTTTAGGCCAATATGTATTTTTCTACATAGTTCGGTAAAAAAAAAGAAAACATTGCAATAAGCGTATATTGATTGGTTTGTGCAAAAGTTATAGCGTCTACAAAATATTGGATATATTAATGGCATTTTTATTATTAATTTTTTTTTTTTACTAGTAATGGCGGGGATCAGTGATTTTTAGCGGGACTGCGACATTGCGGTGGACAGATCGGACACTTTCGACACTTTTTTGGGACCATTGACATCTATCCAACGATCAGAGCTTAAAATAGCCACTGATTACTGTATAAATGTCGATGACAGGGAAGGGGTTAACACTAGGGGGCGATCAAGGGGTTAAGTGTTCCCTAGAGAGGGGTTTCTAACTGTGGGGGGAGTGTACTGACAGGGATTAGAGAGAGATCACTGTTCCTGATTACTAGGAACAGCAGATCTCTCTAGACTTCCCTGACAGAATGGAAATCTGTCTGTTTACATTGACAGATTCCTGTTCTGGCTCTCTGAGGAGCGACCGCGGGCTGCTCGCGGAAATCGCAGCCGTTGGCCAAGCACATCTGCTCCGGTGTCACGCGCGGGCCCCCCTAGAGCTCTTAAAGCGGCCGATGTACACCTATGGCGATTCGTGCAGCCGTGCCAACCTGCCGCAGTATAACGCCGGATGGTCGGCAAGCGGTTATTAAACCCCTCCAAAAGCATATTATTTTTATTTATTTTTTTGTATATGGTAAACATGGGTAGCACAATTTTACACACAAAACCATACATATTTCTGTTTAAGTGTAAAATTATTTTAGAGAAAAAATAATTCCCTAAAGAAGTTCAAAAGAAAGCACTGGTTTTCTTGTACAGCAGTCTCTGAACTTCAAATGGACAGGGAGCATGTCTACTGCTGTAATGACTGGTCGCAGCTAGCGTGAGCTCCACTCAGAGATTATTGCATCTAACTCAATTCTGTGATAGAGTGCTTCTGAAACTTTTCTTTGTCCTTGGTGTGCAGGGTCCCTCACACAATAATGCCCAGTACACACGGTCGGACTTTGTTCGGACATTCCGACAACAAAATCCTAGGATTTTTTCCGACGGATGTTGGCTCAAACTTGTCTTCCATACACACGGTCACACAAAGTTGTCGGAAAATCCGATCGTTCTAAACGCGGTGACATAAAACACATACGTCGGGACTATAAACGGGGCAGTGGCCAATAGCTTTCATCTCTTTATTTATTCTGAGCATGCGTGGCACTTTGTGCGTCGGATTTGTGCACACACGATCGGAATTTCCGACAACGGATTTTGTTGTCGGAAAATTTTATATCCTGCTCTCAAACTTTGTGTGTCGGAAAATCCGATGGAAAATGTGTGATGGAGCCTACACACGGTCTGAATTTCCCACAACAAGGTCCTATCACACATTTTCCGTCGGAAAATCCGACCGTGTGTATGGGGCATAAGACATGAGTAGAGACTGTCAACAATTGGTGGCAAAATGCATTTAGAAGTTTGCAAGGCCTCGGAGGCGCATGCGCGGCGCTCTGTGACATGGACGCCTGATCACAGAGCTCCGTCCCGCTCCGAGCATTCGGCACTCCCCGCAACGGATCCTCTCACCCCCCACACCCGTAATCGGGAGCGGAGCACGGCGGCTACCCCCAGGACGGAGATAGGGCATATTGCAGCAACCAAATGGACCCCAGAGGACTGTTTCTCGGCTGGGTCTCTCACAGCACAGACACCTAAGATGGCGGCAGAGCGGCACACAAGCGATGCTGCATACACAGGCACAGCTGATTCCTCTCCCTGGCGCACTGCTCTGCTTAAAGAGGTATGTGGAGAGGCTCCTCTGCCCCATATTATCTTAGATCCAGCATCTCCTGCCTCCACATTGTCCTTATTAGATCAGACCCTGGATGGAATTCACATACCACACACAGCCTCATCCCCCCAGAGGCCTGTCATGCAGCAACAATGTGAATCAGTTCTCCTCATGTCCCCCTGATATCTCAATGCTCTTTAACAAATTCGCAGAAATGCTTGATAAAGGACTTGCACAAACTGCTGCCAAAATAACTTCAGATATCACCTCTGATATTAAATCAGACCTACATCTCCTGGGATCCCGCATTGAGCATATTGAAACTAAAATGGATGCCACGATCGATCGGGTCAATCAAAATACGGATCGCTTTCAAGAACTCAATGATCAGCTGGAGGGGGCCATCGCCAAAATCGATGACCTTGAAAATAGGTCCAGACGGCTGAACTTTAGGATAAGGGGTCTTCCTGAGACTTTCACAGACATTCCGGAAGCAGTTCACTCTCTCATCAAGCACCTGATACCTGATATCAGAGCCCACAGGTTGTAGCTCGACAGGGCCCACAGAGCTTTAGGTCCCCCTCGCTCGGATGGTCTTCCCAGGGACATTGTGGTAAAACCTCACTACTACAACGTTAAGGAGGAGGTCATGAGGAGGGCTCGCACCATGCCCCAAATCCAGCTCCTGGGTCATTCAGTTCAGGTGTACGCTGATATTTCTCCTTATACTATACAAAGACGGCGAGCACTTAAACCACTTTTGAATGTTCTCACACAGAAAAATGTGAAATATTGGTGGCTTTTCCCGCTGAGCCTCAAATTTGAATTTAACGGCAAGCCTTTCAGATTTTCTACACTAGCGGAAGGAGAACTTTTACTGAAAAAACTGGGACTCTTGAACACTGATCCAACTTCACCGATGCAGTCTTCTCCATCACTCCTACCCAAACGACCACCTCCGCCCAGCCCTCTGACTCCTACGTGGCAAAAACCCAAGTATAAGAAAGCCAAGGAAAGCCCTGCCACCTGAACCACCGGACTCTCTTTTTTTTTTCTCTCCCTTTTCATCCCTTTTTGGGATGTGGACATGCCTTACCCCTTCACCATACAGGTCTCCCCCCCCCCTTTTTTTTTTTTTTGAGAACCTGTCTGGTCCTGGGGGGCGTGGAAAGTTTTTGATCCTGTCATTTGGGGTTATACCCTCTTCATGAAAGAATAAAAAAGAAAAGAAAGGGAAAAATATATATATTTTTTTTTTCTTTTTCTTTCTTCTTTATTTTATTTTTGTCATGAGGGGGCAATTTTAACTTGTGATCCTTTTTGTTCCCTCCCGTTACAGATATACTTCTTAGTTATTAATGGGATAGGGAGTGTATCCTAATATATTGTTGTCATAGTTTTCTTTTTACGGGGTGCCGTGCATGGGGCGGTACCTTTGCGCCTCATCCTTCCCTCGAAGTCGGATTGCAGTTACTCCTACTTCAGGTTGGGATTTCCTCCACAAGTTTGGAGGCAACATATTTATATCTCGGGATATGATGAACGTTTTTTTCACATATCCCTGGATCTTCTTCTCTTTTCCTACTATTCTTCTGCTTTTTCTCTCTCTTAATCCCCTTACTAAATTTTTACTCTTTTAAGTGACGTGTGCGGTCTCGCTTGCCCACGGGGCCTGGGATCGTGATCTGAGGATCCTACCATTGATACATGACCACATGCCACCTGTCAATTGGAAGGTAGGTGATTGGGGTTTACTGGCATCTCAACCTATCCTGCTCCATGGCTGACCACACCACCTCCTCACAGGCCCTACGCCTGGCCTCACATAACGTACAGGGGCTTAATTCCCCACTTAAGCGTCGGAAAATCTTTCAGTATTATCATGACCAAAAAATAGACATACTATTTCTTCAGGAAACACACTTTCCAAGATCTTACGCTCCGTCTTTTATACATGCCAAATTCCCCACGTTTTTTCTTGCCAATTCTGATAAAAAAAACAAAGGGGTGGGAATTTTCTTCTCCCGCAAAACGCAATTTTCACTAACTTCTGAATTTAGGGACCCTGATGGCAGGTTCATTCTAGTGAAGGGACTCATTGATGGTCAGATTTACTCACTAATCTCATATTATGCACCTAACCGAGGACAATCCAAATTTTTCCAATCCCTCTTTCTCACCCTTGCTCCAATGCTGGAAGGCATGGTCCTTTACGGCGGAGATTCCAACATAGCATTTGACGCAGGCAAGGATAAGTCTAGACCCCCGGGAAGGGATGGTGTGCGCCCCACCAGACAGAGCCTCAATGTAGCCAGACAGATCTTCCAGCAGGGTCTGGTAGATGCTTGGAGGGAACTAAATCCTGGTACTCGAGATTATACGCATTATTCCAGCCCCCACAATACTTTTGCCAGAATTGATCACTTTTTCATTATGCAAAAACATATCCCGCTGGTGCGTAAAGCAATCATTAAAGACTCTGTCTGGTCGGACCACTCCTTCCTTCTCTTAATCATACACAAATCTGTAACTCATCACCACAGGTTTCATTGGAAATTAAATGCCTCTTTACTCAGCAATCCCTCACATGTCAATGAACTTAGCAAAGATATTCAGGAATATTTCTTACATAATGATGTTGATAATATCTCTCCCATCTCACTGTGGGCAGCTCACAAAGCCTATGTAAGGGGTAAGCTCATCCAAATGTCCGCCAGAATAAACAAAGCCCGCAAACTGGAAATAGCAAGACTTGAAAGTGAATTTTCTCACTTCAGTAAACAACATAAGCGCAACCCCACTGTTACATCGACGGCTAGCCTTGAATCCGCGCGCATGGCTCTTAATCTGTCCCTCACGGCCATAGCGGAGAAAAGTCTAAGATGGGATGGAGGGAGATTCTATTATCAAAAGGACAAATTGGGTGCCATGTTGGCACGCAGGCTTACTCCAAGGCTGAGGGTGCGCACTTTACCTAAGATACGTTTAAGTAATGGCTCCCTATCCCAGAATCCTCTGAAAATCATGGAATCCTTTCATGATTTTTACCGATCTTTATATAGTACTCAAGGGTCGGAACCCTCGTCTCACACAATTGATTCCTATCTGAGCTCCCTGCAGCTCCCTAAGCTACGAGAACATCATAAGGACAGCCTTGAAAATCCTATTTCTGCGGAGGAAGTATCTCAGGTCATTCATGACCTCAAAAATGACTCCGCTCCAGGTCCAGATGGCTTTTCAGCCCCGTATTACAAGCACTTCTCCCAGCAGCTTTCTCCATATCTAGCTCGCTTTTATAATCAGTTACGAGCAGGGGGTCAATTAGACAAGACGCTTAATTCGGCTTTCATTACAGTAATACCAAAGCCAGGTAAAGACACTAGCTGTACAGCTAATTACAGACCCATCTCATTGATCAACAATTATCTAAAAATCTTAACTAAAATCTTAGCTAATAGAATATCCTCCTTTATAAGCCTGTATATTCATAGGGATCAGGTGGGCTTCATTCCTGGGAGACAGGGTCCAGACCAGATCAGGAGAGCGATAGATATAGTTTCGTTACTAAACTCCGGCTGGGACAAAGGACTTCCTCAGCAGGGATTCGTTTTGTCTCTGGATCTAATGAAAGCTTTTGACTCTGTCTCCTGGGCCTTCCTGTTCCCGATACTAAAAAAGTGGGGTTTTGGTCAAACCTTTATGAATATAATAGGAGCACTATACGATACCCCGGTTGCACAAGTCAAAATGCAGGGTTACTATTCGGACTCTTTTCCGATCCTACGTGGTACTAGACAAGGCTGCCCTTTGTCTCAATTGATCTTTGCCGTAGTCATCGAGACATTAGCTAGCGCCATCCGGCTTAATCCGGACATACAGGGAGTGCGTTGTGGCCAACAAACCCACAAGTGCGCTCTCTTTGCTGATGATGTTTTACATTTCATCACCTCGCCATTTACTTCTTTACCTAACCTATACAAGGTGCTCGATGACTTCGGCAAGGTATCTGGTCTTAGGGTTAATTACTCTAAATCTATGGCGCTAAACATTAATCTACCGACCTCCGTGCTGGCCTTACTTAAAACCGCCTTCCGATTCAGTTGGGGGGAAAAAATGGTCCCCTATCTGGGTATCAACCTTACTTCATCAATTGACAATCTCTACAATGCTAATTTCCCCCCACTTTTTCGTAAATTAGGAGAGGACTTATCCAGATGGAACAAAATGGGGCTGTCTTGGTTAGGTAGAATCAATTCCGTAAAACTAACTTTGCTACCACGTGTTCTTTATCTCTTTAGGTCCTTACCGATACCTATCCCCAAAGATCACCTCAGGAAGTTTCAATCGAAAATTATTAAATTTATATGGGGTGGAAAGGGACATAGAATTGCCAAAGAGACTCTGTTCAGGAGCAGGGATCAAGGAGGAGTGGGTTTACCTAATCTTCTTTGGAATCATCAAGCAGCACAACTTTCCCAACTGTCCACTGTATATTCTAGGGTTGCTCACCCAGATTGGGTTCACATGGAGCGACAGGCTATACCTCAATTTACTTTAGATTACATTATCTGGTCCCATCCTAGATCTAGACCTGCCATCATGGTCCCTACACTTTCCCACTCCCTGACACTGTGGGACTCTCTCAAACACAACCCTCGAATAGTATCAAATTGGCATCCGCTGTCCCATATATTCCGAAATCCTCTTTTTCCCCCAGGCATGGAAATACAAGCATTCCAATGGTGGCTAGATAAGGGGATGTATAGAATAGGACACTTTGCTAATCCTACGGGACCCCTCACTCTGACCCACTGCATCAACAAACTTGACATGCCCAACACTGAAAGATTTCGTTTCAGACAGATATTTCACTTTCTGCAGTCTCTTGGGTCCCCCAGTCATGTCCCACTTTCGATCACGGAATACGAGCGGTGGTGTGGTCAAGCTGTGGAGCAGAGGGGAGGGATCTCAGTGATTTACCGATCGCTAGCTAAGGCTGAGACTAAATCACTCTTTATGCGAGAATGGGAGAATGATCTCCATCACACATGGAGTGTGGAGGAATGGCATAGAGCTTCCTTTGCAGCATCTAAGGGTATATTGAATATAGCTTTAATTGAAGCAAATATGAAAGTCCTTATGCGATGGTACATGGTCCCTCTCAAACTCTCCAAAATCTACCCCAGTGCTTCCCCTATGTGCTTCCGAAATTGTGGGCATATAGGGTCCATGTTACACATTTGGTGGGACTGCCCTAAAATCCGGGGTTTATGGAATAGGATCTTTCATACCATAAGGAAAATAACAGGCTTCCCAATCCAAAAGTCTCCTCAGCTGGCTCTCCTAAATTTTCCCTGCCCTAAAACTCCTAAAGTAGTTCAACGACTTATTATGTTCATTTTCCTGGGGACCAAACTCACGATTGCACGGGCCTGGAAGAGATCCACTGTTTCATTTCTCTTGGTTAAGAGAAAGATTTCATGGATCATGGCCCAGGAGAAGACGGTTAGTATTCTCCTGGACACTACTGCTAAACACGATGCCACCTGGGACCCATGGGTTAAATACATATCTCCGCCACCTTTGTCTACAGCTTGACCTGAACCCCTGTGGTTGAACGAGTACCGCACCGTCTCAAGATGTATCATTTCTTGTTCTCTATCCTCTCTTTTCTTCTCTCTCTCCTTTCCTATCTTCTTCCATTGTTTACCCTATAGATTTTTGGCATACAGGTTAGACTGCTTTGCTAACACTTACAGAAGTTACTATAATCCATTACTTGATTATAGATGATAGGCTTCTTCAGATACTTAACAAAGCTTATTTACTGCTGACTGAACCTATGATACCACTTTCCTCGCTAATTAGATAGTCACATGCAAACCTTACCATAAGCTCTACTAGTTTTTCTGTCTTTCTGGGTATAATACTCATGATAGACACCTCAGGTTTGAATTCACTACCCCATTTAAAAACGTTACTGCATTATTATTTCATCATATATCTCTGGTTTACTGGTATTGTTTCTCCTGAGTGGTGGACCTCCCCTCCTAGCACAGCGAGCTCCCATGTGGGGTGCTGGAGTAGGGGAGTGGCCCCTCTTTTTGGAGTCGATCTTAAGGAATTCAATGTAATGATTACGACATACCTTTCTTTGTCCTGCAAGCAGTTTATGATCTGTCAACTACTTTATGTATATGAGTATAAGGTGATCTTGTGGTAAGACCTGTAATATTGATCTTCCTTATTGTTTTGTTAACTTCTCAATAAAAAACTATTGAAAGAGAAGTTTGCAAGGTCTGATCGCCAGGAAGTAGGCCACAGCCCAGCCCACACCCGGAAAAGCACACAGATGACCCCAGAGACCCCAGATATAAGTCATTTGGGGCAGCAGATAGAGAAGCCACAGAAGCTAATACTTGAGCAGGTAAATTCACAGGTGTTTGCAGCCATCACTGTCTGCAATTCATCATTAACAGGAAGAATGAATGAGGTGAAAGTGAATATTGGCCTGCTTCAGCAGGACATGCAAAATATGAACAAATACATTTATGAGACTGAGAACAGGCTTTCAAATTTACAAGAAGTCTTTTTTTTTCATCCACACTAAGGTCTCTGCTGCTGAGAAGCAGATAGCATTTCCGGTATCAGAAGATGATTTTAAAAATCACATGAGAAGGAATAACATCTAACTCTTTACTTTTCCAGAGAGGGCTGAGGGCTGAAACGCTGATGATTTTTTAGAAAGAAGGCTGTGTTCCACCTTCCCTGATACTAAATGCTCACCAGCATTTGTGGTGGAGTGGACCACCCCTGTATGCAGAGTCAAGGCTGCTGCTGGTCAAACTCTTTACCTGCAAAGACAGTGCAAGGACCTTGCTTTACATAAGGCCAGCAAAAGGGTACCATTATATTTGAAAACAACAGGCATCTTTTGTGGACATGAAACACAAACTCCTGGCATAGCTAACAAGATGACATGTTCTGAATGATGGAAAAGTGCTCAATTTTAACACCACTGAGAAGGGCATAGACTGGGTATGCATGGCTCACAAGGTTGCCTATGTAGATATACACACCACATATGTTGTTATACAAAGTTGCTCTTTCCATTCAATATGGCACTATTGACCGTATTATCAGATATTTGAGAACAGATGTGATTCTGGTGCTGGGCTGAAGGCATATTGCTGCTGAGTCATGTACATCATAATGTGCGATATACCTTAAAAAAAACTAGTTGGAGATAAGAGCCCCTAAAGGAGGTTACGCTAGGACCACAAAGCTTTGTCACAGGATCTTTATTCAAAATTCATTATGCAAATACAAACGTCTGGGTAAAAAATTCCCCCACCACCTTCCCCTAAGTTATGTAAAAAAAGACAATGTTGCCCTGGATGGTGCAGCTGCAGCCACATGTTGCACATGCATACACAAGTCACACACATGCCATAATAAATCTAACTGAACTGCCAGTATATAGGAACTAAGTGCCAGTATAACACAAAAATATGCACAGGTAATTAAACTGTAATACCCATAATCAGCTCAAAAGTGGCAAAGTAAAGTTACCAGATAAATTTGAGTATATTCACTTATTGAGAGGTGTAAAAGTTCCTCTGGTTAGTTCAAAGTAGAAGTTGGTATTGTGACTAGATAGATAAACAGATATAAAGGCTCGAAAGGCTCGGGATTTCTATATGGTGCTTATGTAAAGCAAAGAGGACTGGTATACATAGGATCATTCACAGATATTTACAGTGCCTTGAAAAAGTATTCATACCCCTTGACATTTTCCACATTTTGTCATGTTACAACCAAAAACTTAGATGTACAGTGGGGCAAAAAAGTATTTAGTCAGCCACCAATTGTGCAAGTTCTCCCACTTAAAAAGATGAGAGATGCCTGTTATTGCCATCATAGGTATACCTCAACTATGAGAGACAAAATGTGGAAACAAATCCAGACAGACACATTGTCTGATTTTTTAAAGAATTTATTTGCGAATTATGGTGGAAAATAAGTATTTGGTCACCTACAAACAAGCAAGATTTCTGGCTCTCACAGACCTGAATCTTCTTCTTTAAGAGGCTCCTCTGTCCTTCACTCATTATCTGTATTAATGGCACCTGTTTGTACTTCTTATCAGTATAAAAGGCACCTGTCCACAACCTCAAACAGTCACACTCCAAACTCCACTATGGTGAAGACCAAAGAGCTGTCGAAGAACACCAGAAACAAACTAGTACAAAATATACAAGAGGGGTTATTATTGCACAGTTTTTCCATTCTTACAGTTGATATTGACTCAACTCTTCCCATGGTTTCTTCCTTGGGGGAGGGGGGTCTGACTATATGTGGCAACTGACTGCACTGTCATTTTGCACACTAAACTGTTTGCCAACATCTGGGTTGTGGTTCCATGGGCAAAATGGTCTTGGGACTGCCTTATAGATGAGGGAAGGGGGAGGGGGGAGTCATTCGTGAATATCACTGTTCTCTCCTATTTGTATTTTGATATGTGTATGCTCTACTGCAAGGAGGCATGGCCTCTCCTAGGCTAACTAGGGCTTTCTGCAGTACCAAATGTAGCCACTAGATGACATTGCACCCTAGCCAAAAGTTCTATGGCATCTCAGAATCACACCTGATTACATATAATGGTTCAGTCACTTTGGGATTGGGTAAAAATACTTTTAAAACTACATAAATAAATACACTTAGCATTTGCAGGTATTGCCCTATTAACTTTTATTGGTCTCTTGACCTGGTTACCAATTATGTTAGGTATTGCTACCTTGTTTCTATTAGTTACTGGGTTAGTTACTGTTTTATGTAAAAATAAAGTGTATGTCGCTACAATATTAACCTGTATAAATAAATCCAATGTATGTGTGAATAAATCCAAACTGTAAGAGAAATCTTGAACTCATTGAACAAAAAATAGTGCATGTAAAGTCAAACTACAGAAAACTTAAAAAAGGGATAATCCAAGTCGCAGTGAATTGTTCAGGCCCCTGAAGGCCTAGGGCAAATACGTATAACCAGCACTGGGTTATTGTCATCTCATGGGACCTTGGGATTTGACAAGACGCTGCACCCGATTTAAGTAATAACAGTCTTACAGAATCATATGTGAAGTGATTATCAGGAGGAATATACAGAACCTATACTTTCTTAAAGCATAATATATTTATATGTCAAAAAACAAAAAACAAAGAAGATAGAAATGCTTTTAACCATGTAACCATCACATCCAGGACTGAGCCTTTTGGATCTGAGAAGTACAAAGAGGAGTGGGGGAAAAAAAGGAGTAGAGGGGGAGGAGGAGAAAGTGGTAGAATAGGGGTGTAGAACAGAAAAAGAAAGTGAGTAAAGGGGGTGAGGAGGGAGGGTGGTCTGCGGGGCTGGGGGGGCAAAGACATACTAGAGTGAAAGGAGCGTTGGGTCGAATCTAGAAGAATGGTTATGAGCTCCCCAAGGTTGCCAAACCCGGAGGACCTTATCATGGGTGTCTGATAATATGGCTGTCAATTTTTCATTTACCATGATGTCATTTACGCAATTTTTAACAGCTTCAAAACTGAGAGTCAGTGTCTTGCAAGCCCTTGCTATGGTCATTTTATTTGCAGTAAAGAGGTGCGATGCCAACTGATGTTCCGGATGAAGCAGTTCTGCGATTGGCTTCCACAGAAGAGCCTCCAAGAGATCCCTCTTTAGATTAGTGTGGACTAGATTGCGAGGGACTGTATATACCCTGACCCACAATCTGCACACCTTCTGGCATGTCCACCAGATGTGCGCTATTGTGCCCTCTTGAGAGCACCCACGGAAATATAAGGGGTAATAGTATGGAATAAAACTGCCAATCTGGGGTGTAATATTATCTGTAAAATACGTTATAAGCATTTTCCAAGAAGAGAACATTCCTGGAGAATTTGGACAGTGCAATAGTCATGATCTGCCAGTCTTCCGGGTCCAGCTGTTTTCCAAGCTCTGCCTCCCACTGGAGGTGATAGGGTTTCAATGGTGTTTTTTTTGGAACCAATTATGGCTGCATAGATTAAAGAAATTAGACCCGAAGATTGGGGATGTGATCTGCAAAGGCTTTCAAAAGGGGTTAAAGTATAAGGGGTGGGACAAAACTTTATTAGATGTTGGAGAAAGTGTCGAAGTTGTACGTAGCTGTAGTGCTCTCGGAGGGGGATATCATGTGAGGAACATAGGGCTGCAAATGAAACTATCCTAGTAGGGGTGAACAAGGAGTCAATATCTGTAAAACCATTCTCAGTCCACCAAGAGAACTGTTGAGGGTTAACGCGTCCTTGTAGGAATAATGGACAGTGAAGGAGACGAAGTAGGGGAAGATGAGGAAAAATCAGCCCCGCCTAGTATTTGCCCGAGCCCCACAGCCGAAGGGAGTGTGCCAGACATGGCCCAATCGTGTTCGGATGGTGTGCTTGTGGGAGCCAGGGGAGGAAGGCTATCGGTGTTGGGTGAGAGTCCATTAAGTCAATAGTGGCCCATAATGGCATTTGATGTTGCTCATGGAGGTGAGATAGTGGGGCTATGCCACTGCAGTATAACAAGCTTGTAAGTTAGGAACCGAGAGGCCACCATTGATCATACGGGCATAAAAAACCTGTTTATTAATTCTGTGTCTTGTGGAGTCCCAGACAAACTGCAGGATCCTGCGCTGGTGTATGCGCAGAATATGGGAAGAGATCTGGACTGGCAGAACCCGAAAAAGGTATAGCAGTTTTGGAGGTAGGTCATACGTACAGTCGCTATTCTAACAAACCAGGACAACGGAAGATGGGACCAGGAGGAGAGCATAGCCGCTAGCTTCCCAAACATTGGAGGAAAATTGGCATGGTAAAGTTCTGCATATGATGGAGTAAGCCTAATCCCCAGGTAGGGCAATGATGTCAACCACTGAAAGGAGAATGCAGTTTGTAGGGATGCCAGCTCTGAGGGTGGGAGAATGATTGACATAGCTTTAGATTTGGCAGGGTTGACAGATAGGCCTGAGAATGTCGGAAAGGTGTTTAAGAGAGAAAGTAAATTAGGGAGGGCGATTCCAGGTTTAGTTATGGACAGTAAGATATTGTCCGCAAACAACAATATTTTGTGTGGGGTACTCACTACTTCTACCCCTGTTATGTCTGGATGGGTTTGGATCGCCTCCACCAAGGGTTCTAATGCCATATTTAAAAAAAATTGGGGACAGTGGGGACCCTTGTTGGGTTCCTCTCTTAATGGGGAAAAGAGGCGACTCAAAGCCATAGTATTTGATTTTGGCCTGGGGAGAGTTATAGATTACAATGATGGAGTACCTGATTAAAGTATGGCCATGACAAGGTGTCAAAGGCCTTGTTGATGTCCAGAGACAAGAACATTGTCTCTAAGGACCTACAACGAGCTATGTGTTGGATTTGGAGGAGCCTTCTTATAGTGTCACCCACCTGTCTCCTTGGGACAAACCCCCCGGTCCTTTTTTATCAGTCTGTGGGTGAAAGGAATTCAAACGATTGGCCAGATTTTTGTCAATATATTTTAATAGCTATGTTTCATATCTACGTTAATTAGTGAGATTTGCCTGAAATTTGCCCAAGAAGAGTGATCCTTGTCCGGTTTGGGGATCATTACAATATTGGTGGTCAGCAGATTTAGTGTAAAGGGTTGACCATCTTTAACCGAATTATACATGGCCGTTAAATACGGGGCAATGACATCTGCCAGTTTCCTGTAGTATAGCGCTGTAAAGCCATCCAGGCCTGGTCTCTTGCCTACCTTCAAATCTTTGATACACTGTAAAACTTTGGAGACCTGTATGTCACGGTCCATTAGGGACGTGTGAGTTTCAGATAGGGAAGGTAAAGATAAGCCAGTCGGAAAGGTGTCAAGGCCCGGGGTGGAAGACTGGTTGGGGGCAGAGTAAAGGTTGGTGAGGCGATGACAAAATTCGTCCAAGACCCGGAGAGGGTTACCAGTAAGGATATTATGGAGGGTGCACAGAGTAATTGGGGCGTATTTTGGGGTAAAAGTGCATAATTTGTTGGCCAGCATCACGTTAGGTTTGTTCGCCAAGACGATGCCTCTAGGTGCTGTTCCAAAGAGCGTCAAGCCAACAATCGCTCTTTTTTATGTTTCAACGCTATTTGGATTACATGGCCCCTAAAGGAACTGCCTTATATGCTTCCCATAGCGTCACGAGGGATGAAACCGTCCCAGAATTGAGACAAAAATATTCCACAGAGACTTTGTGGATGTCACTTAAGTTTGCCTTAAATGATAAAAGGGAATCATTCAATACAACAACTTAACAAACACACTGGTATTGAGCATTGAAATAATAAGCCACGCATTGTTTAGTAAAAAAACATTTTACTCAAAGCACATTCACATGTGCGTTTTAAGGTTTTAAAACAAACCGACATCTTGTTGTATAACATGTATGTTTTGCATTATTTCACCTTTTTTGGGGCTAAATAGATATGTTCAAAAACATTAGATAAACATCCCAAATTCGGGAACTTACAAAGTTCAAATTTGGTAAAGTGAAGGCCAAATGAGACATTAGTATCCCAAGACTGTGTGGATGTTGCCTTCCTTATATGGGGTGATCTCACCCCTCTAAAAGCCAAAATTTGAAGCCATGCACACGTAGAGGCATAACAATTACATTTCTCTTATGATCCAATGCCGCAAATGTGTGTAGTTAGAAACATCTTTTTTCCTAAACTCACAAAACACACAGTGTGTCAATGTACTATCTCCCATCACGGAGTATCAATGGACGTGTTTCAAGGGTGCAACCCCTTCCTCTGAGCTTCTTTAGTTATGAGGAACGGGTTGCACCCCCAAAACGCATCCTTAATACCCAGTGATGGCAGATAGCACATGTTGACACACTGTGTGTTTTGGGGCTTTTTGGAAAACTAGATGTATGGAAATACACACATTTTAGGCATGGGATCATGAGGGAAAGAAGAATGTTAAGGCACAATTTGGGGCCACCTTTTGGGTTTTATACTCTTAAAAACACAGAAACATTACACTTCACATTAGTTAGGGCAGTGTTTTCCAACTCTCCTCCTCAAGATGCAAACCCAGGTCATGTTTTCTATACTTGTAGAATTTGGCACAGGTGATGTTGTCATGTTCACTGTTAGTAATTCGCACAGTCATTTTTAGACTGAGGAAAATACAGAAAATATGACCTGGTGGTGCACCTAGAAGAGTGGAGTGGAGAAACACTGAGTTCTGTCCCTAAACTTTCACATTTCAAAGTCCGAAAAACATGGTAAATATTAAAAGGGCAAAAAGGAGCCAACAAGTGGAACAAAAAACTTCAGAACAGGCAAGAGGAAATTAAAATTTGGCAAGCATGTCCACAAAATCTCTGATTCTTTGCTGTAAAGCAGTGGCAGCCTCCTTGATTTGCTCCAGATCGTTCAAACAATGCAACATATCTGCACCCATTTTACCATTAGTGCATCGTGGAAGATCATGACCTAGTAAGAAGAGTAAAAAGTATTAAGGGAATGATGGTCAAGTGGCTGAGACCCTACATAGTTATGGTCAGGTTACTAGTCAAATTCAGGAAATACTTACCTACCCAGTCTATTGTTGCTTGCAACCTTCTTTCCCTTCAGACACCTACACTACTAGGAATGTACATACTGCAACTACTCTGTAATCTTGGCCCTGGTGCCTGGGTGTCCAAACTTGGGTACCTAACAACACTGCCAGCTCTTCCACCTCTTTCTTCTTCATGCTAATGTTAATGCACTACATACTTTGCTAATATGTGGAGTGAGTGTTTTGTATGGACATCTAAACACTCGACATGTGTAAACATTTGAAGCCAGATTCCAACAATACTTACTTGCACAAATAAGAGGCTCCCGAATACTTTCTTCCTCTTCTGGGTAGCTTTGGCCCTCAGTGTGACTCGCATCAGGGGATTTGACGTCCACAATGGCAAGGTGTGTGCTGGGTCCAGGAGTCAGATCCCATGCCTCCAAACAAACATCCTGGGTGAGCTCACCATACTCTCTTTCCTCTAAAAAGAAACAATACACCATTCATTAAGCCACCCCAAGTCCCATTTGTTTCTAACATCCATTTTGCTACATTAGTTGGGTCCAGGGTCCAGGAGTCAGATCCCATGCCTCCAAACAAACATCCTGGGTGAGCTCACCATACTCTCTTTCCTCTAAAAAGAAACAATACACCATTCATTAAGCCACCCCAAGTCCCATTTGTTTCTAACATCCATTTTGCTACATTAGTTGACCAACCTTGCACTTGGTCTGATGTCAATGTTTTCTCCTGACTTGTTGACTCCACCATGCTTCACTCTGGTGATGGTGATGTCAGAGGACAAACACTGGACAAGTGCCAACATTTAATAAGTCCAGCAGTTGACCCCCACACCTCTTGTCTCCTATGGGAAAGGGGATATATGATGATCATCCTAGCAGGCATGACTCTGTGTGACTGTGATCCCCGGGGCCTCTCCTCTACCCATGTTTACACTGGCAAGGCTGCATTAATGGGCACTGGCAGGCAGCAACCAGAAACTGTTTTTTACCTCTTAAGTTCTGACCTAAGCCCATGGCCTTTGGCCCACCGAAAAACACCCCTGTCGGTGGCTAAATGAGTGTATTTGAAGTTGTCACTTACGTTTTTGGGGGCAAGATGGCCTTGTTGCTTCCCCTGTTGGGGCCCGAGCGAGGGTAGCCTCCCTTTGTCCCTTGTGGTGGCTTGGCTGGAGCCTCGTTTTTTGGTGCCTCCCTGTTGAAAGAAGATTAAAAAATTTGTTAAAAAAATAAAGAAATGTCCAAAAACATGACCAAATAAGAATGTTCATATCTGCTTTTTATTTACCTCCCTCTTTAGAATTCCAAGTCATACAAAGATTTTAGAAAACCTTATATATAATTCTCTAGAGCTACTTGGAGAAAGAACGTATACAGACAGCTAATTTACACATATACATATTGATTAGATCCAAATATTGCTTACTTTTTTATGATCTGATGTATGTACTCAATCTGGTCTTGTTTAACGGTGTTTGAGATCAGACCATTGTTTTCTTATTTGGTCCTTTGATCGTTCCACCAAAAAATCACACTGTAAAACGGCGATGACCTTCTCCAAAATGATGTCCTTTCAGCTGTTGGTCCTTTTGTAATTGTGAAGCTTGCAGTCATAATCGTGCTTCTCTAGGATGCGCACCATCTCCACCATCTCACCCTTGCCCATGGGGGTTGCTTTGTGCCTCCTATGATCTCCACCACCTCGGGGCTGCCTGTAATCCGCAGAATCCGCCATGTTGTCCCTCCCAAATGTTCCGCCATGTGTGTTGCATGCAGAAGAGAGATGGTCACGCCTCAGCGACGTTGTCCGCTGAAAATTTATTGGTCTGTCATCCAACATTTGTTGGCCAAAAGTTGGACAACAATTGCCTGAAGGAGCGTACTAACGGTCGGATTTTAGGCCAACAGTCTGTCATCACACAATTCCCTGCCAACAATTGGATCATGTGTATGAGGCTTAAGAGTTGGCTGTGTCCAGAGAGGAGAGGAGAGGAGAGATTGTATTTCCAGCAGCAGCACAATTGGTGAACTACTGAGTACTCTGCTCTGAAGTTACTAATCTAAGATGAGCTGTTCTTAATATGTTACTTGTGAGTGTGTTTTTGATAAATATTAGTTAATTTTAACTGCTTCAGCCCCGGAAGATTTTACCCCCTTCCTTACCAGAGCACTTTTTGCTATTCGGCACTGCGTCGCTTTAACTGAAAATTGACGTCCTTTTTTCCCACAAATATAGCTTTCTTTTGGTGATATTTGATCACCTCTGCAGTTTCTATTTTTTTTTTTGCGCTATAAACAAAAAAAGCGATAATTTTGAAAAAAACGCAATATTTTTTACTTTTTGCTATAATAAATATCCCCCAAAGATATATATAAAAACAATTTTTTTCCTCAGTTTAGGCGATATGTATTCTTCTACATATTTTTGTAAAAAAAAATTGCAATAAGCATATATTGATTGGTTTGCGCAAAAGTTATAGTGTCTACGAAATAGGGGATAGTTTTATGGCATTTTTATTATTATTATTTTTTTTTACTAGTAATGATGGCAAACTGTGATTTTTATCAGGACTACGACATTAAGGCGGACACGTTGGACAATTTTGACACATTTTTGGGACCATTGGCATTTATACAGCGATTAGTGCTATAAAAATGCATTGATTACTGTAAAAATGTCACTGGCAGGGAAGGGGTTAACACTAGGGGGCGATCAAGGGGTTAATTGTGTTCCCTAGTGTGAGTTCTAACTGAAGGGGGGAGGGGACTGTGTAGGGGAAGAGATAGATCGCTGTTCATACTCTGTATGAACAGACAATCTGTCAGTTCTCCCCTCAGAGAACCGGAAACTGTGTGTTTACACACTGATAAGGTGGCACCGATGAGGTGGCACCAATGAGATGGCACTGATGAGGTGGCACTGATGGGCACTGACGATGGGCACTGATAGGTGGCACTGATGGGCACTGATAGGCGGCACTGATGGGTGGCACTGGTATGCAGAATTCATAGGCGGTACTGATAGGCACTCATAGGTGGCACTGGTGGGCACTGATGGGCACTGATAGGCGACACTGATGGCACTGAAAGGCTGCACTGATGGGTACTTATGGGTGGCACTAATAGGTGGCACTGCTGGGCACTGATGGGCACTGATAGGCGGCACTGATGGGCACTGATGGCTGGCACTGATACATTGCACTGATGGCACTGGCAGGCATTTTTAATGGGCACTGATTGGCAGCTGCCTGGGCACTGATTGGCATATCCCTGGTGGTCTAGGGTGGCATACATGGTGGTCCTGTGTTGTGGCCATCCCTGGTGGTCCTGGCAGCATCCCTGGTGGTCCTGGCCAGGCATCAGCGTGGGAGGTTGCGCCGATTAATAATAAGCACAGACTCCCCTGTCAGGAGAGCCGCTGATCTGCTCTCCTCTTCTCGCATCTGTCAGACGCCAGTGAGGAAAAGCCGATAAATGGCTCTTCCTGTTTACATCAAGATCAGCCTTGATTGGACACGCTGATCACATGGTAAAGAGCCTCCATCAGGTGCTCTTTACCGAGATCGGTGTGGTGGTGTGTCAGACTGACGGTGTGTCAGACGGTAATGACGAAGAGCGGTACAATTTATTTTTACACAGTTTTGCAAGTTTGGTTAATACTTTGTGGTGCCACTGCTGGTTAGATTTTTTGGTGTATGGTGAGAGTGGAAGTTTTCTATTAATTTAAATTGGTTAATATTTTAGCATTTTTTTTTTCTCAGTTCATGGCTTTCGGTGGCCCAGCAGATATAATAATGGCTGGGTTGACCTGGAATGTCAGGGGACTGGGTACCCCTCTAAAACACATCCAGGTCTTTATTTAATTCAACAGGTGAAGGCAAATATTATTTGCCTACAGGAAACTCAAACGGTGTAAAAAAACCTTACCTATGTAAAGAATACATGGATTCAGTGGACTAGCCACTCTTATCACACTGTATACTCTAAAGGGGTGTGTCTGCTGGTGCACCAATCCATGTTGTTGGTATGCTTTTATATTAAATGTGATCCTGAGGGTCAATTTATATTTGTATATGCCAAAAATTACTCTCTCTCATTTGTAAAACTGGGTATGTACAAGCCACCTACCATAGCCCTACATATAATCAAAGCCACAATCTCAGAACTGAACAATTACCTTAATGAGTATGTTTTATGTATATGGGATTTCCATTGACTTTTAGACCTGATGATGGACAGATGTTGGGGTCCCAATCAATCAATCTATTCCTATTCTAGAACATTTAAACAACTTATTACTGAAGTGGGATGGATAGAACTATGGAAATACACCTATCTGAACACTAGGTCTTATTCTTGGTATGCCAAAAGCAAGGGGAATCTTTAACATAAAGATCTGGTCCTAAGTAAAGACAAGCCTCTTACCAGATTACAGTCAGATATTTATATACAATAGGTTTATCTGACCACTTCGTGCTTTGGGACTCTTCAAAAGCTTTTTGCATCCTACCACCATCCTATATCAAAAGCACTTCTAGATAGGCAAACGGAGAACAAGACAAAGCGTATGCTGCAGCAGAATAAAAGAACATAGCAACATCCACAGATTCTAATCGAATGGTTTGGGAGGACTTGTTCTGCTTTTACATGATTAAGGTGTATAAAAATGCCAAGAGGAAATTATTTCTTGCTAAACTTCAAAAAGCCATTTGCTGAGGATTTGAGAACTGACAAAGAAATCAGAAACTGTCAGCCAGTTTAACTGTACTGCTTGGTGTATGAAGGAAAGCACAGAGACACATACAATAATGCTCCATTACAGAAATGGTTAAATAAAACTCAAGCAAAAGGCTTAAAAAACACTTAAATTGCTGTATCTTATTGTTTTACTTTCCAAAAGATTTCTAATACTGTTAGCCAGTCCTGTGACTGAAAACATCACAGTTTCAGGCCTTTTAGCTGCTTTGTCATCTGTTCATTCATTGTGATGCAGGAAGGAACAAAACAGGAAACAGAAATAGACCGACTATGACTTGTGGCAGGAGTGTGTGAATCACAAGATTATCTGAACACAATTATAAATATCATATAGATATATGTGTTTTAATGGAGCTTTCTAAATTCATACAAAGTTGTTCAGAAACCCTTTCACATATAGTAATACAATATACAGTTTAGAAAACACATATACATCGTTTTCTGAAACTTTTTAACAGCTTGCCGACCAGCGCATGACGATGTATGTCGGTACAATGGCACGGCTGGGCAAATGGGCGTATCTGTACGTCCCCTTTAAGATGCGGCTTAGTGGATGCGTGCGCGCTGCCGGTGGGACGCGAACGCACCCCCCCCTGTGTGTTCCGTGAGCGTGCCCATGGGGCCCGCGACCTTGACACAGAGCGGCAGAACGGGGAGATGCCTATGTAAACAAAGCATTTTCCTGTTCCTAGCAACATGACAGAGATCTACTGCTCCCTGTCATCGGGAGCAGTAATCTCTGTCATGTTGTAGTGAGTCCATCCCCCCACAGTTAGAATCACTCCCTAGGAAACACTTAACCCCTTGATTGCCCCCTAGTGTTTAACCCCTTCCCTGCCAGTGTCATTTACACAGTAATCAGTGCATTTTTATAGCACCAATCGTTGTATAATTGTCACTGGTCCCAAAATAGTGTCAAAAGTGTCCGATGTGTCCACCGCAATGTCACAGTCACAATAAAAATCACAAATCACCGCTATTACTGCTAAAAAAAATAATAATAATAAAAATGCCATAAATTTATCCCCTATTTTGTAGACGCTATAACTTTTGCGCAAACCAATCAATATATGCTTATTGAGATTTTTTTTACCAAAAATATGTAGAAGAATACATATCGGCCTAAACTGTGAAAGAAATTTGTTTTTTTATATATTTTTTGGGATATTTATTATAGCAAAGAGTAAAAAATATAGCTTTTTTCTCAAAATTGTCGCTCTTTTTTTGTTTATAGACAGAAAAATAAAAACCGCAGAGGTGATCAAATACCACCAAAAGAAAGCTCTATTTGTGGGAAAAAAAGGACGTCAATTTTGTTTGGGTACAACGTTGCATGACCGCGCAATTGTCAGTCAAAGCGACGCAGTGCTGTATAGCAAAAAGTGCTCTGGTCAGGAAGGGGGCAAATTCTTCCGGGGCTGAAGTGGTTAAAAACATATTGTTAACTTCATCTGTGGTGACAACCTATGTACATATACAGCACAGGTATAAACCGTGGTGAGTTAGCCATTGATTCAATACAGCTTTGAATTTTGAACTTTGAACTTCGTTACTTCTGTCTTAAAATGAATTTTATTTTTTCTTGGCCTGCTATATACACCTCAAATTTAAGAGTTTTTAAATTGCTGTAATGTTTTCCTCTTTTTTATATATCATTCGAGACAACTCGACTTTTTCTGGTGTTCTATGGTTGAACTCAATTTTCTCAAATTAAATAAAATTCCAAAGTGTCAGTCACAAGCAAACAAACTGGGCTTATTTCTTTTACCCTTTCTGTGGTCCAATTACAATTTTAATCTATATGTAGATAATGGTGAACAAAAACCCTGAAGAAATGTCAAGAGTGAGGAGGTTATTACCAGTTAAGTTTTAATTACTGTCCATCATTCTTAGAAAACTGCTATAACCTAATAAATGAGGTGGCAACATTTACTGAAATGCAAGCAAGAATCTTTAAATGCCTAGAATGAAAAGTGTATCTGTTTAAAAAGGATAAGGACCAATGCTATGTATTATAAAAAGTGAATACAACATAATTTCCATCCAATTTCACACTGAAAGTTTCATTGAAATAAGGATGTGTCTATTTAATTCTTAATACCCATTTACAAAACTCTCTTTTATTGTATGCAGCATAGAGTTAGTGAACTATAAAACAGCAGAAAAATCATATTGCATAAATAGCTCAAATGAAGACAAAAATGAGACAATGGCACTGTGACAGCGGCAGTCTTCAATACCAATGCTGTGCAGGGTGAGGCTGAGTGTGCTATTGTTTCAAGCATGAAACAGGCAAAGAAAATTTATATATATGGTGATAAAGCTCCATGGCTGTCATCATTATCCTTGTTCCAGTACTTAAAGTGTTTTTCGTCTTTTTTGCAGACAAATGTGATAACACTTACTCTCTTTTTGTTACATGTCCCCACATTCACACAATACTTAAATATTTAAAAATTGCAGCTTACCTTTTTAGATGCTCTTTTCTGGACTCTCCAGCAAGGAAAACTGTTAATATATATATATGTGTATAGATATATATATATATATATATATATATATATATATATATATATATATATATATATATATATATATAATATTGTGAGGGGCTGGGAAGCTGTATTTGCCATAATAAACCCTGTCTCTACTGTATAAGCAAACCTTAATTAATAATTGTAACTGGATTTAAAAACTGTCTGTCCTAACAAATGGTTAAACATGTAGAAACTAGCCTCTTGCATTTTATGTTAACAAGGGCAGACCTTGAGATAGATTTACTTTAACTTTTTCAAAAAACCTTGCCATCAACCATTATACCTTGTTCTGAGAAAAATCTAAAACATGAGAAATATTTCTAAAAACATTTTTTAGGCATGTTGTGTGAATAGGAGCACATGAATATATAGTGGGGTTTTCTCAAATTTGACTGCAAAAGTGGAACGCAGTAAAGTATAGGTAAACTCAATTACTAAAATTCCACATAGGCTTTAAAGAGTATGTAAAAGCAACATTTCATATTCCTGATGTGTGCTTGCTGTATCAATTACTTGTATGAAAAAGTATCCTGTTCTCTTTGTATTGCTTCCTTTGTGTGAAATACTTGGTGTTCCTGTCAGTCCCTCTGTTCTCCTATTTAAACTGACCACACTATGTAAGCAAACACACCATGGGCAGTTCTATAGCTGTGCTGAGAGCTCAGCCTGCTCTCTTCTAATGATCAGACTCAAAAATATAGTTTCATAATTTCAGCTAAAGTCAAGTTTTCATAAAAAAAGTGCTGGTGATCCTGCCATGAAGGTTAACCACTTCAGCCCCAGAAGGTTTTACCCCCCTAATGACTAGGTCATTTTTTGGGATACAGCACTGCATTATTTTACTGAAAATTGCGCGGCCGTGTGACGCTGTACCCAAATAAAATTGATGTCCTTTTTTTCCCACAAATAGATCTTTCTTTTGGTGGTATCTGTTCACCTCTGCATTTTTTATTTTTTGCGCTATAAACAGAAAAATAGCGACAATTTAAAAAAAAAAGTATATTTTTTTACTTTCTGCTATAAAACACATCCAATAAAAAAATGTAAAAAATCTAATTTCTTCATCAATTTAGGGCAATATGTATTCTGCTACATATTTTTGGTAAAAAAAATCCCAATAAGCATATATTAATTGGTTTGCACAAAAGTTATCGTGTCTACAAACTTTGGGATATTTTATGGCATTTTTTTTTTTACTATTAATAAGGCGGTGATCAGCGATTTTTAGTGGGACTGCTACATTGCAGCGGACATATCAGACACCTAACTGACACTTTTGACACTTTTTTGGGGAACAGTAACATTGTTACAGTGATCAGTGCTAAAAATATGCACTGTTACTGTACTAATGGCACTGGCAGGGAAGGGGTTACCATTAGGGGTGATCAAAGGGTTGAATGTGTCCCTAAGGGGTGCTTGCTAACTCTGTGGGGGTTGATCTGACTGGGTGAAGACAGAGATCCATGTTCCTGCTTCCCCTGTCAAAATGGCGATCTGCCTTGTTTACATAGGCAGACCACCATTTTGCCTCATTCGGGAGTGATCGCGGGTGGCTGGAGACATCAACCTGCTGGGTTTACAAACCACTTTGATGTTTAGGCACTTCCTGTTATGGAGTGACAATGCTTTGTTCCTGTTTCCTAATTGTGCTTCTGGATTGTCATCTTGTAAAAACACATGTCGACGTGTTTCAACAAACAATAACAATACCTTAGTAACAAAAATTACTTGGACATGCAACACAGATTGATCATTCTTTTGCTGGTATTTAATCACTATTTTTTTATCTGTATAACATTAAAAAGGACTTAAAATTTTGAATAAGAAAATGGTTGCCTAACTTTATCTTAACATGAAAATGTCAGGACAGTACAAATACCCCCAAATGACCCCTTTTTTGGAAAGGAAAGCCACAATGCGATTTATTTTTTGCCACAATTTTTTGGAAATAGAGAAACATGCTGGTATTGAGGTGGTTAACATTGGTTATTACAGTCTAAATTCCTCTAAACAGTCACTCCACCTCAGACCAATATTTCAAATATAGAAGGAGATGCTAGACAGACCTACCCACCTGGGTTCTGTGCTCTGCCCTCCTGCAAGAGAATCTCACTCCTCCTTCTACATTTTCCATAAAATCAATCATGGTGGCAAAAGGGAAAAAATTTAATTCAGCCTTTAATTCACATGTCCATGCAAAATTGGAATATTCGTTTTTGGTGGAGAAGACTTCAAAACATGGCGCTTGGTAATGGTGCACTTGATACAGCGCATCATTCATGTACATGTCATACACAGAGGGAGGAAGCGATTAGATGGGATGGATGGGATAAGGGGAAGTAGTTGACATTATAAATACAGGTCATATATATATATAGAGAGACAGGATTGAGATGACTTGTGCTGGAGAGAAGGGTGGTGAAAGTGTTAACAATTATCCCACAACAGTATATCCCTTCATAGTAATACCTGATCTGCTGCTGCCTGTGATGTTCTGTAATGAATTAATGACTAATTTATTCATGACTGCCTCCTTTTTTCTTTCCTCCTTCGGGACAGGAAGGGGAGGACTCTCTGATTTAAACAGTACTCCACTGTTTACATCTATTATCACTGTTTGTTCATCACAGCAATCATAAGGCACAAATTGGGTCCTGTGCCTTTAGCCTCTGCTCTCCTTTGTCTATTGACATGGTGCCCACAAAAAGGTAAATGCTAAAGGAGGTTTGAAGATGGCCACTCAGAAGAATGGGTGTGCTGCCAGGCTATGATATTACAACAGCAAGTCCTGTAAGGGTTAAACAGCCATGATCCAAAGGAACCCCACCGATGCATGAAATGCATGAATACAGAAGAATAATAACAAGTATAGGCGCAACGACTCGTGAATCATAAATCTCCCAATGCAAGTCTGTTGTGAAATAAATTTTCTATAATAGAACTAATTAGTCCATATAACATACGCAAGCTAAAAAGTCTATGTAATAGCGCTGGAGGAAGTTGGAAAATCGTCCAAAAAATGCAAGCAGGGCTGTCATCAGAGTAGGACAGAAACCATATTCCAAGGGCTGTGAAAAAAAAAAAACAAGTGAAGAGGCGCCTCTGGGTGCTTTAGTTTAAACAAGCGGCTTTAATCGCTTAATAAATACACAGACATAAATTACAAAGTGCTCATGCGATGGTACCTGGTCCCATCCAGAATCGCCAAATTCCTACCTGACTATCCCCAGACCTGTTTCAGGGGTTGCAAAGAAAAAGGAACTCACGTCCACATCTGGTGGACATGTCCATTAGTACAATGTTTCTGGGCAACAACATTCCAGATGGCTTCTACTCTCCACCAAGTTACCCTAGAACCTAACCCAGCTACAGCTCTACTTAACCTTATACCTCAAGGCTACACCAGCGCCCAGCGCCGCCTCCTTCTCCATCTATTTACAGCAGCCAAGCAAACGATAGCCAAAGCTTGGAAGACACCAACACTTAATATAATTGAAATGAAAAACAGGATTACCCAGGCAATGATACACAATAAAATTGAAGCAACAATACTAGATAAAATCCCACAGCACTTCAGAATTTGGCAACCATGGATAGAACACTTCTTGCCCCCAGATATCGATATGAACCTACTGGAACCCTAAATTAATTCTAATAACTAATTATGTTTTTTTTCTTTGAGAACTACATTGGTGCCCGTGCGCTCCAGCCGCCCCGCCTCCTCTTCCCAGCTTTCCTTTTCCTTTTCTATTTCCTTACAGTTCTCCTTCTCTCTATACTCCCCACTCCCTCTTAACTTCCCACCTTACTTACTCCTGATAATATTGGGTGCTATACTCTGTCGCTATTTTTTCTTCTTTGTTAAGTTGGTCTCGACGGTTTTTTCGAGACTGACCTCAGGCTTATTATCCCCAGTGTAATAAAGTGACTAAACTAGGGAGTTTAATCCCTTCTAATGTTCGCATGTTCAGTTTTTATAGATCTTGAGCTACTTGACAGAGTATATAATGTT
Source organism: Aquarana catesbeiana (assembly GCF_042186555.1). Lineage (NCBI taxonomy): Eukaryota > Metazoa > Chordata > Amphibia > Anura > Ranidae > Aquarana > Aquarana catesbeiana. The sequence continues at coordinate 304,052,573 of NC_133324.1, forward strand.
TGTAAGCTCTTATCCTTCTTATGTCGTCGTTATTCCAAATTGTTTAAGATGCATACTGCGTAATATGTACACTATTCCTTGTACTGAAAAGCCTGTAACTGATGCTTGTTAATTACCAATAAAAACTATTTGAACAGAATAAATACACAGACATAATAGGTATACCATGAGGGGCCATTGATAAAGGAGAGGGGAGGAGACATGGGCGGGACATTCTTTAAAAATGAAACTAGGATATACAAGCAGCCCTGGAAATTTAAAAAATGGCTCTGGACATTTAAAAAACATATATAAAGAGGCACATTGCAAAGTATTGAAAAGTATTAGTGTAAAAAGACAACAGCATAAAAAGACCGCATGTACATATAAAAAAATCATATATCATATGATATATACATCATATGATATATATATATATATATATATATATATATATATATATATATATATAATCAATATCATTTTTGATATATACATGCGGTCTTTTTATCTAATATCTTTTTACACTAATACTTTTCAATACTTTGTAATGTACCTCTTTATATATGTTTTTTAAATGTCCAGAGCCGTTTTTAAAATGTCCAGGGCCACTTGTATATCCTAGTTTCGTTTTTAAAGAATGTCCCGCCCTTGTCTCCTCCCCTCTCCTTTATCAATAGCCCCTCATGGTATACCTATTATTTCTGTTGAGAAAGGAGCGCGACTTGTAAACACATCCAAGTGTGCATGCTAGCGAAACGCGTCCATGTTTGATGATATCACCCATCTGAGCCAGCCGCACTGTGTGCTTCAAGCCTCGCCCTGAGGCCGCCTTCTGGAGTCCGCGAATTCACCTGTCGGAAGAGCCACTGTCCTCAGCTGCGATCAGCAAGAATGTACATGGTAAAGAACTTGGGAGCGTCATCCTGACATCTGTATACCATGCCTGTTACTTCCACCTAAAATGTGAGTGTATTTATTAAGAGAATAAAGCGGTTTGTTCAAACTATTGCACCCAGAGGCGCCTCTCCACTTGTGTTTTTTTGTATGAATACAGAAGAAACTGCAAAGAGAATCTGGACTTTATTAACATTGCTTCCTTAATTAACTCTGAAGTCAGTTTAAAAAAGGCAATTGTTAAGGATACATAGTACTTTAGCAATTAAAAATGCATTCTGTTATGGTTTACATCTATTTTATGCACTCTAGGGACCCCTATAAATCATACTGCCACGTACTTGATGGGAGCCTGAGATGATGAGGTTAGCCTCTCTTCTATCTCCAGCCCAGGCCCCACTGAGAGTGAAACAGATAGTGCCAAGTTACAGGAGAACCATAAGTGGTAGTAGATGTCGATAGTAGAACTTGAAGCTAGAGATGCAGGCTTCATAGAACTGGCAAAACGTAGGGTCATGTACAGAAGCTCTGCAGGAGGGACCAGCCAGAGTTAAGGAGGAACTCTCTGTGCATTGCAAGTTCAGGAAGCTTGGCTTGTCTGAACTCCCAATGGGCTTGTGGCAGGAACCCATTTTGATAGTTGGAACACTGTCAGAAACCATGAATCAGACTGAAACAGAAGTACAGTTAATCACACTAGTTTAATAATAATAAAAAGGTAAACAGGGTAAGCGTAGTCACTACATAGCCAGAGTTCAGTAACCAGATTGGGTAGTCAGCCAATGCCAATGTCAGAGAGCCAGAGATCAACATAGTAGTACAGCAAGCAGGATCAGGAGCCAGAAGGGACATCAGCCGAGCAAGTCTTCAACAGGAACGCAGGAGAAAGTCTCTGAGATGTGACCAAAGGCGAAGAGATGAAGTGAGCTGGTCGGCTTTACGTAGGCAGGACTGACGAGCAGATCATCAACAGATGAGTCACTGTGGAGAGAAAGGAGCTGGCAATTAGCTGACATCTGAGTGGTCAACTCAGAGAAGGAAGGGCTGAGCCCAGTACCCCCTCCTCAATGACCCCTCCCCCTCGGAGGACCACCGGGCTTGAGGGGAAAACATCTACGGAAATCACGGAGGAGAACAAGGACATGTATGTCCGAGGATGAGACCCAAGAGCATTCCTCTGGACCATTCCCCTTCCAATGCACCAGGTACTGTATACGCCCATGAAACCTATGGGAGTCAACAATGGATTGTACTTCATACTCCTCATGGTTTTCAATCTTTATAGGGTGAGGACATGGCACCGAGGTGGTAAAGCGGTTGCAGACCAAAGGTTTCAATAAGGAGACATGAAACACATTAGAGATGCGCATAATAGGAGGAAGGTCCAACGCGTAAGTCACTGGGTTAACCCTGCAAAGGATATGGAAAGGCCCAATAAACTGAGGTGCGAACTTCAAAGAAGGAACACGAAGTCGGAGGTTGCGAGACAACAGCCAGACTCTGTCCCCAACCTGGTAGGAAGGCGCAGGCAGACATCTGCGGTCAGCATGGAGTCTGAACCTATCATTAGCATGTCGCAAAGCCTCCTGGACTTGTGCCCAAGTGAAAAGAAGACCACGGAAATGCTCGTCTAATGCAGGAATACTCTGTGGAACAAACGAGGCAGGCAACACAGAAGGTTGGAAACCATAGTTCGCCATAAACGGGGACAAACGGGAAGCTGAATTCAAGGCACTATTATGAGCAAACTCCGCCCATGGTAAGGGGTCTGACCAGTTGTTATGATGGTCAGAAATATAGCAATGTAGGAATTGCTCCAAGGACTGATTGGCTTGTTCTGAGGCCCCATTAGACTGCGGGTGATATGCAGAGGAGAAAGCAAGCTGAATACCCAACTGTGCACAAAAGGCTCTCCAGAACCGGGACACAAACTGACTACACCTGTCTGAGACAATCACCTTGGGTAGCCCCTGTAAGTGGAAGATCTCCTGAGCAAAAATAGAAGCCAGTTCCTTAGAAGTAGGTAACTTCTTGAGTGGAATACAATGCAACGTTTTCGATAACTGGTCAACCACCATAAGGATAACTGTGTTGCCCTGGGAGTTGGGTAACTCCACATAGAAATCCATAGTCAGACGGGTCCTTTCTCCATTGGGCATGGGTTGTAGGAAGCCCACTGGAAGGTGTCGTGGAGTCTTACTCTGAGCACACACGGAACAGGCAGCTACGAAGGCGGTTACATCAGCACGTAGATTAGGCAACCAGAATTGCTGGGAAATGGCCCAAAAGAGTTGAATCTTCCCAGGGTGGCCAGCAGCCTTGGGAGAATGGTAAGTCTAGAGCATGGCAGAACAGAGACTCTCGGGAACAAAGCAGCGGTCACAAGGTTTCTCAGGAGGAGCATCGACCTGAGCATCAAGATCTTTGTCACCCAAAGGAGAAGTAAGACTGGTGCATACCGTAGCCAGAATACGATCAGGAGGAATCACAGGAACCAGAACCGACTCCATCTTTGAAGTGGAGAAAAATTGTCGTGACAAGGCGTCAGCCCTTACATTCTTAGTACCAGGTAAGAATGAGAAAATGTAATTAAAACTCGACAAGAAAAGAGCCCATCGCACTCTTCTGGGAGAGAGGCGCTTAGCCTCAGACAAGAATGTGAGATTCTTATGGTCAGTAAGAATGAGAACCGGTACAGTGGTACCTTCAAGGAGATGTCTCCATTCTTTCAAGGCTAAAATGATCGCCAAGAGCTCTCTATCACCAATCTCGTAATTGCACTCTGCCGTTGACAATTTCTTGGAAAAGTAGCCACACGGATGCATAGCGCACTCAGAGTTAGGACGTTGAGACAGAAGGGCGCCAACTCCAGTCTAAAAGCCAACGAAGGATCAGGATGTGCCAACACAGGAGCAGAAACAAAGGCAACCTTGAGACTTTCAAAGGCCTTAATGGATGCCGGAGACCAACTCTGTGGGTTGCCGTCTTTCCTGATCAAATCAGTCAGGGGCTTGACCAGAGACAAGAAGTTACAAATAAACTTCCGATAATAGTTGGCAAAGCCAAGAAAACACTGCTGAGGACGTAAACCCACAGGTCGAGGCCAATGTAGGACCGCTGAAAGTTTCTCCGAGTCCATCGAAAAACCAAGAAAAAAAAAAAAAAGCAGTGGAAATGACATAGCCCAGGAATTTCACCTGTTCACAATGGAATTCACACTTTTCCAATTTACAATAGAGATTATTCTCTCGTAGTCTCTGAAGCACATGACAGACATCTGTGTGGTGGCTCTCCAAGGAAAATATGAGGATAAAGTCGAGATAAACCACCACACATAACTGCAACAAATCTCGGAGGACATTGTTAATGAACTCCTGGAAAACTGCCGGAGCGTTACAAAGGCCAAAAGGCATTATGAGATACTCATAATGACCTGATCTGGTATTGAACGCAGTTTTCCATTCGTCGCCCTCCTTAATCCTGACAAGACTGTATGCCCCCCTCAAATCAAGCTTTGTGAAAACCGTTGCTCCCTTGAGGCGGTCAAATAACTCCGTAATCAATGGAATTGGATAGGCATTCTTAATCGTGAAATGATTGAGACCCCTATAATCAATATAAGGTCTCAGTTCACCACTCTTCTTCTTCACAAAAAAGAAACCAGCACCAGCAGGAGACGAGGATTTGCGGATGAAACCACGAGAAAGTGCGTCTGCAACATACTCCTCCATGGCCTTATCCTCCAAGACCAACAATGGGTAAACCCGGCCATGAGGGGATATGGCACCAGGTTGAAGGTCAATTGCGCAATCATACGACCGGTGTGGAGGCAAAGTACCGGCTTGACCTTTGTCAAAGACATCACTAAAATTGCGGTACTCCTACAGCAAGGAGGAGAGTGACGAGGTGCACAGGACCTTGGCTACCTTCTGGAAGCATCTCCCACTGCACTGTGGTGACCAGGACAGAACCTCAGCATGGAGCCAATCAAAAGTAGGGTTGTGCCTCTGTAACCAAGGATAACCAATAACCAGCGGAAACTTAGGTGAGGAAATAACTTGGAATTGCATTATTTCATGGTGAAGGGCCCCTATGGCCATGGACAGTGGAACAGTCTCATGAGTCACATGGGCAGGCTGTAGAGGTCTCCCATCAAGAGCCTCATTGGCAAGTGGAGTGTCATGCAGCTGCAGCGGAATCGAGTGCTTCAATACAAAGGCAGCATCAATGAACAGGCCTGCAGCTCCAGAGTCGATTAGAGCCAGTATCTCGATGGATGACTCAGCCCAAGACAGGGTAACAGAAACCAGGGACTTATCTTTCTGGGAAACTGGAGACGAAACAATGCCACCTAAGGTCTGTCCATGACAGGTGTTCCCTGGACGGTTAGGGCAAGACTTCAAAAAGTGACCAGCCTGGCCACAATAAAGGCACAATCTCTCCCTCCTCCTAAAGGCTTTCTCATCTGCAGAGAGACACGTGAAGCCCAAGTGCATGGGTTCATCTTCACAGACCAACTCGGTACCAGGAGGAATTGGAGGTGAGGGAGGCAAGGGTGGGACTGCAAAGCTCAGGGACAAATGTACAGAAGGCTTGCGCCAGCGCTCCTTAAAAGAGAGTCTTTCTCTGAGTCTGGAGTCAATGAGGATGGCAAATGTGATCAACCTCTCCAGCCCAGTGGGTATATCTCGGGCTCGGGCTCTCATCCTTGATGTTATCTGAGAGACCATGAGAGAAGGCAGCCACGAGGGCCTCATTGTTCCAAGCAACCTCTGCTGCCAGAGTACGGAATTTAATGGCGTAATTGGCAACAGTTCTCGTACTTTGTTTGATGGACATGAGGCTCTTGGCAGCAGAAGCGGAGCGTGCAGGAATGTCAAATACCCTTTTGAAGGAAGCCGCAAATTCTGGGTTACTCAGGACCACGGATTTTTGCATCTCCCATAGAGGGTTTTCCCAGGCCAAGGCTCTCTCAGAAAGCAAAGATATTACGAAACCTACTTTGCTTCTGTCTTGCTTCTGTCCGTGGGAAACGCCTGGGGCAGCGTCTCAAAGTATATCTCAACCTGGTTGAGAAACCCTCTGCATTGAACTGGATCACCCCCAAATCGCTGGGGAAGCAGAGCGGAACCAGACATGTCTCTTATAGAGGTAATACTCGAGGTGGGTGCCTGCACAGAGACTGGAGCAGCAGCAGGGATGGCCTGCAACACAGGTTGTACTGGAGCAGCCATAGTGGAAGATTCCAGGTGAGCCATGTGACTCAGGAGCATTTGTAATGCCAAGGCAAACCGATCCATGCTGTGATCCTGGTCATCCATCCATCTGGAAAAAATATTACCAACAAGTAGACTGACTGCATCTTCTGAATTCATGGCCTTCGCCTACTGTCAGAAACCATGAATTAGACCGAGACCGAAGTACAGTTAATCACACTAGTTTAATAATAATAAAAAGGTAAACAGAATAAGCATAGTCACTACATAGCCAGAGTTCAGTAACCAGATCGGGTGGTAGTCAGCCAATGCCAAAGTCAGAGAGCCAGAGATCAACGTAGTAGTACAGCAAGCAGGATCAGGAGCCATAAGGGACGTCCGCTGAGCAAGTCTTCAACAGGAACGCAGGAGAAAGTCTCTCAGATGTGACCAAAGGCAGAGATGAAGTGAGCTGGACGGCTTTAAGTAGGCAGGACTGACGAGCAGATCTTCAACAGCTAAATCACTGTGGAGAGAAAGGAGCTGGCAATTAGCTGACAGCTGAGCGGCCATCTCAGAGAAGGAAGGGCTGAGCCCAGCCCTGACAAACAGATGCAGATGATTGTCAGGGCATTTACTTGGTAGTAACGTAGAGCCGAATCAGAGACATAAGCATGGTCAAATGGATAACTAATCAGCAGTGGGCAAGCAGTGAGGTAAAGGAGCATAGGCAGGATCAAAGTCATAAGCAGAGCCAAAGCAAATAATGGGAAAACAGCAGCGAGGACAGAATCCAAGATCAGTCTCAAAGGCAAACTTGGTCAGCAAAGGAAGACACATACAGGATACTAGCAGGACATGGGATACAGCTGAAGACCAGTTAGCACTGACAATAGATTAGGGATGAGCCAAACACCCCCCTTTTCGGTTCGCACCAGAACATGCGAGCAGGCAAAAAATTTGTTCGAACACGCGAACACCATTAAAGTCTATGGGATCTCGAACATGAATAATCAAAATGCTAATTTTAAATATATATGCAAGTTATTGTCATAAAAATTGTTTGGGGACCTGGGTCCTGCCCCAGGGGGCATGGATCAATGCAAAAAAAAGTTTTAAAAATGTCAGTTTTTTCGGGAGCAGTGATTTTAAAAATGCTTAAAGTGAAACAATAAAAGTAAATTTAATAATAAAATAAATTTAAATTTCGTACCTGGGGGGTGTTCTATAGTATGCCTGTAAATGGGCGCATGTTTCCCGTGTTTAGAACAGTCTGACAGCAAAATGACATTTAAAGGAAAAAAAGTCATTTAAAACTACTCACAGCTATTAATGAATTGTCGGTCTGACAATACACATACACCAGATCCTGCCCCCCCTGTGTGAAATGGTAATGGGGTACAAAAGTACCCCTACCATTTCACAAAAATAGTGTCAAAAATGTTAAAAATGACAAGAGACAGTTTTTGACAATTCCTTTATTTAAAGTCTTCTTCTTTCCATATTCTTCGGGTCTTCTCCCTTCTATCTTCCTTTGGTTTCTTCCTCCATCTTCTTCTTCCTCTGGTTCTTCCTCCGATCCTCTGCTTCTTGCTCAGGTGTTCTTCGGTTCTCCGGCATCTTCCTCTGCGGCGTCTTCTTCCCCGCTTCGTTCTTGGGCCGCTCCGCATCCATGGGAGGCTCCCGCTGTGTGACGCTTCTCTTCTTCTGACACTTCTTAAATAAGGAAGAACAGGGCCACCAAGTGACCCTGCCCCCCTCTGACGCACGGGGACTTGACGGGTACTTCCCTATGGGTTTCCCCATGACATCAGAGGGGGCAGGGGCATCTGTCTCAATACTTTGTGGAACCACCTTTTGCTGCAATGTCTCTACCAGCTTTGCACATCTAGAGAGTGACATTTTTGCCCATTCTTCTTTTCAAAATAGTTTAACCCCTTCCTGTCGAGAGTACGCAGATGTGCGTACTCGGCTTTCGGGGGTTATACCGGGATGATGCCCGCAGCTGCTGGCATCATCCCGATACTGTTTTTTAGAGCCGGCGATCGGCTTTCCTGGTATAACAACCGATGCGGCTAAAAGCCGCTTGGCTATTATACCGGAGGAGTGGGAGGGACGTCCCCCCTCCCGCTGCTCTCGTTCCATCGGGAGGCCCAATGACCAATCCGCTGCCTCCGGCGGCTAGTGACAGTCTCCAGTGACAGTGACAGTGAGCGCCTTCGTTCCAGCCTCCGTCATGATGTCACTTCCCGTTTACTCGGCTGCCAATGGCATCGGTTTTAAAAAAATATACAGTTTTCAGAATCGTCGAAAACAGCGATCTGAATACTTTGAAGTGCAAAGGAGGGATCCCTCCATAAAGAAAAAAATACATTTATTAATATAAAAATAAATAAAATAAATAAGAAAAAAAAATGTTAAAGCTCCCCCGTCCCCGCGAGCTTGCGCAGCAAAGAAAACGCATACGGAAGTCGCGCCCACATATGTACACGGTGTTCAAATCACACATGTGAGGTATCGCCGCGATCGTCAGAGCGAAAGCAATAATTCTAGCACTAGACCTCCTCTGTAACTCTAACCTGGTAACCGTAAAAAAAAATGAAAGCGTCGACTATGGAGATTTTTAGGTACCGTAGTTTGTCGCCATTCCACGTGTGCGTGCAATTATAAAGCATGATATGTTTGGTATCTATTTACTTGGCGTAACATCATCTTTCACATTATACAAAAAAAATGGGATAACTTTACTGTTTGTTTTTTTTAAATTCATGAAAGTGTCCCTTTTCCCAAAAAGTTGCGTTTAAAACACTGCTGCACAAATACCGTGTGATATAAAATATTGCAACAATCGCCATTTTAATCTCTAGATTCTCTGCTAAAAAAATATATATAATGTTTGGGTGCTCTAAGTAATTTTCTAGCAAAAAATACGGATTTTAACTTGTAAACACCAAATTTCAAAAATAGGCTTAGTCATGAAAGGGTAAGCTCTGTCAGCTTGGATGGAGAGCGTCCGTGAACAGCAGTTTTCAAGTTTTACCACAGATTCTCAATTGGATTTAGGTCTGGACTTTGACTGGGCCATTCTAACACATGGATATGCTTTGATCTAAACCATTGCATTGTAGCTCTGGGTGTATGTTTAGGGTCGTTGTCCTGCTCGAAGGTGAACCTCCTCCCCAGTTTCAAGTCTTTTGCAGAATCTAAAGCCGCGTACACACGATCGGAATGTCCGACAGAAAAAGTCAGACAGAAGCTTTTCATCATCTATTCCGATCGTGTGTTTGCCTCATCAGACTTTTTTTTTAGAAAATTCTGACGGACCTAGAAATGGAACATGTTCTAAATATTTCCGACGGAACCAAAAACGACGCATGCTCTGAAGCAAGTACGAGACGGAAGCTATTGGCTACTGGCTATTGAACGTCACTTCGTTCTGGACGGTCGGACTTGTGACCGTGTGTATGCAAGACTGCTTGAGCGGAATTCTGTCGGAGTTCTATCGGGAAAACTTTTGGAGTTTATTCCGACGGCAAAACCAGTCGCGTGTACGCAGCATTACAGATTTTCTTCTAAGATTGCCCTGTATTTGGTTCCATCCACCTTCCCATCAACTCTGACCAGCTTCCATGTCCCTGCTGAAGAAAAGCATCCCGACAACATGGTGCTGCCACCACCATGTTTCACGGTGGGGATGGTGTGTTTAGTTTTTTGCCACTCACATAGCGCTTTGCTTTTAGACCAAAAAGTTAAATTTTTGCTGTGTCCCCCACATGGCTTCTTGCAAACTGCAAACATGACTTCTTATGGCTTTCAACAATGGCTTTCTTCTTGCCACTCTTCCATACAGGCCAGATTTGTGGAGTGCACGACTAATAGGTGTCCTGTGGACAAATTCTTTCACCTGAGCTGTGAATCTCTGCAGCTTCTCCAGCGTTACCATGAACCTCTTGGCTGCTTTTCTGATTATTGCTCTCATTGCCTGGCCTGTCAGTTTAGGTGGATGGCCATGTCTTGGTAGGTTTGCAGTTGTGTCACACTCTTTCCATTTTCGGATGACGGGTTGAACAGTGCTCTGTGCGATGTTCAAAGCTTGGGATTCTTTTTTATAACCTAACCCTGCTTTAAACTTCTCCACAACTTTATCCCCGACCTGTCTGGTGTGTTCCTTGGCCTTCAGGATGCTGTTTGTTCACTAAGGTTCTCTAACAAATTTCTGAGAGTTTCACAGAACAGCTGTATTTATATTGAGATACACAGGTTCACTCTATTTTCTAATTAGGTGACTTCTGAAGGCAATTGGTCCCACTAGATTTTAATTGGGGGTATCAGCCTAAAGGGGGCTGAATACAAATGCACTTTTCAGATATTTATTTGTAAAAACATAAAATCCCAATGAAATAAATTTACGTTTTTGGTTGTAACATGACAAAATATGGAAAATTTCAAGGCATATGAATACTTTTTCAAGGCACTGTATGAGCAAGCTGCCATTTCATGCGCAGTGTGAAGGGGAAGAATAATGGCATAGAGTAGTGAATTACAAGCAGTCCCCAGGTTACAAACAAGATTAAGTTTGTTGTTAAAGGCTAAGTTCACCTTTGTACACTTTTTTTCTAAATTCCAGCTCCCCTATGCACCAATATAGCATTCATGTACTTTTATTTGCAAAAATATCAAAGCACACCCTGCATCTTCCACCCTCCCACTTCCAGCTGCACATTTTTTAAATGAAATGCAATTAATCAGTGATCACCCTTCTCACTAAATACACAATCATATTGCATAGTGTATGGACATCTTTATACAAGGAGGGAGTTGACAGAAACACTCAGCTGTCAAGCCATGTTCACAACTCTGCATAGCGGGAACTCGCATTCCCACATGCATTTTTTTTTTTATCGAGGGGGGAGGCATTTTGGAGCATTTTCACTCATCACACATCGGGCAGCCCATCCACAGCAATTGCCCCAAAGAAGCTTCAGAACTTTTTTTTTAGAGTCGAACTTGGTGCATTTTTACTGCGATTTTTGGTGCAGCGCATTTCTGAAATGCAAGGAAACGCACAGCTGTGAATGGACCCTTATTGTTCTTGTGTTATCACACCAATTTCACTTTTAGGCCCCATACACATCTAGCATAATGGGAGCGCACATTTTGTCCTGGTTCACATCAATGCGATTTGGCATGCGATATGGCATGAACTGTCAAATTGCATGACAAATCAGTGGCAATTGTCAGCAAAGGCACTGTCCGAAACGGTGTGAGGCCGCTTCCCAAAAGTAGCTTCTGTACTACTTTTGGCGATTTTGGGGTGCGATTTCCATTGACATCTGTGCAGCAACCCGCACAGATGTCTCTGAAATCACCCCCAAAGTCGAGGCTGACATGCGGGAATGAAATCGTGTGACTTCAGCTGAATTCACACAATTTTCATTCCGCTGTCAGTGTGAACCTTGGCTCGGTGTCTCGTTTTTTCCTGTCACACGCAAAGGACAGCCTGTTGATTTCTAATTGGCTGCACTACATGTGGTTAATGGGACATTTTGTGCGTTATGTGGGTTGTGTGTTTTTTACTGTGCATTTTGCAGCTTTTGCGCCTCGTTTTTCGCATAGCAAAATGTGTGTTTGCCTCTGTGTTCGGTGTGCTGTTAACAATTAATGGCACTGAAAGTGCAACAAGTAATTTTAGGTGTATAAACATGGCCATACTCTATGCAATCTGTCTGTATATTGTGTATTTAGTGAGAATGATGATCACTGATTGATTGCATTTTATTTGAAAAACGTGCACCTGGGAGTGGGGGGGTGGATGATGCAGGTTGTGTGCTAATGAGGTCAGCTGGTCAACTCCTTCCTGTGTCATGACCTAAAGTCTGATCAGGAAGAAGACATTACTAATGTAAACGTCTGGAAACGTGGATTAGGACAAGAAAAGTAAATGACTGTAGATTTAATGGAAAGCTTTGATACTTTTCAAAAAATATATAAAAGTATATGAATGCTATATTGGTGCAAAGGGGAGCTGGAATTTAGAAAAAAAAAAGTGTACAAAGGTGAACTTACCCTTTAAGTTGAATTTGTATGCAAGTTGGAACAGGTAATTTTTTTAAGCGTAACACCAGCCAAAAAAAATATTTTTACGTTTTTTGGATAGCATTGGGAAGAGTTAACACCCCTGTAAAGTTTGTTTTGCTATCTGTGCCCCTGTTCAGAAGATTTCACCTCACTTTCTGTCCCTGTGACAATTGGATTTTGAAAATTTTGGGTTGTCACGGAAACAAAGATTCGTAATAAATCTTCAGTGGAGACACCTTTTTCCCATGATAACTCTCACAGAAGTGAATTTCCTATCCTAGGGGTAAATTTCTTCTCAATTCCTGTTGTCTCCCTCTGTTTGTAAGTATAAGTTGTAAGTAAGTCATATGTTTGTACCTAGAGGACTGCCCGTATGTTAAGTACATGTATGCATTGCAGCAAAATTTACAATGAAATACAAGATTTGTTTTAAGTGAAAAAGTTGACGAAAGACAACCTTATATATGTTTTAAGAGGATTTGTTAGCCATAATTCTAGTGGTGCCCTCACTCATACAGCATTATGTTAAATAGATCAGAAATAGTGATTTAAGCACCACAGATCTTTTCTCCAATCTACTATTATGTGTTGACTTATTAAAACATTGAATACATCAGAAAATAAAAAGCATATTGTCAATACTCTTCCACACCATATTAATAGAGGGACAACATTACCCATAACACCCCCCTAATGTTCTTCTACCCATAAGATTCTAGTCAAGACTCAGGAGCCTGCATAAAGTGAAAAGGTCCTTATAGAAAAACTTCTAGCAGACTAGTACATGAAAAAAATTCCTAATACAAGCATGATACAGCAAAAAATCTCATATAGATATAATCCTCTCATAAAATATAAACTTCTTCATTATCAATTAAAGTATAACCAATGAGCCTAATGAATTATTATGTCTGCTGACTGGGTAAGTGGCTTGAACTTGTCCAGTTATCCATATACTTATCTCCTCTCCTAACTTCTTTCTCACGTCTTTTCAGATTTTATGTAGCTTGGTGTTCTCCAAATAGTACACCAAACTGTTGCATGCCATCCATGGCCATATTACATAGATCATCACTAACTAATGCCACCAGAAGATGCTAAGAAATATAAAGAAAGAGAGTCAATGGACCTTAAATGCCACTACTTCTGCCACCACTGCCTATAGCTCCTACCTATCCTCCATTCACCACCAAACAAGAACCGGATCAGACTTCGTGGAGCAAATCTCATGGCAGTTGATCAGGGATCTTTTTTTTTATTAAGGCCGGTTTTAAAGGGTGGGCTAAGCTTTTCCCAATAAATTACATGGTGAAAAAACTGGACTAGTTGCCTAAGCTGGCCAAGTTTACCTTCCATGTGCTTATTTGTTCACCTTTTACAAGTCCTGTCTGATGGAGTATTCAGTAGTGCCAGTGGCATCACCACCCACAAATATTTGAAACTGTCTGATAAAAGTATTTCAACTGAATATTTATCATTTGGAACAAAAAACTAGGCATCAGCAGTCTCTGCTTACACATAGTAAATAACAGGTGATTTAGGCCTTCCCAGCTTAACCAAATATTACCAAGTTGCTCAGCTCACCTGAATCGCTAAATTGCATGCTACCATGGAGGTTCCCATATGAGTAGTTTTCAGACATGTCACATACAATTCTTCTTCTGATTGCTTTTGAGCAGAGATGTTGATTAGATCCCCATTTGCCAGATCTAATATCCCTGATTCACACAAATCTATTGATGCTATCTAGACAGCAAATACTAGCTTGCACACAAAAATGAGCCTCTGTAGATAGCATCAATAGATTTGTATGAATCAGGGATAAAGACTGCCCTTACATCGTGGATATTATTAATTCTACCTCTCATAACATACTGGTGACCAAAACGAATTACAAAGTGCTCACGCAGTTGTTCATGCTACCTGCTAAAATCGAACATGCATTTGCAAGGATGTGGACAAAGGGGGACTTTTTATCACATATAGTTAATGTGCCTTGTAGTTTAGAAACTCTGGCCAGAAGCGTTTTGTATACCAAGCAAATTAGTTGGGACCAGGTTTTCTCCCCACCCTAAATACAAAATATGTCTGGCCTTCTCAAGGTCCAGCTTCATCTAACGTTCCATGTTATCACAGCTGATAAGCTGATAAGCTTGGAAAGGCATACAAAGTATCTACTCTTTCCATTGCCAAAACCAAGTGAAGAGTTACCCAGGTGTTGGTCCATGAGTAAACAGAAGTTAAGGTCTCTGACCAAACGGACAAATACTTGATGTAGTACTCCTGATCTACATATTTTCTCCAACCCGATTTTGATATGGATACTTTAAAGCTGCTCTGGGCTTAGAAACTTTCATCCAAACATATTCCTCAATAGCCAATCAATTTCGTGTCACCAAATGCCTTTGTAAATGTGAATATTACCTAGTAATGTAGTGGTAACATCATCACTGTAGAAGCAGGTTGGAATGCATATAGTTAGTTTTTTTGCAGTGGGCCCAGGCTGCGGAAAAGGTTAAAACATTTTCAGCTTAGTTCCTGGGCTTTTTGATTTTGGTGGACCGGCCTGTGATATATAAAGAGGAGCACTGCTAAGATTGGTGAGTGGGTAGTGATTGGAAGTGGAAGCGGGTACCTGTCAAAACCAGATACCCACCCCCAAAAAGTGCCAAGTGTGGCAGTGGAGGGAAGGAGGATGCAAACAAGTGGAAATTCCCCTTTTGGGTTTTAATACCACTACTTGTGTATACTACAAATTAAAGGGACTGTCATTAATGAAAAACATATGATATTCTTTTGACCATTTATTTGTATACTTCTTCCAGGTATTGGGTTTACATTTGATTTCAATCCCTGATTAACATTAAATTAGAAATAAACTACCATAGGTGTTTGCAAGTTAATTGAAAACAAAATCCTTTGAAACATAAAAACATTGAATGCTTGCTGAGATATCATGCTCATCCAAACCCCTGCATAAAATACCATATTCATTCAACGCTTAAAAACTAAAAACAGAGCTATTTTTAGCATGTTGTATGAGTAAAGTCATGTTCTTTAATTCACATGAAAATGTTCAAATTTTCAAGATTTCCAACAGTAGAAAACATCTTTTTGACTGACAGATGTCAAGAAGAATGTGAGCTGAATTCTTAATGGATGCTGATTAAAATATCAACTCTGGTTTTATTATTTTAAACCCATACACAATATACTAAAAATATAGACAGGAAGGTTAAAATGGTTTTAAACAATCCATAACAAATCCCAAGATATTAGCATATAGGTGATGCACATATAATATCTTCACTTATATTGCTGTCATATTAGTGTATCTTATTAGTATCAGTATTATTAGTAAATAAGAAGAATGAGTTCTGATTAACCATCATTGGCATTGCTAGGCCCTAACACTAGACTTATTTGCTTTGGATCACCAGCTGGGAGGGCTCAGGTTTAGAGATACCCTTATGGCTCATAGGCAATGCTGGAGATAGTAATTGTCTACCCCAGAGTGCCTGCATGGTTCCAAAGCTGGACTTTACTCAGTTAAGCCAAAGCCATCAGCACAGAAACAGCAGAAACTGTCTTTCAGGTAAATAACCACTGATACCAATGATCTATTTAGCTCCCACTGACCACAAAATAGGACCAACAGTAAAAGGGAAGTAATTCTTTACCGACAACTAAGTTAAGAGGCACTTCAATACTGACCACCATGTAAAGCAGCACTTTGACACTAACCCAAAATGTAAGGAGGCATTATACTTACCATTTTACTTACCAATAGGGCTTTTCTTGTCAGAGAATAGGTGCAGGAATGCAACCATGCCTCCTGCTAAAACACCCTCCGCACCCTCCCCCCCCCAACAGAATCAAATGGTGGCCTAATTGCAATAGGAGTGGCAGGGTCTAAAAGGGGCAATAAATTCCAGGTGTGTACTTTATACAGAGTGTACGGTTCAGGAGCATGCTGCATACAAATTGCAGGGTTCAGGAGTGCCCTGCATACAGAGTGCAGGGTTCAGAAGTTTGCCAGTCAAGTTCCTCCAAATTCGCTCATCCATGTCTTTATGGACCTTGTTTGTGCACTGGTGCACAGTCATGTTGGAATAGGAAGGGGCCATCCCTAAACTGTTCCCACAAAGTTGGGGACATGAAATTGTCCAAAATGTCTTGGTATACTGACGCCTTAAGAGTTCTCTTCACTGGAACTAAGGGGCCAAGCCCAACCCCTGAAAAACAACCCCACACCATAATCCCCCCTCCACCAAATGATTTGGACCAGTGCATAATACAAGGTCCATAAAGACATGGGTGAGCGAGTTTTTTGGTGGGTGGAGGAACTTGACTGGCCTGCACAGAGTCCTGACCTCAACCTGATAGAACACCTTTGGGATGAATTATAGCGGAGACTGTGAGCCATGCCTTCTCATCCACCTCACTGCCAGACCTCACAAATGCGCTTCTGGAAGAATGGTCAAACATTCGCATAGACACATTCCTAAACTTTGTGGACAACCTTCCCAGAAGAGTTAAAGCTGTTATAGCTGGGTGGTCCAACTCAATATTGAACCCTAAGGACTAAGGCTGGGATGCCATTAAAGTTCATGTGCGTGTAAAAGCAGGCTTCCCAATACTGTATATATACAGTATCTGACAAAAGTGAGTACACTCCTCACATTTTTGTAAATATTTTATTATATATTTTCATGTGACAGCACTGAAGAAATGACACTTGGCTACAATGTAAAGTAGTGAGTGTACAGCTTGTATAACAGGGTAAGTTTGCTTTCCCCTCAAAATAACTCAACACACAGCTATTAATGTCTAAACCACTGGCAACAAAAGTGAGTACACGCCTAAGTGAAAATGTCCAAATTGGGCCCGAACTGTCAATATTTTGTGTGGCCACAGTTATTTTCCAGCACTGCCTTAACCCTCTTGGGTATGGAGTTCACCAGAGCTTCACAGGTTGCCACTGGAGTCCTCTTCCACTCCTCCATGACAACATCACGGAGCTGATGGATGTTAGAGACCTTGCGCTCCTACATCTTCCATTTGAGGATGCCCCACAGATGTGTTTAAGTCTGAAGAACATGCTTGGCCAGTCCATCACATTTACCATCAGCTTCTTTATTAAGGCAGTGGTCTTCTTGGAGATGTGTTTGGGGTCGTTATCATGTTGGAATACTGCCACGTGGCCCAGTCTCCGAAGGGAGGGGCTCATGCTCTGCTTCAGTATATCACAGTACATGTTGGCATTCATGGTTCCCTCAATGAACTAAAGCTCCCCAGTGCGACAGCACTCATGCAGCCACCGACTATGACACGCCCACCATGCCTGACTGTAGGCAAGACATACTTGTCTTTGTACTCCTCACCTGGTTGTCGCCACACACACTTGACACCATCTGAACCAAATAAGTTTATCTTGGTCTCATCAGTCCACAGGATATGATTCCAGTAATCCATGTCTTTAGTCTGCTTTTCTTCCGCAAATTTTGTGGGCTTTCTTGTGCATCATCTTTAGAAGAGGCTTCCTTCTGGGACAACAGCCATGCAGACCAATTTGATGCAGTGTGCGGTGTATGGTCTGAGCACTGACAGGCTGACCCCCCACCCCTTCAACTTCTGCAGCAATGCTGGCAGCACTCATACGTCTATTTCCCAAAGACAACCTGCGGATATGACGCTGAGCACGTACACGCAACTACTTTGGTTGACCATGGCAAGGCTTGTTCTGAGTGGAACCTGTCCTTTTAAACCACTTGGTCACCGTGCTGCAGCTCAGTTACAGGGTCTTGGTAATCTTCTTATAGTCTAGGGCATGTTTATGTAGAGCAACATTTCTTTTTTTCAGATCCTCCGATAGTTATTTGCCATGAGGTGCCATGTGGAACTTCCAGTGACCAGTATGAGAGCGTGAGAGCGATAACACCAAATTTAACACACCTGCTCCAAATTCACACCTGAGACCTTGTAACACTAATGAGTCATATGACACCGGGGAGGGAAAATGGCTAATTGGGCCCAATTTGGACATTTTCACTTAGGGGTGTACTCACATTTGTTGCCAGCGGTTTAGACATTAATGGCTGTGTGTTGAGTTATTTTGAGGGGACAGCAAATTTACACTGTTGAAAAATAATTATTATTCCCGCGCTACCATGTATCAATAAAAAACAATGCTGGAAAAGCTGCTTGCACTGAATAGGGTCCAGATCACTGTATATATATATATATATATATATATATATATATATATATACAGTATCTCACAAAAGTGAGTACAACCCTCACATTTTTGTAACTATTTTATTATATCTTTTCATGTGACAACACTGAAGAAATTACACTTTGCTACAATATAAAGTAGTGAGTGTACAACTTGTATAACAGTGTAAATTTTCTGTCTCCTCAAAATGACTCAACACACAGCCATTAATGTCTAAACCGCTGGCAACAAAAGTGAGCATACCCCTAAGTGAAAATGTCCAAATTGGGCCCAATTAGCCATTTTCCCTACCCAGTGTCATGTGACTCGTTAATGTTACAAGGTCTCATGTGTGAATTGGGAGCAGATGTGTTAAATTTGGCGTTATTGCTCTCACTCTTTCATACTGCTCACTGAAAGTTCAATATGGCACCTCATGAAAAGAACTCTCTGTGGATCTGAAAAAAAGAATTGTTGCTCTACATAAAGATGGCCTAGGCTATAAGAAGATTGCCAAGAACCTGAAACTGAGCTGCAGCACGTTGACCGAGACTATACAGCAGTTTAACAGGACAGGTTCCACTCAGAACAGGAGTCGCAATGGTCAACCAAAGAAGTTGAGTGCATGTGCTCAGCGTCCTATCCAGAGGTTGTTTGTCCAGAGGTTGAAATAGACGTATGAGTGCTGCCAGCATTGCTGCAGAGGTTGAAGGGGTGGGGGGGTCAGCCTGTCAGTGCTCAGACCATATGCCGCACACTGCATCAAATTGGTCTGTATGGGTGTCATCCCATGAGGAAGCCTCTTCTAAAGATGATGCACAAGAAAGCCTGCAAACAGCTTGCTTAAGACAAGCAGACTAAGGAGGACATGGATTACTGGAACCATGTCCTGTGGTCTGATGAGACCAAGATAGCACTGGGGAGCTACAGTTGCCATCACTGGGGAGCTACAGTTCATTGAGGGAACCAACATGTACCGTGACATACTGAAGCAGAGCATGATCCCCTCCCTTCAGAGACTGGGCCACAGGGCAGTATTCCAACATGATAACGACCCCAAACAAACCTCCAGGACGACCACTGCCTTGCTAAAGAAGCTGAGGGTAAAGGTGATGGACTGGCTAAGCATGTCTCCAGACCTAAACCCTATTGAGCATCTGTGGGACATTCTCAAACAGAAGGTGGAGAAGCGCAAGGTCTCTAACATGCACCAGCTCCTTGATGTCGTCATGAAGGAGTGGAAGGGGACTCCAGTGGCAACCTGTGAAGCTCTGGTGAACTCCATACCCAGGAGAGTTAAGGCAGTGCTGGAGAAGAATGGTGGCCACATAAAATATTGACACTTTTAACCCAATTCGGACATTTTCACTTAGGAGTGTACTCACTTTTGTTACCAGCGGTTTAGACATTAATGGCTGTGTGTTGAGTTATTTTGAGGGGACAGCAAATTTACACTGTTTTACAAGCTGTAAACTCAATACTTTACACTGTAGCAAAGTGTAATTTCTTCAGTGTTGTCACATGAAAAGATATAATAAAATATTTACAAAAATGTGAGGGGTCTACTCACTTTTGTGAGATACTGCATATATTGCTTGTGTATGTTGGTGTAGGATATGTATCTTTCTGTCTTTCTTAACATTTTACATTTGAATACTATATCTTTAAGTCATCTTTAAACAATGCTGGAAATCAACCAAGATAAAAAGCTTTGATAATACCAGAATTTTAAGCCTGTCTTCTGGATCCAATTACTGACTATTTTCTTTAGGGGTTTTCTGGCAGTTTACAGAATTTAGCAAGTATGTCCGATATTTGACAGGCAAGTCTTAAAATAATAAAAATTCAGCTTACTCTAATATTACTTTACACCATTCACAACTGGCATCTCAGCAAAGTCAGAATTAGTTTATAAAGCTCACTTTTTTATATCATTTAATATTCTCTAGATTAGCTCACTATCTGCCACTTTCAGTTCCCATAGCAAATTGAACAGTCTTTTGTCATTGCATGTCTTACTATTTATTCTTGGCTGGCTTTTTAAATATGTTAGCAGAAAAAGGAGAAAGTAAAAGTTAGTTCTTGGGCGTACCTAACTTTACATATCAACAAGGAAAAGAGACTAACATTTTACAGATGTTTTGGTAAATGTATGTATATTTTACTGAAGAAAGTTATACAACATCTGAAATTCATTGCAGGAATTTGGTCATAAGGTTTTTTTTTTTTATATTTTAAACTGCATACAAAAGTCTCAGTTGGTCTTTAGCTCAGGAGGATGTTATATGCATTCAATATTTAGAAAGCATAAAAATATGCTTCTTTGTATATTCTACTTTATTCTTCTTGTAATGCATTTTTATCTGTATTTCTTGTACTATTAGTAGTACACAAGTTTTTTAAATTCAATTTCCATTGTCTCATCTTTATTAGGGATGAGCAACCCATATGAAATGTGGATTTAATCTCAACGTCCATAAATAATAATCTGTATGGTAGAAAAAAGTTGTGTGTTCTTGGAAGTGCATAATAAATGTCACAGCTGACAATCACTTTCAAACCAAACATCACACAACCAAAATGTTTTAGAATAGCTCATAAAATTATGACTGTAAACAACACTTTAAAAATAGGATATTAACATGCAGGTTTGTTCACTTATATTCAAACATGTCCAAACTAATTTTGTGCACTCATTCCTAAAGTATTATTGTTACTATACTGTTATAACTACTAGTACCTTAATTACCTGAGGTTCAGTATGTTGAACCCCATTCCTGTCCAGGCCTCTTTTTGGTTTTCAGTGCTGTGATTCTAATAATGACAAATAACCAACACTGTATCCAAACAAATTTTATATCATTTTTTTGAGACAGATAAAGCTTTTTTAAGCTGGTGTTTAATCGCCACTTAGTTTTCTATTTTTAATTATTTAAAGGGAAAAAGTCCAATTTAAAAAAAAAAGTTTTCGTTACTTTCTGTTAAAAAATGTTAAAAATAAATAATCTTTGTCCATGCATTCAAGCTAAAAGATATTCAGCTACATCTCTTTAGTAAAAAACAAAAAACAAAAACACACAAAAATATTTTATTATACCTTTTCATGTGACAACACTGAAGAAATGACACTTTGCTACAGTGTAAAGTAGTGAGTGTACAGCTTGTATAACAGCTGTGTATAACACACAGCCATTATGTCTAAACCGCTGGCAGCAAAAGTGAGTATACCCCTAAGTGAAAATGTCCAAATTGGGTCGAAAGTGCCAATATTTTGTGTGGCCACCATTATTTTCCAGCATGCCTTAACCCTCTTGGGCATGGAGTTCACTAGAACGTCACAGGTTGCCACTGGTGTCTTCTTCCACTCCTCCATGATGACATCACGGAGCTGGTGCATGTTAGAGACCTTGCGCTCCTCCACCTTCCATTTGAGGATGCCCCACAGATGCTCAGTAGGGTTTAGGTCTGGAGACATGCTTGGCCAGTCCATCACCTTTACCTTCAGCTTCTTTAGCAGGGCAGTGGACGTTTTGAAGGTGTGTTTGGGGTCGTCATGTTGGAATACTGCCCTGCGGCCCAGTCTCCAAAGGGAGGGGATCATGCTCTGCTTCAGTATATCACAGTACATGTTGGCATTCATGGTTCCCTCAATGAACTGTAGCTCCCCAGTGCCGAGAGCACTCATGCAGCCCCAGACCATGACACTCCCACCACCATGCTTGACTGTAGACAAGACACACTTGTCTTTGTTCTCCTCACCTGGTTGCCACCACACACACTTGACACCATCTGAACAATTACACTTATCTTGGTCTCATCAGACCACAGGACATGGTTCCAGTAATCCATGTCCTTAGTTTGCTTGTCTTCAGCAAACTGTTAGTGTGCCTTCTTGTCCATAATCTTTAGAAGAGCCTTCCTTCTGGGACGACAGCCATGCAGACCAATTTGATGCAGTATGCGGTGTATGGTCTGAACACTGACAGGCTGACTCCCCACCCCTTCAACCTCTGCAGCAATGCTGGCAGCACTCATAAGTCTATTTCCCAAAGACAACCTCTGGATATGGCGCTGAGCACGTGCATTCAACTTCTTTGGTCGACCATGATGAGGCCTGTTCTGAGTAGAACCTGTCCTGTTAACTGGTTCCCGACCAGCACACGCCGATGTACGTCGGCAGAATGGCAAGGCTGGGCAAATGGGCGTACCTGTACGTCCCTTTAAATTTGCTGGCATGCCATTTCGTGCACGCGCGTGCCGGCCGGGAGCTCCATGAGTCGGGTCGCGGGCCCTGCGGACTCGAACGCTGTGGAGATACCCGCGATCGCCTCACGGAGAGGAAGAATGGGGAGATGCTAATGAAAACAAGCATCTCCCCGTTCTGCCTAGTGACAGTGTCACTGATCTCTGCTCCCTGTAATCGGGAGCAGAGATCAGTGACGTGTCACACATAACCACGCCCCCCCACAGTTAGAAACACTCCCCAGGACATACTTAACCCCTGCACTGCCCCCTATTGGTTAACCCCTTCACTGCCAGTGTCATTTACACAGGAATCAGTGCATTTGTATATCACTGATTGCTGTATAAATGACAATGGTCCCAAAAATGTGTCAAAAATGTCCGATGTGTCCGCCATAATGTCACAGTCATGATAAAAATTGCTGATCGCCGCCATTACTTGTAAAAAAAAAAATATCAATAAAAATGCCATAAAACTAGCCCCTATTTTGTAGATGCTATAACTTTTGCGCAAACCAATAAATAAACGCTTATTGCGATTTTTTTTACCAAAAATATGTAGAAGAATACGTATCGGCCTAAACTGAGGAAAAAAATGTTTTTTAAAATATTTTTTGGGGATATTTATTATAGCAAAAAGTAAAAAATAATGCGTTTTTTTCAAAATTGACGCTATTTTTTTGTTTATAGCGCAAAAAATAAAAACCACAGAGGTGATCAAATACCACCAAAAGAAAGCTCTATTTGTGGGAAAAAAAGGACGTCAATTTTGTTTGGGAGCCACGTCGCAGGACCGCGCAATTGTCAGTTAAAGTGACGCAGTGCCGAATCGCAAAAAGTGCTCTGGTCAGGAAGGGGGTAAATTCTTCCGGGGATGAAGTGGTTAAACTGCTGTATGGTCTTGGCCACCATGCTGCAGCTCAGTTTCAGGGTCTTGACAATCTTCTTATAGTCTAGGCCAGTGATGGCGAACCTTGGCACCCCAGATGTTTTGGAACTACATTTCTCATGATGCTCATGCACTCTGCAGTGTAGTTGAGCATGATGGGAAATGTAGTTCCAAAACATTTGGGGTGCCAAGGTTCACCATCACTGCCCTAGGCCATCTTTATGTAGAGCAACAATTCTTTTTTTCAGATCCTCAGAGAGTTCTTTGCCATGAGGTGCCATGTTGAACTTCCAGTGACCAGTATGAGAGAGTGGGAGCGATAACACCAATTTAACACACCTGCTCCCCATTCACACCTGAGACCTTGTAACACTAACGAGTCACATGACACCAGGGAGAGAAAATGGCTAATTGAGCCCAATTTGGACATTTTCACTTAGGGGTGTACTCACTTTTGTTGCCAGCAGTTTAGATATTAATGGCTGTGTGTTAAGTTATTTTGAGGGGACAGAAAAATTTACACTGTTATACAAGCTGTACACTCACTACTTTACATGGTAGCAAAGTGTAATTTCTTCAGTGTTGTCACATGAAAAGATATAATAAAATATTTATAAAAATGTAAGGGGTGTACTCACTTTTGTGAGCTACTGTACATGTATATTATTTAGACTGTGTTGTAAAAGTTATAATTGCAAAGTATAGTATATATTTTTGAAGTGTATCAACCCTGAAATTCTGACTGTCGTATTTCTTGAAGCCCTATAATACCTGGACAATACAATTCCCCTCTTCCATAAAATTACTCTATTTTGGAAAGACACCCTAAGTTACTTTAGAAAGAGGCATGGTGAGCTTTTTTTTTTACATTTTAAATTATTTGCAAAGGATTTTTTTTAAAAATAACAAACTTGTCATACTTACCTGCTCTGTGCAATGGTTTTGCAAAGAGCAGCCCTGATCCTCCCCTTCTTAGGTCCCCTGACAGATCTCTGGGCCCCTCCCCCTTGCCATAGCAAGCCATTTGCTAAAAGCGGTACTCATGCATGCTCGCTCCCAAGCCAGCTCTCTGTGCCCAAAGGACACAGAGAGAGCAGCTCAGCCCCACCCCCACTCCTTCCTCACTGGCTGTGATTGACAGTAGGGGGAGCCAATAGCGAGGGAGAGACCTAGAAGAGCTGCTGCTCTCTTGCACATCGTTGAATTAAGATCGGGCTTCGGTATTAGGGGGGCTGAGGAGGGAAATGCTCACTGAAGATTTGTATCTTCATTCATAGAATGATGCTAGTTGGCAAAGGGACAATGATTGTGGCTTGCACTGGTACCTGTTGGCACTAATTCTGGTGCTGGCTGGCAATCATGACACTGATTGTGGCTGACACTGGTACTACAGTAGATGACACTGGAATTGTGCTGGCTGGCAACAGAACCCTGATTGTGTCTTGCACTGGCACCTGATTACACTGTTAAGCTAAGTTCTCACATGCAGTTGAGAGGCAGTAAAAACAGGCGGTTGGTCCTGCCAAATGAGACTATTGAAGTTACATAGCTACATAGTTAGTCAGGTTGAAATAAGACACAAGACCTTCTAGTTCAACCAATAAAAATAATACCAATAGAAAAAACTAAAAAACAAAATAGGAAGGAATTGGAAACTGCCACAATATCCTGCAAAATGCTTGCTATGCAGCAGTTCAAAGTAAAACTCCCCTTGGGTTAAAAAAAAACAGGCCTTCAGGAGGCACTGTGTAGCCTCCTGTAATTCACTGTTCTCCAATCCTGAAAATATGATCCAGCATGGATCACTTATCAAAGACATGCGGAGAGGTCAGCTGCTCGTGTCAGCAAGCCTTTACGGGGTTCTGGTTGACAATCAGGACACTGATTGTGGCTGAAGTTGATACTTAAAGACACTTTCACTGGTGCTGGCTGTTATTCAGGACACTGATTGTGGTTTACACTGGTGCTAGATGTTATGGCTGACCTTGGTGACAGATGACACTTGCATTGGTGCTGGCTGGCAATCAGGACACTAATGCTGAATCAAACTTCTGCTAGGTGTCACTGGTATTAGTGCTGTCGACAATCAGCACTGAAAGGTCTGCCTTTCCTCTAGGAAAGTCAATCGGTATGACAGTTAGTGTTCATGCACACTCTCGGGGGTGCACAAGAGCACAGTAAAAAAGTGACATTTTAAAACATCTTCCACCCCTCCAAACAGCAGCATAGGTCATGGGAAAAAGATAAAACAAAAATGCCTCCGCAGATGAACCCAGGATAAAAAATGTATTCAAATAAAATAGGTAAAAAACATGCAAAACATTGTTCCAGATGCGTACATAGCGTGATCACAGACATCAAATAAGAAAAGCGCGGTATGTAGAGCCAAGCAGGCTATGTACCCGACATGTTTCGTACTAACATACTCCTACTGGGGCATACACATTCGTCACTCTGCACATTTTTTAATCTTTTAATGCAGCGCATTCTCTTCTTCTTTAGATTGCTAGAATAATAAAGCTGTTAACTGTTACCTGCTGATATTCACACAGAGTTATCACAAACTGATTTCTTTATTATTTCTTGTGATCTCATGAATAATATTTTTTTTTTTGTCTGATCTCCATAATAATGCTTTGAATTTCTTTTTATAGTGATTTTTTTTTTTTCTATGAAGATCTCCTTTTTTCTTTTATAGAGATCTTATTTATTTTTTTATCAAGATCTCCTGTTTTTTTTAGTTTTTAGATCTACTGAGCTCCATAATATTTATTTTTGTTTTGTGTGTCAAGTTAGCACAACACCATTATTATCTTGTAATTTTTAACCTCAAGGAGTTTGTTTGGTGTTGGTGTCCCTTGTTAATTTGACATTGTCTTTTTGAAATGTACCTGCCTACTCACAAACAAACTGTCCTTTTTGAAGTAAAACACATAGTCAAGTATTTGTGAACAAAAAATAGCCATTTATTATGGGTCATAACCAAATAAAGAGGAAGGCAACGCTCGATAAACTTGTGAAATTGGCAAAGCCTTTGTACCCCAGGGCACACATCAACTATTTTACAGCCAAAAAAGGTAGCATGAGGAGTCCATATAATAGTGAGCACAATCCGGTCCAGGACTCCAAGCGATCAGGAACAGCAGCAGACAACATATAGGTCCCCAGGCTGTGATACAACAGCCTGCGTCTTTTGCCAGACCAGACTGAACCCAGGCCATCTCTCTCTTGTCTTCCTTACATGCTTGCTTCCAGGATGTGGCTCTGGTGTTGGAGTTGTGGCAGGAGGTGGAGGAGGAGGAGGATGATGGTCGAACTCACAAACCTGGCTTTGGCTTGTGAGTTCGCCCCTCAACCCCTTATTTAGGGCTTGTAAGATGACTTCCTCACAGAAGAGGTGTTGGCCCTCCTCCATTTCCTGCATTTTTCAGGCTGCCATGCAGGTATAGTCCTCTTGAATAGTGGGGGGGGGTTCTGAGTGCCGCAGTAGCCTTCCGAAATAGCCCAAGTGCAGCCTCCTCCAGTTACTCCTCTTCCTGGGCCTTTTTTTTTTAAAGGCGGAGGGGAGGGACTTGGGATTCAGGCAGGCTACTGGGCCTGGCCACCTCCTGGCTGCCACTTACCCCCACCACCTCATGGCTGCCACTTTCCACTGCCTCCTCCTGGCTGAGACTTTCCTGTGTATGAAAAAGGGACAATTTTCAGCTCATGACTGTTGCAAATTGAATGTTAACAAATAGAAAAGACTGTCATTCTGACCCCAGCATTTTTCATTCTTGTCCCAATCATTTGTGGACACTACTGTCTATTGATATGTAAAGCACTTTGTTAAATCAGAAATTAGTGATCAATAATAACACCTAGTTAACATCATTAATTTTTGGACAAGAAATATGTTGAACAATGCTATGCCTGGCTCAAGTTGGGCTCATCCACATCTTCCTGGCTGGAAGGCCCAGGTTGGACGTCGGAAGCCTCACCTGGGGTGGAAGGAAGCATTGAAGGAAGACTGGAGAGTGCTGGCCTGGGTTCCCTCTGGTCTGCCAGAAAATGCTGTCTGTCATAGTACCACAGGCTGGGGACATAAATGTCATCTGCTGCTGCTCCTGATCTCATGGAATCCTGGACCTAGTTGATGTTTGCCGTGGGGATCTGCGGCTTCACAAATTCCAACAATTGATTCAGCAGTGCCTTCCTCTTTATTTTATTAGTATAAAAGGGATAGTTTACCTGCCACAGACGGGGCAGCTCCCTGTACATATCAATGAATATGGGGATAAAGTCCTGATCATTCAATAGATCCATTTTCTCTGCAAGACACAACACAAGACAAACCCTAATGTCAGGCTAAACTCTCCTAATCTTGTCCCAATATAGGCCTCAATCTATAAGCAGTTTAGGAGCAAGTTAAAATTGTACCTTCATTATCACGATCGGTGCTTCCGCTACTCCTTCTTCCGCTCACAGATCGTACGTACAACACACACATGTTACGCCTTATATACACTGCACATGCGTGAAACTCCACCCGCCCCTGACCTTCTATAGTATCTAGTATATTCCCCGCCCCTTGTGTTTCGGTGCAGTGGGAGAGCACAGACAACAGGTGCATGAAGACAACAGCAGCAACGACAAAAGCCCAGAGCCACGAACGTCCCGAGGAGATTTAAGGCCTCAAATATGGCCTTTGTAGAGATGGTGGAGACGGTGGACATCTTCAAGAGGGCCGACTATGAAGGGAAGCATGGACCGTACCCAAACCCAAATGTGAGAAAGGCCAAGATAATGACTAAAGTTGTGAAAAGTCTGCCGAAGAATTTTGGGTTATGGCAATCCAAGGATCAACTGAACTCATCTGGACTACTGATACCATCCTCCAGGGACATTGCATTACACCTATGTGTGTATGTGCTCAGTCATCTGCACCCCTGCTTGCCTGGATTGGATTGTGCTCCAGCTACACTGATACAGCTTCTACCTGCAGCCCTGTGTTTTTCAGCTCTCCAGCCTTCACCACGCTCCTGTACATGCCTTCTCCTACTTTCATGTGAGTGGATATTTTATTTAAAATAAAGTGTTTATGATAATTTCTCAGAGGCGCCCCTATTCCTTGTCAAGGATCAACTGAGGAAACAATGGTTAGACCTCAAATTGAGGGAGCAGGATCAGTACAGAAGAATCAAGAGAGTGCTGCAAAAAAGTAAGTATTTTGTCATGTGTTCCTATTCTTCTTATTACGTTCATGCTGCTGCATGTGCTTTTCTTTACTGCTGTACAGTTTAAAATGGCAAGTTTCATGTTCGTGGGCACATTAATGTTTACAGTTCATAGTAAACATTGTTCATTCGCCCACAAATACAATGTTTTTTGCAGATGCAGGTTAACTGCATTTGGTCATGCCTATTTGTCTTAAAAGAAGTTTAGTGCATGATGGGTTTGTAACTAGAATGAAATGCAAACTTGATTCAGTATAAGGAGAGGACCCTTAGCAGCTGTTTACACATCTGGATGCAGGAGCACTAGTGTGGGCCACCAGAACAAACTTTTTAGGGTGTCCCACACAGGCGCTCCAGTGGATATTAGGGGTCTCTACATATGTGATACTTTAACAAAAAAGGTAAGTATTCCAGCTTTGTAAAGGGAAAAAATCATGTCTTCAGCTTTGAACTCTGCCAAAACAGACAATTGGACGACACTTCCAAGCAATGTTTCATATTCCTATTTCTTGCCTCAAATATCTGTGTGCTAAGTATACCTTTATTTTATTCACATAGGGGAGAAAAGACTCGGGGCGTCTGAGGTCATCAGGGACCCCCAACCTCCTAAAGAAGGGGAAATCCAAAAACAACAACCAGAGGATGTGGAGAAAGGAGAGGTTTATGAAGTGGGCGAAATAGTGACCACAACAGGTGAGTGTCTGAGACCACAGCTTCAGGTAATAGATGGATGCCTGCATATTTATAATACATGGTGTGGTTTTTTTAAGGTGATGTGGATGTTGTTGTTGAAGAAACACATTTCACAAATGCAAGTGCAAGTCTTCATCGGGGAGGTCATGGTGTGCAATCAGGATTTACAGAAGATCAAGGAAGACATCAATGATGTTGAAAAAAGACTCAAAAACATCATTGATGTTTTAGGCAGGTTCAAAAACACAAAATTCTTTCCTTTAGTAAATAATACCCACAGTGCTTTATAATTTGCATCAATCAGGCCATTTCCGTAACTCCAAGAAATAAATTTGTGGTGCAGAAAATTATGAATATTTTAAGAATTAATGTATTGCATACATTAACAACAAAAACGTTGTGTGTGTAGCAGACCCGCAACATAATAGTTAGCTGAAGAAGAGATTGTCACCTCATGTATCAAAGTAATTACATTTGCACTATTGCAGAAAATGGGCAAAAAAAGCACATTGAATAACATAGGAGACAGCTAAAAGAAACAGAAGCAGTAAATCAAAGGAAAATATTATTTCATTTTAAAATACAAATTTATTTAAAAAAAGGTTTGTTAAACATGTTCTGGTACATCAATGGCCCCCCTACTCGCAAAGTACTCCATATATTTTTGACGGACCTATTGGCGCTTTGGGGGGGCAAGCCAAGACGGCCAGCTTCAAGCGCCGTCAGGGTTTGATCTTGAAATCCGGCCTCAGGCCCAACTAAGGCTACATAGTTCATAGAATTTCTCTTTAAAAAGTTATGGAAAATGCAGCATGAAAGGATTATATGGTTAAGTTTATATTCCGCCATGTTGATTAGCGTAAGGAATAGACGGAACCGGCTGGCCATTGTCCCAAAAGCATTCTCCAATCTCCATCACTCTTCTGGCTCGAACGGCAGACCAGCCACATTGTCTTCCGGAGGTGACATTCCCAAGCCACCACTCTGGAGCAGTCCGTAGAACTCGGTCTGGGAGATGACTCCACCATCCGACATCCAGCCATTCTTCCCCACGTCCACATAAAGAAAATCATATGTCGCCGACACCACTGCCAACATCACAATACTATTAAACCCCTTGTAGTTGTAATAGTATGACCCCGAGTTGGGTGGTGGGACTATGTGGACATGTTTTCCATCTATTGCCCCTCCGCAGTTGGGAAAGTCCCACCGCTGGGCAAATTGGGTAGCCACAGTCTGCCATTCCTGTGGCATTGAAGGAAACTGTGGAGTGAAACAAGAAAAAAATGAATTAGGACTTTTTCCCATAACATTGCAAGCAGATTAGACACAAACATTCTTGGCCAACATAAGTATAACATTTATTTGAAGGAGTATTTAAATTAAAAAAATCTAAGGTCCACTTATCAGATTCCTCATCCCCTCTGATGGCCCATTGTAAACATTTTAGGGGGGAGATGTTTTGGACAGGTAACCCTCTCCACTTCATTGAGAGCTGAATGCATAAATAATGTGTGTTTCTTTGGCCAGCCCCTCCTTTACTTACACTATTGGCATCCCACTGGAAAGGTAAGAAGTGTCATAATCCAAAAATATGAATACACGCTGTCCAAATTGAAGCACATTTTTTCATTCTGCAATTACCTATCAAGATAATAGGAGAACAAAACTTTAAACAGTACCATTTAAAAGTATTCAGGCAGGCCCTTTCACTACATGCTTATGTGAATTCATCCATAAATCTGAACACAAAAGAGGTCGGTATAGTGTGTATGGGTTTGGCAAAGTCAGTAGATAAAAGATTGGTATCGGTTGACTTAGCAGTTGGGGGGAGGGAGGGTTCCAAATGATTTTGTGACCCCAAAAAAAAGCCTCTTGCACTCTGCCTGAATTTAAGGACACAAATAACATTTAAACACATTCTAGGGGGTGTTTAGGATAAAGCACTACTATGGAGCTGACAAAATACATTGTTAACTGACTAGGCTAGGTTTGTATGGACCCAGGATAGCATGCTGGAGAGATTAGTGAAGGCAAATATGCATGAAGGACAAAAAAGGAGCATTAAAAAGTTCCAGCATGCATGAGGACAAAGAGGACATTTACAGCATATTGCAATCATGGTAATTAGGGAATGACAAAATAAATACAATATATTAGCAAGCATTAAATACATAGAATGTGATGTTAAAGGATAAATCTTACCTGAATGATGGCAGAACAGGTCTCTGGAATAATGATTCCCAGAGCCTGGGGGGAGATGCCTGTCGAGAACTTGATGTCCTGCAGACTTCTCCCTGTCGCAAAGTACCGCAACGTGGCGACTAGCCTCTGTTCAGGAGTAATGGATTGCTGTATGCAGGTATCCTTCTTGGTAATATAAGGGGACAGCAAAGCCAACAAACGGTGAAAAACGGGGTCCATCATCCGGAGATAATTCCTGAAATCATCAGGATTATTCTCACGGATCTCCCACAACAAAGGCATATGAGAGAATTGGTCATGCTGGAGCAACCAATTCTTTTTTTTTATAATTGTATTTTTATTAGATTTTTTATATTTTAAAGTGAACAAGTACAGCATTGTTGTACAATATAGAATATAAAGTTATTGAAAACATCTTGATATCGACACAGAATAAGTACATATGAACAGAATTCATAATTACAGAGCACAGGGGCGCTCTGCACAATATGTCCAGGAAATAGAAAATAAACAATCCAAAAATAGAGGTGCAGGATCAAAACCATAAGTTAATTACATTAAAAAAAGAGCATAGATTCCATGGAGGATATGTGGTACGGAATAATAAGTTCTAAATAACATATGTGAAAATGGGGCA
Source organism: Aquarana catesbeiana (assembly GCF_042186555.1). Taxonomy (NCBI): domain Eukaryota; kingdom Metazoa; phylum Chordata; class Amphibia; order Anura; family Ranidae; genus Aquarana; species Aquarana catesbeiana. Next base: position 304,084,821 of record NC_133324.1, read on the forward strand.
AATGGAGGGTGGAACTTCATGATCACATGGAAGGCCTATGCCAATAAGAGTTTAAAAAACGGTATTTGGCACAGGGGTCCCAAATTCCGACTTATCCCAGAATTCCCACAGTTTTTCAAATTGGGGGATAGTGTCATGTACTGAGGCCGTTAGATATTCCATCCTCCGGATATCAGCCACTAGTTGTAAAAATTTGGGCCAAGGAGGAGGGGCGTTGGACAGCCAACACAGGGGAATAAGTCATTTGGCAGCCAGTAATATGCTGTTTTGGTTAAGCCAGGAAAAGGAAGGCCCAACAAATAATGTAAGGGGTCGAGTGGGAGGGATTTATCCAACACTTTCTGTATCAGGAGCCTCACCTCACCCCAAAAAGGCTGTATCATTGAACACTGCCAAAATATATGGAATAAGGAAGCCGTGTCAGTCCCACAACACCAACAGCGTGGCAAGACTGAAGGATCATATCTATGAATAACATCAGGGGTTATTAACAGTACCTTTCTAACTGAATTATTTAGCCTAGGGCAAGACTAACCATATACAACCACCCTGGAATAAATAATTTCAACAAAAACTATATTCTGCACTCCAATTAATGAAACATCATTTTGATGTCTTTTGACATAGCACTTCTCTCCTGTAAGCGGAAGATCCGTGTACCCCCATTAGCCCTCCTCATTCTCCCAACCATATTATGTGGGAGTGTGACGAAGGCACTTATTCCCCTGAGAGAGATATTTATTCTCTTTCACGGGTAAATTATGATTACTTGCAAAAAATAATTTATACAATGTATCATCTAATTTCATATGTTTTTTGTTTACTCTTTACTCCAGAATTCACTGGTTTCTTTTCTATCTATTCATCTCTTCAGTCCACACAGGTTGATCTGTGCAGTCAGCTCTGCATAACAAAAAGTAAGTCAAAACTATTTGATCTATTGCCATGGCACCACTGAATATACTTTCCCTGAATGTTCAGGGAATAAATGTCCCTCAAAAAAGGACCAAAGCCTTCCGTACTTTCCATAACAAGAAGGCTCACATAGTATGCCTCCAAGAAACACACTTCACCAAAGATTCCACTCCAAAATATATTTCTCCTTTTTATCAACAAATTTACACGGCTTCTGCCTGTACCAAGCAAAGGGGAACTCTAATTGGATTTCACCGATCCACACCATTCACCTTATCATCAGAAATTAAAGACCCAGAAGGTAGATACCTGATACTCATGGGTTATATAATGGATACAGCAATCACGGTGATTTCCTACTACGCTCCTAACAAACAACCTACACCATTCCTCTCACATATATTACAAGTGATTAATACACACAAAATAGGAACAGTGATAATGTGTGGGGATTCGAACCAGGTCCTCCTCCCATTTCTAGATAAATCACCTTTTACACCATCCAAAATAACCTCTAGATTACCTTTTTCTCAACTTCTTTCCAAATACAATCTGGTAGATTCATGGAGAGAAAGTAACCCAATGAAAAAGAAATTCACTTATTTCTCGCACCCTCATCAAATCTTCACCAGAATAGATCATATTTTTCTAACAATAGGAATGATACCAGAAATTATTGCATCAGATATAATTCCGATTCCGTGGTCTGACCATAATGCAGTATACACTACTATAGCCTCAGCCATACCAAAAGCGTATGACCCAACGTGGTACTTACCGGACATAATGGTCAAACACCCACTACATCAGATGGCCATTAAACAAGCTTTAAAGGAATACATATCAATTAATAATACAACAGACATCTCCCCAATAACACTGTGGGAAGCTCATAAGCCTGTCTTGCGTGGTACAATACAAAGACAAATGGCACTATTTAAACGGGAACGCAAAAATCTAGCAAAAAAACTAGAACTCAATTTTAATGCAGCCTACATATCATTTCAAGATAAGTAGGCTGCAGGGTACAAAATCTCATCTGGAAAAATCTAGATTGGAATACGATCTATTTCTCACTGAGTCAGTTGATAAATCCCTCAAACGCTCCAAACACAATTTCTACATGAATACAAACAAACCAGGTACATATTTGGCTCGGGCATTAAATTCAACTAACAAATCTTTCAAACCAATACGTTTGAAATTATCAAAAAATGTTTACACTTGTAATCCAGTTAAAATAGTCCATAAATTTCACTCACATCTCGCAACTTTATACAAGACAAACAATGAATTTAATCCTACAGAAGCTGAATCCTTCTTCTCAAAAATAACCTTACCTGAGTTATCTCAGAATCAAAAAAGCAGTTTGGATGAGCCTATAACTATAGATGAAGTTGCTAACGCCATAAAAGACCTAAAACTTAACAAAAGACCAGGCCCAGACGGCTATTCGGCTTTATACTATAAAACATTCTCAGAAATACTCTCTCCCATTCTCACTGAAACTTTTAACAAACTTCTAGATGGACATTCTTTTCGGCAAGAAACACTAATGGCAATTGTTTGTATGATCCCAAAACCCCTTTCTGATGATACTTCCTGTGTGAATTATCGGCCTATCTCTCTGTTAAACCTCGATATTAAATTATTAGCAAAAATAATAGCAAAACGCCTCAATAGCATTATAGGAAAATTAATACATAGAGATCAAGTAGGCTTCATGCCAAATAGACAGGCAGGCGATAATATACGCAGGGCAGTGTTATTGGCACATATTGCTAAAAAACGGAAAATCCCTTTATGTTTTCTATCTCTCGATATTAAGAGGGCATTTGACACAGTATCCTGGCAATATATGCAATATTCATTACAAAAATGGGGTTTTGGACCCCACTTTTTAACATGGATCAAAGCATTATATAATAAACCCAAAGCCTATATAAAATATGCTGGATACAAATCTGAAGCCTTTAATATCGAAAGAGGTACCCGACAGGGTTGCCCATTATCTCCCTTATTATTTGCCCTTATACTCGAACCCATGGCCCAGTACATCAGAACAAACCAAACTATAACTGGCATTGAAGTAGGAGGTATTACACACAAATTATGTATATTTGCAGACGATATATTACTTTTTCTATCATCACCACAGGTCTCTGGTCCTAACTTAATACCAGCTCTTGATGGATTTGCAGCCCTATCCGGCCTTATGATTAATCCTAAGAAATGCCTAGTGCTTAATATTTCACTCACAAACATGGAATTGATCCCGGCTAGGGCTGAACTCCCATTCACATGGGCAGAAAAATCAATCCCATATCTTGGAATTCATTTAACAGCATCTCATTCTGACTTATTCTCAACCAATTATCCTCCTGTATTAAGACAGATCACAAATTTAATAAAACAATGGTCGCAACTTCCTTTATCCTGGATAGGGAAGATTAATGCAATCAAAATGACTATTCTACCCAAATTGCTTTATCTATTCAGAGTCCTCCCTATTCCAATTCCTTCCTATTTTTTGAGAATAGTACAAAAAAGAGCAACTTTGTTTATATGGGGCTCTTCTAAACCACGTATACCTATACACACACTACATCTTCCCAAAAATAAAGAAGGCCTGGGATACCCTAATTTTACTAACTACTACAGAGCAGCACATTTGGCCAGTCTGTCCAAATACCATGCAAAACAGGAAATCCCATTATGGGTATTTATAGAGGCTTCAGAAAATGACCCTCTATTAATATCAAATTTATTATGGCTTGATCCTAAAGACCGCTTTAAAATTCATAATCCCATAACTAAACACTTCTTATCTCTCTGGGATAAACTAAAAACCAAATATCAGTTACAATCTCCACACAATCCTCTCCTTTCTTTTATCAGAAATCCGGCCTTTTATCCGGCATGGATCTACCCAAATTCTTTTAAAGCTTGGACAACATCAGGCATTCAGACACTAAATGACTTCATAGCATCTAAATCATTCCTTTCATTCCCATCGCTTAGAGAAAAATATGATCTACCAAACTCTGAGATATTTAGATATCTCCAAATCAAAAATTTCTATACACCATTCCTAAAGGGGGATACACCATTATCCCAATTATCCATTTTTGAATCAATCTGTACAAAAGATCCATTTGCTAAAGGTACAATTTCATCACTTTATAATCAATTATATGGAGTAGCAAATCTTAATAGACCCTCTTACGTTCAGAGGTGGGAGGAGGACCTGGGACGAACTTTAGAAGACACGGACTGGTCTAACATATGGCTCACATCTAAGTCATCTTCACCCAACATCTTAGCACTGGAGACAAATTATAAAGTCCTAACTCGCTGGTACCTTGTACCCGCTAGAGTGGCAAAATATTCACCTAATACCTCAACTCTTTGTTTTCGAGGATGCCCAGAAATAGGCACCTATTTACACATATGGTGGACGTGCCCAGTAATCCAAACCTTCTGGAAGGAAGTCTTCGTGATTGCATCTAAAATATTTAAAAAAATAATACAACCAGATCCATATTTAACTTTACTTAATCTAAAACCGGAATGGTTAACACTCTCTCAATTCAAACTTATGATCCAACTAATAACGGCTGCAAAACAAACAGTGGCCAAGGCATGGAAATCTCCTACATTGGTACTAGCAGAAACAATTCACAGAATGAATAATACAATGTCCCATGCTAAGATGGTAGCCATCGATCAAAATCAAATTCCAAAATTTGAAAAACTTTGGCATCCTTGGATAAAACAACAGTTCCTGTCAAACTTCAATGACTCTGTCCTGTTGCCATGGTAACAGATTAAATGACTTACAGAGACACCCATTCTAAGGCTTCAAAGAGAACTAAAAAGAATAATAAACTGACGAGCGGGACAACCTTGTGGACCATACCTCTACCTTTCAACCCTTTTTCTTCTTTCTCTTTCCTTTTCTCCACCTTATGATTAAAGCTCATTATCAGAATTTATTTGACCTATATACACTCTACTTGTAAACAATATGTATAGTAGGTATAAATCACTTAAATACCTACAAAAGTAACTAAGGAAATGATATATATCTTTAATTTAGGTTTACGTGAACCCAATGTTTAATATTTGAAATTTCATGATATCTACCTATATAAACCCTACTGTAAAACAATGAGCTTACTTTATAGATCCTTGTAAACTTACTTTATGTATCTTTATAACATTGTATACTCAATAAACTTCTTTTGACAAGGAACTTATAGCCCGAAATGGCCCTGAAGGAAGACAACAATTTGTGCAGAGAGGGGAGAGAAATCAATGGATTAGTGATTGTGAGTAAGATGTCATCCGCGAAAAGTGATAATTTATATTCCCTCTGTCACATTACCACCACCCGAATATCCGGATGAGTGCGGATGGACTCGGCCAGGGGCTCCAAACAGAGAATAAAAAGCAATGGTGATAAAGGACAACCCCGCCGAGTACCATTAGTCATGGGGAAGCTTGGCGACAGGAAGGATGACATCTGTACTTGAGCTGTAATTGTTGAATATATAGCCTCTAAAGCCTTCAGATAAGGACCCCTAAAGCCATACGTCTCTAAAACATTAAACATATAAGGCCAGCTTAACCTATCAAAGGCCTTTTGTGCATCTAGACTTAAGATCAATGCCTGTCTGCCAGGCACAAAACCCACCTGACCCTTATGAATCAATTTGGGAATAATCCTAGATAATCTGGATGCAAGAATTTTTGTGAAAATCTTATAATCTGAATTTAGAAGAGCTATCAACCTATAATTATCTGGGATAGAGGGATCCTTACCTGGTTTCGGGGGGAGGGAGATAAATGAATGAGAGAATTGTGAAAGAGAAGACGCACCCAAGGAGGGACTCATAGAGGGTTAGCATGTGTGGGGATAGGATATCAAAAAAAGATTTGTAGTAAAAATAGGGTAAACCATCAGGACCGGGTGATTTGTGTAATGGAAGTTTCTTAACTATGGACGAAAGTTCTTCAGTCGTTATGTCTACATTCAAACTGTCCAAGTCTTCCGAAGACAGCTTTGGGAGTTTTATATTAGAAAATTTTTTTTTAAATTTCTCCCGAGTAAAGTTAAAACCGTGCTCAGGAGTGAGGCAGTTATACAATTTATGGTACAATTTGCCGAAGGTGCTAGACATTGCATGGGGGCAGTAAACTCTAGATCCATCTGTCTGTTAAAGGAAATCAGGAAATGAGTTAAATGGACGCGGGTGTAGTTTATTAACTAGCATTCTATGTGGTTTATTTGAATATTCGTAAAACTTTTGTTTTGTCCATAGTAAAGACCTAGCTGCCCTGCCCAGTTGTATTGATTTGATTTGCTCTCTAAGGGAGGTGACTCTGCGTAGTTTTGATACTGTGGGGCCACTCAACAGCCTTCGCTCCGCAGTAACCAAAGCGGAAGTAAGAGACTGTATAAGACTATTTCTGTCTTTCTTTAGCCTGGAGCTTTCAGCTATGCAGGCGCCACAAATAACAGTTTTATGTGCCTCCCAAAGTGTGGAGAAATCTGAGACAGACCCTATGTTATGCTGAAAGTATTCTTCTAGATTTTTTGCCAGTATAGTACGTGAGACCTCAGATTGTAGCAGATGATCGTTTAGGCGCCAGTAACATGACTTATGCCCTGTACACACGGTCGGATTTTCCGATGGAAAATGTGTGATAGGACCTTGTTGTCGGAAATCCTGACTGTGTGTAGACTCCATCACACATTTTCCATCGGATTTTCCGACACACAAAGTTTGAGAGCAGGATATAAAATTTTCCGACAACAAAATCCGTTGTCGGAAATTCCGATCGTGTGTACACAAATCCGACGGACAAAGTGCCACGCATGCTCAGAATAAATAAAGAGATGAAAGCTATTGGCCACTGCCCCATTTATAGTCCAGACGTACGTGTTTTACCTCACCGTGTTTAGAACGATCGGATTTTCCAACAACTTTGTGTGACCGTGTGTATGCAAGACAAGTTTGAGCCAACATCCGTCGGAAAAAATCCTAGGATTTCGTTGTCAGAATGTCTGAACAAAGTCCGACCGTGTGTACGGGGCATAAGGGTAGGCCTGGGAAAGCATAAGATGTAACATGATGGGAGCATGGTCCGACCATGTAATAGGTGATATATCAACCTCAGCCACATAAGATATGAGTGGGGCTGATATAAAGAAATGGTCAAGATGTGAGTACATTTTGTGGGCCGAGGAATAGAAAGTGAACTGTTTAGAGGAGGGGTGTCTGATCCTCCATGAGGCAAACAGTTGATGGGACCTTATACATTTGCAAAAAGAGTTAGCTTGGGATGTAATCTTTTTAGAGGGCATGGTATTAAAGAGGGTTTGCCTGTCTCTATTGGGGGACATAACCAGATTGAAATCCCCTCCTATGATCATGAAAGGTTGCGATGGGTAATGAGGAGAGTCAAACAATTTATTAAGGAATTCGATTTGGCCTGTATTATGGAGCAACCAATTCTTCGTCCATGAACTCCTCCTCGCCCTATTCATGGACTGGTCTTGGGTCAAAGTAAGAACCCCAACACCAAACCCCTGCACAGCACAAACTCTACGATGACGACATACCCACAACATGGCTTCAAAATGGTCAGCTAGTCAGAACGAACTAACAGAATCATAAAGGCCTGAGAAGAGCAATCTGAAAATCAGAAACGAGCAGACAAGAACGCACTGAAAATCAAAAAATGCAATACATTAAGTTGCAGCTCAGTGAGTAAAATAAGCATTTTTTTTTAACAATACATTTTTATTTGTTTATAGAGCATAACAGTACAACATTTCAATCTAATTAGATAAATATCTGCAAAGGAGTTGGTCACAGTAGTAAGCTTTTACATATAGTCAGAGCTGATATAGCAGAAGGTGGATAAACAGATATTGAAATAACAAATGGTGGATAAGCAGAAATTGAAATAACTCTTGATAACCAGATGCTGCCTACCCCTAATGGGTTCAAGCTGTAGGCAGTGGTTGATCATCAAGCTAATTAAAACCACAAGGAACAAAAAGAGTAGTGATAGGTGATGGACTACACCAAGAACTCAGACTTGATAGAGTAGTTAAAGTGAATGTAAACCCAATGTCATCCTTTCTAAACTACTGCCATAGGGGTTATCTATAAGGATATACAGTACATGCCTGCTGCATGTATCTTTACCTGTCAAATGTCTCCCCTCTGTCTGTTATGAGACCTGAAAAACTGCAGATTCTGTGGGTGGGTCTGTTGTCTGGAGCTCGGTGGGTGGAGTCATGATGTCAGTAGACTCCCCACCCACCTCTACACTCCCCTTGTCAATATGCATTTCTCCTGTGTATTTCTAACACTAAACTTCTGCTGAACTTCTGCTATGATCTCTAGCTTCCAGTGAAAAGACAGGAAAGTAACCACATGACTTCAGCATGCCAAATCATGCTGAGGTGTGGAACATCCAATCCTTGCAGAGCTGCTGAAGAAAGGAGTGGGGGTGGGAACTAAAAAATAATGCCTGTGTCTTAGGCTAGTGCATGAGATGTAAATCACCTGTCACTCACAGCAAGGGGGAGGATTTGACAAAGTTTTTCTCAGTTTGTCAAGATTTTTCTCACTGAACAATAAAAGAGGATTGCTCAGAAATGGATTAACTCTGTGTGGCAAGACTGGGCTCAAATGATAGGAAGTCTTATACTCTACATTATGATATAAAAATAAAAAAATGGGTTTACATTCACTTTAAAGGTTGTATTCTTTTAAGCATTTAGAGGTTCTAGAATGAGATAACCAGGCTTGCCATTTTTTTAAAGGTGAAAATGGAATAGTTCTTATGAGCTAGCAGCAGCTCATATTGAGCTTGGTTGTTTACTCTAGCTATAAAATTCAATAGGTTAGGTGCATTATTGGATTTGGTTATGTTGAGCCTTGCTGGTAACTATAATTGTTCATAGCTACTCTCACGAGTATCTTATCGAAGCTTACTCCTGCTTTGGCCATACTGGGAATAAATCTTGATAAATTTCCCTCCATGTATTAATAGAGGGAAATTTATCAAGATGTATTCCCAGTATGACCAAAGCAGGAGTAAGCTTCAATAGGATACTCGTGAGAGTAGCTATGAAGGAGGATACAGATTTCCAGAAACTGTGTACATTTTTGCAGCTCCATAGAGTATGATAAAGGTTACCAATTTGTTTGTTACATCTCCAGCATATACAGTAGGTGATGTGGAAGGGTATATTTTTGATAGTTTGTATGGGGTCAAATACCATCTGTGTATTATTTTGTGAGCATTATCCCAGCGCTCAATACATGAGGAGGTTTTACTGGGTATCATTACAGCTTTCTGCCATTGTTCCCAAGAAAACTCTTGCTTGAAATCTTTCTCCAATTTAATCATATTCAGATTCTTTTCCTTTTTATTTTATTGTTTTTAGTAAGATACAGCCGGGGGTGATTTCTATGGTATTATAGGGATCAAACTCTTTTAATCGTATGTGCTTGACAATTTTAATCAAAACAATGTTCCTATATTGTATAGGTAACTTTTTATAAAGAAAATTACCCTGTTGGATCCAGTTTGCCACTGATAAGTGAACTCTGCAATAGTCTATAATTTTTGTTGGAATTGATACCCATTTTTCTTAACTTTGGTTTTAGAGTGTATTTCCATGCTATTATGCCCCGTACACACGGTCGGATTTTCTGATGAAAAATGTGTGATAGGACCTTGTTGTCGGAAATTCCGACCGTGTGTAGGCTCCATCACACATTTTCCATTGGAATTTCCGACACACAAAGTTTGAGAGCTTGCTATAAAATTTTCCGACAACAAAATCCGTTGTCAGAAATTCCGATCGTGTGTACACAAATCCGACGGACAAAGTGCCATGCATGCTCAGAATAAATTAGGAGACGAAAGCTATTGGCTACTGCCCTGTTTATAGTCCCGACGTACGTGTTTTACGTGACCAAGTTCAGAATGATCGCATTTTCCGACAACTTTGTGTGACCGTGTGTATGCCAGACAAGTTTGAACCAACATCCGTCGGAAAAAATCCATGGATTTTGTTGTCGGAATGTCCGATCAATGTCCGACCGTGTGTACAGGGCATTAGTGTGGGTCTGATGCTAAGTAAGTTCGGCGTGTTACTTTTTGGAAGAACAAAGCTAGCCATAGATAAGGCATGTAAGTCATAGCATGAAGTGACCTCTTTCTCGATGTTAAGCCAAAGTTTATCCTCAGAGGGGGAAACCAAAACTTCATCTGGTCCAATAAAGATGCATAATAATAATTTTTAATGTCTGGTAGACCCATGCCACCTTTGGGTTTGGTGGTAGTTAGTATTGAAAATGCCACCCTACCTTCTTTCCCATTCTAAATAAAATTTTCAAATTTATCTGTGTAAAAAATTTGGCAGGGATCAGGATAGGAAGAGATCTTTGGGAGAGTTTGCATCTTAAATTCAGCAATTTTATCGACCCAGGATAGTTGGGTTTTCTGTATATTTTGTAGGTCTTTGTTAACTTGGACTAGAAGATTGGGAAAATTAGCTTCATACAGTTTCGCCAGTGGGTAAGTAAGTTTAATGCCTAGGTATGATACTGAATTTTCATCCCAATTGTAGTCATATTTCATACGCAGATTGTTTGCAAGTGCCTTAGGAAGATTTATCTGTAGAGCATAACATTTGTTTTGGTTGATTTTGTAGAATGAAACATTTCAATAGCTTTCTAATAGTTTTTGAATTGAAGGTACTGAAGGTACTGAAGATGAGGGATTGGTTAGTTCAAGTATAATGTCATCTGCAAATAACCCTATTTTATGTTCGTATTGTCCTATTTTTATACCTTTGATATCTGAGTTTCTGTGTATATATTCTGCTAGTGGTTCTATCGCTAGTGAAAAAATTAAAGGGGGCAGGGGGCATCCTTGTCTGGTTCCATCAGTTACCGTATTTATTGGCGTATAACACGCAGCGGCATATAACACGCACATTAACTTTAATGCCCCCTACACACGATCGGACTTTCCAACAATAAAACTGTGGATTTTTGTGAAGGATGTTGGCTCCAACTTGTCTTGCATACACACGGTCACACATATGTTGGCCAACAATTACGTACGTAGTGACGTACAAGACGTACGTGATATCTCCATTACGAACGCTAGTTTTACAAGACCAAGACCGCTTCTGGCTCATACTTGATTCCAAGCATGTGTGAACTTTTATGCAATGGACTTGAGTACACACGATCGTAAAGTCTGACAACAAAGTTTTGTAAATTTAAAAATAAGGGTCAGTTCTCTGCAGCCTCACCAGTGCCCATCAATGCAGCCTGATCTATGCCCATCTGCAGCCTCTTATATGCCCATTATTGCAGTCTGTTTAGTGCACATCTGCAGCCTCTAACATGCCCATCTGCAGCCTCTAATGTGCCCATTATTGCAACCTAAAGAAAAAGGAAGAAACACCCGCGCAATGGGATACATGCAATGGAATTTGGAAAATATTTGTTGGAACTGCTGCCACTACCAATTACTTCCACTAGATGGAATGTAATGATGAGAAAAAGAAAAAGAAATAGATATGGCACCGTTCCAGGCCTGATGGGTACAGGTGTATACTGCTCCACTTGGTGGGAGGAAGATATTAGGTGGGGAGAAAATATATGTAATGCCTATTAAATGAGTGTCCTCAAATACTGCACACTGTAACTGTGCGTATGAATGTGAAGCTGTGTGTGAACTCCTAAATGTGCGTGAAGTCAAGCTGAATACCTGACTTAATAAAGTGCAGTGTGTAAAAACTAACTTAATCCATAAATAAAATATATAAATTAAAGTGCAATATTCCTAATCATTATACGCATATAGCCATATAAACAATACCACAGTAAATTCAATGGTGTCAATTGAAAGTGCTGATGTGAATAAACAGGTGAACTTTTAATTAATATATGCAATTGAGTTATAAGGTGCCGGTGAAGAAATCCGCCTGGATTCTGGTGGATGTTCCAATGAGTAAACACTCAGTGCGTGCCTTAATCCGTGCTCTTATAGTGACTGCACTCACCAGATCCTTCACCCCCCCCAGATCCTTCACACGTTTTTGCACCAATAAACAAATTTTTATACAGTATCACGCTATGTGGGCTCCCTCTTTCTCTTTCATAATGGAATCCCCTCATAGTCCACATTAAAGACAGAGTTATCCTGCATTGCTACACAGTGGCATATACTGTGGATGTGTGGGACCCCAAGAGGGGGTGAAGGATCTGAGGACACTCATTTAATAGGCACCCATTATTGCAACCTGTTTAGTGCCCATCTGCAGCCTCTAACATTCCTATCTGCAGCCTCTAATGTGCCCATTATTGCAGCCTCTAACTTGCCCATCTGCAGCCTCTAACATGCCCATCTGCAGCCTCGAATGTGCCCATTACAGCCTCTAACATGCCCATCTGCAGCCTCTAACATGCCCATCTGCAGCCTCTAGCATGCCCATGATTGCAGTCTTTTTAGTATACATCACTTTTAGACTCACCTTTGCAGATGATTGCAGCCGCGCCAGTGCTGGATGACACAGATCCGCGATCTCCTGTGTATCCGGCGCTCAGTCACTCACAGTCCCGCCCGGCTCATATGATGGACAGAGCAGTGGTCCAATGCTGGGCCAGGGGGGGCGGGACTGTGTGTGACAGTGCCAGATACACAGGAGATTGCGGCTCTGTGTCCCCTCCTTCCACTCCGAGTAACAAGGATCGGCATATAACACACACACACAATTTCCTCCTGGTTTTCAGGAAGAAAAGTGCGTGTTATACGCCAATAAATACGGTAAGTTGAAGCTCCTGGAGATTATACCTGATATGAATACTTTTGCTGAGGGTTGCGTATAGAGTGCCATTATGGCTGAGTGGATAATGCCCTTGAAGCCAAATTTTGTTAATGCTTTGGAGATGTATTTGAAGGGTGGGAATTTTTTGTCGCAATGACCACAGAATAGATAAGGTCTGGTAAGAACTGGTTATGAACCTATGTCTTCAGAAAAATTCAGTCGCCGGCATTACTAGTTTAAATTATGTCTGAAATGTTATGTCTCATGTGATGACCTTTGTCCTTCCTCCCCCCCTCTCTGTAAGTTGAGCAACTTTCTTTGTATTTTTTGTATAAAAGCTACAGCCCATACTGCCATTAAGCAAGAATTCTTTGAAACCATTCTGTGTTGTGTGTGCATTGAATGGTTCCAGAGCTCTGAAACAGAATTCCCACTGATTGTCCAGTAACTGAGCAGAATTGACCCTTATGGTATTTTCAGTGCATTCTGTCAAATGCTTGCTTGCATTCAATGCTAGAAGGAGGGAGGGTGTTAGATTATTATCTAAATGGTTCATTAGGTTCACCATCTGCCTGGTGCTATCAGGGGCTTGTCTCCCTTTGACAAATCCTACTTGGTCAGGGCCTACAAGGGAGGGGGTAATAGTTATTAATTGATTAGCTAAAATTTTTGCATACATTTTAAGGTCAGAATTTAGAAGTGATATGGGCCTATAGTTCAAAGGGGATGAGGGATCTTTATCTGATTTTGGTATTGTAATAATTATCGCTTCCAGTAGCTCCCTGGTGCATTTACCTTCTTTTGCTACTTGGTCAAACATATCCGTCAGGTAGGGACTTAGGGAACGCTTTATAATATTCTCCTGAGAGACCATCAATACCAGGGGATTTATTCTTCGGTAATGCTTTGATGACTTTTAGGGTTTTCTCCAGTGATATTAGTGAACTGAGTTGTTCTTAGGTATTAGAGGCCATTTCTGGTAGTTTTACATTGTTTAAAAATTCTGATATATAGTTAGAGGAAGGTTGGGGGGGATTTTTATCATTTTTAAGATTATACAGAGATTCATAGTAATCTGAGAAGGCATCAGCAATTTCTTGAGGATTGAAAGTTATCTTCCCAGTAGAATGGTGTGTTAATTTATGAATTTTATTTTTATTCTGAGTTGACGTATTTGGGAGGCAAGGAGTTTACTAGCCCTATTACCCTGAGAATAGTAGTTTAATTTTAGTTTTTTAAGATATTTGTCATGATCTGCAATTAATACAGAGCATAACACAGATCTTATGTTGTTGAGTTAGGTTTGTGTCGTAAGGATTTATTTTATATGTTTCTTCTAGTTTAGTTATGTCTTTTAGTAGGTATATAGAAAGATACTTTTGTGCTACTTTATAAACTGTGTAAATTGAACTAAGGATATTTTAGAAAAAGAGGTGGCTGCTTAACACCAACTGTAGTAAGCAGAAAAAATTGTGAAAAAAAAAAGTTAAGCGCTATCTCAGAAATTAAGTACTATATTGCCACAATACATAAATCAAGTGAATTACAGTGACAACAGTGACCCCTAGTGGAGTCTAATTAATAAAACAATCATAGCTCTTTAAAGCGGAGTTCCACCCAAAAGTGTAATTTTCCACTCATTTGTCTCCTCCCCCCCCTCTGGTGCCACAATTGCCACCTTTCGGGGGGGAGGGGGACAGGATATCACCGTGGGGCTCCCTCCTCCTCACCGGGCCAGAGGAGCGGGGCCTCGGACATGTGCAGTAGGACTCCCGGTGTGAAGCCGTAAGACTACATTGCCAGGTACCCTTACCCGCAATGCCGGCGGCAGCACCAGACGGCTGAAGGAAGCTGCGGTGCCAACATCGCTGGACTCTAGGACAGGTAAGTGTCCTATTGTTAAAAGCCAGCAGCTGCAGTATGTGTAGCTATTGGCTTTTCATTTTTTTTTTGGGGCGGAACACCTCTTTCTAAAAAACATATAACAGTCCATCTGTGATGTGCTATCTTCTTATATAAACGTGCAAACCACAGGAGCTCCTTGATGAGGATTTATACTAGTATGCCAATATATCCTATTAATACATCAATTAACTTTATTTAAATATAGTTATGGTCCACTATGTGAGACCCGTTCTATCCAGTTAACATTACACACAATCTTGTTTAGTTTTGGTATTTATCTTATGTTATTAGCTGTTTCTTGCCCAGCATTAGTTCTATTAAATACTTGCCGTTGTAGACTGTCTAAATTTAGATTTAGGTTACCATTCACATAATGACTGTGATTGGCTACTAAAAAATATCTGCCTTAGCAATACATAGAAGGGCCTAGATGCCCGTGTATAATTATTGCTGGTTACTCCCAGTCAAATCACCAACAAAATGGCCACGACGGACCATGAGAGTATGGCCACCGTGATTAGCCATTTGATTGGTGCAGGATACCTATATATACTAGCGCTATGACAACAGGCCTATACACCTTAATAAAGTCACATGGTTGGTGCCGAAACATGTCGGGCTGAGCTTGTAACGTCACCACTCTTTTCAAGGAGGTTAACAATCAACCATGAGAGAAGCAGGGCCGAGGACTTGCAGATGATTTTCGGACCCCAGGGACGGATCTGTATACATTGTATATACCAGGGCTAGTTGCATTCGCAAAAGTGTGTGAAAGATTGTTTGTTTTATCAATAAATTGTGGTTACAGAACTATACTATGTTAGTTCCTTCTTTACCCTTATGTTGCCATGAGAGACTTCGTTTGAAGAAGCAGGGGTCCATTGATGGGAGCATAAAGAATACCGGATATATATCCTTAAGGGGAAGGTGCCACTAGGCCTATTTGGGGCCATCCTGGGAGGCGAGCGCTTAGTGTGACTGGTGGAGGGTCCACTTGGTGTTTTTTTCACAAACTGCCAATTATTTACAGTTGGATATCCTGTGGATTGCACATTTATATAAGAAGATTGCACATCACAGATGGACTGTTATATGTTTTATTAAGGAGCTGTGATTGTTTTATTATTTAGACTCCACTAGGGGTTGTCACTATAATTAACTTCATTGTTTGATTTGCTCCAAAAATGGTGGCAAAAAGAGCTAGAAAATTAGGCGATTGCATATCTCCCAACAGTCCCGGATTGAGCGGGACTTTCCCGCATTTTAACCTTTGTCCCGCAGGCCCAGAGTACAGGGCCTTTGTCCCACATTCCCACATTACTCCATTATATGGTAACACTGTAACAGAAGAGCAGGACCTGCAGCAGCGTATAGTACATCTAGCACAGCCAGTGATTGGTGGGAAAGCCAGCTGGGGTACCGCCGACTTCAGTAAGACAAAGTGTAGCTGTCAGATTCTGCCTCTGATGTTGGGGATGGGCGGGCCCTATCAGGTGTCCCGCCCCCTTCGTCAGGCACACTGTGCTCAAACGGCCTCTTGACACTCCACACACACAGAGCGCCACCCTGCCCCTCCCACCACAGGGAACCCTGCTCCTCCTCCCTTCTCTGATCATCACAGAGCGGCACCCTGCCCCTCCCTGACCCCACCCACCACAGAGGGGAACCCTGCTCCTCCTCCTTTCTCCGATACTCACAGAGCGGCACCCTGTCCCTCCCTGACCCCACCTACCACAGAGTGGCACCCTGCACGTCCTTTTAACTCCGCCCACCACAGTGCGCCACCCTGCACATCCTTTTAACTCTGCCCACCACAGAGGGCCACCCTGCCCCTCCCTGACCCCACCCACCACAGAGGGAAACCCTGCTCCATCTCCCTTCTCTGAATACAACAGAATGGCACCCTGCCCCTCCTCCTGACTCCGTCCACCAGAGAGCAGTGGTCACCTGGTGACACTAGGGTACTGTGAGGTCAGTGCTGCTTGATGGGCTGAAGAGGATGGACATCAGGGCCCCCAGGAGGGCCAAGAGTTTGGTGACGGTCCGGAGGCCCCCGCAGTGCGGAGGCAGATCCTCATCCTGCAGTCTCTGAACCCCGGGTGCTGGTGGCGGTGCAGTATGCTGTGAGGGGGCCCATCATCACCAAGGTCGGGGAGATCGAGAGGGGGCTGCAGAGGGTGAGTGGCTACAACTGCCAGCATGACCATGACAGGAGGACTAAAACTGCCAGCATGACCATAATGTCAGGGGGACTATAACTGCCAGCATGACCATAATGTCAGGGGGACTATAGCTGCCAGCATGACCATAATGTCAGGGGGACGATAACTGCCAGCATGACCATAATGTCAGGGGGACTATAACTGCCAGCATGACCATAATGTCAGGGGGACGATAACTGCCAGCATGACCATAATGTCAGGGGGACTATAGCTGCCAGCATGACCATAATGTCAGGGGGACTATAGCTGCCAGCATGACCATAATGTCAGGGGGAGTATAACTGCCAGCATGACCATAATGTCAGGGGGAGTATAACTGCCAGCATGACCATAATGTCAGGGGGACTATAACTGCCAGCATGACCATAATGTCAGGGGGAGTATAACTGCCAGCATGACCATAATGTCAGGGGGACTATAACTGCCAGCATGACCATAATGTCAGGGGGACTATAGCTGCCAGCATGACCATAATGTCAGGGGGAGTATAACAGTAAGCATGACCATAATGTCAGGGGGAGTATAACTGCCAGCATGACCATAATGTCAGGGGGAGTATAACTGCCAGCATGACCATAATGTCAGGGGGACTATAACTGCCAGCATGACCATAATGTCAGGGGGAGTATAACTGCCAGCATGACCATAATGTCAGGGGGACTATAACTGCCAGCATGACCATAATGTCAGGGGGAGTATATCTGCCAGCATGACCAAAATGTCAGGGGGACTATAACTGCCAGCGTAGCCTGAGTTACAGGGAAATTAGAAGTTCCTGTATGCATAGGATAACACGCACTGTATGTACGCAACGCACTCCTGAACCTTACACTCTGTACGTAATGCACTCCTGAACCTTACACTCTGTACGTAACGCACTTCCTAACCTCACACTCTGTACGTAATGCACTCCTGAATCCTTCCACACTTTGTGTAATACACTCTTCCACAGTGTGTGCAAAACCATTTGTAATGGAAACTTTTTATTCTTTTTTTTTTTTAAACGATTGTGCTGGGGTTTGTGTTTGTGAGACTCTTGCTTGTGGCACAGCAATCAAAATAGGAAGCCAGGGTTTCGTTTAACCACACCCCATAAGCCCCTCCCACTCTAGTCATTTGGCCACACCCATTTTTTCTGCTGCGTGCGTAGTGACACTTCCTCTCTCAAGTGTCCCTCATTTTGAAGTTCAAAAGTTGGGAGGTATGCGATTGTTTGGTTCAATCCGAACATATTAAAAGTATGGACATTTCCTGGTTATCCCAGTTCCCTAGAAGTAAGGGGATGTTCCCCTGTGGACATTGTCAAGTATGTCCATATGTACACAGGACAGCTACTTTTAATGACTCTCAAAATAAAAACAGCTTTGAGATTAAAAGTCTCATTAACTGTGCAACAACTAGAGTCACATACATGTTAACCCGTCCATGTAAAAAGATATATCGGTAAGACCAAACGTCAATTCAGCATCCGTCTAGGAGAACACATGAGGGAAATCCTGGAAAAGAACCCAGACAAACCAGTGGCCAGACATTTTGCCCAGTTCCATCGCGGAAAACTGTCTGGCATGCAGGTCAAAGGCATATATGCCTTAAACCTTTCCCCTAGAAGAGGGGACTTCGACCAGGTTTTACAGCAAAAGGAAAAAAGATAGATTTTCCACCTGGGCTCTCTTATTCTGCTAGGCCTCAACACGGAACTGAATTTACAGCCTTTTTTTGCAAGTTAGATCAAAGTTATCCCCTAGTGGGGCTATCTGAAGTTTTGCAGTGCTTCTGTTCTCCTTCCTTCTCTCTTTCACCATATTCTATTCTATTTTGTTTTATTTTATTCTCTATTTTTTATTTTATTTTCTTCCTTCTGCTTGCCTTCTCTTTTGATTGAACATTGAGTAGTGCACTTTGCCCATATCTCTAACCTGTGTTTTTCAGTATATGTATATGGTGATCATATAAATGTATATGCATAGCTGATATACGCAGTTGCGGGCCAGCTATTCCCCTGGTCTATATAAGCGCTCTAACCTGTGTTTTTCAGTATATGTATATGGTGATCGCATAAATGTATATGCATAGCTGATATACGCAGTTGCGGGCCAGCTATTCCCCCGATCTACATAATGCAAGCAAAGTTTTCCCCAAAGAGGGTGGGACTTTAGAGGCATAGATTGTAGACAAAAAACTGATAAAAAGTATATATTTTATTTAGACAATAATCGTAAAAAAGGGGGTAGGTGTACAAAAAATGAATATATAGGTTATTTTGTATCACATATCACATGTACAAAAATATTTTCATTAAAAACAATGTTACTAAATATGCATAAAGCTTTGGAAGTGTGTGATGTCTTCAGAAGACTCAATAAGACAAGACACACCCAAAGTATGGTATCATGAAAGCATACGATAAATCCTACGCGTTACGGATTGTTTCACACTCCTTCTTCGGGGATAATCCAATATGCATAATTTGTGCATGTAACCATCTAAAATGTAGAGAAACATATGTTATCAATAACATAGCTAGGTCAGTGCTTATATTCATCAGAGGTAGCAGAAATTACAAAAAATACGTCAGTAAAGCTGCTGTCCTCACGTGTCCAAAGAGCAACCAGGGTCTGGACAATAGAGCTTAAATAGATAGAAAGGAGAGATATATACAGATTGCCATCTGATGAGAATTCCCATGCCATTTTGATCAGGCTACTGGGCACGGCCAACTCCTGGCAGCCACTTACCCCCACCTCCTCCTGGCTGAGACTTTCCACAGCCTCCTCCTGGCTGAGACTCTGCATGGCCTCCTCCTGGCTGAGACTTTCCTGTGTATGAAAATGGGACATAGTTTTAGTTTTTTGGTCATCAATCACACACAATTTTGATCTCATGACTGCTGCAAATTGAATGTTAACAAATAGAAAAGACTATCCTTCTGACCCCAGCATTTTTCATTCTTGTCCCAATCATTTTTGGCTACTATTGTCTATTGATATGTAAACCACTTTGTTGAATCAGAAATTAGTGATCAATAATAACATCTACTTAACATCATTAATTTTTGGTTAAGAAATATGTTGAACAATGCTATACCTGGCTCAAGCTGGTCTCCTCCAGGTCGGACTTCAGAAGCCTCATCTGAGGTGGAAGAAAGAGTGGAAGGAAGGGCTGAGGGTGATGGCCTGATTTCAGTCTGGTCTGACCAAAACCGCAGTCTGTCATAGTACCAGAGCCTGGGGACATAAATGTCATCTGCTGCTGCTCCAGATCTCATGGAATTCTGGACCTTTTTGCGCTCCCTATTATATGTGCTCCTCAAGCCACCAATTTTGCACTTCTAATAGAGGATGGTTGCCGTGGGAATCCCTAGCTTCACCAATTCCAGCAATTGATCCAGTGCTGCCTTCCTCTTTATTTTATTATTATAAAAAGGGTGTTTCACCTGTCACAAACAGGGCATCTCCCTGTATTTATCAATGAAGCTAGGGAGGAAGTTGTGATCGTTGAATCTATCCATTTTATCTGCAAGACACAACACAAGACAAACCCTAATGTCAGGCTAAACTCTTCTAATCTTGTCATAATATAGGCCTCAATCTATAAGCAGTATAGGCCACTGATGCCCCAAGTTAAAATTGTACCTTCGTTAGCATGATCGGCGTTTATGCTACTCTATACTCCGCTCACAGATTGTACGCATGACGCACGCATGTTACGCTTTATTTACACTGCGCATGCGTGAAACACTGCCCGCCCCTGACCGTCTTTCTAGTATATTCCCCGCCCCTTCTCTTTCTGCGCAGTGGGAGAGCACATGGCGGAGAAAGTGCAAGTGCATGCAGACAGCACCAACTAGGAGGACCACGAAAGCCCAGAGCCACAAACGCCCGGATCCAGGAGGAGATTTAAGGCCTCAAATATGTCCTTTGTAGAAATGGTGGAGATGGTGGACATCCTGAAGAGGGCCGACTATGATGGGAAGCATGACCCATACCCAAACCCAAATGTGAGCAAGGCCAAAATCATGTCTACAGCCCTGAAAAGTCTGCAGAAGAATTTTGGGGTACGGCGATCCAAAGATCAACTGAGGAAACGATGATCAGACCTCAAATTGAGGGAACAGGATCAGTACAGAAGAATCAAGAGAGTACTGCAAAAAAATAAGTATTTTGTCATGTGTTCCTATTATTATAATTACTTTTGTTCTGGTACTAAAAGAAGTTTGTTGTCTAGATGGGTGTGTAACTAGAATGAAATGCAAACTTGATTCAGTGTGTTGGTGTTTACAGTGACAATGGGAGTTATTTACTGAAGGCAAATCCACTTTGCACTACAAGTGCACGTTCAGTGCAGTTTCAGTGCAGTTTCAAGTGCACTTGCAGTGCACTTGTAGTGCAGAGTGGATTTGCCTTTAGTAAATAAACCCCACAGTGCTCTAAAATTTCCCCCAATCAGGCCATTTTCGGGACTCAAAACAATTAATTCATGGTGCTGAATAGGATGTGTTTTTTTTATCATTAATACATTACATACATTAACAACAAAAACAAGGTGTGTGTGTGTAACAGACCCACAACATAATAGTTAGCTGAAGAAGAGATTGTCACCTCATGTATCAAATAAATTACGTTTGCACTATTGAAGAAAATGGGCAAAAAGAAAAGCCCATTGGAGAACCTAGGATACAGCTAAAAGAAACACAAGTAGTAAATCAAACATAATATTATTTCAGTTTAAAATAAAAATTTATTTTAAAAATTTTTCTCAAACATTTGCTGGCATATCAATGGCTCCCCTACCCGCAAAGTAATCCAGATATTTTTGACGGACTTCGCGGGCGCTTCAGGGGGGAAAGCCAGGACGGCCAGCTTCAAACGCCGTCAGAGTTGACTGATCTGACAATCTGGCCTCAGGCCCAACTGAGGCCACATAGTTTGAAGCATTTCTCCTTAGAAAGTTGTGCATAATGCATCATGCAAGTACTATATGGTTTAGTTTATATTCCACCATGTAAATTAGCGTCAGGAATAGGCGGAACCGGCTTACCATTATTAGGCCATAAAGCATTCTCCACCGCTCTTCTGGTTCTGGCCAGCTTAGTTGTTATAAACCCTCTGTTCCGGGGTGAGCATCCTTATAGAGAATGGCCACACCAGGTGTTCACCAAGCCCAAATGCGTCATCAGCGACAAACGCCACGTTGTTTTCTGCAGGTGACAATCCCAAGCCACCACTCTGGAGCCATCTGTAGAACTCTGGGCAATGACTCCACCCGACATCCGGCCATTCTTCCCAACATTCACATATAAAAACTTGTATGTCGCCGACACCACCGCCAACATCACTGTCAGGTCCCACACTTACCAGACAGATGAGTCTGCTTGGGCAGAGGGTAGGCTCCCTTACGTATCCGATTCGGGGCCCCTGGTAGAGTAAACAGGAGGCCCACGAGTGCGGAATGGTATGAGGGCCTGAAGCTAGGGTCCTGGAGCAAGATGGTCTGGCAAGCAACCGGTAGAGCTTCAGGGCTGGATGGAGCAGATGCTGAGCAGGAGCTAATCAGGCTGGTCACACACAGGCAGAGGTCGGCAACGGGCTGGCAGCAACGGTACAAGGGAGAAGGCAGAAACAAGGTCAGACAAGCCGGGGTCGGGTTCAGGCAGCAATCAAGGGAGGTCCAAAGGCAAGCCGGGTCACAACGGGTAAACACTACGGAGATACAGGAACACAAGATGATCACGGAACAAGACACGGAGCTGTTTGATCAGGCAGCACCGAACAGGGACAGAGGCAGACTTAAATAAGATGATTGGTGCCAAAACGCCGCGCACGTGCGTATGCCGATTCGCCAAAGCGCCGCGCGCCCCCGCACACGCCCGAGCGCGTCCCAGATGCCGGCGTGCACGCCAACGCCACCGGGCACGCCTGCGGTAACGCCTATAGGCGAACGCGTGTACGCACATCCGCCTGGACGCCACCCTGCACGCCATGGCCGGTCAGACCAGACATGCCAGCGCCCCCCGGAACACACGCCCCAGCACGCACGGAGACACGGGCACCAACGCGCCCCGGCGCGCACCGGCGCCCAACCAGGTAACCTCTCTGACAATCACTATACTATTAAACCCCTTGTAATTATAATAGTATGACCCCGAGTTGGGGGGTTGGCACAATGTGGACGTATTCCCCATCAATTGCCCCTCCGCAGTTGGGAAAGTCCCACCGCTGGGCAAAGTGGGATGCCACAGTCTGCCATTCCTGTGCCATTGAAGGAAACTGTGGAGTCAAACAAGAAAAAAAAATTAGTACTTTTGCACATAACATTGCAAACAGATTAGCCACATTCTTGGCCTTCATCAGTATAACATTTATTTTAAGGAGTATTTAAAGACAAAAATATAAGGTCCACTTATCAGATTCCTCACCCCCTCTTATGGCCCATTGTAAAAATTTTAGGGGGGGTATGTTTTGGACAGGTAACCCTCTCCACTTCATTGAGAGCTGAATGCATAAATAACGTGTGTTACTTTGGCTAGCCCCTCCTTACTTACACTATTGGCAGCCAACTGGACAGGTAAGAAGTGTCATAATCTAAAAATATAAATACACACTGTACAAATTGAAGCACAATTTTACATTCTGCAATTACCTATCAAGATAAGAAAAACAAATTTTGAAACAGTACCACTTGAAAGTATTCAGGCAGGCCCTTGCACTACATGCTTTGGTGAAAATGACCACAAAAGAGGTAGATATAGTGTGTATGGGTTTGGCAAAGTCAGCAGATAGAGGATTGGTATTGGTTGACTTAGCGGTTGGGGGAGGGAGGGTTCCAAATAAGTTTGGGACCCCAAAAAAAAGCCTCTGGCACTCTGCTTTAATTTAAGGACACAAATAACATTTGTACACATTTTAGGGGGTGTTTAGGGTAAAGTAGTACAATGGAGCTTACAAAATACATTGTTAAGTGACTAGGCTAGGTGTGTATGGGCCCAGGATAGCATGCTGGGGAGGTTAGTGAAGGCAAATATGCATGAAGGACAAAAAAGGAACTTTAAAAACTTCCAGCATGCATGAGGACAAAGAGGACATTCACATCATATTACAATCATGGTAATTATGAAATGATGAAAGAAATACAACACATTAGCAATCATTAAATACATAGAATGTGATGTTAAAGGAGAAAACTTATCCTAATATAGTCCTTCTGCAGGACCTGTATGATGGCAGAACAGGTCTCTGGAGTAATGATTCCCAGAGCCTGGGAAGAGATCCCTGTCGAGAACTTGCTGTCCTGCAGACTTCTCCCCGTCACCAAGTACCACAACATGGCGACTAGCCTCTGTTCAGGAGTGATGGCTTGCCACATGTAGGTGTCCTGATTGGTAATATAGGGGGACAGCAATACCAACAAGTGTTGAAAAACGGGGTCTGTCATCCAGAGGATTATTCTCACGGATCTCCCACAACATAGGCATGTGGGAGAATTGGTCACGCTGGAGCAACCAATTCTCTGTCCATGAACTCCTCCCCGCCCTGTTCATGGACTGAGCTTGGGTCAAAGTAAGAACCCCAACATCAAGCCCCCACATAGCATGAACTCAACAATGAGTACGTACACGCAATATGGCTAGAAAACAGTCGGCTGGTCAGAACGAACTAACAGAACGCACTGAAAATGAGAAAGGCCTGAGAAGAGCGACCTGAAAATCAGAAGCGAGCGGACAAGAAAGCACTGAAAAAACAGAAGCAAACTATAGAAGAACGCACTGAAAAACAGATACAGACCGACTACATGCACTGAAAAACAGATACAAACCCACAAACACAAACTGAAGAGCAGTAACGAACTGGAAAGCACGAGACTTAAAAGCGCGAATTGTCTCTCACCAAACTTCTACTAACATGAGATAAACACAAGATTAGCAGAAGGAGCCCAAAGGGTGGCGCACTGGCTATTGAACTTCCCTTTTCTAGTGCCGTTGTACGTATTGTACATCAGCACGTTCTTGGCGATCGGAATTTCCGACAACATTTATTCGACCATGTGTATACAAGACAAGTTTGAGCCACCATCCGTCGGAAATAAATCCAGGATTTTGTTGTCGGAATGTCCGATCCTGTGTGCACGGCATAAGTGTTAATTGTACATGGGTGGTTGCTGTAAAACAATTATTTGATTTTGCCCTAACTGTATCTCTGGATATTTTTGACAATGTGGAGTATTGGCAGCCTAAAGGAAAATATAGGCACTGATGTTTTAAGGAAGTTCACTCAAGGAACCCAGCGGAAGAAAACAAATGGGAAATAATGAAACACATACAACAGAGCTGTACGTTGCATCAATGAAAAATTGTATCTTCTTGAAACAAAAATAACAAAAAAACAAACAATGAAGTGAATTATAACTAAATAAAAATACATATTATAAAAAAAATTTGAGAAGCTTTATTAGCCAAAATTTTCAGAGGGGGAGAAAAAGAAGATTTTTATTTTTTCAGACACAATATTGTACAGATTGTATACACCCATGTAAGAAGCTTTAGTAGGCTGCATTTCAAGAGGAGAAAACCAGGTATGTTTTATCATAAAATAAAATTTAGAGTTTATTAATCCGAAGACAATAGCCAAAAATATTGTACAAATCCAAAGCACACTATGTAATCCACTTTGCTATGCTGCAGTTTGAAGTGGAACTAAACCTACTGATTTAACTGATTTAAAACAGTTTGAGCTCTCAACCGAACTTTCAAGCCATCAAATGGCTTGTGTCATAACTAATCACATGTGCAGCACCATGGCAAGTGCAAATCAAACATAGGCTAAGATAGCAACTTCTATAGTTCTGCTTTAAGATTGTCAGGAACCATGAATCAGACTGAGACAGAAGTGCAGTAAAAATCACACTAGTTTAATAATAATAATAATAGTAAAAGATAAACAGAGCAACATAGTCAAATCATAGCCAGAGTTCGGTAATCGGGACGGATAATCAGACAAGCCAGGACATCAGGGAGCCAGAGATCAGCGACAGGACAGGCCAGGAAATCAGGAAACCAGAGAATCGCCGTAGTAGAACAGAAAGCAGGATCAGGAACCAGAAGGGACGTCAGCTAAGCAGTCGTCAACAGGTACACAGAAGAGAGTCTCTGGATGTGTTGACCAAGGCGAAGGCAGAGAGGAACTGAACTGAACAGCTTAAGTAACCAGAAGACTGATGAACATGATATCATCATCAGGTGAGTCACTGTGGAAAGGATTGGAGCTGGCAATTAAACAACAGGTGAGCACCCTGCTCTGAGAAGGAAGGGCTGAGCCCAACCCTTACAGTACCCCCTCCTCAACGACCTCTGCCCCTTGGAGGCCCACTAGGTTTGAGGGGAAAATGTCTATGGAAAGCATGGAGGAGGACAGAGGCACGTATGTCCGAGGATGAGACCCAAGGGCGTTCCTCTGGGCCATACCATTTCAAATGCACCAGGTACTGTATGCGCCCACGGAACCTATGGGAGTCAACAATGGACTGTACTTCATACTCCTCATGGTTCTCAACCTCTACTGGGTGAGGACGTGGCACCAAGGTGGTAAAGCAGTTGCAAACCAAAGGTTTTAATAAGGAGACATGGAATACATTTTCTATATACGCATATTAAAAGGAAGGTCTAAAGCATCAGCCACTGGGTTAATCCTGTGAAGAATACAGAAAGGCCCAATAAACCAAGGTGCCAACTTCAGTGAGGGAACATGGAGTTGGAGGTTGTGAGATGACAGGCAGACCCTGTCCCCAACCTAGTAGGAAGGCGCAGGCAGGCGTCTGCGGTCAGCATGGAGTCTGTACCTATCACTGACATGTCGCAAAGTGTGATTTAACTGTACTTCTGTCTCGGTCTGATTTCATGGTTTCTGACAGTAGGCGAAGGACGTGAATTCAGAAGATACAGTCAATCCACTTGTTGGTAATATTTTTTCCAGATTGGATGAGCAAGATCACCGCATGGATCAGTTTGCCATAGCTCCTGAGTCACACGGCTCACCTGGAATCTCTCACTGTGGCTGCTCTGGGACAACCTGAGTTGCAGGCTATCCCTGCTGCTGTGCCAGTCTCTGTGCAGGCACCAGCCTCAAGTATTACCTCTATAAGAGGTATGTCTGATTCCGCTCCTCTTCCCCAGCGATTTGGTGGTGATCCAGTTCAAGGCAGAGGGTTTCTCAACCATACTTTGAGATGCTGCCCCAGGCGTTTCCAACGGACAGAAGCAAAGTAGGTTTCGTGATATCTTTGCTTTTTGAGAGAACCTTGGCCTGGGCAAACCGTCTATGGGAGATGCAAAAACCTGTTGTCTTGAGTTACCCTGAGTTTGTGGCCTCCTTTAAAAGGGTATTTGAGGTACCGCTTCTGCTGCCAAGTGCCTCATGTCCATCAAACAGAGTGCTTGAACTGCCAATAAATTTCCGTACTCTGGCAGCAGAGGTTGCTTGGAACAATGAGGCCCTCGTGGCTGCTTTTTCTCATGATCTCTCGGATTCCATCAAGGATGAGATAGCAGCTTGAGATATACCCACTGAGCTGGAGAAGTTGATCATGCTTGCTATCCTCATTGACTCCAGACTCAGAGAAAGACTCTCGTTTAAGGAGCGCTTGCGGTTGTTTTGTCCCCAGTTATCCAGAAGGATAAGCCCCTGGTTTCGGTCATCCTGTCTTGGGCAGAGTCATCCGTCGCTCTAATTGACCCTGGGGTTGCAGGCCTGTTCATTGATGCTGCCTTTGGATCAAAGCACTTGATTCCGCTGCAGCTGTGTGACACTCCACTTGCCACTGAGACTTTTTACAGGACACCCCTACAGCCTGCCCATGTGACTCATGAGACGTTCCATTGTCCATGGCTGTAGGGGCCATATTGGATTATCTCACCATGAGATAATCCAATTCCAAGTTATTTCCTCACCTAAGTTTCCTTTGGTTATTGGTTATCCTTGGTTACAGAGGCACAACCCCTCTTTTTATTGGCTCCATGCTGAGGTTCTCTCCTGGTCACCACAGTGCAGTAAGACATGATTCCAGAAGGTAGCCAAGGTCCTGTGCACCTCTTCACTCTCCTCACTGCCGGAGGAGTACCTCGATTTTAGCGATGTCTTTGACAAAGATCAAGCCAGTAGTTTGCCTCCACACCGGCCATATGATTGCCCAATTGACCTTCAACCTGTTGCCATACCCCCTCATGGCTGGGTTTACCCTTTGTCGGTCTTGGAGGATAAGGCCATGGAGGAGTATGTTGCAGATGCACTTTCTCGAGGTTTCATCCGCAAAATCCTCGTCCCCTGCTGGTGCTGGTTTCTTTTTCGTGAAGAAGAAGAGTGGTGAACTGAGACCTTGTATTGATTATAGGGGCCTCAATCGTTTCACGATTAAGAATGCCTATCCGATTCCATTGCCTACGGAGTTATTTGACTGCCTCGAGGGAGCAATGGTTTTCACAAAGCTTGATTTGAGAGAGGCATACAATCTCGTGAGTATTAAGGAGGGGGACGAGTGGAAAACTGCGTTTAATACCAGAACAGGCCATTATGAGTACCTCGTAATGCCTTTTGGCCTTTGTAATGCCCCGGCAGTTTTCCAGGAATTCATTAACGATGTCCTCCGAGATTTGTTGCAGTTATGTGTGGTGGTTTATCTCGATGATATTCTCATATTTTCCAAGTCCCTGGAGAGTCACCACAGAGATGTCTGTTGTGTGCTTCAGAAACTAAGAAAGAACAATCTCTATTGTAAATTGGAGAAGTGCGAGTTCCAGGTTAAATTCCTGGGCTATCATTTCCACTGCTGGTTTTTCGATGGACCCAGAGAAACTTTCAGCAGTCCTACAGTGGCCCCAACCCGTGGGTTTACAGCTTTTCCTGGGCTTTGCCAACTATTATCAAAAGTTTATTCGTAAATTCTCATCTGTGGTCAAGCCCCTGACTGATATGACCAGAAAGGACGGTAACCCACACAGTTGGTCTCTGAAGTCCATTAAGGCCTTTCAGAGTCTCAAGGCTGTCTTTGTTTCTGCTCCTGTGTTGGCACATCCTGATCCTACATTACCTTTTATCCTTAAGGTTGATGCTTCTGAGACTGGAGCTGGCGCCCTTCTGTCTCAATGTCCTACCTCTGAGAGCGCTTTGTATCCTTGTGGCTACTTTTCCAAGAAATTGTCACCTGCGGATTGCAATTACGAGATTGGTGACAGAGAGCTGTTGGCAATCATTTTAGCCCTGAAAGAATGGAGACATCTCCTCGAAGGTACCACTGTGCCAGGTCTCATTCTTACTGACCATAGGAATCTCACATTCTTGTCTGAGGCTAAACGCCTCTCTTCCAGAAGGGCGCGATGGGCTCTTTTCTTGTCAAGTTTCAATTACATTGTCTCATTCTTACCCGGTACTAAGAATGTAAGGGCTGACGCCTTGTCACGACAGTTTTCCTCCACTTCCAAGCTGGAGTCGGTTCCAGTTCCTGTGATTCCCCCTGATCGTATTCTGGCTATGGTTCACACCAGTCTCACTTCTCCTGAGAAACGTTGTGACCGCTGCTTTTTCCCAAAGAGTCTCCGTACTGCCGTGCTCAAGACTTACCATTCTCCCAAGGCTGCTGGCCACCCTGGGAAGAATCAACTCTTTTGGGCCATTTCCAAACAATTCTGGTGGCCTAGTCTACGTGCTGATGTAGCTGCCTTCGTAGCTGCCTGTTCCGTGTGTGCTCAGAGTAAGACTCTACAACATCTTCCGTTGGGCCTCCTACAACCCGTACCCAATGGAGAGAGGCCCTGGACCCACCTGTCTATGGATTTCATTGTGGAGTTATCCAACTCCCAGGGCAACACAGTTATCCTTATGGTGGTTGACTGGTTCTCAAAAATGTCTCATTGTATTCCACTTAAGAAGTTGCCCACTTCTAAGGAACTGGATTCCATTTTTGCCGGGAGATCTTTCGCTTACATGGGATACCCAAGGTGTTTGTCTCGGACGGGGTAGTCAGTTTGTGTCCCGGTTCTGGTGAGCCCTTTGTGCACAGTTGGGAATTCAGCTTGCTTTTTCCACTGCGTATCACCCGGGTTGCAGAAGGAGCCAATCAGTCCTTGGAGCAATTCCTACGCTGATATATTTCTGACCATCATAACAACTGGTCAGACCTATTATCATGGTCAGAGTTTGCTCACAATAGTGCCTTGAATTCTGCTTCCAGATTGTCCCTATTTATGGCGAACTATTATTATTATTATTATTATACGCGATTTATATAGCGCCAACAGTTTACGCTGCACTTTACAATGTAGAGGGGGGACAGCACAATTACAGTACAGTTCAATACAAAAGGGACAGGGGGTGATCGGATATACTGGGGCAGGGAATTCCAGAGAATGGGCGAGGCTTTGGAGAATTCCTGAAGGAGAGCATGAGAGGAGGTAACAAGGGAGCTAGAGAGCAGAAGGTTCTGGAAGGAGCGGAGGGGACGATTTGGGCGATATCTGCAGATGAGGTTGGTGATGTAGCTGGGGGCGATGTTGTGGATGGCCTTGTATGTTGTGGTTGGTATTTTGAATTTTATACGGTGGTGTAGGGGAAGCCAGTGAAGGGATTGGCAGAGAAGGGCAGCAGTGACAGATCGATTAGTAAGGTGTATTAGTCTAGCAGCAGCATTCATAATAGACTGAACGGGGATAGCCTGCTTAAGGGTAGGCCTTTAAGGAGAGAGTTGCAGTAGTCAAGATGGGAAATAATCAAGGAGTGAATAAGTTGTATGTGGGGCTAAAGGAGAGGTCAGAGTCAAGGATTACACTCAGCATTCTGGCATGTGTGGAGGGACCAATGGTTGTGCTGTTGATCTTAATGGTAAAGTCATGGGGGGGACCGGGAAGGAGGAAAAATTACAAGCTCAGTTTTAGAAAGAACTATGATTTCCATAGTATAGTATTCCTGCATTAGAGGAGCATCTCCGTGGTCTTCGTTCTACTTGGGCATAAGTCCAGGAGGCTTTGCGACATGCTAATGATAATACAGACTCTATGCTGCCTGCGCCTTCCTACCAGGTTGGGGACAGGGTCTGGCTGTCATCTCTCAACCTCTGACTTTGTGTTCCCTCGCTGAAGTTCGCACCTCAGTGGCTTACGCATTAGACCTTCCATCTAACATGCGTATTTCAAATGTATTTCATGTCTCCTTATTAAAACCTTTGGTCTGCAACTGCTTTACCACCTCGGTGCCACGTCCTCACCCTGTACAGGTTGAGAACCATGAGGAGTATGTACAGTCCATTGTTGACTCCCATAGGTTCCGTGGGCGCATATAGTACCTGGTGCATTGGAAGGGGTACGGTCGGGAGATACGCTCTTGGGTCTCATCCTCAGACGTACATGCCCCTGTCCTTCCCCGTGATTTTCATAGACGTTTTCCCCTCAAACCTGGTGGTCCTCCGAGGGGGAGGGGTCTTTAAGGAGGGGGTACTGTCAGGGCTGGGCTCAGCCCTTCCTTCTCTGAGCTGGCCGCTCAGCTGTTGGCTATTTGCCAGCTCCTATCTCTCCACAGGTACTCAGCTGTTGATGATATCCTGCTTGTCAATCCTGCCTACTTAAGCCGTCCAGCCCAGAGGATCTCTGCCTTTGCCTTAGTCAACATCACAGAGATGCTCTCCTGCATTCCTGTTAAAAAACTTGCTTGGCTGACATCCCTTCTGGCTCCAGATCGTGCTTGCTGTTTTACTACGCTCATCTCCGGCTCCCTGACGTTTGGCTTGTCTGACTATCCGTTCCGGTTCCTGAACTCTGGCTATGTTTTGACTACATTTGTTCTATTTACTTTTATTATTAAACAAGTGTGATTTAACTGTACTTCTGTCTCAGTCTGATTTCATGGTTTCTGACAGAGTGGTCATTGTGTGCATGTGGGGAGGGTTGCAAGAAAAAAGCCACTCCTCAAGAAAGGCCACATGCAGTCACGACTCAGCTTTGCCAAAGCGCACCTTGAAGATTCTGAGACATCATGGAAAAAAGTGTTATGGTCAGAGAAGACTAAAATGTAATTATTTGGCCTCAACACCAAACTATATGTATGGCGGAAATCCAATACAGCTCACCATCCAAAAAACACCATTCCTACAGTAAAGCTTGGAGGTGGTAATATCCTGTTATGGGGTGTTTCTCTGCAGCAGGGACTGAAGAACTTGTCAGGATAGAAGGAAAAATTGATGGGGCAAAATACCATCAAATTTTTGAGGAAAATCTGCTGCCCTCTGCCAGAAAGTTGTCAATGGGAAGAAGGTTTACCTTCCAACATGACAGTGACCCCAAAGCACACGGCAAAAATTACCACACAGTGGTTGAAGGAGAAAAAGGTGAACGTCCTTGCATGGCCTAGTCAGACTTAAAACCCATTGAAAATCTGTGAAATAACTTGAAGACTGCAGTCCACAAATGGTCACCATCAAATTTAACTGAACTTGAGCAGTTCTGCAAAGAAGAGTGGGCAAATATTGTCTAGATGTCTAGATGTGCATCAACAAACTGACACAAATAGGAGATCCTTTTTCAAACTCAGTAATTCTGTTTTCCAATTTTTCTTTATTTTTCTGACATAATGGTGTTATGTAAAACAAAGACTGTGTCTGTCTTCAGATTGCAAAGAAACAAAATTGGATTTTTTTTTAAAGTATGTACTGAATTTATGGTTGATTCACATTTATTTTTGGCAGTGCAACACATTCATTTTAGTGACTTAAATGTTGACCTTGGACTTCCCCTTTCAATTTTGTAGCTTTATTGGTCCTATGATGGTCAGTTGCAGAGAGGTCAACAAACACTTAACATAACACTTTTGCATAACCCCTTTTATGCAAGGCATTTGAGTACCTTTTCACAGTAAGCTATTGACTTTCTTGTGGAATATATTGCCCCATCCATGTGTTCTGAGGTTACCTGTTCCTCCAGGGTGCCCAGGAGAGGGAGCAATAATTCTAGGGCCAGCATTTAGAGTTAACTCTAAACTGATGAGCCGTAAATGCTTTTGTAACATTGCCTATGGACAATTTTGGGTGTCACAATCTAATATTTTATATGTACCAAAAGATGGGTATTATAATGTATTTGTGAATCCAAGGAAGGGAATAATTATTGCGCTACCCTAAAAAATGAGGATGGACAGTGAGTGAGTAAGCTGCTACAAACCATGTGACAAGAATGAATACTATATATTAGATAAATGTAGCGCTAAATCAACTTGTATAAGTAATAAATGTGCACGTGCATATAATGTCCCAAATAATGCCGTGTGGCTGTCAACACAAAAGTCCACAATCAGGGTAAATGAACCATGGGGCAATACATGCAACTTCTCAACGATGTACTCAGAAGTCTTCAAGGTAAGTAGAAGGATGGAATACGCTTACCAGCTGTGTTGGATTCTATTGCCATAAGCATAGAATCAGTAAGACTTTGTGCCACCAAGGGCAGAGACATGAGGTGATGGAGGCAAGGGTAGAGCCTCTATGGTGGAGGCAAGGGTAGAGCCTCTCTCAGCTATGGATGTCCCTTCTGGTCCACTAGAACTGGGTCAAAGATGGTTTCCACAGATCAATAGTTCCTTGATGCATCAGAACATGTGGAGAAAAAAGGGATACTTCCACATAGTGTAACTCCGTATTTTTATTAAAAAATCGCAGTACAGGGAGCAAAAATTAAAACGTGATCACGAATAAAAGCAGTGTATGAGGTAAATGAAACCACCCTACGCGTTTCGATCAAAACGATCTTCAACAGGGGTATATGAGACCCTCATAACACTGCCGATATTTATAAAATACAATAAACCATCAAACATATTCAAGGACCAATCGGCTGTCAAACATTGAACAATGATAAATCTGATTGGCCAGGGATAGGGGTCATATAGCTAGCACTGATTCGCCCCCTCCTCTAAGCCTATCAGTAAACTTATGACAAAGAAATTAGTAAGTTTCTGGCCAATATCACAGGACGTCTCATACTGATCGCCTGTGATTGGCACTTAGTATAGGGCGTGTATATGTTGGAAAGTCCAGAAATAAAACCGGGCTCCCACATCCAACGCCACGACCCGGAAGTATCACAGGACGCACGTGGAGGTTGCCCCGCAACCCACCACGCTAGATGTGGAAAGCGCGCGAAATCACACCACGTGATCGCGCGGCCGTCATGTAAGACCCGGACCGCTCCCCACGTGTTGACAACATCCGTCACGTGCGGGCAGTGCGTCCAGGTTGCTGGGCAACCCCGACGCGGCATCAGGGAGAGCCAGGAATGACATAGGCGTATCAACACCGCGGTCACCTGACTCTTCAGGTCTATCACGTGGCCCGATGCACATCGAGAATATCGATCCATTGGGAAAGATGGTACACAATCCAAATAGAACAATGTTGTTGACCTAGCAAGTAATAAATATGCTACATACAGGTGGGACTAAACCCATGATGGAATTAATATCTAATATACAGAAGAAATAAAATACAATAAATATAAAAGTATGTGTATGTGTACTGATAAAAAAAAAAAAAAAAATATAAATTCAAAAAAGAAGGGAAGAAAAGGGGGAAGGAAAAGGAAGATAGGCCATATCAATGTGAAATCATGATTAGTAATGTACAGTGAACAAAATGATTATATACTGGCAAAAGGGGGGATAGGTCTTGTATTGCCTAGGTAAATGTAAACCATGTAGGGCAAATTGATCTAAATGTGTAGAAAAATTAAGAAAGATTGATAAATGAGTTCAGATCCCACTCCACATTGAGCCCAAAAGGAAAATAAGATCTGAGCTTATGTATCCAATAAGTTTCTAACCTAGAGACCCCTCGTATACGTGACTCCCCCCGCCAGTGGGGGACAAACTTATCGATCACTTGGAACATGCTACCCGAGGGGTCCCTATTATGGTGGAGTAAGTAGTGTCGGGGTACAGTGTGTTTATCTTTACCACCTTTGATACCTGCAATATGTTCATTAACACGTGTGGTAAATGATAAAGATAAACACACTGTACCCCGACACTACTTACTCCACCATAATAGGGACCCCTCGGGTAGCATGTTCCAAGTGATCGATAAGTTTGTCCCCCACTGGCGGGGGGAGTCACGTATACGAGGGGTCTCTAGGTTAGAAACTTATTGGATACATAAGCTCAGATCTTATTTTCCTTTTGGGCTCAATGTGGAGTGGGATCTGAACTCATTTATCAATCTTTCTTAATTTTTCTACACATTTAGATCAATTTGCCCTACATGGTTTACATTTACCTAGGCAATACAAGACCTATCCCCCCTTTTGCCAGTATATAATCATTTTGTTCACTGTACATTACTAATCATGATTTCACATTGATATGGCCTATCTTCCTTTTCCTTCCCCCTTTTCTTCCCTTCTTTTTTGAATTTATATTTTTTTTTTTTTTTTTATCAGTACACATACACATACTTTTATATTTATTGTATTTTATTTCTTCTGTATATTAGATATTAATTCCATCATGGGTTTAGTCCCACCTGTATGTAGCATATTTATTACTTGCTAGGTCAACAACATTGTTCTATTTGGATTGTGTACCATCTTTCCCAATGGATCGATATTCTCGATGTGCATCGGGCCACGTGATAGACCTGAAGAGTCAGGTGACCGCGGTGTTGATACGCCTATGTCATTCCTGGCTCTCCCTGATGCCGCGTCGGGGTTGCCCAGCAACCTGGACGCACTGCCCGCACGTGACGGATGTTGTCAACACGTGGGGAGCGGTCCGGGTCTTACATGACGGCCGCGCGATCACGTGGTGTGATTTCGCGCGCTTTCCACATCTAGCGTGGTGGGTTGCGGGGCAACCTCCACGTGCGTCCTGTGATACTTCCGGGTCGTGGCGTTGGATGTGGGAGCCCGGTTTTATTTCTGGACTTTCCAACATATACACGCCCTATACTAAGTGCCAATCACAGGCGATCAGTATGAGACGTCCTGTGATATTGGCCAGAAACTTACTAATTTCTTTGTCATAAGTTTACTGATAGGCTTAGAGGAGGGGGCGAATCAGTGCTAGCTATATGACCCCTATCCCTGGCCAATCAGATTTATCATTGTTCAATGTTTGACAGCCGATTGGTCCTTGAATATGTTTGATGGTTTATTGTATTTTATAAATATCGGCAGTGTTATGAGGGTCTCATATACCCCTGTTGAAGATCGTTTTGATCGAAACGCGTAGGGTGGTTTCATTTACCTCATACACTGCTTTTATTCGTGATCACGTTTTAATTTTTGCTCCCTGTACTGCGATTTTTTAATAAAAATACGGAGTTACACTATGTGGAAGTATCCCTTTTTTCTCCACATGTTCTGATGCATCAAGGAACTATTGATCTGTGGAAACCATCTTTGACCCAGTTCTAGTGGACCAGAAGGGACATCCATAGCTGAGAGAGGCTCTACCCTTGCCTCCACCATAGAGGCTCTACCCTTGCCTCCATCACCTCATGTCTCTGCCCTTGGTGGCACAAAGTCTTACTGATTCTATGCTTATGGCAATAGAATCCAACACAGCTGGTAAGCGTATTCCATCCTTCTACTTACCTTGAAGACTTCTGAGTACATCGTTGAGAAGTTGCATGTATTGCCCCATGGTTCATTTACCCTGATTGTGGACTTTTGTGTTGACAGCCACACGGCATTATTTGGGACATTATATGCACGTGCACATTTATTACTTATACAAGTTGATTTAGCGCTACATTTATATAATGTATTTGTGTGTGTTGTAAAATCAATTTGTTTTCTTTATTTGAGAGAGGTTTACATTTTTAACCTTAAAAAAAATATATTAAAACGTTTATCTTTTTAACCACTTCAGCTCTGGAAGGTTTTACCCCCTTCATGACTAGGCTTTTGCTATTCACCACTGCGCTACTTTAACTGGTAAATGCGCTGTCATGCAACACTGTACCCAAACAAAATGTATATAATTTTTTTCACACAAATAGAGCTTTCTTTTGGTGGTATTCAATCATTATTGGGTTTTTTATTTTTGCGATATAAACGAAAGAAGACCGAAAAAACAAACACAAAATTACAATATTTTGTTACTTTCTGCTATAAAACTTATCCAATAAAAAAAAAATGTCTTCATAAATTTTGGCCAAAATATATTCTGCCACATGTCTTTGGTAAAAAAAAAATCCCAATAAGTTTATATTGATCGGTTTGCGCAAAAGTTACAGTGTCTACAAACTATGGTATTTAAACTGGAATTTTTATTTCTTTCTTTTTTATATTACTAATAGTGGTGATCAGCGACTTATAATGGGACTGTGATATTGCAACGGGAAATCTGACACTAATTGATGCTAGGGGGGAACTGACTAACTGCCATTGATATCATTAGTGACACTAATACAGTGCTAATAATATGCATTGTCACTGTACTAATTACACTGTCTGGGAAGGGGTTAACATCTAGCACAATCAAGGAGTTAAGTGTGCCTAACAATGTTTACTGTGTGTACTGTGTGCTGCTTTTACTAAGCAATGTGCCAGTTTTTACTCCCTACTTTGCAGGGAGAAAAAAACTGGCACATTGCTTCTGTCGGTAGAGAGCCCTGTGTAGTTTACTACACAGGGCTCTCTTCTGTCATTTGCTCAGCCAATTAGTGGGTTCCAGCTATAAATCATTTGGCCAGGGCTCGCTGATCGGGTTATGCTGTAGTGAATGATAGCACAGCCGGGGTGGCGAATGTGCGCCCCCTACCTGGTAAAGCAAATCATGCATATATATATATATATATATATATATATATATATATATATATATATATATATATATATATATATATATATATATATATATATATATAACCCTGTGCAGCCCAGCTGCACTGTAGCAGTAAAGCTACAGGAGGTGGTTGGTAAGTGGTTAACTACAGTCCTACCAATGTGTAAGCCCTATACAAACTACATGTGTGTAGCTCAAGACAAACAAAGAAAAAATGGATGAAGATTGAGACCTGTTGAAACTTACAGCGTAGTATTAGGTGTAATTATCCTATAATAATAAAACTTGCATGTTGTTGCCATAACAACTAATGCATATGTTCCTGAAAGAAAACATTCTTACAAGAATCAACGTTTAATACCAAAGGCATTTTTTGGGACATGCAGATTTAGTTGAGACTATTTAACATACAGTAAACATTAAGACAAACAAATTAAAAGATGAGCAGGTTACTTCATTTGTATATTTGTTTATTTAACCAGATATTTCAATTTTCAAAGGAATATCTAAGGCCCCTTTCACACATGCGGACAGTATGTCCGTATTTCATCCATCCGTTTTCGGATGAAATACGGACATACATGCATCCCTATGGGATAGCGGGTGTCAGCGGATAAGTGCAATGCAGTGCTGTTTATTTTGAACGGCATGCCAATGCACTGAACCAACATACCTATATCACAGCTTACCACAATGCACTGTGTGTCACACCGAAAAAAATACTGTAGGTCCTAATTTAGGGTCCCTTGTGGTGCAGGGCATGCACACCAGCAGTACTACCCCCCTCGCGGGAGGAGGTCCGGCACTTACCGGGCTGTTGGGTCCTCTCATCCTGTGTCTCAGTGTGGGCAGCAGAGGCGGCAGAGGAGTCCGGTCCTCCAGCTTCCTCCCCTGTGCGTCTCTTCTGCCAAAGTGCCGGGCATCCTTTGGCCAGTCGGGAAACAGGTCTCACTGACCTGCCTCCTGATTGGCGGGGAGGCACTGTGGTGTAAAAATAGCGACAATTAATTTGCAATGGTCACACAACAGGGTGGGATCAGGGCGCATTCTCTGCACCCGGAGCCCACCCTTTTTTGAAACCTATTAGAGCCTCAAAACACCCCCTCCCACGCTGCCATAGGAGTCCATGCATCCGGTGTCCTGAAAGGGATGCAGGGGCAGCGACCGAGAGCCATCAATGCACGGGCCGCCGCAGATCCTGTCCCCACTTCCGGGAGTCCGGCCCGTGGCGAATTACGTCATCGCTTAGCTCCCTCCTCCTCCCTCCCCTGCTACCGGCCCAGTAGGAGAGCACAGTGGTGCCTCACGCATGCACAGTAGGGACCCGGCGTGAAGCGGTAATGCTACACTGCCAGGTTCCCTTACCTGTAATAGCAGCGGAAGCACCAGACATCTGATGGAAACATTAGCTGCGGTGGCAACATCGCTGGACTCCAGGACAGGTAAGTGTCATATTATTAATGGTCAGCAGCTGCAGTATGTGTAGCTGCTGGCTTTAAATTTATGCAGGGGTGGGCGGACCTCTTCTTTAATGTGTGTTGTGGTGCATTATGTTGCATTGTAACTCGTTGCAATGCAGTTCGCTGCATTTATTTGCAGGATGTTCCATTTTCTCTCAATGTAACACGTTGATGTTAACTAATTCTATATATATTGTATTGGCAATGCTGCCCAATATATGTAATGTGAATAAACTCTACCTGTCATGTCATTAAATGTGCTAATCTAGCAGTTCCCTGCAAAAGAAAACATCTCTATACTCACATCTCTAGTAGCTTGTGTTTCTTCTTCATAGCTTATCCTTTACACATTTCTATTGGTCATTTAGGCAACCCATAGTAATGATACAAGGATGCAAGCAGGCTGTGAGGTAACCTGACTGCAAGTCTAAAGCAGACCCAGCGAGGTCAATTTACTAGCCAGGAGACTTAAAACATGTTTCTGCTGGACTTTCTGTTTTGGACTGAGAAGGAATCTTCTTGTTTGCTGTAAACGTTGACCAATAAATATGGGCGGGAAGCCATTAAACCTATTTGGTGCATGGAATACCTCTTCTTGTACTGAACCCTACAATTGGTGCCCTGATGTGGGCAATAGCTCTACTGATCCTCACTGAATGGCAAGTTTGCTAGTTATGCTGTTTAACTGATGTTGAAACTGTATTGAGAAGCTGTGTGAACATTGTGTGAGTGGTGTTTAATGGGTCAGCTTTAAAGGAGAGGGACACTGTGTAATTGTGAATTTGCAATGAGAAGGACTTGATAAGGACTTAGCTCCAATGTAAAGCTGCTCAGCAACAGGCTTATAAGCAAACTGTTGCACAAAAAAAATGCTGGTTGCCCAGCAACAGCAAGCTGCTGCTGCACTACAAGAAACCATTGGACTGTTGACTGCCCCTATGGCGAGCACAGAACCTAAAGTGACTGCTTTTGTTCAGGCAGCATAGACTCAAGTGACTGCTTCGGTTCAGGCCAAAAAAACAATGAAATCCCAAGTTGATGTGGAGGCCTTCTTATGTATTTTTTAGAGAACTGCAGAGGGACAGGCCTGGACTAAGGACCACTGGGCTGCGCCTGTTGCACCACTGTTATCAGGGAACTTTCGAATGGCATACTTCGACTTCCACTGATGATGCCTGAGATTATGATAAACTAAAAGCTGAGATCTTGTAATGTCTGGAGTTTTAAGGCAGATGGATCTCCCAAATGTATGATCTAATCAACCTAGTCAAGAGGTGGCTGCAGCCTGATGTACTCACAGTGCCTCAAATAGTGTAGAGAGTGTTGATGGACCGATTTTTGAGATTTCTACCTCCTGAGCTGTGGAGGTGGCGGAGGCAAGCTGATCCAAATTGAAAGGTTGATCTGATTGAGCTAGTGAAATGCTACTTTGCTGCAGAGGACCTTGTTGTGGGGTCTACAGGTTCAAGGTCCCTAACTGCCAAAAGACCCTCTCCAGTAACCACCAGGTCAAATCCAGCAGCACAGCTAATAAAGCCCAAAAGGGAAAGTTTGAGAGGCTGGCGAGATTGGTCAGAACTGGGGGTCAACCTCTGTTCAAAGGCCCCGTCTGGGAGGCCCCCACGGAACACATGGACATCCCTATTGTTGGCAGTGCAGTGAGTAGGGTCACATTGCTGCCAAGTTTAAAGAGACCCTCTACCACAACTAATTGCTTAAACTGATTGTGGACCACATCCCTGATACATAGAGTCAAAAAATTAATTCCTCAGATTGGGACTTTAAACCGGGCCACAAACAGTTTGATTGTAAAAAAAATTCAAAATTTATTACACATTGATAATATATAGCAACATGAACATGGGGATATACGCAACAAACGCAAATATTGGGAGCAGAAATGGAAACCAGCTGCAAGGAAAAGCCCCAGCGCTTTGTCAGACAGACAGAACGTCAAAAGCTTTTAGAAAAACAAATTGCAGATCTTCTTCAGGGACAGAGGGCTTGCGGGTTCCAGATCTGTAGCTTATATCCCAAATTTTGATGCTCCACCCATAAAGACAAAGAACATAACTCAGAAATGAAAAGAAAGCTATGTCCGTCAGAGCAGCACACAAACAACAGAGAAGGTGAATTACATCAGCCAGAGGTCCGTATATTGTGGGTTTGTCTTATTGTATAACTTAGTGGTATGACTCTATATAGACCGTAGCTATAGAGGAGAGGTAGAATAGTACTTTCCCCTTAATGCAGGTCCGGCTGATAGAGAGTGTGTATCAAAAAGTTATTAAACCATCCAGAACATCAAGGGTTAAAGATGGTTGTATCCATCAGCCAGATATCTGGATGTGCCTTATGGATCTTAAAGTTGGAGTCAAAATTATGTGGCTGGAGATGTGGCTGGTGGTGTCTGACAAGGTAAAGCAGAGAGTCAGGGTGCCTTTGGCCAATCATGGCTCAGGGGGACTAAGTCCACACCCCACACTATTTAAGGTTGCCTACACGGTGGCCCTGTATACCTGTATAGTGTTGTTGGTGTGGACTGGGAGATAGCTTGATTTAGATTAAGCAGGCAGGTTATTCAGTTACTGGCAGTGTATCTGATTGATATATATATATATATATATATATATATATATATATATATATATATATATATATATATATACAGTCAGTCGTCAGTCTATCTACAGTGCATTCTGTGGGGTGTACTGTTTTAAATACACTTCATATATATACAGGCGGTCCCCGGGTTACAAAAAAGATAGGGACTGTAGGTTTGTTCTTAAGTCGAATCTGTTTGTAAGTCAGAACAGGTAAATTTTTTTAAGTCTATTTTTAAGCTTTTTGGATAGCATAGGGAAGGGTTAACTGTGGTGTACTGTTCCTAATACACTTCAGGCGGTGTATTTATATATACCGTCTTATATATATATATATATATATATATATATATATATATATATATATATATATATATAGATAGATATAGATATAGATCTATATCTATATAGATATAGATCTATATCTATATCTATCTATATATATAT
This sequence comes from Aquarana catesbeiana, assembly GCF_042186555.1. Taxonomy (NCBI): domain Eukaryota; kingdom Metazoa; phylum Chordata; class Amphibia; order Anura; family Ranidae; genus Aquarana; species Aquarana catesbeiana. The sequence goes on from NC_133324.1 coordinate 304,127,055, forward strand.
CTATATCTATCTATATAGATATATATATATATATATATATATATCTATATAGATAGATATACTCTGCATTCAGATTATGTTTCGGGCTAATTTGTTTGCGCCCTTCCTTAGATCAGTCAGAAAAAATCAGTCAGATGTGTTCTGACTGATCTAAGGAAGGGCACAAACAAATCAGCCCGAAACTTAATCTTTGTCTGAACAGATGATTGTAACGATTTTGTTTGGAATGACTCTACTTGCTTTGTAATCTTTTTCTAAAGATTTCATGCAATAAAGCAACAAATTTTTAAGTGCAGCAACCTTTGGAACTTTATTTTTATATATACAAGGTCGGTGGGAGGACCTGTTTGCTGGCACTAGATTGAAAGCTGTGTGCGGTTCTCCTAGACACTTCACACTTCAATATATATATATATATATATATATATATATATATATATATATATATATATATATATATATATATATATATATATAGAGAGTTTTCAATATATATATATATATATATATATATATATATATATATATATATATATATATATTGAAAACTCAATGTTCTTGTTAATATCCTATTCAAGAAATATTGTAGTTTAAAGAATATATATATATATATATATATATATATATATATATATATATATATATATATATATATATAAATTTCCTAATTACAACCACATGTTGACTCTCCATAGGAATGCTTGTGAAGCTTTTAACAATATATATACACTATATATACACTTTCACATAAATATTAACGCCTATATATTTCACTTTTTCCATATCTAGGACATATAAATATATACAAGTCAATCATGCTAAAGACCCAATCCATGAATTTGTTAATATTTCTTAATTGATAAATATTAGATTAAAGAAAACATCTAACAGTAATACAGTTGCTAATACAGTGCAGATGGTGTACACAGTATATAATACAGTGTGTACAGAAGGGGGGGGAAACAAGGGGGAGGGGTATGCCTATATGTCAAGAATAATGTACAAGTGAATGTGAGGGATGACATCCTGAAAGGTTGCTAGGGAGAAGGTGGAATCCTTATGGGTGGAGTTCTAAAGGGATGAAGCTAAGGGGAAAATATTACTGGGAGTATGCTATAGGCCCCCTAACCTGAGGGAGGAGGCGGAGATGGATCTCCTATCACAAGTTGGATTAGCAGCAAGGATGGAAAATGTTATCATAATGGGGGATTTTAATTATCCAGACATAGACTGTGCGGAGGGAACCACACATTTGTCTAAGGCTCGCCAGTTCCTAAATGTCTTGCAGGACAATTTCATGGTTCAGATGGTAGAAATAACCAACTAGAAATAAAGCGTTACTGGATCTACTGATTACCAACAATACAGACCTGATGTGGAAATACGGGGCAATTCAAGAAACAGCAATCACAGGTCAATTGGCTTCAGTATACTGTAAATCACACAAATAGGAAACATAAGGGGAATACAAAGACACCGAATTTCAAAAGAGCCAACTTCCCTAAACTACAAACCTTGTTAGAAGGTGTGAATTGGGATAAAATCTTAGGAACAAAGAACACAGAGGAGAGATTGGTTTGCTTTAAGAGTATATTAAACAAGGGCATTAGTCAATGCATCCAATTGGGTAATAAATTCTAAAGAGCTAACAAAAGTGCTGGATGGCTTAACTCCAAAGTAAAAATGCATATAGAAGCAAAGGAAAAGGCCTTCAAAAAATACAAGGTTGAGGGATCATAATCAGCATTCAGACTTAAAAGAATGTAATATAAAGAATGCAACAAGAAATGTAAGGGTGCAATTAGGGCAGCTAAGATAGAACATGAAAGAATTACAGTCCAGTTAGCCTAACATCAATAGTATGCAAGCTCTTGGAGGGGATGATAAGGGACTATATACAAGATTTTAGTAACAAGAACGGTATCATTAGCAGTAATCAGCATGGATTCATAAAGAATTGTTCTTGCCAAACCAATCTATTAACCTTCTATGAGGAGGTGAGTTGCCATCTAGATAAAGGAAAGCCCGTAGACGTGGTGCATCTGGATTTTGCAAAAGCATTTGACACAGTTAACCATAAATAGGGATGAAGCGAACACCCCCTTGTTCGGTTCGCACCAGAACAACGGCCGTTTTTTCGGGAGCAGTGATTTTAATAATGCTTAAAGTGAAACAATGAAAGTGTAATATTCCTTTAAATTTCGTACCTGGGGGGTGTCTATAGTAACACCCATTATGTAACCTCGCCCCCTTTTGACATCACGGGGAATACCACAGGGAAGTCCCTGTCAAGTCCCCATGTGTCAGAGGGGGGTGGGGTCACCGGGTGGCCCCATCCCCCTGTTATTTAAGAACCGCCAGAAGAGGAGAAGCGTCACACAGCAGGATCCTCCCATCATGACATCATGTATGCGGAGCGGCCCGAGGAGAAGAAAGGAAGAAGACGCCATGGAGGAAGATGCCGGACGAGAACACCGGAGGAAGAACCAGAAGAACCAGAAGAACCAGAAGAAGAAGAAGATGGAGGAAGAAACCGAAGGAAGATAGAAGATAGAAGAAAGAAGATAGAAGATAGAAGATAGAAGAAAGAAGAAGCGTTTAAATAAAGGAATTGTCAAAAACCGTCTCTTGTCATTTTTAACATTTTTGACAGTTTTTTTGTGAAATGGTAGGGGTACTTTTGTACCCCCTTACCATTTCACACAGGGGGGAGGGTCAGGATCTGGGGGTCCCCTTGTTAAAGGGGGCTTCCAGATTCCGATAAGCCCCCCGCCCGCAGACCCCCACAACCACCGGGCAAGGATTGTGGGGATGAGGCCCTTGTCCCCATAAACATGGGGACAAGGTGTTTTGGGGGGCTACCCCAAAGCACCCTCCCAATGTTGAGGGCATGTGGCCTGGTACGGTTCAAGGGGGGCGCTCTTTCGTCCCTCCCTCTTTTCCTGCGGCCTGCCAGGTTGTGTGCTCGGATAAGGGTCTGGCATGGATTTTTGGGGGGACCCCACGCCATTTTTTTTTTAATTTTGGCGCGGGGTTCCCCTTAAAATCCATACCAGACCCGAAGGGCCTGGTATGGAATTTAGGAGGACCCCCCCCCACGTAATTTTTTTTTTTTTTAATTTTGGTTCGGTGTTCCCCTGTGGGGAATTCCCATGCCGTATTTATCAATGAACTTTTATGTGTATTGTCGGACCGGCAATTCATTAATAGCCGCAAGTAGTTTTAAATGACTTTTTTTCCTTTGAAATGTCATTTTGCTGTCAGACTGTTCTAAACACGGGAAACATGCGCCCCTTTACAGGCATACTATAGACACCCCCCAGGTATGAAATTTAAAGGAATATTATACTTTTATTGTTTCACTTTAAGCATTATTAAAATCACTGCTCCCGAAAAAACTGCCATTTTTGAAACTTTTTTTTGCATTGATCCATGTCCCCTGGGGCAGGACCCAGGTCCCCAAACACTTTTTATGACAATACCATGCATATAAGCCTTTAAAATTAGCACTTTTGATTTCTCCTATAGACTTTTAAAGGGTGTTCCGCGGCTTTTGAATTTGCCGCGAACACCCCAAATTGTTCACTGTTCAGCGAACTGGCGAACAGCCGATGTTCGAGTCGAACATGAGTTCGACTCAAACTCAAAGCTCATCCCTACCCATAAACGTTTACTGTACAAAATAGGGTCTGGTTGGCATGGACCATAGGGTGAGCACATGGATTGAAAACTGGCTACAAGGGCGAGTTCAGAGGGTGGTGATAAATGGGGAGTCCTCAGAATGGTCAGGGGTGGGTAGTGGGGTCCCCCATGGTTCTGTGCTGGGACCAATCCTATTTAGTTTGTTCATAAACCACCTGGAGGATGGGGTAAAGAGTTCAATCTCTGTATTTGCGGACAATACTAAGCTTAGCAGGGCAATAACTTCTCCGCAGGATGTGGAAACCTTGCAAAAAGATTTGAACAAATTAATGGGGTGGGCAACTACATGGCAAATGAGGATTAATGTAGAAAAATGTAAAATAATGCATGTGGGTGGCAAAAATATGATTGCAATCTATACACTGGGGGGAGAACCTCTGGGGGAATCTAGGATAGAAAAGTACCTGGGGGTCCTAGTAGATGATAGGTTCAGCAATGGCATGCAATGCCAAGCTGCTGCTAACAAAGCAAACAGAATATTAGCATGCATTATAAAGGGATCAACTCCAGAGATAAAACGATAATTCTCTAGCTCTACAAGACTTTGGTTTCCGCACCTAGAGTATGCTGTCCAGTTCTGGGCACCAGTCCTCAGGAAGGATGTACTGGAAATGGAGCGAGTACAAAGAAGGGCAACTAAGCTAATAAAGGGTCTGGAGGATATTAGTTATGAGGAAAGGTTGCGAGCACTGAACTTATTCTCTCTGGAGAAGAGACGCTTGAGAGGGGATATGATTTAAATTTATAAATACCGTACTGGTGACTCCACAATAGGGATAAAACTTTTTCATGGAAGGGAGTTTAACAAGACACGTGGCCACTCATTACAATTAGAAGAAAAGAGATTTAACCTTAAACTACATAGAGGGTTCTTTACTGTAAGAGCGGCAAGCATGTGGAATTCCCTTCCACAGGCAGTGGTCTCAGCAGGGAGCATCGATAGTTTCAAAAAACATTTAGATAAGTAACTGAACGACTGCAACATACAGGGATATACAATGTAATACTGACATATAATCACACACATAGGTTCGACTTGATGGACTTGTGTCTTTTTTCAACCTCAACTACGATGTAATTATGTATACTACACTTCTGGTGGTGTACACAGTATAAAATACAGTGCAGCCGTAGTACAGTTGCTAATACAGTGCAGGCGGTGTACACAGTATCTAATACAGTGTGTACAGTGTCTACTACACTTCTGGTGGTGTACACAGTATAAAATACAGTGCAGCCATAGTACAGTTGCTAATACAGTGCAGGAGGTATACACAGTATCTAATACAGTGTGTAGAGTTTCTACTATACTTCTGGTGGTGTACACAGTATCTAATACAGTGTAGTGTGGTGTTGCAAAACAAAATATACATCATGTCCAGAAGGCCACCAAGGAGAGGCAGACGCGCACAGGCCACTAAAAGAGGGCAAGCAGCCTCTGTGTCTACAGTCAACAGTGCTGGTCATGAACATGGTGCATCTTCTGCAGGTGGCCGTGGGGCACACTTGTACTTTTTTTCTGCTGCTGGCTGTGTTATTGAGCCAGAACATGCAGAAGAGTTGGTGGAGTGGATAACAAAGCCATTCTCATCCTCCTCTTCCTCTGTTACCTAGGCTCAGAGTAGGTTGCCTTCCAATGCAGCCACCAAAGCGGCTCCTTGTCCACAGTCACTCCTTCTGTAGCCCCACCATCCTGCACGGAGGAGTCCCCAGAACTATTCGACCACAGTGTCGGGTACATGCTGCTGGAGGATGAGCAGTGATTTGAAGGCTCCGATGTTGGTTCCCAGGTTGAGGAAGGGAGTAATGTGAGCCTAGAGAGAGGGGGTGCCCAAGAAGGACAAGAAACTGGCAGTCATGTTTCCCCAGCTGCAGCATACTGGCAAGTTTGCTCCAGTGATGAGGAGGAAGGGGATGATGAGGTCACTGGCTCTACTTGGGTGCCTGAGAGAAGAGAGGAGGAGAAGGCACAACTCCAACGAGGCAGGATGTCCTCTAGGCAGCTTAAGGGAAGCCATTCTTTTTTTTTTTTCAAAAAGTTTTTATTTCGTTTTTCAAGCATACAATAAAAGGTATAACATATAGTGATGTATACAGATATTTTGATAGTTTGTACATTCACGGATAGGATAAACATTTCGTTGATATCTCAAGTCTAAAGAAAAGAGAACATAAATTTTCAGGAGTATATGTCTATAAGGGAAGGTTGATTGGATAGGAAAGAAAAGATTTGACAGATCCTAGCAGAGTAGATAGTTGGCTAATATGGTAAATGCCTGGATGGATCCGATTAGACATTCTCTGTGGATAATAGATTGCTTTAGAACAATAGGAAGACCTGTGGGTGAGGGGAGAACTCGAACTGGTGGGGAAAAAATAAAAGGGGGGGGGGGAGGGCCATATGGAGTATGAGGGAGGGAGGGTTGGTGGGGAAATGGTAACTGATCAAACGAAGACATTTTACCAAGTTAAGAACAGTTTTGGGAATAGGAAAAATTGGCAGTATGTGAATACATGTAGAAACTGTTGGCGATCTTGGATTGGTGAGTTCAGAGGCGTATGCCGAGTCCGGGATGATTGTAGGATAGTTTAGGAGGAAGCCTCTTGTGGGGATGTTTTCTTGTTTTGCATCGGCTGGTAGGAATCGTGGTATGAGAAGGTGGATTGGCTCACATTTGCTATTTCCTCTTGGGAGAGAGTTGAGAGCATGAAGGTGTGCCATTTAGAGTGAAAGCGGTCTGAGGAGGATTTCTTTTTGAAGTCCGTGTTGATGCGGTCTTTGGTAAGTAGGTGTAAGAGCTCTCGTTTGACTTGGGTGATGTTGGGGTGCGATGGCGAGATCCAGTTTTTCAGGATGATTCTTCTTGCGATTAGAAGACAGGTTAGGGACCACCCTTTGTGTGAGGCGTTTGTTTTTAAACTTCCTGAGGGGGTTGTGGCGCTGGCGGTGTATTTTGACCAGGGTAGGAGTATTGGGTCCCAATAGCCGAAGATGAGGAGTAGCGGGTCCTTGGGTAATTTTAATAGAGTCACTTCGAATATGTAGGCCAGAACTTGGTCCCAAAAGGTTGAAATGTAGGAGCAGTCCCAGAAGCGGTGGGCCAGGGAAGGTTTCCGGAAGTGGCACAATGGGCAGATGGCTTTGCTTATGTCTGATTTTGACGATGAGAAGGGCATATAAGCTCTGTGAGCTATTTTCAATTGTGTTTCTCTCCATATTTCATTGGGTGTTAGCTTTTGTACGGAGTTGAGGCCTTGCAGGATTTTTTCCACTAAGTTGGAGTCCGGGAAATCTTTATTCCAGTTTTTTATCGATGATGCTGAAAGAGGTGAGGATGATTTAAGTAGGAGGGGTTTGTATATGTCTGAGATTTTGTATGAGTTGTTCGATATCATTTGGTCTATGATGTTTGTTGGAAATCTTTTATCTGCTTGTTTGCATGTGTCTCTTAGGAAGCTGATGCATTGCCCATAATAGAAGGTATGAGTAGTAGGAAGAGCGAAGGTTTCCGCAATGTTAGTAAATGGGAGTGGTCGACCAGTTTGGGTGTTGCAAAGGGAAGAGAATTTTGTTAGGCCTTTTCGTTCCCAAATTTTGAAAGGTTCGTGGTCTAGTCCTTGAGGAAAGGCCGGATTACCTTGGATTGGGAGATGGGCTGACATGAAAGGAGATATTTTAAGTATTTTTCTTGCTTCTCTCCAAGCCACCGCTGTGTCTCTTAATAATAGATTGTGTTGGTGGGAGGAGGGAACTGACTTCCATCTGCAGTGAAGGAGGCCCACTAGTGAGTAAGGGTGAGCCATTTCGGATTCCAGGGAGAAATTTGAGTAGCGGGAGGATTGCGTTATCCAGTCTATGCTGGTTCTTAGCAGGCAAGCTACATTATACAGTCTGATGTGTGGTAAACTGATGCCCCCTTCGCGCCTGGGAAGATGTAGTTTTTTTAGAGCAATACGTGGTCTTTTGTTTCGCCAAAGGAATTTTGCTAAGGAGGTGTTGAGCGAAGACACGTCTTTATGGAGTAGCAGTAGCGGAATAGTTTGCATTGGGTATAGTAGTCTTGCGAAACTGACCATTTTTACTAGGTGGCATCTTCCCAAGAGCGAGAGGGGCAGGTCCATCCAGGCATTTAATTCTTGAGCAATTTTTGACAGTAAAGGAGGGTAGTTTAGGTGGTACAGTGATGAAGGAAGTTTGCCTATTTTTATCCCTAGATAGGTGATATGGGATTTCGCGACCGGGAAGATAGATTGTTGGGTCCATTGTGGTACAGAGTGAAAGCCAATGGGAAGAATTTTGCTTTTGCTGTAATTGATGCGAAGGCCAGAGCACAAGCGGAATTCATCAAAGACCCTTTTAATAGTTAGCATATCTGAGAGGGGGTTAGCCGAAAATATGAGAACATCGTCAGCGAATAGGGATGTGCGCATGTCATGTGTGCCTATTTTTATGCCATGCAAAGGGGCTGCTAATGTTAGATATCTGGATAGGGGTTCTAGGGCGATGTTAAAAAGGAGCGGGGATGGGGACATCCTTGGCGAGTGCCTTTATGAAGACGAAATTCTTCTGACATGAGGCCTGCTACCACTAATTTTGCTGTTGGGGCTTTGTACATAGCAGAGATGAGGTGGTGGAAGGGGCCAGTAAATCCCATCTCTGACATTGTCATAGATAGCCATTCGAAACTAACATTGTCGAAGGCCTTTTCTGCGTCTAATGTGATAATGGCGTGGTCGGTGTTTGGGTGATGAAGTGCATGTTCTAGGGCCATCATGACTTTTCTAATATTGAGGGTGGCGGTTCTGCCTTTTACGAAACCTGATTGAGCGGGGTGAATTAAAGAAGGGATAATATCTGCCAGCCTGGTGGCAATGATTTTTGAGAGGATTTTCACATCTAGGTTGAGAAGTGATATGGGCCTGTATGAGCCTGGTTCTTGGGGGTCTTTGCCCTTTTTGGATAGTAATTTTACAAGAGCCTGGTTCCCCGACTGTATGTAAGTTCCCCCTGACCAGATATTCCGGTATACTTGGAGGAGGGTAGGTTCCAGAAGGGGTTGTAGGATCTTGTAAAATTCACTAGTGAAGCCGTCTGGGCCTGGGGCCTTGGATAGGGTCAGGTGGCGAATGGTTGTTGATATTTCAGTAGGTGTTATAGGAGCGTTAAGGGTTTCCAGTTGTAGTGTGGAAATCTTGGGCATGTTTATTTTTTCTAGGAAAGCGCGTGCTTTTTGTGTGTTTATGGGGTCTGGGGCGTAGAGTGTAGAGTAAAATTGTTGCATGACTTTGTTGATTGTTTGTGGAGTGGAGTGAAGGGTGCCTGTACTATCGCGAAGTGATGTAATGTGGGTAGGGCGGAACGGGCCTTTGCATAGTCGGGATAAGAGTTTACCCGCTTTGTTTCCAAATTTGTGAAAGGTGGCTTCTAAGTAAGCCTGTTTGGTATGTTCCAGGGTGTTTACCCATGTATCGAAGTCCCTTTTTGCTGCCTGCCATTCCAATCGATTGGCTGGAGAGTCAGCGGTGTATAATGCTCGTTGTGCCTGGTGTAGGCGTGAGCTGGCTGCTTTGTATTTAGACAGAGTGTTGCGTTTAAAAGAGGTTGTATAGGAGATAATACGGCCTCTTAGGAAAGCTTTGCCGGCGTCCCAGAATAGGTTGGGGTCTTGAATGTGGGGGGCATTGTTCAGAGAGTATTCCGTCCATGCATCTGACATATATTGTTGGAAGTCAGTGTTATTGTGGAGGAAGGAAGGGAATCGCCAGATGTTGGGATGTGGGGGTAAGTTTAGATTATCGAGAGTTACCTCTATGGGTGCGTGGTCGGAGATGATTATGTCGTGTATTGCGGTGTTCTGGAGAAAAGGGATTAGGTTGTCAGAGCCAAAGAAGTAATCTATTCTTGTGAATAGTTTGTGTGGGTTGGAGAAGAATGTGAATTCCCTGTCTGTTGGGTGGGAAAGGCGCCAAAGGTCCTGTAGGTGAATAGAGTCCATGGTGTTTGCGAAGAGGGAGGGGGGGGGGGGGTTAACGCGTAAATTTGAATTTTTTGGTGAGGATCTGTCATCTATCTGATGGAGGGTGTCATTAAAGTCCCCTCCGATTAAGTGTGGGAGGTGAGTGTTTTCTAGGAGCCAACCGGAGAGCTCTGAATAAAATTGCTTGCTTGGGTTGTTGGGGGCATATACGTTCGTGATTATGAGTTCTTTAGAGCCTAATTTGACATGTGTGGTGAGCAGACGGCCCTGATTGTCGGTTTTTGTCGACATGATTGAGCAAGGGAGATTTTTATGTATGAGTAGGAGGACGCCAGCTTTGCGTCCTGCTGCCTCAGAGCCTAGAACAGTGCCTACCCAGAGTTTCTTCATGCGATGAAAATCTGGAGCTGAAAGGTGTGTCTCCTGGAGTAGGGCTATATCGGTTTTGAGCCGTTTAAGGTGCCTAAGGATTTTCATTCTTTTTTGAGGGGATCTGAGGCCCTTCACGTTCCATGAAATTATTTTCATGTTGGGGGAGGCTTGTGAGGGGTATGGGCAGATGATAACAATTTATCGTTTTGTGGATGGTGGATTGTAGTACCAGCTATGGTAAGATGTATGCCATTTTTGTAGTGATCGAGGGGGATATTTGATGTGTGGGGGAGATGTATTGGGCCCTGTAAAGGGGTGAAAAGGAAGGGGGGGGGCGTATGTCATAAAGGGGAGACAACATAGAGAGTAACATAAATAACAATTCTGAGAACTTCACTTTTTTCCGCATGGAATCACTGTGTAGGTCAACTCCCATAACAGGACAGTTATGGTTTGGGGTCCAGTTGGCCCGTGGAGGGGTGACAGGCATTTGTAAATGCGCTTATACTTGGAAGTTAGGGGGGGGGGGGGATGAATGTTGCCATACACAGTGTAACCAGGGGAACATAACCGTATAGAGAAAAAAAAACTGTGTTCAAACAAGTGTTGTTTCAATTCTGAGAACTGAGAACAGTCAAAACAAATAACATCATACATTACGTGATGCCGTAAAGGGGAAGGTAGAAGACCTGTGATGGGACAGATTGGGATACTGTCCGTAGATTAGATTAGATTAGGTAGCCCGCGATGGCAGTTGCAATTTTCATTTCAGCGAGGAGTGAAGCGATGCTGGTCCGGGTGTGAGGATCTGAAGCATTTGGGGGAGTCTTTGCGTGGACTCCGTTGATCCAGGGAGCGGTTGAGTGAGGTGCCCTTGGAGGGGGTTTGCTGTTGAGTGTTGGAGAGTAGCAATTGCATGTATGCTTCCGCTTCTGTTGGGTCCTGAAAGGATAGCTGTTCACCACTGGGTGTCCTGAGGCGTAGGGTGGCTGGGAATGCTAGGGTGAATTTTATTTGTTGCTTGAAGAGTTCTGTGCATATCTGTTGGAAGGCTTTGCGTTTTTTGGAGACCTCGATGGAGTAGTCAGCGAAGATCAGAACCCTCACACCATCAATTTGGAGTGTGCGAGTTTGTCTAAATTTTTGGAGTATGAGAGCTTTGTCGGAGTAGTTTAGATATTTAGCGATGATGGGGCGAGGATTTTTGCGCTCTTCATTATATGGTCCCATTCTGTGGGCGCGTTCTACCGTGCAGGGGCCCGTTATGCCTAGCGCCTCAGGGATATGTCGGGAGCAAAAGTCTGATAAAGCAGATGATTGTAGCGATTCGGGTATCCCCACGAATCGCAGGTTGCTCCTTCTGGATCTATTTTCCAAATCATCAAGTTTTTGTATTATGTATTGATTTGTTTTGTCCTGCGCTTGTTCTGTGGCTTGGGCTTGGTACATCTCTTCTTCCATACTTGAGAGGCGATGTTCTAGTTCATGGAGCCTGGTGTTATGTTCTCCTAGCTGGGCCTTAATTTGCTTCATCCCCGCATTTACAGCGTTTTCCACAGATGTTGAAATCATGGGGGACAGGAGAGCTGCCACTGCCTGTGCTATGCGCTCTGTAGCATGGTCCCCTGCGAGCTGTGGGGGGAGGGCTGGTAGTTGAAAGGCCTGAGGGAGAGGGGCCTGAGGAGAGGCGGATTGTGGCCGTGGTTGAGCTTGGGAGGCCTGGGGAGATGTGTGTGGGGCTGCACTGCCACTTACTTCCATGTCTGCTGGCTGGGCGCTTGTGTGCAGGTCCGTGTAGGCCGAAGCCGGGGCCTCGATTTGCGGCTGGGCCGGCGGCGCCGTCTGGGCCGTGTTGGTACGTGGGCCGCGGACTTCTACAAAGCGGTCCATGTATTGGGTGCTGGAGCCCGGGTTGCTTGAGGGTGGATGCGGGCTTCTGGGCCGGTTTTTTATGCTGGTTTTTGTCCTGTTTGTGGGAGCTGTGAGGAGAGACAGCTACTCCATGCGGCGCCGGAACCGGAAGTGGGAAGCCATTCTATTACATCACACCGCAGAGCTCTGCAGGTGCAGGGCGCTGCTGACTCCCCACTGACTTTTAAAAGTTTCTTAATGTGGGCCTTTTTCGACACGTGTGCAGCAGATCACACCGTTGCTGTTTGTAACCGATGTCTGAAGCGGATCAAGCGTGGTCAGAACAGCAGCCGCTTGGGCACCACATGCTTGACCAGACATATGATGACCTGCCATGCAGTCTGTTGGCAACAGCACTTGAAAGACTTACATCAAAGAAAAAGGCAGACTTCTCCTTGCTCCTCATCTGGGATATCCAACCCCACTATACCTCTAGTCCTTTCAAAAACCTGCACTGAGAAGAATGAAGGTATAGCAATAGGTGTCCCAAGTACTTTCAGCCAATCTGCTAGTGGTGCACCACCACCTGATTTTATCAGGCAAGTTTCCCTACCCCAGTTGCTGAACCATAAAAAAAAATTTGGTCCAAGCCATCCACATACTCAGAGTCTGAATACTAGCTTGGCCAAATTGCCAGCACTGCAACTGCTGCCTTTTTAGCTGGTAGACTCTGCCCCCTTTCGTGAATTTGTGGAATGTGCTGTACCTCAGTGGCAGGTTCCAAAACACCATTTCTTTTTACGTAAGGCCATTCCGGCTCTCTACCGGCATGTGGAAGGCAATGTTTTGGCCTCGTTGGACAGGGCGGTCAGCAGTAAGGTGCATATTACTGCTGACTCATGGTCCAGCAGGCATGGGCAGGGATGTTACCTTTCCTTCACGGCGCACTGGGTAACTGTTGGCAGCTGGGAAGGATGCAGGACAGGGTTTAGTAGTGTTGGAGCTTGTTCCACCACAATACCTCCAAAATTCTAGTGGTGATTCTGCCACAGCTCTCTCCTCCACCCCCTCCTCTTCTTCTTCCTCTATGGCCTCTTCTGCAGATTTGTCCTCTGAACCCGCGGTTCTCCGTAAGCATTCAAGGAGCTACGCAAGCAGTCAGGCAAAAAGATGACATGTGGTGCTTGAGTTGGTCTGCTTAGGGGACAGGAGCCACACTGGGACAGAGATTCTGTCAGCTCTGCCGGGGCGATTGATTGATGTCACACCAGCTTCAGCCAGGAATGGTTGTATGCGACAATGGCACCAACATTCTCTCTGCCCTCCAACAGGGACACTTGACCCATGTTCCATGTTTGGCACATGTCTTGAATATGGTGGTGCAGCGGTTCTTGAGCAGGTACCCAGGCTTACAGGATCTCCTGAGGCAGGCCAGAAAAGTCTGTGGTCATTTCTGCCGGTCATACAATGCCAGTGCTCAAAGGGAATGCAACCTGCCCACCAACTGCCTGATTTGTGACATGCCCACCAGGTGGAACTCAATATTGGCAATGCTACAGTGGCTGCACACACAGGAGAGGGCCATCAATGAGTACCTGTGCGGGTATGGCACCAGGACAGGGTCAAGGGAGCTTGGCTTCTTTTTGCCATGCCAGTGGCTACTGATCAAGGATGCAGGCACTGTCCTGTCACTATTTGAGAAGGTCACAAGAATGGTGAGCAGTGACAATGCATGCATCAGTGACACTGTCCCTCTAGTCTTCCTGTTGGAGCACACACTTCATGGAATAATGGACAGGGCACTAGAGGCAGAATAGCGGGAGGAAGAGGAGGACTTTCCTCTCAAGGCCCCCATTATCCAGATAGCATTCCTGTGGGCCCAACAAACACACAGGAAGAAGAGGAGGAGGAGGACGAGGATTGTGTCAGCATGGATGTGGAGGATAACACTCAGCAGCAGTTTTCAAGGGATGGTTTTCAGTCCCCAGAAATCCAAGGAGTTGTATGTGGCTGGGAGGAGGTTGTTACGGATCATGTGATCCTTAGTGACCTAGAGGACTCAGAATCAAATGCCTCTGCAAACTCACGCTGCATGGCCTCCCTGATTCTGGGAAGCCTGCAAAAGGATCCTAGGATTTGTGGTATCAAGGAGAGGGATCAGTACTGGCTGGCAACCCTTGATCCACGTTACAAGGGTAAGGTTGCAGAATTCATCCTGCCTTCGCAGAGGGAGCAGAGGATGAAACATCTTCAGGAGGCCTTGAAGAAAGGTTTGTGTGATGCATTTCTAGACCCTGGGAGGTTACAATTTTTCAGTCCTTAACACCAAGGTCTGATCGGTTCAAGCAACCATCGCCAGCATTTGCATTACATGGTGCCAGAATATCTAGAGGCAAGAGCAGACTTGGAGACCTTTCCAACAGAGCATCCACTGGGTTACTGGGTCTTGAGGATGGACCACTGGCCAGAACTTTCTCAATATGCAATTGAGCTACTGGCCTGTCCTGCATCCAGCATTTAAAATATCCAGCATTTAAAATATAAAAGATGGGGTTGCCCCGAGTAAACAACATGTCAAACCTTAAATTTGTGTGTGCCTGGGAAATGGTGACAAACTTCAGTACCCTATATTTTCCATAAGCAATGCTTTAATAGCCCTATAGGTTATCAGTTTAATGCTCCAGAGGATGTTTGGTGCTAGAAATATTGCTTTCACTACAGGGTATGCAGCACTATGTATCATGTGTATCTCAATCTGCATTTTCATGCATAGGTGCCCACGACTCATGCATTTACGTTCGTGCATATTTCGGGGTGGGGGGCACAAAAAATTTTGTAGGGGGTAGTTTTTGTGGTATGGAAAAGTGCTGCACTAAAAATTGTAAAAGTAGTTAGTGAAACTATTTCGTGTGATATAACAAATAATGCTAGTCAATGTATAAACTCCATAAGCATGAAATAACATATGGTCAACATTCTTATTTAAGTAAACTGAGTCCATACACAAGTGACACACAGATTTGTGGCACACATATACTTGGTGTTCTTAGTTAGGTAGATTGAATCCGTAAGAAGGTGACGTTCAAAAAATTGTGATACACCAAAAATGTGAAATTAAACATAAAGTGTTGATAGAAGATCCACCACCGCTCTAATAGGAGGCTTACCAAAGAGATTGGACACAGATGGGCATACGCCCACTGAGTCAATCAGGATTGTAAAGTGGGGATCCTCGATGGTAGCTGTTGTATTCCTGGTGGCCCAGGTACTTGCAGGGATATGTTTGGTAAAAGGGCAGGTCCAATCAAGCATCCAAAATATATGTGGAAGGAACGTGAAAACACATAGCGTAATACTGTATAAAAAGCTCAAAGCATATTTATTGAAGGTAAAAAAAACACTCACATTTGTTGAGAGTAAAAAAGCGCTTAGTATGTAGATGGTATGGCAGTGTCAGTGGTGTCAGCAATCCGTCCCGACGCGTTTCATCCTATAGGACATCATCTGGGGTACCACACCACTGCATACACTGCCTTATATGTACAGTAAAGGACCCCCATGTTGAGACGTGGCTCCAATCAGCGACGCCGTTCAATGACGGCAACTTCCGGGTATGCAAAATGGCGCTGGCTGCGTGTGCTGCAAGCCTCGCTTTGAGTGGGTATGTTGAGGCGCACAGATGTAGAGCACGTCATGATGACACCCTGCTTTGCGAGCCTCGCTCCCACTCTCAAAGAGCTCACAGAGCGCATGCTCGGAATACATCGGTGCACCGCATCTAAGTCAAGGGACCAGCGTTGTGACGTCACAACGCTGCCCTTCTAGCCTCGCTATAGGCAGAGACAAATGGAATGCACAGCGAAGGCGTCTTCCACATTTACAGTGGGATGTCTTCTCCAAATTTGCATAAATTAAATAGTAACGGAGTGTATTGCTAAAAACTATTAATGATGGCATGTATATATAGAGTTTGCATAAAGTTGCATAAATTAAATAGTAACGGAGTGTATTGCTAAAAACTATTAGTAATGGCATGTGTATATAGAATTAAAATATAAGCACAAGGTCCTATACTGCAAGGTGGAACACAAATACACCTGTCTCATCGGCTCTTACGGACAGGCAATTTGAATATATATATTAATAGACCCTGTATTTCACTGGTACTTAGAAGTGTAACAGTGTAAATGTGTATATTAATAAACCTAATATTAGAAATATACACAAACCAAGTTATATTTAAAGGTGACATTAGAGTAAAGTCCATCTGGAAAAAAAATTTAAAAATTGTATATGTATAAAATATGCATAGTATGGAGCCACGGCCAAACATGGAAGTCCAAAGTGACAAATACATATTCTATAAAATCATATAAACAATGTATATACATTATCCAATGTGGACAAAGGATTTGTGATTAAAGAGGAGCAGACATGGGAAGGCATACTGATTCAGGATTGGTTTATAATGGCATTAATGTCATATAAGCAATGTATAATATAAACATTATCCATTATGGACAAAGAATTTATGATTAAAGAGGAGCAGATATGAGAAGGCATACTGATTCAGGATTGGTTTATGAAGGTATTTTTTGTGCTTGGGTGTAACTTGATTATTTTTATTTTAACCTAACTTTTTTTTTCATCACATAGATGACAAAAATCCACTTTGTAATGATTCTTTGGTGACAGGTTCTCTTTAGCAAGATATCCCCAGATGTCTCCCTGTGCTCCACTGAATGTAATTCTATGCAGATCAAATTGCAATACATTATTTCCCAGATAAGATGGCCCGGGACACCTAGAGGCAGACGTCAAACATGAAGTGATGTCAATAATGTCCTTTTCCTGGTCAACGAACTCCTCTCTATCTGGTGGCACCCACTATGTTGATCCAGGGCCTAGAAATAGGAAAGCGCAGGCCAGCTTGTAGGGGAGCTCCATTATGGGGGGGGGGATGGAAGCAATCGGGCAGCAGCGCAGTCGCCCGAATGATTCTACCTGAAAGGCAAGAGTCTACTTGTCAGATTTACACACAATCCACTGGCAATATGTGTAAAACTTCCTACTGTCAGGTCCGCACGACATACGGACCTGGCAGTGAATGGGTTAAAGCAGACATTAGATGTACCCCCCCCCCCGACTGCTTGTATTGCTATATATAATTTAGTAGAGGTGGAAACCAAAGGTTCATGAATACTCCTGCTTTTCTTCCACATATGCCCACTCCCTCTTCTCGTATAGTCATGTGCCTTATGACTTTTGATATGCTCCCTAAACTTCTGGAGATACAACACCTGCCCAGGGCAATATCTGATCATTCTCAATTGTTACTCACATTCTACATAGGCCACCTGGAAGGATATAGACTTTGGAGGTTAAGCCCCCTGTAGTTGAATGATGAATTTTTTTGAGATGCAAGCTGCCTCTGATAATCTCTCCTTTAATCACTAGTTTGAAAACACTAGGCGTTACTTGGGATGTCTTTAAGGCTACCCTCTAGGGCACTATTTCAGGAGTTATTAATCAACTCTGCTTTCATAGGGCTTCCCTCCTCTGCAAACTCTTGTGTGTGGAGGGAACTCTCGTCAACTTGACCTACTATTGACAGAAAAAAGCAAAAAAAGCTGCTCAATCAGAGGCAAAGTTTGTTTGAATTTGGAGATAAGAATATTACAATTTTAGCTTATCTAGCAAAAAACGATTTCTCCTCAACCTCCATTTCCTGTTTATATGATGATTTGCAGGTCCTGAAAAACTCAGGCTATGGATATTGCTCAGTCTTACTGATTTCTACTCCCATGGAGTAGAACGCATTGAGGGAACGAATGGTCTAGCAGCCTGTCACACACTCACCACAACCGTTTTATCCCTGCAGGGGTGCCAGGATCTGGTGAGAAGGGATCTAACAGGGGGAGCACAACAGTCATCTCCTATTCTGCTATTCTGACACTAGGATTGGAATCAAGTACAAGCACAAAATCGCCTTGAAATAGCACAAGTCACTTGGAAATTATGTTATGATTTTTACTGGACTGCCTATTTTATATATATATATATATATATATATATATATATATATATATATATTTTATACATATTTTTTTTTTGTTGCTATATATTATTTTTTCAGTTTTTTTGCACAGTGCTTGATAAAGCACCTGAAACACAGACACCACTCTAAAGTGTGATCCTAAAAACCAACCTGTACCAGGTGGACTTCCATCGATCACTTTTGAGTGTGGTTATACACATGTGTGTAAGGTGGATTTCATTTCATTTATAATTATAAACTGTTATAGATAATGTTGGTTAAATTTGACAGTTATGCACGTAATAATCTAATTGATTAATGCAACACTGGGTTCTTTTAGGAGATTTGGAGCACTGAACACTGTTCCAAATAATTGTGATATTATACCTTACTACCTACCTGTGAAGGGAGATTTATTATACCACTTTTCAGTTCATAGGCAGTGCCACATATTCCCTATCTATATATCTTTTCACACTTTTGGTGCTTCATTGGGACATCCCAGGGGAAGCTGCAGCCTAGCCTACAGCTAAGCGCGGATTCATATATATATATATATATATATATATATATATATATATATATATATATATATGTATATATACACACAGGTTTTATACTGGGGCTCTTTACAACCATTAATCTTCATTGGTTATTTACAGACTTGCAAGTCCTGGGTATGGCCCCTAATACTAGAATAATAGTGTCTTTAGACACACACATAAAGCTTTTGACTCTATTGATTGGCCCTACTTATTTGCGGTCCTTGAGTGGCTGGGTTTTGGACCTAATTTTATTCAATGGGCTAAGTTATTGTAGTATAATGACTTGTATATGAGCCAACACCCAGATTATTGAACCATTCCGTATTTATCATGGCACAGGGGGTGCCTTTTGTCTCCCCTGTTGTTTGTCCCTGGCTATAGAACCACTGGCTGCTTTACTCCTCTATACGAGGCTGTTGGATTATTACTTTGGAAGAAAAAAAGTATGTTATGCTAATGATATGCTATTGTATCTGGCAGACTCTGCAAACTCCCTAGTTACCACTTTGGCTTTTATTGCTCACTTTGGTGGTTTCTCAGGCTTTTAGGTGAATTGGAGTAAGTCTAATATTATTCCATTTGACCCTCAGTACAGACCTGTTCTATCAATGGAGGCTTCCCTGTAAGTCTTTTCCTAAATTTCAGTATTTGGGAATTGACGTACAATTACCCCTGGAGTCCTATATGGATAATAATATCTCTCTACTACTGATAGCTGATATAGCAATTTTAAAGATAGTCTTGGTACCTGGTACCAGTTGCATTTGAATTTGCTAGGCAGAGTTAATCTGTTCAAAATGATTTTTCCCCCGGTTTCTTTATATTCTGTTATATGCCCCTGTATATATTTCCAAAAGATTTTTGTGGATCTCAATTCATCCAGTGGCTGCTCAGTCTGGGTTACAAGATTTCTCTTTGCAGCCATCAAAACTTGAAGCAACTTTAAATAAAGATGACCATTTTGAAATAATTTCCATATACTACTTAATGTTGCTTTCTTCCTCCTCCTAAATATTTTCCTTCACTTACTGAAGAAGCCTGGTCAGAAATTACTGAGACTCAACTCCCTATGTTCATATCACCTACAGATAAAATGATCCAGGTATTTATATATAATGCATTATACTCCCAGTAGGTTATTTAAAATGGGAAAAATTGACTCTCCAGCATGCCCACTCAGATTTGTTTGTTTTTTATATGATTTGGGCATGTCCCAGAGTTGGGAGCTTTTGGTCTGCTATTACTCATTTTGTGGGGAAAAGTTAGTGATTCCTAATACATGCATTCAAGCCAGGTGCCTGTTAGGCACTTTTGACTTTGAGGAGATGCGTAACTCACAGAAAATATTGCTTTGATTACAATTTTTTTTTATGCTAAAAAAAAGCTTTAGTTCTTAAATGGAAAAAACCTCCTCCCCCCACTCTCTCCGTTTCTGGATTGAAATAATAAATATGGCTTTACCTATGTATAAAATGGCCTATGACTCTAGGGGCTGTCCAAAGAATTTTGCCAAAATTTGGTTTGGGTGGATGACTTCAGTCTCTGGTGAAATTGAAGTTTGAGTTGAGCTGTGTCTAATGTCCTATTTGAGGGAGGTATGTGGGGTGGATTTCTTATTCTCAAAGTGGATCCCTTGCCTTATGATTTGATATTACTTAATAATGCCTGCTCCTGTGTATGTTACTTCTGCTTCAGTGTCTAACTGGTGAAGAATGCTCAAACTGCTTTCATGTTACCAGTAGCAGTGTCTTTTGTTTTTCCTTTTAGTTATTTGTTTTCTTTTTCTTTCATTCTTAATTTTCTACTCACTGGATGTGTCTGGAATGAAGCCTAGTACTTTGTGGCATATGTATGTGTTGTATCTTTGCTTTATTATATTGGGGTGTGTAATCTGATTATCCTTACCACTGTGCATCATTGTGTCTTATTGCCATTCTTGTATGTTGTTAGTTTGGAAAATGTAATAAAACTTGACCTTAAAAAAAAAATTAAAATGATGCATTATCAAAAAATAAGTTGCACACCTCGTATCATTTTTAATCAGTGAACCTTCAATTTTGTGGTTCCTAAGAAGAAGCAACAGTTTAATGATGAGACAATTGACAATACTTGTGGTTATAAGTAGCACACATGTTTTTCTAACAAATGGGAGACAAAAACAAAAGTGTGAGTGGATTATTTATATGGAATACAAACTCTGCGTGTTGGACATTTTTACACACCTTGCTATACAGGAGTTCACACTATTATAGGGGAACTTATATCATGCATTTTAACCAAAATATTGGTTAGACCCACAAGTGCTTTTTTTGCACCAATACTTTGTGTTAAGACTGTCTTTTCAAAACACCAAATGCATTTAGACGTTGGATAAAAATGTAAATATTTATTTGTAAATGTTTTCACAAAAGATTCATACAACTTTCACACAAGATTTACACATTTTTTAAATTGTATTCAATTAGAAAAAATGTGAATCCTGCATAAAAGTTGTGTGAATCTTGTGAAAATATTTATAAATAGACTCCTTAGTGTAGTAACAAGTAACAGTACTTCTTTTGTTATAGAGCTATATACATCTGAGGAGGAAAGAAGGAACGAGAGGTTCCATTTTAAAAGAAGGCCAGTCCTTTCAAATTAGAAACATTAGGAGCTACTGTATGTCATTTTATAAGATACCCCAACCCCAGAACAAAACTGTAATATAGTATATGGCAGCTTACCAGTCCTTGGATGTAGTGGTGAGAGTAGCTTTAGCTTTTTAGGCTAATAATGTTCTCATAAAGTACAAAGATACATGTTGATTTTGTAAGAAATGCAGTGTCCCTGTCACTTCCTAAAACAAACAAGATTATCTTTCTTCTGTAAACTACCAATATCCCAACCACAATGTCATGGAAATAAATAAAGCCTTTGGTGGCAACAATGGTCCCTCCACAGAAACAGAAGAGTGAGTAAATGCAGCTACCCAAGGACAGTAAGTGTGTCATGTACAAGATCGCCAGGTTTAAATAAAGGGAACAAAGCCTAAAAAAAAGACTGGTAAGCTGCAATATATTAAAGCAGAACTATAGACAAATATATAAGACACAAACAATGAAGATCAGCAATCATTAATACATTATTACATGCATTTTTTAAATGCAAGCAATGAAAATGCCAGAGTTTGATCTGCTATCTGTCTCTTGCAGTTCCTATTTAATAGAACTGGAGTGTGAGAGGAAGCAGAAGCAGAAGAAGGCAATCAATGCATGTCCTGACCAGGACAGGCTAATAGTGGGAGAGGGCAAAGTAACAGGGAGATGAGCTCATCACTGTGCTGCTTATGCTTTCCGCGTATAGTCACAGACATGGGCTATTCCAGGACAGCCTGGGCTCAGTTGAAGTAGGGTGAATGATATTAGCCATCAAACTGAGGGCATTTTATACCTATGAGCTTTTGGGGAGAGGTCTGGATTGAAAATTAATTTTGCAAATGGCGTTTTTTTTCATGAACTATTATTTTATTCTTGTCAATTGTGGCTGCAATTCTGCTTTTAAATATTTTTTTGGGGATAAGATATACTTTTTATAATGGGGTGTGTCTATAGTGGAAGATTGTTACTTGATGATTCACTAACCCCGGAACAAAGCAGATTTATATATATATATATATATATACATATATAGTTCCTAACTGTAAAAGTTACATATTTAACTGTTGCAGACATCATGGCTATTACTTTAGAAACCAAGCACATTTATGTTCCGGTTTTAATTCCATCACAGTATATAGTATAACCCATTATATTATCTAGGATACAAATAAAATTCCAAGAGATTTCAAGAGGATGAATCTACAAACACAGTTGCAGATATCTTGCATCTGAAAACAATTATAAGGTCATATTTGTGATTTAAACTACAGTACATGTGTCTATGCATAGCTGAAATATCAGTTTTGGGTGGAGCAGCCCTTTCTTGTAAAATCTGTATGCTCGTGTAGCTGTAATGTAATGGTTATATTTTAGTACATCCTTCTATACAATTACTTTAGAGGAAAAGAAATACAAATAATTGATTACTATAATTATCTAAATACTATGATGTCCATGCATCAATGTTTTCACCCATGATTCATACATCTTTCACTCAAATCTTATCCAAAAGATGCCTGAAATTCTGTAAATCCAGGGGGGAATCATTGACAAATAGACCTCCAAATATTTTCCCACTATTACTAAAAAATCAGTTTCAACTTCAGTCCCTAAGCTATTTTATTATTTCTCTTATGAATTACATATCAGGTTCTGTTTTGCTATATTACTGATGTTAAAGAAACAAAGCATCATATAGTAATTGAGAATGTGATGAGGGAATACCTTTCCATGCTTAATTACTTACGTAAATACGACAATAAACTTTTTATAGGGGAATCAAATCCCACCATCAATTTCTTATCTCAAGAATCTTTATTCGTCCCTTTCATTTTTACGATATAAGGTTTTAAAACATAAGGTAGCCATCAGGTAAATTCTTCTAAATATTCCATTGGGGAAATGATTTTTACTAGTAACCCATGCTCATCCAGGCTGAAAGATATATAAACAGAAGACAAGTTGTTTATGTTCTATGTATTTCTCTACTGCATATAAAGTTATTTAAGCAGAAATTCCTCCGGTGCTTTCCTTAGTACATTGCCTAAGGTTCTGCTGCCATCATGTGGTTCTTTTATATAACAGCTTCAGCTTTGTTATATTTCTAAAAGTGAAGTACCAGTGTTAGCTTTTTGTGGTGCAGTTTTTTTTTTCCTGTAAACTATTTATATTATATAAGCATATTTGCTTACTGATTACTTAATAATTTAATTTTAGTTACTATTTATGGTAGTGTTTATACGAACAGAGCTGCCCAATACAAATAAAATATAATACTGTGTACAACTATATAGTGAATCTCTTGTGTCAAAGATAACAATAAAAAATAAATAAAAATTATAACTTGTGTCAAAAATTATTATTATTATTGTGTTGCCTGCTATAACACTCCAGTGGTGTTTTCACCTCAAACCCTAGGTTAAATACATCTCAATTATAGTGAAGCACAACACTCAAAAAAATGTGGAAAAAATGAAAAAATGTATAAACAATAATCAAAACAAACTAAAGTCCTTTTAGCATATATAAATCCAATGACAGTCCAATTGTGGATCCACTTAATAGAAAGTTCAACACCCAGTGCTCCGTGAACACAATGGGGTTGATTTACTCCTAGATTGTAAGCTCTAACGAGCAGGGCCCTCTGATTCCTCCTGTATTGAATTGTATTGTACTTGTACTGTCTGCCCTAATGTTGTAAAGCGCTGCATAAACTGTCAGCGCTATATATATCCTGTATAATAATAATAATAATACTAAAACTGGAGAGTGCAAAATCCGGTGCAGCTGTGTATGGTAGCCAATCAGCTTCTAGCTTCAGCTTGTTCAATTAAGCTTTGACAAAAAAAAAACTGGAAGCTGATTGGCTTCTATGAAGAGCTGCACCAGACTTAAACTCTCCAGTTTAAGTAAATCAACCCCAGTATCTTCCAGTTCTTTGTGACAAGTGCTTATCCCACCCCTATAGCAATGCCTGCTCACCTCACAGCAAATGATCAGATGCTCATCTAATTAATCTCAGTAGGTCTACTGAAGAAGCCCAATAGGAGGGCACAACGCGTCTAGTAGGGCGGAGCTGGGCCTGAGACGTCACGTCATGACTGTGGTGGAGTTCTGAGTGCTTTTTATAATCCTGTAAGTGCATTTTAGTAGTAAGGGAAATAAAAACTGGTTTAAATGGAGAACACTATGTTGTTGCCTTTATGTTTCATAAAATAGACTGGGGAACTGGTGAGAGGAGAACAATTGAAGCTCCAGAGTCCCTGGAACAGAGGAGTGAGGAGATTTCTGCCTGGACTAAAGAATATCTGTTAGATATGATTAATTAGATGAGCATCTGATCATTTGCTGTGAGGTGAGCAGGCATTGTTATAGGTGCCTTAACGTTCTATTAAGTGGATGGACGATTGGACTGCCATTGGATTTATATATTCTAAAAGGACTTTAGTTGGTTTTGATTATTGTTTATATATTTTCTATTTTTTTTTTAATTTTCTGGAGTCCTAGATAGCAAGCAATTGTGCTGCAAGTTTGAAAATGACTTGCTAATCAATTGCTAGACTTGCCAGGATTCACAAGTTTGTTGCAGTATTGCAGCAAGTCCACATTGCATGACTCTAGATCAACTTTCTTTGAAAACATTCTACAAGTCTCCTACAAGTTCTGGTTCAGTTATGTTGTGCAATAGTCATCCCACCACAGGGGTCACTGTGGCTGAATTTTCATGCTGTAGACTTGCAGAGCTCTTGCTGTAGACTCACCACTGCAACTTTGCTCTTTCTAGAGACTTGTCATGCAAATTTGCTACAAATTGGAAAAGTGTCAACTGGAAATTGTGTTTCAAGTGCTCTGCAAGTGTACAACTTCCCAGTGAAAATGTGCAGCAAGTTAACAGACTTACAATTGAACACTGCCACAAATTTGTGGCAAGTTATCCTTGCTATCTGGGGTGTTGCGCTTCATTATAATTGAGGAGTAGTATTTATGGTATAGCTGCATATACATGAATGCCCTGTACACATGGTCGGACATTGATCGGACATTCCGACAACAAAATCCATGGATTTTTTGTGGCAGATGTTGGCTCAAACTTGTCTTGCATACACATGGTCACATAAAGTTGTCGGAAAATCTGATCGTTCGGAACGCGGTGACGTAAAACACGTGCGTCTGGACTATAAACGGGGCAGTAGCCAATAGCTTTTCCGGGTCATGACACAACAGTCTAGTGAAAGTGGTCTAAGAGCAGTAGTTACTGGGGTCTGTTAACTCCACAGTTAACTCTTTATATATGCACAATAGCAGAACACTTATTTTGTTATTCACTAAATGGGATATAATCAGTTTTTTTTTCTTTCTGGGTAATAGGTGCATTTAAGGATTCTAGTTGAGATGGGGAAATGGCAGAAAGATTAAAATTATCTAGAAAGGTAGAGGCCACTGATTGATCAATAAGATCATGAGCATATAGGGCAGAATAAAAAGCCTCCAATATCTTAATAATTTCACTAGGGCAGGATTGGGGAACTCCTCTATTATCTTTGAGGTAGGTAACGGGTGCTAGGAAGTGGGAACCCTTACATAATCTAGCCAAAAATTTCCCAGCATTAACATTTTGTGAAATTGGAGATCAGTGTAGGAGTGTTTAACAAGTTCACATTTTTCTATCCAGAAGTCAAACTTGCGTTTGGCAACATGCAATTGTTTTCTTTGTTATGGGGTATTATTAAAGACAAAGGCCCTCTTGGCAGCTCAAAGGCAACTGCTGGCTTCTTGATATTTCAATGTTTCTTCTGTAGGATGCAACATAGGAAACCATTTTACCACTTATAAAGGCCTTACCGGCCTCCCAGAAGAGATTTGAGTTATCCCTCTGAAGGACATTGTCCCGTATATATTTGGAATAGACATTGTGGACGGTGTGCCTGAAATCTCCTATCTGAACCAGATAGGAAGGGAATTGCCATGTCGTAGGGACAACATTTTCCAGCTCCACTGACACAGGACTATGATCGGATATGACCAGGTCCTGAAAGACTGAGTCCTGCAATTGGGGGTTCATTGAGGTGTAGCAGAAGAGATTAGCCAGCCGTGTGAATGTATCATGTGGAGGGGAAAATATGTGTACTCCCTGTCTGCTGGATGGAGCTGACGCCATGCATCGACTAGGTTAGGTAGGCAGCTATGGCCTGTGACAGCAAAGTAGAAGAAGCTTGAGGAGCAGGAAGGGCTTGTTTACCATGGAGAGATCTATCTGTATCCTTATGCATACCCATTTTGAAGTCCCCCTCCCCACCCCACTATCACCAAGTGGGGTAAGGAAGGATTGTGCATTACCCACTAGCCATCGAACTAAACAAATATTTAGTGAGTGAATTTGGTGCATCTGTTTTTGCATTTTTGGAATGATTTTCCAGCAGAAAAAAAGCTAACAGCTCCTAGAAGATAATAAATACTGCTAACCACTGCTAAGCACCAGTTTCCAGCAAATTTTTCTTTCTCAGCAGGTAAAAAAAAAAAAAAACACAGCGTGGTGGCCCCCCTCCTGAACTATACCAGGCCACATGCCCTCAACATAGGGGGGTGCTTTTGGGTAGGGGAGCTCCCCCCAATGCACCCTGTCCCCATGTTGCATGACTCAGCAATTGCCAGTTGAGGTAGCACAGTGCTGAATAGCAAAAAATGCTCTGGTCATGAAGGGTGTAAAACTTTCCGGAAGCCAGGTTGTGCACAGTTTCAGTGTGAGCAACCAAGAGAGCATGGATTTTGTGTTTTTGTAATCGACCACACATGGTTTGCTGGAACACATATTGAGATTTGGATAAAGAAGCACTGAATTTTTTAGGCACATTTATGTGTGGTTATATATAATTTATTTAAGTATAAAGGACACACTGAATGGACTGGATACGTTGACTATTTATCACATGTCATTTCACATGTTCTACTTTACTTTGATTACAAGAGCACAGTATTTATGTTTATAAGGGAAGCACAGCACATTATTGTATTTATCACTTCCAGAGAAAAATCTACAAAAAGCAGGATCTTATGCCCATCTATTGATAGTGAGCATTATGGCAACACTGTAGAAATAATTGCTTGTCAGTGTAATTCAGAAACGTCACAATTACCGCGCGAAGTGTTGTGCACCTATTTGAAGGGATGCCTGAATGGTGAGCTCTTTCTACAGTACAGGGGGATCAAGGCCCAGAGCTTCAGGTATCCATTTGGCTCAGAGATCCATGATAGAGGTTCCCTATAGCATCCTGGGAACCCAGTGACCCGTAAGTCGTTCCTTCTTGATCGATTCCTCTCCATTCCACAATCCCCATTAGGGATTCATAGGGTCTTGAGTGTTGCAGAATGGTAATATGGGCTTGCTGCAGCTCATCCTCCAGGGAAAAACATTTTTGCTTTGTCTCTGAAAGCTTGTGAGAGTTTTCCCTCAGCTCCTTCTTTAGCTGCTCAATGCCTGTATGGACAGAAAGTTCTACTGCTGCTGTTATTGGAGGTGAGAGCAGAGAAGCCACAGCCTGGGGTATCCTCATCTATGATAGGTAGACTGGACTGCTTAGCTCTGTGTCAGCAATGTCTGCCATTTCTACAGCTGGGGCTACTTCTGTGAGAGCAGACTACGGGAATTGGAGACCTCTCTGGGCCCAGTTTTCTTCAGGAACCACTCCATAAAGAAGCTCCAGGAGGTGACAGGGGGCAGCCGAGTGTGGAGCAGCTGATTGCTGGCTTTATATGAGTGGATTAGAGAGGCAAGCTCGGTGGGAGTTGCTAGTAATCCATATGGCGCCAGAACAGGAAGCCCGACCACATGTTTTAACAGAAGCAGCGCCTATCGCAGTATCTGTAGTAGCAATTCTGACTCTTATGAAAAATCCGTAATACACACTGTTACACCAGACAGAGATATGATAGAGGTTTTAACCACTTCATCCACGGAAGGATTTACCCCCTTCCTGACCAGGGCACTTTTTGCGATTCGGCACTGCATCGCTTTAACTGACAATTGCGTGGTCGTGCGACGTTGCACCCAATCAAAATTGACGTCCTTTTTTTCCCACAAACAGAGCTTACTTTTGGTGGTATTTGATCACCTCTGTGGTCTTTTTGTTGTGCTATAAACAAACAAATAGTGACAATTTTGAAAAAAACACATTATTTTTTACTTTTTGCTATAATAAATATCCCCAAAAGATATATAAAAAAAAAAAATTTTCCTCAGTTTATGCCGATACGTATTCTTCTACATATTTTTGGTAAAAAAAATCGCAATAAGCATTTATTGATTGGTTTGTGCAAAAGTTATAGCGTCTACAAAATAGGGAATATTTTTTTGGCATTTTTATTGATAATTTTTTTTTTACTAGTAATGGCGGCGATCAGCATTTTTTATCATGGCTGCGACATTATGGCGGACACATTGGACACTTTTGGTGTGATTTTGGGACCATTCACATTTATACAGCGATCGGTGCAATTAAAAATGCTTTGACTACTGTGTAAATGTGACTGGCAGTGAAGGGGTTAACCACTAGGTGGTGCTGTAGGGGTTAAGTGTGTCCTAGGGAGTAATTCTAAGTGTGGGGGGAGGGGCTGTGTGTGACACATCACTGATCACCGCTCCCGATTACAGGGAGCTGTGATCAGTGACAGTGTCATTAGGCAGAATGGGAAAATGCTTGTTTACATTATCATCACCTTCCGTTCTTCCTCACCGTGAGATAATCGTGGGTATCCCCACGGACATTGGGTCAGGGGGACCCACAATCACGGTCATGGAGCTCCTGGCAGGTGTGTGCCACCTCTTAAAGGGCAACATACAGGTATGTTAATCTGCCTGTACGTGCTCTTCTGCAGTATATCTGTGTGAGGTGGTCGAGAAGCGGTTAAATACAGATGAATTGGTTAAACTGGATGTTCCTTTTTTCAACCAGATATAGAATGTAACTATGTATGCAGTGCTCTTCAAAGAGACAGGGGCTCTTTTAGTTCTGGTTTGGGGTATTTTGAGATAAACCTTAAAAGTTTTAAAATATCAATTAAAGAAAGAAAAAACAAGGAAAAAGGGTGCAAGCTAAATACACTGAGCAAAATTATAAACGCAACACTTTTGTTTCTGCCCCTATTTATCATGAGCTAAACTTAAAGATCTATGACTTTTTCTATGTACACAAAAGGCCTGTTTCTCTCAATTATTGTTCACAAATGTGTCTAAATCTGTGTTAGTGAGCATTTCTCCTTTGCTGAGATAATCTATCCACCTCACAGGTGTGGCATATCAAGATGCTGATTAGACAGCATGATTATTGCACAGGTGTGCCTTAAGCTGGCCACAGCATGGCAGGGGTGGCATCGGTATTGCTAGCGGCGCTTTACCGTTAGTATTAGTAAAACCGCCCCGCTAGCGGCCGAGAAAGGGTTAAAAACCACCGCAAAGCGCCTCTGCAGAAGCGCTTTGCCGGTGGAATAGCTGCGCTGTCCCATTGATTTCAATGGGCAGGAGCGGTGAAGGAGCGGTGTATACACCGCTCCTTCACCGCTCCAAAGATGCTGTTAGCAGGACTTTTTTTCCCCGTCCTGCTATCCCCTCGGGGCTTTCACACTGGAGACACAGCAGCGGCTGTTTTCGGGTCAGTTTGCAGGCGCTATTTTTAGCTCACTAGGGCCTAAAATGTGCAGTTTAAGCACACAGCACAATGCCACAGATGTCGCAAGTTTTGAGGGAGCGTGCAATTGGCATGCTGACTGCAGGAATGTCCACCAGAGCTGTTGCCCTTGAATTAAATGTTAATTTCTCTACCATAAGTTGTCTCCAAAGGCGTTTCAGAGAATTTAGCAGTACATCCAAGTACATCCAACCGGCCTCACAACCGCAGACCACGTGTAACCACACCAGCCCAGGACCTCCACATCCAGCATCTTCACCTCCAAGATCATTTGAGACCAGCCACCTGGACAGCTGCTGCAACAATCGGTTTGCATAACGAAAGAATTTCTGCACAAACTGTTTGAAACTATCTCAGGGAAGCTTATCTGCATGCTCGTCATCCTCATAGGGGTCTCGACCTGACTGCAGTTCGTCCGTCGTAATCGACTTGAGTGGGCAAATGCTGATATTCAGTGGCTTTTGGCACTTTGTTGAGGTGTTCTCTTTACGGATGAATTCCGGTTTTCACAGTACAGGGCAAATGGCAGACAGCATGTATGACATTGTGTGGGTGAGCGGTTTGCTGATGTTAACATTGTGGATCAAGTGGCCCATGGTGGCGGTGGGGTTATGGTATGGGCAGGCGTATGCTATGGACAACGAACACAGGTGCATTTTATTGATGGCATTTTGAATGCACAGAGATAACGTGACAAAATTGTTGTGCCATTCATCCACGACCATCACCTCATGTTGCAGCATGGTAATGCACGGCCCCATGTTGCAAGGATCTGTACACAATTCCTGGAAGCTGAAAACATCCCAGTTCTTGCATGGCCAGCATACTCACCAGACATGTCACCCATTGAGCAAGTTTGGGATGCTCAGGAGTGGCGTATACGACAGCGTGTTCCAGTTACTGCCAATATCTAGCAACTTTGCACAGCCATCGAAGAGGAATGGACCAACACTCCACAGGCCACAATCAACAACCTGATCAACTCTATGCGACTGCGTGAGGGAAATGGTGGTCACACCAGATACTGACTGGTTTTCGGGCCCCCCCAACCCCCCAACACAGTAAAACTGCACATTTTTGAGTGGCCTTTTATTGCCTTTTATTGTGGTCAGCCTGAGGCTCGGTTCACACAGGGACGACTTGTCAGGCGACCTAGTCGCCTGACAAGTCGCCTCCCGTTCTGTGCTATGGAACCGTTCTAAGGGGAGCGACGCAAGTCGCTCCGACTTAGAAAAAGGTTCCTGTACGACTTTGGGGGCGACTTGGGGCGACTTGCATAGACTTCTATACAGAAGTCGTTTTGCAAGTCGCCCGGGCAGTCGTGTGCAGGTCGCCTCGGTGAGGCGACCTGCAAGTCGTGCCGCCTCTGGTGTGAACCGAGGCTAAGGCACATCTGTGCAATAATCATGCTGTCTAATCAGCATCTTGATATGCTGTGAGGTGGATGGATTATCTCGGCAAAGGAGAAGTGCTCACTAACACAGATTTAGACAGATTTGTGAACAATATTTGTGTACATAGAAAAAGTCGTAGATCTTTAAGTTCAGCTCATGATAAAAAGGGGCAAACACAACAGTGTTACGTTTATAATTTTGCTCAGTGTATTTACAGAAAAAGGTTTTACACGATAGACAATAAGGCTGGGTTCACAGTATTGTGGGAAGTTGCTTCTATTTATGCAATTAGTCTTATTGTTGTGTTGGCTGCTCACATTTGAGGTTGGCGCAGTATTTTATCTTTTTTTCGCTTCTATTTCTGCACCCACAACCACCTGCAGTCTTTAAAATCATGTGGGCTGCCATTCATTCTTAATTTCACCCACACGCATCTTAAAATGCAGCATGTTTGCCATTGTGAGAACAGCGGGGTAATCGAATGTTACAAAAGCACCATGTGATTTCCTGGCTGCTGCATTTTTAAAACGTAGGATTTCTTTTCCTGGGTGCAATGCAGGCCCATTCAAATGAATGTGCTGCTGTGCCTGTGCAAATGCGGGTCACATAGTTACATAGTTACATAGTTGGTGAGGTTCAAAAAAGACACAAGTCCATCAAGTCCAACCTGTGTGTGTGCTTTTATGTCAGTATTGCATTGTATATCCCTGTATGTTAGGGTGGTTAAGTTCCTTTCTAAGTTTTTTGAAATTATCTATGCTATTGTTTTCATTACTAAAATCTTGTATATAATCCCTTATCATCCCCTCCAAGAGCTTATAAACTATTGACATTAGGCTAACTGGTCTGTAATTCCCAGGGATATATTTTGGTCCTTTTTTAAATATTGGTACTACATTGGCTTTTCTCCAATCAGCTGGTACCATTCCAGTCAGTAGACTGTTCGTAAAAATTAGGAACAATGGTCTGGCAATTACGTGACTTGACTTGAGTTCCTTAGGAACCCTCGGGTGCAAGCCATCTGATCCCGGTGACTTATTAATGTTAAGTTTTTCAAGTCTATTCCCAATTCTATCCTCTGTTAGCCATGAGGGTGCTTCCTGTGACCTGTCATGAGGATAAACCTTGCAGTTTTGGTTACTGAAACCCCCCGTTTCCCTCGTGAAGACTGAGGAGAAAAATAAATTCAATATCTTTGCCATCTCTCCATCCTTTGTAACCAGATTCCCTTCAGCATTCTTTATGGGGCCAATATGATCTGACCTCCCTCTTTCACTATTTATATTCTTAAAGAACGTCTTTGGATTTTTTTTACTCTCCTCCTCTATGTGCCTTTTGTGTTCTATCTTAGCTGCCCTGATTTCACCCTTACATTTCTTATTGCATACTTTGTAAAGTTGGAATGCTGATGATGACCCCTCAGCCTTGTATTTTTTGAAGGCTTTCTCCTTTGCTTTTATATGCATTTTTACGTTGGAGTTAAGCCACCCAGGACTTTTATTAGCTCACAAACCCGCAAGAATTAACCTAGCCTAATAGCAACAGTAGAATACATGAGAATGAATGCAAAAAATTCCCTTTTGTCCTTTCCTTTTGACTCCCCTTTTTCTTCCTACTCTTTCCTCTCTTTTCCTCTCTTCTCTGTTTTTTCTACCCACCCACCCTTTTATCTCCTTTTGGTTCAGGCTACAGTAATTGTGCTTATTCTCTCATGAGCCTTATGTACTCTGTTACCCTTTTGGTCTACCCATCATGCTCGTGTCTGCCCCCCCTCTCCCACAATCATAGTGTATTTCTGTCTCTGCATTTTACACAGGACTATGACTGTGCTCTATTCAAGCTGTGCCTGTTGGGCTGTGCAAAAGCTGGTACAGCTCTGCATAGAAACCAATTAGTTTCCAGTTTTTTTTTCAACGG
The DNA here is from genome assembly GCF_042186555.1 of Aquarana catesbeiana. Taxonomy (NCBI): domain Eukaryota; kingdom Metazoa; phylum Chordata; class Amphibia; order Anura; family Ranidae; genus Aquarana; species Aquarana catesbeiana. The sequence goes on from NC_133324.1 coordinate 304,160,168, forward strand.
TTAACTACTTGCCCTCCTTCATGACCAGGCCATTTCTTGCGATGCGGCACTGTGTTACCTGACAACTGCACGGTCGTGCAACAGTGTATTCAAATAAAATTTGTGTAATTTTTTCCCCACAAATAGTGCTTTCTTTTGGTGGTATTTAAACACCACTGCATTTTTATGTTTTGTGCTATAAACAAATGCCGTCTGCCGCCCGCTGGACCCAAACAAGAAAAGAAAACAGAGGCTCCTGCCGTCGATGAAGGCTGGCTGCCTACTTCAGGCTCCGCCATTTGATAGTTCTTATATAGATAAGGGGCGAGGCCACCTGGTTACGTCACCTGGTGGTCCCGCCCCTTTGTGAGGTCATGGATAGGTGTATGCTGGGTCGGTGACATCACAATGGGCTTCACCACCGCCTCTTACCTATATAAGTAATATCAAACGTCGAAGCCTGCAGTAGGCGAGAGCGTCTTTGTTTTTTTTTCTTTTTTGGATCTGGCGGGCGGTGGGTGGCATGATTGATGATGGACTTACATCGGGGGACAATATTTTTTTATAAAGGAATTGTCAAAAACTGTGTGTGTGATTTTATTACTTTGTGAAACTTTTTTGGTGAAAGGGTAGCGGTACTATGTACCCGATATTCACATGGATGGGGCGGGATCTGGGGGCCCCTTTCTAAAAAGTGTCTTTCAGATTCCGGTAAGCCCTCTGCCCACAGACCCCCACAACCACTGGCCACAGTTGTGGGGATGAGGCCCTTGTCCCCATTAACATGGGGACAAGGGGCCTTGGGGTGGGGGCACAGGCCCCCCTATCCAAAGCTCCCACCCCTTCATGTTGAGGGCATGTGGCCTGGTATGGTTCAGGAGGAATGGCTTTTGCAATTACAGTAACATGTTAATGTCTATGTGAGATTTAGGTGGTTGGGTTTACATATACTTTTAGAGATAACTATTGTTTTATAAATGAGGAAAAAAAAAGAATCAAAAACATAATTAACACTTTCTTTTATGTTGTTAACATAACACAATGTAAGTGACACACCAGACAAATACCTAAAAAGGCAGTTATAATGCATATTTGTTTACTTTTTTTTTGTAATTTTGGCCATTATCATGATACACATACCTGTTTTTCAGTACTCAGTGGGTAAAATTCTCCCTGATGGAATAAAGGTGAGAATACTGATTTAATGTCCAAACTGCAGTCTAGGGGGATAAAGATGACATAAGAATCTGCATTTTTGCATTGCTACAAAAAACGACAAGACAGGGTGACCATAATAACCCTTTGGATTGCAAGCATGTTGCAGTAAATATATATTTAAGGTTTAAGGAGAGCTCATGTTTAATACATATTGATTGTTATTTTATTTTTATTTTTTTCAATACATTCCCAAAGGAAAATAAAAGGAAGCTTACATTGTAATAATTTGATGGACAGTTTAGTACTGGGGGATTTTAAAGCAATATAAGTAAAATAACTGAATGTATTTGTTGTTTCTACTTAATGTTCTTTAAATGATCTTTTCTAAGATAACATGTGAACAATCAATGCCATTTTGTTTGTGTTCGCTGCATGTAGAATAAGGTGCCTTTAAATCTATGCAAATCAACTGCCAAATTATGTAAATTATTACTATTATATACACATTATAAAGGTTAATCTGAACTTCTTTAAGAATGCTGACAGAAGGTATAAAAACTGCTGTCTTTGCAGATCTGAGCTGCTCAAAACTTATTTTAATTTTCAGATTAAATTATCACAGGGCAGAGGCATTTTTAAAGTAATTCACATAGTCTCCTCTTTTTAATACATTGCAGTACTTCTGCAGCATTGTTCTCTTGGTCTAAAAGTCTTTAATTCATGTAACTTAATTTGTTTAGTAAAAAGCTAAATTAATTGTACTTTAGACACACATGAAAGTAAAGCTGGCTACACATTTTACAATTTTCTTATTCAATTTCCTTTAGATTTACCTTCAACTATATAGTGCAAGGGCCTACCTGATTTCATACAGGTTGAAAGTGTTTAGGTTTAACCTCATATTATATGGTTTTGGTCAATCTAAAGGAGAATTGTAGAAAAGAATTGTATAATGTATGGCCAGCCTAAATATTTAAGATATGTTTCAACAATTACTAGACTTGTGCACATGGAAAATTTTGTTTAGTTTCAGTTCATTATCATTCGTAAAATACATAATTTTGTTCTGTTATATTTGTTATGTTTTGTTAATTCGTTTTCGGATAATTCGTTATTTCTGTAGAGCGTCGATATTCGTTATACTGAATCTCGAATCACGTCAAATTCATTCGTTTTATCCTCTATAATTTCTTCCGTATTAGTTGAAATTCGATATTTATGTATGTATATATATTCGTGATAATGATTTGTAGTTTGCAAAGTTGTTCGTTTATTGAATCTATTAACACGCACAATGACAATATCTCTTCTCCTATGCTCAAATACAATACAACACCCTTCTCACTCAGTTCTCAGGAATGCAATTTGCCAGTAATCCAACCTCCAGCACAAAATTAATCAGCTGATTGGACTGTAAGATTTACTTTGAGTTGACCTTTTGTTTTATTAGATCTTTAAGGAATTACCGAATCATGTAGAATTCATTTGTTATATCCGCTAAAATTTCTTTCGTATTAGTTGAAATTCGTTATTTTTTTATTAAGACATTCTGATGCATCCAAATGTCTGAAAGATGCAAAATTCGTCCGAATTTCGATTCGTTACGAAACTGATTGCACATGTCTAACAATTACCCCATCTGGTGCAGCTGTGCATGGTATCAAATCAGCTTCTAACTTCAGCTTGTTCTATTAGGGCTCTTTAACATGGGGCGGATCATCACTGATCCGCCCCGTGAACACCCGCTTGCTCAGCGGGGATCGCTCCACCGATCCCCGCTGAGCAAGAAGATGACAAGTCCTTCGCTGCACACTGTGCAGCGACGGACCTGTCAGAGCGCCACTCTCCCCTATGGGGGATCGGATGATGAAGAACCATAGAGTCCATCGTCACCCGATCCGATCCGAAAACGGATGGAAAAGTAGGGTTTTCCTCCGTTACACTTTTTCGTATCTGAGCGGGTCAAATGTCAGCGGACATGTCACCGCTGACATCCGACGCTCCATAGGGATACATGTATGTCCGTTTTTCATTCAAAAACGGAAGGATGAAAAGCGGACGTACGGATTGTCCGTGTGAAAGAGCCCGAAAGCTTCACCAATGAGCCCTGGTTCACACTGGAGTGTTTTGACATGCAATTTGACGCGTCAAATCGCATGTCAAATTGGCAGCAATTGCCATCAATGGCACTGCCCTAATCGGTGTGATGCCACATCGATTTGAAAAAGTCGTTTCTGTACTACTTTTTACAATTTCAGGCTGCGATTTACATTTACATCTGTGCAGAAATCTGCACAGATGTCTCTGAAATCACAGCTGAAATCGGGACTGACATGCGGGAGTGAAATTGTGGGAGTTCAGCTGAACTCACACCGCTTTATTCCCACAGCTCAGTGTGAACCTGGGCTAAAACCTTGGTTTCTATACAGAGCTGCACCAGATTTGGCACTCTTCAGTTTTAGTAATATCAACCTCAACACGTGTATTTGTATGTCTATTTTGGCACATGTTAACACACTATGGTGTACGTTTATCAAACAGAGATAATTTATCTCATTGCAGTCCTCAGAGAAAAATCTTCTCCTCTGGCACCCTGTTTATGAAGCGGAGAACATTTGTTCTCAGAAGGAGTAGAGAGGAGAAGTTTTTCCTCTGAGAAAACCTGAGATCTGTGTAGAAGGGGGAGGACTGCCTGTGATCTCCTGATATACCTGTGTAATTACAGAGCAACTGAGTTTTAAAAGTGAAACCAAAGTTAAAAAGACCATGTGATTACATGAAAATAATAAGCACTGGCTAAATGTAAAAGAAGAATAATGTGGCGCTTACTCAGTGCTAATAAACAATATTAATAACTATAATCTAATATAAAGTGCAATATTCAAGGAAGAAAATCTTCATAAAAAAGTGTGCAAATATTTAATAACATCAAAATTAATAACTTTCATCAAAATGTGCAAATATTCTTCAAAAATAAAGTGCAGAAAGCGCCAAAGTGATAATTATTGCAAAAATCATGTCCAATCATAAAAAACAGTTCATGAAGTAAAGTGTGTGTGCAAAAAAACAAAAAATCCAATCCATCCAAGTGTCTCCACCATCCACTGTGCGCTATTAGTTTGCCCCAGCCTCTCACCTCATACGGAGACCCCTACAGGTCAAGTCAAGCCTTTATGTTAATGGAGTACTAATTCCACAGCAATCAATTAATTTACAGAGGTATCCAAGAAAAGATGACACCCGTATAAGGATCAGTTTCCAGGCTCATCAAATGCAGATTACATGTAATAAAAGAGGGGGGTTCCATGGTGTAGTAATCCAGTGCAATTTATTAAAAACAACAAGTAGTAACTTACAGTTTAAAAAGCTCAATACAGCTCCACAAATGAGGGGTCTCGGCCGGAAGTGATGACACCCGGCTCCTCCTGGATGCGTTGCGTCACTGAACACGTGACTTCATCAAAAAGCACTGGCACTTTTTTTAACTGACAGTTTTTTTACACACATTTTGGCACATTCTTTAAATGTGTATTTTGGCCCTTTTTTGTTGCTAATTTTGTCATTATTTATGTGCATTTTGTTGTTTTTTAACTTGCTGTATTTTTTTAACACACATTTGGCCATGAATTTTTTAATTGTGCATTTTGCCTCTTTTTTAAACACAATCAATTTTGGCCCTTTAGCGTACATAACACAGGTTATTTTAACATGCATTTTGGTGTGGTTTGTAACGGACATTTTGGTGCTTCTTTTAGCATGTACCTTGACACTTTTTTAACGTGCATTTTGATTTGCTTTTCATGCGTATTTTGGCAAACAGCACATTTGCTAGCCACTTTTGGGATGCCATTAACAATTAATGGTACTGCAAGCAAATAATGCATTTTGCATGTGTTTCTGGAATGCACACACAAACGCAGGTAAAAAATTTGCCAAAAAAAAGCACCAAAATGCACATAAAAATGTGCTAAAGTGCATTAAAAAACAAGTGAAAATGTGTGTTGAAAAAAGTAGCAAAAAGTGCATCAAAAACATTATCAAAATGCACACAAAAATGGCCCAAAAAGCCAAATTGAACATTTTTTGGGCATGGGGCATTGTGCATTTTTTCGATACGCATTTTGGCACGTTGGTAGTGTATTTGTCATATAACAAAATGTGTGTCAAAATGCATGTCTGCTAACTGCATTTGGGGTGCCATTAACATGGAATGGCACCCAAAAGCGCATTGCTTATTTTGACACAATGTTACAGCAAATTGGAATTGTGGCAAAAAATGCGCAATTCTGCCAAAAATTCTGCATTGCTCAGATGTGAATGAGTCCATGAGTCCTAACAGAAAATACATTATAACTATACTGTGTGTGTGTGTTTGTACTGTATATATATATATATATATATATATATATATATATACACACACATAAATATTTATAGTTATTATTTATATCAATCTTTAAGCATACTGTTGCTGATATTGGGGAGAAAGAAGCCTTCTTCCTCATATCATAGCAGCTTCTCACCCATATTCTCCACCTCTGGGCTAGAGAATCTGGGATGGAGATATTTTAAAGAGATGCCAGTGAGATCTTCAGATCTCACCTTCGTAAACTGGCCATCTGTGTAAAAGTGAATGACAGAAGGGTGTGTCCTGTGATGAGAAGTGAAGAACTTGTTCTCCACTCCTCATCTCAGCTTCATAAACTGGCACACCTGAGAAATCAGCCGTGCTCACTAGGATCTCAGCTCTTCTCTGTTTGAAAAACGTAGGTTTTTGTGAACACATACATTATTGTTTTGCTACATGAGCTGAAAAAAATAATTCAACAAGTACATGCCTACATGTATGTTTTAGGTACATTCAATATCATGTGATATATACACAGGTTTACCAAATCAAATAAACTACAGCAGGAATCAATGTTTACCACTTGAATCTTAAGCCTCTTACACACGGTACGATTGTTGGACAACCGAGCTTCTGATTTTTTTCAAAAGGGCGTGTGCCAGGATCTTGTCTGGCATACTAACGGTACGCAAATTGTTTGACAAACACAAACGTAGTGACGTACTATGAGAGTATAAAGAGGAAAGTCATTTCTCAAGCGCCACCCTTTGGGCCCCTTCTGCTAATTTCATATTAGTAGAAGTTTGGTGAGCGTTGGTTCGCGATTTTCAGATCGTACAAAACAAATGCCTTTTAAAATACATTTGGCATAACTACATGCAAAGCAGCTTCATTATTATCCCATTAAAGAAGATGAGAATTTTGACATTTCATCAATTTTTGCGTCATGAATGTTAATTCTAGATTACAAATGGTAGTTTACAAGACCGAACTCTTCCCAGTCGTTCCTTGATTTACTAGCCTGTCATCCAACATTTGTTGTACAAAAATTGGAAAACAATTGTCTACATAAGCGTACTAACGGTAAGAATTTCGGACAACAGCCTGTCAAACGACAATCCCCTTCTGATTTTTGTACTGTGTGTACGATGCTTTAGGCCTGCTTGTGTGTGGCTGTCCTTGAACCTGTTTAACTATTGTTAAATGCATGCAGTTTAACCACTTCAATACCCGCCGATAGTAATATGACGTCCGCAGATGGGATCTCCCATCCCGGGGGGGGGGCGTCATATGACGTCTTTGGGTTCCTGGCGATACAGGGGGCGCGGGCGTGCCAGTGCGTCACAGAGGAGCCAATGCACGTGCCCGGTGGCTGCAATGTCCACCAGGCACCCGTGATCGCTCGTGACAGAGCAGGAATGTGGATCTGTGTGTTTGTAAACACACAGATCCACGTCCTGCCAGGGGAGAGGAGATAGATCGTGTGTTCCTAGTATATAGGAATACCGATCGTTCTCCTCCCCCAGTCACTCCCATCCCTCCACGGTTAGAATCACTCCCTAGGTAACACATTTAACCCCTTGATGGCCCCCTAGTGTTAACTCCTTCCCTACCAGTGACATTTATACAGTAGTCAGTGCAAATCTATAGCACTGATCGCTGTATAAATGTCATTGGTCCCAAAATAGTGTCAAAAGTGTACGATCTGTCACAGTCATGATAAAATTGCAGATCACCGCCATTACTAGTAAAAAAAATTTAAATAATAAATATGCCATAAATCAATAACCTATTGTGTAGGTGCTATAACTTTTGTGCAAACCAATCAATATATGCTTATTGCGATTTTTTACCAAAAATATGTAGAAGAATACATATCGGCCTAAACTGAGGAAAAATTTTGTTTTTGTTTTTAAAAAAATGGGGTATTTATTATAGCAAAAGTAAAAAATATTGGGGTTGATTTACTAAAGGCAAATCCACTTTGTAGTGCAAAGTGGATTTGCCGTTCGTAAATAACCCCCATTGTGTTTTATTTTTGTTTATAGAGCAAAAAATAAAAACCTCAGAGATGATCAAATACCACCAAAAGTAAGCTCTATTTGTGGGGGAAAAAATTCTAAAAATGTAATTTGGGTACAGTGTTGCAAGACCACGCAATTGTCATTCAAAATGTTACAGCACTGAAAGCTGAAAATTGTCCTGGGCAGGAAGGGGGTGAAAATGTATTGAAGTGGTTAATCTTAGTTTGCACAGTGCAACCTTTAAATTAATCAAAATACAAAGAAGAAACAACTAAGCAACAGACTGTGCATACATCAAATAGCATGTCAAACAACATTGCACGTTCTGCTGTCATAAGAAAAAAGCATAGTATAAATGTTTTTTTTATCATTGGATTCTATATTCATACAATTCATACACAAAATTGTAAAAACTTGTATGCTAGCTAATGTTTGAACATTTTTTCTAGGATTATTGCATGCACAGTGTAATACCCCTTTAAACTTTTCACTGAGGCTTTTTACAAATTAGAGTTCTTTAAAGTGTATTATACTGTTGTCCATGTACCCCTGATGACATTTTATTCCTAGATGATATGCACATAAAAATGTTAGAGGTTGGGTAGACCCAAAACCTTTACAAAAATCACAATTTCATTTTTATTTAGCTATATGCTATATGCTCAGATGCTGGAGCATAATACAATAGCACATCTCACTTATCAAAAAATTCTGTGTGCATGCACATCCGTGCGATTTGTGGGAGCATAGTAATCGATGCGCAGGTGTACTCTCGTTTCCTTTTGAAAATAAGGCCCACTGTTTATTTATTTATGGCAAATATTAAATGCTCCAAGATCTTGCTATAAAAACAAATGTTACTGCAATTTAATAACTCTTATTGACATAAAAGTGTGCAGTTGCATTTCCAGTCGGATAGTCCAAGACCCATATTTATATTTTAAAATGACTGCAGTGTCATTAAGTATCAAGATCAAAAAGTTGTTATGTTATTAAACTAAAGTTTTTGCAAAATGTTTTATTTTTTTTAAAAGCATAGTTAATGCATTGTGGATTTCCTGATTCCAAAGGCTGTATACAAAGGGATTTAGAAGTGGGGTTACTACAGTATAAAGTAATGATAGTGCCTTGCTAAAATTAAATATTTGCTGTCTTAATGGTGCTACATACATGGCGATGAGTGTTCCATAATAGGTTGACACAACAGCAGGATGAGAACTACATGTGGAAAAAGCCTTCTTTCTACCTGTTGGTGATGGGATCTTGATAATATTATACAGTATAAAAATGTATGTTACAATAATAAAACAAATGGGAGTAATGCCACTACTGTTGCAAATAAAAATGATTCAACTTCTATTATGATTGTGTCTGAACATGACAGCTCTATGAGAGGCGTGAGATCACAGAAAAAAAATGTCTATCATATTGGGGCCACAAAAATCTGATTCACATAACAGGATAAGAGTTATCGCTGATATAGTAAAACCAGCTAGCCATGCCCATGCTGCATATTGGCAGACTTGGAAATTAATAAGTGAAGCATAATGCAATGGGCTGCATATTGCTAGATATCGGTCATAAGACATGATTGCAAGAAGTAAACATTCAGCTGTGGCTGTAGAACTAAAAACATAATATTGAGTTAGGCATCTAGAGAAAGATATGGATCCATCTTGTGATAATAAGTTTTGTAGCATGTTGGGAACAATATTTGTTGTAAAAACAACTTCGGATAAGGATAGATTGCTAAGTAAAAAATACATTGGAGTTTGTAGGTGAGCATTGCTTGCTACCAGCAAAATAATCAAAAGATTACCAGATAATGTGAAGATGTAAATGACAAAAAATAGAATAAAAATAAGAATCTGAAATGTGTGGAGATTCTTAAATCCAAGCAGTTCAGTTAAAATCAGTTACAGATGCAGTTATGTTTTAAAAATACATTTTCTATAGGATTACCAAATTAGGCATGATCTAAAAAAAAATAAAGAATGGAAGACGATTATAAGAAAACTCTTCTCCATTTTAAGAAACATAGTTCAGACAATCTATAATATACAATTAGAATTATTATTAATATATACTCAACTCATTTGTGAATACATTAAAGTGAAGGTTATAACAGCCCACAAATTGCTCCAGTTTTCCTTAGTCCAAAATGATACATGTAGTTTACCAGACTTTTATAAAGATAATATCTACATTTAATGAAAACACGTGTCTGTGTGGGTTTCCTCTGGGTGCTCCAGTTTCCTCTCACACTCCAAAGACATGTTTGTAGGCTAGTTGGCCCCTGTCTAAATTGGTCCTAGTACGTGTATGTATGATTGTGAATTAGGGGATATAGATTGTAAGCTCCTCGAGGGCATGTATTGATGTGAATGTACAATATATATATACAGTGGGGACGGAAAGTATTCAGACCCCCTTAAATTTTTCACTCTTTGTTATATTGCAGCCATTTGCTAAAATCATTTAAGTTCATTTTTTCCTCATTAATGTACACATAGCACCCCATATTGACAGAAAAATTGACAGAATTGTTGACATTTTTGCAGATTTATTAAAAAAGAAAAACTGAAATATCACATGGTCCTAAGTATTCAGACCCTTTGCTGTGACACTCATATATTTAACTCAGGTGCTGTCCATTTCTTCTGATCATCCTTGAGGTGGTTCTACACCTTCATTTGAGTCCAGCTGTGTTTGATTATACTGATTGGACTTGATTAGGAAAGCCACACACCTGTCTATATAAGACCTTACAGATCACAGTGCATGTCAGAGCAAATGAGAATCATAAGGTCAAAGGAACTGCCTGAAGAGCTCAGAGACAGAATTGTGGCAAGGCACAGATCTGGCCAAGGTTACAAAAAAAATTCTGCTGCACTTAAGGTTCCTAAGAGCACAGTGGCCTCCATAATCCTTAAATGGAAGACGTTTGGGACGACCAGAACCCTTCCTAGAGCTGGCCGTCCAGCCAAACTGAGCTATCGAGGGAGAAGAGCCTTGGTGAGAGAGGTAAAGAAGAACCCAAAGATCACTGTGGCTGAGGTCCAGAGATGCAGTCGGGAGATGGGAGAAAGTTGTAGAAAGTCAAACATCACTGCCGCCCTTCACCAGTCGGTGCTTTATGGCAGAGTAAAATTAAACAGCGTGGTAAAAAGTGGCTAGGATCAGCAAAGAGACTCTTTGCTGATCCTAGCCACTTTTTACCATGCTGTTTTAATATTTTAGAATCGACTCTATTGTTGGATGATCCTTTTTTCAATAAACGTTATACTCATTTTTTGGATTTACACCATGTGGAGGCTCTCTCTTTTTTATTCCATATTTTTAATATTGCCCTCCTGATCGAGATGCTTGCATAGACCTTGGAGTAAGACAACAAATAAGAAATCCGGACGGATGCCCAGGTCTCCATTCCAGCAGGAACACCCCATCGATTTAGACCAGATCCACACTGTCATCCATTATATGGCAGTTTAAGCGCTTTTGACTCACCGCTCATGGCTTGTGAGTCCACAATTGCTGGTAAGAGTACCCCATCTTACTTACTGTTTGGGATTACCATTGGGAAGAAAATCATTTGAATATCATCTTACCACTCAGAGCAGTTTGAGAAACATATGAGAGACCTGTAAATACTATTACCTATCTCTATGAACTTTCCTTGGTGTTAGCAACACAAACTTTTTTTGTTTATGCACTTAATGTTTATTGCCCAGTATATTTTTTCCACATTTGATATATGTTCACACATTCTTGCATTTTAGTATGTAAGCTTTTTGTTGTTCATACAACTTTACACTAATTTTTGTTCACATCCTTTATGTATGGGTGAGTGATTCACTATATTAATGGCTACACATTTACTTTGATTTAATTTCATAAGTATTTTCACCAACATTGGTGTACCTTTACATCTATACATGAGGTCTCATGTTGCACCTTTTAGTAGATTGGTGCGATTTGAGGTCTTAGTCCTGTCGCATTGTTTGTCGATTGGTTTATATTTCATTATATATTTATTTCTGAACCTTGGAGTGTTACTTCAGGCTGTTTTTATTTTTGTAGGCACTTGTATATTGTTTTTAACACATTTAGCGCCACACATTTACTTTATAATGAAACAAAAGGTCAACTCGTAGTAAATTTTACAGTCCAATCAGCTGATTCATTTTGTGCTGGAGGTTGGATTACTGGCAAAGTGCATTCCTGAGAAATGATTGAGAAGGGTGTATTATTGTATTTGAGCATAGGAGAAGAGATATTGTCATTGTGTGTGTTAATGGATTCAATAAACAATTGACTTTCTGAAATACGAATCTTTGTCACGAATTAATATACATACACTACCGTTCAAAAGTTTGGGGTCACCCAAACAATTTTGTGTTTTCCATGAAAAGTCACACTTATTCACCACCATACGTTGTGAAATGAATAGAAAATAGAGTCAAGACATTGACAAGGTTAGAAATAATGATTTGTATTTGAAATAACATTGTTTTTACATCAAACTTTGCTTTCATCAAAGAATCCTCCTTTTGCAGCAATTACAGCATTGCACACCTTTGGCATCCGTCCACAACACTTTTTTCCAGTCTTCCTCTGTCCAATGTCTGTGTTCTTTTGCCCATCTTAATCTTTTTCTTTTATTGGCCAGTCTCAGATATGGCTTTTTCTTTGCCACTCTGCCCTGAAGCCCAAAATCCCGCAGCCGCCTCTTCACTGTAGATGTTGACACTGGTGTTTTGCGGGTACTATTTAATGAAGATGCCAGTTGGGGACCTGTGAGGCGTCTGTTTCTCAAACTAGAGACTCTAATGTGCTTATCTTCTTGCTTAGTTGTGCAACGCGGCCTCCCACTTCTTTTTCTACTCTGGTTAGAGCCTGTTTGTGCTGTCCTCTGAAGGGAGTAGTACACACCGTTGTAGGAAATCTTCAATTTCTTTGCAATTTCTCGCATGGAATAGCCTTCATTTCTAAGAACAAGAATAGACTGTCGAGTTTCAGATGAAAGTTCTCTTTTTCTGGCCATTTTGAGCGTTTAATTGACCCCACAAATGTGATGCTCCAGAAACTCAATCTGCTCACAGGAAGGTCAGTTTTGTAGCTTCTGGAAGGAGCTAGACTGTTTTTAGATGTGTGAACATGATTGCACAAGGGTTTGCTAATCATCAATTAGCCTTCTGAGCCAATGAGCAAACACATTGTACCATTAGAACACTGGAGTGATAGTTGCTGGAAACGGGCCTCTATACACCTATGTAGATATTGCACCAAAAACTAGACATTTGCAGTTAGAATAGTCATTTACCACATTAGCAATGTATAGAGTATATTTGTTTAAAGTTAGGACTAGTTTAAAGTTAGCTTCATTTAAAAGTACAGTGCTTTTCCTTCAAAAATAAGGACATTTCAATGTGACCCCAAACTTTTGAACGGTAGTGTACATAAATAACACATTTTCCGAAAACGCAACAATTAAACAATAAAAAGAATCGATTAGTTATACAAATATCTATACTCTACAGAAATAACAACATATCCAAAAATGAATTAATGTAACATAACGAATATAACCAAAATTATGAATTTTACAAATGGAAACTAAACAAAACTAAAGTTTCCAATTTTAATATAATTTCAGAAGAAAGGTTCCACATCCAGTGGATTGCAAAAAAATGGCAAACAGGTTGAAATACATTGAAAAAACAAAGGGGGGATAGCACCAAGCTGGCTGTCAAGTTCATAAATATAAAAGTGTATTAGCCCTTTATCTGACCATAAAACCTGAATGGACAGGAAAAGGCAGGGCAGCAAGCATGCTCCCTCATCCTGAACCATGCCAGACCATATGTCCTCAACATGGGGAGGGTACCCTGCTTAGCCTATACCAAGCATTCTCCAACAAAACACCTTGTTCCCATGTTGATGAGGACAAAGCTCTCTTCCCCACAACCCTGGCCTGGTGGTTATAGAGGTCTGCGGTGGGAACTTATCAGATCTGGGGGCCCCCTTTAAAATAAGGAGTCCCCATATACCAGCTCCCCATGTGAATGAGTTAGCGGTAAATAAAATCCTTGATTACACATTAACTTCCTTAGCGGTAATCCTGAGTGTTAGGTAGACTCGGGATCGCATCGCAGGATCCAGGCAAAGTTATTTACCTTGTCCCCAGGATCCTGCAATGTCTCCCCGCTGTGTGTGCGAGCCGTGTCTCTGCTTGATCTATCACAGTGCCGAGCTCTGTTCCCTGCAAGCGTTGCGACGCATGGGGACGGAGCATGCCGTCAAATTCAAAAAGTTAAAAACACACAATACATACAGTACACAGTAATCTTACAGATTACATTACTGTATCAAATTATTCCACATCCCTTTTGTCCCTAGTGGTTTGTCCAGTGCCCTGCATGCAGTTTTATGTTATGAATACTGTTCTTTCTGCCTGGAAACTGGAGATTGCTCATAGCAACCAGAAAGTGTCCCTTTACGTCAAAAGCGGTTTTAGACCAGCTAGAAAACAGCAATAATAAATTAGAATCACTTGCAGAATTGAGGGATAGTGATTTGTGGGGAAATTTGTCATCAAACACTGAAAGTAATGACAGCAATATTTTGTTATAATTATTTATAGTTATTTATTATATTATAATTTATGATTTCGTGTTTCAAACTTTATCATACCCGGGATGTCTATTGAACTCTTGTTTGGACAGATTTAAGTGTGTTATTCCCAAGAATTACAGGCCTACACTATAGAATGCCAAATTTCTATGCAAAACAATTGTACTGCTTTGAGCATCAAAAATCTGACATAATCATACCACCAGGGAGGTTGCCCCTTACAATCTATAATAAAAAGAAAAACTGCGCTGCAGAGCAAAAAAGGTCAAAGGTAAAAGCTGCACACAAAATACACCAATATCTGTGTATACCATGAAAAATAAAAAATAAATAAAGTGCGCTAATTATATGAAAATACACACATAGATGTGAATACATGTGGGTGGTAGTAAAAACCCCAATCTACTGAGCGCAAGTAAATGACTCCATGAGTGGTAAAAATATATAAGTGATAAAAACTCAAAGAAGAAACAAAAAATGTGTACATGTGAAGTACAATGATATTAATAGCGTGAAAATCTGAAAATCAAACAAACTCAGTCCATGGGTTCAAACATAAAAAGTTCATCAGTGAAAAAAAGCTTCCATCCACTATACAGCTCAGCAGCAACTAATCCCCCTATGAGTGGATTGACAAAGGAGAGAGATGTGAAGGATGGTGCAAATCCACTGACGGTGACTCCAATAAGTGAGAAAGTGATAAAGGTGGACTCTTACCCTCCGTATTGGACCCCCTCCTTGGCAGGGTCTATCAGGCATGCAGATTTTTGCCCTCTGCAGGGACCATGTAATGAGAATCTTCTCATTACACGGTCCCTGCAGAGGGCAAAAATCTGCATGCCTGATAGACCCTGCCAAGGAGGGGGTCCAATACGGAGGGTAAGAGTCCACCTTTATCACTTTCTCACTTATTGGAGTCACCGTCAGTGGATTTGCACCATCCTGCACATCTCTCTCCTTTGTCAATCCACTCATAGGGGGATTAGTTGCTGCTGAGCTGTATAGTGGATGGAAGCTTTTTTCACTGATGAACTTTTTATGTTTGAACCCATGGACTGAGTTTGTTTGATTTTCAGATTTTCACGCTATTAATGTCATTGTACTTCACATGTACACATTTTTTGTTTCTTCTTTGAGTTTTTATCACTTATATATTTTTACCACTCATGGAGTCATTTACTTGCTCTCAGTAGATTGGGGTTTTTACTACCACCCACATGTATTCACATCTATGTGTGTATTTTCATATAATTAGCGCACTTTATTTATTTTTTACCTTACAATCTATAGCAAACCCACATGTAGGATAAGGGTCTGGTATGTATGTGGAGGGGAGTTTCAGTAGCTTTGTTTACAAACAGAACAAGGTAACTAAGAAATGTAGGTATTCCTCAAGCATTTTACCTAAAGGAACTGTACATTTTTTTTATGTTGCCATTTTGTTTTATTAAAAGAGATACTCCAAGCTGAACAGTATTTTTTTTAACTATTTCTTGCATTGGTACATGTTCCCCAGAGCACTGCCTAGCTCCCCATGCCCTTTGTTTGATTTTGGTAGTACAAATGCCAGTTTCTACAACAAAAACTAAGCTGGCAGGTGCATGTAATTTAATGGAAAATTCACCTTTGTAAACAACACTTTTGCTGTAGGACATCCTACAGGTATGCCACTTCACAGGCGGGCTTAAGGCATCCCCATGCAATGATATTTTAAAAAGTTGTTTGCATTGATACATTTCCCACCTGGCAGTGCCCAGCTCCCTATGTACTTTGTTTTACTAGCCCTTGCCCAATAATCTTGAATATTAAGAGAATTGATTTTAAAGATTCTTCTCCCAATGACTTCAAAGTGGTGCTGGAGCTGGACCCTTACAGGGGGGATGGGATGACACGGTCTCCTCCCCTTGCTGGGAACAGGACACCACCCTGAAGGTGGTGTTTTGTGGGCCCGTCCAATGATAAGCCCACCTCTGGCACTCAGGGGCCGCTGTTGTGGGCACTGGCCTTATCCCGGTATGTGGGATGCTGTCTAGGCATGCGCAAGTGCATGTGCGGATGCATCAGGCCCCGAAGGCCATGTCCCCTGTGATGTGGGTGCCAGGCATAATTGTAGTTTGCCCGGAGGCATCCATGGCAAGCTTTGTTAAAAGCCGGAACATCAGCTGACTTTTCCGACCACCCGGGGCTCACAGGTGCAGACAATTTGGGGGTGTCCCTTCATATGTAGGATGGCGCCCGGCCCTCAGTTTCTCCCTTTTCCTCTCTAGGCTGGGAACAAATTATACAGTATATAAAAGACCTGATAATGTTACATATTATTGTTGCAGACCCCTTATATGGGACTACATATTTGGTCTCTAAAGCTCCTTGTTATATTTTATATCGCAACATTGGATAGTTACGGATTGCAGCTATACCATTTGGTATGCTGTGACACAACTCCTACAAGGTAATCACAATATAAAGTCCCCCCTTTCCATTTTCCCTTCCAAACTATTTAAAACCATCTGCGAGAAAAATATTTTTTAAGTTGTATCTGCTCCTTATAGAGACTTGATAGCATGTCATTATTTTGGACCAAATTAATACCATTTCACTATGATAGAAGCAGAAGCATAAATTCTTTGCCATAAAAATTAGGTAAATTAAGTTTTATATTATGATTAACATAGGACTTTGAACTACCTGCTAAAGCTTTGTCAATTCTTGTCTATAATATTATGCCCAAGCTAGACATGTGCATAAGGAAAAAAATTGTTTAGTTTCATTTTGATTCATTAATCTAGTTATTTTGTTTAGTTCAATTCAGTTGATTCGTTCAATTTGTATTCGGAAATTTTAAAATTTTCTTCAAATTAACCGATTTTTTTCTATTCAAAATGTTCAAATAGATACATTTTCGAATCGGTCGAAACTAAAATGTTATGTTATATTGTTTTCGATTTGAATGCAGCAAAGTGAATAAACAAAAGACAAATCTTTATCAAATGATTATAATGACTCTTTAACCACTTGCCAACCAGCCGCTGCAGTTGTACTGCGGCAGAATGGAACGGGGAGGCGAATCAGCATTATGTTACATCGGTTCCTAAGGCGGCCACTAGGGGCCTGCTGCTCGCCCCCGGAGCCATTGCGAGTGCCTGCGAGCGCTCGTAACACAGCGAGAACCGGGATCTCTGTGTGTAAACACAGAGATCCTGGTTCTCTGAGGGGAGAAGTGACAGATCATCTGTTCATACAGAGTATGAACAGCCATCTGTCATCTCCCCTAGTCATTCCCCTCCCCCCTTCAGTTAGAACACACATTAGGGAAAACAATTAACCCCTTGATCACCCCCTAGTGTTAACCCCTTCACTGCCAGTGACATTTTTACAGTAATCAATGCATTTTTATAGCACTGATCGCTGTATTAATGCCAATGGTCCCAAAAATGTTTCAGAATTGTCCGATGTGTCCGCCATAATGTCACAGTCATGATAAAAATTGCAGCTCACCGCCATTACTAGTAAAAAAAAATAATAATAAAAATGCTATAAAAATATCCCCTATTTTGTAGACGCTGTAACTTTTGCGAAAACCAATCAATATACGCTTATTGCGTTTTTTTTACCAAAAATATGTAGAAGAATACATATCGGTCTAAATTGAGAAAAAAATTTGCTTTTCTTAAAAAAAAAATGGGGATATTTATTATAGCAAAAAATACAAAATATTGTGTTTTTTTTCAAAATTGTCGTTTTTGTTTATAGTGCAAAAAATAAAAACCGCAGAGATGATCAAATACCACCAAAAGAAAGCTCTTTTTGTGGAAAAAAAAGGACGTCAATTTTGTTTGGGTACAACGTCACACGACCGCGCAATTGTCAGTTAAAGTGACACAGTGCCGAATCGCAAAAAGTGCTCTTGTCAGGAAGGGGCTAAAATCTTCTGGGGCTAAAGTGGTTAAATCACCATTGGCTTAATAAAAACAGCATTAGTTCAAAGTGGTACTCTAATAACACACACAGACAGTCTTTGATTTCAGCAATATGTGTAGTTAGAATTCGACTGGAGTTCAATGTAAAATTTGATTCGAATTTCAGTCCGAATTTCCGAAATTCTGACAAATTTTGTTACGGTATTCAGAGCATTCAGTAAAATGTGTTTATATTGTAATTTGTCCGAATATTAATTCGGAACAAAACGAACCGTACATGTCTAGCCCAAGCCTTTGGAGAGAGGAGAGAGGAGAGAGGAGAGGGAGGAGGGAGGGTTTGGGACCTGGGGCGCCTGTGTGAGAGGGTCCTCCGTGGCCCTGTTGGATGGTCTGGCCTCTTCTGCTCCCCTCTTACCCTTCCCCCCTATATACCTTTGAATATGTAAGGGAGAGAATGTTAATGCAATGGGTTGTGGTATAACCACCAATTAATTGTTTAAAATGTGATTGCTAATAATTGTTATCTCATTTAGATTGCATAATATATAAAGTCTGTATCAGTGGTTCCTGATGAAGAGGACAATGTCCAAGAAAGACATTGAGCCATAAAGACTATTATATGTAAACAAGCTACATTGTCATTGTTGAGGTTTTTTTTTTATAGCTTTGTATTTTATCATGATATACAAACAAACTGTGTTGTGCAATAAGAGTATATAATGTCTTTTTAAACAAATATGAACCAATAAAATTTTTTTAACAGTGAATGAATGCTCTTCCTTAAAAGTCCCACGACAATACCATAGTGTAATTTTGTTGCTAGTCAATATTTAGGGATGTGCCACTTAAATTCCACTCATTTTGATTGGGTTTTCCCTATGTACTTTGTTTTACCATCCCTTACCCATTAATCTTGAATATTGAGAGAACTGATTTTAAAAATTCTCCTCACAATTACTTCAAATGGGGTTCACAATAAAGTTTATAATTTGCTTTGTTTTAGATTTGTTCGTCCAAATTGCCCTCATATCATTTCCAATCAGATTCACTCATCACTAATCATAGTTAGTCTATATCAAACAGTGATTTCATGATATGCAAAAATATATTGGTTATCAGACTGTAACATGCACTTCTTACCTCCCATCTTTTATATCCTTTTATTGGTTGTGTTATTTCTGCAAATCCCTCTTAATGGATCTGAAAAGCTGGTTGCATCTGCAACTTGAGAGCTCTTGATTCTTCATAAAAATGACGCATGCATGCTAAGAGTCACTCTGAAGGCCAGTGACTGTCAGAATTGGACTTATCCTATCGAATTGAACTCTGTCAGAACCACAGATCAGATAATGACTTCATCTTCATTCCCATTTATTTTAATGTTGCTATTGATTGTCTTTGTAATATCTTTTTCTGTAAATATTTCTCCTGTTTTTCTGTTTCTTTCTTTAAACGATATTTAAAAATCCAAAAATTATTCAGCTCTGTCTCTAATAATAAAAATAGTAAGTTTCAGCAATAGCTGTTTCAATTTTATGGCCAAATTTTGATCAAAGGATTGCATAACCCACTCCTTGATACTTGGAACATATTGCCAGAATATCAACAAATCAATATAATTGCGTGATCATATTGGTACAAGTATGTTCACCTCTAGCAATGCACTAAAAGTGCTGTCAGCAAATTTGTACTGCTGGTGCCACATATTGGCTACACAGGTACAAAACATTTAGAGGTTCAACATTAAAAAAAACAAAAACTAATATCCTGGTTGAAGGAAAAATGGTCTTTGGAATGGTCTATGCTTTCCACTTACCCCTATCTTTTCCCTACAGCTGCTAATGCACTAACAGTATGGCTGCCCCATGCCCCCCCCCCCCCCCATGTAAAGTAAGTGGTGTGGCTTATCCAAAAGCCTCCATATTGGCAATTATAAGACTGCTGACCAAAAGTCAAGGACTATGCAGTGAATTATGATTTTTTTTAAATTCTACCTGGTGAATCTACATATTCATTTGTGAGGTCTGCAAATCTTGAAGCCCCAGGATGTATCTAAAACCCATGGTATCAGTGAACCTGAACCTGATCCCTGCTTGCATGAAAGTAGTGGGGTTGATAAACTAAAGGAATAGTATAGAGCATGTTCACCTAACAGATGGAATGTCTACTGTTCAAAGTGTATGCTCACTTTGCAAAATGAATGTTAGTCCATAAAGTGAAGCTGTGTTCACTTTGCATACTTAATCATGTGTCAGGAAATTAAAGCCTAAGTTTAGTTTAAAAAGAAAGAATACACACAAGGGATATGAATGGCCTTCAGTAAGATGTGTCGTTGTGTTGCTTTGTCCTTGTTTAGCAGAAATCTTCGTCTTCCGATGCCCCCCACCCCCACTGCCATAATCTTTCAGTACAGAGAAGGTTAAAGTGGTCGTAAACCCCCCCTCGCAAAAAACCTGCAAGACAAAGGCATAATGAGCTAGTATGCATAGCATACTAACTCATTATGTATTACTTACCTTAGATCGAAGCCCCCGCAGCGGTCCTCATTCACCGCTCCAGGCAGCGACATCACTCCCAGAGTTTCTTCCGGATATCGTGGGCTCTGGCGCTGTGATTGGCCAGAGCCCTGATGTGGTCACTCCCACACATGCATGCGTACGTGCCATTGCTTAAGTTTGCTTCAGTGCGCATGTACCGATGACGTCGGCACATGCAAATACAGGGGATATCTCCTAAATCATTCAGGTTTAGGAGATATCCAGGGTAGCTACAGGTAAGCCTTATTATAAGGTTACCTGTAGCAAAAAGTGTGTTGTAAGGGTTTACAACCACTTTAATAGAACTCAGGATCTCAGCTCCTCTAATAATATAAGCCAGTATTACAGTTTCTATGAATGAAACATGAACTGTGAATGGAGGTGGGGAACCTTTCAATCATCTACACATCCTCTATTCATGGATAATTTTGTATTATCAGCTCCTAAAACAGAACATTTTCTGCTAAACGAGGACACAGCAGAACAAAGCACACAGCACAGTGAAGGTAAGTAATGTCTGTCCCTTAATGTCAATAAAGACTTAAAGGCACTTTTCTGGCAGTAGTTTATTTTAGAACTACCTGAGCCTAAATCAGGCAAGCATTTGTACCAGTTTCAGTAACATTACTGGCACAAGCAACAATTTTACATGGTTACTTCTACTGCTGCCACTTTAAGAACCTGTTGCTATGGCAGCGGCATACTCTTAAAGATTCATCACCAATTTGTAGATTAAGAAACTGGTGGTATTTAAGACCACTTCTGAACTGGTGTTTGGAGGTACGCTAAAGCTCAGAGTGGGGCATGTCTGTACTGAGAAGCTGTAATGAATGTGGCAACTTCCTGCACAGGGTTCTATCCCTGGCCTCATTCAGCTGTTGGCTTCGAGATTCACCAGCTGAAAGCTAAATCTAATCAAAGGGGCTGGGGAAAGTGGTGATGTTGTTACTAAAATATGGTGTTGCCCATATTTGGGAAATTACTTGTGTAACTGGGTGGGCTAAATATGATGGGGAACTGAAAGACTAGTTCCCCAAAAGGTCCGCCTAAATATTGATTGACAGCACATGGCAGTGGACAGATTCCACTGCCGTGCACTGTCAATCAACAGTCAGCACTGACAAAGTCATGTACCTTTCTGTGACAGATATACAAATTGGCTCAGGCAGTGGCCAACAGAATTTCCCCATTTATGCCCTGAACAAAGTCTTCAACCTTGTGCTACTCATTATACCCAGTTACATTTTTTACATTAATTTCACAACACAGTTGTTTTAAATTTCATATATAGAAACAATGTACCACCTTCTATTTCCAGTAATTAATACAGCCAGCCACTGTAATAAAATGCTCAGCGTAAGCCAGGTGTGCTATATATCAAGTGAGAAGCCATTAGCCAATCTTCTTCTTGTTGGGTATGCAGAACAGACACAAAAAGAAAGTGAACAAAAGTGTTCTCTAAATTCACAGTATATGTAAAAGCTGACTGGATAAAATGCAGTTTGCTAAAGCCCTGTTTATCACAAAAAAGTCTAATATTTTCCCAATTTTCACCTTTTTTTGCATCATTTGTTATATCTGTGCTTCTTATCTCCTGCAGTGTCTTTGCAAACACTTTCAGTTTACATTAATGCACTCCTGGGATAGCTGCATAGCATTTCTCTGGGTGAGTTTCCTGATGGTAACAACAATGGACCATGCCTGCGTAATATGTGCTAAAACAACCTCTTGTATCCTCCATAAGAAGTCTGCATGGCAAGGAGACAAAACAGAAGTACAGTTGGGAAACACAAACATAGCATTCTAACCTTATAACAGGAAGTGCCTGAAAAAGGACCTTAAAAGGACCTTTTAATGCAAGCTGCAAATATAAAAAGACTTTTAAAATAACATTAATGTGTTAAAGATTATATGAGATTTGTGTGATTAAGTTATAAGATACTTTAGGCAGAAATAGAAAATGTGTGTTGGTTGAACTTTGTGCCTTTTTTCAACCTAACCATGTAACTATGTGTGAGAAATGTGCCTTTTAAGAGGAGGATAGAAAAAGTAAAAACTGTTCTTTTTGAACAAAACTAAAAAACTAAAAATAATTCCAATAGAAACACTGGTAAATTCTGTAGCTAATACTACAACACTACCAAAATTAACTTAAAACAGCTAGTCACTGAAGTAATTGGGGTTGACACACTAAGGTAGTAAATGATTTTCAATTGAAAAAGTGAATGTTCACTTATCTTGGGAAATTTGATGAAGCTGCATTCACTGTATTTTTTAATCTCAATTTGTATTCCAAGTGAATATACCCTTATCTTATCGAAAACACCTTTGAGTTATTTTCATCTTAGTGAAATGTGTCTGTTAGTAGTGATAAACAAACATATTCACAAATAAGGTGAATTTACTAATTGTACTCATGAATCACAATGACCTCAATGAATTGAGTAACTTTCAGTAGATTAGACAGATCATCAGACAAAAACTCAGGTGAATAAAAAAAATGGGCATTCTACTGGATTTAACAGATTTGTTATTTGCATGAGAACTACGCGGTTATTTCTAAATGCCCTAAACGAAGCGTAGCAAAAATACTTGTTTAAGTTGCTTTGTCAATTTACCTCCTGAAATTGTTCTGCTCATAATTTTATAACTCTTATGTAGCAATTGCATTCAGCATTTTATAATATAACAGTTTTTAAACCCCAAATTTAAGTGATGTAATTGTTGTGGGACTCCAGCAACAGCCCCAAGATGATATAGATCTGACAATTTGTACACCGGAAAATTAGACAATGAAATCATGCTTATAGTCCCAATTAGGGATGAGCTTCGTGTTCGAGTCAAACCCATGTTCGACTCGAACATTGTCTGTTCGGCGAATTCCGAACAATATGGGCCGTTCGCGCCAAATTCGTGTGGCGCGTCACGGCCCATAATTCACTGCGGCATTGCAGTGCATTGCTTGCTGATGATTGGCCAAGCATGCACTATGACCCGCATGCTTGGCCAATCACAGCGCCGCCTTAACAGAGAGCCATAATTGGCCAAAGCCAAGGAGGCTTTGGCCAATTATGGCTCAGGGGATTTAGTACACGCCCCACACTATATAAGGCCGCCTGCACGGCGGCCCTGTGCAGTGTGTTCCGGTGTGCTTAGAGAGAGAGAGAGACAGTGTCATTTCATTTGAGTTAACTAGATTAGGCAGGACAGTCAGTCAGTTAGCTGCACTTAAAGTGTATTGTGTATATATATGCATCCCAGGTGTTGCATATATATATATATATATACACTGTATTCAGTTTAGCTAGATCCGTTCCTGTTATCTTCTAGACTATTTACATTTAGTGCAGTGCGTCCTGCTCACAGTGTTCAGCTAGATCCGTTCCTGTTATATTCCTACTGACAGGCAGGCTTGTCTTGTTACAGTATTTTGAAGAAAATTACTGGTGTTCTTTTGATCCTATTAGTACCACAGTCAGGCAGCTAGACTATTTACATTCAGTGCAGTGCGTCCTGCTCACAGTGTTCAGCTAGATCCGTTCCTGTTATCTTCTTACTGACAGGCAGGCTTGTCTTGTTACAGTATTTTAAAGAAAATTACTGGTGTTCTTTTGATCCTATTAGTACCACAGTCAGGCAGCTAGACTATTTACAGTTAGTGCAGTGCGTCCTGCCCACAGTGTTCTGCTAAACCTACAAGTAAGTGGGGTGCGTCCTGCTCACAGTGTTCAGCTAAACCTACAAGTTAGTGGGGTGCGTCCACCTCACAGTGTTCAGCTAAACCTACAAGCTAGTGGGGTGCGTCCTGCTCACAGTGTTCAGCTAGATCCGTTTCTGTTATCTTCTTACTAACAGGCAGGCTTGTCTTGTTACAGTAAATACAGCTACCTGAAGAAAATTGCTGGTGTTCTTTTGATCCTATTAGTACCACAGTCAGGCAGCTAGACTATTTACAGTTAGTGCAGTGCGTCCTGCTCACAGTGTTCTGCTAAACCTACAAGTTAGTGGGGTGCGTCCTGCTCACAGTGTTCAGCTAAACCTACAAGTTAGTGGGGTGCGTCCACCTCACAGTGTTCAGCTAAACCTACAAGCTAGTGGGGTGCGTCCTGCTCACAGTGTTCACTTAGATCCGTTTCTGTTATCTTCTTACTGACAGGCAGGCTTGTCTTGTTACAGTAAATACAGCTACCTGAAGAAAATTGCTGGTGTTCTTTTGATCCTATTAGTACCACAGTCAGGCAGCTAGACTATTTACAGTTAGTGCAGTGCGTCCTGCTCACAGTGTTCTGCTAAACCTACAAGTTAGTGGGGTGCGTCCTGCTCACAGTGTTCAGCTAAACCTACAAGTTAGTGGGGTGCGTCCACCTCACAGTGTTCAGCTAAACCTACAAGCTAGTGGGGTGCGTCCTGCTCACAATGTTCAGCTAGATCCGTTTCTGTTATCTTCTTACTGACAGGCAGGCTTGTCTTGTTACAGTAAATACAGCTACCTGAAGAAAATTGCTGGTGTTCTTTTGATCCTATTAGTACCACAGTCAGGCAGCTAGACTATTTACAGTTAGTGCAGTGCGTCCTGCTCACAGTGTTCTGCTAAACCTACAAGTTAGTGGGGTGCGTCCTGCTCACAGTGTTCAGCTAAACCTACAAGTTAGTGGGGTGCGTCCACCTCACAGTGTTCAGCTAAACCTACAAGCTAGTGGGGTGCGTCCTGCTCACAGTGTTCAGCTAGATCCGTTCCTGTTATCTTCTTACTGACAGGCAGGCTTGTCTTGTTACAGTAAATACAGCTACCTGAAGAAAATTGCTGGTGTTCTTTTGATCCTATTAGTACCACAGTCAGGCAGCTAGACTATTTACAGTTAGTGCAGTGC